>NC_090451.1:396389006-397801506 GCF_031143425.1 Pleurodeles waltl
CAAACTAGCAAGGGAATTCACACAGTCACGGCAAAAACGATTTTTAAACAAACACCACTTTAAAAGAGGCCAGGCTCCCTGAAAACACAGAGAGTCCACAGTAAAACAAACACTTTTTGAACAATTAATACTGTTTAACTAGAAAATATCTTTGGGCTCCTTACCTAGGTCTTTTTGCAATCCTTGAACACTGGGCTGTATCAGGACACAAGGGAGATGCACAGAAGAACACAAAATGGAGGTGCCTGTCTTTGGCCTTCCCTCCACAAACTTAAGGAGCCAGAGCAGGTGGAGGGGGGCGGGTCTCAGGTGCAGCAGAGACTCAGGGAGCCAATCAGCCAAGTCCAGTCCCTGTGGCCTGGGGGAAGGCCACTGCTGCTCTATTCAGTATCTCCTTGGATACAGACAGGCTGAATCCACACCTCCAAGATAGCAGAGTCTACTTTCCAGGTAAGGGGGAGATTGTTTAAGAGACAAACACTGCAATAGTTCTGGGCGCACACTCTAAAATCGGGCTTTTTAAGGTAAAAATACAGGGGGGCAGACAGCTTTTAAGCACAATTTAAATCACACAAACAGAGTAAAAAACAGTCTCCTAAAACCACACTCTGAAAGATGTATATACCCTTTTTACTATGAATAGGGGTGAAAAAAAAGGGGGGCAGAGGGGGGGAAGGGGGGGGAGCCACAAACTAGCAAGGGAATTCACACAGTCACGGCAAAAACGATTTTTAAACAAACACCACTTTAAAAGAGGCCAGGCTCCCTGAAAACACAGAGAGTCCACAGTAAAACAAACACTTTTTGAACAATTAATACTGTTTAACTAGAAAATATCTTTGGGCTCCTTACCTAGGTCTTTTTGCAATCCTTGAACACTGGGCTGTATCAGGACACAAGGGAGATGCACAGAAGAACACAAAATGGAGGTGCCTGTCTTTGGCCTTCCCTCCACAAACTTAAGGAGCCAGAGCAGGTGGGGGGGGGCGGGTCTCAGGTGCAGCAGAGACTCAGGGAGCCAATCAGCCAAGTCCAGTCCCTGTGGCCTGGGGGAAGGCCACTGCTGCTCTATTCAGTATCTCCTTGGATACAGACAGGCTGAATCCACACCTCCAAGATAGCAGAGTCTACTTTCCAGGTAAGGGGGAGATTGTTTAAGAGACAAACACTGCAATAGTTCTGAGCGCACACTCTAAAATCGGGCTTTTTAAGGTAAAAATACAGGGGGGCAGACAGCTTTTAAGCACAATTTAAATCACACAGAGTAAAAACAGTCTCCTAAAACCACACTCTGAAAGATGTATATAGCCTTTTTACTAAGAATAGGGGTGAAAAAAAAAAGGGGGCAGAGGGGGGGGGGGAGCCACAAACTAGCAAGGGAATTCACGCAGTCACGGCAAAAACGATTTTTAAACAAACACCACTTTAAAAGAGGCCAGGCTCCCTGAAAACACAGAGAGTCCACAGTAAAACAAACACTTTTTGAACAATTAATACTGTTTAACTAGAAAATATCTTTGGGCTCCTTACATAGGTCTTTTGCAATCCTTGAACACTGGGCTGTATCAGGACACAAGGGAGATGCACAGAGGAACACAAAATGGAGGTGCCTGTCTTTGGCCTTCCCTCCACAAAACTTAAGGAGCCAGAGTAGGTGGGGGGCGGGTCTCAGGTGCAGCAGAGACTCAGGGAGCCAATCAGCTAAGTCCAGTCCCTGTGGCCTGGTGGAAGGCTACTGCTGCTCTATTCAGTATCTCCTTGGATACAGACAGGCTGAATCCACACTTCCCAGCTAGCAGAGTCTACTTTCCAGGTAAGGGGGAGATTGTTTAAGAGACAAACACTGCAATAGTTCTGGGCGCACACTCTAAAATCGGGCTTTTTAAGGTAAAAATACAGGGGGGCAGACAGCTTTTAAGCACAATTTAAATCACACAAACAGAGTAAAAAACAGTCTCCTAAAACCAGACTCTGAAAGATGTATATACCCTTTTTACTATGAATAGTGGTGTAAAAAAAGGGGGGCAGAGGGGGGGAAGGGGGGGAGCCACAAACTAGCAAGGGAATTCACACAGTCACGGCAAAAAACGATTTTTAAACAAACACCACTTTAAAAGAGGCCAGGCTCCCTGAAAACACAGAGAGTCCACAGTAAAACAAACACTTTTTGAACAATTAATACTGTTTAACTAGAAAATATCTTTGGGCTCCTTACCTAGGTCTTTTTGCAATCCTTGAACACTGGGCTGTATCAGGACACAAGGGAGATGCACAGAGGAACACAAAATGGAGGTGCCTGTCTTTGGCCTTCCCTCCACAAACTTAAGGAGCCAGAGCAGGTGGGGGGGGGGCCGGTCTCAGGTGCAGCAGAGACTCAGGGAGCCAATCAGCCAAGTCCAGTCCCTGTGGCCTGGGGGAAGGCCACTGCTGCTCTATTCAGTATCTCCTTGGATACAGACAGGCTGAATCCACACCTCCAAGAAAGCAGAGTCTACTTTCCAGGTAAGGGGGAGATTGTTTAAGAGACAAACACTGCAATAGTTCTGGGCGCACACTCTAAAATCGGCCTTTTTAAGGTAAAAATACAGGGGGGCAGACAGCTTTTAAGCACAATTTAAATCACACAAACAGAGTAAAAACAGTCTCCTAAAACCACACTCTGAAAGATGTATATAGCCTTTTTACTAAGAATAGGGGTGAAAAAAAAGGGGGGCAGAGGGGGGAAGGGGAGGGGGGACCCATAAACTAGCAAGGGAATTCACACAGTCACGGCAAAAAACGATTTTTAAACAAACACCACTTTAAAAGAGGCCAGGCTCCCTGAAAACACAGAGTCCACAGTAAAACAAACACTTTTTGAACAATTAATACTGTTTCACTAGAAAATATCTTTGGGCTCCTTACCTAGGTCTTTTTGCAATCCTTGAACACTGGGCTGTATCAGGACACAAGGGAGATGCACACAGGAACACAAAATGGAGATGCCTGTCTTTGGCCTTCCCTCCACAAACCCAAGGAGCCAGAGCAGGTAGGGGGGGGGGCGGGGTCTCAGGTGCAGCAGAGACTCAGGGAGCCAATCAGCTAAGTCCAGTCCCTGTGGCCTGGGGGAAGGCTACTGCTGCTCTATTCAGTATCTCCTTGGATACAGACAGGCTGAATCCACACTTCCAAGCTAGCAGAGTCTACTTTCCAGGTTAGGGGGAGATTGTTTAAGAGACAAACACTGCAATAGTTCTGGGCGCACACTCTAAAATCGGGCTTTTTTAAGGTAAAAATACAGGGGGGCAGACAGCTTTTAAGCACAATTTAAATCACACAAACAGAGTAAAAACAGTCTCCTAAAACCACACTCTGAAAGATGTATATAGCCTTTTTACTAAGAATAGGGGTGGAAAAAAAGGGGGGCAGAGGGGGGAAGGGGAGGGGGGGAGCCATAAACTAGCAAGGGAATTTCACACAGTCACGGCAAAAACGATTTTTAAACAAACACCACTTTAAAAGAGGCCAGGCTCCCTGAAAACACAGAGAGTCTACAGTAAAACAAACACTTTTTAAACAATTAATACTGTTTAACTAGAAAATATCTTTGGGCTCCCCACCTAGGTCTTCTTGCAATCCCTGAACACTGGGCTGTATCAGGAGACAAGGGAGATGCAAAGAGGAACACAAAATGGAGGTGCCTGTCTTTGGCCTTCCCTCCACAAACTTAAGGAGCCAGAGCAGGTGGGGGGGGGGGGGCGGGTCTCAGGTGCAGCAGAGACTCAGGGAGCCAATCAGCCAAGTCCAGTCCCTGTGGCCTGGGGGAAGGCCACTGCTGCTCTATTCAGTATCTCCATGGATACAGACAGGCTGAATCCACACTTCCAAGCTAGCAGAGTCTACTTTCCAGGTAAGGGGGAGATTGTTTAAGAGACAAACACTGCAATAGTTCTGGGCGCACACTCTAAAATTGGGCTTTTTAAGGTAAAAATACAGGGGGGCAGACAGCTTTTAAGCACAATTTAAATCACACAAACAGAGTAAAAACTGTCTCCTAAAACCACACTCTGAAAGATGTATAGACCTTTTTACTAAGAATAGGGGTGAAAAAAAGGGGGGCAGAGGGGGGAAAGGGGGGGGGAGCCACAAACTAGCAAGGGAATTCACACAGTCACGGCAAAAACGATTTTTAAACAAACACCACTTTAAAAGAGGCCAGGCTCCCTGAAAACACAGAGTCCACAGTAAAACAAACACTTTTTGAACAATTAATACTGTTTAACTAGAAAATATCTTTGGGCTCCCCACCTAGGTCTTTTTGCAATCCCTGAACACTGGGCTGTATCAGGACACAAGGGAGATGCACAGAGGAACACAAAATGGAGGTGCCTGTCTTTGGCCTTCCCTCCACAAACTTAAGGAGCCAGAGCAGGTGGGGGAGCGGGTCTCAGGTGCAGCAGAGACTCAGTTAGCCAATCAGCTAAGTCCAGTCCCTGTGGCCTGGGGGAAGGCTACTGCTGCTCTATTCAGTATCTCCTTGGATACAGACAGGCTGAATCCACACTTCCAAGCTAGCAGAGTCTACTTTCCAGGTAAGGGGGAGATTGTTTAAGAGACAAACACCGCAATAGTTCTGGCGCACACTCTAAAATCGGGCTTTTTAAGGTAAAAATACAGGGGGGCAGACAGCTTTTAAGCACAATTTAAATCACACAAACAGAGTAAAAACAGCCTCCTAAAACCACACTCTGAAAGATGTATATAGCCTTTTTACTAAGAATATAGGTGAAAAAAAAGGGGGGCAGAGGGACGGAAGGGGGGGGGGGAGCCACAAACTAGCAAGGGAATTCACACAGTCACGGCAAAAACGATTTTTAAACAAACACCACCTTAAAAGAGGCCAGGCTCCCTGAAAACACAGAGAGTCCACAGTAAAACAAACACTTTTTGAACAATTAATACTGCTTAACTAGAAAATATCTTTGGGCTCCTTACCTAGGTCTTTTTGCAATCCTTGAACACTGGGCTGTATCAGGACACAAGGGAGATGCACAGAGGAACACAAAATGGAGGTGCCTGTCTTTGGCCTTCCCTCCACAAACTTAAGGAGCCAGAGCAGGTGGGGGGGGGTATCAGGTGCAGCAGAGACTCAGGGAGCCAATCAGCCAAGTCCAGTCCCTGTGGCCTGGGGGAAGGCTTCTGCTGCTCTATTCAGTATCTCCTTGGATACAGACAGGCTGAATCCACACTTCCAAGCTAGCAGAGTCTACTTTCCAGGTAAGGGGGAGATTGTTTAAGAGACAAACACTGCAATAGTTCTGGGCGCACACTAAAATCGGGCTTTTTAAGGTAAAAATACAGGGGGGCAGACAGCTTTTAAGCACAATTTAAATCACACAAACAGAGTAAAAACAGTCTCCTAAAACCACACTCTGAAAGATGTATATAGCCTTTTTACTAAGAATATAGGTGAAAAAAAAGGGGGGCAGGGGGGGGGGAAAGGGGGGGGAGCCACAAACTAGCAAGGGAATTCACACAGTCATGGCAAAAACGATTTTTAAACAAACACCACTATAAAAGAGGCCAGGCTCCCTGAAAAAACAGAGTCAACAGTAAAACAAACACTTTTTGAACAATTAATACTGTTTAACTAGAAAATATCTTTGGGCTCCCCACCTAGGTCTTCTTGCAATCCCTGAACACTGGGCTGTATCAGGACACAAGGGAGATGCACAGAGGAACACAAAATGGAGGTGCCTCTCTTTGGCCTTCCCTCCACAAACTTAAGGAGCCAGAGCAGATGGGGGGGGGGGGCGGGTATCAGGTGCAGCAGAGACTCAGGGAGCCAATCAGCCAAGTCCAGTCCCTGTGGCCTGGGGGAAGGCTACTGCTGCTCTATTCAGTGTCTCCTTGGATACAGACAGGCTGAATCCACACTTCCAAGCTAGCAGAGTCTACTTTCCAGGTAAGGGGGAGATTGTTTAAGAGACAAACACTGCAATAGTTCTGGGCGCACACTCTAAAATTGGGCTTTTTAAGGTAAAAATACAGGGGGGCAGACAGCTTTTAAGCACAATTTAAATCACACAAACAGAGTAAAAACAGTCTCCTAAAACCACACTCTGAAAGATGTATATAGCCTTTTTACTAAGAATATAGGTGAAAAAAAAGGGGGGCAGAGGGGGGGAAGGGGGGGGGGAGCCACAAACTAGCAAGGGAATTCACACAGTCACGGCAAAAACGATTTTTAAACAAACACCACTTTAAAAGAGGCCAGGCTCCCTGAAAACACAGAGAGTCCACAGTAAAACAAACACTTTTTGAACAATTAATACTGTTTCACTAGAAAATATCTTTGGGCTCCTTACCTAGGTCTTTTTGCAATCCTTGAACACTGGGGCTGTATCAGGACACAAGGGAGATGCACACAGGAACACAAAATGGAGATGCCTGTCTTTGGCCTTCCCTCCACAAACCCAAGGAGCCAGAGCAGGTGGGGGGGGGGGGCGGGTCTCAGGTGCAGCAGAGACTCAGGGAGCCAATCAGCTAAGTCCAGTCCCTGTGGCCTGGGGGAAGGCTACTGCTGCTCTATTCAGTATCTCCTTGGATACAGACAGGCTGAATCCACACTTCCAAGCTAGCAGAGTCTACTTTCCAGGTAAGGGGGAGATTGTTTAAGAGACAAACACTGCAATAGTTCTGGGCGCACACTCTAAAATCGGTCTTTTTAAGGTAAAAATACAGGGGGGGAGACAGCTTTTAAGCACAATTTAAATCATACAAACAGAGTAAAAACAGTCTCCTAAAACCACACTCTGAAAGATGTATATAGCCTTTTTACTAAGAATAGGGGAGAAAAAAAAAGGGGGGGCAGAGGGGGGAAAGGGGGGGAAGCCACAAACTAGCAAGGGAATTCACACAGTCACGGCAAAAAACGATTTTTAAACAAACACCACTTTAAAAGAGGCCAGGCTCCCTGAAAACACAGAGTCCACAGTAAAACAAACACTTTTTGAACAATGAATACTGTTTAACTAGAAAATATCTTTGGGCTCCCCACCTAGGTCTTCTTGCAATCCCTGAACACTGGGCTGTATCAGGACACAAGGGAGATGCACAGGGGAACACAAAATGGAGGTGCCTGTCTTTGGCCTTCCCTCCACAAACTTAAGGAGCCAGAGCAGGTGGGGGGGGGGCGGGTCTCAGGTGCAGCAGAGACTCAGGGAGCCCATCAGCCAAGTCCAGTCCCTGTGGCCTGGGGGAAGGCTACTGCTGCTCTATTCAGTATCTCCTTGGATACAGACAGGCTGAATCCACACTTCCAAGCTAGCAGAGTCTACTTTCCAGGTAAGGGGGAGATTGTTTAAGAGACAAACACTGCAATAGTTCTGGGCGCACACTCTAAAATCGGGCTTTTTAAGGTAAAAATACAGGGGGGCAGACAGCTTTTAATCACAATTTAAATCACACAAACAGAGTAAAAACAGTCTCTTAAAACCACACTCTGAAAGATGTATATAGCCTTTTTACTAAGAATATAGGTGAAAAAAAAGGGGGGCAGAGGGGGGGAAAGGGGGGGGAGCCACAAACTAGCAAGGGAATTCACACAGTCACGGCAAAAACGATTTTTAAACAAACACCACTATAAAAGAGGCCAGGCTCCCTGAAAAAACAGAGTCAACAGTAAAACAAACACTTTTTGAACAATTAATACTGTTTAACTAGAAAATATCTTTGGGCTCCCCACCTAGGTCTTCTTGCAATCCCTGAACACTGGGCTGTATCAGGACACAAGGGAGATGCACAGAGGAACACAAAATGGAGGTGCCTCTCTTTGGCCTTCCCTCCACAAACTTAAGGAGCCAGAGCAGATGGGGGGGGGGGGCGGGTATCAGGTGCAGCAGAGACTCAGGGAGCCAATCAGCCAAGTCCAGTCCCTGTGGCCTGGGGGAAGGCTACTGCTGCTCTATTCAGTGTCTCCTTGGATACAGACAGGCTGAATCCACACTTCCAAGCTAGCAGAGTCTACTTTCCAGGTAAGGGGGAGATTGTTTAAGAGACAAACACTGCAATAGTTCTGGGCGCACACTCTAAAATTGGGCTTTTTAAGGTAAAAATACAGGGGGGCAGACAGCTTTTAAGCACAATTTAAATCACACAAACAGAGTAAAAACAGTCTCCTAAAACCACACTCTGAAAGATGTATATAGCCTTTTTACTAAGAATATAGGTGAAAAAAAAGGGGGGCAGAGGGGGGGAAGGGGGGGGGAGCCACAAACTAGCAAGGGAATTCACACAGTCACGGCAAAAACGATTTTTAAACAAACACCACTTTAAAAGAGGCCAGGCTCCCTGAAAACACAGAGAGTCCACAGTAAAAACAAACACTTTTTGAACAATTAATACTGTTTCACTAGAAAATATCTTTGGGCTCCTTACCTAGGTCTTTTTGCAATCCTTGAACACTGGGCTGTATCAGGACACAAGGGAGATGCACACAGGAACACAAAATGGAGATGCCTGTCTTTGGCCTTCCCTCCACAAACCCAAGGAGCCAGAGCAGGTGGGGGGGGGGGCGGGTCTCAGGTGCAGCAGAGACTCAGGGAGCCAATCAGCTAAGTCCAGTCCCTGTGGCCTGGGGGAAGGCTACTGCTGCTCTATTCAGTATCTCCTTGGATACAGACAGGCTGAATCCACACTTCCAAGCTAGCAGAGTCTACTTTCCAGGTAAGGGGGAGATTGTTTAAGAGACAAACACTGCAATAGTTCTGGGCGCACACTCTAAAATCGGTCTTTTTAAGGTAAAAATACAGGGGGGGAGACAGCTTTTAAGCACAATTTAAATCATACAAACAGAGTAAAAACAGTCTCCTAAAACCACACTCTGAAAGATGTATATAGCCTTTTTACTAAGAATAGGGGAGAAAAAAAAGGGGGGCAGAGGGGGGGAAAGGGGGGGAAGCCACAAACTAGCAAGGGAATTCACACAGTCACGGCAAAAACGATTTTTTAAACAAACACCACTTTAAAAGAGGCCAGGCTCCCTGAAAACACAGAGTCCACAGTAAAACAAACACTTTTTGAACAATGAATACTGTTTAACTAGAAAATATCTTTGGGCTCCCCACCTAGGTCTTCTTGCAATCCCTGAACACTGGGCTGTATCAGGACACAAGGGAGATGCACAGGGGAACACAAAATGGAGGTGCCTGTCTTTGGCCTTCCCTCCACAAACTTAAGGAGCCAGAGCAGGTGGGGGGGGGGGCGGGTCTCAGGTGCAGCAGAGACTCAGGGAGCCCATCAGCCAAGTCCAGTCCCTGTGGCCTGGGGGAAGGCTACTGCTGCTCTATTCAGTATCTCCTTGGATACAGACAGGCTGAATCCACACTTCCAAGCTAGCAGAGTCTACTTTCCAGGTAAGGGGGAGATTGTTTAAGAGACAAACACTGCAATAGTTCTGGGCGCACACTCTAAAATCGGGCTTTTTAAGGTAAAAATACAGGGGGGCAGACAGCTTTTAATCACAATTTAAATCACACAAACAGAGTAAAAACAGTCTCTTAAAACCACACTCTGAAAGATGTATATAGCCTTTTTACTAAGAATATAGGTGAAAAAAAAGGGGGGCAGAGGGGGGGAAAGGGGGGGGGAGCCACAAACTAGCAAGGGAATTCACACAGTCACGGCAAAAACGATTTTTAAACAAACACCACTATAAAAGAGGCCAGGCTCCCTGAAAAAACAGAGTCAACAGTAAAACAAACACTTTTTGAACAATTAATACTGTTTAACTAGAAAATATCTTTGGGCTCCCCACCTAGGTCTTCTTGCAATCCCTGAACACTGGGCTGTATCAGGACACAAGGGAGATGCACAGAGGAACACAAAATGGAGGTGCCTCTCTTTGGCCTTCCCTCCACAAACTTAAGGAGCCAGAGCAGATGGGGGGGGGGGGCGGGTATCAGGTGCAGCAGAGACTCAGGGAGCCAATCAGCCAAGTCCAGTCCCTGTGGCCTGGGGGAAGGCTACTGCTGCTCTATTCAGTGTCTCCTTGGATACAGACAGGCTGAATCCACACTTCCAAGCTAGCAGAGTCTACTTTCCAGGTAAGGGGGAGATTGTTTAAGAGACAAACACTGCAATAGTTCTGGGCGCACACTCTAAAATCGGGCTTTTTAAGGTAAAAATACAGGGGGGCAGACAGCTTTTAAGCACAATTTAAATCACACAAACAGAGTAAAAAACAGTCTCCTAAAACCACACTCTGAAAGATGTATATACCCTTTTTACTATGAATAGGGGTGAAAAAAAAGGGGGGCAGAGGGGGGGAAGGGGGGGGGAGACACAAACTAGCAAGGGAATTCACACAGTCACGGCAAAAACGATTTTTTAAACAAACACCACTTTAAAAGAGGCCAGGCTCCCTGAAAACACAGAGAGTCCACAGTAAAACAAACACTTTTTGAACAATTAATACTGTTTAACTAGAAAATATCTTTGGGCTCCTTACCTAGGTCTTTTTGCAATCCTTGAACACTGGGCTGTATCAGGACACAAGGGAGATGCACAGAAGAACACAAAATGGAGGTGCCTGTCTTTGGCCTTCCCTCCACAAACTTAAGGAGCCAGAGCAGGTGGGGGGGGCGGGTCTCAGGTGCAGCAGAGACTCAGGGAGCCAATCAGCCAAGTCCAGTCCCTGTGGCCTGGGGGAAGGCCACTGCTGCTCTATTCAGTATCTCCTTGGATACAGACAGGCTGAATCCACACCTCCAAGATAGCAGAGTCTACTTTCCAGGTAAGGGGGAGATTGTTTAAGAGACAAACACTGCAATAGTTCTGGGCGCACACTCTAAAATCGGGCTTTTTAAGGTAAAAATACAGGGGGGCAGACAGCTTTTAAGCACAATTTAAATCACACAGAGTAAAAACAGTCTCCTAAAACCACACTCTGAAAGATGTATATAGCCTTTTTACTAAGAATAGGGGTGAAAAAAAAGGGGGGCAGAGGGGGGGAAGGGGGGGGGGGAGCCACAAACTAGCAAGGGAATTCACACAGTCACGGCAAAAACGATTTTTAAACAAACACCACTTTAAAAGAGGCCAGGCTCCCTGAAAACACAGAGAGTCCAAAGTAAAACAAACACTTTTTGAACAATTAATACTGTTTAACTAGAAAATATCTTTGGGCTCCTTACCTAGGACTTTTTGCAATCCTTGAACACTGGGCTGTATCAGGACACAAGGGAGATGCACAGAGGAACACAAAATGGAGGTGCCTGTCTTTGGCCTTCCCTCCACAAACTTAAGGAGCCAGAGTAGGTGGGGGGCGGGTCTCAGGTGCAGCAGAGACTCAGGGAGCCAATCAGCTAAGTCCAGTCCCTGTGGCCTGGTGGAAGGCTACTGCTGCTCTATTCAGTATCTCCTTGGATACAGACAGGCTGAATCCACACTTCCCAGCTAGCAGAGTCTACTTTCCAGGTAAGGGGGAGATTGTTTAAGAGACAAACACTGCAATAGTTCTGGGCGCACACTCTAAAATCGGGCTTTTTAAGGTAAAAATACAGTGGGGGCAGACAGCTTTTAAGCACAATTTAAATCACACAAACAGAGTAAAAAACAGTCTCCTAAAACCAGACTCTGAAAGATGTATATACCCTTTTTACTATGAATAGTGGTGAAAAAAAAGGGGGGGAAGAGGGGGGAGCCACAAACTAGCAAGGGAATTCACACAGTCACGGCAAAAACGATTTTTAAACAAACACCACTTTAAAAGAGGCCAGGCTCCCTGAAAACACAGAGAGTCCACAGTAAAACAAACACTTTTTGAACAATTAATACTGTTTAACTAGAAAATATCTTTGGGCTCCTTACCTAGGTCTTTTTGCAATCCTTGAACACTGGGCTGTATCAGGACACAAGGGAGATGCACAGAGGAACACAACATGGAGGTGCCTGTCTTTGGCCTTCCCTCCACAAACCCAAGGAGCCAGAGCAGGTGGGGGGGGGGCGGGTCTCAGGTGCAGCAGAGACTCAGGGAGCCAATCAGCTAAGTCCAGTCCCTGTGGCGTGGGGGAAGGCTACTGCTGCTCTATTCAGTATCTCCTTGGATACAGACAGGCTGAATCGACACTTCCAAGCTAGCAGAGTCTACTTTCCAGGTAAGGGGGAGATTGTTTAAGAGACAAACACTGCAATAGTTCTGGGCGCACACTCTAAAATCGGGCTTTTTAAGGTAAAAATACAGGGGGGGGAGACAGCTTTTAAGCACAATTTAAATCACACAAACAGGGTAAAAACAGTCTCCTAAAACCACACTCTGAAAGATGTATATAGCCTTTTTACTAAGAATAGGGGTGAAAAAAAGGGGGGCAGAGGGAGGGAAGGCGGGGGGGGAGCCACAAACTAGCAAGGAAATTCACACAGTCACGGCAAAAACGATTTTTAAACAAACACCACTTTAAAAGAGGCCAGGCTCCCTGAAAACAAAGAGAGTCCACAGTAAAACAAACACTTTTTGAACAATTAATACTGTTTAACTAGAAAATATCTTTGGGCTCCTTACCTAGGTCTTTTTGCAATCCTTGAACACTGGGCTGTATCAGGACACAAGGGAGATGCACAGAGGAACACAAAATGGAGGTGCCTGTCTTTGGCCTTCCCTCCACAAACTTAAGGAGCCAGAGCAGGTGGGGGGGGGTGGGTGTCAGGTGCAGCAGAGACTCAGGGAGCCAATCAGCCAAGTCCAGTCCCTGTGGCCTGGGGGAAGGCCACTGCTGCTCTATTCAGTATCTCCTTGGATACAGACAGGCTGAATCCACACCTCCAAGCTAGCAGAGTCTACTTTCCAGGTAAGGGGGAGATTGTTTAAGAGACAAACACTGCAAGAGTTCTGGGCGCACACTCTAAAATCGGGCTTTTTATGGTAAAAATACAGGGGGGCAGACAGCTTTTAAGCACAATTTAAATCACACAAACAGAGTAAAAACAGTCTCCTAAAACCACACTCTGAAAGATGTATATAGCCTTTTTACTAAGAATAGGGGTGAAAAAAAAGGGGGGCAGAGGGGGGGAAGGGGGGGGGAGCCACAAACTAGCAAGGGAATTCACACAGTCACGGCAAAAACGATTTTTAAACAAACACCACTTTAAAAGAGGCCAGGCTCCCTGAAAACTCAGAGTCCACAGTAAAACAAACACTTTTTGAACAATTAATACTGTTTAACTAGAAAATATCTTTGGGCTCCCCACCTAGGTCTTCTTGCAATCCCTGAACACTGCGCTGTATCAGGACACAAGGGAGATGCACAGAGGAACACAAAATGGAGGTGCCTGTCTTTGGCCTTCCCTCCACAAACTTAAGGAGCCAGAGCAGGTGGGGGGGCGGGTCTCAGGTGCAGCAGAGACTCAGGGAGCCAATCAGCCAAGTCCAGTCCCTGTGGCCTGGGGGAAGGCCACTGCTGCTCTATTCAGTATCTCCTTGGATACAGACAGGCTGAATCCACACCTCCAAGCTAGCAGAGTCTACTTTCCAGGTAAGGGGGAGATTGTTTAAGAGACAAACACTGCAAGAGTTCTGGGCGCACACTCTAAAATCGGGCTTTTTATGGTAAAAATACAGGGGGGCAGACAGCTTTTAAGCACAATTTAAATCACACAAACAGAGTAAAAACAGTCTCCTAAAACCACACTCTGAAAGATGTATATAGCCTTTTTACTAAGAATAGGGGTGAAAAAAAAGGGGGGCAGAGGGGGGGAAGGGGGGGGGAGCCACAAACTAGCAAGGGAATTCACACAGTCACGGCAAAAACGATTTTTAAACAAACACCACTTTAAAAGAGGCCAGGCTCCCTGAAAACTCAGAGTCCACAGTAAAACAAACACTTTTTGAACAATTAATACTGTTTAACTAGAAAATATCTTTGGGCTCCCCACCTAGGTCTTCTTGCAATCCCTGAACACTGCGCTGTATCAGGACACAAGGGAGATGCACAGAGGAACACAAAATGGAGGTGCCTGTCTTTGGCCTTCCCTCCACAAACTTAAGGAGCCAGAGCAGGTGGGGGGGCGGGTCTCAGGTGCAGCAGAGACTCAGGGAGCCAATCAGCCAAGTCCAGTCCCTGTGGCCTGGGGGAAGGCTACTGCTGCTCTATTCAGTGTCTCCTTGGATACAGACAGGCTGAATCCACACTTCCAAGCTAGCAGAGTCTACTTTCCAGGTAAGGGGGAGATTGTTTAAGAGACAAACACTGCAATAGTTCTGGGCGCACACTCTAAAATCGGGCTTTTTAAGGTAAAAATACTTGGGGGCAGACAGCTTTTAAGCACAATTTAAATCACTCAAACAGAGTAAAAAACAGTCTCCTAAAACCACACTCTGAAAGATGTATATAGCCTTTTTACTATGAATAGGCGTGAAAAAAAAGGGATGCAGAGGGGAGGAAGGGGGGGGGGGAGCCACAAACTAGCAAGGGAATTCACACAGTCACGGCAAAAACTATTTTTAAACAAACACCACTTTAAAAGAGGCCAGGCTCCCTGAAAACACAGAGAGTCCACAGTAAAACAAACACTTTTTGAACAATTAATACTGTTTAACTAGAAAATATCTTTGGGCTCCTTACCTAGGTCTTTTTGCAATCCTTGAACACTGGGCTGTATCAGGACACAAGGGAGATGCACAGAGGAACACAAAATGGAGGTGCCTGTCTTTGGCCTTCCCTCCACAAACTTAAGGAGGGAGAGCAGGTGGGGGGGGCGGGTCTCAGGTGCAGCAGAGACTCAGGGAGCCAATCAGCTAAGTCCAGTCCCTGTGGCCTGGGGGAAGGCTACTGCTACTCTATTCAGTATCTCCTTGGATACAGACAGGCTGAATCCACACTTCCAAGCTAGCAGAGTCTACTTTCCAGGTAAGGGGGAGATTGTTTAAGAGACAAACACTGCAATAGTTCTGGGCGCACACTCTAAAATCGGCTTTTTAAGGTAAAAATACTTGGGGGCAGACAGCTTTTAAGCACAATTTAAATCACTCAAACAGAGTAAAAAACAGTCTCCTAAAACCACACTCTGAAAGATGTATATAGCCTTTTTACTATGAATAGGCGTGAAAAAAAAGGGATGCAGAGGGGAGGAAGGGGGGGGGGGGAGCCACAAACTAGCAAGGGAATTCACACAGTCACGGCAAAAACTATTTTTAAACAAACACCACTTTAAAAGAGGCCAGGCTCCCTGAAAACACAGAGAGTCCACAGTAAAACAAACACTTTTTGAACAATTAATACTGTTTAACTAGAAAATATCTTTGGGCTCCTTACCTAGGTCTTTTTGCAATCCTTGAACACTGGGCTGTATCAGGACACAAGGGAGATGCACAGAGGAACACAAAATGGAGGTGCCTGTCTTTGGCCTTCCCTCCACAAACTTAAGGAGCCAGAGCAGGTGGGGGGGCTGGTCTCAGGTGCAGCAGAGACTCAGGGAGCCAATCAGCCAAGTCCAGTCCCTGTGGCCTGGGGGAAGGCCACTGCTGCTCTATTCAGTATCTCCTTGGATACAGACAGGCTGAATCCACACTTCCAAGCTAGCAGAGTCTACTTTCCAGGTAAGGGGGAGATTGTTTAAGAGACAAACACTGCAATAGTTCTGGGCGCACACTCTAAAATCGGGCTTTTTAAGGTAAAAATACTTGGGGGCAGACAGCTTTTTAAGCACAATTTAAATCACACAAACAGAGTAAAAAACAGTCTCCTAAAACCACACTCTGAAAGATGTATATACCCTTTTTACTATGAATAGGGGTGAAAAAAAAGGGGGGCAGAGGGGGGGGAAGGGGGGGGAGCCACAAACTAGCAAGGGAATTCACACAGTCACGGCAAAAACGATTTTTAAACAAACACCACTTTAAAAGAGGCCAGGCTCCCTGAAAACACAGAGAGTCCACAGTAAAACAAACACTTTTTGAACAATTAATACTGTTTAACTAGAAAATATCTTTGGGCTCCTTACCTAGGTCTTTTTGCAATCCTTGAACACTGGGCTGTATCAGGACACAAGGGAGATGCACAGAAGAACACAAAATGGAGGTGCCTGTCTTTGGCCTTCCCTCCACAAACTTAAGGAGCCAGAGCAGGTGGGGGGGGGCGGGTCTCAGGTGCAGCAGAGACTCAGGGAGCCAATCAGCCAAGTCCAGTCCCTGTGGCCTGGGGGAAGGCCACTGCTGCTCTATTCAGTATCTCCTTGGATACAGACAGGCTGAATCCACACCTCCAAGATAGCAGAGTCTACTTTCCAGGTAAGGGGGAGATTGTTTAAGAGACAAACACTGCAATAGTTCTGGGCGCACACTCTAAAATCGGGCTTTTTAAGGTAAAAATACAGGGGGGCAGACAGCTTTTAAGCACAATTTAAATCACACAAACAGAGTAAAAAACAGTCTCCTAAAACCACACTCTGAAAGATGTATATACCCTTTTTACTATGAATAGGGGTGAAAAAAAAGGGGGGCAGAGGGGGGGAAGGGGGGGGAGCCACAAACTAGCAAGGGAATTCACACAGTCACGGCAAAAACGATTTTTAAACAAACACCACTTTAAAAGAGGCCAGGCTCCCTGAAAACACAGAGAGTCCACAGTAAAACAAACACTTTTTGAACAATTAATACTGTTTAACTAGAAAATATCTTTGGGCTCCTTACCTAGGTCTTTTTGCAATCCTTGAACACTGGGCTGTATCAGGACACAAGGGAGATGCACAGAAGAACACAAAATGGAGGTGCCTGTCTTTGGCCTTCCCTCCACAAACTTAAGGAGCCAGAGCAGGTGGGGGGGGGCGGGTCTCAGGTGCAGCAGAGACTCAGGGAGCCAATCAGCCAAGTCCAGTCCCTGTGGCCTGGGGGAAGGCCACTGCTGCTCTATTCAGTATCTCCTTGGATACAGACAGGCTGAATCCACACCTCCAAGATAGCAGAGTCTACTTTCCAGGTAAGGGGGAGATTGTTTAAGAGACAAACACTGCAATAGTTCTGGGCGCACACTCTAAAATCGGGCTTTTTAAGGTAAAAATACAGGGGGGCAGACAGCTTTTAAGCACAATTTAAATCACACAGAGTAAAAACAGTCTCCTAAAACCACACTCTGAAAGATGTATATAGCCTTTTTACTAAGAATAGGGGTGAAAAAAAAAGGGGGCAGAGGGGGGGGGGGAGCCACAAACTAGCAAGGGAATTCACACAGTCACGGCAAAAACGATTTTTAAACAAACACCACTTTAAAAGAGGCCAGGCTCCCTGAAAACACAGAGAGTCCACAGTAAAACAAACACTTTTTGAACAATTAATACTGTTTAACTAGAAAATATCTTTGGGCTCCTTACATAGGTCTTTTTGCAATCCTTGAACACTGGGCTGTATCAGGACACAAGGGAGATGCACAGAGGAACACAAAATGGAGGTGCCTGTCTTTGGCCTTCCCTCCACAAACTTAAGGAGCCAGAGTAGGTGGGGGGCGGGTCTCAGGTGCAGCAGAGACTCAGGGAGCCAATCAGCTAAGTCCAGTCCCTGTGGCCTGGTGGAAGGCTACTGCTGCTCTATTCAGTATCTCCTTGGATACAGACAGGCTGAATCCACACTTCCCAGCTAGCAGAGTCTACTTTCCAGGTAAGGGGGAGATTGTTTAAGAGACAAACACTGCAATAGTTCTGGGCGCACACTCTAAAATCGGGCTTTTTAAGGTAAAAATACAGGGGGGCAGACAGCTTTTAAGCACAATTTAAATCACACAAACAGAGTAAAAAACAGTCTCCTAAAACCAGACTCTGAAAGATGTATATACCCTTTTTACTATGAATAGTGGTGTAAAAAAAGGGGGGCAGAGGGGGGGAAGGGGGGGAGCCACAAACTAGCAAGGGAATTCACACAGTCACGGCAAAAACGATTTTTAAACAAACACCACTTTAAAAGAGGCCAGGCTCCCTGAAAACTCAGAGTCCACAGTAAAACAAACACTTTTTGAACAATTAATACTGTTTAACTAGAAAATATCTTTGGGCTCCCCACCTAGGTCTTCTTGCAATCCCTGAACACTGCGCTGTATCAGGACACAAGGGAGATGCACAGAGGAACACAAAATGGAGGTGCCTGTCTTTGGCCTTCCCTCCACAAACTTAAGGAGCCAGAGCAGGTGGGGGGGCGGGTCTCAGGTGCAGCAGAGACTCAGGGAGCCAATCAGCCAAGTCCAGTCCCTGTGGCCTGGGGGAAGGCCACTGCTGCTCTATTCAGTATCTCCTTGGATACAGACAGGCTGAATCCACACCTCCAAGCTAGCAGAGTCTACTTTCCAGGTAAGGGGGAGATTGTTTAAGAGACAAACACTGCAAGAGTTCTGGGCGCACACTCTAAAATCGGGCTTTTTATGGTAAAAATACAGGGGGGCAGACAGCTTTTAAGCACAATTTAAATCACACAAACAGAGTAAAAACAGTCTCCTAAAACCACACTCTGAAAGATGTATATAGCCTTTTTACTAAGAATAGGGGTGAAAAAAAAGGGGGGCAGAGGGGGGGAAGGGGGGGGGGAGCCACAAACTAGCAAGGGAATTCACACAGTCACGGCAAAAACGATTTTTAAACAAACACCACTTTAAAAGAGGCCAGGCTCCCTGAAAACTCAGAGTCCACAGTAAAACAAACACTTTTTGAACAATTAATACTGTTTAACTAGAAAATATCTTTGGGCTCCCCACCTAGGTCTTCTTGCAATCCCTGAACACTGCGCTGTATCAGGACACAAGGGAGATGCACAGAGGAACACAAAATGGAGGTGCCTGTCTTTGGCCTTCCCTCCACAAACTTAAGGAGCCAGAGCAGGTGGGGGGGCGGGTCTCAGGTGCAGCAGAGACTCAGGGAGCCAATCAGCCAAGTCCAGTCCCTGTGGCCTGGGGGAAGGCTACTGCTGCTCTATTCAGTGTCTCCTTGGATACAGACAGGCTGAATCCACACTTCCAAGCTAGCAGAGTCTACTTTCCAGGTAAGGGGGAGATTGTTTAAGAGACAAACACTGCAATAGTTCTGGGCGCACACTCTAAAATCGGGCTTTTTAAGGTAAAAATACTTGGGGGCAGACAGCTTTTAAGCACAATTTAAATCACTCAAACAGAGTAAAAAACAGTCTCCTAAAACCACACTCTGAAAGATGTATATAGCCTTTTTACTATGAATAGGCGTGAAAAAAAAGGGATGCAGAGGGGAGGAAGGGGGGGGGGGAGCCACAAACTAGCAAGGGAATTCACACAGTCACGGCAAAAACTATTTTTAAACAAACACCACTTTAAAAGAGGCCAGGCTCCCTGAAAACACAGAGAGTCCACAGTAAAACAAACACTTTTTGAACAATTAATACTGTTTAACTAGAAAATATCTTTGGGCTCCTTACCTAGGTCTTTTTGCAATCCTTGAACACTGGGCTGTATCAGGACACAAGGGAGATGCACAGAGGAACACAAAATGGAGGTGCCTGTCTTTGGCCTTCCCTCCACAAACTTAAGGAGCCAGAGCAGGTGGGGGGGCTGGTCTCAGGTGCAGCAGAGACTCAGGGAGCCAATCAGCCAAGTCCAGTCCCTGTGGCCTGGGGGAAGGCCACTGCTGCTCTATTCAGTATCTCCTTGGATACAGACAGGCTGAATCCACACTTCCAAGCTACCAGAGTCTACTTTCCAGGTAAGGGGGAGATTGTTTAAGAGACAAACACTGCAATAGTTCTGGGCGCACACTCTAAAATCGGGCTTTTTAAGGTAAAAATACTTGGGGGCAGACAGCTTTTAAGCACAATTTAAATCACACAAACAGAGTAAAAAACAGTCTCCTAAAACCACACTCTGAAAGATGTATATACCCTTTTTACTATGAATAGGGGTGAAAAAAAAGGGGGGCAGAGGGGGGGAAGGGGGGGGAGCCACAAACTAGCAAGGGAATTCACACAGTCACGGCAAAAACGATTTTTAAACAAACACCACTTTAAAAGAGGCCAGGCTCCCTGAAAACACAGAGAGTCCACAGTAAAACAAACACTTTTTGAACAATTAATACTGTTTAACTAGAAAATATCTTTGGGCTCCTTACCTAGGTCTTTTTGCAATCCTTGAACACTGGGCTGTATCAGGACACAAGGGAGATGCACAGAAGAACACAAAATGGAGGTGCCTGTCTTTGGCCTTCCCTCCACAAACTTAAGGAGCCAGAGCAGGTGGGGGGGGGCGGGTCTCAGGTGCAGCAGAGACTCAGGGAGCCAATCAGCCAAGTCCAGTCCCTGTGGCCTGGGGGAAGGCCACTGCTGCTCTATTCAGTATCTCCTTGGATACAGACAGGCTGAATCCACACCTCCAAGATAGCAGAGTCTACTTTCCAGGTAAGGGGGAGATTGTTTAAGAGACAAACACTGCAATAGTTCTGGGCGCACACTCTAAAATCGGGCTTTTTAAGGTAAAAATACAGGGGGGCAGACAGCTTTTAAGCACAATTTAAATCACACAAACAGAGTAAAAAACAGTCTCCTAAAACCACACTCTGAAAGATGTATATACCCTTTTTACTATGAATAGGGGTGAAAAAAAAGGGGGGCAGAGGGGGGGAAGGGGGGGGAGCCACAAACTAGCAAGGGAATTCACACAGTCACGGCAAAAACGATTTTTAAACAAACACCACTTTAAAAGAGGCCAGGCTCCCTGAAAACACAGAGAGTCCACAGTAAAACAAACACTTTTTGAACAATTAATACTGTTTAACTAGAAAATATCTTTGGGCTCCTTACCTAGGTCTTTTTGCAATCCTTGAACACTGGGCTGTATCAGGACACAAGGGAGATGCACAGAAGAACACAAAATGGAGGTGCCTGTCTTTGGCCTTCCCTCCACAAACTTAAGGAGCCAGAGCAGGTGGGGGGGGGCGGGTCTCAGGTGCAGCAGAGACTCAGGGAGCCAATCAGCCAAGTCCAGTCCCTGTGGCCTGGGGGAAGGCCACTGCTGCTCTATTCAGTATCTCCTTGGATACAGACAGGCTGAATCCACACCTCCAAGATAGCAGAGTCTACTTTCCAGGTAAGGGGGAGATTGTTTAAGAGACAAACACTGCAATAGTTCTGGGCGCACACTCTAAAATCGGGCTTTTTAAGGTAAAAATACAGGGGGGCAGACAGCTTTTAAGCACAATTTAAATCACACAGAGTAAAAACAGTCTCCTAAAACCACACTCTGAAAGATGTATATAGCCTTTTTACTAAGAATAGGGGTGAAAAAAAAAGGGGGCAGAGGGGGGGGGGAGCCACAAACTAGCAAGGGAATTCACACAGTCACGGCAAAAACGATTTTTAAACAAACACCACTTTAAAAGAGGCCAGGCTCCCTGAAAACACAGAGAGTCCACAGTAAAACAAACACTTTTTGAACAATTAATACTGTTTAACTAGAAAATATCTTTGGGCTCCTTACATAGGTCTTTTTGCAATCCTTGAACACTGGGCTGTATCAGGACACAAGGGAGATGCACAGAGGAACACAAAATGGAGGTGCCTGTCTTTGGCCTTCCCTCCACAAACTTAAGGAGCCAGAGTAGGTGGGGGGCGGGTCTCAGGTGCAGCAGAGACTCAGGGAGCCAATCAGCTAAGTCCAGTCCCTGTGGCCTGGTGGAAGGCTACTGCTGCTCTATTCAGTATCTCCTTGGATACAGACAGGCTGAATCCACACTTCCCAGCTAGCAGAGTCTACTTTCCAGGTAAGGGGGAGATTGTTTAAGAGACAAACACTGCAATAGTTCTGGGCGCACACTCTAAAATCGGGCTTTTTAAGGTAAAAATACAGGGGGGCAGACAGCTTTTAAGCACAATTTAAATCACACAAACAGAGTAAAAAACAGTCTCCTAAAACCAGACTCTGAAAGATGTATATACCCTTTTTACTATGAATAGTGGTGTAAAAAAAGGGGGGCAGAGGGGGGGAAGGGGGGGAGCCACAAACTAGCAAGGGAATTCACACAGTCACGGCAAAAACGATTTTTAAACAAACACCACTTTAAAAGAGGCCAGGCTCCCTGAAAACACAGAGAGTCCACAGTAAAACAAACACTTTTTGAACAATTAATACTGTTTAACTAGAAAATATCTTTGGGCTCCTTACCTAGGTCTTTTTGCAATCCTTGAACACTGGGCTGTATCAGGACACAAGGGAGATGCACAGAGGAACACAAAATGGAGGTGCCTGTCTTTGGCCTTCCCTCCACAAACTTAAGGAGCCAGAGCAGGTGGGGGGGGGCCGGTCTCAGGTGCAGCAGAGACTCAGGGAGCCAATCAGCCAAGTCCAGTCCCTGTGGCCTGGGGGAAGGCCACTGCTGCTCTATTCAGTATCTCCTTGGATACAGACAGGCTGAATCCACACCTCCAAGAAAGCAGAGTCTACTTTCCAGGTAAGGGGGAGATTGTTTAAGAGACAAACACTGCAATAGTTCTGGGCGCACACTCTAAAATCGGCCTTTTTAAGGTAAAAATACAGGGGGGCAGACAGCTTTTAAGCACAATTTAAATCACACAAACAGAGTAAAAACAGTCTCCTAAAACCACACTCTGAAAGATGTATATAGCCTTTTTACTAAGAATAGGGGTGAAAAAAAAGGGGGGCAGAGGGGGGAAGGGGAGGGGGGACCCATAAACTAGCAAGGGAATTCACACAGTCACGGCAAAAACGATTTTTAAACAAACACCACTTTAAAAGAGGCCAGGCTCCCTGAAAACACAGAGTCCACAGTAAAACAAACACTTTTTGAACAATTAATACTGTTTCACTAGAAAATATCTTTGGGCTCCTTACCTAGGTCTTTTTGCAATCCTTGAACACTGGGCTGTATCAGGACACAAGGGAGATGCACACAGGAACACAAAATGGAGATGCCTGTCTTTGGCCTTCCCTCCACAAACCCAAGGAGCCAGAGCAGGTAGGGGGGGCGGGTCTCAGGTGCAGCAGAGACTCAGGGAGCCAATCAGCTAAGTCCAGTCCCTGTGGCCTGGGGGAAGGCTACTGCTGCTCTATTCAGTATCTCCTTGGATACAGACAGGCTGAATCCACACTTCCAAGCTAGCAGAGTCTACTTTCCAGGTTAGGGGGAGATTGTTTAAGAGACAAACACTGCAATAGTTCTGGGCGCACACTCTAAAATCGGGCTTTTTAAGGTAAAAATACAGGGGGGCAGACAGCTTTTAAGCACAATTTAAATCACACAAACAGAGTAAAAACAGTCTCCTAAAACCACACTCTGAAAGATGTATATAGCCTTTTTACTAAGAATAGGGGTGGAAAAAAAGGGGGGCAGAGGGGGGAAGGGGAGGGGGGAGCCATAAACTAGCAAGGGAATTCACACAGTCACGGCAAAAACGATTTTTAAACAAACACCACTTTAAAAGAGGCCAGGCTCCCTGAAAACACAGAGAGTCTACAGTAAAACAAACACTTTTTAAACAATTAATACTGTTTAACTAGAAAATATCTTTGGGCTCCCCACCTAGGTCTTCTTGCAATCCCTGAACACTGGGCTGTATCAGGAGACAAGGGAGATGCAAAGAGGAACACAAAATGGAGGTGCCTGTCTTTGGCCTTCCCTCCACAAACTTAAGGAGCCAGAGCAGGTGGGGGGGGGGGGGCGGGTCTCAGGTGCAGCAGAGACTCAGGGAGCCAATCAGCCAAGTCCAGTCCCTGTGGCCTGGGGGAAGGCCACTGCTGCTCTATTCAGTATCTCCATGGATACAGACAGGCTGAATCCACACTTCCAAGCTAGCAGAGTCTACTTTCCAGGTAAGGGGGAGATTGTTTAAGAGACAAACACTGCAATAGTTCTGGGCGCACACTCTAAAATTGGGCTTTTTAAGGTAAAAATACAGGGGGGCAGACAGCTTTTAAGCACAATTTAAATCACACAAACAGAGTAAAAACTGTCTCCTAAAACCACACTCTGAAAGATGTATAGACCTTTTTACTAAGAATAGGGGTGAAAAAAAGGGGGGCAGAGGGGGGAAAGGGGGGGGGGAGCCACAAACTAGCAAGGGAATTCACACAGTCACGGCAAAAACGATTTTTAAACAAACACCACTTTAAAAGAGGCCAGGCTCCCTGAAAACACAGAGTCCACAGTAAAACAAACACTTTTTGAACAATTAATACTGTTTAACTAGAAAATATCTTTGGGCTCCCCACCTAGGTCTTTTTGCAATCCCTGAACACTGGGCTGTATCAGGACACAAGGGAGATGCACAGAGGAACACAAAATGGAGGTGCCTGTCTTTGGCCTTCCCTCCACAAACTTAAGGAGCCAGAGCAGGTGGGGGAGCGGGTCTCAGGTGCAGCAGAGACTCAGTTAGCCAATCAGCTAAGTCCAGTCCCTGTGGCCTGGGGGAAGGCTACTGCTGCTCTATTCAGTATCTCCTTGGATACAGACAGGCTGAATCCACACTTCCAAGCTAGCAGAGTCTACTTTCCAGGTAAGGGGGAGATTGTTTAAGAGACAAACACCGCAATAGTTCTGGGCGCACACTCTAAAATCGGGCTTTTTAAGGTAAAAATACAGGGGGGCAGACAGCTTTTAAGCACAATTTAAATCACACAAACAGAGTAAAAACAGCCTCCTAAAACCACACTCTGAAAGATGTATATAGCCTTTTTACTAAGAATATAGGTGAAAAAAAAGGGGGGCAGAGGGACGGAAGGGGGGGGGGGAGCCACAAACTAGCAAGGGAATTCACACAGTCACGGCAAAAACGATTTTTAAACAAACACCACCTTAAAAGAGGCCAGGCTCCCTGAAAACACAGAGAGTCCACAGTAAAACAAACACTTTTTGAACAATTAATACTGCTTAACTAGAAAATATCTTTGGGCTCCTTACCTAGGTCTTTTTGCAATCCTTGAACACTGGGCTGTATCAGGACACAAGGGAGATGCACAGAGGAACACAAAATGGAGGTGCCTGTCTTTGGCCTTCCCTCCACAAACTTAAGGAGCCAGAGCAGGTGGGGGGGGGTATCAGGTGCAGCAGAGACTCAGGGAGCCAATCAGCCAAGTCCAGTCCCTGTGGCCTGGGGGAAGGCTTCTGCTGCTCTATTCAGTATCTCCTTGGATACAGACAGGCTGAATCCACACTTCCAAGCTAGCAGAGTCTACTTTCCAGGTAAGGGGGAGATTGTTTAAGAGACAAACACTGCAATAGTTCTGGGCGCACACTAAAATCGGGCTTTTTAAGGTAAAAATACAGGGGGGCAGACAGCTTTTAAGCACAATTTAAATCACACAAACAGAGTAAAAACAGTCTCCTAAAACCACACTCTGAAAGATGTATATAGCCTTTTTACTAAGAATATAGGTGAAAAAAAAGGGGGGCAGGGGGGGGAAAGGGGGGGGAGCCACAAACTAGCAAGGGAATTCACACAGTCATGGCAAAAACGATTTTTAAACAAACACCACTATAAAAGAGGCCAGGCTCCCTGAAAAAACAGAGTCAACAGTAAAACAAACACTTTTTGAACAATTAATACTGTTTGACTAGAAAATATCTTTGGGCTCCCCACCTAGGTCTTCTTGCAATCCCTGAACACTGGGCTGTATCAGGACACAAGGGAGATGCACAGAGGAACACAAAATGGAGGTGCCTCTCTTTGGCCTTCCCTCCACAAACTTAAGGAGCCAGAGCAGATGGGGGGGGGGGGGGCGGGTATCAGGTGCAGCAGAGACTCAGGGAGCCAATCAGCCAAGTCCAGTCCCTGTGGCCTGGGGGAAGGCTACTGCTGCTCTATTCAGTGTCTCCTTGGATACAGACAGGCTGAATCCACACTTCCAAGCTAGCAGAGTCTACTTTCCAGGTAAGGGGGAGATTGTTTAAGAGACAAACACTGCAATAGTTCTGGGCGCACACTCTAAAATTGGGCTTTTTAAGGTAAAAATACAGGGGGGCAGACAGCTTTTAAGCACAATTTAAATCACACAAACAGAGTAAAAACAGTCTCCTAAAACCACACTCTGAAAGATGTATATAGCCTTTTTACTAAGAATATAGGTGAAAAAAAAGGGGGGCAGAGGGGGGGAAGGGGGGGGGAGCCACAAACTAGCAAGGGAATTCACACAGTCACGGCAAAAACGATTTTTAAACAAACACCACTTTAAAA
Source organism: Pleurodeles waltl (assembly GCF_031143425.1). Lineage (NCBI taxonomy): Eukaryota > Metazoa > Chordata > Amphibia > Caudata > Salamandridae > Pleurodeles > Pleurodeles waltl. The sequence goes on from NC_090451.1 coordinate 396,415,165, forward strand.
GAGGCCAGGCTCCCTGAAAACACAGAGAGTCCACAGTAAAACAAACACTTTTTGAACAATTAATACTGTTTCACTAGAAAATATCTTTGGGCTCCTTACCTAGGTCTTTTTGCAATCCTTGAACACTGGGCTGTATCAGGACACAAGGGAGATGCACACAGGAACACAAAATGGAGATGCCTGTCTTTGGCCTTCCCTCCACAAACCCAAGGAGCCAGAGCAGGTGGGGGGGGGGGCGGGTCTCAGGTGCAGCAGAGACTCAGGGAGCCAATCAGCTAAGTCCAGTCCCTGTGGCCTGGGGGAAGGCTACTGCTGCTCTATTCAGTATCTCCTTGGATACAGACAGGCTGAATCCACACTTCCAAGCTAGCAGAGTCTACTTTCCAGGTAAGGGGGAGATTGTTTAAGAGACAAACACTGCAATAGTTCTGGGCGCACACTCTAAAATCGGTCTTTTTAAGGTAAAAATACAGGGGGGGAGACAGCTTTTAAGCACAATTTAAATCATACAAACAGAGTAAAAACAGTCTCCTAAAACCACACTCTGAAAGATGTATATAGCCTTTTTACTAAGAATAGGGGTGAAAAAAAAGGGGGGCAGAGGGGGGAAAGGGGGGGAAGCCACAAACTAGCAAGGGAATTCACACAGTCACGGCAAAAACGATTTTTAAACAAACACCACTTTAAAAGAGGCCAGGCTCCCTGAAAACACAGAGTCCACAGTAAAACAAACACTTTTTGAACAATGAATACTGTTTAACTAGAAAATATCTTTGGGCTCCCCACCTAGGTCTTCTTGCAATCCCTGAACACTGGGCTGTATCAGGACACAAGGGAGATGCACAGGGGAACACAAAATGGAGGTGCCTGTCTTTGGCCTTCCCTCCACAAACTTAAGGAGCCAGAGCAGGTGGGGGGGGGGCGGGTCTCAGGTGCAGCAGAGACTCAGGGAGCCCATCAGCCAAGTCCAGTCCCTGTGGCCTGGGGGAAGGCTACTGCTGCTCTATTCAGTATCTCCTTGGATACAGACAGGCTGAATCCACACTTCCAAGCTAGCAGAGTCTACTTTCCAGGTAAGGGGGAGATTGTTTAAGAGACAAACACTGCAATAGTTCTGGGCGCACACTCTAAAATCGGGCTTTTTAAGGTAAAAATACAGGGGGGCAGACAGCTTTTAAGCACAATTTAAATCACACAAACAGAGTAAAAACAGTCTCTTAAAACCACACTCTGAAAGATGTATATAGCCTTTTTACTAAGAATATAGGTGAAAAAAAAGGGGGGCAGAGGGGGGGAAAGGGGGGGGAGCCACAAACTAGCAAGGGAATTCACACAGTCACGGCAAAAACGATTTTTAAACAAACACCACTATAAAAGAGGCCAGGCTCCCTGAAAAAACAGAGTCAACAGTAAAACAAACACTTTTTGAACAATTAATACTGTTTAACTAGAAAATATCTTTGGGCTCCCCACCTAGGTCTTCTTGCAATCCCTGAACACTGGGCTGTATCAGGACACAAGGGAGATGCACAGAGGAACACAAAATGGAGGTGCCTCTCTTTGGCCTTCCCTCCACAAACTTAAGGAGCCAGAGCAGATGGGGGGGGGGGCGGGTATCAGGTGCAGCAGAGACTCAGGGAGCCAATCAGCCAAGTCCAGTCCCTGTGGCCTGGGGGAAGGCTACTGCTGCTCTATTCAGTGTCTCCTTGGATACAGACAGGCTGAATCCACACTTCCAAGCTAGCAGAGTCTACTTTCCAGGTAAGGGGGAGATTGTTTAAGAGACAAACACTGCAATAGTTCTGGGCGCACACTCTAAAATTGGGCTTTTTAAGGTAAAAATACAGGGGGGCAGACAGCTTTTAAGCACAATTTAAATCACACAAACAGAGTAAAAACAGTCTCCTAAAACCACACTCTGAAAGATGTATATAGCCTTTTTACTAAGAATATAGGTGAAAAAAAAGGGGGGCAGAGGGGGGGAAGGGGGGGGGGAGCCACAAACTAGCAAGGGAATTCACACAGTCACGGCAAAAACGATTTTTAAACAAACACCACTTTAAAAGAGGCCAGGCTCCCTGAAAACACAGAGAGTCCACAGTAAAACAAACACTTTTTGAACAATTAATACTGTTTCACTAGAAAATATCTTTGGGCTCCTTACCTAGGTCTTTTTGCAATCCTTGAACACTGGGCTGTATCAGGACACAAGGGAGATGCACACAGGAACACAAAATGGAGATGCCTGTCTTTGGCCTTCCCTCCACAAACCCAAGGAGCCAGAGCAGGTGGGGGGGGGGGGGGGCGGGTCTCAGGTGCAGCAGAGACTCAGGGAGCCAATCAGCTAAGTCCAGTCCCTGTGGCCTGGGGGAAGGCTACTGCTGCTCTATTCAGTATCTCCTTGGATACAGACAGGCTGAATCCACACTTCCAAGCTAGCAGAGTCTACTTTCCAGGTAAGGTGGAGATTGTTTAAGAGACAAACACTGCAATAGTTCTGCGCGCACACTCTAAAATCGGTCTTTTTAAGGTAAAAATACAGGGGGGGAGACAGCTTTTAAGCACAATTTAAATCATACAAACAGAGTAAAAACAGTCTCCTAAAACCACACTCTGAAAGATGTATATAGCCTTTTTACTAAGAATAGGGGTGAAAAAAAAGGGGGGCAGAGGGGGGGAAAGGGGGGGAAGCCACAAACTAGCAAGGGAATTCACACAGTCACGGCAAAAACGATTTTTAAACAAACACCACTTTAAAAGAGGCCAGGCTCCCTGAAAACACAGAGTCCACAGTAAAACAAACACTTTTTGAACAATGAATACTGTTTAACTAGAAAATATCTTTGGGCTCCCCACCTAGGTCTTCTTGCAATCCCTGAACACTGGGCTGTATCAGGACACAAGGGAGATGCACAGGGGAACACAAAATGGAGGTGCCTGTCTTTGGCCTTCCCTCCACAAACTTAAGGAGCCAGAGCAGGTGGGGGGGGGGCGGGTCTCAGGTGCAGCAGAGACTCAGGGAGCCCATCAGCCAAGTCCAGTCCCTGTGGCCTGGGGGAAGGCTACTGCTGCTCTATTCAGTATCTCCTTGGATACAGACAGGCTGAATCCACACTTCCAAGCTAGCAGAGTCTACTTTCCAGGTAAGGGGGAGATTGTTTAAGAGACAAACACTGCAATAGTTCTGGGCGCACACTCTAAAATCGGGCTTTTTAAGGTAAAAATACAGGGGGGCAGACAGCTTTTAAGCACAATTTAAATCACACAAACAGAGTAAAAAACAGTCTCTTAAAACCACACTCTGAAAGATGTATATACCCTTTTTACTATGAATAGGGGTGAAAAAAAAGGGGGGGTAGAGGGGGGGGAAGGGAGCCACAAACTAGCAAGGGAATTCACACAGTCACGGCAAAAACGATTTTTAAACAAACACCACTTTAAAAGAGGCCAGGCTCCCTGAAAACACAGAGAGTCCACAGTAAAACAAACACTTTTTGAACAATTAATACTGTTTAACTAGAAAATATCTTTGGGCTCCTTATCTAGGTCTTTTTGCAATCCTTGAACACTGGGCTGTATCAGGACATAAGGGAGATGCACAGAGGAACACAAAATGGAGGTGCCTGTCTTTGGCCTTCCCTCCACAAACTTAAGGAGCCAGAGCAGGTGGGGGGGGCGGGTCTCAGGTGCAGCAGAGACTCAGTTAGCCAATCAGCTAAGTCCAGTCCCTGTGGCCTGGGGGAAGGCTACTGCTGCTCTATTCAGTATCTCCTTGGATACAGACAGGCTGAATCCACACTTCCAAGCTAGCAGAGTCTACTTTCCAGGTAAGGGGGAGATTGTTTAAGAGACAAACACTGCAATAGTTCTGGGCGCACACTCTAAAATCGGGCTTTTTAAGGTAAAAATACAGGGGGGCAGACAGCTTTTAAGCACAATTTAAATCACACAGAGTAAAAAACAGTCTCCTAAAACCACACTCTGAAAGATGTATATACCCTTTTTACTATGAATAGGGGCGAAAAAAAAGGGGGGCAGAGGGGGGGAAGGGGGGGGGAGCCACAAACTAGCAAGGGAATTCACACAGTCACGGCAAAAACGATTTTTAAACAAACACCACTTTAAAAGAGGCCAGGCTCCCTGAAAACAGAGAGAGTCCACAGTAAAACAAACACTTTTTGAACAATTAATACTGTTTAACTAGAAAATATCTTTGGGCTCCTTACCTAGGTCTTTTTGCAATCCTTGAACACTGGGCTGTATCAGGACACAAGGGAGATGCATAGAGGAACACAAAATGGAGGTGCCTGTCTTTGGCCTTCCCTCCACAAACTTAAGGAGCCAGAGCAGGTGGGGGGGGGCGGGTCTCAGGTGCAGCAGAGACTCAGGGAGCCAATCAGCTAAGTCCAGTCCCTGTGGCCTGGGGGAAGGCTACTGCTGCTCTATTCAGTATCTCCTTGGATACAGACAGGCTGAATCCACACTTCCAAGCTAGCAGAGTCTACTTTCCAGGTAAGGGGGAGATTGTTTAAGAGACAAACACTGCAATAGTTCTGGGCGCACACTCTAAAATCGGGCTTTTTAAGGTAAAAATACAGGGGGGCAGACAGCTTTTAAGCACAATTTAAATCACACAAACAAAGTAAAAACAGTCTCCTAAAACCACACTCTGAAAGATGTATATAGCCTTTTTACTAAGAATAGGGGTGAAAAAAAGGGGGGCAGAGGGGGGGAAGGGGGGGGGGAGCCACAAACTAGCAAGGGAATTCACACAGTCACGGCAAAAACGATTTTTAAACAAACACCACTTTAAAAGAGGCCAGGCTCCCTGAAAACACAGAGTCCACAGTAAAGCAAACACTTTTTGAACAATTAATACTGTTTAACTAGAAAATATCTTTGGGCTCCTTACCTAGGTCTTTTTGCAATCCTTGAACACTGGGCTGTATCAGGACACAAGGGAGATGCACAGAGGAACACAAAATGGAGGTGCCTGTCTTTGGCCTTCCCTCCACAAACTTAAGGAGCCAGAGCATATCTCATGTCTGGTGGGTCCCCCCTGACTGGAGGCGGGGTGGATGGCAGTGGGCTGGACTTTTCTGTCTTCTACCCACGCCTCCCTTTCTATCTTCACCCGCGGGTCGCCACCTCTGCCTGGGGTGGACATTACCGAGAAGATTGTCGAGTGGTGAGACCAATCGACAATCTGGTTCCCCTTTTCACCTTCTCCTCCTCCCCAGTTGGCTGCAATGGCCTAAAGACCGCCATGCTGGCCGCCTCGAGGTAGCCCCTCATAGCCCTGTATCATCGGGGACGCATTTTGCATGGGGCACTCCTTCCCCTGCACCATGGACATGTGTGTTCCTCCACTGCCAGCCCCGACTAAGTACTTGCCTAGCCACTTGTACACGGATACGCATTAGGGAAATATTTCCCTGCACCTTGCTTCTCTCATCCACCTTCAGGGGACAGAGTTGGCATCTAATAGTTGCCAGGGGTTCTAGAGCGACTGCTTCCATCCAGCACCTTCTCTATCATTGGCCTGTGGACCAACGGCCTGCATCTCTAGCGTCCATGTCCAATACTGTTGCAACCTTAGCCGACTGCGTGATCCTTAGTACTGGTCAGCCCTACTATGCCACCTTCTTGCAGCGGGACAAGAACCGCTGGTTGACACGGCTATGCCCTGCAGTTCCAATAAAGTTGGGCTCTTTGAACAGCCCTCGAACTTCCACTGAAGCTGCCGCCCCTCCGACACTGGGCCTCTGGCTCTGGGCTCTGATGACCCTCTGGGACTGTTGATGCCCACTCTCTGTGGATATACTCTCCGGAAAACCATCTGGTAAATCTACGTGACAGCTACTCTTCTCTGAAGCTGTCTCACAACCACAGTCAATGTCCTCAACTGCTGTCACCCCTGGCCCCAGCCCGGCAGACGCCCCAGTGGATTTCCGCTCAGACACTTCCATGGAGCGTATTCTGCAGGAAATCTCCCCAGTAGGCTATCGCCTGGAAGCTATGGACTCCAAGATCATGGATCTATCTGCACACTCTAAGTCTATCCGTGCAGACATAGCCGGATTCCAGGACAAAACCACACAATTGGACCATCGCCTGACTACTGTCGAAAGTAGGATAGTAACCCTGCCGGACATTGACCCAGAACTACAATTCCTTTGACATTAACTTACAGACCTGGATGAGAGGAGTCGGAGGGATAGTGTCCATTTTTTTGGCCTGCTAGAGAAAGAGGAAGGCGCAGATCTGAGGGGTTTCCTTAAGGATTTTATCCCTACTTTTACGGGCCTTACTTTTTCTCCTATACTGGAATTTCAGCGTGCCCACAGGATTGGCCCCCTCCACAAGAACACTGCAGAGAGGCCCTGTCCCATTATAGCATGCTTCCCATGACACAAACAGGTCCGCCAACTACTACTAGCAGCGAGGGCACACGGACCATGCCGCCACAATGGTCAAGACATTCATATTGCTGCAGACTTCTCCCGTGAAACAAATGAAAAAAGGAAAGCATTCCTTGCACTTAGACCCCAGTTGCACCACCTGAACATTAAATTTGGACTCTTCAAACCAGCTAGCATGTGGATAACGATGGATGGTAAATCCAGGGACTTTTTGAGCCTACGGACCTACGCTCTTTCTTGAGTGGCCTTTCTGCCCAACTCATAGATCACAAATCCGCAGACCTGCCATCAAGACCCTCCATGCTCAGTGACTCCACTCGGCCCACGGACACCGACCCTTGCACTCTTCGCAATTACTTCACAGAAAAGGGGATGATTTATTGATCACCCGCCCGCCGAGATCTCAGGATGGCAGAGACATGGCAGACACTACTCAGGGGTTGCACAGAGACAAATCGAGGTTCCCCCTTGAAACCCCAGCCCCCTGGGGACAATTATATTATGAACCTACCATTCTGTTTGATTCAAGACTATTGTTTATTAGTGCATTACTCTCCTGTGAGAAATATCAGTTTCTATGCACAAGGTTCTGTTCTCCTACAAGGTGCTGTGCCTGTCCATCCAGTTCACTTCTGCTGGGCTTCCTCCCCCTCTTCTCCTACCCAGCTGGCAATTAACGGGACCCCCTATGCCCCCCCCCTGTATTCTCCAGAATGTGCCTCCATGTCTCTGTCCTCTATCACCATGTATATGTAAGCACATTTCTGCTGCTTAGAGGGTACCTCTGGGGACACATTCTTCCTGCCCTGGCCTGCCATAACCTCTGTTGTCACCCCCCACACCACCCCCTCTTCCCCTTAGACCCCCCTTCCTATCCTCCTCCCTTTTTCTCCCCCTTCCCCAGTAGTTTCACTCATCCTCGACCCGTCACTGTCACCCGTTGTCTACACTCTACTATACCCATTCCTCCTGCTGGTGCCACTATCTCTGCAAGAGTCTAGTGGTTGGGCCTCCATATTCAGGCTATATCCCCCTCCTGCTGTCCCCATCCCCCTCCCCCTGTCCGTCGGCTCTTTCCCTCTCCCTCCCCCCCTTTTTCTCCTCCTCCCCCGACTATTGGTGTTCCCACCCTCATCCTGGTGCTGAAGTTTTCTTTTCTTCCCTTCGGCTCCTTGCCTGCCCTGCCCTTGTGCGCACCCAGCCGCGGGTTTCACAGGATTAGACCCCCGGTTTGACAGTGAGTTTAGCTCACACATGGTACCAATCCTGATCACAAAACGAACCTAGGTTACCTCTTCCTTACTCTCCGCGAGCCTCGTAACTTTTTCTACTCCTTCCTCTTTGCTTCCTTCTTTACTCTCTTCTCTTCCACCCTCTTATTTCCTTCTTTCTCTTTCTCTTCTTTGACTGGTTTCTATCTCCTGAGTGTGGCCGCGGATCCCCTCCCTGCCTTTCCTCCTCACCCCCCTTTTCCTCTTTGCCACTTACTTTGACATAGAAAGTCCAAATCGCCACCCTGTGCTTTCGAGACCGGATAGTACCTATTTTGCGCTTGTAGACCCCTGTGACAGTCCCGGGAATGGGGACTGCCCTGCCATTGATGACAGTATCATGGAATGTTCATGTCCTCACACACTTTATCAAACGAAAGAAGGTCCTTTCCTATTTACAATCCAAACATACAGAAATTGCCCTTCTGCAAGAAAGACATTTATCACCTTTGGAATCTGGGCCGAGTGCCCTATAGTGGTAGTCCACCATCCACTTCGGGAGGCTCAGGCTCCATACGCAAATGTGGGATCACAATTTTTCTTCGCCGTTCCTTGCAGTTGAAGGTGCTCGATTCGTGGTCTGATATGGATGGTCGATATATACTTACCAAACTCAAACTCGGAGATCGTACACTTTGTATTGGGTCCGTGTATGCCCCTACAGGCACTAAGAATTCATTCTTTCTACTTTTAAACCATCTCTTGACAGAGTTTGGAGCCTCCCAATACCTCCTATGTGGAGACTGGAACCTGGCTTGATAGAACGGGCAGATTGGACATCAGCAACAACGCCGACAGAGCACTGTGGGGAGACGTAATATCGGACCATGGGCTGGTAGATCATTGGCGCCTTTCACATCTGCTCAACCGGGAGTACACCTTTATATCACTGGTTCATGGGACACAGTCCCGGTTGAACTACTTTCTCATCTCTCATAAATTGGTCCCCATGGTCAGAGAATCCCGGATACTAGAAGCAGCAATCTCCGATCATGCACCGATTTGTTTGATGCTAGACTTGGGCGTTGCTTCTCCAGGCCACAAACCATGGCTCCTAAACACACCGTGCTATCATATGCCACAGGGCAAGGATCAACTACATGCCCATGTCTCTGCCTACATAACTGACAATAAAGGCTCTGTCTCTTCTCCTCCAGCTGTCAGGTCTTCTGGGCTGCGGCGAAGGTGACAGTAAGAGAACAACTTATGAGAGACAGAGCCCTTCCTATCTCTCAGAGATGCTCTCGACAACAAGAACTGGAGGGACGTATAGCAACATGCACCTGCGACTAGACTGTGACTTCCTCCCCGGCCACGTGCTGTCATCTTCAAAAGGCGAAGATGGGGCTCAATGCTCTATATACCTCCCAGGCAGAGTAAGCTCTGCAGAGGATGAAGGGCAGACACTACGAGCATGGTGAAAAGGCAGGTCGACTGCTAGTGGCCCAACTACTTCAGCAAGAGGCAGAGATAACCATCCCTGCCATTCGGGATATTGATGGGACGCTCCTCACACACCCACAGGATATAACTGGCGCATTTGGGCGCTTGTATTGGACCCTTTATACCCATGAAACGGAAGCAGACCATGACAGACTCGCTGTGTTTTTTTAGGAGACCTGGGTACCTAATCTCACCACAGAGGGCAGAGGGCTACTGGGAGGTGAGATCAGTAAGGAAGAGATACTCCACGCCATATCCAACTTACCCTATGACAAGCCTCCTGGGGAGGATGGATTCCCATTTGAAAATTACAAATGGACGGGGTGGAAATGGTGGACTCCCTCTATGAAACCTTCCAGGGTGCGGAAAGTACAGACTCTCTGAATCCTATTTCTAACAGGGCATCCATAGCGGCCCTCCCAAAACCAGTGAAGGAACTCCTATTATGCGGCAGCTATCATCCCATTTCCTTCCTCAGTGGGGATGTCAAGATGCTGGCTAGCGTCCTGGTGGCCCCTCTCAAACAGATCATTCCATCCCTTAACCATCACACCCAGGTGGGCTTTGTACCCAGATGGTCCTCTAGGAACCACCTTCGCACCCTAGCACATGGAGTCTGGGCTACCAGAGACTCTAGAGAGAAGGCAGTGTCTCTCTCCCTTGATGCTGAGAAAGCCTTCGATAGGATCGGATGGTGGTATCTCTTTGAGACCCTGAAACGCTTTGGTCTGGGAGAGAGGTTCATTAACAAAATCCGTTGGCTGCACGACTCGCCCACAGCAGAGGTCAACTGTGGGGGATTCCTCTCTGATGTGTTTTCCATTAAACAAGGAACTCAGCAAGGCTGCCCACTGTCGTCACTGCTATTCCTTCTGGCAGTTGAGTCTATAGTAGCTTCTATCTGACGGTCTCTCCTCATAGCTGGCGTCCCTATACCGTGAGGACGCTCCACAATTTACTTATATGGCGACAACACATTACTCACACTCACAGACCTTCCACGCTCCCTCCCAGCACTGCGAGCTATCCTGGCGGAATCTGAAGCACTATCAGGATATAAAATAAACTGGAATAAGAGTGAAGCCCTACCCCTGTTCCCAGTGACCACGAGCAGAGCTATAACGGCCTTCCCAATTTCCTGGAAACAATCGTGCCTTAAGTATCTAGGGATCCTCGTCAATAGGGGCCTAGACCAGATGGTGCAGGATAATCTGGAACCTCTGCTCAACCGCACCAAACGAGATTTTGAAAAATGGTCCCAACTGGGGCTTTCCCGTTGGGGAAGAGTACAAGCTGTATGCATGGTCAACTTGCCACAGTACACCTAGGTACTATGGATGTTACTGCTACTAGTACCTCTGCCAATGTTCAGGAAGGTAGATACCTGCGTACATAAATTTGTATGGGGTTCACTTAGACCACAGCTTCCCAAAGCTAAACTCATTGCGCGAAGGGAATGCGGGGGCTGGGATTACCTTCAGTAGAACTCTATGCTTTGGCGCTACACCTTTCGCAGCTGGCCTTCATGCTTCCGAGTGTACCAGACCCACCCCTGTGGGTCAAGGCAGAATGAGCTTTCTCACATATGCCACCAGGCCTGGATGTGCATCATGGCACCAGAGCTCCCCTGTTCCAACCTGCTCATCCAGTGGTACAGACCATGCTGCACTCTTGGCGCCGGGCTCACCGCCTTCTGGGAGTGGACCCAGGGATTCATTAACACGTGCCACTCTGAGGAAATGCTGGATTACTAATAGGGGGAAAAGTGGTTGTCTGGCGGACTAAGGGCATCCTTTCTACTGATCAACTCCTAGATAATGGGACACTGAAGCCGTTTCCGGCGTTACATGCTCAATTTGGGCTCCCTGGCCAATATTCTTGGCAATACCGACAGCTCTCTCACTGCCTCCAGAGCCGATTGGAGACCCGCCTGTGGACCCTACAACATTCACCGGTGCTTGAGTATTTACGAACCTGGGGCTCCTTCCGAAGAGTGACTTCAGGGCTGCACAACCTACTAAATCTTCACTCATTCTCACTGGCCCTTCTAACCTCCCTCAGGGCCCAATGGCAAACACAATTACAGGTGGAATATGATATGGAAGAGTGAACTTCCCTCTTGGAGGCACGGGAACGGGGGGCTTGGGACGCCCCAGAAGCTTAGAACAGCTGTACTATTGCCCCACGTGACTTGCTGGCACTGTCCCCACCCGCATTGCGACTTACTACATGTACGCTGTGACTGTTCAAATATACATCCATACTGGGAGGCTGTTGGGGTTACGTTGAGGGAGATCTTGCCTTTACCCCCCTCGTTTCCAAAACCCCGCTTCTTTTGCACTACACTGGCGATATCCCAGGCATGTCCCGCACTCAACTCCACCTCTTGCACATAGTGCTGGCCACGGCCAAACTTTGTATCCTTCAACACTGGCGTGCAGCATTAACCCCCAGCACGACGAATGGCTGTCAGCAAAGTTCCAAACAGCTGCCCATGAACGCATTATTTACAATCTACAGAAGAGGACAGAGGTATTTCTACAAATGTGGGCCCCTTTCTTCCGACTAGCAGATAGTTGAACCTCCGACTCATTCCTCTAATTTTAGGTTCTGTGAAGTTGGCCAAAGAAACAAAGCACACAGTAATCTATGCTCCACGGACGTGTGACATCTGGTCAGGCACCACACGCTGGGCAGATGGTAGATCCTGGTAAGTACACTTAATAAGGATTTCACAAAATACTCATGCTCTGAAATATTGGATGATGTGTCAGTAGTAAGTGGTGTGTGTCTAATATCCTTGTTGTCACTTATCTCCATATGCTCACATATGGCTCATAAGACTATGGGGGTCATTCTAACCCTGGCGGTCATCGACCGCCAGGGTGGAGGACCACGGAAGCACCGCCAACAGGCTGGCGGTGCTTCCCTGCCCATTCTGACCGCAGCGGTAAAGCCGCGGTCAGAAAAGGGGATCCGGCGGTTTCCCGCCAGATTTCCCCTGTCTGGGCTGAATCTCCATGGCGGCGCTGCAAGCAGCGCCGCCATGGAGATTCCGACCCCCTTCCCGCCACCCTGTTTCTGGCGGTGTTTACCGCCAGGAACAGGATGGCGGGAACGGGTGTTGTGGGGCCCCTGGGGGCCCCTGCACTGCCCATGCCACTGGCATGGGCAGTGCAGGGGCTCCCTAACAGGGCCCCAGCATGATTTTCACTGTCTGCATAGCAGACAGTGAAAATCGCGACGGGTGCAACTGCACCCGTCGTACCCCTGCAACACCGCCGGCTCCATTCGGAGCCGGCTTCCATGTTGCAGGGCCTTTCCCGCTGGGCCGGCGGGTGCTCCTTTGGCGGGCGCCCGCCGGCCCAGCGGAAAAGCCAGAATGACCTCCGCGGTCTTTTGACCGCGGAGCGGCCAAATGGCGGTGACCGCATGGCGGGCGGCAACCGCCGCCGGCCGCGGTCAGAATGACCGCCTATATTACTTTATAACATGTTGGCTAATAAAAAGGATTACTCTACATACATTTATTGTATATTAATGCACAGTTTGTACCAAATTGCCTATGTTGCCTCATCTAAAGAAGAGTAGTCACAACTGGGTTAAAAAGTCTATATCATGGATACTTGCATATATTTTCCCAAGGCCAAAAATGTATGGTCAGTGATGTGGCTAAGGCCCACACTAATGCCATCGTGGGGTGGAAGGTGTTGACAGTAAGGTGGGTGTAGGTGAAGCAATGCACATACATCTGGTGGCTGAATGTGTGTTGTACAAATCTTTCTTCAGTGTTGGATATAATAAACAATGATGTTGTTTATGTTTAATAGTAACACATGGTACCTAAAAAGTGCACATTACAACTGATTTAACTTTACGTTCACTATTGTCATTGTTGTCAGGGTGGGGGGAGAGTTAAACAATGAATGTTACCAAATTCATCTCTGAAAACTATCCTTTTTAAAAACTACTCTGCTATACACCACAATGCACAGATATAATCTGATGCACTAAGGTGAAACAGTTCTGCATGTTAATGACATTCCCTTTTAGAATATTGAAGATACTTTATCATACTTTTGCATGCATGCTGCAAGATATCCTTACAACTGAAGGCCTTTCTAACGTTTAGTGATGCAGGACACCCACGTCACTTCCTTTCTTTAACTTAAATTGACCATCAAATACATATTTGCCTGTTAATGTAGCATCTTTTCAATGTTAGTGCTATGTTGAGTTAACAGCAGACCAGTGCTGCTGTTGACCAGGGGGCCACATGTAAAGGCCAGGAGGGCCGCTTATGGACCCCGGGCCAAAAGTTTATCATCACTGGCCTATACCTATGACCTATACATGTAAACTGATTACCATTATCCATTGTATTGAAAAATGGATATGCATGGCACATTAAAGCTGCTGTCAAGACCTCATCTGTGATCCAGAAAACACCATCTAGGGGTTGGGGAGACATCCTGGACGAGGCAGTCAGACCCACTATCATCCATCTGTCAGGTAAGTGTGCCAGATAGTGTTGTAAGCTAGTGATTCTCAAATTTTGCCCCATAACCAATTCGTTGTGAAAGTATATGAGCAGATTTTGCCGTTTTTTTAATAACATTTGAAGTTGCTATGTAATATGTTCCCAACATAATCAGTAATGTCTGTGTTATTTTTGCATGTTCACATATAAATCATGCTGGATGTTAATTTTGTTGTTGCTTTCTTCTGAAGCTGCTGGATCAAGGACCACATCTTCCTCAACATACTCGAGGAGCTAGGTTCAGCAGCTGATATTACGGGGGATCTCCATACCACACAGAGCTGTGCTGGTAGTTTGATTTTGCATTGCACATCTACATTGAACACCTCAGTGCTACAGTGTGAGCTGTCACATGCAGGTATACACACACATTGTCACAGGTGGAACAAGATTTAAAGCTTGTTTGACCCAACTCTTGTGTTGTAGCACATAATATACTGAGGCAAACACTTATCCTATCGCAACCTCTGTCTTTGAGGTGTTGAGGATGATGAGTCACTTGAGGAAGCTGCACCATTCACCAGTGGAGGACAATGGGCAATCCGAAGAGAGAACTCAATCCTCTTCCAAGCAGTTATGTCAGCTGCCAGCACCACACAAGAGAAGAAAAGAAAAGGAGGATGAGGATGAGGAGGAAGAAGAGGAGGTTGAAGAAGATGATCTGGTGCTGGTCAAGGAGGAAGAGGAGCAAAACACCAAAACCTTTACCAGGTCCAGCCAGCTTTCACCTCCCACTTCACTTCTAAGGATTGCCCATTCCCAGCAGTCAGCCAACCAGTCACAGCATTTATCTGCCGCCAACACAACCAACACCTAATCACAGCCTTCATAATAAAGCTGGATGTGCTAGCTCCCATACACACTCCTCCCATGAAAGTGCATCCCAGGTCTTCTCTCAAGCATCTGAAGTACCTGGCACCCCTGGTAAGGTGCAGGTATCCCTAGGCGCCACTCTCCTACCCACAGCATCCCACGTGCCACCCCTCCCCATGCTGGTAGACCCGACAGTCATAACAGAGTCCATCCCATGCAGAGGAGACTGGCCGGTGGTCATGGTGGCCAATAGGAGGATGAGTTTTTTGAAGAGCAGACTGATGAGAGGCAGGACATTTGTGCCATAGGGGCCACTTTGACTGACATTTCAGACTCACTACAGGAAATACGTCAAGACTCTCAAATGACTGACAGACAGACCTGTGTCTTGAACAAGATTGAAAAATATTGACAAGACATGGCAAGGAGACAAAATAACATCACAGCTATCTATAGGGAAGAGAGTGCAAGACACTGTGCCTTGGCCATGAAGATGATGGAGGGCATGTTGAAACTGTACCAACATCTTCGTTCATAATCAACACCTGGAGGAGCCCCAGCAGACTTACCTGTGCCATGCCCCCTCCCATCTGTACCACAACCTGCACAGGCAGCCCCACATCCACAGGTACCATCCCTACTGCACATGTTCCCCTGCCCAATCACAATCCCTACCTGTAAATGTACCCTCACCCCCTGTACAGACACACCCATCAACTGTACAGGCACCCTCATCCCCTATACAGGCACCTTCACCACCTGTAGAGACACCCTCATCCCTGTACATGCACGCCCATCAATTGTATTTGTACCCTCACTACTTGCACAGGTACACCCACTAGCTGCACAAGCACCCTCACCCTTCTTCCTGCCCCTTCCTGCACAAAAACATTCCTGCATGCAAAGTATACACCGTGCACCATGGTGCAAAGATTCCTACATTTGCACTAGTCAGCCCATTATGCACCACCACAGGGTTAAGGACAGGAATCTGCCACATGCCTTAGGTATGGCACATTGCTGCCCTTTCCCAGTGATGCAGTGCAGTGCAACAAGGTGACTTGCTGTGCTGCACTGCACCACTTCTTAGTAAATATATCCCCAAATTCCCACACTGCCTGACACCCCCATGTCACATGTGGGTAAGGACCATAGGCCAAAGTACAGTGTGCTGCAAGCCTCATGTAATCAATGGGGAAGATGTGCTTGTTTGGAGTATGGGTATCTCAAAAACACTAAGGTTCACATTCACTTGTAAAATTCTCAGCTTAACACATACCTGTGGGTTTCCTTCTTGTACACAGTACCAAGGCTCACTGGCTCTATACTTAGGCATCAATCCATGTGACAACTGGTGCTGACAAAGTTTAAGATATCCATTGTTTAGGACGATCTCACAAATGCAGTGGCATTTATTCCCCTTAGGCAATGGATTCCTTTGCAACTTTGTCAACAGTAATCACTGACATGGGCACACAATCTGTAGCAGGGACTAGCTTTTGACTTTTGAAAACATCCATTTTTGACAAACTATATGTGTGGCTTACAGAGTAGTCTCGGAATTGTACTTATGGACAGAGTGTTTTTTGTCCACCAATCATCATTGACAACAGACTGTGCAACCACATAAAGTCCATACCCCAACTAGTGGCTCAAGAGAAGAATGTGTCAAATAGTTGGTCACACACTTGCATACCCTGCCCTCTGTGTGGTGCAATGGCCCTGTTACCTGTGTTCAGAGCTAGGTGAGGGTTCAGAGGTATGCAATGTTGTGTAAGACACAACAGGCAACTATGATCTTGCACAGAACTTCAGGGATAACAGCAGCATGCACCCTGTATGGGCAAGATATCTGAATCATGACTTTAATGTTCCAAAAGTAATCTCCATGATGGCTCGTGTCAGTATGTGTGCCCTTTTGTACCTATGCTGAGGTACAGTGATTGCACGTCTGTATGGTGTGAGGAGCTAAGGGGAGAGTGCATATGTGGCATCACCTAAGGAATAAAAGGTACAGATTTTGGTGCATGTCCTAGTTGAATTTGTAAAGTTACTAATATATGAAATGGTACATGCAGTGTCTGTGCCACAGGAAATGTTAAATTGTGATGGATGTGTATATAAAAAATTGAAACATATACAAACTTGTCTGTTGTGTATGTACTTTTCCAGAAGCCACATGTTGCCAAATTCTCTCACTGCCAGCCACTGGGCAAGAGGTGGCCTGCAGAATATGAAGCTGTCACGTGTACTACCTGTGAACACTGCATGCACATCTGTAAAGCAGACACTGGCATCTCACACACCCCTCACATTGATGAAGTGGTAATGGAGTCTGTTGCAGAAGATGTGTGCATTGTGGAGAGGCGGCTGAAGTGCCAGATGAGTACAATCAATTGCACCAACAACACGTGGCTTCCTGCCAGTGTAGGTGGCTTACAAATACACTGATGCACTTTCCTATTTATGCAGCTCAAAGCTGACACAAGCATCGGGACTGGCTTGCCTGAGAAATGTTCACAATATCACTGGACATCCTCTAGAATGACCCAATGGCAAAGAAATGGAGTGCTGCTAGGATCTTGACAGAGGCTGGGATGGTGTTGCAGCGGCAGGTCACAGAGTCAAGATTCCACTCTCACTCAAGAACCATCTCCAAGATGACATAAGGGGGGAAGTGGGACCTGGAGATGTCATCTTGGCTGGACATCCCAATGAGGTTAACCCTTTGTCTAAAGATCCTCTCTCCTCTCCTCCCACTTCCCCTCTTCCTTCTCCTCACATCATTCTGTTGCATGACAAGGGCAACCCAAAAAATACATTCAGGGACATGTTGTAAGATCTGAAAACATTTGTGTGTGGCAGCTCAGAATTTATATCTGCAGCCAGGTTGTGATATCGCTAATGACATCCAGCTGAAGCTGGATGGGGGATGGTAAACACTGACACAGGCGTGTTGTGTGTTTGGGAGAAACCTAGGAATCTGAAGTTTGCTCACAAATTAAAGGGCAGATTTACAAGGCAATTGAGCCTTCTTGTGCCACACTAGATTATTTTTTTTATGCTAATGTGGCTTTAAGGAGGCCATTTTCCCGTGCCATATTTACAAAGTGGCACAATGCTAGCATTGCACCACGTTGTAACCCCTTGCACCACATTATACCTGTATAATGTATAACATATTCAAAACGGGTGTTTTTTTACACAGGGAGTCAGTAAAAAATGGCACAGCGAAATCTATACGATTTCACTGTAACATGTTTTTCGTAATTTTTAATGCCTGCTCAGGGCAGGCATTAAAGTGATTTGCCCATAGTAACCAAGGGGCCTCCCTATTGCTTTGCTGCACTAGCACCAAAATGTAGGGCGCTAATCCAGCAAAGCGCCACAGTAGCATCATAAATTACGAAATATGCTATTTTTGAAAGGAGAGCCATGGTGCACCATGTTGTAAATACGGTACAACCATGGTGTCGTTAGGTGGGGCAGGGATGATGCAAGAAAAGTGGCACATTGTGATCGATGTGCTACTTTCTTGTAGATCTGGCCAATTTGACTGTGGAAAACCTTTCATGATCCATGGCTGTGGCTTTAATGTGACACTGTAGAAGAGATATGTTTTGAACTTGTGATGTTTTTCGACACTCTTGTAGTGGCGTGTGTTTTTGCCAGAACATTTACCACTGCAATACACACCCTACACATGTGCATATGTAACTGCCTAGTACCTACCTGTAGCTATTTCATATTTTCAGTGATGTATTTTGTGTTATTTTATATGTACATCTAAACTTTTTTGCGTTTCAACCTTAGTGTGGAGATTCCGCCCTGAGTGAGGTACCTCTGCCCGAGTGCAGGGATTGCACCCCGAGTGCGGACATAAAGATACTACTTGTAACTCTCCATTGTGAATACCAAAAGCCGTAAACTTAGACATTTGGACTAAGTGTACCTTTGTGAATCGAGCCTTGCATGTTCTCCAAAAATATTGTAAACTCCAGGAATAACAGGATTTTTACCTGCCAAGAATCATTACAAATTTCCTCTAACTTCAAATGTGTGACCACATTCACTCTCTCCATGAATGCGGTATCAACTGAAGATTTATCTCTGAGAATGCACAATTTCCCTTTATCTTCCCAATACTAAGTCAAGGCTGCTTGATTCCCTGCCACTCGATGCTCAATGTCTTCTCTAGTCCACTTCTGCTGAGTTTTAAGGTTCTCATTTGCCTTTCACTTAGATTCCATGTCCCTTCTCCTGTCTTCAACTGAATTCAACTAAATCAAGAAATTTCTTCTCAACATCTGTCAAAATTCATTCAAATTGCTTCGGTGGTCATAGGCAGTGTCCAATGTCATGGTGGGTTTAAAGAACTTCACAATTATCCCTATCTCCTTAATGCCAGGGCAACGTTTTAAATGCTCAAGTAGGGGAACTTCTGAAAAAACGAAGGGCCGTTTTTAGATCTTGGTAGTATCAGTCCCACTGTCAGTTTTCAAACTGAAAACCCACCAACCGCCTTGGCGGTCCACCCACCGGATTTATAAGTTGGCAGTCCCATAGGCGAAAGCCCACCCGAGTCCTGCCGACTCTGCCAAGGAATCCCATCCACCATTGACGGCACCATAGGGAATAGTGGCTGATGGCGGGACTCCAGCTACAATTACTACTGAACAAATTTGGATCTGCCTTTCTACCAGTGAAAAAGTGATGGCGTGTCCTCAAAGTCTGGGTTGGTGGATTGGGGGTCCCATTTGTTTCCCCATTCCATTCCAGTTATCATCTGGACATGACTGGACAATACCCACTGTCATTGCTGCCACCGGGCCATGGAGAAAACACAAACCCCCCATCACTAGACACAAAGGTAGGGATCCTGCATTGGCTGTGTACGTTGGAGGGGGTCACTGCAATTCAGCACGGGACCACTGAAGACATACACATGTTACAGTAATTTTTTTAAATTACTGTGACATGCATTGTTCAGGGAAACAAGTGGGTCACACACCTGTGGGAACACACTGGTTCACAACACAAACCACTCACATACTTACACAACTGTCATTATGGTTCCAGTATTCATTGGCAAATGAATACTAGCTCCACACTGATGGTACATTTACACCTGTCAACTGTATCAATGCATGCACATTGCCAGGAGACCTGTACCTGTCATGTTGTGCTGTGAGTTGTGTGTTGTGTGTGTGACTCAGTATCTGTATGTGTGTGCAATGCGATTGGCTGGGTGAGGTTGATGGAGCTGGAGCAGGTGATGTGGTTGTGCCAAGATGTGCGCCACTTGCATATGGCATTGGTGTTGTTGTGTATGTTGTGCTGTGTGTTGTGTTGCTGTGTGCAACATTCAAGTGAGTGGTATTGTGTGGAAGTTTATGTTTACTTGTGTTATTAGTTTCCATAGCTTCTCTAGAATCAGACTGTTGAGTAGAAATTAGCAGTAGTCTTCTCTGTACGTATCTACTTGTGCAAACAGCAAAACAACGTTAGTTTGTCGTGCAATTAAGTTATTTACAGAATTTCCATAAGGGTTCCTAAACAGTACTCTGTCTTCTCTAAAATGACACCCTTACACTCCTTCTGATGCCTCGGTCCTGGGGAACCTTCTTAATTATTTTTAAACAATTTCCTTTTTATTATTTACAAGTCAAAGTTCAGCTCAAATGATTAGTAATTTTCCAACTCAGATTGTTCAATGACACAACCTCAACTTAGTCCACGTTGAAACTCAAATTGATGGAGGATCAACTAGAATTTCAATTTGTTTTTTCACATCACAATTTTCCTCTTTGCAATCGTTATCAGCAAAGTATGTCCATTCAGGAAATGAGCACCTCTGAAAGGGCCCTCTAGCTCTTTTGATCTCCTGGGTACAGGGTGTTCACTTTCTGTGACTCAGATCAGACTCGTCAGCATCCTCTGAGATAGTGTTTAGTTCTTGTTTTGGAGACAATGACAACCTGTCTTTTCTTGCCTCATCGGCCAACTGTCCTCAGGGTTTGCTCGGCATGGCACATCACCTTCAAAAGGGTCTCAGTCTGGCTTAGGTAGCCGCTGAGGCCAAGACTCCTCAAATGTCAATTTATCAGGACCCCTCAGGCTGAGGATGTGCTGTCACAGACTCTTGCAAAGTGTCTGTACTTTCTGCACCCTCATCACAATATGTCTCAGTTGTCGGTTGAACTTCTGGAAGAGATAAGGGCACATCATCAAGAGGACAAGAGGCTGCATGAATCCAGTTAGGAAGACCCCCACACTTGACGGCAGTGTTCGTCACTAGGATAACCTGGTATGACCCACAAAACCTAGGATCCAGGCACATCTTTTGAACGTGCTTCTTCTCAAAGACCCAGTCACCAGGACTGAGATCATGGCACTGCTCCAGACTAGGAGTGGCGGCAACAGCTTTAACCTACCAAGAGATAGAATGGATCTTGTCAGCTAACCCACTGCAAAAGTCAAGAACCATATAATCCATAATGTTCACAAGTGCATTTTTAGGCACTGCAGGGAATCTCATGGCTCTCCTCATGATTATCTCATAAGGGGGACAATCCGGTTTCTCTGTCAGGAATACTGTGAAGACTCATCAGCACAAGAGGAAAAGCATCTGGCCACTTCAGAGATGTTGATGCACACGTTTTGGTTAATCTTCTCTTCAACGTACCATTCACTTGCTCCACAATGCCAGAAGCCTCTCTGCTCCACTTTTAATGCTGCACACAACATTCTCAGGACCTCATTATTGAAATGAGTTCCTTGCGTCTGACTCCAGTGAAGTCAACAAACTGAACCTGGGTGTCAGTTCCCTCGACAACAACTTGGCTTTTGTGAGACTGTCATTTCTCCTGGTTGGGTAGGCCTCCATCCAATGCAAGAAGGTGCACTCAATCACAAGGACATCTCTCAGACCATAGCACACAGGCATTTGGTTAAAGTCCTGCTGCAATCATTTGAATGGCCCTCCTGATCTTCTTATGTGGCCCAGTGTCACTAGAGTGTTTTCCCTACTTTTATCTGTTGACACACAACACACCTGAAATAAAACTCTTCAGTCACCAACATAAATCGGGAATTTAGCCAGTGTTGCCTAAACAACCAAACCATGGCATCCTTCCCAATATTGGATTGTACATGGAAATATTTTTCCATTGGAGATAGCATGCTGTCTGATAACAGTGCTCTGCATTTACAGAAACCCATCTATAATCATCTCTTTTCACACATCCTGCTCTGACACAACCTTGCTTTTCTACCTCTGTCACTTCTTCCTGCAATCTCTTCACTCCCTCCCAGGTATCAGTTGTTAATAACAAAAGGTTACAGTTTGTCTCAACTTCAGGCTCGTTTACATATCCACCATTGAATGTTTGTGACCCATATGCACAATATTGGGAGACCTCATCAGCTTAATGGACTCTCATTATTACATAATCATCACCACTGCGGTGAGCAAAACACTTCACAGTTACAATTTCTACAGGCAGTTGTAATGCATGAAGTAGCCTAATTACAAACTCTCAATTATGAATCGGAGAATCAGACGAGGTCATGAATCCCCATTGTGACCATAACTGTCCGAAGTCATGAACAACACCAAAGCTGTACTATCTGTAAATATAGTCACTCTCAGCTGGTTGGAGACACAGCAAGCTCTAGTAAGAGCACTTAATTCAGCCACTTGTGCAGAGAACACTGTTCAAAGTCTGGAGGGTTTGACTTCTCCTGAGACAGTACAGACTGCATAGGCAGCTCTCAGGTTTCCTTCCTTTTCTTTCAAGCAAGACTCATCCACAACCAGTATGTGATCGAACTCTACCAGTGGCTTTTCCCATATATCTGGCCTCTGCTTGGTCATGGTTCAGTGACATCAAGATAATCATGCTCACCCTCCCCATCATCATTTTCATTCTGTGGAAGGGGCATAACTATACAGGATTCAAGGGAGCACATTGTCTGAGGGTAACATTGTCTCTAGCCGATGTAATCTGCTCGTACTTCATCAAACAGCTATTGGTAAGGTGCTGTGTATGAGTATTTGTCAACAAAATCTCAACTGATGGTGGGACGAGAACAGGTAAAGGATGTCTCAGAACAATGCTTTCGCAATGTTCATTTCTAACACCTACCACAGCCACAGCTGGGAAGTCCGGCGGTCATAGGATCAACAGTAGTAGAGAAGTGGGCCACAGTGCATCTGACATTTCCAGGCTTATGTGTAAGCAATGAGACAGCACAGCCCTCTGTCTCATTGCAGAAAAGAAAGCTTTGCTGTAATCAGGCATTCCCAGTGCCGGGCACAACAGAGACTTTATCTCAGTTCTAGAAAGGCAACCACAGAGTTGTTATCCCATGGCATCGGATCAGACACATCCTTATGTGGCAGCCTTTGTAAAGGCTTGGCCACTAGGGGAAAGTTGGGTATCCACTCATGACTGTACCCCACCATTCCCAAAAACATCTTGATTTCTTTTTGGGCGGTTGGTGGATTCATTTTAAGAACTACAAGATTCTTTCTTGTCACACCTTACTTGCACCTTTCTCAATGTGATGTCCAAGATAGAGAACTTCTTTCTGACAATACTGCAACTTGTTCACGGACACTTTATTTCCCTTCTCAGCCAAGTGTTTCAGTAATGCAATAGTGTCTCTTTTGCAGGCTTCCTGAGTATCTGACCAACAGGTTGTCTATATGCTGAACCAAGACAGAGTTACAGGGCATGATCATAGACTCAAGGTTAGTTTTGAGAATCTGATTAAAAATTGGAGGGATCCCTATATACCCTTGGAGTATTCACCATCATGCCAAAAATGGTCCTGGAACTGAAAAACAAAAAGGTACTGGCTCTCCTCATGCAATGAGACAGAGAAAAAGGCCTGACACAAATCGATGAGGATGAGCCGCTCAGCATCATGTGGAATCTGAAACAAGATCACAGCTGGATTTGGGACCATGGAAAAACAGGGAACAATGTTAGCACTGATCCTTCTCAGGTCTGCACTATGATGTACTTACTGCTAGGCCATAATAGGTGAATAACATGCACTCCCCATTATTTACTTTAAAATGCCTTGTTGTATCATTGACTCAATCACAGGGGTATCCCCAGCAATTGTTTTAGGAGTCAAATTGTGCTGTGGGGTTCTTGGGTACTCAACATTAGGCTTTCCTTTTATATGAACTGGTTCAACTCCTTTTATGAGACCAGTCTCCTTTCCTGAGAAGTCTCAGACCTCAAGCTTCACCGTATCCTTAGGATTCAGTGACAAGTCCTTAGATTTCATCACAAGGTAGAATTTTAGTTCTGGTCCTTGACTCATCAATTTAAAACTTACATCCTCATCATGTGTTTGGAATTCAACACCCTTTGTGGTGCAATAGATATCAATCCTAGTAGACTCACAGGACACGAGTTACACTGAACAAACTGGTGATTCACCTCAAAGAACCCTATTTTAACAGAAAATGCTTCTGTTACTGGTTTTGTCATCTGTTTGTTCACATCTCCTACAACTTTGATTCTTCTTCCTGAGAGAGATAGATTTGGAACCTCCACTGTTATAACAGTAGAGTGGGTAGTACCAGTATTGATCAGAAACAATATGTGGTGGCCATTCACCTCACCTTCTACAAATGGACCACTTTGGTCTGCCTCTAAGATTGTGCCAAGTATGCAATCTTCCGCCCCCTCAGGCTTCGTCATTGTGACTGATCATAGTGGTAGACTTCAAAATCATCAAACATTGGAAACTGCTGGAATAGATTCTGATTTTGGAAAGAGCTTTGATTTAGATTTGGGCTTGATTTTAATTAAACTATGGACCATTTGAATTTTGATGTAGCAGTGGGGCTTGTGGAACTCGCATCCCTGGAGTTTGAGGTGCATTATCGTTTCGCATTCTCAGTACAGTCTGTGATTGTAGAAAGTTATTGCTCTGGGGCTGTTGAACCCTGAATTCTAAACCTTCTTCTCACTCATCAGGATGACGTTCCAACTTCCAATGGCCTAATTTGTTACAATAATGACAAGAATTTGATCTTTTCAAAGTAATCACACAAATTCCAGTACTCAGGTCACTTGGAACATCACAACCTCTACCTTGTTGTGGGAATCCATTTCCACCTTGTACTAGAGGATTTCCCTGCTTATACACTTCCTACATGGAACCAATAATCCCTACAAAAGTTTGTCTCGGACTTCCTCTCTGTGCCATGTTCATTTGTGTCACCATCAACTTCTCCTGCAATAATTTCTGCTTCATTTGCAATTCATCACTACAGTATTTTCCATATCTCAGGGTCTCATCAACTAATTTATTCTGCCAACAAATGAAATGCTCTTGAATCATCATCCTAACCTAAGGTCTCAATCCCTTATCAAACGTGGACACAGAATTTCCCATGTCTTTAGCTTTGAGAGTCTCCCTTCTGTTAGGCTGCTTAAACACCTGCAACAATCTTTCATAGTAAGCATGCACTGACTATTTGGGCTCTTGTATTGTCCAGTCAATCTTAAGCCAATTAATGTATTTCCTTTCCAAAATTTAATCAGCTTTTGAAGCTTTTTCATCACCAACGGTGAAGGGGCATTAGTTATTGAATTTCTCTCACTTTCTGTTTCTGGCCAGCCCAGTCTACATCCAATTTACATTCTGCCCACAGGTCACTCTGTACCATAATGTCGAAGAAGGTGTACAAATCCACCCACAAAAACTTGCGAAATCTTCACAAATCACTCAACCTGTTTATACCGTTCCACAGTTGTTTCTCTCAATCTTGGAAATTCATTAGTGAATTGCGCAAGATCACTCCTACTCCAAGGTACGGAACATAACTTCCACCAGGCACTTCCTTCAAGGGAAAATCTTAAACACCCTCTCCATCCTTTGAAGGCAAGGACTGTTCTCCCTTCAGTTTCTTTTGTTCTTTCTTTGTCTTCCATCTGCTTCCTCATCTGTACAAGCTACTCCATTTTTGAATGCTCCTAGTTCATTCCTTCATTTGCATTTTCATTCCTGATGCCCTCATGCTGCAAATATCATTCTCATCAAAGCACAAACGATAGCTTCTCTGCAATGACTTACTTCAATTTAAGTCTACCTCATAGGTCTATGCAAATTCTGACAGTTTATCGTGTGCTTGTTCAGCATGTTTAGTGACACATGAATACAAGTTTGTTCTCTTGGTAGATTCTAATTGGGAAAGATCAGGGTTTCCTTGACTCGTCTCATCCAATTCTAACTTTAATTTAACCAAATCCCTTGCATTTTATACATAGAAAATAACACAAAAGGGAAGACGGGTAAAGGGAGTAGGCGCTCTCAGTAAATCAACCAGTTCCTGTATGTTCAATCAATCATAGGCATGGTGCTCCTGGCAGGAGGATCTTCCCCACTCCTCCTATGTTTCTCTAAGAAAAACACAAAATAATCAACAGATGTCAAGGCACTTGTGAATTAAGTAAAAGATCAGTAGTCCATGTGCGTGTGCTGTAATGTACTCTTAAAAAAATACAGGTACAGAGTAGATCGTGGAAGGTTAGCATGGATCCAATTTATTCTTGAGATGTCATATTCATACACTGGTAAAGCAAGTAACAGCCAACACGTGTTTCGTCTTGAGATCTTGAGAGAAAATAATGTCAATGACTTCCTCAGGGCTGTTAGAGATACAATTATGACCGGAGTTACACAAAATATTCTGTGTTACGTATTAGGACATATATACATCTGAATAACACGTCATCGGTAAAGATCCAGCACCAGTTCCCACGTGACTTTGTGAAAAAAACGGCAATTAAAAGCCACCTCCGTTTCTAAATGAAACAAATTGTGAGTAAACACCAGACATGGAGCCATCTGTATAAGAACTAAAGCGATTATATAATACCAAATTGAAACTTAAAGCATCATTCCCTGTGGGACAATATGTATAGTGAAAGTCATGACACCTGCGTGAAAACCAGAGAATTGATCAAAAAAGAAGAAGTGATCAAAAAAGGGCCCCGCAATCACACCCCAAATAGAATAAATAATAATAGTAATCAAAAACGTCCCCCAGAAAGTGAGAAGGAAAATTTCTAAAAAGTAAAGAGAGCACACCTAAGATTAGAGGTTCATACCTCAATACACTGCCTAGGACAGAATGTGAATGATTCATTTAGAGCTATAGTAGCTCTCTTGAGATTCAGAATAATAGTAAACTGCAAAAACAACAAAGAATAAAATGCATATTAGCCAGATTATAGAAAAACCTAATCCAACAAGACTCGCGATTCAAGTTCACAAAAATATGAGTAGATGGAGCAGACACCTACCCAGTCGACCGCAGCGTCTTATTCAATCTATGAGAGCGCGTAAGAGTTGTGTATGTAAACACCCCCTTAACTGAAATCAAATAAACAGAGCAATTAAGAAAAACCCTAAGCCGCCCACATTATCGCGGTCCCGAGACACCGCTAATGCTACAAAAAGCAAGCCCTCTAGCTTACCTTAAATGTTCCAAAAGGACACAGAGTAGAGTGTCCAGGGAGCGAAATAACACTCCCCAGTCGGCATATCTGCGTGCCGGCACTATAGGAGTCCTTCTTTTATGTTGTCTAACTACCAGTAGATGAAAGCGAAGAGGGACTAAACACCCTCCTCGTGGGTGCCATCTTAAGTGAGTAAATTATAGGAGTCCTTCTTTTATGTTTTCTAACTACCAGTAGACGAAAGCGAAGAGGGACTAAACACCCTCCTCGTGGGCGCCATCTTAAGTGAATAAGTCAATATATCATCAAATCAATTATACAAAAAAGTCTGAAATTGACGGAAAAACGACAGTTATTACACACCATTCTGCGAAACTAGTGACATTGAGGACTATAAACTGGGAAATAGTATGAGAAATGGAAAAAACTATTGAACAATGAGAGTCCAACAAACCAGAGTAAAACAATCAAATCCAGCTATTTAAGGCATATGAAAAGGGCCACCATGATAAGTTGTAAGAGCTTAATGCCCAATTGATTAAAAATGATAAACATAGAGAAATCCATTATAAGCAATAATGCTTCACCCATGTGTCATGTCCATCAAGTTCAGTCGTTAGTCTGATCAATTCTCCAAAATTAGAATAACTCTTACAAATATAGTAGGCATACATACATCAACGATTTGAAATTCATCCTGATAATGTAGTTGTGACAAAATCGAGCTAAATTATATCAGCAAATAGTAAAAACTAATATTTACTTATCTCCTCACAGTTACTTCACTTCCATATTTCCAAAATGAATTGGGCCAAAATGTGATATCTTAATTGCATAACTTCCTCACAATGAACCCTAAATTACTGTAGCAAACTAAATGAACTGTATGTAAATTCATTCACCTAAAAAATACTCCAATTCATAATTTGTATTGAGGCCTTCTTCCACTGCCCTTAGTTTAAGAATCCAGTAGCATTCCCGTTTTCTGAGTGCTAGTTCTCTATTCCCACCTCGGGGATCTCTACATACGTGCTCAAAGCCAAAAAACTCAAAGCTCTTGGTCTGACCCTGTTTGGGGCACTGCCTCATATGTGTTACTATAGGATATCGATCATCTTCTTGTCTCAGAGACCTATAATGTTCACTTACTCTAGTCCTTAATGCTCTGATTGTGCTACCCACATAGTATAATTCACATTTACAAACAATCATGTATGTAACAAAATTGCTGTTGCATGAAATGTTCAAAACAATGCGGAAATGGTCACCTGCCTGACTATTAAAGGTGGAAATACCAGATCTGGTCCACTTACACATCCCGCAGTATCCACATTTGTAGAACCCTTGTTGCAGCTAGTAAGCCAATCCTCATGTTGATGTGCAACAGGGTAGCTGGGGCACAATATGTTTTTGAGGGTCTGTCCCCTACGGTATGTAAAGACTGGAATATCCAAGATTACTCCTTTAAGGGTTGCATCTGCTGTTAAAACATGCCAGTGTCTGATCATGCATTTACTTAACAGTGCAGACGTTTGTGTGTAGTTCACTATACAGCGAATATTGGTATTAGTTGATCTTGCCTTTTGTCTAAGAGTGTCTATCTTTGCCAGGCACATGACTCTATTTCGTGCTTTCTCAAGGATACGCGGAGGGTAGCCTCGTAGTTTAAATCTGACTTCCATGTCTTCTATGCATTTTAAGAAGTCAGTCTCCAGAGGTCTTAAGAGGTCATTTGGAGCACTGCCGGCAATACATGGAATACTGATATACTTTTCTGGGGCAGATATATTGACGACTGCATAATGATTTGGACGGGCGAAATACAGAAACTCAATAACTTTATTACTTACCTAAATTCAAATGATTTCAATATTAGATTCACTTGGGAACACAGTGCGACCAATATTGTGTTTTTGGACGTCAAACTTTTCATTCATAACAATAGAATTGAGAGTCGTCTCTTTAGAAAAAGTACAGCTTGTAATTCCATATTGCATGCTACAAGCTCACATCCCAGACACCAGATACATTCGATTCCATATGGGGAAATGGTACGGGCAAGAAGGAATAGTAGCTTGGAGACTGACTTCTTAAAATGAATAGAAGACATGGAAGTCAGAATTAAACTGCAAGGCTACCCTCCGCGTATCCTTGAGAAAGCACGAAATAGAGTCATGCGCCTGGCGAGGATAGATACTCTTAGACAAAAGGCAAGATCAACTAATACCAATATTCACTGTATAGTGAACAACACACAAACCTCTGCACTGTTACGTAAATGCATGATCAGATACTGGCATGTTTTAACAGCAGATGCAACCCTTAAAGGAGTAATCTTGGATACTCCAGTCTTTACATATCGTAGGGGACGGACCCTCAAAAACATATTTTGCCCCAGCTACCCTGTTGCACATCAACATGACGATTGGCTTGCTAGCCGCAACAAAGGGTTCTACAAATGTGGACACTGCGGGATAGGTAAGTGGACCAGATCTGATATTTCCACCTTTAATAGTCAGGCAGGTGACCATTTCCGCATTGTTTCGAACATTTCATGCAATCAGCAATTTTATTATATACATGATTATCTGTAAATGTGGATTGTACTATGTGGGTAGCACAATCAGAGCATTAAGGACTAGAGTAAGTGAACATTATAGGGCTCTGAGACAAGAAGACAATCGATATCCTATAGTAACACATATGAGACAGTGCCCCAAACAGGGTCAGACCAAGAGCTTTGGGTATTTTGGCTTTGAGCACGTATGTAGAGATCCCCGAGGTGGGAATAGAGAACTAGCACTCAGAAAACGGGAATGCTACTGGATTCTTAAACTAAGGGCAGTGGAAGAAGGCCTCAATACAAATTATGAAATGAAGTATTTTTTAGGTGAATGACTTTACATACAGTTCATTTAGTCTGCTACAGTAATTTGGGGTTCATTGTGAGGAAGTTATGCAATTAATACATCAAATTTTGACCCCAATTCATTTTGGAAATATGGAAGTGAAGTAACTGTGAGGAGATAAGTAAATATTAGTTTTTACTATTTGCTGATATAATTTAGCTCGATTTCGTCACAACTACATGATCAGGATGAATTTCAAATCGTTGATGTATGTATGCCTACTATATTTGTAAGAATTATTCTATTTTTGGAGAATTGATCAGACTAACAACTGAACTTGATGGACATGACACATACGTGAAGCATTATTGCTTATAATGGATTTCTCTGTGTTTATTATTTTTAATCAATTGGGCATTAAGCTCTTACAACTTATCATGGAGGCCCTTTTCATGTGCCTTAAATAGCTGGGCTTGATTGTTTTACTCTGGTTCGTTGGACTTCTCATTGTTCAATAGTTTTTTCCATTTCTCATACTATTTTCCAGTTTATAGTCCTCAATGTCACCAGTTCAGGAAATCATGGACTTCCTTATGGCCTGCTTGAGACCTATGTCCACCGTCAGAACGTGGTAAGTATTCTGTTCAATTAATGTGCATTATAGTCCCCATACTGCACATACTAGTGGACAGAACATATGCCACATTGTCACGGAGTACCCTGAGTGGCAGAATGTTAAAAGCATGACTGAATTTTGAAGTGCTTGGTAGGGAACTTATGTATACTACACAAGGACCACCATGATTGCCAACGAGAACCTGAGTAAGTGTAATAAGTCAAACAAATGTCCTGTTGGACATATTCACCAACATTTCTACTTGTTTGAAATTGTGCAATCTCAATTTGTAGCTTCACTTTCAAAGCAAAAGTAGAAGTATTGGTGACTGAGTCCCAAAGGATATTTGTTTGACTTTTTACTTTAAAAACCTTAGGATTTCTTCACCAGCATGTCTGCCTTAGTTTCAACGGTAGATATGCTCGCTCATTTTGAGGAATAGGGGTCCTAAGGCATACTCGGACAACCCCAACTTGCATGCACAAACTAGTATAGGTTCATATGGCAATGATACAGGATTAGTCAGGACTCTCATGAGAACAGAGACATGAATGAGTAAGGAAAGCTTATGGTAGGTGTGCCTTCACAGGGATATTGCACAGGTAGAAGGCATATAGTAAAGGTAGTACAGGTGTATATCATCGACACCTATGGATTCAAACCCATTGGTGTCATCCAAGCACTGAAGGACAATGACATGTATGGGTCAGTGTTTGACCTGCTTTTCATGTTCATCCTCCATCAGAACTTAGTAGATGTTCAGTTTGCTGTATGATGAGTATATTACAGTCACAGCACTGCACATAATGTTGGCTGGGACATATGCTACATTTTCACGGACTCCCCTGTGTGCCAAACACTACACTTTTTTGTAGCCTATGACCTCTTTACGGAACATCGTAAGAATTCCCCAGCATGTCTCCCTTAGTTTCAAAGGTAGATATGCTCACTCAGTTCGAGGAATCGCTTTGTACGGAATACTCGGACACCCCCAACTTGCATCCACAAACTGGAAGGAATTGGATTTAGCACAGTGAGTGGGTTAAAGGCGCTGCCTGAGCCTCAGGTGGCTGTCATGGGAGTCATTAGTAAAGGTTTGTTATGCATGCATTCGGTAATGTTCAGGATGAAGGAGGCGGTTACTTGAAGGTGGTAAAATGTAGTCAAACTTATTCCGTTCTGTGGTGTATGAATGTGATGGGCCCTTGTCTGGCAGCAGTAAGTTAATGTGAGTGCAGTGATTGGTTGGATTGGGCCGGTGGCCAGTGGTATGAAAGGATTGTTTTTTGTGTATGAATGGCGTGTGATGGGCCATAAAGAGGTTGGTGCCTGGACGTGGCTTTATGGACCGACTTCAGAAGGCTTGGTTTCAATATTCAGATACTTCGATAAGTATTCATGCTTTGAAACCATAATTTCTGGAGGTGCTAAAACCAACCAGTGTGAGTGGTGAGTTAACTTTAAAATACTAATACCAGGGGAGTCTAAGGGTGCAGGACTTGTGTGGCTCTCACCAGTTTTCCTTCACCCAGAATCCCCTTAACATCACAAAATGTACTTAAAAAACACTTTTGCCTTGCCTTTCAGTGAGTGGAAGTCCTGGGATCTGCAGGCAGCCACACATTTTCTACCACTCAGCATTCCACTAAGTCTCCAGTGAAAAACTGCCACACTTTAGTGAGTGGGCAAGTGACCACCACGGGGAAGTACCCAAAACAGATTCTGGCAACATCAAAATAACCTACCACAAAACAGCCTCGTTTTGTTAGACAGTCAACTGAGTATTTGGTCCTGGTATCGGCGGCCATATAGGGAAACCTACCGAACCCAGACATTTCTGAAAACTAGACACCCGAGGCAGTCCACGGAAGTGTGGGTGTTTGGATTTCGCAAAGTTTTCTTACCCAGAATACCCTGCAAAAGTGAAATGTTGATTAAAACACTATTTTTCCTTGCTTTTTCATCACAGAAACTACAGGAATGTGCAGGATTCCTCAAAATTCCTACCACTCTGTATTTCTTTGCTTTTCCTGATTAAAACACAACCCCACTTGTGTGCCTGCGCCTACTGCCTGCTTCAGGAATGGATCACTCCAGGGTTAACAGTAGCCCTCATGCAAGGACTACCATTGACCCTTGTGTGATCAATTGCTGTCGCAGGCATTAGCCTACCAACACAAGTGAGGTAAGATTTGTATCGGGAGACTTGGGGGAATGCTGGGTAGAAGGACGTTTGTGGCTCCCTTCAGATTTCAGAACTTTCCATCACTGAAATGTGAGGAAAAAGTGTTTTGTTTTTTTGACAAATTTTGAGTTTGCAAAGGATTCTGGGTAACAGTCCCTGATGAGAGCCCTACAAGTCACCCCATTCTGAATTTCCCTAGGTGTCTAGTTTTAAAAAATGTATAGGTTTGCTAGGTTTCCCTAGGTGCCGGCTGAGCTGGAGGCCAAAATCCACAGCTAGGCACTTTGCAAAAAACAGGTCAGTTTTCTTTTGGAAAATGTGATGTGTCCACATTGCGTGTTGGGGCATTTAATGTCACGGGCACTAGGCTTACCCACACAAGTGAGGTACCATTTGTATAGGGAGACCTGGGGAAACGCTGGGTAGAAGGAAGTTTGTGGTCCCCCTCAGATTCCAGAACTTTCCATCACCGAAATGTGAGGAAAAAGTGTTTTTTTTTGCCACATTTTGAGTTTTGCAAAGGATTCTGGGTAAAAGAACCTGGTAAGAGCTCCACAAGTCACCCCATTCTGAATTCCTCTATGTGTTTCGTTTTCAAAAATATATAGGTTTGCTAGGCTTCCCTAGGTGCTGGCTGAGCTAGAGGCCAAAATCCACAGCTAGACACTTTGCAAAAAACAGGTCAGTTTTTTTGTGGAAAATGTGATGTGTCCATGTTGCATTTTGGGGCATTTCCTGCTGTGGGCACTAGGCCTACCCACAGAAGTGAGGTATCATTTTTATCAGGAGACTTGGGGGAATGCTGTGAGGAAGGATATTTGTGGGTCCTCTCGGTTTCCCAAACTTTCTATCACCGAAATGTGAGGAAAAAGTTTTTTTTTTTTTCCCCAAATTGAGGTTTGCAAAGGATTCTGGGTAACAGAACCTGGTGAGAGCCCCACAAGTCACCCCATTATGGATTCCCCTAGGGGTCTAGTTTTAAAAAATGCACAGGTTTGGTAGGTTTCCCTAGGTGCCTGCCGAGCTAGAGGCCAAAATCCACAGCGAGGCTGTTTTTTTTCAGAAAAAGGTGATGTGTCAATGTTGTGTTTCGGGGCATTTCCTGCCACGGGCACTAGACCTACCCACAGAGGTGAGGTACTATTTTTATCAGGAGACTGGGGGGAATGCTGGGTGGAGGGAAATTTGTGGCTCCTCTTAGATTCCAGAACTTTCAATTACTGAAATGTGAGGGAAAATAGTTTTTTTTTTGCCAAATGTTGAGGTTTGCAAAGGATTCTGGGTAATAGAACCTGGTGAGAGCACCACAGGTCACCCCATTCTGGATTCCCATAGGTGTCTACTTTTCATAAATGTATATCTTTGCTATGTTTCCCTAGGTGCCGGCTAATCTAGAGGCCAAAATCCACAGCTAGGCACTTTTAAATAAACACAGCAGATTTCAATGTAAAAATGTGATGTGTCCATGTTGATTTTTGGGGCATTTCCTGTCGCAGGCACTAGGCCCTTCCCACACAAGTGAGGTACAGTTTTTATCGAGAGACATGGGGCAACACAGAATAGAAGAACAAGTGTTACTTCCCATTGTCTTTCTCTACATTTTCTCCTTCCAAATGTAAGACAGTGTGTAATAAAGAAGTGTATTTGAGAAATGCCCTGTAATTCATATGCTAACATGGGGACCCCAGAATTCAGAGATGTGCAAATACCCATTGCTCTTCAACACCTTATCTTGTGCCCATTTTGGAAATTCAAAAGTTTTCTTGATACCTATTTGTCACTCTTCACATTTCACCAAATTAATTGCTGTATACCAGGTATACAATGAAAACCCATTGCAAGGTGCAGCTCATTTATTGGCTCTGGGTACCTAGGATTTTTGATGAACCTACAAGTCTACAAGCCCTATATATACCCACAACCAGAAGATTCCAGCTGACGTAATGGGGTATTGCTTTTGAAAATCTGACATGGCAAGTTACAGAGTAAAACATGGAGAGAAATTGCTGTTTTTTTCACCTCAATTTCAATATTTGTTTATTTCAGCTGTTATTTTCTGTAGGAAACCCTTGTAGGATCTACACAAATGACCCCTTGCTGAATTCAGAATTATGTTTTCTTTCCAGAAATGTTTAGCTGCCCGAGATCCAGCATAGGTTTCAGACCCATTTCTGTCACTAACTGGAAGGAGGCTAAAAGCACAAAAAATAGTAAAAATGGAGTATGTCCCAGTAAAATGCCAAGATTGTGTTGAAAAATTTGGTTTTCTGATTCAAGTCTGCCTGTTCCTGAAAGCTGGGAAGTTTGGGATTTGATCACTGCAAAGCCTTTTTTGATGCCATTTTCAGGCAAAACACCACATGCTTTCTTCTGCAGCTCTTTATTCCCATGTTGTTTTAAAAAAAAAACATTTTCGCTATATTTTGGCTAATTTCTTGGTCTCCTCCAGGGGAACCCATGAACTCTGGGTACCTTTACAATCTCTCGGATGTTGGGAAAAAATGGACATAAATTTGACGTGCATAGTTTATGTGGACAAAACCTTATGAAGGCCTAAGCGCGAATTACCCCAAATAGCCAAAAAAGGGCTCAGCACGGGGGGGATGAGCCCAGCAGCTAAGGTTTTTAATGGGTTTATCCAAGACTATATTGTATACAACTGTGGTACCAATTTGTTTAAAGATCACCATAATTTCTTCCGGAAGCCACTCTGGTGACAAGCAGCAAAAATATAATCAGCTGTGTGCTTAACTAACCTATTAAAAAGCTCTTTCTGATTTTGTTCCACCTCAAGCGAGCCCCTCTATTTGTGGTAGAACTAATGGGCAGCCTAGCTTCCTCTGCTATTCTATGACTTGGATTAAACACCAGCCATTAATAGATTGATTTGTGAACTCTTAAAGGCAAGGGGAGTACCTCAAAATGACCCAAACTGTGCACTAGATCAGGTGAGAAAAGTATGAAATCAATTGCAATACCTTTACCTCTACCTTTAAAGGTAGGAAGATTCTGGCCATTTATGTCCAATGTGTCTACTAAATTGTAGGTCAGGATCAGTTTATTTATAACTTCCACATAAACAAAATATGTAAAGTGACCTGTAACTGCCCCAAATGCATGGGTGAAGCTGCAAATACTTTCCCCACTAAAATGCCATTTTATAATATTAAAATCCTTGCCCTCATAATAGAAGTGGGAGCTTTATTTGATCTGGTAAAAGAAGTTGAAAGGCTCTTCTCTAATTCTTCGAATGCATCCACAGATTGAGAAGAAAATTGGTTATAATAAAAATTAATTAGAATCATGTTACCACAGTGGACATTTGCAGGTATACTATTAGAAAATACAGGGACATTGTTGCTACCATAGTCTTCAGATTACCTATCGCACATGATATAAAAATAACCAGACCACCCTTCCCTCTCCCAGCCGGTGATAGTATTGCAGGTGAACAATAAGATGTATATCCATTTGATGCAACAGAATTAGCAGCCCAAGTTTTTCTGGCAACATATAGGCCTTCATTACAACCCTGGCGGTCGGTGTTAAATCGGCAGTAATACCGCCAACAGGCCAGCGGTAACAAAAATGGAATCATGACCACGGCGGAAACCGCCAACAGATACAGCCACTTTAACACTCCGACCGCCACTGCGGTAGCAACAACAAACACTGCGGTAGTAACAGCCAACAGCCAGGCGGAAGACAATGTACCGCCCACCCCATTACAACCCGCCCATCCACCAGCTTTTCCAGGGTGGTACCAACGCCATCAAAAGCACGGCGGAAACAGTACCTTGAAGGGAAACCACTCAGTTCTCGACACTCAAGGAAAAACTAGGACGCCATGGAGCCTGAGCTGCAGGTCTTCCCCATGCTCGTGTTTCTGCTCATGTACCAGGAGTACCAACGGCAGCGGCGACGACCACGGTGAGTACTGCACCTAGCACATAGGGGAGGGGGGGAGAAGAAAGAGAGTGACACACACACGCAACACCCCCACCTCCATCCTCATCCCCAACACCATACACACAAACACATGCAACAACATTACATATATACCCCGTAACCGTCTGGAATAACGTAAGGACAAAAGTAATTGAGTCAAATGAGTGTCATATTAGAAATACTTAGAAATACGTTAATAATTCAAAAACAGTATTTACAAAATATACAATATGTACAAAAGGCTGGACAATGTCCACTCAAAATGTCTGTGGCCCACTGGGCCATAACACATAGGCCAAGGCAACACTTGACTCCTGCCTCAATATGGAGAGAACACTGCAGGGGCATCAGGTCAAAAACACACAGGCACCTCAGGGGGACAGCGAAGGGGGGGCACCTCAGCCAGAAGATGGGACAATGCCACTGCTCCAGGAGGGGGCTCCATGCCCACAGCAATGTCCTGGGGAGTGCAAAGCCACAGTCTCTCAAGTGGGTGTTTTGCCCACTGCTTGCTCCTGGGGAGTGCAAAGCCACAGTCTCTCAAGTGGGTGGGTTGCCCACTGCTTGCTCCTGGGGAGTGCAAGGCCACAGTCTATCAAGTGGGTGGTTTGCCCACTGCTTGGTCCTTGGGAGTGCAAAGCCACAGTCTCTCAAGTGGGTGGTTTGCCTACTGCTTGGTCCAGGGGAGTGCAAAGCCACAGTCTCTCAAGTGGGTGGTTTGCCCACTGCTTGGTCCTGGGGAGTGCAAAGCCACAGTCTCTCAAGTGGGTGGTTTGCCCACTGCTTGATCCTGGTGAGTGCAAAGCCACAGTCTCTCAAGTGGGTGGTTTGCCCACTGCTTGGTTCTGGGGAGTGCAAGGCCACAGTCTCTCTAGTGGGAGCCGGTTTTCCACTGGTTCTGGAAGGGGCTTGGTGCCCAGTGTGCTACATCCTGCCAAGGATAGGGTGAGTGGATGCCTTCTTCCACTGGTTCTGGAGGGGGCTTGGTGCCCAGTGATGCAGCACATGGGGTGTGCAAGGTCACAGGTGATCACCTGGGTGTCAGATCCACACGATTTTTTGTGGGTAGGATGCATGTCACACCATGAATGCATGACTACAGTCCATCCGCCGATGGGGACGGCTGTATAGTGGTTGCAGTGCTGGTGCAGGTGGCGGTGCTGCCAGTGGAGGGAGGAGGCTCCAGCCCTTCTCCTGCAGCCTCGGAGGGCTGCCCAATGGGTCTGCTGCTGCTGGTAGCGGTGCTGCTGTCCGCGGTGCAGATAGTGGTGCTCGCAGTGGGGCAGCTGGCAGTGGTGGCCGCAGTGCAGGTGGCGCTGGTGGCAGCGGTGCAGCTGGCGGTGCTGCCAGTGGAGGGGGGAGGCTCCAGCCCTTCCCCTTCCCCTGCAGCCTCAGACGGCTGACCACTGGGGCTGCTGCTGCTGGCGGCGGTGCTGCTGTTCGCGGTGCAGGTGGCGCTGCTGGCCACAGGGCAGCTGGCGGTGGTGGCCGCGATGCAGGTGGCGGTGCTGGCCGCGGTGCAGGTGGCGGTGCTGGCCGCGGTGCAGGTGGCGGAGCAGGTGGCGGTGCTGCCAGTGGAGGGGAGAGGCTCCAGCCCTTCCCCTGCAGCCTTGGATGGCTGAAGTGCCCTGCCTGGTGTTCTGTGCCCCTTCCTGCCCTTGGCAGATGGTTGTGCCTCCTTGCTTCTGCCAGATGGAGTCTTTGCCTTGGCCTTGCTGGCTGGTTGTGCCTCCTTCTCCTTGCTGGATGCTCTCCCCTTTTTGCCCTTTCCTGGTGGTGGAACCTTCTTGTCCTTGGCAGGTGTTGGTGGCAGACTGGCTGGGCTGACAGGTGCCTCCTTAGTGCCTCTCTGAGCTCCAGCAACCACAGCAGACGTGGACTTGGTGGCTGAGGTGCTGGGCTGGGTTCTGGCCACCCTAGCCCGAGGTGGGGGGAAGGTGTAGGGAATAGGTCAATGCTGGCGAGGAACAGCTTCTTAGGGACACTGGGGAGGGAAGAGGGTGAAGGTTTGGGAGTGGAGGAAGCAGGAGTGGTTGTAGGAGGTGTCAGTCTGCTGTGTCTGGGTGCAGGTGCATGAGCTGGATGCTGTTGTGAGGTGGGTGGCTGTTGGATGGGTGTGTGTTTATGTTTGTGTACTTTGGGAGGAGGGGTCACAGACACAGTGGGAGAGGACATGGGACAAGTGCATGGATGTGGGGGTGGTGACTGCCAGTGACGGGCATGTAGTGATAGGCGTGCTGGTGGTGGAGGTAGTGGATGAGGATGTAGTGCATGCAGGTTTGGGTGGAGACACTACTGGGAGAGAGGTGGACGAGGAGGAGGAGGGGGACACAGTGGAAGCAGTGGATGTTGGAGCGTCTGCTTCTGGATGGTGCTTGTGTGAGTGTCCGTGAGATGATGTGTGGTGCTTGTGTTTGCCTGAGCCACTTCTGTGTGCTGATATGGGTGAAAGCTGGTCTGAAGGTGTGCTTGGGATAGGTTGGGGTTGAGGGGATTGGGTCTGGGTAGGAGGAGGGAGGCTGGAGACAGGGACAATGGCTGCCATCAGTGCCGAGGCCAGAGCCTGAAATGGTCTCTGTTGGGCCGCCACGCTAGAGTGAATGCCCTCCAGGTATGCATTTGTTTGTTGCAAATCAGAATAGTTGACTGCCCAACAGGGAGGGATCTCAGGAGGTCAATGGCCTCCTCACTCAGGGCAGAAGGGCTGACTGGGGCAGGGCCTGAGGTGCCTGGGCCGAAGGAGATGCCCACCCTCCTGGGTGAGCAGGCACGGGAAACACGCTGAGGGGCTTCTGGGAGGGTGGTGCTGGTAAGGAGGGTGGCGGCTGTACCTGTTGTTGGGGTGGGCACAGAGGTGTCCGCTACCGCCATGGAACTTCCATCTGAGGAGGAGTCGCTGTCTGTAGTGTCCCCTACTGTCTCCGTCGTGATGCTCCCCTCACCCTCTGTCCCACTGGTGCCCTCACCGTCAGTGGATTCGGCCTCCAGGCCCATGTGGGATGCAGCTCCCTCCGTTGCTGGTGCCTCGGCCCCTCCACCAGATGATGCTAATGCACACAAGGATGGGGTGACAAAACAAAAAGGGGGTGAGAGAGACAGAGGATACACTTGGTCAATGCCAGCAACACCACCACCGTTGGCGTACACAACACACAGGGAGCTGCCCTATACACTAGGCCATGCACTACCAGTTACACTGCTAGTCACTGCTAGTCACCAGCCCATGGGGTACAATGCCTAACGCCATGATCTGCACACCTGAAATCCACAGGACCATGCCCAGCAGTAGATGGCCACTAACACAATTGGGGTTGGAGTGCTTCAGAGCCGGCCCAACAAGGGACCTACCCTGCCAGTTCGCCCTGGCCTAGGAGCACCCACAGCCCACATCCCCCACCCAGGTAAAACCTTTAAGTCAAGAATCTGAATCTGTACTCACCCGCTTGTGGCTGCTGTGATGCCTTCAAGCGCCCATCCAACTCCGGATAGGCCACCGCAAGGATGCAGAACATCATGGGGGTCAGGGTACGACAGGTACCCCTTCCTCATTGGGAGGCCAGCCCCAGCTGGGCCTCCGCCGTCTTCTTTGCCCAGCGGCACAGGTCCTCTCACTGTTTGCAGCAGTGGGTGCTCCGCCTGTCAAAGACTCCCAGGGTCGGCACTTCGTTGGCGATGGCACGACAAATACCCTTTTTCTGATGGGCGCTGACCTGCAGGGAAATATGCATATAAAACAGGGATTGGTCCGGACTGTTACACTCAAGTCCCTCAATATCCCTCCCATCCCCTTACGCACATACATAGACCACCAGACATGCAGCACTCTACCCAGGACCCCTCAGCCCCCCACACGAGGCATACACACACAGCACTCCATACATTCATGACCCACGCATCATGCTCACAGTGTACTCACCTGTTTGTCTGGAGGACCATAGAGTGAAGTATACTGGGGTAGGACCCCATCCACCTCTCTCTCCAACTCCTCTGAAGTGAAGGCAGGGCCCTTTCCCCAGACACTCGAGCCATTGTCACTTCCAGACACAGGTCACAGCAGCACCTGCAGTATAGGTCCTCTCCTGTTGAAGGTCAGGTAGCAAGTGATTGAACAGTTAGAAAATGTCAGTCAAGTCCGCGGCGGTGCGTACCATCACCGCCGGTGAACATCGCCATTGGCTCCTGGAACCCAGAGGGGTCAATGATAACTAATGCGAAGTTGCGCGGCGATCGTTGACTGCCGACCCCAACGGCGCACAACACCAGCAGAATTACCTCATTTCCACTTGTCAGAGGGCAGGCAGCCGCCATTTAAGGGTGGCACAGGCCATGGCACCTAACTGCGTCACAGCAGACATTGGCACATCAACTGATTTTCAAATTCACATACTGTTTCTGTAAAGGAAGAAATGCATTTTTATTGCAACATATGTGTGAATATGACCCTCTGCTCACTGTTTTCCACCGTAGAGTTCAACTGCTGAGGATGAATAAGAGATGGAGATATCCCCCAGTGTACAGACGCCTTGTGGACCTGGTGACTATGGAGGACATGCACATAATCCTTACCGACAGACTTGATTGGGCCACAATCCAAAAACTGTGTGCCCAATTGAAGCCAGACCAGACCTGATTTCAGCTATCTGCCACCCCACAGGTATCCCCCCTTTAGTGCAGGTCCTATCAGTGCTCCATTTCCTGGCAAGTGGTTCCTTCCAAACAACAGTGGCCATGGCATCAGGGATGTCTCAGCCAATGTTCTCCAATTTGTTGACCAGAGTGTTGTCTGCCCTGCTGAAACACATGCACAGCTAAATTGTATTCCCCCAGTTGGAGGATTTGGCCACAGTGAAAGCTAACTTTTATGCCCTGGGACATATCCCCAACATCATTGGTGCCATTGATGGTACACGTGTAGCATTTGTCCCCCTCCCGGAGAAATGAGCAAGTGTTCAGGAATAGAAAAAGCTATCACTCTCTGAATGTGCAGATGGTGTGTTTGGCGGACCAGTACATCTCCCATGTGAATGCCAAGTATCCTGGCTCTGTGCAGGATGCCTTTATCTTGAGGAATAGCAGCATCCCATATGTGATGGCTCAACTTTAGAGGCACCGGGTGTGGCTAATAGGTGAGCCCAAGGTCTCCAACCAGTATAGGTTGGTGTATGGGTATGGGGTTGTCCCTAAGGGTGAGTGTGTGGCTAACATGTATCCCTCGATATTTGAAGGTGACTCTGATTACCCCAACCTCTCATGGCTACTGAACACTGTGAGGAATGCCAGGACAAAAGCAGAGGAACGT
Source organism: Pleurodeles waltl (assembly GCF_031143425.1). Taxonomy (NCBI): domain Eukaryota; kingdom Metazoa; phylum Chordata; class Amphibia; order Caudata; family Salamandridae; genus Pleurodeles; species Pleurodeles waltl. Next base: position 396,457,042 of record NC_090451.1, read on the forward strand.
TACAATGAGGCACATTGGCGAACAAGGAGGATAATTAAGAGAACCTTCGGCCTCCTGAAGGCCATGTTCAGGTGCCTCCATCTGACTGGTGGAACCCTGTACTACTCACCCAAGAGAATGTGCCAGATCATCGTTGCATGTTGCATAACCTGGCCTTGAGACGCCAGGTGCCTTTTCTGCAGGAGGATGAGCCTGGAGATGGTTTTGTGGCAGTGGTGGAGCCTGTGGACAGTGAGGAAGAGGAGGCAGAGGATGAAGATGTGGACAACAGAAGTTCTCTCATACAGCAGGACTTCCAGTGACACACAGGTAAGACACTGTAACTTCACTTTACAATGCAGGTTTCTGTTGGACATTGGACATGGGAGCATGATTTCCCTATGTCTATGGCCACTTACTGTACCCTTAGGCATCTCTATTTTCAGATCTCTGTGCCCCACTCTGGCTCCTGGTTTGTTTACTGCTGCCCACTACAGGTCATACCAAAGTATATATAACTGTACATATGAATTGCAATGTTTACAGATTGTTGAACTAATACATATTTCAATCAATTAACAGACTGCTGACTTGTATTTGTTCCAACTGTGTTTATTGAAATGTGCAAAGAGGTTGAGGGGGATGTGCAATGGATTGGGGTGGAGGTGGAGGAATGTCCAGTTAGAGTCCAGTCTCTTTGTATCACAGGTGCATTGTCCAATGGGGCATAGGAGTGGAGCAATGGCAGTTCATGGTGGACAGGGTAACAGAGTGGGACACAAGGGTGACAATCAGGAGAGTCTAATTTCCTGGTGGGGGTCTTGGCAATGTTCTCTGGCTTCTGCCTGGATCGCAGGGACCGTTTGTGGGGTGGTTCTCCTTCTGCAGGGGGTGGGGTGCTGGTGGCCTTTTGTTCCAGTGGGGGGCCTCCTGTCCACTATCGCCGGCGGAGGTGGAGGGCTGTTCATCAGTGTAGTTAGTGTCAGGGGCCCGTTGATGTGCCACTGCCTCCCTCATGGTGTTGGCCATGTCAGCCAGCACCCCTGCAATGGTGACCAGGATGGTGTGGATATGTTTGAGGTCCTCCCTGACCCCCAGGTACTGTCTACCTGCAGTTGCTGGGTCTCCTGCAACTTGGCCAGTATCTGGTCCAAGGTCTCCTGGGAATGGTGATATGTTCCCAGGATCCCTGCAAGTGCCTCATGGAGAGAGGGTTCCCTGGGCCTGTCCTCCCCCTGTCGCACAGCAGTCCTCCCAGCTTCCCTGTTGTCCTGTGCCTCTGTCCCCTGAACCGTGTGCCTACTGCCACTGACCCCAAGTCCCTGATTGTCTTGGGTTTGTGGGGTTGCCTGGGGTCCCTGTAGTGGTGGACATACTGCTGATTGGCATGTCCTGTGAACAGTGGTATGGGCCTGCTGGGTGGGTGCTGTGCTGGTGTTTCCTGAGGGGGAAGGGTCTGTGATGGTTTGGGACTGTGCCATGGTAACCAACTGTCCAGAAGTCCCTGATGGACCAGGTTGGTCATCGTGATCCAGGCGTGCAGAGCTGCTGTCATCACTGTGGGCCTCTTCTGTGGGGGGATTGGATGTTGGTGGCACCTCCTTTCCGGTGATGTTGAGTGGGAGTCCTGTGGGGGTGTAAATGCAGTGTTAATGTACCTGAGTGTGCCATCTTGTACATGGGTATGTTTCCCTGTATGGTTATGATTGCTCTGTCAGCTTTGCTTTGTGTGCGAGATGATTTTGTGGGCTAGGCGATTCTCTCTAATGGGCATGCTTTAGTGATGGGTGTCAATGCAGGTCTGTGATGGGTGTCCATGCATTGGTGTTGCATGCAGGGCTTGGTATTGGGATGGGTGGGTTGTGATAGTGTGGTATATGTGAGATGGTGGAGTGATGGGTGTGAGGGTAGGGGTAGGAGTTTGTGATGGCATGCAGGTAGGGTGGGGGATTTAGTAGTAAAGATTTGACTTACCAGAGTCCAGTCCTCCTGCTAGTCTTGCGAGGCACTCAGGATGCATGATCGCCAAGACTTGCTCCTCCCATGTTATTAGTTGTGGGGGAGGAGGTGGGGGTCCACCGCCAGTCCTCTATATGACTACCTGGTGTCTTGCAACCACGGAAAGCACCTTCCCGCGTAGGTCGTTCCACCTCTTCCTGATGTCATCCCTGGTTCTGGGGTGCTGTCCCACGGTGTTCACCCTGTCCACGACTCTCCGCCATAGCTCCATCTTCCTTGCAATGGACGTGTGCTGCACCTGTGATCCGAATAGCTGTGGCTCTACCCGGATGATTTCCTCCACCATGACCCTTAGCTTCTCCACTGAAAACCTGGGGTCTCTTTGGGGTGCCATGGATGTTGTGTGAGGATGTGTGGGTGATGTGTTGTGGTGTGTGCTGTGAGGTGCGTGGATGGTGTATGGATGATGGTGTACTGTGGCTCAGATTGAGTGGGTGCTCCTGGCTTGTCTCTCTCTCTCTCTCTGTCAGCAATCTTTTTTTTCGTTGAAAGGGTTGTGGGTAATGTGAGTGTGTGTTTTATAGTGGTGTGGGTGTAGTGTGTGTATGTGTGTCAGGTGGGTGTAGTTTGCATTGTCCAATGTGGTGTAGTTTTGTAAGTGTGTGTGTATTTTGAGCTCAGCGGTGTGTACCACCAATGGTTTACCATGGTTGAAAGACCACCGCGGTGATTCGTGGATCCTGATACTGTGGGCATATTTCTGTTGGCGTAACGGTGTGGGTTTTGGTACTGCCAGTTCATCACTGACTTTTGGTCTGGCGGACTTGTGTGGGTGTCTGCACAGTGTGGATTTCTCTGTTTGGGTCATAATACCCGTAGCGGTATACTTCTACGGTCACGGTATGTTGGTGGCTGTCAGCATGGCGGTAGGTGGCATTTACCACCAATGTTGTAATGAGGGCCATGATGTCAAATTTGCTAATATAGTTAACCGAGTCATCATTCTCAAGTTTATCCTGGACCTGTGCAATGTTCCATGATAAAAACTGAAGACCACAATCATTGACCAAAGCCTTTGTACTCTTAGTAAAATCTCGATTAGCATTACAAGTTGTGGAGACGAAAACAGGACAGTTAGAGAAGGTCTCCCTATCAGACAAGAATTCTAGGATCCATGGCTGCACTTGGTGTCAGTCATCATCTGAAAGAACCGATAGGGCATCATAGCGGTTGGGATGTACATATGTAATGCTGGTCAGACCACCTAAAAAGAGGGTCTAAGGACTTTTTGAGGCCCATGAGGCCTATGTGGACTTATGTTAGAAAATAAGCCCTGTGGTGATGGGGATAGAAAAAGCCCAGGGGATGTGCCTTTATTTTACTGTCATCATCAGGACAGTGCACGCTCTACGGGCGACGTAATGCAAAAAGCCAATCCTTATGTAATGTAATAATTCATGCATTATGTGTTAATGCATTATGTTAACCTTTTGCATTGCAGAGATTGATATTGAAACATCATTAATGCTGTTTGCAATGTATTGCTCATTTTCAAAACTTTGCTGCAGGATTACGGGGTGTGGTTAGGGTGTGGTCCCTATTCTAAGCCTTTCTAGAATCCTTTCTTGCAGCCTAGCTGGATGTGGCACGTGGGTGGGCCTGGGTCTATTTAAGGGACCCAGCCCAGCTCCACATGCTCACTATTCAGCGGTCCTGGTGCAGAGCAGCAGCATTTTCCTGAGCTCCTGTTCCGGAGGCCTACCTAGAATATCCAGGCCCTGTCTTCATTTCCTTGGTGATCTTCAAGCAGGGCGGTAAGGCGGAGGTTGGGTTAGGCCCGACTCCATTTTCAGAAATACTCAAGTTTTGGGCCTTTTGGTTGAATCGTGTGTGCAATGGTTTTCTTGGCATTTAACTCTTGCAGTTCGGATCGGCAGTGTGCGCGATCGTATCTTGGCATTTAAACCTTGATGATTGAATCGGCAGCAAAGTGCACAATTCATTCTTGGCATTTAACTCTTACAGTTTGGATCTGCAGCGTGCGCGATCATATCTTGGCATTTAAACCTTGATGGTTGAATCAGCAGCAGAATGCACGATTCAAAATTTAGAGGTCGTAATCTCTGGTATTTAATATCTTGGAAAGGTTACGGTCCAGAGGACAACTTATGGGTCTCCACATCTGACATTCATGCTCCACGACTAGTGTGGCGTTTTCCATCCCCTAAACCCAGACAAGCCAGGCCCTAGAGTGCGTTCTGGAGGGGGGAGTACTGTCAACATCAGGACAGTGCGCGCTCTACGGGTGAAGTAATGCAAAAAGCCAATCCTTATGTAATGTAATAATTCATGCATTATGTGTTAATGCAGCATGTTAACCTTTTCGCATTGCAGAGATTCATATTGAAACGTCATTAATGCTGTTTACAATGTATTGCTCATTTTCAAAACTTTGCTGCAGGATTACAGGGTGGGGTTAAGGTGTGGTCCCTATTCTAAGCCTTTCTAGAATCCTTTCTTGCAGCCTAGCTGGGTGTGGCACGTGGGTGGGGCCTGGGTCTATTTAAGGGACCCAGCCCAGCTCCATATGCTCACTATTCAGAGGTCCCGGTGCAGAGCAGCAGCATTTTCCTGAGCTCCTGTTCTGGAGGTCTACCTAGGATTTCCAGGCCCGGTCTTCATTTCCTTGGTGATCTTCAAGCAGGGCGGTAAGGCGGAGGTCGGGTTAGGCCCCCAACTCCGTTTTCAGAAATTCTCGAGTTTTGGGCCTTTTGGTTAAATCGTGTGTGCGATGATTTTCTTGGCATTTAACTCTTACAGTTCGGATCGGCGGTGTGTGCGATCATATCTTGGAATTTAAACCTTGATGGTTGAATCGGCAGCAGAATGCACAATTCATTCTTGGCATTTAACTCTTACAGTTCGGATCGGCAGTGTACGCGATCATATCCTGGCATTTATACCTTGATGGTTTAATCAGCAACATTGTGCGCAATTCATTCTTGGCAATTAACCCTTGCAGCTCAGATCGGCAAAGTACGCGATCGTATCTTGCCATTTAAATCTTGATGGTTGAATCTGCAACAGTGTGCACAATTAATTCTTGGCAATTAACCCTTGCAGCTCAGATCGGCAGAGTACGCAATCGTATCTTGGCATTTAAATCTTGATGGTTGAATCGGCAACAGTGTGAAAAATTCATTCTTGGCAATTAACCCTTGCAGCTCAGATCGTCAGAGTGCGCAATCGCATCTTGGCATTTGAACCTTGATGGTTGAATCGGCAGCGATGTGCGCGAGTCATTTCTGGCATTTAACTCTTGTAGTCAACAACAGAGTGTTATTCAATGCTCATGGTATTCTTGAAACTCAGGTTCAACAGAGTGTTATTCAATGTTCATGGTATTCTTGAAACCCAGATTCCACAGAGTGCTATTCAATGTTCATAGTATTCTTAAAACCCAGGTTCAACAGAGTGTTATTCAATGTTCATAGTATTCTTAAAACCCAGATTCAACAGTGTTATTCAATGTTCATAGTATTCTTGAATCCCAGATTCAGCAGAGTGTTATTCAATGTTCAGAACATAAGATGTTATTCTAAAAACGCTCATATGGAAGTTTGCATAATCCTTCTTTATTTTACTTTTTATTTAGGTACCCAGAGCTAATAGGTCATGTTATAGAGGAGCTCTTGATCATTCATGTTATCAGTATATAAATATTAGGAACAAAGTTTATGAAAGTTAAGGTGCATAATCTTGTTATTGTGTTCTTAACTCTTGCTTCCACAGGTCTCCTTCCCCGCTGTTCCCAACCTAAAACCCCATACCCCACTTGGCCATTCATTAACTCTGTGCTATAATAGCAAGTAGAGTTTGGAGCTGCCAGGAGGTTGACATATTGGGAACAGGCGCAAACCCCGAGAATCCGGTCTCCTTGACATTTACTATTGTTTGAATTCAGAAAACTGAAGTGTGATAGTAGAACTTGAATACTCTCAAGGCCTTTCGTTTTAAAACAACACAGTCCCCTTCAATGGATTTTGGTGTAGGGCAAACCCAGCTGACTCTCCAGGCCATAATAAGATAATTGGTTACTCCGGGGCTACAGTCAGCAATCCTCGCACACCAAAACACAGCTTTGTTCACCAAACTCCTACAATCCTCATGCCTGTCTGTTTCCAGGGATGAACATCAACAAGAACCAAGGTGTATGGGCTGTTTTCTGGGGGCAGAAATAAACAGTCAGAAGCCCCCTTAGGTTTAGTCAGGGGAATCACATTTGGATAATCCATCAAGTTTGCTGACCTGCTTATAGAATTGTGTTGCACCCTCTGAGTCGAGGGCACCTGAGTCACTTTAGAGTGCACATTTGTTAGCCGAACTGCACCACCCCCGGCTTCTAGTACATCGTCTGTATGAACCTGGCCAAGAAGCGAGTTCAAACAATTCTCCATTGTTGACTTCTGCGGTTGGGTCTTATCAGTGTTATTTGTTAGCTGGCCAGGCTGGTCCTCAATCTTTTCCAAACGGATCATAATTGGATTCAAAAGATCATTAATCAAACTTCCAAAATTGGAATAGAACTCCTCTTGTGAGAATACTACTCTTCCGCCACACAGCTGGTAATCTCCAGCCATCGCCTTTGAACAGGACTCCGTTCATTATTATGGGCGGCAAGCTTTTGCTTTTTAGATCTCGTGACAATCTCATCTTTTTTCTTTTTCCTGTCAGTGGCTTCTGGGATTACTTCATCACCCTTGGTTAGAGCCAGCGATTGGGAGCAATTGGGAGACTCATTGGGAGAGGCGTCATATACAACCTAAGGGGTAAGTAGTACTGTTAGTTGGGCTACCCTCGATTCCGGCAACCTGTCTGGCCCACAACTCCCCTGCTCCTGAGCCACATCCTCATTTATATTTTGATCAGGGACCCAGGATGGAGATGGAAAAGACAGGGAGAGCCTTCTCCCTGCCATCTTGATCTCCTTAGCGATTACTCCCACTGCTCTTTGGAGAAAGCCATCCAACGTGGTGTTAGTAGTAGATGCCATCTGTGTATTTTTGTGCTTGCAAAAGCTTTCCTCCCCACAAGAGTACACCTAACACAGAATTGAGGACTGCAAGAGCAATGTCAACCCTCTGGTATATACAGTCAAGGCCAATCAAAAAAGACTCACACTTAAGTTGGCTCCTTGATGCCACACGGTCCACAGGATCACATGGCTTCCAGAACCTTATCCCCAGCTAAAAGGCCAAGAGGGGTCACCCATCTGAACCTCACCTGGCCACAGACGGGTGCAGATGGGCCCGCTCTTGGCCTGATCTTTACCTAGGTATGTGGTCCACCCGTGTCCCATGCTGTGGGGCAAGAATGTCCTTTTTAATGTGCCTCCAGGCATGTAGCTGATGTCACACAGCCTCCGCCTCTGCGTGTGGTGCTGATGGGTTAGAGTTCCTCCCATCCCTGCTGCTGGCAATGACTCACCGTCTGATTCATAGTTGATTGCAGAGGGGCAACACAAGGAATATTCATCTGAGTTGAGTTTAAAGGTGTTCCTCCCATTCCTGGGGCTACAGGAGTGTTCATTAACTTCCTTCCTTCAGTAGGGACTGTCAAAGTATGTGTCATAGTTCCTGGGGTCTCAGATTTATACAAAATAGCTGTTGTATGGATAGTAACTGTAGTGATTGCATCTGGAGTATTTGGAACAGTGCAATTAACAGAGGCACTAATCCCTGAACTCTCATCAATTGAGTCTTGACACATTCACTGATGCAGTGGCTATTCCTGAACTTACACTGGTAACTACACCATCCATTCCCTCTGTTTGGTCCACATTATATGGAGGTGGACATGCTGATAACAGCACATCTAGTATATCATTGCTGGAATCATTATAACTGTCTTCACCTGAACTCTATGTTTTTTTTTTTTTTTTTTTTTCCTTCTTCCTTTCCTTTCTTTCTTTTTCTCAGATTCTTCATTTGTCAATGCAGGGTAGAATCTAGCTCCCTCTTCACATCAGCCCTCTACCACTTCTGTTCTGCATCACACTTAGCAGCGGCACAGCTATGTACTGCTTTCAAACTCTTCCCTGATATTTTTCCCTTTCCCCACCATGAGATGTGTGCTCCCAAGCATAAAGTGCTTTGAACTGTGCAGGTCTAAGAGGAGGTTTCTTCTGCCCTTGTCCTGGCATTCCTCACAGGGGTCAGCAGCCATGATAGGTTTAGCCACCCAGAGTCCCCTGCAAATATTGAGGGCCACACCCTGTGCCTCTGTAGTTGGGCCATCACATTTGGGATGCTGCTATTCCTCAGGACAAACGCATCATGCACCGACTCAGGATACTTAGCATTGACGTGAGAGATGTACTGGTTCGCCAAACACACCATGTGCACATTCATGGACTGGAAACTCTTGCGATTCCTGAACACCTGTTCATTTTGGCGGGGGTACAAATGCAATATGTGTTCCGTCAATCACCCCAATTATTTTGGGATATGTCCCATTGCATAAAACTCGGCCTTCACAGTGGCCAACTCCTCAACCTGGGGGAATGCAATGTAGCTGCACATGTGTTTTATCAGGACAGACAACACTCTTGTCAGCACTATTGCGAACATTGACATTCCTATTGCCAAGCCCACTGTCACTTGGAAAGAACCAGTTAACAGGAAATGCACTGATCAAACTTGCACAAGAGTGGGGATCTCAGCGGGGTGGCGGATAGCAGATATCAGTTGAGGCTCCAATTGGGCACAAAGCTCTGAGATTTTGGTCATGTCCAGTCTATAGGTGAGTATTATGTGCCTGTCCTCCAGTGTAGCCAAGTCCACCAGGGGTCTGTACACGGGGTATGTCTCCATCTCCTATTCATCCACAGTGGTAGGAATCTAAGGGACAAATGAGTGAGGAGCCTGTCAAAAACTGAACAATGGAGCCACAACAGTAGTTTGCAATCTGTATACATGAAATGGGTCAGTGTGTTCTGTCCAGTGTGTGCCTATTTGTCCTGTGACACAGCAGTATTCCATAGGCCTGCTCCCCCGAAATGGCGTCCACCTGTCCTGTGTGGAGGGACAGGTGGAAGTGAGGTAATGCCGCTGATGTTGTGCGCCGTGGCAGGAGGCAGTCGGGAACCGTTGTGCAATTCCTCATTGGTTAATATTGGGCACTATGGGGTGCAGTGGCCAATGGTAATCTACGCCGGCGGTGATGTTATGCACCGCCGCAGACGGGAACCGCCATTTTCTATCATATTCCTCACTTTTTTCCTGACCTTCCATAGGAGAGGACCTACACTGCATGTGCTGCTGCGACCTGTGTCTGGAACCTACCATGGACCTTGTGATCGGGGAAAGGGCCCCGGCCTTCACTTCGGAGGAGTTGGAGAGACTAGTGGATGGAATCCTGCCCCAGTATGGACTGCTGTATGGGCCTCCAGACCAACAGGTGAGTACACTGGAGGCACGATGCATGTGGCATGCATGTATGGAGGTGTGTGTGAAGGCATCGTGTAAGGGGGAGGGATGTCCTCATGGCTGGGTACACATTGAGTGCTGGGTTATGGGTGTGCCAATAGTGCTGTAAACGGGTATGGTGGGCCATTTGTGTAACTGGCTGGACTGTTTGTCTAATGGTGTTCTCCTGTCTGTATTGCCTCTGCAGGTCAGCACCCATCAAAAGAAGGGTATGTGGCATGCCATCTCCAAGGAGGTGCGGACCCTGGGAGTCTATGGCAGGCAGAGCACCCACTGTTGCAAATGGTAGGAGGACCTGAGACGCTGGGCACGGAAGACCTCGGAGGCCCAGCTGGAGATGGCCTTCCAACGAGGAAGGGGTGCCCGCCGGACCCTGACCCCCTGATGGCCTGCATACTGTCAGGCCTATCCAGAGCTGAATGGACATTTGAGGACAACACAGCAGCCACAAGGGGGTGAGTACAGTGGCTATCGTTACAAATGACGCCTGGTGGGGTGGTATCCGGGTGGTGGTTGTGTGTCGGTGGGTTCCCCGATGCCAGGCCAGACATAGCAGCGTAGGTCCTCTGGTGGCTAAGGGTGTGAAGGAAAAAAATACTGCCTACCTAGCTTGTTAGCATCCACTACTGGCCAAGGCTGCGTGGGTCCCAGGTATGCTGCATTTGGCGGTGTGTGCTCCTCCTCATGCCTTGGTGGCTAGCAATATCACTGGTAGTGCAATGCATAGTGCGTAGGCTTGTACCCCGTGTGTGAGGGTGCTGTGTATTACAACGGTGGTGTTGGTACAGTCACTGACCCAGTGTATCCTTTGTCTCTCTCCCCCCCCTTTCTTGTTTTCTCATCCTGTCCTTATGTGCATTAGCATCATCTGGCAGACGAGCAGATGCACCGACGACGGAGGGAGCTGCATCCCACAGGACCCTGGAGCCAAAGTCCACTGACGCTGAGGGCACCAGTGGGAGGGAGGGCGAGTGGAGCACCACGGCGGAAACAGGAGGGGACAATACAGACTCTGATTCCTCCTCCGATGGGAGCTCCCTGGTGGTGGTGGACACCTCTGTGACCACCCCAGCTACAAGTACAGCCGCCACCCCCGTACCAGCACCGCCCTCCCAGCAGCCCCTCAGTGAGTTGCCCGTGCCCGCTCACCCAGGAGGTTGGGCATCTCCTTCGCCCCAGCCACCTCAGACCCAGCCCCAGTGAGCACTGCTGCCCTGAGTGAGGAGGCTATTGACCTCTTGAGATCCATCTGTAGGGAAATCAACCATTGTGAATGCCATCCAGGGGCTGCCAGGTCAGATGCAACAATCTAATGCATCCCTGGAGGGCATTCACACTGGATTGGCAGCCCAATAGAGATCGGTTCAGGCTCTGGCCTCCTTTCTGATGGCAGCCATTGACCCTGTTTCTACTGTACCCCCTCCAACTTCCACTTCCCAGTCCCATTCTCCTCAACCCCAACCCATCCCAAGCACACAGTCAGACGAGCAGGCACACAGGACAACACTCAAGAGTGTCACAGGCAAACACAAGCACCACACTCCATCCCATAGGCACTCACACAAACACCATCTAGTTGCAGACACAACAACATCCACTATTTCCACTGTCTCCCCTCCTCCTCCACCTCCCACCCAGTTACGTCCACCCAGTTACGTCCACACTCACACCTGCATGCACTACATCATCATTCACTACCTGTATCATCACCCCACCAAGAAGAACACACACCTCACTGGCAGACACCTCCACAATATCCATGCACACGTCCCCTGTGTCCTCTCCCACTGTGTCTGTCCCCCCTCCTAAGTTACACAAACGCAAGCACTCAGACACCCAACAGTCATCCACCTCACAACAGCACACAACCCATGCCTCTGCACCCAAATCCAGCAAACAGACACCTCAAACAACAACTCCCTCCTCCTCCACTCCCATTACTTCTCCCTCTTCCCGCCCCAATGTCCCTAAAAAGCTTTTCCTTTCCATCATTGACCTCTTCCCTACCATTCCCCGCCATCCTGCACGTATGGCCAGGGTATCAAGAACCCAGCCAAGCACCTCAGCCAAGCAGTCCATGGGAACAGTTACATCAGCACCTACTCATGGTCGAAAGGATTCCAGGCCATAAACACTGAAGGGGAAGGAGCCTGCACCAGCCATCAAAAAGGGGAAGGAGCCTGCACCAGCCAGCAGAAGGCGGAAGGAGACTGCCCAAGCCAGCAGAAAGGGGAAGGAGCCTGCACCAGCAAGCAAGAAGGGGAAGCAGCCTGCATTAGCCATTAAGAAGGGGAAGGAGCCTGCACCAGCCAGCAGAAAGGGGAAGGAGCCTGAACCAGTAAGCAAGAAGGGGAAGAGGCCTGCACCAGCAGCTGTCACAGAGCCCCCACCGCCAGCCATGGTTGTGCAGCCATCAGTGAGCGCAGGGGCTGAGGAGGAGCCTCCCACTACCACCACCACGACAGTGTAGCCATCACAGGGTGCAGGGGCTGAGCAGGGGCCTCCCACTACCACCACCACCACAGTGCAGCCACCGGAGGGTGCAGGGGCTGAGCAAGAGCCTCCCACTACCACCACAGTTCATCCATCGCAGGGTGCAGGGGCTGAGCTGGAGCCTCCCACTACCACCACCACCATAGTGCAGCCATCAGAGAGTGCAGGGGCTGAGCAGGAGCCTCCCACTACGACCACCACCACAGTGCAGCCATCACCACCGGCGTACGCCATGTGATCCAGCCTCCATGGGCTGCTGTGCGTCCTGTCCCCTCCAGAACCAGTGGGGTATTCACCCACTTGAGAGACTGTGGCCTTGCACTCCCCAGGACCAAGCACAAGGCATGTTGCCCTCTCCAGAACCAGTGTGGGAGACACCCACCTGAGAGACTGTGGCCTTGCATTCCCTAGAACCAAGCACAGGGCTTGTTGCCCCCTCCAGAACCAGTGGTCTTGTTTCCATATCCGGCTGAGGTGCCCCCCCCTCCCTGAGGTGCCTGCCTATTTGTCAACTGATGCCCCTGCAGTGTTCTCTCCGTATTGATGCAGGTAACAAGTTGGGCCTTGGACTTTGCCCAGTGGCCATGTAGCCCTGTGAAATGAGGACTGGGCAGTGCCCCTTTTTTGTACATTTGTACATATCTGTTGCATTGGCAAATCGTATTATTAATTTTGTGTTGATCTTATTACAATCACTTTAGTAAATTCCTGTTGTCCTTGCATTATTCAGCCGATTTACGGGGATAAATAGTTTTCTTGTGCAGCTGGTAGTGTGTATGGTGTGTTTGTATGGGGTGTGTGTGGTGCGTGTGTGTGTCACTCTTTCTTTCCTTCCCCCCTCCCTTATGTGCTAGGCGGCTGTACTCAATGGCGTCGTCTTCGTCAGCATTGGTGTTTGTGGTGGAGCATAACGTAGAAGATTATCGGAAATACTTGCAGTTCTGGTTCCATGGTGGATTGGTTCTTCCCTGTGTCTCCAATGGTGAGTCCTTTTACTTCTGTAATGTGTTCCCGCCAGGCTTTTGAAAGCATTGTATTACCGCCACTTTATCACTGACCGCCAGAGTCATAGTGAGGGCCTAAGACTCTTATTATTTTTAAAACTCATAACTTGACTCATGTATGTTGGATTTTTGTCGTTTTGGTCTTGTTTTGTTTAGATAAATATTACCTATTTTTCTGAACCTGTGTTGTGTCATTTTGTAGTGGTTTCACTGGGTTACTGTGTGTGCTGGTACAAATACTTTACACATTGCTTCTGAAGTTAAGCCTGCCTGCTCATGCCAAGCTACCAAGGGGGTGAGCGGGGGTCAACAGAGGGTGATTCTCTTTTACCCCGACTAGAGTAAGGGTCCTTGCTTGGACAGGGGTTAACCTGACTGGAAACCAAATACCCCGTTTCTAACAGGCTAATACTATTGAACTTCAAAGGTTGCCTTCAAAGAACCCCATAGAGTATTGGTATTGACTTCCTCCATGTCACTCTCCCTCATTTTGATTTTAATAGTCATATCCAAGTCCTCCCTACCTGTAGATGCTGAAAATGATACTGTTCATCCCCATCTGGTCCTACAGGGGCCACCACTAGTACCACTCATAGTCAGAATTATGGATGCTTGATGGGACAGAATCATATGCCTCAGTGGGGCTTACTCAACCCTAGAAAGCAACAGGAAGTCTAAAAAGATGTAGTCAAACCTGGCATGCATTCCATGAGCTGTTGGGTAGAATGAGTAGTCTAGGTCATCATGGTTTAGTGATCGAGCATGCTTGTTTCATTTGTCCACTGCCTCTATACTTAATACCATTGAGGACCAGGCTGCGGTCCCCCCTTCTCACTTGTCTTCTCCAAAATCACGGTCACCATAATCTTAAGAACTTGCAATTGATTTGAATTAGGGGTGTATATATTCACAGTTAGGTGCATCTCAATTCCCTGCTGGATTTTCACAAGCAGCATACACCCCACATTATCTGAATATGTGTCTAATGTTTCACAATTTGTAATATGAAAGAAGAGTATGGCAACCCCTGCCTTTTTGGAGACCCCAGAAGTGCTGTCTTGGGAACCACCTGTATTTAGGGTAAATTCAATCCTTCTTTTGACGTTGTATAATTTGCATGTAAAAAGGTGCTCAACTTTGCCTCCTCGAGAGAGGACTGCTACCCACTTGATTAGGGCATTGAGAGCCTTTAGCTAAAGTTAATAAGTTTCAGCATGTTATTTTCCCATCAAAACTAAAATAGCAAACCTATTCTGAATGCCAGAGGAAAGTCTTCAGCCCCCATCTTATCAGTTGATGTGGCATGCTTACACTTTAAAAGTCAAAATGGGCGTGTCCAACTTTCCGTACTGAAACAAAACAACAAAGAAGAACACCATCCACACCAGCATGAATAGTAGATGACATCATTCACAAATCTTGGTCCATGTCTACAGAACTAAGACACTCTGGACCTTATTACGAGGCTGGTAGTCAACATACTGCCAGACTCACGGTGGCTGTCGGAATGCTGCAGTTGTGGCAGTCCCACAGCCACATTACGAGGTTGGTGGGCTGACCTGGAAACCTACCGCTGTCCCTGCCAGGATATCCAATCCTGATGGGATGATGGTGGTGCAGGTTGTTATCAGCCAGGGTGGCACTGAAGTCAGTGCCGCCCTGCTGAATACAACCTTGCTCTCTGCTAGCCTTTTCATGGCTGTTCAACCGGCATGAAAAGGCTGGCGGAGAACGAGTGCAGGGGGCCACTCCTGCCCAGCACCCTAAAAAAGCACTGTCTGCTGTGCAGACAGTGCACATTTTGAGGGTGCTTGTGCCTCCTGCGTGCAGCAGCATTTCCACTGGCTGTATTATGAGCCGGCAGCATGATGCTGCACCTTTCCCACTGGGCTGACAGGCAGGAACCTTGGTTCTCACCCGACAGCCCTGTGGGAAAGTCATAATAGGGCCTTTGGGGAGACCACCACCTCGACGGCGGTCTCCTCACCACAGGTCTTACTCCGAAGAATCCGCCCTTTGCAGTAGATTTAATCATACATTTCTCTTGGCTGGAAGTCTGATGACAATTACTCAATATCTTGAGTGCTCATCACACTTTGGCTTGCAGCTCTCAGATGGCGTAACACTTCAACTCTCTACACCACAATGGCCACTGGAGATAGCTTAATCCTCCTCTTTTAGGGGTGCAACGCTGCCACGCTGCCAGATGTCTTCCCAATATCATTCCTCAATATTGTATCAATCAATAGTCCCAGTCCTGTTTAACCCTGTTCAGTGTGTAGCACTTCAGCGCCAGGTGCTGCTTGCATCACCCTGTGCATTGCTTCTACTATGCAAGTAAACAGGCCTGTGGCTTTGCTGTAATCTGCCCTATACAGCCAGCTGCACTGCTCCAGGAGAAACAAGATAAATTCCAAATCTTCTTCAGATCTCTAGTCTCACCATCCAAGCTGAGTATGTCTCGGAGTGCTTGCACCACTGCAGATGGAGGAATCATTGAAGTAATGGTCTCTGCCCCCAAAGTTGAATTTATTTAACAGTGACATTAATGTATCCATCATGTAAAGGTCGGCAAAGTCAATTACTACCCTGTGTGCCTTCATGCAGACTGGCAGGGATTCTGATCTGTGAAGTAGACTAGCTGGGGTTGACTACAATGATGGGATCCCAACAAAGATGGAAGTTTGGATTGTCGTTTCCATGGCTTGCCATGGGAGCTTTACTCCACTTTCATCTACCATAAAGTTTCTGGACATTATTGACTGCTCCGCCCACCCTACATTTAGGGCATTGCCACTGAGGATGTTGTCCCCACTGGTGTAACAAGGATTACCAACCAGCTCACAAAAAGACAGCACACTGTCCAAATTCAGCAGACAGATTAGTTCTCCGTCTAACAAGCGAAGCCTGCATCACACCACACCTTTAAAGTTCTCACCCACATCTACAAAGCTCTTCACAACACTGACCCTGCCAACCTAAACCACAGCATTCACTTCCACCAGCCTTAAAGACACTTTTGGTCTGGCTCTCACTAGCACACACTCTACGCACAAACTAAAAGTAGATCAGGAAGGTGCATCTTCTCATACCTGTCACCTAAAGCCTGGATTAACCTCCCACTACACATCAAATTCTCTTCCTCTTGTCTTGACTTTCACAAGATGTTGAAGACCTAGCTTTTTGAGAAAGCCTCCTGGGCTGACCTCACACACTTGCCACAGAGTGCTTGTATACCCTCACGGGTGATTAGCATGCTACAAAAACACTGATGACATAACATAACATAACACAGGAGTCATGCCACCCAGCACTGTGATTGTCATGTATGGTGCCAGTTCTTCCCACTACAGCACCAGCAATGCAAATCCGGTCCCCATATGGGCATCCTAGAAGCCATGACAGTATGCTGCATCTGAATGGCAGGCTACAGTGGGATTCGAGGTCTCTGGGATGTGAGGATCTACCATTCTACAGCAGAATTTGAGAATCCTGAGATTCAAACACCTACTGTAGGATTTAAGTATCCTGCAGTCTAAAGTCACAATCAATGTTTGCCAATTTTTGAGTATTATTCACGTATGTGAAAAAATGTGAAAAAAACCCTGAACTCATTCATACACTAATTCATTCTTTCAAACATGCACTCAGACTCATGCACCCACTCACACACCCACTCAGACACCCATGCACTCACTCAGACCCACTTATAGGCTCACACCCCACTTTCAGACAACTCAGACACTCATGCACCCACTCACGGATCCACTGACAGAGACAGGCCCTGTGGCAAACCTGTGCTGTGCACGGCCAAAGACCATGCATGGTGCGGGGTTGAGTGGTTATGAGGGCTTGGCTGCAAGGCCTGGCTGCAGGCCAGGCCTCATAACCAACCCCCGCCACGCATGAAGGATGTGCGAGGAAGGGTTGGAATAACGTATAATATTTAAAATTACTTTACGTTAAAAAAACATAAAAATTAATTGAAAAAACCAAAGGCTACAGGGACGTTATAGTTAGGTTCTGAATTTACTTGAACAAAACCATAGAAATTCAGCAGTTATAGAGTTCTTTCAAGTAACTATAAATCACGCCCTAAGGTAACTATAACTTGCGCCCTTGCCATGCACAGCTAATTACTCCACATATTATATCATTGATGAGATCTTGTATGGCATCTTTGATATTATCACTGCAACATTTGCAATAAAATTATTGCTAAGAAAACTGTGCATGATAAGGTGCGAGTTGTAGTTAATTTAGGATGCGAGTTACTTGAAAGATATAGGGCCTGATCACGAGTTTAGTGGTCCCGTGACCACCATGTTGGCTTTGGCAGTCAGACCACCAACGGTCTGGCGGAGTGAACTGCCGTATTATGAGTATGGCAGTTGTAGAAACAGAAGACCGTCAGTGGTCAGCCGGCACCGTCAGCCAGCACAGACCACTGCAGTCACCCGGAAGCACACACAGGCCGGCGGAGACTGTGTTTTGGCTGGAGTCATTACAAGGTTGCATACTGCCAGTGTGACCATTGCGGTCCAACCACCAGGGAGAAGCTGGCAGAAACGGACAGTAGAAAGGGAGACACTCACCTGCAGACAACTGCACACGTCGGGAGCCACCATGGAACCCTTTGCAAACGTCATGTTGTTGCTCAAGCTGGCCATAAGACAACAAAAACAACTCCACCAAGGACAACACCTACCGTAAGTACACATACCGACCTATATCATTAACCTTAAAACCAGCTTGAAGTGCGATCAAGCACATCCAGCGGCGGCTCCTCCGCTATGGCAGGGGAACGTCACCCCCCTCCCCGCCAACAGCAGTCACTGCAAACCTTTAACAACGAAACAATGATAAACTATGTTTATTATAATTTCGCTGTTAAAAGGGCAGACCATGGAGGATGACAGGGATGAGGGGGAGTGCACTGTGCATTCCCCTCAGTGCACATGTGTGTTTTTGGGCGGCCGTCTCGGGCCGGCCAGCACACATGCACACTGTGCTCTCTCCAGTCTGGCAACACAGTTGCCCTGTTGCGGGCTAGAGAGAGAAGGCACAGGCTCCCACTCTCCCTGGGAGCACCCAGGCTGGGTTCGGTGCTCCAGCCAATCCTAGCGCTGCTTTCATGCAGCATTAGGATTGGCCACAGGGCACGATTGGAGCCTGTGCCTGCTGAGGAGGTGGAGGAGCGGCGTGGGAAGGTACGCTTTTATTATTAATTATTAATATTCTTCCCCCACCACGTGGCACCACGCCCCTTTCAACCCCCGCAAGCTGGAACTGAGCACATCATGGGGGGATGCCATTGGCAGCAGGTACACGTCTCAAACCACACACACTCACTGACATACAGCAACACAGACACCTCCACACTCACAATATGCACACTTTGGCCAGCACACTCACACTGCACTTCAACAATACACAAATGCACATGGCCACAAAGCTCAAACACAGGGACACTGAAGGCTACACAACATAGTCACACATAGCAACAGTAACACCTCAGCACATATACAAATACAAATCACACCCTCATATTCAACACTGACCAGGGACTGTCCACACATACAATACCCATATCGATCGATGTTGCATGGAATACGTACAACACCACAAAGAAACAACCCTGTAATGGACACACTCACATCACACCACAATGGAAGCCCAATGCCATACACAATAGACATAGCAAGAAATAGATACAATAGACAAAGTGCAACATACCAACAATGTATGCACATTTGGGATGGGAGCATGAGGAGCATACACAGAAGTAGGCTGAACAGAGACACATGTCAGGTTGAACAGGCCCCTCAAACAACATGCACACAGAAAATGGCCCTACGTGCATCTCAGAGACAAACAATACCAAAACCAATTGTCATGCACAGCTACACAATGGGGAAGGGAAGTCAACAAACAACATACAACTCCAACACCGTGGGACGTACCTCTACATGAACTAGCTGCAAGGGACACACACCTAAATGGACACATCCACACCCAAATGCTAAGCAACCTAGCACAACTTGACATGCTCCATGTCTGCCAGAACAAAACTCAAGAATACAAACATCACAGGTATACAATAGCCATATCAGGGGGACAAGTCCAACATCCTACATGCCCACATTGGACATCACAAAAATAAATACTTACCATACCAAAGAGTGCACAATGCCATGGAACCAACATTGCATATACGCACACAGACCTAATACACAACATATACTCTTCACTTGGGGAACAACAGGCCTGCACACAAACTCACATACTGCAGACAACAACAGATGGAGCACCAAGCAGGCTCAAACACATACAACTGGAGGCACACAACCAAAGTCACTGAGGAACAACATCAACCTAGGAAAGGGATTGCGGGACAAATGTATACTCAACAAAATCAACTCTTTGGCTTTAATGCCAACAATAATGAGGGGACGGACAACTTACAAAGGCCACTGGCCAGTCCAATAAAAGTCCACATCATGGCACAGTGTTGTGCCCCATACTTGACTCCTGACTGCCATGTAACCTCCACAGTAAGGGGCACCTCAGAGATTATCCAGGGGTTGGGGGGGTGTCGGATTTGGGAAAGCGGTTTGGGTTTGGGCTTGAGAGGCGGGACTTCTTTTTGGGGGGGCTCTTTTTTGGGGTGGTATGGGTCTTTGCAGGAGGGCAGGGGAGGCCTTGAAGGTGGAAGGGATGGCCTTGGCGATGGATGATGACCTTATGAGTATGGTGTGGGGGAGGACAAGTGTAAGGCCAAGGTCACAAAGGAAATATTTTTTGGACACATGGGGATGGTCATCAGAAGGGGGTCAGGATTTGGAGATTGAGGGAGTGGTTGTCTGATGTGTACTTGTGGATGTCTTAAGTGTATGCTTATGGGAGGTATGCTTGTGTGTGGTGGACGTCTCATCTGTGCCCCTTTTTCCACACTTTCCAGTGCTGATGCTGCAAAAATAAAGAGAAATAGAGTCACAACATGTACCTGATAACACTTCAACCACAACTCTAAGTGACAAAGAATACCATCAGATCAAGTAGGTATCAGCAAAAACGTGTACCTAAGAGGCACATACATGGGCCATAACATATGCTTGCATGTCCTGGATTTCCCAAAGTTACCCACAAGAACATCAGGATGTCAGATTACTACAATTGCATGGATAATATCTGGCAAACCCCACAACCATACTATAACTAGGTAACCTCTCCATCCCCAATGTTGTGCCACATGCAGCAGAGCCCAGTTAACTTGTAGCCAACAAAGGTATCCTATTGTAAAGTACACACCCAATTCTAACACACAAATCTGTGTACACATCCATTTTTCACTTTCATGATGTACCAATACTTTGGGATGAAGCCAATGATACTCAGCTGACTCTGATACAAATGTGCAATATCCTAGAGCATTTGAAATAGAAATACCCATGTCCTAATGAATACGTCAAAAATGTACAGATCTACAAGTGACACCTGCAACATTAGAGTCGAGGAGGTACTATCAGTGTAACACAAAGAGGCCTTACATGTATCAATGAAAGGATCACTATTGACCTCAGGTTCAATATGTCAAGGAGTAATGTATCAAGGATACATGCAACAAAGAATCAGTAAGCCCTAGGGCAGTTACCACCAATATCTGACACTCATGATAATGACAACATCTGAGTGTGTCAGTAGTACACCTCTGTCCCTTGAATGTTGTAGACACAAAACTCACAGTCACAAATAGAAGGACTCCAAACCGTTATCCAGTGAAAAGCAACATCACTACCCACATCTTGGACAGGACAAACATGGTAGCTATCTGTGGATGAATGCATGAATCCAAACACATGTTAGGTCAACATCAATGTAAGACACTCCATGATGCATGACAACAGTCAGGGAACAATCTTGAGTCAGTACACGTGCAGTAAACTCTTCAACATGATGCCACATCAAGGGCATAAACACAGATTGGTCTCACAATCTTGGGCTACATGTCATATCCCTCATTGCTACAGCAGTTCTACATGCCAAATGACATACTATGACACATGAAGGTTTCTGTCAGACAATACACAACGTCAGTAAATCAAAAAAGTTTACACATGGTTCCATATAGTGCTGTGGGTTTCAGTCAAGTGAAGAGCTTGGTCATCAGGTAGGAACCGAAGCTTCTCGAAGCAAGAGCCCTCACTCACCATCCGGTGACATTCTCTTTAAGAGACATTATTATACCTACCTATATTTCAATGGGGTTTGTGGTCATTACTCCACCGACTCCCCTTTTTCTTGGTTTTTAATCTTGTCAGAGGTGTGAGCACGAATATTAATAATAATTAGCTGTTACCTCTAGGCATTTTTAATAGTTTTTTTCATATACCAATCCTTCACTTCATTATTCTTGACCGGCTATTTTCGATTCTCAAAAGAACTCCAGCAAAGAGCCCCCTCGCGGGGCCCATCAGGCATTGCAGTGCCGGCCTGACGAGGAGCTGGCCCTATGATGAAGCATGTCACCGGATGGTGAGTGAGGGCTCTTGCTTCGAGAAGCTTCGGTTCCTACCTGATGACCAAGCTCTTCACTTGACTGAAACCCACAGCACTATATGGAACCATGTGTAAACTTTTTTGATTTACTGTCTATTGGGATATTTACACACGGGACCAGGAGTTTTCACTCCAAATATCCAATTTTTCTGCCCCTACTTTGTTGTTTCTTCGAATACACAACATCAACATACTCCTGTCTGTGACACAACATGGAATGTACCACCATTGTAAATGTACAATTCCACTAAAAGTTTATCTAGCACATGTATGTGAGGGGATACATACATCATACCATGAACATGGCTAGTCTATGCCTGAAACTTCAGATAATGAACACTTCATTAACAGAAAAGGACACATGGTGCCATGTAGGCACATTGAATGTTGGCAAAAGTCATGGGACGTGATTCATGGCAGTGGACATTACCCACTTACAAAGGGAAAGTGGTTTGCTACATCTGCAAACAATTATCCAGGGAAGCCATGTCACATATATGATGGGCACCAAAACAGCACAGACTGCAGTGAGGCACCAGTGCCCATCACATACTGAGGATAACTTGATGTTGGCCGTCAGATGTCTACATACACATCTGCCCAGATACATGGTAGAGGGAAGTGATCCACAATACAATTACCTTTTGTCTGTGACATTCAGGGGAAGTGATTAGTGGCTCACAAATAACACCCACTACAACAACAAATAATATATGAATGAGGAGTGGGCACAGCCATTTTTGGACCCTGCAGAGTAAGTGCTTTGTGAATTCCCCCAAGGTTTATGCTAGGTCCCAGGTTCAGAAGGCAAGGTTCACAGTTAGATTCACATGGCATGGCAATACAATCTCCCAAATACTGTGACACATGGCTCATCCCTAATTGTCGGGGAGAGCAGTCAGTACCCCACACAATTACCTAGCAATGGGACAAGCAGGAATTCTCTGTGTATTCATCTCCTTGTTGCTGCAGTGCTGCTCTCAAATAGCCGTCCAGCTCTGGGTAGCCACCACCAGAATGCAGGCCATTAGGGGGGGGTCATCGTCCGATGGGCACCCCGCCCATGTTGGGAGGACAGCCCCAGCTGGGTCTCTGTGATCTTCCAGGGCCAGCTTTTCAGGTCCTCCCATCTATTTCTGCAGTGGGCGCTCCGCCGGCTGTGGACCCACAGGGTCTTCACCTTATTGGCGTTGGCTCTCCAAATCCTTTTCGTTTGATGGACGTTAACCTGAATTGATGCACAAACACAAGACAGGAAATTATGTCCCCAGATCACTTCCAAAATGGCAGAGTCACATATATGTCAGTACACACTGCAATGAGCAATCTGTATAGCCCAAAATGCACAAGCGGGCACATACCCGTCACTGAGTAAATGGACAAGACTACAAACATTACCCAATCTGCAGACCAGACCACCACCCTGCTCAGGCCCTCCACTAACTTGGTTGGTAAACTGACATCTTACCCTGGCGTTCTAACTGAGATTTAAAAAAGCATGTGAAAATTACAAACCTACCCCCAAATTCATTGGCCCAAGACCATCACTGGCAACATCGTTAGCCTATGCCTGTGTCCGCCGTGGTTGCAACTGCCTACAACCATGACAACTTCCGCTGCTAAAGGTGGGCAGTTCCTAGTGTCCAGTGGAGTAGTTCACCCACCATTTTAAAATCATTTTATGTGGTATTTGGCTACTAATAAATGCGCCACAACTCCGAATAATGGTCTAAACATCTGATAAGTGCTGGTCTTGTCCTGTCATGTATGTCCTTCTACTTTGACAGCATTTGTATACATTGCCAGGCACATATGGCAAGATTATTCTGGCAACATACACACACCTCCCACAGTCATTTCAAATTCAGGAACTTATGTCACCTTCCGAGTAGCATATTTCATGGAAAAATTAGTTGCTGTCCAGATAGTTGATGTATAGAATTTGTGGTTAAGCAATGGGAAAACATATTACTTATGTGGAATTGACATTGGTAATGTGTACTGAGCATCATGTGATCAAATCATGGGATGCCTTGTCACAGTATGTCAATAACATGCATTATGTATGTTGTAAGAAAAAAATTGGATGATGGCTATAGTCATTTCTTGTCCCACATAGGTACCCAGGGAGGGGAAGGATCAGACATTGTCCTGTCTACCTTCCACTGCCAGACCTTCAGGCAATGGAAGACAGACACAGTATCCAGATTTACCATCTGAATAGGTAAACAATTGTGGATCTCCGTGTCAGTAGGAGCCATATCTACTGTCTGCCATTTCTCATCCAAATAGCATACCACCCATTGTACTAGTTATGGCAGTGTTGCACGTCCTGGCCACAGGGTTCTTCTAAACTACAGTGGTTCCATCTGCTGGGATGTCCCAGACTATGTTGTCTTGTATTGAAGGATGTACACTCAGCAATTTTGAAACACCTGATCAGCTATATCCGGTTTCCTCAATGTGAGAATTTTGCACAT
This sequence comes from Pleurodeles waltl, assembly GCF_031143425.1. Classification (NCBI taxonomy): domain Eukaryota; kingdom Metazoa; phylum Chordata; class Amphibia; order Caudata; family Salamandridae; genus Pleurodeles; species Pleurodeles waltl. The sequence goes on from NC_090451.1 coordinate 396,481,003, forward strand.
GAGAAGGCTGACTTCTTTGGTTTGGTACTCATCCCACATGTGGTGGGAGCCATTGATGGTACCCATATTGGCAATTGTGTTATTCTACCACCAACACCCACAACACCCACAACACCCTAGATGGTGCAGAACACCTACACTTCCTAATTCACATAAACGCCAACACCACCCTCAGAGGAACCCTCATTTACAGACCACCAGGACCTCACCCCCCTTTCTGCGACGCCATCGCTGACACCATCAGCCCCCACACCCTCACCTCCACAGAATACATCCTCCCTGATGACATCAACTTTCTCCTGGAAAACCGCCACAACCACAACTCCACTACCCTGCTAGACAACCTCACGAACCTAGGACTCAAACAACTGGTCACCTCACCCACTCACTCAGCAGGACACACGCTAAATGCAATTTTCACCTCCAGCAACCACATAACATTCACACACACCACCGAACTCTACTGGACCGACCACCACTGCATCCACTTCTCCTTCACAAAACCCCCCACCCACTACCAACAGCACACCACACCATACCCTAAGTGAGACAAGATCCCCACAGAATACCTGCACGCCAAGCTCTCACAAACTCCCCCCCAACCAACGACCCCAACATCGCCACCCACAACCTTACACAATGGATCACAACCTGCGCAGACTCTCTCGCCCCTCTGAAAAGTAACAACACCACCACAACATTAAGACCGCCCCCTGGTTCACCACTGAATTTCAAGCCTCCAAGCATGAATGCCTCAAGACCGAGAAAGTTTGGTGACAAGAACCCTCCATAACGAACTTCTCCACCATCAAAACCAGCATACGCAAACATCACCAACTCATTAGAACCACCAAAAGGACTTACTACAAAGAACGCATAGATAGTAACTCACATAACAGCAAGGAACTCTTTACAATCATCAAACAGCTCACCAAACCCAAATCCTGCAACATCGACCCCACTCACACACAAGACCTATGTAACTCCCTCTCCAACCACTTCCACCTCAAAATTCTAGACGTACACTACAGCTTCACACCACCCGCACCCACCATCACCACCACCAACTCGACCTACAACACAACACCCCCGATCCCAACCAACTGCACACCTGGGCCCCTACCAACAATAAAGAAACCAAAATAACCATGAACTCCATCCAGTCGGGCTCCCCCACGGACCCTTACCCCCATCACATCTTCAACAGGGCCAGCCCAATCATCGCTCCCTAGATCTGCTCCGTAATCAACAGCTCCTTCGACACCGCCACCTTCCCAGATTCCTGGAAGCACGCCGAAGTAACCGCACTCCTCAAAAAAACCCAAAGCAGACCCGGATAACCTCAAGAACTACCGCCCCATTTCTCTTCTCCTCTTCCCCGCCAAGGTCGCTGAGAAGCTAGTGAACGCCTGCCTGTCTCACTTCCTAGAGGAAAACAATGCACTTGATGCCTCCCAGTCTGGATTCCGCAAGAACCACAGCACTGAAACCGCCCTCATCACCTGCACTGATGACATCAGAACCAGAGTTGACTAAGGCGAGACCGTCGCACTCATCCTCCTGGACCTCTCTGCAGCCTTCAACACTGTCTGCCACCAAATCCTCCGAACACGCCTCTTCGACGCAGGAATCCGACACAAGGCCCTCTGACTGGCTCGCCTCCTTTATCCCTGAAAGAACCCAGAAAGTCCGTCTCCCTCCCTTTCAGTCCCCAGAAACCAAGATCATCTGCAAGGGTCCTCCCTCAGCCCTTCCCTCTTCAACATTTAAATGACCCCGCTCACCAACATCCTCCGCCCTCACGAAATCACCATCATATCCTATGCAGACGACACCCAGCTCGTCATCTCCCTCACCAGGAACCCCACCACCGCCAAGACAAACCTCCACGCCGATCTCCTCGCCACCGCCCAATGGATGACTGCAAGTCACCTCAAACTCAACTCCAACAAAACTGAAATCATCATCTTCGGCCCCAACAGGACAGTATGGGACGACTCCTGGTGACCCACTGCCATAGGACCGCCCCCAACACCCTCCACCCATGCACACAATCTTGGCATCCTCTTAGACTCCTCTCTCTCCATGACCCAGCAAATCAATTTTCATAACTTCCTCCTGTTTCAACACCCTTTGCATGCTGCGTAAAACATTCAAATGGATCCCCATAGAAACCAGGAAAACCGTCACCCACACACTCATCAGCAGCAGACTAGACTACGGAAACGCCCTCTACGCTGGTACCACAGCCAAGCTTCAACAGAAACTCCAGCGGATCCAGTACGCAGCCGCCTGGCTCATCCTGAACCTCCCACACCATGAACACATCTCTGCCCACCTCAGACTCCTTCACTGGCTGCCCATCAGCAAAAGGATCACTTTCAAAATCCTCATCCACACCCACAAATCCCCCCACAACACTGGACCAGTCTACCTCAACGAAAGAGTGAATTTCCACACACCCACTTGTCTCCTCCGATCGGCTGACCTCGCCCTCGCCACAGTCCACCGCATCCTTCACACCACCTCTGGAGGCAGATCCTTCTCCTACCTTGCCTCCAAGACCTGGAATTCTCTCCCCACCAACCTACACAAGACCCAGGACCTCCTGACCTTCAGAAAATACCTCAAGACATGGCTTTTTGAACAGTAATTTGCATCCCCTCCCCCCTATAACTCTAAAAAAGAAACTGATAGTGGAGGAATCAGTCATGGTGGATGTAATCATTATGGTAGATGCCACAAGAGTTGAAGTCCAAAGTCCAGTGTCCTACTATCATGGAAAATGGAAAGTGGTTGGAGAACAGTCAACAGAGTGAATCAGTGGCACACAAAGGAGTTTCACCAGGAAGGGCACACTTCCTGAGAGTGTCTTGTGTCTTGCCATCTGCACCTCCTTGATGCTCTAGTGGACATCCCCGCTTGCGGGGAGGGTTCTTCAGCTACAGAGGCAGGGGTGTCTGAGGCAGGTCCTTCCCCTGGCAGGGCCTCCCTTCCAGTGGCTGCCACAAATTTAGAAGGGGCTGGAATAGACTAGCCAATGGAAGGGGTCTGGTGTTGTTGACCATCCCTGCTCAGGGTGATGTTGATGTCTCTCAGCACCCCTGATAGGGAGGCCTGGTTGCTATTGTGGGCCTCCCACTGTTCTCAAATTTACAGATGGAAGTCCCTCTGTAGCTCCTTGACCTCAGTGAGTTCTGCAAGTACCTGGCCCATCACCCCTGGGGATTGTTGGTATGCTCCCAAGACTTGAGTGATGGTGTCCTGGCCAGAACCATCTCTAGCAGCCACATGCTACTGGCCCACTCCATCCCTCCCACACACCCTACCCCCACATGCCTGTGCCCTTGGTGCAGCTTGCCCCCTAATACTGGTTCCAGGACCATCATTGTCAGAGGTGTCTTGCTGTAACTCAGGATCCTGGACTGGGGGGCACAAAATTGTTGTCACTGCCCTTGGGACAGAGGTTTGAGGCTGACTGGTTGCCTGAGATGTTGACACAACCAGGCTGGGAGGAGTCGATGTGGTCACAGTGAGGTGACAGGTGTTGTCTGACCAGGATGCCCGGATGGGCCAGAACCATTATCAACATCTACACATCCAGGGGTTTTGTCCTCACTGAGGGCTTCATCCATGGGGGTATTGTCAGTCTCTTGACTGGTATCTGTGTTCCAAGTGGCAGGTAGACCTGTTGATGTGAGAGAGAGACAATGTTATTGGTTGTATTGTGACATCTACCTCCAATAGTTAACAGTAGCATTTGACTAAGGCCATGTACATATTGGATTCACAGAATTGCCCTATGTGACAGGCACACATGCTATTAACTGTGTCATCCTGCCATTTGGGTATCATACCATTTACATTTACATCAACTAGCTTCAGGATGTCTGAGATTATTAGCACTTGGAGGGATGTTCATAGACTTATATCTTGCCAGCAGTGAGGTGAAAACAGTGACTGGGCAGGATATGGTTTAGGTCAGCTGAAGACATGGTTGACCGTCATGCAGGCAGATCCAGAACCTTATTGTATATGTGATAGTTGACATCATGTGATCCATGCTTTGGGACCATGTCTGCTGCCAATACCATTCAGATGATGCATTTTGGTGCCCTTGATCTGTCTTTAATGTTTTTTGGCACACAGTTTCTGCTGTCCTTCCTGTCCACATTTTTGGTATCCTGGCAAAGCAGCACAAGATGGATCTAGGTGGTTGGCCACATCACAGAGTTTACCATGATATGTAGCTTGGTCCCTCATCAGTAAGCTCAGAGGCAGATGCACATTGTAATATGGACACTGGCCTGGTTTTTTGAGTTACAGTGAGAGGCCCTCTTTGGATATATAGTCATGTTGCTTCAATATGTACACACAATATACACAGGTCATCCTCTCAGGTATACAGTTCTATTGCAAGTTCATGTATGGGGATACTTGAACAGATGCACAGTGGGCTGATGTTTGACACTGGGTATACATTGCATTCTGGCCTTAGCATTGCTCTCAGTGCCTGCCCTGCACACAGACTATACTGTACAGATGCTACCCTCTCAGGTGAGTACAGTTTAATGGTTAAGTAGAGGGAGAAGGGTTATAGTGGCAGAGGGCAGTATTGTGACTGAGTGGAGTGAGAGTACACATGCCTCCCAGCCTTAGCATTGCTGTCAGTACCTGTCCTACACATAGACTACACAGATGCAATCCTCTCAGGTGAGTACAGTTCAATGGTTGAGTGAGAGAGAAGGGTCATAGTGGCAGAGGAAGGTGCTGTGGCTGAGTAGAGTGAGAGTACCTGTGCCTCCTGGCCTTAGCATTGCTGTCAGTGCCTGTCTTACACACAGACTATACAGATGCCATCTTCTCAGGTGAGTACACTCCAATGTGGAGTTTGTAATAAATGTTAAATTTCAGTAGGCTTCACTGTTCTGGTTTTAGTAATGTTGGAACTGTGCCTGCTGAGATTTGTAGTGCTGTCAATCCCTGTACTACTCCCACTATACAGAGATGTAGGTCCCCCACTTGAGTCTAGTTCATATGTTGGAGGCCAGACCGGGGTCTGGGGACTGGTGGACACTGGACTGTTGAGTGGGGCTAAAGTGAGGGTGGCAAAAGATGAGTTTGAATGCCAATACATTTTGGTGCCATTTTTATTGATGTGACTTACCCGACTCCACTCCCCCAGGCATTCCTGTCAAGCCCTCAGGATTTAGGATAGCCAACACCTTCTCCCCTCAGGATGTGAGTTGTAAGGGAGGAGGTAGGGGCCCACAGCCAGTCTTCTGGATATACAGCTGGTGCCTGGATGCCATGAAATGGACCTTCCCCCTGAGGTCGTTCCACCTCTTCCTGATGCCATCCCTTGTGCGTGGGGTGGGGCCTACAGAATTCACTCTGTCGACCATACTTTGCCACATTTCCATTTTCCTAGTGATAGTACTGGGCTGGGCTTGGTCTCCAAATAGATGTGGCTCTACTCTAATAATTTCATCCACCCTGACTTTTAAGTCTTCTTCAGTGAAACTGGGATTTTTCTGGGGTGACATGGTGGTGAAATGCAATAATCAATGATAAAGATGGGTGCTGGGAACTGAGAAGGTGGCTGTCAGTAAATGGAGTGGAGGGGTGCAAATGGGTGTGATGTGGGTGTGTTGAGGGTGTGGGATATCCGCTCAGTGAGAGATGAAGGGGTGCATATTAAATTGGAAATTTTCTTTCTTTGGGTGCAAGGGATGGTCAATTTTGTGTGGGAGTTGCAAAGGATTATGGTGTGTAAAGGGGTGTGTTTTATGTTGTGGTTGGTGGGTGTGTTAGGGTATGAATGCGTGACAGATGTGTTGTTTTTAAATTCATCCAATGTTGTGTTGTGTATTACTATGGTGGCCACAAACCTCTATGGTTCTGACCGCCATTGGAGGACCACCACAGCATAACTGTCACTGCAATTTTGAACTTGTAATAGGTTTGGTGGTTGATTGATGGTTTTTCAGTTCTGGTCATCAGACTGCCTATTTTCCCACCCTCCAACCTACTGCCGGTGTTTATTTTTTTGCTCGGTTTTGTCGGTCCTGCCTGTGTAACTCGTAAAATGGTGGTCTGTATGATGCCAACATGGAGGTCTTTTGGCAGCCGCCACTATGGCGATCTGACCGCCAAAGTCATGAAGAGGCCCATGATATGTAGAGGAATTAGCTTTGCATGGCAAAGGCACAAGTTATAGTTACCTTAGGCCGCAAGTCATAGTTACTAGAAAGAACTCTAACTATAACTGCAAAATTTCTATGGTTTTAAACAAGTAAATTCAGAAGCTAAGTTATCTTTTTTTTTCAGTAAATGTCTATGGTATTTTAACGTAAAGGAATTTTAATTACTATCCATTATTCCAACCCCCGCCATGCACAGCTGGCTGGGTTGCTCACGAGGCCTGGCTTACAGCCAGGCTTTGCAGCTAAGCCCTTATAACCACCCAACCCTGTGTCAGCAACTGCCTTTGGTCATGCATGGCGCAAGTTGCCCACAGGGCCTGTCTCTGTCAGTGGATCTGCAAGTGGGTGCGTGAGTGTCTGAGTGGGTGTCTGAGCGGGAGCTTGAGCCTCTGAGTGCATGTGTGAGTGAATTAATTAGTGTATGAATGAGTATGCAGTTTTCCTTGAAATTTTTTTCCATATTTGCATGTATTTTGGGAATAATTCTTGGATATTCCTGAAAATTCACCAATGTTCATGAATACTGCGCATGGTGATGAAAAATTATTTTAAACTTATAATTTACTCCTAAAACACACCTAAATCACACCCCTGGGGTCCGGTTACCTTCGCTCTGACACCTTATGCCACATACAGTTTGGATTTTCACCCCCAGAGGGCCCTGTCCCATGAAATGAAATGGATGCCGCAACATTGTAGTTAGGATGCAGTCAGCCAATTGCAACGCTTCTTTTTGCACGCGTATTAGCAAAAATTAGCAAAGTTTTGCGAAATATTTGCCAAGTCCTTGCGGTCAGAGATATACAAATTTAATTTCCCTTTAATATCTTGAAAACTACTGAACAGATTTGCACCAGATAATCGGAACTGATATCTGCGAACTGAAAGCTAGCTTTCTGACAAATTTGGTGTAATTCCGTCCAGCAGTTTGGGCTATAGACATGTCTAAAGGTCCTATGGGAATTAACATGGGAAAAGCAACTTTTTTCACCCCTCCCGTTTGCTCGGCCCCCGCTTGACAGATCACCCCAAAACTTTCCATGCGCACCAAGGATCACCATGACACTTTCTTTGGAAAATTGTGTGATGATTCGTCAAACAGTGCCAAAAATAGAGGCAAGTCAAAAAACACTTTATTTATAGAAACATGGCCCGAACTATGATTACTTAGTCGCGACCACCGCTAGGTAATACATATACATACATTGATATAACCAACAATTATAAGAATAATGAGCTCACTCTGACATCCAGTTAGTGCCAAATATTCATCATATGCGTATCAGCTGTGACAGTGGCCGCTTAGCTGAAACACGTCTGTTTTTTAGATTAAAGTATATCGCCACTAATGAGCCCATGTGACCATTTCCTTAAGGACCTAAGGACCTTGCCCTCAAGGCCTGGCTATTCTAATAAGCCGCTTTGACCTGCAAGCAAGTGGATATCCTCCGGATGATTAGTCATGCTTTACAAATCCAGTTTGATTGATTGATTGAACCCAAGAAGCCATCAAAAAGTTACAATGCTAAAAAAAAGTTAAATAAACCTATAAATATAAAAATCAAAAACTCCTAAAAACTTCAAAAAAGAAAAATATAGAAAATGAATAATGAATAAATTACAGTACTAAATGACAATTAGATATCATATGCATCAAAATTAAAGAAATCAACTTTAAATGCATCATATTTTCCACAAAGAAAACAACTAACGCCCCCATTATGAGTGTGGCGGTCCGAGGACCACGAAAACTGTGGTGGCGGTTGATGGCGGTTAGACCGCCACCACTTCCAGGATCATAGACCCCGGAGGGGTGGGGATGGTCAGAGTTGTGGTGAGCCATGGCAGTGCTGATTTCAGCACCACCATGCTGATCACAAGTTCTCTTTCCACCAGCCTTTACATGACAGGGTCCCTACCATGAAAGGGCTGGTGGAAAGTCAGTGCTGGGGTTTACAGAGCAGTGAAGGGGGGGAGGTCGGGGGATTAGAGGAGGACTCAGCAGAGGGGGGAGAGGAAGGGGAGGTTGAGGAATTAAGGGACTGGGCGGTCTGGGAAGGGTCAGGGAGCTCTTGGCAAGTAGGTTTCACCGGCACTCTGGGCTTTTCGTAGCAGGGTGAGGAGCGGCTGCTGCAGGACCTGGGCGGGTCAGGGGCGGCCCGAGGACCCCAGGAAGAAGTGATGGCGGGGCCAAGTGCGGCCGGCCGGAGGACGCCTAGGGAAGTCACTTACGGCAGGATTGCGACCAAGGGGGTTTCCGCAGGGTGCGGTGGTGGAGTGGGTTCTGCGCCCCACCCTGGTTTCTCTGCAGGAGCGACAATCTGGTAAGTCATTTACAGGATCTGCGCAACGGTCAGCGGCCTCGGCTCAGGTGCAGGCAAGGGTTTTTGGGGACACCCTGTCTGTGGGGGAGGAAGGGTTTGTCATGATAGAGGAACTGGATTATGATGAGGACAGTCTGGAGGAAGGGGAGCTGCGGGAGGACGACGAGGGTGCATGGTGGAGTGGAAGGGGGAGCGTCTAACGCTGTTGTTCAGTCATTTCAGACCCCGGCACAGGACCGCAGGCAGCACGTTCCACTACGGAGGAGGACACTGGAGCGGCCTCAAGTGTTGAAGACAGGTAAGAGGCACATGGCGGGGTCTGTTTCGGTGGCGGTAGAAGCAAAGGTAGGTGATGCTCAGGATCGGCTGTATAAAGGTGTCTATGTCGCGGATGTCAGGGTCGGGCCTGAGCAGATTGAGGGGGACAAGGTAGACAAAGGGACACAGCAGGACAAAGGGGCACCTTCGGCCGCGAAGGAGGAGAAGGCGGCGGAGTCGGGACGGGCCAGTCCGATGTCGGGTTTGATAAGGCCAAAAAGTTGCCATACATGGGGATGGCGAAACCTTTAGGGACCCACTTAATGTTGGCTACTAAGGAGAAGATTGGCAAAGTTTGGTAAGACGGTTTTTACGGCCAGTGGCTTACCTATTACCTACCAGCCCTTTCGAGAGCGCCCCACTCAAGGTGGGGCAGGCAATGCGGCAAAGGGAGGGTCCGCAACCATGAGCAGTCCCACCAAGACAGGCGCATGTTGGGACTGCAACAAGGGTCTGTGCACCCGTGAATACTGTAAATTTCGGCACAAATGCTCTCGTTGCGCGGGACGACATGCGATCTTGCATTGTACCGCCCCAGCAATGCAAGGGGTCGCCGGCGCTGGGCAGGGTCAGCAGCCGGGGGAAACAATGCGGGGAATCAGCAGTCCGGGTGTTATCAGGGAGGACAGGGGCCTTATGGTAAAAGCTCATACGCCGGTTAGATTGGACAGATTGGATCCGTGGTTGGGTGAGTACAGGGACAGACACGCAGCTTCACTTTTGTTTCGCGGCTTCGCGGAGGGTTTTTCCTTGGGCTATGAAGGGCCACGGGTGTGTCGGTGGGCAGAGAATTTGCAGTCGGTGACTGGGAAAGAGGACATTCTGCGGGACAAGCTCCGGAAGGAAATAGACGAGGGTCGCATGGCAGGGCCGTTCACGGACTGGTCGATGGAGAATCTCATGGTTCCCCCATCGGGGTCGTGCCTAAGAAGGAGCCGGGACAGTACCGACTCATACACCATTTTCCCTGGCCGGAGGGGTCCTCGATTAACTATTTCATTCCGGTGGAACGGACCAAGGTGTCCTATGCGTCAGTTGACGTGGCCATTGAGTTGGTGCAGATGTTCGGACAAGGGGCCTTGATGGCCAAGACGGATATTAAGTCAGCCTTTAGACTGCTGCCAATTTCGAATTGTTGAGCATTCAGTTTGGAGGCCACTGGTATGTGGACAGGGCACTCCCCATGGGCTGTTCCATTTCATGTGCTTTGCTTGAGTGCTTCAGCACGTTTCTACAGTGGGTTTTTGCCACGGCAACAGGACATAATGCTGTGACGCATTATTTGGATGATTTCTTCTTTGTGGGGCCGCCAGAGTCGGACCTCTGTGTGGTCGTTCTGCAGCAATTTCAGGAGCTTATGGGGGACCTGGGTGTGCCCCTGACCCCCGAGAAAATGGTTGGGCCCTGTACAGCACTGACTTTTCTGGGCATTGAGTTGGATACCCACACCATGGTGGCGAGGCTGCCCCTTGAGAAGAAGGCGGTCATGGTGAGGACGCTGACGGAGATATTGCGGAGACGTAAGATGACAGTGAGGGACATTCAGGTGTTACTGGGACATCTCAATTTTGCGTGTCGGGTTGTGCAGGCCGGACGGATGTTTTGTCGGAGACTGGGCATCGCCCTGGCGGGCAAGCAGCTTCCTCACCATCATGTGCGGCTGCCTGCAGGGGTCAAGGCGGACTTGAGGATGTGGGGCATATTTTTGGAGCCTTTCAATGGCATTCCTTTGCGGACATGGCAGGTTGTGGACTTGGACGTTCAAATTTTCTCTGATGCGGCCAGCGGTTCGGGGTATGGCGTTTACTTGGAAGGTAAGTATTGTGCTGAGTCGTGGCCGGCGGCATGGACTCGGGGTGGGGGAGTATTGATTTTCTTGAACTGTTCCCCCTCATCGTTGCAGTCTGCGTCTTGGGACATCTTTTGGAGCACCGGAGGGTCCTTTTCCGCGTGGACAATTTAGCAGTGGTGCACTTAGTTAATAGACAGTCTGCGAGGGAACTGCAGGTGTTGCGGTTACTACGAGTTTTTGTGCTTCACTGTCTACATCGTGATATTCATTTTACTGCTCGACACGTGCTGGGGTGAGCAATGACATTGCGGATGCTTTGTCTCATTCACAGTGGGAGAGATTCCATCGGCTGGTTGCGGGCGAAGACTTGTGCAGGACGCGGATGCCGGAGGTTTTGTGGTCAACAGGAGACACAAAATGCTTCAGCTGTTGTTGAATTCGCTGGCGCCATCCACTAGAGGGAATTCACGCGATCAGGAGCCTGCCATAGAGTCGCCGAGCGCGATAGAGTGGACGATGTGCTACGTTCTATCATGGAGTTGGTCGAGAGACGACAGTCCAGAGTTACCATCCACGGGAAATTGGCAGGCATTGCATTTATGGTTCAAATTGTTATGGGGTTACCCCCCATCGGCGGGTGAGTTGGGCCAGTGTATTCTGGATGGTTTTGAAAGGGAGGACGGAAGACAAGGGTCGAAGAAACAACCGTTGACGCTGGTTTTACTGCAGTTTTTAGGCATCGATCAGGTGAGCGGGTATCACCCCACCAGTTATTGGGTGTGCTGCGGGCAGGTTTACGGAGCATTGGCCAGAATGAGTTACAGTTCGGTTCTCATTCCTTTCGGATCGGGATGGCGATGGAAGTGGGGTGTAGGGGGTGAGTGGACAGTTGGATAATGGCTCTGGGAAGATGGAAGTCGGACGCGTATAGGCGTTATGTGAGGAAAGGGGGGCCGGGTTTGCCTGTTTTGTAGTGACATGGTTTTCCTTTTATCACAGGTTCTGTGCCGGGCCCGGAGGTACAGTCTCTCAAAGTATGGGTCGTTGGACACTCCTTTGTGAAGTGGGCGCAACGTCAAGCTCGAGCTACAGCAATAGGGGACAACTTAGGGCTTTACAGAGACAGATATAGGGTGAGGTGGTCAGGAAAAGGGGGATGCGGTGGGGACAGTTGTTGGTGACTTTGAGGGACTTGAGGGGTCAGGGGTTTTGTCCAGATGTTTTGCTCCTACATTTAGGGGAGAATGACTTAGTGCAGAGGACTGGGCTGGACGTCACCAAGGACATGAAGGGTGACTTATTGGATATAAAAATATGCTGGCATGGGTGCCATTTGGTGTGGACGGCGTTTATACCCCGCAGCGTTTGGAGAGGGGCTCGGAAGCCAGGGGCTATAGAGAAGGCAATGAGGAAAATAAACAAAGAGATGAGAGCTTTTTGCGCTACTCAGGGTATCACATGCTTGGAGCACAGTGACTTGAAGTTTGAGGACAAAGAGTTTTTCAGGGATGACGGTGTTCACTTGTCCTTCATGGGCATGGAGCTCTACCTGCTGCAGTTGAAGAAAGCTTTGAAGGCTCTCTTTCGTGAGGTTTAGGCGGTGAGCGGGGGGCAGCAAAAGGCGGGAGTGCGCCTTTTCTTGGTGGCGGGGGATTGGGCCAGATCGCAGGAATATGACAACAGGGAAGGACGGCAGGTGGAAAGGGAGTGGAAGACAGCAGGACAATTAGGACAGATAGTTGGACTTTAGGAGACTAGTAACGTGGACGTTTGGAATTTGACAAGGGGATTTACAGTTGGAAGGTTAATAGGACATGCGGTTCAAAGTAAGGGGAGGGGAGTGGGAGGGGTAGGGGTCGGGGGAGAGAGGTAGTAGGAAATTTGATGTCTAGTGAGGCTTTAGTTTTGTGAGGCCGAAGGCCTAGGGTATAAGTGAATGTGAGTGCACCTGTTTCCAATAAAGCGGCCTTTTACACACAACAAGCCTGTGAGGTGTCCTTTTTCCCCAAAAGTAGTACATATTGGGTGCATTTAATAAATGTGAGCAGTAGTATATTTCACTTTTGTATGGAGATAATGCTGCCTAAGTTGTTAAACGTTCTCCACAGTGAATCCGGAGACACGAGAAAGGGAGAGAGGTTGCAGGAGGCGGCAGAGTCGTCGAGAAGGCAAAAAAGGTAAGTTTTTAAATGATTTTTTTTTGTTTGTTTTCCCCCGTCCTCGTTGTCCCCTCGCCCCCTTGATATTCGCGGCCGTCACCGCTGCTTATATATCAGTTATTTTCGGAGGCCCTCGATATATTGTATCAGACACATCTCCAAACAAAACTCAAATATTTCGAATAGTTAGACTTATTGTTTCTGAATCATTTTCACTGACCTAGCTCATTCATTTAGAAACTGTCTAGAATTGTTAGTTTTAGGATTATCGATTTTAAAAGGTTTGACCATTGCACTTATCGAAGATTTCATATATTTTTTCAAATTTTTTAAAATTATTTTCAGCAAAAGAAAACATAAACAGTTGACTGCAATAAAGCGTATAATACATTGATGGATCCTGCGGGCCGCTTGGCTAGTAGGGATACGAAAGATGCTAGTCTGCACGCTTCTATCGAACAATAAATAAACCATATACCAGTTCATTCTCATTGCTGCTGAAAATGCTCACGGTAGTTTGTTGTCGGACTGGGAAGTTAATTTCAGTAGAAAGGTATTACATCCTGATACACTTGTCGAAGATGTGAGATACTTATAGATCCAATTGTATCGGTTCCTCTTGCAGTACATTCAAAAATATGAATGTGCATGGACTTCTTTCGGACAGTCATTCCAAGACGTATTATGGTAAGTACTATACAGACTACAGAAAAAAACGCATATTCACTCCTTCAGAATCAGTATATCATGGCGGCCCTAAAATACAGAAGCTTACAGAAAAGAAGTCCACCGGTTTTCTTACTTCTGACCATGGTCTAAAGTATTACTGCTCAAGAAGGGTACACACTCTGAAGCATACTAAAGCGGCATCACATCTATGTTATCAATTTTGACTGCCGAATATATATGCAGTATGTATATTTCAGAAAAAGTAAATGCCATGAAAGAACAAAATGAAAAACGTTGCAGTAGCTGGATACTTTATCTTTAAAATATCATGCACCAGACAGTTATATCCACTGAAAGAAGAGGTTTCTTTTGCCACTTGATGAGAATGATGTGCCTGGCACTAATAAATTATTAAACTCCAATTTTAAGGATATGTGTGAGTAGCTTAGCCAATTTCTTCATAATAAAATATTTTACAGCACACGAGGGGAACCATGCATCACAATTTCTATGTACTACTGGCTGCCCATTTTCCCATATCCATGTTTTCGCGTTGATTAGTCACTTGTTCCTAATTCATTTACGTATCATTGCATGTAATGACTTCAAGTATTTAAATAATATATGGAGGGATGCATAAAAACAGGTTTTAGATCGTTTTGCTTATTAGTTTATACTACCTACTAAAACCACTTAATGTTATGTATAGAGCCATGTTCTGTCATTTCTGTTCAGTCTCTAGCAGACGGTCTAAATAGAATCATGATGATCTAAGAATCCGCTTTCAAACATCATACGGATTATACAGAACATAAAAATAATTATAATGACCATTGTGAATTTTCCATCTACTGTTGTAACTTTTATCTGTATTCATGTTTCTGAGTATTTTTGACAGAGAGTTAACTTTTTTCCCTAACCCCAGACTTGGTCAGTGTTTGCCTGGACAGCTCTTTGCCAGCTACATTGGTAGTTGGTATCAATCCACCATCAAACCACATGTTATATTTTCCTCGGTTTCCTCAGTGTCACTGTTTGCACCGTGGTTTGTCCTTCTTTCTAGTCAGTACTTTGAGGCTTTTAGTGTCCATGAGAAGGTATGCTTGACAACGCCCGTTCTTCCATCTTTTTTCCAGTGCTCGTTATAACCAAATAACGTGGTGAGGTTAGGATGAAGTCCCTTCAGTTTTTAGTCAGTTCCCATCTTCTTCAACCCCTTTCTACTTCTTTTTAGTCCAGACTCAATTTGGAAATGTGACCGACCTAGCAGATATGCTCCAGTATCTTTCCTGGTCTTTCTTTAATATTATGGTAGTCAATATTTTGGCCATAATATTTTGACAGGTCAATATTCAAACCTAATATTGTGAAAGAAGGTAGTTTAGAGAGGTAGCCCCGATGAAAGATGGTTAGAGTGAGCCGAAGTTTATTCAGACATGACTGTTGAAGATCACGAGCTACAGCTCTTGATTAAGACATGTTTTCAGACTAGGTAGGGACCCTGGTCTCTCACTGGAGGGATTTCACGTCACAGTTGTAAACAACATAGAAGTGCTGACAAAAACATTAAAGTGGATAGGAGACAGATATGAGTCTCGGGGAAGCATTGTTGGCCCATCATCTCCTTCCAGCACTAAGATATTGAGAACTTCAGTTCCTTGCGTTTTAGAAAGCCTACTGTTATCCAGACAGACCAGGTCAATGACAGAAGACCGCAGAGATGCTACCGAGATATAGGTGAAACCCACAAAGAGGTAGGGAAGGAAAGAAAGTATCTTCTTGGAAAAGCAAGATGTGGTGAGGTTGTTCCAAGTGAAGTGGCAGATCTGCTCTCTCACTGTAGGGTCCTCAGCAAGCAGAACATAGTTCTGCACAAACTTGCAGCATTTTCTCATTTTACTGAGTGTAACATAGGGCCTTATGTGTGTAATCAACTACGATATTAAGAACTCCTCTACTCAGTTGTGATGTTTTGCTTATATATATTTTATAATTCTGACTTTAAAGATTCCAGATACATGGTTTATTTGAATGCTCAAGTACTGTAACCAGTTGTGCTATTATAAAAGCAAATATTTTACATCACTATCCATTGTAAATATGATTATAATTGTATTTATATAGCTCTTAATATCCATGTCGAGATGCTGAAGCACCTCAAAGTACTGAACCTAGTACTCCCACCAGTATTTTCATCCAAAAAACATAGGGCCATATTTATACTTTTTGATGCAAAACTGCGCTAACGCAGTTTTGCGTCAAAAAAATTAGCGCCGGCTAACGCCATTCTGAAGCGCCATGCGGGCGCCGTATTTAATCAATGACGTTAGCCGGCGTTAGCCGCCGGCGCTGCCTGGTGTGCGTGAAAAAAAACGACGTACACCAGGCAGCGCCGGCGTAGGGGGATATGGAGCTTGGGCGCCAAAAAATGGGGCAAGTCAGGCTGAGGCAAAATTTTCGCCTCAACCCGATTTGCGCCATTTTCTTCGACTCCCAACCCCCATAGAAATGACTCCTGTCTTAGCAAAGACAGGAGTCATGCCCCCTTGCCCAATGGCCATGCCCAGGGGACTTCTGTCCCCTGGGCATGGTCATTGGGCATAGTGGCATGTACGGGGGCACAAATCAGGCCCCCCTATGCCACAAAATAAAAAATACTTACCGGAACTTACCTTAATGTCCCTGGGATGGGTCCCTCCAGCCTTGGGTGTCCTCCTGGGGTGGGCAAGGGTGACAGGGGGTGTCCCTGGGGGCATGGGAGGGCACCTCTGGGCTCCTTCAGAGCCCACAGGTCCCTTAACGCCTGCCTTTTCCAGGCGCTAAAAAACGGCGCAAAAGCGGCCGTACGTCTTTTTTTTTGACCCGCCCACTCCCGGGCGTGAATTTTGCCCGGGAGTGTAAATACGGCGCACATGCCTCGGAGTCAATTTTTTAGACGGGAACGCCTACCTAGCATATAATTAACGCAAAGTAGGTGTCCACGCTAAAAAATGACGCAAACTCCATGGACTTTGCCGCTAGACGCGTCTAACGCCAAAGTATAAATATGGAGTTAGTTTTGCGTCGGAATTGCGTAAAAAAAACGATGCAATTCCGGCGCAAACAGAGTATAAATATGCCCCATAATGTTTTTCTTCTCCTAATATGTACACAATCTTTTAATGTCACCTTTTCCTATGTGCTATGTACAGTGCTTCGTTATGTCTTAGGCACATTGGCACTTTATCAGTACCATCGCCTACACCAGAGAGTAATCCGGCAGCATAACTAGAATGTTTCATGCTCAACAAAAATAGAAATAAAGCTGAATATGGCTTTAGGAAGTGTTGCCTTTTCAGAAGACACAATTAATCACTGCAGTTATCTATTGGAATGGAAGGCCCAGAGGTATTCTGAAAGTGCTTTGCTGTGATAAAAATATAAGGGTCATATGTACAAGAAAGTGGTGCATCAATAGTGATGCGCCACTCTTCTTGTGCCACCCTTGGCCCCCATGTGTGTACTCTATTTATAAAACAGCGTACCATGGGGGTAGTTAGAACAATAGCTTCAAAAAATGTTATGCTATTGTGGCGCTTTGCTACACTAGCGTCAAACATTTTGACACTAGAGTAGCAAAGTGCAAGGAGGGCCATTGATTTCAATATGTGCATTTTTTAATGTCTGGTCTGAGCAGGCATTAAAACTGACACCAAAAATGGTGCAGTGAAGTCTTGTAGATTTCACTGCACCATTTTGGTGGGCCTTCTAATGCCGGAATGCCCCTCCCTTGATACATTAGGCCTGACGCAGACCTAATATGGCGCAAGGGGTCGCAAAGTGGCGCAATGCATGCATTAAGCCACTTGTAAATATGGCGTGCCGAAATTTGCCTCCTTGAGCCACATTAGCATTAAAAAAAAATATGCTAGTGTGGCGTGGAAAGGCGTCAAGACCTTTCAAATCTGGCCTTAAATATTTTAAATATGCTAACTGTTAGTCCAACAGTAACACAACAATTTGGTCAGCAAGACTCAGAACCTTTCACTGCTTCTGCTCTGGAGCACTGTCTATAGGGTCTCTCAGACAATAACCAGTCTAGTGACTGCATAAAGCTCAGTTCTTTTATCTTTATGATACTTACTAAAGCTAAGACCAGCAAGAGGAAGGCACTGAAACAGGGGCTTGTTTGAAGTTAGTTTAAGGCATCCAATGTGCAGTCTTAATCTAAATAGGGAATTATTAGAAACTCAAATAAGGAGGAGTTCATATTTTATATTTTATATGCATTATGAAACAAAAAGTGTACTTTTGTTTGAACGACTTGGTCAGTGCCTTGAATTTTCCATGATCTTTACATAAATATTCATCTGGAGGAGGTTCCTGATAGCCCCATACAAGCTTTACAATGTGTATTTGCCATGCCTAATTTAGGGCTAGTATACAATTGAAGTGCCCACCTCTGATCATAAGAAGGTTGCCTGCAGTGAGCTTAGCAAAAAAACATCTTGAATCATCTGTATCACACTGACCTGGTGTTTAACAGTTTAACACAGGACAAACTTAAATTGATGAAATCAGTTGAGGCAATAGTCCACAATGTTCTACAAACATTTTCGCCGCTAAGGCCTTGAAGAAAAGGAATCAGCATAGAACATCAACAACCCAGATCAATATTACTTGAGAAGTAACTATCATTCTCTTAAAGCATGCCTTGTTTAAAGTCAGCCCCTGTGTGGATTCCTGATTTCCTTCAAGCAAAGGATGTTTCTTGTTGCTGCTTAACATCATGTGTCACAGCCTGTTGTTTTGAATTATTGTTTATAGTTTTCATGTTCCATGACAACAAATTCAGATTAATACCAATGTATGTGAATTAGTTTGAAACTTAGAGGCTATGGCAATGCCACATTTTTGGTTTAGTAACACTCTTTCCAATCACTTCCAACCAGCTTCCAGCTTACCTCAATTTCATGTGTTTCTTCCAGCTAGAACCCTACACTTGATCAAACTTCCTAGGTATAACCAAGCAGCCTTTGGACTCCAAGGAAAATATTTACAAGGAACTTGCACCGCCCTTGCATTTTTGTTTACGCAGCGGTGACACTCTGTTAGCTCCATATTTACAATGTTGTGCATTTGGCAAAATGTGTCGGATTTCCGGCCTGCGTCAAAAAAAGCCTGGTGGGATCTGGCTGCGTCATGGACAAATTAATGTATGCAGAGTGGGCATTCTGACGGAAAAACTCACTTACAACTGATGCAGTGAGATTTACAAGATTGTCATGGTTTTATGCATCTGTCAGATGCATCTCACAAAGCCTGTAATGCGTCAGAATTCCTACACCTCCCAAACTCCAGTCTAGGAACTGATGTGGTGGCTTTTGAAAAGGATTCTGACCATGTGAGGTCACTGTACACCCTAGACGATATCTGTTATTTACATTCCCACTAGCTGTGTTAGTCTACACATGTTCCAATCATGTTGTAGGACCCTTTTACCAACCTAGGACCATGGCACCTTTGACTGCATCATACTCTGCAGCAAGGCTATCTGGTGTTGTATATTGTTTGTAAAGGACAGGCCAGGATTATCACTTCTCCCTGGAGGAACGGTTCTCCAAGTCCAATTCTGTGTACTCCAAAGGACAACAGGTAAGTATACACATAATGTAAGTAATAGATGTATTTTTGCATTACATTACACCATATACTCGCATTCACTTACATAACACTCTCACTCACCATGTCACACATACTCAGGTCTTCACCTACACATAAGTAGACTATGACCACTGTTATATGACAAATAGCCATATAGTTCACATACATCGATCACCAATGTGACATTTTGCAGAGTGCTAGTCCATCATTTTACAGTTGTTCACATTGGTCCCACCACATTAGGCTACTTGCGTCAATTAAAACTGAAGCAGTACCTCTGAATTTTGAGGCATCTCTGAAGGTGCTTCAGTTGTGAGGCAACTTCAGCAATGCACCCCATCCTCTGGTGTCCCTCTGGCAGAGGTGGGGGATGAGGGTGTTCCTGGGGCTTGGGGAGGGCACCTATGGACCCATTCCATTGTGTCTGAACATGGAAATGGGTCAACAGGTCCCTTAACGCCTGGTCTGACCAATGCATTAAATAATGGTGCAAAGCAAGCTTTACACCATTATTTGTCCCCTTTTCCCACCCGTGCGTCATTTTAGCACAGGGGGATAAATATGGGGCTATGGGGATAGCACCTTTTTTTAGAAGGAAACACTAACCTTGCATCACATTGATGCAAGGTAGGTTCACACGTCTAAAAAAATGGTGCAAACTCCAATATTTTTATTTTAGACGTGTCTAATGTCAAAATATAAATATGGAGTTAAGTTTGCACCTCATTTGCGCCTAAAGAAATTAGGCAAATGTGGCGCAAAAAAATATAAATATGAGCCTTAGTACCTCTCTGGCTTGTTCTTCACCTGTCACCCTTTCTGAAAATACAAAGGTGCTGATTTCTAGGTTGATGGAGAGGGAAACCTGTTGCAATGGTGATGGACTTCCCTCCTCACCAATACAGTGGTGTGCCCAATCGATTTCTATGCAGGCGGGTCATAGGTTTGGCTACAGTAGTGCAAGGCTACAACGGCGGACAGAGTAAGGGGCCATCAGAGAATTGGCTATAGGTCTGTCTGCCCAATTAGGATGGGCAGACACCTAGCCATTTTGTTACTGCCCGTCACTGCCAAGTAAACTCTGAAAGCAAGGGAGATTAAGAAACAAAAAATTCCCCCGCTCGCCGTGGAAAATGACTCCCATGGTGAGAAGAGCATTATCTTTTCTATTTTGAAAAATAAAATCCTGATTTGGGATTTTCATTTTGAAAATAAAAAAGAAACCTGTTTGGTGCAAGACTCCGTCTTTTTGACTGAGCTCTCTCAATGTGAAAACCACTGACATGAACTGCAGTGATGGTGGTTCCTGCCAAATGACCGGCAGCTTGGAAGTCATTTATAAATTAAGCAGGTGGAATCTCCATCAGGGCCATGGAGTAATCTTCTCTGTCAATCCGGCAGAGGAAGATGCCTCCCGTTGATAAATAAATCAGCCCTAAATTCTTCAATCTGCAAGGAAGTAGTCTGTCACACTCCAATAACCTTTGGTGATGGATTGGAAGAAAGTGGGTTCTCAGTGTGAAGTCACAAGCAAATCTTAAATTGAACTATGCTCAACCCTCGGGTAGCTTGGCATAGAGCAGTCAAGTTTAACTCAGAGGCAAAGTGTAAAGTATTTGCACAACACAGTGAAAACACACCACAAAAGGTGCCCACAACATCATTAGAAAAATAGAGTGATTGATAATAAATAAAGCAAGACAGAAGCAACAAAAAGTCAATTAATAGAACCAAGGATATTTAATTTTAACGTTTTTAGAGAAAATAGCACCAAGAGGCATAAAGTGACAACTGTGGATATCTGGTTATGCCAGACTGGGAAAAAGCCACAAGTTCAGGCCAACCCCAAAGGAGAGTGGGCTGGCTACAGTGGCTCAGTTAGTCCAGCTGAACAAAAATACTTTAAATCATGGTTTGCAGGGTATTGCATGGATCTGTGTTGAAGATGTGCCATGCAGCCAAATTGATGTGTCAATTCTGAGTTGTGGCAAGGATTCGGGGCAAAGACCTCTTGCATCGATATTGAGAATCCCAATGACGGGAGCTTGTGATGCGAAGTCAGGAGCCAAGTGATGCATTGGTTCCAAGGACCTCCTAGGATGCAATGCAGAATTATGCATCATCGTCAAGGCTGCTGTTGATGAGAGATGCGAGAGTCTGCACCGAGTATGCATTGTGCGGTGGTGGATCTGAAGATGATGTGGGTGGTGATACAAGTGCTTGTGATGGGTCCAATCCCAGCAGCAGAGATGCGTAGGTTCTACTCGAGGTTGCGCCGTTCACCAGAGGAGATGTGTCAGTTCCCCTGGATCCACAGAAGCAGGTAAACTACCATAAACCCACTTACAAGGGTCCATAACAGGGATGGCACCATCAGAAGGGTAGACTTACAGATTGCAGAGTCCAGGTGCAGATGCAATGTTATTGGAAGCCTGTTATGTCCCTGAGGTTTCAGATTAGGGGGTCAGTCAACTACCCCTTGGAGTCACTTTGAGTTGTGGGTTCAAGAGATGCAGGTCCAGTCCTTCTCACGCATGCAAGAGGGCAGCAGGCAGCATGTCAGCACAGCAACGCAGAAATCCAGCGGAGTGCAGTCCAACAGAGTGGCAACCATTCAGCAGCACAGCAGTCAATGTCCCAGGCAGAGTATCCACTGGTCCAGATGTGTACTAAAGTGGTGGAGACTGAGGCCCAGTGTTCATACTCAGTTATGCCTTCAAAGTGGGGAGAAAATTTCAGGGGTTTCTCTTTGAAGTCCCCAGGCATTCTGTCTTCTGTGTCCGGGCACCAGACTACCAATAGGGGTATGTAGTTCTTTGTGTGCAGGCAGGTCACCGCCTATTCATGTGTAAGTGGGATTATGCTCAGCTCCTCCCTCCTATCCTGCCAGTGATGCTCCATCAAGGCAAACCTAAGCTCCCTATTGTGCATGCCTGTCTAGGAGGACTATACAAAGCCCAACTCTCAGCTACACCAAGCCATGTGACCAGAGACAGGCTACAGGCACTAAATGAATATGGCAGAAAATGCCAACTTTCTAAAAGTGACATTTTCAGAATGATCCTTTAAAATCCTACTTCACCATTAGTTAGAATGTTAAATTGTGACTCCAGAGACACCAACCTTGAATTAGCTATCTCTTCCCATTTGGAAGTTGCACTTATAAGATGGAATAAGGCAACTTCAATGTTATCCTATGGGAGAGATAGGCATTGAAGTAGTGAAAAATGACTTTGAGAGTTTTTCCCTACCAGGACATGTAAAACGTAAAAGTACATGTCCTACTTTTTAAATTGCACGCTGCCGTCTGGGCTTTCCAAGGCCCACACTAGAGTTGACTCATATGTATTAAAGAGGATGGTTGGGGCCTGGCAAAAGGTCTATTTTGCCAGGTCAAAACGGCAGCTTAAATTTGCACACATAGACTCTGCAATGGCAGGCTTGAAACAGGTTTAAAGAGCTACTTATGTGGGTGGCAGGACCTGTGCTGCAGGCCCACTAATAGCATTTAATGGTCCCTGGGTACATGTAGTACCACTTTACCAGGGACTTAAAAGTACATTAAGTATGCCAGTTGGGGATAAGCCAATAGTAGCATGTTTAGAGTATAGGGCATAAGCACTTTAGCACTGGTTAGCAGTGATAAAGTGTGCAGAACCATAATGATAGCAAAAACCAGATCAGATAAAATCGAGGAGGCAGGCAAAAGGTTTGGTGGAAGATCAACCTAAGGCTGACAGGTGTAACAGTGATGAACAGTTTCCTGTTAAATCTCTGTTGGAGATCATCCACTTCTTCAGTCCTGGGCGCACATGGAGGTTGTTGTTGGAAAGAATTTTGGTTGTGTCTGAAAAATGAATGGTTTGTTTGGTGGCATCCAATAGAAGAGAGTAGACTTAGCTGGGAAAGCCCAAGTAAAAAAGCAATAGGAGCCCCAGAGTGCCATTTCTAAACTTTGGCCCTGACTATTGATTTATTGCAGAGATACTTGCTTATTGAAGTTAAGCATGGCAATTTCAGGTAACACCAAGTACCAACTAGCGTCTCATGTCAATAATTGCCTTTATGTTGCCATTATACGTTTTTTAATTCCATTGCGTCAGGTTAGATAATCTCTACCAAATTACATTAACTGAGAGCACTGCAGGCCTATTCTTTGCTCCAAGACCCTTATTTTCTTCTGTGCTGTCATTTTGCTCTTCAAGGATGCATTAGGATTTGTAAAATATGCAGATCAACAACAGAATTCACTGTTGGTTGGTTACATTAGTGCAAGCCAGGATGCCAAGCTTCTTTTGAATGATGTATCTCTCTTGCTGCTGGGTGGGCCAAAGAAATGCATCCTCTGCCCGCTAACTTATTGCTAATAATTTTGTGAATAACCTCTTCTAGCTGTCAGTTAGACATTTTCTGTGCTTATCTGCATTGTAACTATGAGGCAGTCCCAGCACTCACAATAATTAAAGGTTGAGTGAATGTTAATTCAAGAGTTGCCTGGATCTCATACATTGTGTTTCCCATTTACCATCATTGCCCCTCCCATCGGATGCAAGAACTTTTGTTTCCACAGTGCACCTATTTATCAAGTCCTGCCATAGTTGGGGCACACAGTTTGATGTACAGAGCCTTGGACAGCAAGAAACAATGGCCTTTCTAGTAATGATATATTCCAGATGACTGTGGCTGATCTGGACCATGAACTGGGCCTATTGATCCATCTGCTACCCTTCCAGCAGTGGGTGGACATCAAGAACTTTGAACTGTCAGAGGAAACCCATCCTGGCATCCAGACATTGTGCGGAGCGGAAATTGTAATTGAGAGAATGTTCCAACTACTCCCCCAAAATCACAGCCACTAACAAGCCAAGAACACCCATCCATACATTCAGACATTTAGGCCAAGCATATGTAAAAGAAACTTTGACAACATTGCCGTGTTGTGATGGGGGGTTTGTTAAAGCAACACTAGTTTTGGAAGGTACACAAGCTTGTTGAATGTCTACTCTCTCCCCATATGGCTGTTTTGGCAAGGACTTCCCAGTTCCATCAACACTGCCTATAAATGGTAGGGTGGCAACTTCGTCTTCTTCAAAGGGGATGATGCACTGGGTGTTTGACAAAGCCATCCTGGAACCTGGGTACCCCACATCACTGAAGGAACTCAGGAGTGATCTGTCCAGTGATCACATTGATGTAACCCACTACTGGAACCCCAGTAGCAAGATATACCTCTCACACATTTAATGAGGAGATGAGACCACGGACAACGATTATTGGAAAATCCATGAGGTTGCGGGACAGACTTTCAAACTTTCCTAAAGCATCCTTTATGGGCCCGAATGGAGCCTTCACCTATTTCTACAAAGGCAACTAGTACTGGAAGCTCAGTAACCAGCAGCTAAAATCTAAGCCCAGCTACCTCAAGTCAATGTTGCATGACTAGATGGGTTACCACCCCACACTTAAGGACGAAGATGAGACCGAGGTGGATGAGGAGGGAGGCTTGATTGGCACTGCCACTATTTTTGTACCAGTCCTCTACTTAATATGTGTCTGAGTTCTTGGCATTTCCTTCAATGGTAACATTACCCTCAAGAAGCTCATCAGCTGCAAAAGACTGTGGCGGTCATTCCTACCTTGGCGGGCGGCAGTCGCCGCCCGCCTGGCGGGAACCGCCAGAAGACCATACCGCGGTCAAAAGACCGCGGCGGTCATTCTGACTTTCCCACTGGGCTGGCGGGCGACCGCCAAAAGGCCGCCCGCCCGCCCGCCCAGCGGGAAAGCACCAGCAACGAGGAAGCCGGCTCCGAATGGAGCCGGCGGAGTTGCTGGTGTGCGATGGGTGCAGTTGCACCCGTCGCGATTTTCAGTGTCTGCGAATCAGACACTGAAAATCAATGTGGGGCCCTGTTAGGGGGCCCCTAAAGTGCCCATGCCAGTGGCATGGGCACTGCAGGGGCCCCCAGGGGCCCCACGACACCCGTTCCCGCCAGCCAGGTTCTGGCGGTGAAAACCGCCAGAACAAGGCTGGCGGGAAGGGGGTCGGAATCCCCATGGCGGCGCTGCTTGCAGCGCCGCCGTGGAGGATTCACAGGGGCAGCGGGAAGCCGGTGGGAAACCGCCGGCTTCCCTTTTCTGACCGGGGCTTTACCGCCGCGGTCAGAATAGCCCCAGAAGCACCGCCAGCCTGTTGGCGGTGCTTCCTCCGTCCACTACCCTGGCGGTCTCGGACCGCCAGGGTAGGAATGACCCCCTGTGTCTCTGACAAGCTGACATCCCACTTGTGCTCGTATCCGTGCTGCGCATCGTCAAAACAAGCAAATGTATTGCACTTGCTGCACAATGAACAACATGGGTTGTTTATCATTATTTTGGGGGTCAAAGGGTTGGGAGGAGGAAGTTGCTGGAAATATCAATCATTCCTTTCCATTGTGTTTTGCCTTATATATGCAACACACCATACAACCATCTCTTTTCTTTATACAACATTATACTAAATTGTGTTTGGGCTGGCTATATTATGCTGTAGATAGATGCAAACTCTATTATGATTGGATGTTGACATTAAATTGTACTGAAATGTCATTCCTTTAACATTTCTACAACCTTACAATGTTAATAAAATATTTAATTTAGCCTCAAGGAAAATATTTGGGAAGTATCCCAGTGGGAAGAACTTAAACTCTAATACTTAGGCTATCTTCATTGATCTCAAATTGACTCTGGGTGTATTTGGCCTGAATCTCTTTAACTTCTTTCCCATTTGAAAAGTGTTTCATTTTACAATGCCACTAAAGCCCTATCAATCAAGAAAACTCTGAATAATAGATTTGTTATAATGATTGAAACCTTTGTTGAACAGAGACCATAGGCCTCTTTACGAGGCTGGAGGTCTTAAGACCGCCAGCCTCACAGTGGCGATCAGGACCGCCACTGCTGTGGTAATCTGACCATCACATTAGGACCCTGGCGGTTAGACTGCCAGTGTACTGCCTGCACCACCGGGATCCATGGTCCTGACGGCCTGGTGATGGTACAGATTGCAATCAACCAGTGCGGTGCTGCATGCAGCGCCACCCTACTGATTATAACCTTGTTTACCACCATGAAAGGGCTGGTGGAGAACAGGTGCAGGTGGCCACAGGGGACACCTGCACTGCCCATGCACTTGGCATGGGCAGTGCAGGGTTCCCCCTGCCCAGCACCATCAAAATGTTCACTGCCAGTTGTGCAGACAGTGAACATTGCAAAGGTGCTGGAGCACCTTGCAGGCGACAGCATTGCCGCTGACTCGATTATGAGCCGGAGACAATGCTGCCGTCTGTTTTCCGCTACGCTGTCACCTTAGGTGGAAACTCCTAATAGGTCTGGCAACGTGGTCGCCACTACGGCAGCGTCAAACCTGTTGGGAGCTTGGCAGACAGGCTTTCCTGCCCACCAATCTCAAACCTGGAAAAGAAAATGTACATTAAGGGAATCACAAAGGAAATGAGGCGTTACTGATAAATGTATTCACTGCGATATCAACAATAGGGCAGAAATGCAGAAAATAGGGATATGACTAAATCTGGGTTCTACAGAACACTGTCAATTTCCATTACTTGACTTTCTCATTTATGGGTAGTAAAACCAATTTTTTCACAGACAGAATTAACTTCAGCATTGAAGAAGTCACGAGACGCAAAATAAATACGGTCGGTGACTACACCTAATAATTTGTAGGATGGCAAAAGTGGTGTCATTCCGTAAGGGGAAATAGAATATTTTCTTACATTACACTTTAACTTGATGGATAATGTCTATGAAGCTGGTGAGATGAAGCTACCTGGTATAAATGTAGCACCTGTTGATGTGCCAATTGTGGAATAACTTGCATCCAACATAACCTCTCAGTTCTCTTGAAACACCATCACTCTGCCCATGGTCTTTAAAGTTTAGGATAAACCATCTTTATCCACGTCTTACAACAGCAGAAAGGGATTTGCTGGAGAGCATATGGGCCTTGCTAGATGGAGGGCTACGGCTGCCTCTGCCTGCCTCTGCCACCTTACAAAATCTCCTAAAACCATAGCGTGTGGTCAGTATACTTGACAATGATGTGTTCAAAAACCATACTTGATTATCACTTGGTCGATCAATTTCAATGATGTTTGCTCACTCATGTGCAATGTTTTAAGTACTCAAAAATTAGCTTCCTCGAATCGCAAGTTATTGACAGCAAATACTGCAACTTTAAAATCAGTAACAATTACTTTTTCCCAAATGATTACATCTATTTGTATATGTTTGACTGTATGTTTTTCTGCGCGTGTACGCTGGCGTATGTGTGTTAAGCGGCTTGCAATTTGTGTTTTAGTATTCAGTGGAAGTTTCGCTTAACGCAAATCTATATATGAATGAGTAAAGCGACAGTGCAGTAAATCTGTCTGTCTGGCGTGTAGTTGATACGAGAATGTGGAAAAGTGTGATATTGGATATGTCTATACTGCGTCATTAGGAAGAAACACGTTACAGAACAGCGAGAGGACAGATAATTTAATGAAAATTCGACCACCCAGGACGATCCCCTCCTTTGATTTTAATGCTCCAGGGTAACTGGAGGTCACTTGTTTTTACAACGGTTAATGCAGTATTTATACTCCATTATTTACAAGTGAAATGTGTTTTCTCAGGCTCTAAATTCACATTACTCAGAGATAGGTTCTCCTGTGTTCTGTCCTCTCCGAGGCCTCAGAGTTCAATCCATCAGTTGTTGCGATAGCAAAAGCATTACCGACTTCGGGTCACCCACCAACACACGCAGCATGCTACTTTAATGACTACAACATTGCACTGGCCCCAAAAGATGCTCTCTTGATTAGCCTGCATGATCAGCATGAATAATGGATCACCTGTGCTGAGCAAGGGTGGTAGGAGCTGGAAAATGCATAGCAGGCAGGGCTGTTCCGGTAGAAGAAATCATCAGATTCAAAATATTTCCATACCAGCCACATATTACATTGAGTGAGTAAAAAGACCAAGCACTCCAAGCTGGTGGGCGATTTCCGCTTTATAAGGCATATTTACATGCTCCTTTGCACGGCCATAGCGCCTTTTTTTTACGCTAAGGCAGCCCAAAGG
Organism: Pleurodeles waltl; assembly: GCF_031143425.1. Taxonomy (NCBI): domain Eukaryota; kingdom Metazoa; phylum Chordata; class Amphibia; order Caudata; family Salamandridae; genus Pleurodeles; species Pleurodeles waltl. The sequence goes on from NC_090451.1 coordinate 396,509,234, forward strand.
TGGCCTTTCCCCCATCCCAAATTTACAAAGTGGCGCAATGCATGCATTACGTCACTTTGCAACCCCTTGCTCGACAATATACCTCTACCAGTACCCTGTAGCTCCTCTGCAGGGAGGCCCGAAAAATGACACAGTGAAATTTACTAGATTTCACTGCACCATTTTTTCCATCATTTTTAATGGCTGCTCAAGGCAGGCATTAAAATGACGCCCCAATTAAAATCAATGGGCTTCCCTGTGCTTTGCTGCACTAGCATCAACAGTCTTTATGCTAATGCAGCAAAGCACCACAATAGTGTAAAAAATTCTAAAGGCTTTTGTGGTAACGACCGCCATGGTGCACCGTATTGTAAATACGGCGCCACCAGGGTGCCGTTAGGTGAGGCAAGGGCAATGCAAGAGAAGTGGCGCATCAGGACCGATGCGCCACTTTCTCATAAATGTACCCCTATGTTTTTTTCTTTTTTTAACAGCTAAGGTTAAAACTTAATTTTAAAGTACAATTATGCAAAGGCAGTGGAAAAAAATACATGGGCCCTATTTAGAGTTTGGTGGACAGTATACTCCACTACAAATTTGGCAGACGTCCTGCCGCCATATGACAGATGCATTATAGTCTATGGAACTTGCAGTACTGCGTACAGGATGTCTGTCACATTTTGATGGAGTATCCCATCTTCTAACTCTAACTATTATTATTTACAAGCCTGTGCGCCACCGGTGCATCACTTTTTGTGAGGCACTGATAAAGCATAGTGCAGACCCATATCTACAAGGCCACGTCAACCGACTTTGCGTGGCTTTTCATGACCTTGTAGATATGGTGTAAGGAAATGCAGCAAGTCATTGCATTGCCTTACACTGCATCAGTGAAGTGTACCATGGGCGTTGCTGTGGGTGTTCCCACGCAACACCAATGGGTTTTGACGCATTGCCAGATTTACAAGAATCTGTTAACATGGGAATGCATCAAAACAGTACGCCTTCCCAGGACAAGTGCAACGAGGAAAACCATCTTTATTTCTCCTCATTGTTTCGTCTTTCCATGTGTGCTTCAGAATGTAGCACACATAGAAGAAGGAAAATGCTTCTCTGGCAGGGGATGCTCCTCCGCTATGGCGGTGGAGCATCACCCTCTGCCAGCAGCTACAAAACATTTGCAGTAAAACTATAATAAACTACGTTTATTATGTTTTTACTGTAAAAGGGGCAGCTGTGGGGCTTGACATGGACAGAGGGGAAGTGCACAGCCCTCCCCCTCAGTGCGAATGTATGTTTGGCAGGCCATCTCAGTCCTGCCAAACATACATGTGCACTAGGTTTTCTCCAACCCAACCCTGTGTTGCTGGGTTGGAGAGAGATGGCAGAGACTCCCAATCTGCCTCGGAGAGCTCAACCAGGATGCTCTGTTCAATCCTAATGCTGCTTTCATGCTGCTTGCTGGGAGCCTGTGCCTGCAGTGAAGGAGAGGAGTGGATAAGAGAGGCGCGCAGGTATGTTTTTTTAAATTATAATATTCTTTTTCTTTTGTGCCCCCATCACGAGCTGCCCCAACCCTTTTTCCCTCCTGCGAGCGGTGACTGCTCTCTGGATTGTTTTCGTGCAAGAACGTGTCCCTTCCTACACAAAAACAATCTTGCTGACAACGCAGACCCATGCACCATGGTGGCATTGGAGCCAGGCAGCAATTTGTGCACCAGCACAAGGGGAAAGGGCAGAAATGCACCATATCTTGTAAATACGGTGCATTTCTTCCCTTTCCCTCTGGCACAGGGCAGCACAACAAGGTCACTTGCTGTACTGCCCTGCGCCACAAGATAGAAGGGAAACATTTGAAATAGTCCAAAACTTCAATTTCTGACACAATATCCAAGACCATTATTTCTCTGCAGCAGCAAATTACCTATGTATCGATACGAATATTAATCTGATTTCTAACTTCTCAGGGATGCTCTCGGTGTTGAATTAGCAGGTGATGTTTCCAGTCATGGAAGCATCCGATGCCCGCTATCATACAAGAAGCTTTTCCCTTTGTCCTAATTTCCATTTCCTACGCCGATAGCGTGACCTAGTAGTAGGTCTATGGGCGCATTACAAATGTCATACTTTATTTCAAGTTAAAAGGCTTGAGATTCAGTGGATGAGGAAAAATGCATATTGAAAATAAAATAAAACGTGGGGGCATAAAACATAACCACTTAATGCTAATATTGCCCCTATACATTCAATGAACAGACAATAGATGTTAAGAATGCTCACGAATAGTCAGATAGTTTTAAATTGCAAGTGGAAAAACACATTAGGTTCTACCGACATAAGGCACTTCAGAGTTAAATTTATAGATGCAAGACAGCGGCCATTTCTATAATGGTAGAAAAAAATGTAGCACATAAATATTTTAAAGAAATGCTTTCCTAGTTCAAATCAAGCATTGAGGCGGCAACTGCAAGTAAATATTTGAAAGAAACAAATCTCCACCTACTGTGTACAAACTAAATGCAAAAAAGTAGTAAGTCAGCTCATCTCTTGGCAAAACACCGTGAATAAGACGAAATCTGTGACAAATCTGTCACGGAATGAAAAATATGAAAAGCAGCAGCTGTGTCAGGCAGATGCCTCTGGTAGTAAAAGCGACAGTGACATAAGCCGTGACAGTGGCAAAGGCAGCACTCGAGCTGGGAATGAAGAAAAGCATCCCTCCTCATCTACAGGCTTTGAGAGAAGCCACTTACAATGATCTCATAAAGTACCAGAAGAACGAAGGGCCTGTAAGATTTTTTACACCATAATTTGCAATCAGGTGGAACTATTGTCTTCAACTATTTGTGTTCAGGTTAATGTTTGCTGGTCCAGTGCTGTCTTACTGTTGAGAAGCTGAGAAATTCTTCAAAATATAATCAAACAATATCTTGCAGAACAAGTGAATGGAAAAATACGGAAAATGGAAAGAACACAAGCATAATTTAAAAATAAAAAAATATATTTTGATTAATTCAGTTATGAAGCTATGTCTGTAATAAGAACCTTTAGCCTTCCAGTATTCTAACTTCAAACATCAACGAGATACCAAGTTAAGTCGTCTATTCTACATGTTTGCAACACTGTTCTTAGTTTGGGGCTTGGATAGAAATTCTCATAATGGCAATTTTCGCTTGAAATGTACCTTTCTGATTTTAAGGGTGTACAAAAGCAGAAAATGTGGACTTCGCCAACTTTTTCAAGTTATCTAACTTCAAATTGACTGCTAAATTTTAAAGAACGACCACCTACTTTTGATATGAGATTGCTCACACAAGAATGTTTTTGGAGGAACAATCTCCAGAAATGTCAGGAGAAAGTGAAAGTTTATAAAGGTGAGAAACTTCCCACATTTGTGAAGCTTTAAAGATGATCACCTTTGCAAAACCGGTGCTTCTCCGTTATAATTTTGACACCACTAGCTTTGACTCCATCAGTCACACTTAAAAATATCTGAGTACTTCACAGAGTGGAAGGTCTCTGACATACCACAATGTCCTTGTCAAGTGGAATTACCATTGTGAGCAGATCCTCTCCAGGATACTCTACCTTCACTGTTTATTTTCCTCTTACATTGTAATGTGTACAAAATTAACCTTGTTAACACCAGAGCATAAATTAATTAGTGTACGTTTCCTAGAGACCAGGCCTACTCAGACGGAATACATATATACAGGACGAAGTCAGTATATCACAAGTTGGTTTCATGTACAGATACGTTATTTCTGTATGGTAAATCACGAATTGTAACTCCTACAATGTAACCGGTGTTTCATATGACATGACAGAGAATAATGAGTGTTAGAAATGGGGTATTTGGTTGGCAGTCAGGTTACACCCTGTCCAATCAAGGACATCACTCCAGTCAAGGCAAAGGACGAACACACCTGGTTAACCCCCGCTCACCCCCTTGGTAGCTTGGCAGGAGCAGAAAGGCTTAACTCAGAAGCAATAACTCAGAAGCAATACACACAGTAACACAGTGAGAACACTACAACATAGACACCACACCAGTTTATAAAAATAGGCAATAATTATCTAAATCAAACAAGACCAAAACGACAAAAATCCAACATACACAAGTCGGGATATGAATTTTTAAAAGAATAAGGGACTCGTTACGACCCTGGCGGCCGACGGTAAGCTGGCGGTAACACTGCCAACAGGCTGGCGGTGTTCCGCCAGCTATTATGACCGTGGCGCAATAGCCACAGCCATACCGCCAGCCCCTCCACTATACCGCCAGGCTTCTGCCTGGCAGTCATAATCCCAGGGATTAGGAGTCCCCGACCGCCAGCCTGGCCACAGCGGTAAACACTGCCATGGAAAGGCTGGTGGTAAGGGAGACTTGGGGTGCCCCTGGGGCCCCCTGCACTGCAGGGAGTGAATTGCGCGACGGGTGCTACTGCACCAGCTGCACATCAGCATTGCCTCTGGCTCTGTTACGAGCCGGCAACAATGTTGATGTGATTTTTAACACTGTTACCGTCCACTGGCCCTGCGGAAAAGTCCAAATAGGGAGCCAGAAATACCGCCAGCACTGGCAGTATACTGGCACCCACAGCTTCGGTGGAATGAGGGCCTAAGAGTCTTACTTGATAAAAAACAATGGAAAACTTGATTTTACACAACGTACCTGGTTTGCGTAAAAAAATAAAGCTGCACAGGTGAGCGTGCAACTGCAAAGTCAATGAAGATTTGTTTCCTTACTCACAAGTGAGGCTATGCATCATTTCTTCTCCGGTCAGGTAGGCAATGCCTTGTTTTTCTCCCTAGCAAGAGAGCAATGCGTTGATTTCCGGACAAGGCACCTCGGATCTGCACAGGTTCACAGTGACTTTGACACCCCGGTACGATGCGTGAGAAATCAGGTCTCATGGTGTTAGAAAACCATGCTGCGTGGGGTTCGCGTTGTTATCAGCAGCACAAGCAGGTGTTGAGTCGTTTCTCCAGCCACGATGTGTTGATCTCCTAGCCACGATGCAGGTGGAGCATCGATTTTAGCTGCAAAGTGTGTGGCACGTTGTTTATCAGCCGTGTTGCAGTTGGTGTGTTGTAAATTTCCACTCACTGCGTTCTGTGCGTGGATTTCAGTCCTTGTTCTGCCAACTTCACTTTTCAAGGGCCCAGGGATTGGATAGGGCACCACGTGTCAGGGCAGGAGTCTCAGCAGAGAGTACAGGTGCTGGCAGAGGAAGTCTTTGATGGCCCTGAGACTTCAAAACAGGAGGCAAGCTCAGTCCAAGCCCTTGGAGATTCTTCTCAAGCAGGAATGCACAACAAAGTCCAGTCTTTGTCCCCTTTCACAGGCAGAAGCAGCAACTGCAGGATAGCCCAACAAATACAGTCACAGGCAGGGGCAGCATTTCTCCTCAGCTCTTCAGCTCTTCTCCTTGGCAGAGGTTCCTTTTGGTTCCAGAAGTGATCTAAAATCTGCGGTTTTGGGTCCAATACTTATACCCCTTTCTGCCTTTGAAGTAGGCAAACTTCAAAGGGGAGTCTCTGTTGTTTACAGGATCCTGCCTTGGCCAGGCCCCAGACACACACCAGGGGGCTGGAAACGGCATTGGGTGAGGGCAGGCACAGCCCATTCAGGTGTAAGTGACCACTCCTCCATCTACTCCCGCTCAGATGGCTTGTCAGGATATGCAGGATACACCTCAGCTCTCTTTGTGTGCCTGTCTAGAGGAGATTCACAAACAGCCCAACTGTCAGTCTGACACAGACAGGGAATCCACAAACAGGCAGAGCCACAGAATGGTGAAAGCAAGAAAATGCCTACTTTCTAAAAGTGACATTTTTTAAACTAACAATCTAAAAATCCACTTTACTAACAGATGTATTTTCAGAGACCCCAAACTCCCTATTTCTTACTGCTCTCAAAGGGAAACTGTACTTTAAGGTTATTTAAAATCAGCCCACTATTAACCTATGAGAGAGATAGGCCTTGCAACAGTGAAAACTGGATTTAGCAGTATTTCCCTGTTAGGACATGTAACACACATCAGTACATGTCCCACCTTTAACATTCACTTCACCCGGGGGGCGTGGCCACGGAGCAGAGCATGGCGCACGGTTGAAGGATCGGCTCCGGAGGGGCCGACTCTGCATCGGTGCCTGGAGGCGTTGAGGCGGGTGCTCCGGTGTGCGGAGCGGTAAGCGGTGGGTGCCGTGGAAGGGGAGATCGCGGAGGTGCGGTCTTACCCCCCCGGAGCGGGTCCCTGAGTGACCCGGGCTGATCGGGACGGCGAGGAGACCGCGGCCCGGCCGGCCGGCGGGTGAGGCGTTGACGCACTGAGCCAGAGAGCTCCCCGAGCGGGGGAGCAGCGGAGAAGCGGCCGTCACGGGCGGGGCGACCGGGGTGCGGCCGTGGCCCTGAGGGGCGGCCTTGGACGGACTTACGCGCGTCGGCGCGGACCTGGGCCGCGGCCTCGAATAAAGCGGGGCTCGGCGCCCGGCGCTGGCCTCGAGGGCGGTGCCGCCCGGAGGATGGGGTGAGGCCCGGAGCGCCTGCTGGAGGCCCCTGTCAGCATCGGCCTTCTGCTTGGAGGACGGAGCCTGACGCCCTCCCCTGACTGAGAGTCTACGCAGACCTGTGAGAAACGGAGGTGAGAGGCCCTCCGGAACCACCCGGTAAGGAGTCCACTTCGAGCGTGTCCAACTGGGGAACACATGGCCGGAGCCCTGGGGTCTGCTGCCCGGGAACCACTGGGGGCCCACAACGCAAACTACCGCGCCCCGGGTGCCCTGGGCTGAGCGCTGGCTGTCTTTTGTGGGGCGAGACAACGGGGATTCACCTGACGTCACCTACTGCCATCTTCCTGTGTTGGAGGTCGGGGACCCGTGTTGCCGGGTACGGGGCTCCCTTTGCTGGACCGGACCGAACCGGATCGAAGGTCCTTGCTGAACCAAACACCTATGCATACAGCAACGCAGAACCATAATAGAGTGTCAGCTCCGTTTTAGCCAAAAACTGATCCCCTGCCTATGGAGCAGAAATTGTGCGAAGGGGGGGACTGAGCAAGGCGCACTTGAGAGCATTCGGTTTGCGGGGGACCGCTAGTGGTTCTGGGCCTAAGCGCACTGGGCGCTAGCCTCGCTGAGTCGCCCCTACTTGCCTGGCAAATGCCCCCCAAGGGCAAGCATAAGAGTAAGACCATGGATACCCCGGCACATGCACCACTGGGGGAGAATGAACAGACCACGCAAAGCCAGCCGCAAAACAAAATGCAAGACACTCTTGACAAAATTCTGGGCGCCATTGAGGACACCAAATCCACATTACAGCGCGACATCAATCAGGTGGCGATAGAGGTGGGCCTCCTAAGAGCTGATCATCACAAACTGGCGGATAGAGTAAAAGAAGCGGAGGCAACGCTAGCGGAAGTAGTCCCAAAACATGATGATGTATCAGCGGAGGTGACTTCGTTGGTTGGCAGAGTGGCGAAGCTTGAACAGCGAGCTGAAGAAGCAGAGGGCAGGAACAGAAGGAATAACATACGTGTGGTGGGCCTCCCTGAAGGAGCCGAGGGGCCGAATATGTTGGAGTTTTTGGAGAAATGGCTACGCACAATTGTCGCACCGGGATGTCTGACCCCCTTCTACTCATTGGAGCGAGCACACCGGGTACCGGCTAGTCCACTGGCTCCTGGCAGGCCACCGAGAACAGTAATAGCTAGGCTCCTGCACTACAGGGACAGAGACATTCTTTTACAGAAAGCCAGGGTAATGGGACCGTTTAAAATAGCCAATGGTGAAGCGACACTATTTCCTGACTTCACCTTAGAGGTCCAAAACAAGCGTGCCTCCTTCCTAGCCGTTAAAAGAGCATTGCGTGAAGAGGGGATACAGTATTCGCTGCTCTACCCAGCAAGATTACGAGTGATCGCGGAAGGGAAGACCACGTTCTTCCAGGCTCCAGAGGAGGCATGGGAATGGCTCGAAAGGTCGGGGACACGGTCGACGCGACTGACACCGGAAAGTCGTGGGAAGAACGGGACCCGGCGGGCCCCGAAGGGGAAAAGGCTCAGAGACCGCCAGAGACTAGCACCAACGAGGACACAGAGAGAAACTGGCAGGAGGGAGGCCCTGGAGGCAGCGGCCAAAGTGAGTGGAGAATCGCCGACCCGGGAGATATCTGAAGAAGAATCGGAAGACACGGTAGTGTCTTCGCCCGACGGCTCTGGGGACTCGACTTATGCGCCAAAAGTGACCCCGCAGACCGCTGATGATCTTGCATAGATTGGCCCCGCACCGGCGCTGAAAGGCGAGACAAGATAAGAAACGAAATGGCCCCTCCGGACCTGGCCGCCCCCCCGAACCTGACTCTTGCCTGTCAGTCCTGACTGGCGAGTATTGAAGTGATGTGTTTGAATAATTTGCTGTGTTGCAGTACTTATTGGGCAGCCTACAGTTCCGAAGGTGCCCTGGGGATGGGGAGTTGGGGTTTGCAGTTATTAGTTATATCGGCTACACGTGCGAAATGGTACGAACATGTGGAAGGTACATACTTGTGGGGGCCTCGATTGGGGCCTGGGGTGTGCCGGCCCTTCATGCAACAGGCTTTTAGAATAGGATGGCAAATTATAATATCATAACTTGGAACGTCAGGGGGATGGGTACTCCTGCTAAGAGACATAGGATCCTTTCCTTTCTGAAAAGGAGAGGGGTGCAAATAGCTATGCTACAGGAAACCCACCTCGCATTCGGAGAGGGAGAGAAGCTAAGGCGGAGGTGGAGGGGGCAGGTGTTCGCCACAGAATATTCAGCTTACGCAAGGGGAGTCTTGATCTGGATTAGGGCGGGGGTCCCCTTCACGATTGATTCCTCCAACATTGACAATGAGGGAAGGTTTGTCATATTGGAAGGGAGATTACAGGGGCTCCAGTTGACCCTGAGTTGCATATACGCCCCCAACCAGGACCAAACAACATTTATGATGACTCTGTCTAGGCACCTTACTCATCAACACACGGGGGAAGTACTGATAGGTGGAGACTTTAACGCAGTGCTCGACACAGACCTAGATTGATCTACCCCCCCACTGCTGGGAGCAGCATCAACCAAAACAGCTAAAAACTTAGTTGGGTGGCTAGACGCCTGGGGCCTAGTGGACGCTTGGCGGTTACAACACCCAGTGACTAGGGACTACTCGTTTTATTCGGGTCTCCACCAGGTACATACCAGAATAGATAGGATAGTTTGTACTCCGGGACTGGCTCGTAGAGTGACCCATGCTGAATACCTTGCCCGCACAATATCAGACCACAACCCTCTATTACTGACGTGGAGAGCATCACAGGACAGACCCCCCATACCGGCATGGAGAATGCTCCCGACAGCGCTTGAAGATCAGGCATATAGGGAGGAATTAAGATGCTACCTAACAGAACTTATAGAAACTAACCAGGGATCCACTTCCTCCAGAGGCATGGAGTGGGAGACACTTAAAGTGGGGACACGGGGTCACTGTCTTGGCCAGTCAGTAGGGATAAAACGCACGCTCGAGAGAGAATTAAATGCGTTGGAGAGAGTCATACACGAGGGGGAGCTGAAACAGGGCGCCGCAGGGCAAGTGGGCGAAGAATACGATCGTGCACGTAGAGAGTGCTCCCAGGCTGAAGAGCGACTTAGATGTCATAATATGCAAAGACACTTGCCATCCATACAGTCAGAGGAGGGAAGGTCTGGTAGACTATTGGCATGGTTGGTGCGCCCGAATAGAGATAGTGACCCTATTGCAAGCGTATTAGACAGGGGAGGTACACGTAGACTCAGCCCAGAATCCATAAATGACGCATTTAGAGATTACTACACACACCTATATAGGAGGCCCGCTGACATGGAAAGGGGGACCATTGACAACTTTCTAGCTACGATTCCACTGCCAGTATTGAGTCCAGAGGGCAGGGTCGGCTTGGGGGGCCCAGTGACTGCGGAAGAGACGGTTGAGGCAATTACACAATAGGCCCCTGGGAAGACCCCGGGAACAGATGGTCTTCCTATGGACTTTTATAAAAAATATAAAACCTTACTGGTCCCCAGACTGTTAGAAATGTATAGGGAATCGGCAAAGAACAGAGAACTCCCACGCACATTGCGCGAGGCATTGGTAGTGCCACTTCCTAAAACAAACAGCAAAGAAGCATCGGTGACAGACTACCGCCCGCTATCAATGCTAAATAGCGACTTTAAGATCCTCAGTAAGATCCTTGCCAATCGCCTGTTGCCCCTTATGCCCACCCTGATACATCCTGATCAGAACGGTTTCATACCCGGTCGCAGCACCTCCCTAAACCTTAGGCGTATTTTCTCTATCATACATATGCCTAGTGAATCGAAGCCGCCAATCGGGACCCTGCTAGCAGTGGACTTTGAAAAGGCCTTTGACTCAATTAGGTGGGACTACCTGAGGGCGACAATGCTGAAGATGGGCCTGGGGGAGGGCTGGGTTGAATGGGTGGACCTGCTATACTCATCCCCGCTGGCAAGGGTCAAGACAGGTAGGACAGTTTCTGGAGCCTACCCAGTACATCGAGGAACCAGACAGGGGTGTCCCCTGTCCCCATTGTTGTTCGCCCTAGCGATGGAGCCCCTGGCGGCCTGGGTACGAGGGGAGGGAGCTGATAGAGGGATTCAGTGGGGGCCTACTGACCATATTATATCGCTATATGCAGATGACATCCTGATCTATCTTAGAGACGGGGCGAGTGGCCTCCCCTGGGCCCTGTCCGCCCTGGAGGAATTTGGGGTAGTGTCGGGATTGCGACTTAATCGTAATAAAACATATGTGTTCCCCCTAGTGCCCGGATATAGTTGCCCAGCAACATGCCCAATAGATCTGAAATGGGCCCCACAGACATTTAAATATCTGGGGATCCAGATTTATCATGACGTGGGAGACTTAAGAGAGGGCAATCTTGGTAGCGCGCTCCGATCCCTGAGACCCTCGGTAGAATTTTGGCGCTCTTTGAAGCTGTCGGTGATGGCCAGGGTGGCGCTGTCCAAGATGATCATGCTCCCCCGACTCCTCTACTACTTTGCCAACTTACCAATACTAATACCCCGAGCATGGTTCCGCGACGTGAATGCAATACTCAGAGAACTAATATGGGACAATGGGCGCAGACGAACTACACTTGCAACTATTTGCAGACCACCCAATGCGGGTGGCCTGGGAGCCCCCGACTTTGAAGCATACTATCTAGCATCCCAACTACAGTGGATATCCGGCTGGCTAGTGGGCCAGGGCCAACTTGATCTATACACAGCCCAGGGACCAATAGATTCGGCATGGATTGCGACATGCATGACAAACAGGAAGATAACCCCCCCTGGGAACAATATAATGATAAAAGTGGCGCTGGCATGCTGGAAAAGATGCATGAAGAGAGTGGGAGTGGGCCCCCCATACTCCCCAGCTCTACCACTAGCGGTGCTTGCCATAGAACCCAAGGGGAAAGGGCCGGGAAACACCGGACTTGGCCCCTGGTTGTCAACTGGAATAGAAGTAGTGGGAGGACTCTTCGAGGAGGGAGTGCTGAGGGGATTCGTTGAATTAATGGAAAAAGGGGTTCCCGGTGGGCAGTTCCTGCTTTATGGGAGATTAATACATACTCTTAAGACTCACTGGGGCACAGTGAACGCGGAGCCTACAATACACGAGGTTCTGCACTCGCTGTTGACATTAGGAGAGGAATCACATCTGATCACTAAAATATATCGGGCCCAAGCAGGGGCAGCCTTGGATCCATTACGGTCGCTGAGAGGAAAATGGGAGGGAACAATAGGGCGGGAATTAACTGACTCCGAATGGAGGAGGACACTGGCCTACCCTCAGAAAATATCACGTAATACACGGTTAAGATATATCCAGTATAATTATTTGCATAGAACCTACCTCACGCCTCACAGATTGTTCCGTATATACGGAGGGGCTTTGGGGAGTTGTCCGAGATGTGGAGGAGGAGGGGCAGACTTTGACCACATGGTTTGGAATTGTCCTGTGATCCAGACGGGCTGGAGGGAAATATTGCCTACCCTGTCTGAATTGTTTGAAATTGACTTGAGACCCACCCCTGAACTGTGCCTGCTGGGTCTCAGACCAGCGGCACTATGCGGAAAAGTGGAATGGCGCTTTTTGGACCTTTCCTTGGCCCTTTATAAGCGGCTAATCTCGAGGGGCTGGAAGGCTGCGGCTCACCCTCAATTATCTGACTGAAAAAGAGATATATCAACATGGTCCAGAGCTGAACTGCAGGTCCTAAAGGCGGAAGAAGCCAGAAATATTCGCCAGGTTCCTATAGCCCCGGGGTGGGAGAATATAATGACGAACTGGGAGAATATAAATAGGAGAATGGTAAACTCAGTAGGAGAAACCAGTGCAACTCAAATCACATTAAGGACGGAACCAAATGGTGGACACATATAGATAGGCACCCAAAATCAGACCCAAACCACACATAGAATGCATAAAGAATAAAGGTGGGTGGATAGTTGAATCCCTGACCCCTGAACCACTGACATAACCAGTGGGCGGGGTGAGCGACCCGCCACCTTCGCCGAATGCCGGTGAGCCCCGGACCCCCGTCCTCCCTCATTCAAAAACGAGTACATTACAGTGCCTCCAAACTAGCAACCACGAAAGCCAATCGCACAAAGTCGTAAAGGTTGACCGTTTATGGTCCTTTGTTCTCCTTTCTTTCTCCCCTTCTTCCTTTCCCTACGCCCAACTAAATTAATCCGATTGTCAGCAGAGACTATACACCGAGCACCTCGGGTTCCCCCTCCCCTCACCTCTATCTCCCCTCCATCACCCCTACCCTCCCACACCTAGCCCCAAACACCACTCTCCCAAGCTATAAAGAAGAAAGGGGTCAGGTTTGATGTTGGATTGTTTAATACACAGCACAGCGAATTGCAGTAACGAAAGGTAACTTAATAGAGTAAATGTACATAATCTACTGAATAAAAATCATTAAGTCTAATGATAATAAAAGATGCAAACAATGAGAAAAAAGTAGAATACAACAATGTACGCAAAACTGCATGTAATATGTACAAGCATGAAACTGTGTAAAAACAAAATGTTAATAAAAATATATTTAAAAAAAAATAAAATAAAATAAAAAAAACATTCACTTCACCCTGTCCATGGGGCTACCTAGGGCCTACCTTAGGGGTGCCTTATATGTATAAAAAGGGAAGGTTTAGGCCTGGCAAGTGGGTACATTTGCCAAATCGAAATGGCAGTTTAAAACAGCACACACAAACACTGCAGTGGCAGGTCTGAGCAATGTGTACAGGGCTACTAATGTGGGTGGCACAACCAGTGCTACAGGCCCACTAGTAGTATTTGATTTACAGGCCCTGGGTACCTCTAGTGTACGTTACTAGGGACTTACTAGAAAACCAAAAAGGCCAATCATGGAAAGCCAATTACACATGTAAGTTACACTTGCATTTTAGCACTGGTCAGCAGTGGTAAAGTGCCCAGAGTACCAAAAACAGAAAAAACAGAGTCCAGCACACAGTCAAACCATAGGAAGCAGAGGCAAAAAAGATAGGGGAGACCACGCCAAGGATGCTAGGTCTAACAATGAGCAAATGTCTTATAGATTCTGTCCCGAGTTTGTTCTACTGTATGAAATTGTATTTATGTACTTCAATAAAAATGGTTCAAAAATAATAAGTGTACGTTTGTTAAATGGTGACCCCAGACAAAGAAAACCTTGTGGTCTGTAATTGATCTATTTTAGCTATGCATCTATAAACTGCATGGTTCTTTACCAGACTTTAATTATAGTCCTAGCTTTGGGCTGGCATGGCTGGTGCTTTTGTCCCATCAGAAACTCTGAATTAAGTTTTCAACCTAGAGGGCTGAAGAGGCTTCCCAATGTGCATGAGAAGTACCACACCAGTCCCTATCTATAGAGGCAAGAGCATAAGATGTAAGGAATCATAATGGGCAGGTTATATTCATAGGAAAAGTGTTGATTTCATGCAGAACCTAGAAACCTCACTTGATGCTGTGCATACAGTGGACATTCTGTTTGGTCAATGTTGATTTCTGGAGTCAGAGAGTATAGTGATTTCACAACTTTTTTCAAGAACAATACAGGATCACCCGAGCAGATGTGTTGCTGAATATTTCTAATTTTCAAGATATGAGGAGGGAAGGATGGGGGATGCTCAACCGCATTGGGTTGCAAAGTTTAGGTTTTTTTGCACAAAATAGCTGCTCCTTCTGACAGCCATCTAGGACAGAGTGTTGTATATGAAAAGCATCCTTCCTGGTGTTTTGGTTCTTCTCCTGCTGATACACCTGGCATGAACACCTTAAAATAGCTTCTGCTCATGTGTACAGGTTATAGATAGCCCTTCTACTCACTGCACCAGATACCCACTGTACGTATCTCTTTTAGAACAGACTTCTCAATGTGTCATATTTCATCATGCACCTCCGCCATCTCAGTGTTAGGAACTGGCAGTCTGCTGGGTTGACTGCTTTGTTTGCCATCTGTAGTCCCTGCTTTGCAGCGTCTCAGTAGAGGCCTGCTGCTATGATCTGCTGAGCAAGTAATTATTCTACTTTTGCTCATCGAAAGGGTGGGCGTACGGATGAAACTATAACTGAACATAAGGACAGGCCGTACATCAGGATAACATTCCAAGGAGGTATTCAGAATATTACTAAGATACCTTCCAAAGTAACCTCTAAGATCTGCCTCTGTGCCACCTAATAACCTTCGTGGAGGGCTCCAGTGACAGCATGTCCTGTATTCTCTCCTTCAGATTATTCATGTCACTGCTCAGTCTCAAAGCTGAGATAGAAGGGTCCCTCTGCTCTAAACTCATCTCCTGATGTCTGTCCCTCTTGACAGCTTCCAGGGCCTGACATTGAATCATGTGTTATTTCTTCATTGTGGATTGCTTGATCTGCCTTTTGTACCACATCTGTCCCTATTGGTTTAACATGGTTTTGCCTTCTTTAAGAGGCTTGGGACCAGGCTACATCATTCACTCCTCACTATCTTCCATGGATAAGGGCTGTGCAACATTTTAACTACGCAAGCATAAAGTTAAAGCGCTTCCACTTACTGATTGACCTGCACAAGGTGGAGTTTCCTGCATTTTTCCAGACTGTATATATTTATAGTTGTCTCTGAGTATTGCTACTAAGCCAGTGCCCTGCAAGCATGTTTGAGATCATTCATTGTTTAGGAGTTTTTGTGATTACTCTGAAACCCTGTTGTGCTAGTAACTTGCAAGCAGGTTGAATGCAAGGAATGTCTTGATTAATGTTTTTTTCTTACTACTCTGAAACCACTCATTCTGGTAACTTTTGTGCATTCGTGTTTAGCTTCACAAGTGATCCAACACAGACAATACCAGCACGCAAAAAGCTTAGATTTTTCAGGACTTCACATAGAAGCACCACTCATGCTTAGTTGCTGGTACTTTATGTGGCTTTCATAGTACTTCTGAGAATGACGAGTACTTCTCTAGGAAAAGGCTACACTACTGTCATGTATTCAGGCACTGCTTGTGTCCCAAACATTTGCACCTGTATTTGCATCCTACTGATATATCAGGGACCCTAAATTGTTATAGTGATCAACAACTTGTCCAAAATAATGAGAAAGTATGCTCTCATAGGGAAGGGACATATTAGTTGATGCTCAGTGGTGGGCATAAGCGTTTAGTGAACTGTTGCATTATCCTTTGCTTCTCTATTGGTGGAGACAATAAATCTTGTTGCTTTCTTTCCTGCATGGTTTCTTCACAGGATTTGTCCAATGGGCATTGTACTGTGACTTTGATATGTGAATACTTGGCAGGTATTGTCTTCCTATTCAGATATCTGGTGATTTATTTGATCCCATCTACCTCACCTCTCTAGAAGGACATTATCTTTGGTAGAGAGGCACACTCTCCTGATGTATCTAATGCCAGAGGCGTGAACCATGCAAAAATTATGCCACCCAAGCTAACTTGATATGAATAAAGGCAGCCCATGACATATGTATTTCACTCTTATTACAGCTCATCAGAGAGGCAGAGCTTTGTCCAGACACAAGGGGCACCAGTATGAATTAAACAATGCCCTTTCAGGCTTAGAGTGTTGCATAAATTATGCAAAATAGGAAGTAGGAAATCTGGAGTAGTTCTCAAGTTTTAGGTGGAGATCAGCTCCTCTTTTGGACACTCTACAACACTACCAATACACTTAACATGCTCAAATCAAATGTCTGTTTATCTAGCAGTCAATATCACTTTGCACTCAAAGCAAATCATTCTCAGGTAGGAAGTCCCCAAAGCAAACACTAATGCACTGCTGACTTATCAGCTGAAATAAAGAACATCCATAACAGTAATTGTCAAAGGTTGTATCATGACAAGTTGCACTGACTGAGAGGATTGCTAAGCTCCTGCTTTTTGGGATTGACGAGCACCTTTCTTTGCATGTGGGATGTCTAAAGTTCATAAATATAATCCAGAATTTCACTGAGTTAATGCATGAACTTCAAACAGAAATAGTTGGAAACAGAGAGTGGAAATCTTTGCTCACTGTTTCCAGCTTGTGTTGTCTGCATTTCATGCATTGTGACAGTGAATTCTTTAATTATTTGTATGAACTTCTGAGACCTCAAATGCAAAACAAAAAACAACCCCCCCCCAAAACAAAAAACAGGTACATAGCTCTGCGCTGAGCCAGTGCACCATCTTCAAGCCATTGCCCTGGGGATGCAACACGTTCAAATTACCACACAAAGCCTGTGTCTCCCATCTTCCTTTCATGTAAACAGTAGGTCTATAAAACGAAGTTACATTCATTGGCCAGATTTAAAAAAATCATAGAATGAGTACAGTATTTTGGTTATTTTAAAAGATAAATGTATTTTTTTTTATTTTATATTTTTACTGCACACAAGAGAATAGATAGAAGCACCAATAATATTATCAGATTATTTCATAATCATAGTTTATACATTAATTGTGCCTATTTTCTACAGTAATTATCTTGAAAAATCTCTGGAAGAATTGGGGTATAATAACTAAGCCATCCAATTCCTATTTTACGCTTCATTTTAAGCCATACTTTAAAGGCAGCCCTTTTTGTTTTAAATTTGACTTTTTTAAAGTAACTTGGTTCCACTATTCTCAAAAAGGCAGTGTCCACTGCACTGCCCCAACTCACACTGTAAACTGTCAGAAGAGCTTCCCCTGACACTTTGCCAGTGTAATCTGGTATAATTAGTGTTTGCATATTTTGTAAGGTGGCAGCCAAATTGGTAATTATGTCTGTTTGATTTTGAAGCGATTGGCTTGTAAACAGAAATGAGATAAGAGCCAGACTTATTTGGGAAATGTTTCAGTATCCCTTATGTAGGAAAAGCATCAACAACAAGATCACGGAAAACATCTTCAAATAAAAAGGGATGTGCCATTCTACACTAGTTTTGATAAGGCTCATCAAAAGAGCACAGCAGAATGAGACCTATGATCACACGATGAAGGTTGTCTAAACACTTTAAAAAACCTATATGCAGGTTGGAAGTTGTACAGCATAATTTAGAAATTTACTGTTATGAATGTTGAACTATGGATAAAAAAATATATCAGAAAAGTTACGCTGCCTAGTATGAAATCACTTCTTGGGAAATCAGGTCTTTCATAAATAAAAAAAATATGTGAGGCACTAGATCAGATGACCTGCCAGTTGAAATGTTTGATGTGTTTCTCCACCAATTGAATCTATGATTAGTAAACTTCTTCAGTAGTTTTTTGAAAATGGACTACCACACACAAGGAGGGATGTAATTATCCTCTTTCAGCTAGGAATGTAGGGATCCCAATATTTGTGATTGACATCCAAATTTCCTCTGATTATGTAATCAAAGATTTTTGTTAAAGTACACATGGAGAAATTAGCAAAAATTGCACAGTTACTGTTCTGGATGAGCTGGGGTTTTGTCTTTGATTAGAGAAGGCATTTCAGAATTATAATTTGATTAATAAATTGGATACTGCAGAGCATAAGGTATTGCACTTGATGATTGTAGTGTGGATGCTGATAACCATTTTGGGAGTTTGTTTCTAAAAAGAACAAAAATGTGTGGTGCACAGCTGAAAAATCACCAAACTTTCAATGCCTTCAAAGGGATCACCATGGCGGAGGGTCCCTAAATCCACAGAGATCACAGCCAGGCTAGCGATGAACTCAAAATATGGTGGTTTTCTTTCCGTCAGACTGGTAGACACAATGTTCACTGCCATCCTAACAGAGAGAATAAAGGCCGCCAATGGCTGAATCAAAACTTCAATTTTTATCTACAATACAATTTGTGAAAGGGGATCAATTCATATATTTGTGTGTTTTTTAAGTGTTTATCAAGATCTTTCCTTTTACCGACTTATGTTCTTGTTGAGATCAACTTTGGGAATGCAAGAGCTGTATTGTTGCATCTAGGGAGTTGGATTTTGTAAGAAATTGGGTTGTTGTTGACTGAGGTGTGAGCCCTGGTCAAGTGGCGACCACAATCCTTGTCAAAGTGAGGCGCAAGCCTACTCCAAATTAACTTGTGCTCAACCCTCTGGTAGCTTTGCAAAGAGCAGTCAGGTTTAATTTTGAGGCAATGTGTAAAGTATTTGTGCAACACATCAAAAAGTAATAAAGAGAAAGCGAACACACAAAAAGGATCACAGGGGGCCGGGTACAAGATGGCATAGTGCGGTACTGACTTCATGTAGCTCCACCACCTACTGTGCTATCAGTGCAGAAAGCGGAGTGCTCCGGGCAGTCTTTCCTCTATCCAACTCCCTGAGGGAGTGCCAAGAAGACAGACGATGGGCATATGGGGACTCTGGCACTGAGACTCCAGCGATAATGGTGTGTGACTGCCCCAGGGCCTGGAACTCAAACTACAAAGATTGCGGCTATGGTGGAGGGTGAATGATCGTAAGATCCTGCAATGACTGCTTCACCCCTCACTGATCAGCTCTACCTGGCCGACAGTGCAACCAGCTCTGCGGCTTGGCCCTGCTGCTGGAAGCTCTACTGGAGGGACCATTATGGTGGCTCGACTCTGTAGTGGGCCCTGCTTTGGTGAATCTGTGGTCTGGAGCAGACAGGAGGGCGTGTAGTGGCCTTGCCACATGGAAGCCCCTGGTGCTGTCCACTCCAACAACTTGACTCCTCGAGGCGACACCAGGCTCTGACTCAGCCAGCTCTGGTGGCAGCGCGTGCCAGACTAGCCCCTGCAGGACCGCAATAGGCTGCAAGGCCTGAAGATCAGAGGTGAGAAAGGGGTAATTTTGGGAACAATATGTATGCCTCAGTGCCCTGTGGTGGGTGGAGGCCACGATTCAGGATGCCTACTGACAGAGCCACCTCTAGACCCCCACCTGATTACTTCACGCACCCCATCTCTCCCCTTGGCGCCCAACATTGGCTCTTGTCTGCACCGGGGGGGTACAACCTACCTGACTTCTGAGAGCTGTGGGCTACTACTAGATAGTGGACTTTCACTCACTGTGGGGATAGATCACCAGACAGTTCACAGGTGTAAAGGATCTGCACACTGGAGAGGCTGTGCCATCCGGGACTTACTGAGCGCCACCACATTGTGCAGCTGTTGGACCTCCTGGCTGTTGGTGAAATTTCTGCCCTAATCTTGAATGTTGCGACCCTCCTTCACTTTCAGTGGCCTCAGTGGGTGTGCAATGTACTCCTTAGACAGATAACTGCACTCCCCCCCATGGTGTTGCCTACCTTGACTACCTGGGGCGATCATGCCTGCTCACTGAGACAGCAAAAAAGGTAACTCAATTAAAGAATTTCTAACCGCGCCCACACTTAAAAAGCCAAATCAGCAAAGAGATACCTCCCCATCAGCATCCTCCTCAGTGAAAGATGCACCTCCGACCATATGGGCAAGGACACCCCAGTCATTCCGGCCTTTTAAGAGAATCTTTTTGGCACTCTGAGGGAAGATATTGCAGCCCTAAACAGGAAATGGAGATTGGTGTCAAGGACCTTAAATGGGAGAACTGGAGCACAGAATCAACCCCTTGAAGAGGTTGGTGACTTGCGCTAGGAGGAACCTGTTGCTCATTTATGCGAATTGCTGGAGCTCCAGGATAGGAACACTGAACTGCGCTATCAGTTGGAAGACCTTGAAAATAGGTCTCAGCACTCCAATATAATGATTAAAGACAGGGAAACTGGAGGAAAACGCCCTTAGACTATTCCATCATGTGGCACCAGATCTTGCTAAATAGGATATTATATTAGACCACACACTGGGCAGCCCACCCTGCTAAACTCCTTGACATGCTACAGACATTCTGACTTATCTTCACTTTTATAAGTAAAAGGAGGCTATAATGGCTGCTACACTGGATCGAAACACCATTGACTTTGAGGGCACTAAGGTCTTGTTATATCACACGTATGTCCCATCACCCTGCAATGCCGCTGCCTGCTGAAGCCTATCACAGAATTCTTGCAAGAACAAGGTATTCACCATTGGTGGGGTGCCCCTTTCATCTTATATTTGTATGGAACAACAAGAAACAGAGTGTGTTTGTTATAAATTAGGTCACTAGTTAGCAGAGGTTTGCACTCTGTCCGCGTAGGGACCACAATCCTAGTCAGGACAAATAAGATGCACATTAAAAGTCTACCTGTCCTCACCCTCTGGTAGCTTGGCACAGAGCAGTAGGCTAAATTAAAGAGGCAATGTGTAAAATATTTGTGCGCACACAAACACACACACACACACACAGTAACACAGTAAAACGCCACAAAAGGACTCCGCATCAGTTTAGAAAAATGGCCAATATTTATCTGAGTCAAAGAAGACCAAAAATCCAACATACACAAGTCAAGTTATTAATTTTCAAAGATTTCATCAAATTGCAGTGTTTAGAAGACAATAGCTTCAACCGGAACTACTTGATCATGCTGTACTGGGGCAAACCCAAAAGTTCAGTCCAACTGCAATGGAGCACAGGCTTGGTAGAGGAGTCACGTAGACTCGCCTAAAGTACATTGATTGCATCGATGCTAGGTGACGATGCATTGATCCAAGGAGGGGATGCAGGCGATGCGTCATTTCCTGATAGAGAAACATCGTTGATACGTCAGTATCCAGAAGCAATGAGTATCGGTTCTGGTGTGTCGGTACAAGTTTGTCCAAGCGTTTTGGCAGTGTTGTAAGTTGGGGTCATAACATCACGCAGTTAGTGAGCGGTGTCTGCAGCTTCAGTGCAGACAGCTGCAAAGCAGCGTTTTCTACAGTGGGATGCGTCTGTTCCAAGTGACGCACCAGTGTTGTTGCATCAGATCTTGTGTTACAGCACCACATTCACCTGCCAGGGCCCAGGACTGGATTTGACATCATTTGGCAGAGCAGGCCTCTCAACAGAGGAGTCCAGGTGCTTGTAGCAAGGTGAAGGTGAAGTCTTTGATGTCCCTGAGACTTCAGAAACGAGAGACAAGCTCAATCAGGCCCTTGGAGAAACTTTAGATTGCGATATGTAGAGAGTTGAATCCAGTTCTCTCACTCCAGGCAAGAAATAGCACGCAGCAGGCAGCAGGCCAGCACAGCAAAGCAAACAGCAAACAGCAAAATGGCAGTCCCTCCTGACAGCCCCTCGGTCCTTCTTCTTGGTATAGTCCAGAAGTGTTCTCCTATATGGTGTCAGAGGCCCAGTATTTATTCTCAAATCTGCCTTTGACACAGGGGAGACTTTAAACAGTGGTTTTGAAGTGTCCCAGTTCCCTTTTAGCCCAGTCCTGTCTGCCATGAGGTCTGTGGGGGGTATGAGTCCCTTGTGGAGTCAGGCCATTATCCTTTGAAGTTTAAGTGAGAGCACCTCCACCCTTCCTGCCCAGGAAGACCCATCAGAATGCAGATGGAGTGCATGGGCAGTTCCATGTCCTGTATTTAATTTCTGTCTGGATGCTATGTACAAAGGTAGCTGTCACCTAACCTTACAAAGACCTGATGTGTATTGGTGGCATGCTAACAAACAGAATGATTAAAGTAAGACAATGCCAACTTTCTAAAAGTGGTATTTTCAGACCTGCAGTTTTGAAACCACCTTTACCAAAAGATGTGTTTTTAAATTGTGAGTCCAGAGACACCAAACTCTAGTTTTCTATTTTTTCCGAATTGTAAATTACAATTAAAAGATGTTTTAAGGCAATCCCTATACCAGCCCACGGGAGATAGTCCTTGCAATTTAAGAGGTTTTCACTGCCTGGACATGTTAAACTTAAAAGCACATGCCCATCTTTTTAAATACACTATACCCTGTCCTCGGGGCTAACCAGGCCACTTACATGTAATAAAAAGGAAGGTTTGGGCCAGGCAAGTGGGTACACTTACCAGGTTGAAATGGCAGTTTAGACTGCACACACAGGCTCTGCAATGGCAGGTCTGAGGCATGTTTGAAAGCTTCCCGTAGTGGGTGGCACAGCCAGTGCTGCAGGCCCACTAGTAGCATTTGACTTACAGGCCCTAGGCAGGCAGGGTTAATACCAGAGAGGGGCTGTAATAATAATATCAAATGTCTCTGTCATCTCCTAGATAAAACCCAGGCCTCCTGAATACCTGCTCTTCTACTGTTAGTCGATGCTGATAAGGCATTTGACCGAGTACACTGTCCATACCTTCACTTGGTGCTCCAAAAAATAGGTCTTGGTCAGAAGCTACGACGCTGGATCTGGTGTAAGCTACAAAGGCCCCCAGGTGGACACTGGGGTCATTGGCCTGATGTTACCACTATTCCATATCGTTCGAGGCACTCAGCAGGGCTGGTCCCTATCACCACTCTTCTTTGCCTTATACATGAAGCCCTTTGCAGAACAAATCAGCAGAAACCTCACTAAAACAGACATAAGCATGGTGGAAGGGAACATAAACTGGCTCTCTATGCAGATTACATTATGATAGCCCTCACACTTCTGATCACTTTCTTATCCCCACTGATGAGTGAGCTGGAGCCCTTAGGAAAAGCCTCAGGATTCAAAGTCAACTTACAGAAATCTCAGGCACTTAGGCCCTCATTACAACCCTGGCGGTCGGTGATAAAGTGGCGGTAATACCGCCAAATTATGACCATGGCTGTGAGAACTCAGATAGACAGCCACTTCACCACACTGACCGCCAGGGCGAAAAAAACAGACACAACGGCGGTAGCCGCCTACAGCCAGGCGGAAGTTAATGTTCCTCCCACCACATTATGAGGCACGAATCCACTACCTTTTACGGGGCGGTACCAACAACAGCAAAAGCCTGGAGGAAATCGAACACAGAAGGGAAAGGACTCACCTTTGAAGACACAGGGAACAACTCCGACCCCATGGAGCCGAGCTGCAAATCTTCCCTATGATATTTTACGTCCTGCTCCACCAGGGACACCAATGATGGCGAAGATGACCACGGTGAGTACAGCCGCCTAGCATACAGGGGAGGGGGGAGGAAAAAGAGTGACACGCACACACGCACAACACACACCCCCACCCTCAACACCATACATACAATCGGCTGCAGTAAGAAACATATTCACCCCGTACACCTCAGGAATATTGCAAGGGCAACACGAATAGATGAAAGTGAGTGTAATAATATAAATACAGTAAAAAATATGTACATTAATTCCAAAAGTATATACATATGTACAGTTCAAGGGACACTGTCCAGTCCTCAATGTGCGTGGGCCGCAGGGTCACATGACAAAGTCTAAGGGCCCACTTGTCTCCTGCAACAACACAGAGAGAACACTGCAGGGGCATCAGTTAGAAAATAGGCAGGCACCTCAGGCGGACGGGGGGGCACCTCAGCCAGCAGATGAAAGAAGACCACTGGTTCTTGAGGGGGCAACATGCCATGCTCTCTGTCCTGGGGAATACAAGGCCACAGTCTCTCAAGTGGGTGACTTGCCCACATGCTCTGGAGGGGGCAACATGCCCTGTGCTTGGTCCTGGGGAGTGATATGCCACGGTCTCTCAAGTGGGTGACTTGCCCACATGCTCTGGAGGGGGCAATATACCCTGTGCTCTGTACCTGGGGAGTGCAAGGCCACAATCTCTGAAGTGGGTGACTTGCCCACTGGTTCTAGAGGGGGCAACATGCCCTGTGCTCTGTCCTGGGGAGTGCAAGGCCACAGTCTCTCAAGTGGGTGACTTGCCCACATGCTCTGGAGGGGGCAACATCCCCTGTGCTTGATCCTGGGGAGTGATAGGCCACAGTCTCTCAAGTGGGTGACTTGCCCACATGCTCTGGAGGGGGCAACATGCCCTGTGCTTGATCCTGGGGAGTGCAACGCCACGGTCTCTCAAGGGGGTGACTTGCCCACATGCTCTGGAGGGGGCAACATGCCCTGTGCTTCTGATCCTGCTGAGGATGGGGTGAGTGGGTGCCATACCCACTGGTACTGGAGGGGGCATTGTGCCCTGTGCTTCTGATCCTGCTGAGGATGGGGTGAGTGGGTGCCATGCCCACTAGTTCTAGAGGGGGCATCATGCCCTGTGCTTCTGATCCTGCTGAGGATGGGGTGAGTGGGTGCCATACCCACTGGTACTGGAGGGGGCATTGCGCCCTGTGCGTCTGATCCTGAGGAGTGCAAGGTCACAGTCTCTCAGCTGGGTGTCATACCCACAGGATTTGCAGGGGGCAGGTCGCATAACAGCTCATGGAGGCAGGTCTACAGACCGTCCGCCGCGGGTGACGGCTGCTCAGTGGTGGCAGTGGTGCTGCTGCTGGTGGTGGTTGTGGGGGGAAGCTTCTGCCCATCCCCTGCAGCCTCAGACGGCCGCCCACTGCTGGTGGTGGTGGTGCTGCTGCTGGTGGTGGTTGTGGGTGGAAGCTCCTACCCATCACCTGCAGCCTCAGATGGCTGCACAACCATGGTTGGTGGTGGGGGCTCCGACTGAGTCCAGCACCAGGCCCCTTGTTCTTCCTGCCTGCTGCTGCTGGCCCCTTGCCCTTCCTGGCAGCAGCTGGGGATGGCTCCTTGCTCTTCCTGGCAGCACTTGGAGCAGGCTCCTTAACCTTTCTGCCAGCACCTGGGGATGGCACCTTGGCCTTCAGGGCAGCACTTGGGGCAGGCTCCTTGCTCTTCCTGGCAGCAGCTGGGAATGGCACCTTGGCCTTCAGGGCAGCACTTTCCTTGAGGATGCCTGGTGCCCTGGATCCTTTACCACCACGAGTGGGTGTGGACACTGCTGGGCCAATGGACTGGGTGGCTGAGGTGCTTGCCTGGGTTTTTGCCACCCTGGCCAGACGTGAAGGACGGGGGGAGGGGTAGGGAAAAGGTCAATGGTGGAGAGGAAAAGCTGCTTAGGGACATTGGGGCAGGAAGAGGGAGAAGGTTTGTGAGTGGAGGAAGAGGGAGTGGTTGTGGGAGGTGTCTGTCTGCTGTGTTTGGGTGCAGGTGCATGGGCTGGATGCGGTTGTGAGATGGATGGCTGTTGGATGTCTGAGTGCTTGCATTTGTGTACTTTGGGGGGGACAGACATAGTGGTAGAGGACACAGGGGACGTGTGTAAGTCTCGCCTGTGCTTCTTCTCAGGTTGTTAGCCCTTTGAATTTCCAATGGTGGGAGAAACTGGTTTCACGAAACATTAATAGGCAAGTCTCGAGCAATTCTGTTGGGTGTTCTGCAATGCTCCTCAAGATCCTTCATACCTGCAGGTGAGATGATTAACTTGTTTACATGAGTCATCAACCTGATTCACTCTGTCATTCATGGTGCTCAGTTTATTGCATAGTGCGTTTAGATACCCATCCATTGCTTTCAGCCACACTATATTAGATGTGTTTGATGTGTTTTATTTCTTTTTCTCTTTTCGCTCATGGTAGATTTTTTTCATTCACAGTGTTTATCATTATACTCATGCTAGGAAGCTGTATGTTAACATAGACCAAGTAAACCTTTTGCCTTGCCTATAGTAGAAATCAAATCCCCACATGCTTAATAATCTATGGGTCATTCCAGGTTTGTGACAGACTCCATGTCATGTTAGTATTAGGAACTAATAGTTCACTGACCTGGATGCTTTAGCCACAATGAGGTGGTTATAATTGTGCCTGCTTCAGACATTGAAGAAGTTGCATACTCAAACGTCTTTCACTTTTTCCCATATTTGAGCTCAACTCTCAGCCTTGGGAGTGTCAGGTTAAGTCATAAAAATGTTTAAAATTCTGCCTTATGCTGCAGATTTTATTGTCCATGGTTTCATCTTCTCCCACCTTGTCAGAGAGTAGATCAATAAATAGATGTTTGCATATTTTTATTCAGAGTTTTAATTTCTAAAGACCTTAGTTGATATCCCTGACACTAAAAGTGGGAGGATTCTCATAAGACTCCACTAAGGCCTTCCTAAAACGTTCTCCCATGTTAGAGTCAAATGCGGACTGTCACACCTTGTGACTGGTGAATATTCATGTATCTGTGTGCATTATTTCATTGCTGAATTTCAAGATGTTCATGGGGTATTACAGTGTTGAACTGAGACGATTCATTAGTCGGAGTGGTTTAATCCTTTCTCTATGACTTTCTAGAGGCCTCCTTTGCAGAATATCAATTGTCTCATAGTTGTTTATAGTTGTCTGTCAATCTTTTCAAAGAGGACATCTCATCCATCAGGCGGAATAAGATGGGCAGTCATGTGTGAGTTGGTCAACTGGGGCGATGTCTGGGTGATGTAGTGGATATTTCTCTAGCATACATGAGATTACATTTACACACATTCTGGGAATAAACAAGGGTGTGGATCATCAGTGATGAAAGATTGACACTTGAAGCAAGGTGTTGAGATGAGGTCTCTAGTCGGCAGTGGTTTGCACCCTGTCCAAGTAGGGACCCTCACTCTAATCAAGGTAATGGAGTCACACAGTGAAGGTAACCCCTGCTCACTCCCTTTGTAGCTTGTCACAAGCAGTCTGGCTTGTCTCAGAGGCAATGTATAAAACTTTTTCACCCACATACACAGCAACACAGTGAAAACACTACAAAATGACTCTTCCCCCTTTAAGAAAAATAGCCAAAATGTATCTGAGTAAAACAAAAACAAAACGACAGAAATTCAACATACACAAGTCAAGATATCACTTTTTAATCTAGTCTTAATCTATAGGAATCAATGGATGCATCAAAAGCAAAGACAATGCGGGCCACAGGGGAAGTGAGGTGCCAGGAAAGCAAAGCAATGTGTTGGTTCCTTACTGTACAGGGTAGGTGATGGGTCGATTCTTTCCTTGCAGGTGAGGCAATACATTGGTTCTTACTGACAGGGGAGGTGAAGCATCAATTCTTTCCTCACAGGAAAGACAATGCCTTGATTTCTGGACATGTCACCTTGGTTCCTTACTGTGGTGTGGGGTTGATGAAAAATTGAGGCCCTGGGATGATGCATGGAAAATCCAGACGCACTGTGTTGATGGTACCGCAGTGATACAAGCGATACGTCGATTCTGCAGCCACGAGACAGGCACTGCGTCAATTCTCCAGCGGCAGGGCAGGTGCTGCATCGAATCTTCAGCTGCGAGACAGGTGTTGCATCGATTCTTTCTAGTGCAGCACATTAATGCATGGATTTTCTCCTTCAGATCACCAGCTTGTACTTCCAAGGGCCCAGGGACTGGAGTTGGCACCACTTGGCAAGTTAGAACTCTCAGCAGAGGAGACCAGGCCTGGCAGATGAAGTCTTTGGTATCCCTGGGACTTCTTAACAGGAAGCAAGTTCAATCCAAGTCTTTGGAGGACCCTTGGAAGCAGGATGTAGAAAGCCAAGTCCAGTCCTTTCACTCCTAGGACAGAAACAGCAAGCAGAAAGCCAGCACAACAAAACAACAGGCAAAGTGGAAGTCCCTCTTATGGCAGCCAGCTCTTCTTCCTGGCAGAATGTCCTCAGTCCCGAAGTGTTATGACTATGTGGTGTTAGAGGTCCCTTACCTATACCCATTTCGGTCTTCGAAGTAGACAAACTTCAAAGAGAAGTCTTTGTAGTGCACAAGACCCTGCCTTTCCCTGGCGTACCCTGGCCCCAAACACACTCCAGGGGGTTGGAGACTACTTTTTGTGAGGACAGGCAAAGCCCTATTCAAGTGCAAGTGTCAGCTCTCCATACCCCTCTAGCTCAGGAAGATCTATTGGCTTGGTGATGAGCCATCTCCTATGCAGTACACACCTTAGCTCCCTTTGCATGACTGTCTAGAGTGAATGCACAAACAGCCCTACTGTCATCCTGACCCAGACTTGTATTCAGCAGACAGGCAGAGGCGCAGAATGGTTAAGCAAGAGAATGTCCACTTTCTAAAAGTGGCATTTTCCAAACTCACAGTTCAAAAACCAACTTCACCAACGTATGTATTTTTAAATTGTGAGATCAGAGACCCCAAACTCCACATCTCTATCTGCTCCCAATGGGAAATGACACTTATAATATATTTTAAGGCAATCCCGTTGTTACAGTATGGGAGAAATCGGCCTTGCAACAGTGAAAAACAAGTTTAGCAGTATTTCACTATCAGGACCTATAAAGCACACATGTCCTACCTTTTAAATACACTGCACCCTGCCCACAGGGTTGACTTGGGCTACCTTATGGGTGACTTTCATGTAGTAAAGGGAAGGTTGGGCCTGGCAAATGGGTGCACTTGCCAGGCCAACATGGCAGTTTAAAACTGCACACACAGACACTGCAGTGGCAGGTTGAGACATGTTTACAGGGCTACTCATGTGAGTGGAACAATCAGTGGTGCAGGCCCACTAGTAGCATTTGATTTACAGGCCATGGGTGCACATGGTGCACTATACTAGGGTCCTACTAGTAAAGCATACATTCCAATCATGGATTAAAAAAATCACCAATACAATTTAGACAGGGAGAACTTGCACGTTTTCACTGGTCAGCAGTGGTAAAGTGCCCATAGTCCTAAAAGCCAGCAAAATGAAATTCAGCATACGGTCAAAAACAGAAATTCAGAGACAAACATTTTGGGGATCACCCTGCAAAAGGGCCATTTCCAGCACACTGGTTTGTTGGTGACTATTACTCCACATTGGATACTCTAGTTTTTCCCTAGACCATCTACTTAATTAAAATCACAATGATTTATTCCAGGTTTGTGCTGTCAGTCTGGGTGCCCTGGAGCATGTAATTGTAGAGTCCAGAGAGCTCTCAACTTGACAAAAAGCTTAGGTACCGTAGCAATCAGCACTCAAGGTACATAGTCTGCAGCAGAAAATGGGAGTTCATTTATACATTTGTGACTCTCTTAGTAGATGTGGGTGAGGAGTAATGACCACAAAGTCTGTAACGAACCTACAACAATGTGCCAGCAGGAAAGACAAAGCAGTCATGTAATGCAGTATGGACACAGTACTCTGTAGTTTGCTCACCACCATTGTCAGCAAGATCCTTCATTGAGAGACTGTTAAAGTAAATGTAGGGAAATAAAATGTTTCTGCTACAACAGGAAACTCATTGGTGCCTGCAAGGCAAGTGAGGTGGTTCATGCCTCAACTTTTTTCTATATATGCCATGTCTCCTCTATATTCAGTCCCTAAATTCGGCTAGCTGGCTGGCCAACAGGTTACTCAATTGCTACATTTGACAAGGTAGCAATGTAGAAATAATTGAAAATAATTGAAAATAATAGCAAATGTGCTGTGCACACCAAAGTCTGTTACCATCATCCTATCTTCTCTTGAAGTTTCAGCCTTTAGGGTAGTCGATCTCCATTGCTGTTGCAGGGATCACAGGAGCAGGGCCAGACTGGGAACACAAAGCAGCCCTGACAACCTTGTCGGACCAGCCCTCATGGGGGTTTCTGGGGGCAGTGACAGGGTCTGGGGTCTGGGGGATGCAAGAGTGAAGAACTGCTGCTTTAGTTAAAGGGGGCCGACATTGCAGTAATACTGCAAAACCGGCATCTAGTAAAAAAAAAAAAAACGGCCCCCACTGCTGCAAAACCAGCCCCACTCTTCCAGCCTCTGAGGGAAACGGCTTAATCTATTTCCTACTATGGCACACAATTGGATCAGACTACTTCAGGCTCTCTGTAAGTAAGGTCTTCTTGGACTGGCTGGGTATTTCACACTGGGCAAGGGCAGCAGCAGGGCAGCTGTGTATAGATTATGCTTATGGTGCCCACAAGTGGCTAGGAGCCGAGCAGTGCTGCTAGTTTATACTCAACAATTTAAATGGTTCAGCAGAGAGGAATTAGATAAAATGTGGTAAAGGAAATTTGTGTGTTCATTCAGAGACATCATTGCGTCTTAGATCAATTTGCATAGTATTTGACTTTTAGCTTGAAACTCAGATACAGAGAGAGAAACCATGCTAGGCTGGATGATATTTTCCAAATATGAACTGGCTGTGGTTGAGGCAATTGACTCAGGCACATGAGGAAGAAAGCTTTATTTTCAAAACAGAATATGTTGCTACCAGCACCTTCTGCCTGGCAAAAGATGCTCTCCACAGCCCTATTGGCTTACGTGAGCAACAATGGATACTTATTGATTCAGATGTACGAAGAAATCCTGCTTATATAATGGAGGTAACATGATATTTTGAGAATGGTCCTGAAAGATTCTTGAAGTAAGCTTTTGGGCCAAGTGGCATGATTTTACAAATCTCTTATGCAGAGCAAATGAAAAAGATTTCAATAACTAGTTCATATACCTGGCTGTATGTTCACATTAATAGGGCATTTGATCATCTCACCTGCTCATTTCACTTATGAAGGTTACAGTTTTCATTTAATTTAATTCACATTGGACAATTGTTTGCTTTTAATCCCTTAGGTTAGTGATGGGAGGATCTATGCTCTACACTACATTCAATGCATACTTCTCCAACTTACTGGAGGCCCCAAATCAATCCTACTTCAGAGTACTAGCTTCTAAAGCCACTCTGGTGCATTTGTCTTGTCACCTGTAGGTCTTACATGATGCCATATCCTTGAAAATGCCAAACGAAACTGGGGGAGGGTGGTAAAGTATGCTACATCGTTAGCTATTAATTGTTGGTTGATCCAAATTATGAATACAAACAGCAGCCGCCATTTTTCGTAATAATGTCACTGGACAATAGGATTCACTTCCATTAGAAACTGTGCTACCAATACATTACAAAGGAAATGGAAATTGGTGGAACCTTTTGGTAAAAAAAAAATTGTTTACTACCCTTATTGCATGTCACACATGTGAAAGATCACCATCTTTTTTCGACATTTAAAGCTGTGTGTTTTGGGAACTTTAAGATTTGAATCAAGCATGTACACAAATCATTGTATTTCACCTATCCATCCTTTCGTGAAGGTGCCCGAAGGTTTCATTCAGCATGGATCTCATGCTAACAGGTAAGAGGCATGTAAGACTAAATGATCTTTTATTACCTTCCTGACTGCTATACTCTGCACATGAATACTTGATTAGATAAGCGGCGGTTCCTCCATGGAAGCAGAGGAGCGTCGCCCCCTGCACTATTGTGCAGAAAGCCTAAAAAATAAAATGGTAATACAATTTGTTCATTACCATTTTAATTTTTGGCAATATCTGTCATTAAATAGAGGGTGAAGGCATGGTAGGGCCAGTGCGTCACTGCTGCCAATGACTGGCACTTCAGTTTGAAGTGCGCATGCAGGATTGGCTGGCTACCTTTGCTACTGCCAAACCGACATGCGCAATTCAAACCTCTCCAATCCGGCTGTCTGGACAGTTAGGTTGGAGAGCAGGCATTGGCATACAATACCTTTTGGAGCATGGAGAAGGCCTCCTTCAGCCAATCAAGACACCTTTTTCATGCTGCTTAACATCATTAAAACAGCTTCTTGACTGAATGAGGGAGTTGGCTGTGAGCTTTGCACTCTGAGGATGTGCTGAAGAATGGCAGGGACGTGCTGCAGAACATCGAGTAATGTAAGTGTTTTTTTAATATTTATATTGGTGTGTACAGTATGTGTGTGCGGCCTTCAGAAGAAGATTAGAGTTGATGATGTACTCTTAATGCAAACACAGCTTTTGAGATTGGGATCAATTATTAATCATGTTATGTTGGAACAGCATTTGCGATCTGCACAAGTAGGAGGAACTGATCACATTTTAATGGCATTGTAACAGGTGTAGTTAACTCCGCTGCAGCCATCTGCAATGGACACTGAGGAAAAGTTAAGTCCTTAGCATACAACTGCAGTGGTCAGATTATAGAAATTACCATGTGAGCTGCTATGTATTGGGCAACACTTTTAGGGCCAAACATGTAACAGATACATCAAAACCAGTGTACTACTAATCTGGAATTTAACCGTGCACAGAAAAAAAGCTGTATTGGGGCAGTTACGGTTATGGTTAGCTCAAGGCAGGGCTTGAATAATTATAAATCATCATGCTGTGTGGCACAAGAAAGGAAAAGAAAAGATGTGACGAGATATGATGGGACTCATTTGTTCCTGGTAAGCTAGAAGACATTACAGAAATGATAAGGGTGAATATAAGGTTATACATTTTGCACCTTACCAAGAGAAGCCTCGACAGAAGGGCTCACAGAATACAAAGTGTGGGGGTTGCAGAAGTATATCTGGGATGATCAGGAGTCCATGGAGCCTTTGTTATGAAGACCATATCAATCCCCTGGGGTAAAAGCAACAAAGGTAAGACATGGAAAGAAGAGGCCACATGCACTTCTCTTCTCACTATCTATCACATAAGGAATAAACAGCAAATATGGTCTCAAATGGCTTTATTAGACACAGGAGCAGAGGTAACATTCAATAATGTTAACGTTTATAAATAGGCCAGGATGCGAATCATTAGTGATGTCTGTTGGGGAGCTGAAAGCAAAGTAAAATCTTCAGAAATGAAAATGAGAAGTAGGATTTCTATGTGAGGTCCTGTTTGGATTTTTTCTTGGCTCAAGAAAAAAAACGAAACATCATTTGGTTCGTTTCTGGAGCACAGGTACACGGTTCTGAGCCTCGGCACAGAGCCAGACCATGATTGTTTTTTTTTTCTTAGGCTAAGAGGAAATCCAAAATGTCTATGGCACCTTTCTGAGGCACATACACATGTCTCTGCCCCAGCAAAGAGCTGGGTGTTCTTTATTTTTTTAACCTAAGAAACAATTGTATAAACAACTGTCTCCTTACTGGGGAACAGACTTGCATGTCTATGCACAGATAGGAACCAGAAGATGTTTGATTTTTTCCTTAGATTAAGAAAATATTAAAGTAGCGCCAGAGATTTTTGTATGGGATACAAACACACAGCTCCTTCTTCTCAGAATGTGTTTTATGGGCAGATAAGCATTCTGAGATAAAGGGGCTGTGTGTTTCTGCCTCAGCAGGTAGCCAGATGCTGTTTGAAGTTTTTTTCCTAGGCTACGAAAATATCCCACAAAAATCTGGCTCTTTGATGGGATTCATACTTATAGCTCCTTCCTCTTTGAATGCTCCTTTTGGACACAGAAGTATTCTAAGATGAAAGGGCTTTGTGAAATTAACCAGAAGGTAAAAAATGGAAGAGAAGGGACTAGGATAAATTTGGGTCCCTCCCCTTCTAATCTTCATTTCCTGGGTAATTTCATCTGTTATCGGGTGAGAGGGTTGGTAAAAGAAGCTGGGCTGCTCCACGCTCTCTCTTACCTTCATTCTTTCTCAGAAATATGGATCATGTTGGTGGACAAGGCTCGGAAGGAGCAGGGCAGTAATATCTACCTTTTGCCACTCCCTTAGCCTTGCACACTAGATCAATCCTGTGAAGAACCTGAAGGGGCTAGAAAATAGATGAATAATCTCAATGTGGGGGGATGTTCAAATCGTCCAGTGGCTGTAATTGGCCAAAGAGCGCCGAAAATTCAGGGGCTCTGTGATTTATGAACACGGGCTGCTGCCGAAGCAGTCAGCGTGCAGGCTTGAATCCAGTCGGTGAAACAGAAAGCCCGGGTTGGAGGAACATTGAGATTATTCATCTATCTAAATCACCTGAGCCCCAGATACTAGCGATCACTGGCGCTCTTTGATACTACGACCGCAGAGAAGCGTAGATTCGTAGACCTTGGGACTTTGCCATGTCTTGAAGATGTCCCTGACCACCAGATTGGTTCTTTACACTGGAATTTAGGTGCTACCAAATGGATTATCCTTGTCCTGATGATGACCCTTTCATGACTCACCTTATTACGGGGTCGAAACGTCTACATATCTCCAAAGAGTGGTTGAGGAAAATACAAAGAACTTTTGTGAAACTTTAGGGCTTCCTGGACTGAAGGAGCCACTTGAAGTTCATAATTTTCTTAAAACCACACTCAGCACTGACTGTATATATCACCTTCCCTTACCTGCACTTCAGCACTTTCACTGTTTTTTAGGAGCACCTATTGAGAAAAATGTGAAAATATAATATATACTCTTTCATGAACAAAATTACATGTTCAATCAATATTCACATGTAAAAACGTTTGGATTAATATGATCAAATTAATATATGAAGTAATACATTTCTTTTGATATCCCATTTATGGTACACAGAGAATTTCTTAAGTCTTTTGTATCCCGTGGAAGTATAGGTTACTTTCCCCCTTGCACTGACCTCTAATGCAAACACATTTATTACCCTGGTCATAAGGGTTAGAGGGTATTGGCCTAATTGGTTTATCTGACAGTATGTAGGCATGTATACATAAATAAGACAGACATGGAGTTAAACATTTGTACAGCTGTGCGGTATGGGGGCGCCTACATCTAACGATATTATGCCTGCATGGTTCCTACTGATAGTTTTCAGATTGTGGTTTAAGAATGACCATGTGCTTAAAAGTTTTTTTATTTTGCACTTTCAGAGGATTTTTAAAAAAACAACAGTGTAAGCAAATAAAAAGCCACTTGATTCAAAGTATTACCAAAACATGCACAACTATTTTGTCTCATATATGTAGTCATTTTACAAAACAAAGGTATCTGTAAAATCAAAAACACACAAAACCCAAATGAAATCAGCTTGTAAAGTCCAAAGACACAATATGCCAGTGCGTCCTTATTAAACAAAGTTTTGATTCTTTGAATGCAAGTATTGGAAAATATAAAAAATATACATAAGGATCAGCATTAAAGGCGCTAATGCATAAGCTCTTGATGTTCCCAATAAAAAGCCCGCCTTGAGATAAACCAATTGATAATTTATTCTCATCACAATTAAGGTTCAGGGAAAATATGATTTCTGAAGTAGAACAGCTTACAGCAAGTTGTTTAAAAATATGTCTCTAGTTGTGCTCAACGTCCTTTGAAGTCAAACCATGCTGTGTTTAATTGGTTTCTGCAAAGATCTTACACCAGACAACATTTTATCAATAGTGCCAGTCACTCAAGCAAAAAACGAAATGTGTCAGTTTTCTGTAACTACATATACCGAAGCTGCTGTTTATTACCGAACATGTGCTACACATTCTGCTGGAAGAAATGACATACGCAAGACATGCATAGTACACCTATGGCTCCTGTCGCTCATATCTCAAATAAATTGTGCAAAGCCTCCATGATAGACATCCATTACTTTGGTAAACATACAGCTAGGGTTCTCATTGCCAGTTGCCTGTCTAAAAGGGGTGGCAAACTTCAGCTGGTGTATCTGATTCCGATTTTACTGGTGACACAGGTTGATCCCTTATAGACCTCTATGCAAAGAGAAATAATATGAGGAAATCAGGTCTACTGCATCGACTTCCATTTGTAACCTTGTACTTTTACCAGAGGGAAAGTCCTGCAGGTATGCCCTTGAGGAAATGTCACCAGTAAAGCACAAAGTATACCTGCACTTGGGAATGCCGGGTGTGGTAACACTGCACCGTTTGTGATTTCTGATGGAGATAACCGTACCTGTGGTAAATACTTCTCAGTTCAAATGTCCGAGTTGAAAATGAGGCATAACATGCTGAACTGATGTTTAACACACTGAAACGTGCAGGTTTGACTTTTTTCCCGAGTCCTTTTCCGGCTAAACCAAGGGTAAGCTGCCAAGCGTGTCATATTTATCCTATAACTCCTAATTCAAATTCCTGTGTTTATTCCTGTTTACTCACAGATAGGCATTTAGCCCTGAACTTGCAATCAAAAGACATAACTCGACAAATGAATGTTTTTACTTATGGAAGGAAGCAAAAAAGACACAAACTGCACATAATTTCAGACCAGAATCAATAAATAAAAGATGAGGCCAGAGATGAGCATGAATAACTTCTAATATGCCATACAGAAAGAATAAAGGACTTCAACTCTGCCTTACTTAATGTATGACAGCCAATTTTCGAAAAGAGAAGTGAAAAAAAAAGTCTTCGAAACACATTTGAATACAAAATGAAGGCGATTAAAGAAACATTATTGCTACGAAACTTATCCTGTTAAGGTGGCATCACTAAAATTCCTAGATCGGACTCTTGAAGACAAATAGTAAGAATCCAGACTTTAGGAAAGTATCAACGTAGTATCTCTTAACTAAAGGGACATACTGCATATATAAACACCTCAAAAGGAAAACGACCTGGAGAACCAGTGTAATAGAAAGAGGTGCAGAGAAAACATGGATGGGCCTGAGAGATGAAAACTGTGGTTTGTGCAAAAGATGATAAGATGTTTGCATAATGAACAGGAAGAGGGGTGTTAAAATGTAGCTGAGTCACTTGCCAACAAGAGGAGCTTGATTGAAAAAAGGTAAAGAAGTAAGAAGAAAATTGCCCTTAAGGAAGGGAGCCCTGCCTATTATGGCTGTTCTGTTTCTTAGTGCCAGATTGCCACTAACGCTAGACAGTATACTTTCCATACTATGGCTAGGCATTGCGTAATGATCATTACACCATGGCAAGACATTATTCTATTTCACAACAGAATGGGTGTTGCAAGGCATGCTAAACATCAATTTTATTTAACCTTACATATTTTCCAGTTTTATTAAGTCGCAATCTTATACAGAGTGTAAACACTACTGTCAAGTAGCATCTCAGCATTTTCTTACCTTGGTAAATAATTTACATATCTGCATCTGATGTGTTTGTCCTTTCTGAAGTCCAACATCAATTGGGCACACAGTGTAAAAACATCACAGGAGAGATCAGTAAAAATTCATCTTTACTGAAACCAAACACTACGAATCAGAGAGCCAAAGTCGGGGGAGGCCAATACTTTACAGTAGATATGGTGTGTTAATGTCCTTATTTCTAGATGTGAAACTCTACTCTAGGGGCCAGATGTACAACGCGTTTTGCATGGCGCAAACTGCGAAATTTGCAGTTTGCGCCATGCAAAACGTGCATTGTGATGCACATTCTCATTTTGCGAGTCGGTACTGACTCGCAAAATGGGAATGGGACTCGCAAATAGGAAGGGGTGTTCCCTTCCTATTTGCGATTCGCACCGCAATGCAGAATTTCTTTGTGACCGCGAACACGGTCGCAAAGCAATTCGCAGTTAGCACCCATGTGAAGTGGGTGCTAACTCATTCGCAAAATGGAAGGGGTCCCCATGGGACCCTTTCCCCTTTGTGAATTTCGCCAAAAATATTTTTTCAGAGCAGGCAGTGGTCCAATGGACCATTGCCTAATCTGAAAAAATGAAACCAAATGGTTTCATTTTTTCATTTGTATTGCAACTCGTTTTCCTTTAAGGAAAACGGGCTGCAATACAAAAACAAAAAAACTGTTTTATTAAAAAAGCAGTCACAGAGATGGTGGTCTGCTGTCTCCAGCAGGCCACCATCCCTGTGAGTGCTGGGAATCGCAAGGGGGTCGCAAATTGTGACCCACCTCATTAATATTAATGAGGTGGGTCTTTGCGACCCCCTTGCGAGTCGCAAAACCATATCTACCTACATCTGGCCCTAGATCCCTAAATGGCGTAAACAGTGCTAACAAATGGCAGTCTCCACATGGGTGGCAGTGATTTGCTCCAGACTCTGAAAGGCACAAGAAAGTTGGCGTATGGTCAATTTAAAATGTTGAGGACTTAAGAGGCAATCTTATCGACACATTGATCGTATAGGTAGGCTTTTGTTTCAAGGATGATGTGTTTGGAAGCTGAGTTCAGTTGTATTTCTGTACTTACTTGAGGACTGGTATACTTTACTTCCTTGGTAGCATATATACCATTTGTGAAACAAGTAGTACTGCACTGCAATTATTTCATTATGGCTTGTTCATTACTTTGGAGCACAGTATGTATATGTTCTAGAACAGAAAAGTACATAATGGCTAACATGTTTATTCTCAGATTCTCCAGCAAAGATATTACATGTAATATTCAAACTTTCAAATGTTTAGCATTAGGTTCTGGTAACCCCCAAACCAGGCAGAAATCCTGGTTGTGTGAGAAACTGACCTATATGGTATTGACCAGAAGAGCAGGCAACATACAATGCAGGTTTTAATGACTAGAACATTTTTCACCTTAGACAACTTGGCCTATGTGGCGTGCAAGCCTCAAAGAAAATGTGTTTGAACAGAACAAATAAATAGTACAACAATGCAATAAGGAAGAAAGAATAGTCAGTGCCTTTGTCAAGATAACTGTGTAATAAGAACAATAAAACCTATGTGAATCAAAATGGTTAAAGAGCTCAAAAGTGAAAGCTAATTAAAAAACACAAATAAAAACTCAACTTCAGCAAGATGTAGTATTCAGAATTTATGAAGAATCAAAAGTAATGAAACACATTAATGTCAAATTTAATGACCAAAGACAGCTAAAAAAATAATCAACCATCTCGGAAATAAAAATATACCACCTTAAAATTCATTAGTATGCAGCTAAAAGTGTAAATGGAGTATAACGGTAAAGCACTGCATGAAGCATCAAAAGGAAAAAATATTAGGCTTATTAAGCACAATGAAAAAAGTTAACCATTGACTTCCATGAAGTTGACATATACCTATCAGGAGATTGCATCCAGTTTCGGCTTCATGTGAGCCGTAGGGGGTTACCTGGGGCAAAAACAATTAATGATTAAGTAAATAATTTTTCATGAGAAAACTATGTGAAAATCCATGTATTTATGTATATGGTATTTCTATAGCACAAACCTATCCAGAAGGAAATGGAGCACTGCGTATGGTCAAGGACAATCATAAAATCAAAAAGTAATAGGAGAAGAAGCTGGGATGTGGCCAGTTAAAAAATTGTGATTTTGTGTTCTTTAAACAAGTGAGTCTTCAAATTTTCCCTGTACTGGAGCAGCGCTGGAGCGTTCCTGATGGAGATCAGAATGTTGTTGCAGGTACTGGGTCCCTAGGTGGAAAAGACCTGTTGTCTTATTTTTTTTCTTCTTTTTTTATACTTCTTAACCTGTAGCCTGATGGTGTCCTGGTTGTGGGTGTCCTGTCAATCACCAGAGATGGTACGCTTGTCTGTAAGATAAGAAGAGCTTCTGGTTGTTCTGGCCTTGTAAATGATGCAGCTGGTTTAGAAGATCATGTGGGTTGTCAACAGAAGCCAAAGGAGTTTCAAAAAGGAAGAAGAGGAATGAGATGTGGTGCAGCATGTAGGATAGCCCTAAGTGGCAACAGTGCTCAGTCTGTGAAACTATAGGGTGGGGCATTACCACCATCTAGTTGCAAGCGTACGAAGACTTGAAGAGCAGTTCTTAAGTCACTTTCTGGGAGAAATGGCTTGATTTTCTTTAAAAAGAAAGCTAGTACCAAGCCGTCTTTGCTTTTCTGGCAATGTGTTCCTTGAGGAAAAGGCCAGTGTGCAGCATGAATCCAAGAGACTTAACATTCAGTTAGGGGTTTAAGTTTGTCAAGATTCATGACATTGAGCCTGGTTTGTATTGTATCGTGTTTGATATTCTTGGCAAATAAAAATAATTCTATCTTGGTTGGATTAAGCTCCAAATAAGAGCTCAACATCCAGGTCTGTTTGATGAGCAAACAGTGTTTGAGGCATTGAATGTCAAAAACACAAATATGTGAAGTTGCATGTTGTGCAGCTCTGCACTTCCCTAATTAAATTCTGAATAGTAAGTATGTTGTGCAAGGATTTCTAAGCATTTTTTATCATAGGCAATTAAACCAGGGTAACCAATAAAGTTAAATCAAGATTCAGCTTAAAACCATCCCTACGTCAATACAGTATGGAAATCATAATGATTTTTTTTAAATTTGTGCTCCAGCACTCTGCAAAGACAGCTGTGTAAAAGGGCACATGGTTTAAGCATTCCGATATTGAAATGTCTTCAGACAAAATGAAATCACTCTACTGAAATTTCAGATTTCCATCCAAAAAGAACAAAAGCATTGTGAATGCCAACTGAACATGCAAACATCCATCCCCTCGCACCCACACCCGCAGAGGTGTTCTGGCGACAAAATGTTTCCCTGATCTCCTTTAAAGAAAATCCTCTTCGCATAATTCATTTACATCGTTTATGACGAGTTCTTATGATATATTTGCTTCCCCACAAAAAAGACCAAAGTCAGTTAACCCCCGAACAGTTGTGCCTCTTTTTATTTTACAAATGAGAATATTTCTGCTCCTTCGGTACACAGGATGCAAAACAAATGACCTTATGTCCTTGAAGTGTTTCTGAGAAAACTGCCACAAGTCAAAAGACACATTTACTGTGACTACCATCTTAGTCCCTTCAGAGTACGATTTAAAAACATATGTTCTCATTAAACTGTTATTTATGTGCAAGAGCGGCTTCCCACACAGGCGTGCAATGCATCTTATTGTAATTAATTTTAATACCATTCAGCCATGCTAAAGAAAAGCATAAAGCTCTCCTTGCACTTTGGTAAAATTACCCCCACTTTGCACCTAAGTAATCTTTAGGTCTAAAACAATTTCCTTTCCTTACAAGGCATAAACACTTAATCAACACATCAGTCAAATACCGTATATAATCGTAAAATAAAATAATACTCCATCTCCTTTAAAAAAAGTTTTATTGTAATACTTTCAAGCACCGCAAGCACAACCATCAGGACAATTGACATCTTCCTAAATTGCAATACTCCATTGTACATGATATTGGCAGCCAATCTAAGGAAAAAGGGATCAGTTGGGCAAGGAATAGGCCTAATGTTGTAAACATAGTTACTTTTTCTATTAAAGCTGACATTTCAGCATTCTGGAGTGAAAGCCTGGCCATCGTCACATTGATTTTGCGTACCCTAAGTCAAATGCACAGGTTTTAAATCTCCAGGCCTTTTTCGTGATGACTCAGGGGAATCCCACTCTGCGGATGTTACCAGTTAAAAACGGAATTGGAAGATACTGAGCCAGAACTAAGGGTGTATCCCTCAATTTCCTTGCATTGGGTACCATCATTATTCTTAAGAGCTCACATATGGTAAACCCTTCTAAGGCAACCTTGATTTTCACAGGAAAGTAATGGTAACATGTCAGAAACTCGTTGATATTCCCCCAAAGTGGACTGAATATGCTCGGCATCATTTAATTCAAGATTGAAGAATATTGTGACTGTTTAAATCCCCCTTTTAACCTTTTAAGAGGAGGCCTATTTCTTTCAACAATATACATATGGTCTATCACACACCTATTGTTGAATCTCAAGAGCTTGAATGTTAATAGGTTTCACTTCATAATCTTTGGGACTTGTATTCTTCAGTACAGATTAGTCCCCGAGTTTACCTTCCACAACATACTTCTTTATCATAGTATACATTACTGGTTGACAGGATTGTCTGGTTTGTGAGCCCTGGTCAAGCAACAGCCACAATCCCTGGCAGGGTGAACCACAAAGTCACTAAAGTAACCTGTGCTTAACCCAGTGAAGCTTGGCACAAAAATCTATCAGGTTTAACTTGAAGACAATGTGTAAAATAGTTATACAGCACGCAAGCAGTAATAAAGTAAAAACACAATAGAAGAAAATTCTCACACCAATTTTTAAAAATAGAGAACATTTTAATAAATAATTAGATTCCAAAATTATAAAAACACAATCATTAAAACCGGAGTTATCATCTTTTAAAGTATTTAGTAAAAACTAGAGTCTAAAAGATCAAAGTGCCAACTGCAGACATCTAGTTGTGCAAGTCAGGGTCAAGGTAAAAACATATGGCTGACCACAATTGAGCACTGGTCTGCCAGAGGTGGATTGGGCTAAGCCAGTGCTTACCTGCAGACTTAGAGGAATTTTGAAGACAATGTTCTGAGAAGGTAATGTTCAGCTGGCCTAAACTGCAGGAGGTGTACGAGGACGGAGTATTGTCTTCAGAAAGCCACTGGACAAAGTTGCAATGGTGATTTCTACGCTCAGACTTAGTTACTTTTTTAGAAGTCCACATTTTTTAGTGGAACAAGGCTGAAGGCTGTAGCTGAAGACAGTTCAAGGAGGAAGCATACACCTTTAGTGAAGGACCCTTGAACAAGATGTGCTGCTGCAGAGAAGAACGTAACCAGAGCAGCCGCAAAGTCAGGCCGACCGCCGATGCACCTTGGGAGGATCAACAAGAAGGTTGGTCCCAGTTTTCCTTCAATTCTCAGAGCAGTTTTTAGCCACATTTTGGATTTAGGCTATCTGGGCACCTGAAGCACCACAACCAAGGGTCCAGGACTGGTTAGACATCACTTGGGGTTCAGGACTCACTTACGCTGGCTCAGGGTGCAGGTTCAAGATGCAGAGATCCTGTTATGTCCCTGTGGCTCTGAACATGAGGCCAAAAAGCTAGCCCTTAGAACAGGGGTCTTCGAACTGGGGGTGGGCGAACCCAGGGGTACCAGATTCTGACCAAGAGAAGCTTTATGTTGATAATAGGGCATTGTTTTTAGCTGAAAACATTGAGCAGCAGTAATAGGCCATCACTGACATGTTTTGTCATTTATATCCAAGCTGTGAGTATGTGTCAAAAGGGAAGGGACTCCAAACATTCTTCAAAACACCCACTTCACCCCCTCTTCTAATAATCACACTGTGAATACATTTACACATTAATAAGGCCAGTCTGACCAGAATAGCATGTTTGGCATCATGTATTTGATTGCATTTTTAAAACAATAACATAACATAACTGCAATGTTTAAATACGTCTAGACAAATTTAATCACTGCCAATTTAATAGAATAGCTGTGAAAAAATCAATTGTGAGGGGCGGGCGATGATTTGTTTTTCCCACTGGGGGTGCACAGCATTAAAAAGTTTGAAGACCACTGCTTTAGAGTCACTCTGGTAGTCCTGGGTTCAGGTGAAGAAACAGGTCTCAAACAGTAGGCCTGGCCCTTGAGGATTCATGGCAGGCTCGGCACAGCAAAACAATCCTTCCAGATGCAGCAAACAAGCCTTATAGAGTACACAGAAGCCAACAACATCAGACAGTCCTCTGGAAGTCCTTCCGCAGGTCCAGAAAGTGAACTGAAGAGTGGGTCTGAGGGTACTATTTTTATGCCTCCTGCCTTCTTTGAAGTTAGATGAAGTTTCTAAGGGTTTCTTTTTGAAGTACTTGGAATTTCCTAACTCTCCTGTCCTGGCTCCAAGCTGGTTGCAGAGCCAATGTGGAGGTGACAGGCCCTTTGTGTGAAGGCAGAGCACAGATTATTCAGTTGCAAGAGGCGTGTGCCCAGCTCCCCCCCACTCTGCCAGCAGATGGCCCATTCACACTTCCCCTAATCCCTCTATTATGTGACTGTTTAGGAGGAATTTACAAAGACTGTCAGTTACATCCAGTCATGTGGCCCAGAAGAGGATGTAGGTGCCACCAAATGACTAAAGGCAGGAAATAGCCATCTTTCTAAAAGAGCCATTTTCAAAATTATAATTTAAAATCCAACTTTGCCATTAAAGAATATTTTTAATTACAATTTCATAGATACCAAACATGAAATGCTTATGTGTTCCCAATCGAATGTGGGCCCTTTTTAAATGTAATACAGCAAGCAAATGTTATCCTATGGGACAGATATGCCTCACAATAGTCAAAAACAAATTTGTTTTTTTTCACTACCCAGACATGTCAAACCTAAAATTATATACCCAGCCTTTTAATTACAATACACCCTGCCCTATGGGCTACCAAGGGCCTACCTTAGGGGTGAATTATATACAATAGAAAGGGAGTTTATTGATTGGCAAAGGGGTTATAATACCAAGTCGAATTGGCAGCTTAAAACTGTGCCCAGGGTGCAACGGCAGGCTAGGGCATGTTTTACGTGGCTACTTATGGAGGTGGTACAATAAGTACTGCAGACCCAGCAGTATCATTTGATTTACAGGCCCTGGGTATATGGTACACCACTGTAAAATGTACTTATAAGTAAATGAAATATACCAATCAGGTATAAACCAATTTAACCACATTTAGGGGAGTGAGCAAAAGCACCTGACACTGGTTGGCAGTGGTAAAGTACACAGAGTCCTAAATCCAACAAGAATTAATTTTAGCAAAAAATGGAGGGAAACGGGCTAAAGTTGTGGGAGAAGACCACCCTAAAGCTGCCATCTCTAGCACTGATGTAAAAAACACTTCCTCAATGGGAAGTTAG
Organism: Pleurodeles waltl; assembly: GCF_031143425.1. Lineage (NCBI taxonomy): Eukaryota > Metazoa > Chordata > Amphibia > Caudata > Salamandridae > Pleurodeles > Pleurodeles waltl. Next base: position 396,553,756 of record NC_090451.1, read on the forward strand.
TCACAAACATGCCTCTGAATTGATGCTTCTCCATCTGTCCTGCATCCTACTTATCTGCACTCCATCACTGTCCAACAGCACCACATAGAATACTCTTCTACAAGCTCCTTATCACACACTTACATCATTACCCTTAGACCCACGCTGCACAGAAGAGGCAAATGCTGTCTGGCCACACAATTTCCTGTTCATTCTTAGTCAAGGATTTGTGTCAATATCTGCAAACTCCAATACCTATAGAACATCCTTTTCCTTTGGTCCTCACTCCTCACCTTCAACCTGCTATTTCATACAAGTGGAGCCTTGGTTTTAAACAATTAAATGGTGTCACTTCCACCTTTCTGTTGGTCCTACATCTGTTGGTATTTCACAGCTTGTTCATTGAATAGTTCACCATTCTGGCCTACCTCCTTTTTAATACTGTTCAATTTACACCTTAGTAATTGGCCCAGAAAGTGCTTATCAACCTGTGTATGGAAATAATATTTCACTGTAAAATACATGAATGCTGCAAGAATTACCTCCACAATTCCCCTTACTCCTGTTCACGAAATCCAAAGTGGTTACATGTATATATATATATATATATATATATATACATCATAAAATGTCAGGGTGAAATGTAGGAATACTTTTATCATACGCATAAAATGTATTCAGAGTCACACATTGCAAGTCATGGTCTGCTAATAAAGTTTTAAAACTTCTTCAAACCTCCTGGCCTCAGAGAGTGCAATACATATACCTTCTTTCTATGCAACCCAGAGTTTGGACCACACACATCCACCACAGAATTTCGATTGTCCTTTTCCATTTCTACTCATTCTTCTATAGATTGCTTCTATATTGAGCATAAATAACATAGGTGTCAACACTTCGATTTTATATGGTTCTTGTCCCATTGCCACAGAGGTCACACAATACAACAGTGCACTGGTTTTCCCTTCGCCCAAGTACCAACACGTGATGATGTGACTAATCTCTCAGGAAGCAAGGCAGCAAGGAGACGGCAAATATTTGACATTTCTTTCCAATAATATTCATCTCTACTCGGGTGTTGGACTCCTCTTTGAGAAATCATCTGTCATCCTTCCACTTGTGCAATTATGAGCTAAAATGCTGTTATGCAAATTTACTAATATTTTGCACTGGCTTTGCATCACAAATGTGACACAAACTGGCTCAAAATGTTTATATGGTATTTCCTTTCCAGCACAAAACTTTATTTGTTCTAGAAAGAAGCCTGATTGTAATGTAGCATTAGTGCTGCTTTGTTTTGGTTTGCATTAAAGGGCTCTGCCATGGGAATTCCCATGCTACTACCTTTGGTTTTTGTGCTATCTGCTAAAATTGATGAACAGGGTTTAGTGTCAAAACATAATGCCTCATTGATGTTCGTGTTAAACAGGAAAAATGTTTCAGTTGTTTCAAAACGTCTCTGAAGTTGCATGTGTGCTGCACTGTATGGCACCCATCCAAAGTGTGAGAGCCTGATTGTACACCAACACTAGGCAGAGAGGAGGACATTGCTATACCGTAGTAGATTTGGCACTGTTCTGCTCTGTTCCTCTCATGCAACCCAGTGCAGCAACTTTAGTTGCTACACTGCCTGAGTTTTTAGAAATTCTCCACCCTAGTCCAATGTGCTTGTCTTATTAGGATGTGAATACTGCCTTCCAATACATAAAGGGCCATCTTTGCACCATAGTGTTATATGGTCAGGATAGGTTTTTATTTACAGGAAATGGGTACCTTTCTGCACAAAAACTATCCTTTGAGGCTATTTCCTATTTGCAGCACCCAAACAAAGAGGAAATAACAAGTAGAAATAAAGATATATTACCTTGTTATGCCAGACAGGAAGGAGCAGCATTTTGCTGCAAAATCTATGCCTACAAGTCATAATTAATAGGTGGATGTGCACGAGCTCCCATATATTACCAATGGAATGCCTCACTGTTTTATTTTCAGATGACAGCATTAATTGCCAAAAGTTCAAGAAAAATTACTATTGCTTAATATCCTTCATCTTATCTGGATGGACAGCAAGATTCAGGCCCCTTTTTAAAATGTTGTCATGCTTAAATGTTTTACTGTGCCTTATCAACCTGTGACACCCATGTCCTTGGAGCAGTGCATTTAAAATGTGTTCAAAATGTGGGCTAGATACATGCTTGTTTGTCTACAAATCGTCAGAAGTATTATCAGTAGTTTGACAGTGTTGTCACAATTTTATTGCAGGAGGCATTGGAGGAGACAAGTTGGGTCTTGCTGCAGCATCTACAACCTTTGCAAGAGTCAATGCTCACGGTTGATGTACCTTTTGACAGAGCAGTGAAGTGTGGTAGAACCATCAAATGAATTTACAATTACCATTCAACAAATTTAGACAGTATAAACCACTTGGACTATCAGAAATAAGGTTACAATATTTATTACAGGCTCAAAATTAAAGCTACTTCAGTTATTCTCAGCACAAGGTTATAAGCATACATTGTCACCAGGTATTGCCCAAGGTGGCGGAAAAAGTTTAGTAAAACAAACATAAACATTTGAGAAGAACAATGCATAATAATAATAGGAATATCTGAAATACAGATATCCAATGTTGTTTAGGATTAGCAATCATTAGTAAATTTAATTTAACAAAGTTACAAATGTATACTGGGCATCGGAAAACCATACAACTAATCAAATCAGGGAAATGCATGTGTGGGGCAAAACACATGCGGTCAAAATACAAAAAGCACAAAAAGGGCAAAAATAATTTGGAAAAAGCTAATCTTGGGTTGTAGGTTACTAACTAAAATAGCAAACTATAGATATAAAGGGATAGCATCAGCATATCAGAATCTTGGACTAGAGTCTTGTAAAAGGAAAATAGAAGAATTATTAAGTCTAAAAAGGCATCTCAAAGGGACAAGTAGAGTGGGAGATACCTCTCCTAGGGATACACCATTCAGCAAAGCATCAGAAAATCAGCAAGACATCTGCAAGAATCAGGATAGCATTGGGGGACTGTAAGGATCTGTCAGGGTCTGCTCAAAATCCAATTGTCCATCGATATTTTAGTGTACTCAAAGCATTCTGATTCATCAGAGATATCAGTCCTTGTCTTGTTGAAGGGGTATCATCCAATAAACATTAATCATACGACTCCAAATTAAAACAGTTAAATTCCTTCCCAGGTCTGTCATGGGAACATCTTCCACCTGTGAAACAAGTTTGAAACAATTGTATATGATGTCAGTCTATGTTACACACTGTTCTTCCATCAAGGGCAATGTGATACATGCTCTCTATGCCTAAACAATGGAGTCTATTACCAAAAACCTAGGCCCTCATTATGAGTTTGGCGGTCCGATGACTGCTGTGGTAGATGTGGCGGTCACACCGTCACAGGCCCGGCGGAGTAGACCGCCATATTATGACTAATTGCGGTGTTCTAACCGGAACACAGCCAAGTCACCACCAGTCCTGCCAGTGCGGACAGGTCGCAGCAGCTGGCAGTAGGCATCTCCATGCCAGCAGGGAGCCTGTTCCCACCAACCATATTACAAGATCGCACAACGCCAGGATTTCCGCCGCGGTTGCCTCGCCACAAAAAGCCTTGCGCAAACGAACAACATAAAAGGGGACTACCTTCAGGAACACAGGCACATCCGCAGCCACCATGGAACCCAAACTGGAAGTCTTCCCAATGCTCCTGCTGGCCATACAACTCCAGAACCAGCGACGAAGACACCAACCTTAAGTACACCCACCTAGCACACGCTGGAGGAAAGGCCATTAGTGCACACCCACATACAACACACACACCTGGCATGACTAGCGACAGTCAAACACATACACACACACAAACCACACACAACAAATTGCACATATGCAACACATACATGTGGAAGGAAAGCCAGGACAGGTTTGTTACCCTCGACACCAAGGGGTCCTTGGTGCAGATACAATATATAAAAATTCGAAAACTATAAATAACTATATAAAATATAGGCCTACTGACCAGCCCAACTCTACTGTGTGCCCCAGGCACATAGGGCAATGTCCATGGACCCAACTTCACTCCTGACTGCAAAGTGGCTTCCACATAGTAGGGGCATCAATCGGGCATGCAAGCACCTCAGGGGTGAGGGGGTCTGAGGTGGGGGGTCCTTAGGTGGGGATTTGGAGGGGGGGGTCCTTTGGTTTGGGTTGGGGGTGGTTAGGTTTTGAGTTTGATTATGTGAGAAGGGAGTTTGGGAGGGGTAACCTTGGCCTTTGTGGGGGTAGAAGTCTTAGGTGGTGGAGGGGCATTGGTTGTACCAGGGGGACCATGGGAGGACTGGGAGGTGGAAGGCAGGGTTTGGGCAGGGTGTTAGGGTGCTTGGGGGAACAGGGGCTGGGACAGTGGGAGGGAACAAGAAATATTCTTGCAGGAAATGTCTCTTAGGGGCACAAGATTGGTCATGGGATAAACATTTGAGAGTTGAGGGAGAGGTAGTGGTTGTGAAGTGTGTACGGTGAGGTGCCTTGGGTGCAGGTGCGAGCGTGGATGCCATGTGTGTGCTGTGTGACTGTTGGGTGGGTGAGTGTGGTAGTGTCTGCAGGTAAGGTGGATATGCTGCATGTGGGGGTGTTGACAGTTGTGCTGAGTGTGCATGTGGTGTATGGGGTGCATGTATGGGGGTCTGCTAATGTGGTGACGGTAGGGATGAGTGCACTTGTGGCAGGATCTGGGAGTGATGATGTGGTGACTACAGGTATGAGATGTGTGGTGTCTGTGAGAGGGGAGGTGGTGGTGGAGCCCGTGTAGGGAGTAGATGTTGTTGTGTCTGCATGTGTCTGTTGTGTGTGTGCATGGCGGTGGTGTCATTTTTGTTGCTTGTGTTTAACCTTGTGAACCGTGTCTGTTGATGTGGATCCATTTTGGTATGAAAGAATGCCTTGAATGGGTGGGGGGAGAGGGCTGTGAGTGTGGTAACATGCAGTATGAGGGGAGACGGAAGAAGGGACACTGGCTGCTGTCACTGAGGAGGCCAGAGCCTGAAAGGACCTCTGCAGGGCAGCCAGGGCACTGTGAATGCCTTCTAGGTAGGCACTGGAGTACTGCATCTGTGATGCCAGTCCCTAGATGGCATTCACGATGGTTGACTGCCCCCACAGAGATGGACCTCAGAAGGTCATTGAGAGCAGCAGGGCTGACTGGGGCAGGGGCATAGGTGCCTGCGGCAAAGGAGATGCCCACCCTACTGGGTGAGCGGACACGGGCAACTGGATGGGAAGCTACAGGGAGGGCGGTGCTGGTAAAAGGGGTGGTGGACAAGGATGGTGCTTGAATGGTCCCCGATGGGTCCACCACCACCACCAGGGAACGTCCACTGAAGGAGGAATCCGAAGATGTTGTTGTCGATTCTGTCTCCTCTGTGGCACTCCCCTCGCCCTTCATCCCACTGGTCCCCTCGGCTTTGCTGGTGTCAGCCGCCTGGGTCCCGTGGGCTGCAGCTTCCCCACTCGCTGGTGCCCCTTCTCCTTATCCTGCATGGGTAGGTAACATGCCCACTTATCCATTGATAAATAGCACAGTGACATCTGGGTCCACTGTGCCTATCTACGCATACAGTACATGGCAGCTAATTGAGGATTCACTGATTACCCCAGTCACAGTGGTAAGCTGATACTGATGGCAATGCCCTGACATCTCAGGTGTACTGATGCTGATGGTAGGAGATGGGCTCTTAAATTTTGATGTGAATGACCACACAAATCCTAATTTGGAAACAAATGCCCTGATAAGTCACTGTCTGCATGGTATGGGCACACATCTTTGAAACCAATCCTGCCAGGGTGCCTGCTATCCATAGTCGACGTGCATCTACCAATGACCTATGCTACATTTTCCCATTAGTAGTCAACCCAAAACCATACAAGCATTAAATTATCAAGATGTGAGTGTGTACTTATCCCCTTGTGGCTGCTGTGTTGGCCTTAAGTGCCCATCCACCTCAGAGTAGGCCACCGCCAAAATGCGAGCCATTGGGGTGGTCAGGGTCCAACACACACCCCTTCCTAGTTGGGAGGACATCCCCAGCTGGGCCGCTGCAGTCTTACATGCCCAGCATCTCAGGTTCTCCCATCGCTTTCTGCACTGGGTGCTCTGGCTATGGACCCCCAGGGTCCGCACTGGCTTGGCAATGGCAAGCCAAATCCCCTTTTTCTGATGGGTGCTGCCCTGCATAGGTGATACAGGCAGAAGGACAAAGTCATGTAGAGTGGCATCACAGGGACAGCAGTGGACATCACACATCAGACATGTGTCATCACGCCACAAACGTTCAGATTCCTCACCCATCTCCAGGCATCCACTCCATCTGCCCCGTCCCAATGCCTTTCATCCGCACACACATCACTTTCAGACAGGACAGTGACACAAGACTCACCTGCTGCTCTGGTGCCCCATAGAACTGTTCATACAGGGGTAGGACCCCATCCACAAGCTTCTCCAGCAGGGTGAGGACTGGGGCCCTATCCCCTGCAGGATATGGCATACTGGATTCCAGAATCAGAACACAGCAGCACATGCAGTGGAGGTCTTGCTTGCACGAGTGTCAGGAGTCAAGTGAGTTATGCCACTGTAAATGGCAGTCACGCCTGACGCGTACATGACCATCATCGCTGGCAGTGATCACCATTGGCCTCAGTCTCCAATAGGCAACAATGTTATCCAATGAGGAGTTGCACAGCGGTTGAGACCGTCTACTGCCATGACGACTAAGACTGGCGTAATTAGGTCACTTCCATCTGTCCTGTGCATGCAGGACAGGCAGTGGCCATTTTACACGTAATCAATGATTAATAGTTGAATTTTAGGTGCATCATGGATGAAATATAGTGACTACTGCATAGATTGACTATATCCACACATTGAATACATCAACTTTTGTCTTCTCCTCTTTCCTATTCCCAGATACGGTACAATGTTGATAATGTGACATGCATCTGTGAACTGGCCCCTAGTCGACCTTGCTACCCTCAGACCATCATGGAGCTGTGTACCCAGTTGGAGCCGGATCTGTTGCCTGCCATTCATCATCCCCATGCCATCCCTCCCACAGTAGAGGTGTTGTCAGTTCTCCACTTCCTTGCCTCAGGGGCGTTTCAGGTTATAGTGGGCTTGGCAGCAGGGATGTAACAGCCGATGTTCAGTAATGTGTTCAAGGATCTACTGTGTTCTTTGCTCAAACATCTGCACTGCTACATCAAGTTCCCCCAACGTGCGGATTTGGTCACTGTTAAAGCTGCCTTCTACTATTTGGCACATGTCCCTCATGTGATAGGGGCCATAGATGGCACCCAAATTGCCTTGGTTCCACCCAGGATAAATGAATAAGTGTGCATGAACCAGAAAAACGTATATTCCATTAATGTCGAGGTGGTGTGCCTCGCTGACCAATATATCTCCCAGCTTACAGCCAAGTTCCATTAATCTGTGCATGACTTATTCATTCTGTGGATCAGCAATGTCCCACACATGATGGCACAACTACAGAGGGACTGGGCCTGACTTATCAGTATGTATTAAAAAGTATGTGTGCCCCTGTAATCCCACCTCTCTTTACAATCTGCCCTGTGTCTCCACCGGTATTGAGATGGGTCCAACCTTTGTGCACACAGGTGACTCTCACTACCCTAACCTTCCCTGGCTGCTGTCACCTGTGAGATATCCGACTACAGATGCTGAAAAACATTTAAACAAAGCCCACAGCAGGACAAGGTGTGTCATTGAGAGGACCTTTGGGCTACTGAAGGCCATATTCCGGTGTCTACACATCTCTGGAAGTGCCCTACTCTACAACCCACATAAAGTCATTGTTGCCTGCTGCATGCTACACAATCTGGCCCTGAGACATCACATCCCATTGCTGAATGTAGAGGAGGTGGCCGCCGCACCAGTGGCTGATGAAGGAGACTTAGTAAGTGATGAGGAGGAAGATGATGAGGATGCAGCTGACTCTAGAGCAGAGTTAATTCAACAATACTTCCCATGAGAAACAGGTATGTGTCAAATGTTTTGTATATGACCTGTACTCCTGTCTGCCTTGTGACATAGCTCCTACTGGTGTGTGTCATCAGTGGAGGTGTTGAGTGTAGCTCTCCTTCTGGGTTGGTTTGGGGGGGACATATTGGCCAACAGAGGAGGTGTTAATGTTCAAATGTCAGTGCTATTTTCACTCTACTGTTGTATTGCATCACTTATGCAATTTATTGTCCATGTTCTATGTTCCCTGTACGGCTATGTCAACTGCAATTGTAGGGCCAAACATAGTGGTGTCATCAGTATTGCCACTTATCCTCACAATCCGCAATGGCAGAATGTTTAACCTAACTGTTACTGATTGTGGAACATGCCTCTCAGTTGCGTTTTGGTAGCTGTGAGGGAAGGACCATTGGGCTTGGGTGTCTAGGAAATGTGGATCTGACATGGGCATATGGTTTGAGATTCCACCTGCCAAACCACACTAGGGATTTCGACATTGTACTGCATGTGTGTTGAGTGGCCAGCATTGTCTCCTTTTGTGATAGTTGTCCCTGTCTTGGTCTATTTGCAGGGCATTTGTGTTCCTGCCTTGCCTGTTGACTCCCTTGACACATGTATCCGGAATACTTTTGCTATACTATCATCTTTGCTGCATATTGGTCCCCCTTCTGTCTGTCTCACAGACCTTTGCAGTACAATGGGTTGACTGTTATGACATGTTTCACAACAGAGAATCTACAAAGCCACGTAGGCAGTAGCTGTGCACAAAGGTGTTTAATGTGATTCACAAGTGCAATGGGCAATGAGTGGGGTCATGGTAGGATTAGTTGTCCGAGCTGTAGATAGTCCAGGTCCAGTATCCAAGGGGACATGGGAAAATGGAGACATGACAGTGGGCAGTCAACAGGGTGTGTCAGTGGCAGACAAGAGAGAATGTTCAGGAGAGGGTCACTTCCTGGCAGTGGTCTTGTGGCATCAGGGCCTGAAGGATGTCTGGATGGACATCCTTGCCTGTGTGGGGGTTCCTCGGCTACAGGGGAGGTGTGCTGGTGGTCTGTGGGTCCTATGGCAGGGCCTCTATTCCACTAGCTGCTGCAGAAGTGGAGGGCTCTGTTGGAATGTAGCTAGTGGAAGGGGCCTGCTGGTGGATGGAGGAGGCACGCAGGATGGTGGTCAGTTCCTTGAGCACCCCTGCAATGGAGGCCATGGTGGCATTGAGGGTGTGCCACTGCTGCATTGCCTCCTGGTATTCCCACTGCAGGTTCTCCTGTACGGTGGCGAGGATCTGGCCCATAGTGTTCTGTGGTTGGTGGTATACTCCTATGACTTGGGAGATGGCCTCCTCACCAGTCATTTGGTGTGAGTGCCCCATCTCTTGAGCCACAGGAGCCCTCTCACTGCCTCTGGCCCCCTGTGCCTGTGCCCCTGGCACAGTGTGCCCACTCCCAGTTGCACCAAGACCTTTATCATCTTGGGTGAGTAGCCTTGGCTCTGGTTCCTGTTTTGTGGGGCACACTGGTGATTGTGCTGTCCTTGGACACAGGTTTGGGGATGAAGGGTTGGCTGTGCTGTAGTAGCCACATGGGCAGGGGACTCCAATGTGTCCAGGGTGGGGCTGGTGGTGGTGGACTCACCAGTTGTCCCAGATGGGCCAGGCAAGTCATCCATATATCCAGACATCCACTGAGGCCTTCATCCTGGGGAGGGCTGTCTGTCACTGGCATCCTCTGCACGGTGGCAGTGGCAGCGGGACCTGTGGATGGAAAGGGAGGGAGTTTCATTGTGGAGATGTTCTTGTTCATATTATTGTCTGATTCATGGAGGAGCTTGACTTGCTTCCCAGTGATGACAATGACAGATGCAGCACTGCAGACATTGCTTGTGGGTGACGGATTGTGCCATTGTTTCCATTTTCCATTGAGGGTTGAGGATAGTGGATAGCATTGCTGTCATTTTGCCATGTGTTCGAATGCTGGGGAAGCATCCCGTTGGTGTGGCATGTGCTTTGGTTTTCCGTGCAGGTGTTCCACTGTGAACTGGGATGGTGATCTTTTGATGTGCAGGGAGTGATGCATTGTGAGAGTTGTGGTGCTTGGCATTGTGATTTTTATCCGTGCATTAAGCAGGGACTGTGTGGGGATAGTAGCAGAGGGGTGGTATGGCATGCAGGGGAGAAGTGTGGGGTGATTGGAAAGGTGCAAAAGTGTAAGGTGGGGTGGATTAGGAAGTGATAGGTGGCGGGGACACATGCTGGACAAGAGTGCTTGGTGCCTGGGGAGTGTTGTTTACTTACTAGAGTCCAGTCCTCCGATGATTCCAGTTAGGCCCTCAGGATGCATGGTGTACAAGACCTACTACTCCCACAATGTGAACTCAGTAGGAGGAGGTGGGGGCCCACCGCCAGTCTGGTTGATGGCAATGTGGTGATGTGTTGCCATAGAATGCACCTTCCCCCGTAGGTCATTCCACCTCTTCCTGATGTCCTCCCTTGTGCGTGGATGGGTGTCCACTGAGTTGACCCTGTCAACAATCCTCCACCATAACTTCATTTTCCTGGCTATCGAGGTTTGCTTGACCTGAGCTCCAAACAGTTGTGTCTCTACCCTGACGATTTCATCTGCCATGACCCTCAACTCATCATCTGTGAAACGTGGGTGCTTCTGACGGGGCATGGTGGTTGTGTTGTGGATGGGGGGGTGTGTTGTGTGTGTAGGGTGCAGTGTACGGTGCTTGGTGGGGGTGTTTGGTTGTGTGTGCTAGTGGCATCTGGTGTGCAGTGGCGATGTGTAAGTTGTTTTGCTGGTGTAGTTGTGTGGTATGTGATGTGTGGGAAGTGTGATGGTGCCTATGGTATTGACATACAGTGTCCTCCATTGATGTGTTCCTCGATATCTCTGTCAGAAGTTGTAGTTGCAAAGGATTGTTGGGGTGTGTGAGGGTGTGTTATATAGTGCAGTGGGCAGGTGTGTGTTGTTTGTGTATGTGTGTCGGGTGTGGGGTATTGAGACTGTCCAATGCAGTGTCGGGCCTGGTGGAGGTGATTTTAGACCGCAGAGATTCGCACCGCCAATGGTTTTGCACCGTGCAATGACCACTGTGCTAATTTGTGGGTTGTAATATGGAGGGCAGGTTTGTTGTTGGTGTGGCGGTGCCGGTGGTGGGACTGTCTCTCTCCCACCCTCGGTCGGCCTGGTGGTTTAGGATTTGTGGCTGTATTTGGGAGGTCTTCAGTTTGTGACTCGTAATACTGCGGTCATTGTACCACTATCACTGGTGGTCTTTTGGTGGTCGCCAGTGTGACGGTCTTGCCAAAAAAATGCCTAACTTGTAATGGGGGCCCTAGTCTTCTCATGGGAATGTAATGTATGAAAAAATTCACATTAGAAAATGAATCATCATTCTAGCGATCACAAAAAGGCAAAATCTGCAGGCCTCACTTATGCTAAGGCAAGAAATCATGAAGTTACATTCAAGTATTATGAACTTATGAATTCAACATTAACACTTTTTCAATAATGTATGTAATACATTTCATGTTAAATGATAAAACTTTGTAAATGCCTTTCACTAATTATAACACAGAACTGCATTTCTCTCATTTTTGCACATATATTTAATTCATTAATCATTAGAAATTCAATGTTGTTTTAATATACCTTGTTAATATAGAGTTTAAATTGCATTTTAATACCACTTTTGTTTTAATAACATTTATTTAAATTCAAATACCACCTAATTTGAACTCTGCATTATGACAAGGCACACTCATAAGCATGTCAGTGACATTTTCTATGTTTAAACTATTAGTGCTCTGAATCAAATGGCTCATTTTTGTCACATTCTGACGATTTTTGTGACATGAGAGACACTACTTAATTTCAACCTCTGTCAGTCTTCACCTCCACATTTAAAAGGTCTTACTGGTAAGTAAACACTTCTTCATTGATGCCAGTTGCAGACGAGATTTCAAGAAGTTTAAAATAGCAGTTCGCTCAGTCTACATGGCATGCTATAGAAGTATTTAGTAGTCATTTTATGGAAGCATAATCTTTACTAAAGACATAGAGATGTAGAATATTCCCACTCCATTTTCCTTTGTAGGATGAGGCTTTCCTCCATAGGTTCTAATGAGTTTTTGCTTTTTCCTAATTGTAATTTAAAAAGAATGGAAGTCACTCAACCTGCAACAACATCCATTGATTCATCAAAGATGGATGTTCGCAAGAAGGAATCTAGAGTTGCAGTTCCACAGTTCAGCTTCTTTTTTCGACATGTTCTTCCTGAGACTATGAGCAGCAAAACATGAGAATGAGCTCACCAATTGATCTTATGTAATGCTGTGGATCTACATGGCTATTACGCGCATTCATGTAGCTTTACATTGCTGGATAGTTACATGTTTTAATGTTACTGGTGGCTTGAAAAGATACAAGATATTGCAGATTATTCAATGCCTCTGTGTCGTTGACAAAAATATTGTTTTTTTTTGTTAAGTAACACTCGTAAAATCTGCATTTCTATTCCATCTTTTTCCCCTGTAGGCTAGTAATATGTAAAAAAAAATCAGAACCGTAAACAATGCTTATTTTTTTACCTATATGCTTTTAATGTTTTAACTAACAAAAGGTTCACATCCTAAATTTGAACAATTCACACAATTTAGAATTACTGCTATCAAAGCAAGTTTTGTATTACCTTATGAATGCACCATTGTCTAATTTTAAAACTAAATACCAGCACAAAATCATCGACTTTATTTCATTTTCAAAAACTGTCATATATTTAGGAAGGACAAGCGTTGAAAAGACATGGTAACTGTTTCCTGGAAAATCAAGAGGCAAAAAGAGATTTGAAATTAAATGACATTCATCTTACTTTGACCATGATGTAGCTTTCACAGCTTTGACTTGAGTGAGGTTTGATCAGAGAGATTTCAGGATCACAAACTCTGATGTTTAAAATGTCTGCCTGCTTCCCCAAAACATTCATCCTTCTGCACACTTATTTTTTTCTTCTGCGCTTTTTCCACTTCAGGAAAGTTTGCACTTTTCAATGACTAAGAGCAGCCTCTCTATCTCTGTCTTTGCAATTGTGCCCTAAATTGCAGTGAGGTTACAGATGGTGTACCCAGAAGACTCTATAATGTTAATGTGGGCATTTTTCAGACTCCAGTAGGGTATTCAATAATACATATCTCATGACGAATTCTTTCAGGAGCTGATCTGTCCTGATGCTCCAGAAAATGAATAAGGGTACACCGGCTAAGAGTGTTAATTTTTGTCTTTATAAATTGTTACCCAAACCGAGAACCATCATTTTCAGTGATCTCTTGTTCCTCCACTATGTCTGATTTTCCAAGCTATTAAAGTATTGAACCTCCTACTGGTAATGTAATGGCTTTGAGAAGAGACTCTCATGAGAAAAAGAAAGGGATCCTGGACATGCAACACTAACAAAAAGGAATGGCTAGCAGGAACGTTCCACAATCTTGAAAGATTTTGCTCCTGCATAGAGCTGTAAGACGCATTCATAATCAATAGCTTAGCATTTGTCGAACCCGGTATGAGCCACATACAATTAATCTTTTATCCATCATGTTTCATTATTGTGATGAATGCAGTATTTTAGTATAAAGTATATATTTTCTCTTAAATGTATATTTGTCCATTGTAAACAGGACTGCTAACCTTATCAATATTGGAGTATTATTTTGTGGGTATCACTTTCAGTGACTCAAGGCCTGATTAAGAAAGTAAAGTTACACTTTTGTGTAAGTTTAGTCTTTTTGAGTATTCGCAAACTATGATTTAATAGTAACTTTATGACTGTGGAGATTCCCCTCTCAGGGTGGAGAACTCCACGCATAAAAAGATAGGCCATCTTATCTTTTTTATGTGCAGAGTTCTTTACCCTGACTGCAAACACTCTGCGGTAATAAAGTTGCTAATAAATTGTAGCTTGTGACTACCAACAAAGAGTAAACTTACACAAAAGTGTAAGCTTACCTTCATGAATCAGGCCCTTTGTATTAAGGTTGTCTCTTTAGAGAAATCAGTGTTGGCCCAATTAGTACATATTACGGTGTTTGGGATGGAATTATTCCTAGGGTGGACTGTATACCATATTATAAACGAGGAAGGGTGGGGATGCCATTGAACACTAGGGAGTGCCTGGTCCTCACCATCTGCTCGAACATGCCAATGACTATGTATATCTATGCTTATTCTGGAACATTCCAACTATGGTGAGTTGAATGTTCAAACAGCATTATCAATATCCCTTCAGCCCTACGGTTAATGAAGAAACCTTTCCCATATTATAAGCTCTTGCTAGTGTCTCTGGGAGATAACTCTGACAGAGGACCAGTAACAACCGGTATCAGCAGCAGGCTGTTACTTTCAGATATTTCATTAAAATGACGTATCACTTAAACACATGCTTCCTTATTTTCGAGCATTTAAATGTCCAATTAAGATGAAAAAAAATGGGTTACATTTATAACTAAAATTGGGATTTAACATGAGCTACAATGGGTACGTTAACAGCTTGAGACAAGCACTCAATATTGAGACTTGGAAGGTGCGAGAGATTCCATATGTGAAAGCTAATAAGAAAACAATAAATTCAACTCTGCAAATATTGTATCTGCCAACGTAGCAATTCTTTAGCTTTGTACTTCGGGGCACACAAGGAGCTCAATATTTTCTCAGATGCTTAGAAACTGTCCTACATCGAATAATTTATTGGGTTAGTGAAAACCACAAGGTGTATTGTATTGCTACAATAGGTGAAGGTTTTAGCGCCAACTTTGATAAATTCACTTAAAACACTCCTTCCATTCTTTTCCCTCCACGCACTATTTCCATTATGTTACTAAAGCCATATATTTCGACAGTTATCTTCCGTATAGACACCCAAAATAGCTACAATTTCCATGATGTGTTTTAACAATATGTTTGTTGCCAACTAACTTGAAATGTGCGTGCTATCACCAAGCGTCACGTTGTGTACTGTGGTTCCGCTAGGGCACGCACATCGCGCCTTCATCTTCAGGTGTGTGTGTCACGCGTGCTTCCTGGAAGTCGCTGTCTATACTCAGAACATAATTGGCAGACGGTGACATGGCTGTCTGCAGGCGTCTCTCTAAATGCAGCATATTTCAGCCTTTATCTAGCGATGACTGCTACCTGAGAGACGCCCAGGGCCGTCTCGAAGGGCTTGTAGGGGCTAATTGTGCCTGTTAGGACTAGCAATTAGCTGGGGATGCCTTGGCTAGGCGTCCCTGACAACCACCAGCCATCAGCTCCCCTCACTCCTTTTTTCACGTAACTAGATCTGCCTAATAGACAAGGCGAGGCTTAGGGAAGAACAGAGTCTTACTAAAGGGATGAGAGAGAGAGCTGGGACGCAAAGGAAAACGCTTTAGAAGAGGAGAGATACTGAATTAAATCATACCTCTCCCAATTTATGCTCACCTTATTGTCAAAGCAAAACAGTTCAGCAGTTTATTACTCATTAGTAATTTTAAAAAACCGTACCTGGGCTATTTCTGTGCCTTACATAACAATAAAAGGCTAATTAAGAACAAGCCATAAAGGAGATCGCATGCAGACTGTGCTCTGGTTGCCGCTAGTTACCATGGTGTAAGCAGTGCTTTCAAACCTGCAGCAGAGCACAAGAGAATTCAAATAAAATATCAGCTTCATTCAGTAAAATGGTGCATGTTTACCAGTTAATTAAAGCTAATAGCATCTACAAACATTATGCATGCTAATTTGTCACTCTTTACAAGCACATTTTCCATTAACATCCTCTCTGTGTTGGCACCTGTGTTTGCCTGCCACTGCCAGTCAATCTTCCCATAAGCATGCAGTACTCAACAGATCAGATTCAGTGGTAGCTCTTCCTGACCAAGTTACTATCCATAGCCTTTGTTAATATGAGATGGGGAGTGGCATTTGCTTTTAGCTCCACATTTATGAGGAAGGTGTTCCATACAAAAATTGTGCAAAGTGGAGTGATAGAATAAATCCTTACGCAATCAAAACATCCTCATTGTTTCTGTTGAAATTGTTATATGCAGAGATGGAGGAGTTCTAGTATCCAGGCCCGTCCACTCTCAGGTAGTCACATTGAACACTGAAATCAACAGGGGAGTGTGCTGGTTAGATCAACACAAGGCATAGGGAGAAGATCTTCCCCACTGAGCAGGCGTGCTTGACAGATCTACTCTTTTTGTCGCGAGACCTTCAGCATAAAACCAAACTGATTTTGGTAGAGACATTTTTTATTTGACCAAATGAAAGTTTCCTACAGCATTCTTGTAAAATCTTTTGCTGCTATAGGAATAAGGGACTTTGGTGTATTCTGTGAAACATTAGCTTTGTGATTGGAGAGAAAAAGAGTTGTGCTCGTGTTATGTATGATGACTGGCGTTCATCTATTTCACCATGCTAATGTGGCACCATCTGGTTTCTTCTGGCGTACAGGTGAAAAAGGGTTCAAAGCAGCCATGTCTTGATGAAGCAGAAAATGAAGGTTTTGATTTATTAACGCATAAACGTAGTGTGAAATAATCATGTGTGACATTAACCGAACTAATAAAGATTGTACGGGGACAAAATGTGTCCTCAGAGTAGTTTGCCAACATTTATATGCGTGCTTTATATAACGTGGTGTATTAGAATGGCACTAATCCGACATAATCATAAACGTGTGCTACGATTTGCTTGTTTGAAATGCGTTAGCTTAGCATTACTTTAGCGGAGGCTTTGGCCTAGTGGCCTGGTCTCACGGTTTAGATGTTCGTATTTTTCCAATGTGCTATTAAACGTGTATTTCTGCTTGAAGTTGTACTTTTCCACAGAAACTGTTCACATGCTTATCTTAAAGTTTCCTGCCAGCCTGGCATATTTTCTCTTTAATTCAAGGTCGACTTGCAGGTGCGGACAATGGAGGCTCTGAAAGTGAGCTAATTGGGAGACAATGTTGCGATTTGCGTACCCATCTCCAAGGATAATGTATGCTTAAGTAAAAGCTTGAGAACTGTCGTTTTTGATTGGTCAATTTGAAGCTAACCTATGAACCCTCCAATGGAGACCCTACTGGACTCGAACTATTGTCTATAAAACCCAGGTGCACGAGAGGAAACTCTCTCTCTATCATCGGACATCCCGCCATTTTGACTTCGTAGCTATTATGGCCCACTTTGCTGCGACGCCATTTTGAGAGACTTTGATGCTTTCTCTAATCGAGAGAAAGAGACTTTAATGATTCTTGCCCTAGAGACTTTAACTTTGAAATGCCCTTTGCATGAAGTGGTAGTCTTACCTTGCCGCCGTGAGGCAATTGCCCCGTTCACCCTTGTCCCTTTGTTCCGTCCCATGCTGATCGAGAAACGGTACCTGTGAGACGAAGACTTCCTTGTATGCTGATCGTAATTGGTAAATATGAAAGGAAATTGTAAAATTGCATTGTGTTTCTTTTAGGTAACCAACTGCTGATTTTGATAAGGTCCCTAGTTAGGAGTTTTCTAAATTAATGTTGCTAAATTATTTTTGCATGAAGTCCCACATGCCGATGCTAATTTGAGGTTAGACGAGGATTCCATATGTCGCACGATGCAATTTGAGATCTTGTTATGCTGACTAAATGTATGCAATTAGTTCATTACAGATTATCGTATTAGTGATTTGCATTGCTATTATCGAATGCCTTGTGATTCAAATGCTACATAGATTGCACCTGTTTCGCCGCTATGGACAGCTATTAATGTTCATATATGTTTATCATTTGGTGTTGAGACACATTTATATTGTGCTAGCTTTGTTAATATAGGGAAATAAAATTCACTAACTTTGCAATAAACTGGTGTGGTTATTCCTGACTGAAAGGTCAGGGTTCGCCGAAATGTATTCTGGATTAATTGTTAAGTGTTATGTTGATCAAGGTATTGCTTATGTTCGTTATTGATTATTGATTTCAGGAAATTGATCGATTAAGAGTACAGAGAGTTCCCACTTAGTCAAAAGATTCATCGGCCTAAAGAGCGTCCGAACACAGGTAAAATATTACTGCGGACCGCTCTATCAGTAGATGGTAGCAGAGGACGGTTACGTCTTTTGGGACCCTGTACTATTAGAGTACATGGTGTTGAATTAATGGTTACGCATTTTGAGGCATCATTCGAGAAGTTGAATTAGATTTTTCTTGGATAAAATAGATTGACAGAATGATGATGGGCTAGGTCCACCGCGACTTTCCCGGGATCTCGGAGCTTGCGAATGGAGAGAACGGAGGTGTGGAAACAGCGTTGGCGGTACTAGTGATGGTATGAGTGAAGTTAGGGTTTTGCGCTTGCACAGCTTATTGCTGCAGGGTGTGTGAAAAGGTTGCGAGGATTTTTTTTTCTTTTTTTGAGGATAGCGGAGGTGCGACTCCAAGTGTAGAAGTAGAGAAGTCGTCGAACTTCATAGAGATAGCGGAGGTGCGGCTCCGAGTGTGAGAGTAGGGAAGTCGTCGAACTTCATGTGCGTGTGGCGCTTTGTGCATAAAAAGGTCCACGTGGTTGTTGTTGTTGAGACGGGCCCTGCGAGGTCAAGAGACTCCGGAGTATGTTGATCCATGTTGTGGTCTGGACGGTTTAGTAGGTTGATCGGGCGTGGTCAACGAGTCGGTACGTGTGTTAGGGAGTGAAAGAAACTTCGACTTCGGGCTTTGACAAGATTCTAAGTGCACTAGAATAGATCATTGTCAAGTTGAGAGTAGGTCTGCGGGTCAGATTTGCTTGCGAACGTGGGGACTGAGAAAGACGGAATAGCGGCCGAGGCTAGTGAAAGGTCCCTAAGGTCCTGAAGCGACTGTGTTACCCTTCCTGTAGTAAACCGACAGATCTGTTTTAGTTTTTGGTAGCTCGCGATACATGCAAGAAGTTGTTACGAGAGGAGCTGAGTGAAGGAAGGCTAGCCGCGAGGCTTTGTCAGCCGCAGTGTGTGTGAGTGTGACGTCACTAGGAGCCGCTCTGGGATAGGTTGGTTGGAGAGAAGGGTCACGCACGGATTGGACGCAGTCCGTGGGGCTCGTTTGGAAGGGGAAAGGCAAGCGAAGAGTATTCCGGGAATTAAAGTCACCTATTGATTACAAATTTTGTGGAATAAAAGCGACCTATTGATTATAAACTTTGTGAAATAAAAGACGAGAAAATGAAATTCCTTAAAGCATTTAGGAGTGCGATGAAGGGGGAGTCTTATATTAAAGCGAGCGTAGGAGAGGAGACGCCGCCCGAGGGCACACCAGCTTACATTGTAATGGAGGAAAAAGGGGTAGCTCCGTGTCTTTGGCTAAAGCAATGGCACAAACTGACAGAGAAACATGGGAGCGTAGCGTTCCCGATACATGGGACATTCAATATAAGGATCCTAGAGAATTTGAGATTCACGATGTATGACATGAAGGTGCCTCCAAGGCCAGCCCAGTTTGAAGCTCTAGCAATCTGGGAATTAATGGCTAGACAGCAACAGAAGAATAAGTTTGAAACAAGGATGAGGAAGGTAGAAAAGACACTAGCGGATGCTAGGTGGGATAATGCGCAGAAGGTGTGGAGGTCAGATGTATTGCAGGGGATAAAATTGTTTCCCGCAATTACTAAGGAAGAAGAGGAGACAGGTAAGAAAGCTACCTGTAAGACGGACAGAAAGTGTTCCAAGGATAGGGAGGACGAGGAAAAATTGAGAAGAGAAGAGGAGTTAGAGGATGAGGAGTTAATAATGCAATTGCTGAACGACCGTCCACCACCTTATGCGGAGAATGGACAAGGTCCAAGTACCAGTTCTGCCCCTCTGGCATCGGTACAGAACAGTGAAACCCAGAGTTCAGGAGCGCCATCGGGATCTAAGGACCCGAGTTTACTGTTCACCCCGCAGATACCACAGGTTAGGAGAATATATCCAGATGTGCCCATAATGAAACCAGCAGAAAATTATCAACCGCAGATGCCAGGGTACTACAGTAGTGACAATAGTGGAGGAATGGTTCTAGAACAAACAGTAAGGGGAGTACAGAATGGTCACAATCCAACAGTGACACAGGCTGAATCAACTCAGTTTATGATGCCTCAAAAGCCGATGCAGGGAGGAAACGCATATGGTCAGATGACAGGGAGTCAGATGGGCATGCCGACAATGATGACCCATAGTATGGGGATGAACATGCCTCAGAACATGGGAAATGGACAGAACCCAGACGCGATATCACTACCCATTACTGTAGGTCCACCGGTACCTCTGTACAGTCAGCCTAATTTAGGCATGAGCAGTCAGGGATCAATGCTGCAGAATGGGACAGAAAGGAGGTGCATAGAAAACACTCCGGGGATAACTCCGATAGCGGCTCAACCAAATGGATCTGGATCCTTGATGGAGTTTAGTCCCATATGTGCTCAGTCTACACTGGTGAGGTCGAGTCCCCCACTGATAATACCTTTAACATCGAATACTGAAAAGTTGCCGCAACCATCAATGGCAGTCGATGTGAATGCTACACTGATGGGGGTAAATGCGCAACAGCTGACACAGTGGTTCAACAGTTTAAATTCCACACAAAGTTCAGCCAGTGGGAAAGGAGAAGACTATATGAATAGGGTCAGGTTGAACATGGAAGCACAAGAATTGGTGGAAGGGACTATGGGTGTAAATAGGTTAGAATCCTACACGGAAGAAGAGCTGAGGTATCTATGTCCCAGGATTACGAAGGAAGTGAACAAGGTACATAAGAGCTTGCAGGAAGCAGCTCACAGAAACGGGGTTGACATAGACAAGATGAAACACTTGAGCAGAAGCTACAGGTTGGATTTTGGGACCACAGATTTTGAACACATGAGGTCAGCAGGCATGAAGACACACCTCAGAGAATTGTTACAGAGTGCACAAGTGTGGAGGTGCTTAGACAAGTGGGAAAGCAGATGGGTAAAGAGGAAGGATAAGAGGAGGGACAGTGCTACAGAGCACAACGAGAAAAGACCGCAGAGCAGCGAGACAGTGACCATGTTACCAATGAGGGAGACAGCAGGGGTAAAATTAATACATGTACCATGGCACAGAAGCGACATTCAGTCATTTACGGATGATTTTCCCAAACTGAGATAGAAGCCGATTGAATGGTATCAACAGACTGATAGGTTTGTGAAGCTTGCAAAATGTCTCTGGGAAGACCTGAACACTCTCTTTGAGATTGTGGTTCCGGCAGATTTGTAGGAGGATTGCAAAAGAGCTGTAGGTTGGCCGACAAGTGAACCAGAGAGAGACAGAGAGACGGGTGCACCATCACCTATGGTGATGAGCTTGTACTATAAAGTGATTGAGCATTTGAAGACGAAGGTTGCCGCGAAAAATGTGGATTGGCAGAAGATTGATCGAACTGCCCAAGAGGCTAAAGAATCGATTCATAGTTACTATGAGAGGTTGTTGAAGGCGTTCAAGAATTACAGTGGCACGGAAACAATAGAGGCGAAAGATATGCTTCATTTTGTGTTCAGATTTGTGGAAGGGCTGAGACCAGAGATAAGTCAGATGATAAAGTCGCATTTGATTTGTTGGCAGTCTAAACCGATTGATGAGGTCTTGACTTATGCGAAATACTGTAGCGACGAAATTGAGGTGAAACAGAAAAGGCTGAAAGAGAAGGTGATGATGATGCAACTTAAAGCAGCTCAGACAGGTCTGCAAGGTTTGCAAGGGATGCAAGGGTTCCAACAGCAGGTACCGCAGCCGCAGCCGCAGTTGCAGGGAAACATGGCGTTTCAGCCACAGCCTAGAGGCAGAGGCAGAGGAGGTTTTGTGAATAATGGTCCGGATTTGAACACTGTTGTGACGGGTGTGCATGCAATGAAGAAAGTGATGCCGTGTCACGCGTGCGGAATTGTAGGTCATTGGAAACGCGAGTGCCCGATGGTGGTGCAGGAAGGTGCAGGTGCAGGTGCAGGTGTTGGTCAGCAAAACAATGATGTCAATGCATTTCAGACAATGAGGGGACCGAAAATGAGAGGTCCAAACCCAAATTTTCAGACCATAAATCAATTGCAGGGATTACAACCTATGCAGCCGCAGCAGATGCAGATGCCTCGTATGCAGATGATGCAAATGCAGCCGATACAACAGCAGTTACCCATGGTACCTAATCAGCAAATGCAAATACCTTTGGCACCAATGAGTAAGCAGCAAGTGATGGTTCCTCCACAGGTCTCGGGTCAGGTAATGAGTACAAATGGCACCGTACAACAGTTCCCATTACACAGTGAGAGTGGAATAAACAATGTATGGGAGAGTGAGAGCTCAGAAGAAGAAGGAGATTGTGTGCTTGCAGCATCCTTGGAAGTTGATCAAAAGGGTCCGTACGTAGAGGGAAGAGTGATGGGTCATCGTGTTTCATTCTTGGTGGACACGGGAGCCACACGTTCAACTGTTAAGAGTAGTGAAGTACCAAATTTGCCACTCTCAGGGAGGACAGTTCAAGTGGTGGGAGTAGCAAACAGGCACCTGACGAACCCAATAACAGATCCGGTACCAGTCAGCATCGGTAACTATCAAGGGGTGCATCAGTTTGTGATATGTGATTCAAGCCCGATAGCACTGTTAGGGAGAGACCTATTGTGCAAGCTGGGATGTTCGATCATGTGTTCGAACGAAGGAATAACAATCCAGACGAGCAGTGATGGGGAAGAAGAGGATAGTGTAGAGGGGGATGAAATGGAAACGGTGGATGAAGAGTATCCTCTGATTTGCCTTTTCCCGATGATAACTGAAGAAGATATTCCAGCCGAATTACGAGAAACAGTCGGAAAGGAAGTGTGGGACATGACAGGGAAAGAGGTGGGATTGATGAAAGGAGTGGAACCAGTGAAAGTGACGGTAAAGCCCAATGCGATCTTTCCCCAGACCCCACAATACCACATGCCACAAGATACCCTTATGAAAGTTGCCCAACTCATTGACGAATTTGTGAAACAGGGGGTACTGAAAGAAGTGTTAAGTAGTCCATGTAATTCACCAATAATGGGACTAATAAAGCCAAGTGGAAAGGTCCGACTTGTGCAAGACTTGAGAAAAATAAATGATATCATAGTCAAATGTTGCCCTGTCGTACCGAATCCAGCTGTGATAATGTTTCAAATTCCTTGCGATGCCGAATGGTTCTCGGTCATCGATTTGTCACAAGCATTCTTTTCTGTGCCTCTTCATGAGGACAGCCAATTCCTCTTTTGTTTCAAATTCCTAGACAGAGGCCCTCATTCTGACCCTGGCGGTCTTTGACCGCCAGGGCGGAGGACCGCGGGAGCACCGCCGACAGGCCGGCGGTGCTCCAATGGGGATTCCGACCGCGGCGGTAAAGCCGCGGTCGGACCGGCACCACTGGCGGGCTCCCGCCAGTGTACCGCCGCCCAATTGAATCATCCACGGCGGCGCAGCTTGCTGCACCGCCGCGGGGATTCCGACCCCCCCTACCGCCATCCAGATCCCGGCGGTCCGACCGCTGGGATCCGGATGGCGGTAGGGGGGGTCGCGGGGCCCCTGGGGGCCCCTGCAGTGCCCATGCCACTGGCATGGGCATTGCAGGGGCCCCCGTAAGAGGGCCCCTACATGTATTTCACTGTCTGCTGCGCAGACAGTGAAATACGCGACGGGTGCAACTGCACCCGTCGCACAGCTTCCACTCCGCCGGCTCGATTCCGAGCCGGCTTCATCGTGGAAGCCTCTTTCCCGCTGGGCTGGCGGGCGGTCTGAAGGCGACCGCCCGCCAGCCCAGCGGGAAAGTCAGAATTACCGCCGCGGTCTTTCGACCGCGGAACGGTAATCTGACGGCGGGACTTTGGCGGGCGGCCTCCGCCACCCGCCAAGGTCAGAATGAGGGCCAGAGTGTACAGTTGGTGTCGAATTCCTCAAGGGTTTTCTGAGTCACCGTCGATATTCAATCAGGTTCCAAAGAAAGACTTGGAAGAGTTAGAATTGCCATTCGAGTCAACCCTAGTACAGTACATTGACGACTTACTGGTTGCATCAAAGACAGAAAGCAACTGCACAGCCGATACCATTGCTCTGTTGAACCATTTGGGAAGGAATGGACACAAGGTGTCTCCCTCCAAATTGCAGTTCTGTCAGAAGAAAGTGAAGTACTTGGGTCACCAGATAGAGAAGGGGTCACGGAGAATAATGAAGGAAAGAATAACGAGTGTACTTCAAATGAGTCCGCCCAAGACGAGAAAGGAGGTGAGGAAATTCTTGGGAATGGTGGGCTACTGTCGCCAGTGGATTCCCAACTTCTCGACTCTAGCGAAGCCGTTACTGAAACTGACCCAGAAGGATGCTTTGGATCAAATTGAGCTGAAAGGAGATGAGATGGATGCCTTTGTTGAATTGAAAGAATGCATGTGTAGGGCTCCAGCTTTAGGTATGCCTGATTACACAAAGCCTTTCACACTGTTTTGCCATGAACGTGATGCATGTTCTTTGTCTGACTTGACTCAAGCCCATGGTGGCGTAAACAGACCAGTAGCATATTTTTCAGCTACTTTGGATCCGGTCGCAGCAGCACTCCCAGGGTGTTTGCGCGCCGTAGCAGCAGTTGGTATCAGCCTCACTCAGAGTGAAGGAATAGTGATGGGACACCCAGTAACAGTCATGGTCCCTCACTCAGTTGAGATACTTTTGACCCGCTCCCGAATGCAACACATGACCGGAGCAAGACTCACAAGGTATGAAACGATAATTCTGGGCTCACCGAACGTGCAGCTGAAAAGGTGCACTACGTTGAATCCAGCAACCTTGCTTCCTGGAGAAAATGCTGAAATTGAGAACGCTAAAGACGTCGAGCATGACTGCCTTCAGGTGACTGAATTTTGCACAAAACCTCGACCGGACATCAAGGATACTAAACTTGATGAAAATGACCAAATTCTTTTTGTTGATGGTTCATGTCTAAGAGATGGGATGGGAATTTTGAAAGCAGGATATGCTGTATGCACTGTAACAGGGGTCTTGGAAGCGGGATGGCTTCAAGGAGTTTATTCTGCACAAGTAGCAGAACTTGTAGCCCTTACCAGAGCATGTCAACTGTCTGCATTGATGAAAGTCACCATTTACACTGATAGTCAATACAGGTTTGGGATTGTGCATGACTTCGGACAACTATGGTCACAGAGAGGTTTCCTGACTTCTTCAGGGTCCCCAGTGAAAAACGGGGAAAGAATAAGGGAATTGTTACATGCCATTCAAGTGCCAGCTGAAGTTGCAGTGGTAAAGTGCAGTGCTCACACGAAAGGACAGGACTATGTTTCTCTGGGAAATGCGTATGCGGATCAAGTCGCAAGATTTTGTGCCTTGAACTGTATATTACTGAGAGATGAATGGAACTCAATAAGTGAGCCAGAACTAGAACCAGCTGAAGCATTTGCCTTGAAGGTCGTAGATACAATAGAAGAACTAAAAGCACTACAGAATAATGTCAGGGAGGATGAAAGAGATTCCTGGATTAAATCACAATGTATAAAGAGACAAGACGAGTTATGGGTTTCACATGAGGGAAAATTTGTTTTGCCAAATAGTCTCTTATCACAGCTTGCGCGGTTCTATCATGGGCAAGCTCACCTAGGGAGAGATGCCATGATAAGATTGTTCAAAACTGATTGGTTTAACCCCAGATTTCGCCAAGCTGCAGAAGCAGTTTGCCATCGATGTGTCACTTGCCAGCAGATGAACCCAGGAAAGGGAACAGTTGTGAACGCGAGCCACATTGGTAGGGCAAGCGGGCCTTTTAGTCGTATGCAGATGGACTTCATTGAGATGCCTGTGCATGGAGGTCTGAAATATGTGTTGGTGATTGTGTGCATTTTTAGTCACTGGATTGAGGCATACCCCACACGTAGAAATGACAGCCTTACAGTTGCAAAGCTATTATTGAGAGAGTTGATACCACGTTTCGGATTCCCGATCTCTTTAGAATCAGATAGGGGAAGTCACTTCAACAACGAGGTGATAAAGTTACTTTGCGAAGCGCTGAACATTGAGCAAAAGCTGCATTGTAGCTATCGCCCTGAAGCATCAGGACTGGTGGAGCAGATGAATGGTACACTGAAATCAAGAATGGCGAAAATATGTGCATCGACAAATTTGAAATGGCCTGACGCATTGCCCTTAGTGCTAATGTCAATGAGAAACACTCCTGATAGAAAGACTGGATTGTCTCCGCACGAAATCCTCATGGGCAGGGCTATGAGACTTCCTGCAGTTCCCGCAAACGCGCTTTTGAATATTACAGATGATATGGTGTTAGACTACTGCAAAGGTCTGGCTGACGTGGTTCGCTCTTTCTCTCACCAGGTGGAAGCAACCACCTTGCCACCGATCCAAGGTCCAGGACACGCACTGAAAGCAGGTGACTGGGTCGTGGTAAAGAAGCACGTGAGGAAGTCGTGTCTGGAACCCCGTTGGAAAGGCCCTTTCCAAGTGATCCTGATGACAACTACCGCTGTGAAGTGTGCGGGGGTTCCCAACTGGATTCACGCCAGTCACACAAAGAAGGTGTTGTGTCCCACAGATGAGGAAGTTGAAGCGCTGAAATTGCCAGTGCCTGATAAAACAGTGCCGAGTGCTGAGGCAGAACAAAAGCGAACTGAAAGCGAACAAGCAGAAGCAGGAGAGAAAGAGATATTGTTGGAGGGCGAAGAGTCCGACTCACTTGGGGAAGACCAAGGAGAAAGTTCAGACAGCGACGAAGAAGCTGCAGGTGACAAACAACCTGAAGCAGCTGAGGGTAGCAAAAAGCCTGAAGCAGCTGAAGGTGACAAGGAACCTGAAGCAGCTGAAAGTGATACAGAGCCTGACGAAAGTAACGGTGACGAAGGGCTCGAAAAAGGTGAAAAAGCAGGAGAGCCTGATCAGAGGAGGGCTTTCCCAGAAACAGACGATACAGAAAAAGAAAAGGAGAACGTGATCGGTTCCCCTGAAGGAGGGGACAAGGCAGAGCAGAACGAAAAAGTTCAAACTTCTACAGAAAAGGTAGCAGGTCCATCAAATGGACATGGTGCAAAGAGGAGACTAAGTATATCACCAGTAAAACAAAGGTCTGGAGAAGGTTTGAACGACGGAGAAAGGCCAAAAGTAAAAGAGAAAAGAAAAGAAGTGTCTGTCGTGGTACCAACCTCGAGTGAAGAAAAGGACTTGACAAAAGAGGAAAGTACCAGTGAGGCAGAATCGAAAAGAGAGGCAAAACTGAAAAGGAAAAGGATACCGAACAGAAGGTATTCCGGTCCTGAATGGGCATATGCAGTCAATGACGATTGGACTGACGAGTTTGTATCTCTAAGCATCGAGAACGAAGAAGAGGAAGAAATACCGATAGAAAAGAAAAGCTTTATGGACAGTGTTGATTGAAAGGGTGATAAATGATATTGCTTGCTACAATCTAACGTGAAATAAACAACCAGCTGAGACATTGCTAAACCGGATGAGACATTTGCTAAACTGATAAAGACTGAGTTATTGCCGAATTGAGACAAATGCTGCTAACCGATAAGTGACTGGCCTCTTGAAGAAGACGGTGTGAACATTGCGCTCGCTCAGCTTTGTAACTGAATTGCTAAATAAGCTTCATTTATAAGTGCTTCTAGCTCTCTGATTCTATACAGATCATGACGCAAAACAATAGAAAGAAATATTGTAAATATGTGTGTATAGGCTTGGTAGTTACATGTGTACTAATAATAATGGCAATTGTGCTTGGAATGCATGGAAAGGGTGAGAATGAGACTATTGAGGCTTCTACTATTGCTCCTGTTACTGTCACTGAACTAACCGCATTGAAAAGGCTAGCACTGGATGAGAGACTCTTGCATGAAAGGAAAGAGCTTTCGTATAATGTTTTCTATCGCTTACTAACAGAATATGTTGAGACTATGGATGCGAAAGATTGTTATGTGTGTACCCAGATACCGACATCAGTGAAGGAAGGGGTGACATATCACCACATGCCTCTTACTTACGGGATTACATGTAGTATAGTAATGTCTAGATTTTATGGTCAAACTAACATACAGTATTTTTACTCGAATTATGATGTTACCTTTGCTTATGTTCCTATAATAGCGCAGCTAAGCCAGATTGCTAAAGATTGGGATGCTAAGATAATGAGGGAATTTTTCGAGCCAATGCTACCTTTTGAAACGTCTCACGCTCATAGGGAAAATCTTACTTGCTCAGTCTCTGCTGTAGAAATAAGCTTTTTAGATCGCACAGATGATAGAAGGGCACAGATGAAGGCAAAATTAGAAAAGGAGCTGCATAAGAGGACTTCAGTAGATAACTATGATTTTGCTGCTATAAAGACACAAGGGAAAATAGCTTTAGATGCTTGGCATGTAGGAAAAGTTTGTATATATCGAGGAGAATCTTATTATGATAATATTTTTGTAGGAGCGAGTGAGTGTAAACACACGTTTATCTTTAAGGCCAAATGGACATTCATGATGGACGGACTTGACCCTGTCATTCCAGGTGTATATTACATTTGTGGGTATAATGCCTATTATCGTCTTCCAAAGGGATGGTGGGGGAGATGTTATTTGGGTATAGTGTTCCCAAAGGTTTATCAACTGGATGACCTATCGATGATTCAAAAGACATCTGGATCCCATCGTATCCAGAAGAGAGAGACCGCAGCTGCTGTGGTAGGTGATATATTTGGAGCCATGATTCCTTCGTTGGGAGTTGTGTTGAATTCCATCAAAATAAGAAAGTTGTCTACTATAGTGGATAACATGTTGACAAAGTTTTCAGGTGCTATAATCCTGATGGATGCTGAACTTGCAGCGGAAAGAGCTATGACTCTTCAAAATAGGCTTGCTTTAGACATTCTTTTAGCAAAGGATGGTGGTGTTTGCAAAATGCTTGGTGCAAGACACTGTTGTACCTATATACCTGACAATAGTGTGAAAATTAAAACTATGCTTGCTAATCTAACAAAAGAAAGTGCAGATTTGAAGGAACTGAAAGAACCAGGAGTGTGGGAGAAGGTAGGAAAAGGACTTGCTTCAGTGGGACATTGGATTTGGGAAATTTGGAATGGAATATTGTTAAAAATAATAGAGGAAATTTTAATAGTGATAATTTGTGTATTTGGAATTTGGGGAATAAAAAGGGGAATAATAATGATTATGGAAAGAATTAAAAGAAGAAAGGAGGAGAAAATTATGAAAAGAATGGCAGAAGAATACAAAGCGCAAACTAGGGGAACTAAAAGGAAAAGGGAACTGACAGAATTTTAATGGAATAAAATTTGTGGGCTAAATTTGTGTGATGACAAGTAGTCATCAGAGGAGGGATTGATGAAGCAGAAAATGAAGGTTTTGATTTATTAACGCATAAACGTAGTGTGAAATAATCATGTGTGACATTAACCGAACTAATAAAGATTGTACGGGGACAAAATGTGCCCTCAGAGTAGTTTGCCAACATTTATATGCGTGCTTTATATAACGTGGTGTATTAGAATGGCAATAATCCGACATAATCATAAACGTGTGCTACGATTTGCTTGTTTGAAATGCGTTAGCTTAGCATTACTTTAGCGGAGGCTTTGGCCTAGTGGCCTGGTCTCACGGTTTAGATGTTCGTATTTTTCCAATGTGCTATTAAACGTGTATTTCTGCTTGAAGTTGTACTTTTCCACAGAAACTGTTCACATGCTTATCTTAAAGTTTCGTGCCAGCCTGGCATATTTTCTCTTTAATTCAAGGTCGACTTGCAGGTGCGGACAATGGAGGCTCTGAAAGTGAGCTAATTGGGAGACAATGTTGCGATTTGCGTACCCATCTCCAAGGATAATGTATGCTTAAGTAAAAGCTTGAGAACTGTCGTTTTTGATTGGTCAATTTGAAGCTAACCTATGAACCCTCCAATGGAGACCCTACTGGACTCGAACTGTTGTCTATAAAACCCAGGTGCACGAGAGGAAACTCTCTCTCTATCATCGGACATCCCGCCATTTTGACTTCGTAGCTATTATTGCCCACTTTGCTGCGACGCCATTTTGAGAGACTTTGATGCTTTCTCTAATCGAGAGAAAGAGACTTTAATGATTCTTGCCCTAGAGACTTTAACTTTGAAATGCCCTTTGCATGAAGTGGTAGTCTTACCTTGCCGCCGTGAGGCAATTGCCCCGTTCACCCTTGCCCCTTTGTTCCGTCCCATGCTGATCGAGAAACGGTACCTGTGAGACGAAGACTTCCTTGTATGCTGATCGTAATTGGTAAATATGAAAGGAAATTGTAAAATTGCATTGTGTTTCTTTTAGGTAACCAACTGCTGATTTTGATAAGGTCCCTAGTTAGGAGTTTTCTAAATTAATGTTGCTAAATTATTTTTGCATGAAGTCCCACATGCCGATGCTAATTTGAGGTTAGACGAGGATTCCATATGTCGCACGATGCAATTTGAGATCTTGTTATGCTGACTAAATGTATGCAATTAGTTCATTACAGATTATCGTATTAGTGATTTGCATTGCTATTATCGAATGCCTTGTGATTCAAATGCTACATAGATTGCACCTGTTTCGCCACTATGGACAGCTATTAATGTTCATATATGTTTATCATTTGGTGTTGAGACACATTTATATTGTGCTAGCTTTGTTAATATAGGGAAATAAAATTCACTAACTTTGCAATAAACTGGTGTGGTTATTCCTGACTGAAAGGTCAGGGTTCGCCGAAATATATTCTGGATTAATTGTTAAGTGTTATGTTGATCAAGGTATTGCTTATGTTCGTTATTGATTATTGATTTCAGGAAATTGATCGATTAAGAGTACAGAGAGTTCCCACTTAGTCAAAAGATTCATCGGCCTAAAGAGCGTCCGAACACAGGTAAAATATTACTGCGGACCGCTCTGTCTTCACAAAGAGCAATTTCAAGCAAGACATTTTCTGTAAGAGTCTGTGTGGGTAGCACTGAATAGCCTGACTCTATTAGGATTTCAGAATCAAATTGAATCAGTGAGTCTTATCTTTCTCACTTCTCAGTTAGAACAGTGTTTTGCATGGGATACTTAGGGGAAGATTTACTAACATTACACGCAATGCAGCACAAAAAGGCAACTTGCTGTGCTGTGTTGTGCTGTGTGGCGTGAAAGGTAGACATCAGAAATGTGTGATATTTGCCAAGATGGGGCACATTTCTGCTGCCTCCATGCACTTGCACACTGTGTGCTGCCTAGTGCCAACTAAGGCCGACCTTCACCACAGAGCACAGGCTCCTGTGGTACAAGTAGGAATGGTTTGTACAGGAAGGGATACATATAAAAGGTAAGTTATGAGCAGAAATAAAGCTATTCCCCCTTGTTATGCATGGGTCTGGGAGGCGTACCATTTTGACGTGTTCCCAGGTTTACAACTCTTAGTAAATCTGGGAATGTGCCAAAATCCACCCATAGAACGCCTCCCTGCCATAAGGTAACGCAAGGCATCAAAATGCACTGCCTTGAGTTATGTTGGAGATAACTCAAAGGTGGCTTTGTGTGGATTAGTAAATCCCAGTTAAGCACTTCACATTTCCTTTTGTCGCCATGCATGACGCAAGACAAACACAAGCCCTTCGTAAATCTGGCCCTTAGTGTCTGCAGTGACATGTAATCATAGTCATTTACTTTGAGAGCCAAGCAAAGCAACATATTTTGTATAGTAATTTCGTTTGTTCACATTTTACCTGCACAGTAATATGCCAATAGGAAAAACATATAATTTTTTTGAAAACAGGAAACCATGTCAGGTTGTCAACATGATGAACACCTTACTGAATGTTTATGTGCGCACCAGAGGGCTTTGGCCAGAAAATCAGAAATACAATAAAACTGAAAACTGATATTCAGTTTGAAGTGACCATGCAGTTCTATCAACCAAGCACCCTTTCTAGTTAATCGCAAACACGAGCACATATTGGATTTTCCATTGCTTAAATGTATGCGGGAAGCTTTACGATCAACTCCACACTTTAAAGTAATTTACCTAGACCCTTAGTCAGAATAGAAATAGGAGGCTGCATAGACATATCATAGAAACCCTTGGCATCATAATTGAACCTGTTCCATTATACTCTTTTACTCCCACTAAAGTTGATTTTCTAGCCAGAACACTTATGTGCCTCGAGATGGAAAAAGAAATGGAAAAGGAAGAAACCAACAAAAATGAATGTGAGCTGCAAAGAAATTAAGTTCAATACCTCTTCTCCTAAGGAGTCCACTACCACATATTGCACAACTGCCCCCCCCATCTGTCAAGGAAGTACGTAATTAAAAATGCTTTTTATCTACAAACAGCTCCCGTGCCTTTAAATATATCGCTCAAATACATTAAAAAGGAAGACTGAAATGTGTTTCTTTGTGTTCCTAAAGGTTCACGCTCTCTACAATTTCAGGCATACCCACCTTACTTGATTCTTTTTTGTACGACTTGCCTTCCCACTTTTAATTTTGGAAAATACTTTATTTTTTATTTAGACAGCCTAAAATCATAGCAAAAAATTACAGAATTACAGACACATCATAGAATCATATCTATAAATAAATAAAGACTAAATACATATATACGTAACCAAGATTAGCTATTTAACATATCTATAAAATCTCTAAAACATTTTGTGAGAGGTTGGCCGTGAACAGCTTTTTTGGAAATTATGGGGCATATTTTTACTCTGTTTGCACCAGATTTGTATCATTTATTTGACGCAAAACCGGCGCAAACTTAACTCCATATTTATATTTTGGCGCTAAACATGTCTAGCGCCAAAATATTGTAGTTAACGTCATTTTTTGCCTGTGGAAAACTACCTTGCATCAATGAGATACAAGGTAGGCGTTCCTGGGCAAAAAATGCCTCAAAGGCCCTAGCACCTTATTTATCCTCCAGTGAAAAAATCACGCACAGAAGCCTGCTTAGCCCCATTATTTAACGCCTGGGTATGGGCAGGGATTAGGGGACCTGTAGGCAGATTTCCATGGTCGAAGACCATTGCAATTGCACACAGGTGCCCTTTCCTGTCCCCAGGGACACCCACGCCCACCCCTACCCACACCAGGAGGTCACCTACAAATGTGGGACCCATCCAATAGTAAGTCCGGGGAAGTACATTTTTTTTTGTCCAACGCTGCTCGGAGGCCCTGACTTGGGACTTCCTGCACAGCGCTGGCACCAGTGGCCAAGCCCAGGGGACATTTGTTCCCTGGGCATGGCCATTGGGGTGGTGGGCATGGCTCCTGTCTTTACTAAGACAGGAGCCATGTCCATGGGGCTTGTGCACCAGAAAATGGCGCTACACTGCCTATTGGCAAATATTTTTGCCTCTAAACAATGTAGTGCCATAATTTGGGGCACAAGCCCTGGTTCCCCCTACGCCTCCCTGGCCCTGTTAGCGTCCTTTGCAAGGATGCTAACAGGGCCTTAGCGCCGGCTAGCGCCATTTCATAAATATGGCATCCGGCCGGTGTCTAGGAATGGCACTAGCCGGCGCTATACTTTTCGGTGCAAACCTGCATTAGCGCAGGTTTGCGCCAAAAAGTATAAATATAGGCCTATATCTCTCTAACCTTTTGTGTGACTATATTTCCATTTCTGGGTGATGAGTTATTCCATTACTGTGCAACTTGCAACTTGCATCCAAGATTCGCAAAAATAAAGGGATCGTACATTTGTTTACTCAACCTCATCATAATTAGTGCTGGATCAATGGAGACCTTGCTGCCGAAATCCAAGAGAGCACGAGACTCCAGTACAGGGTCCACTTTTGGCAAGTAGCAAACATATGAACCCTGATAGCTGGAGTTGTGCTATGTATGGGGCATCCATAGCTGGAGTCAAAATCCCATTTATTTAACCTGTCAATGGTAATGCAAAAGTCGAACAAGTTCCAAAAATGTAGTAACTGTTATTTAACAATATTAGTTGCTCTTGAGCTCACTTCCCTAAAATCTACCAGCATATGGGGAAATATCTCGGTGTTGAGCCATGCAAACCATTTTAAAGCCCAACCATTGAGATGAACCAGCTCAGGTTCTAAGAAAAGGGCACAATTACAGCAATTTTATGTTTTTTGTTGTTGTTTTGTTTTGCAATGAAACCTGGCAGATTGAGGGTAATGCATCGAATGAAGCATCTAGAGTGTTAGAGGATCAGTGTGCCCTTAATGTAGGTATCTCCAAAATTCGTTGGTGGTTATTCCAAATTCTTCATTGATTTGTTGAAATAAATTGAGTGCTTGTTGGAAAAGAACTGATGTATGAAAATGATTTTGAGCTAAGGCGAGCCTTTGGGTATATCAAAACAGTTAGTCATCAGCTGTTTGAGTGTGGAGTAGCCTTGCAGTCAGGGCACTTTAAGCTTGTTCGTGCTATAAAGCCAAATCCATCCTAAGTCACATGGTGACATATGCAACTGATTTTGGATGGGATTGAGGATCTGAGAATCGCAACAAAAGATATGTTGGTGGGTTATCCAGGATAGTCTGAGAAGAAATATAAGTCCCAGCAGCTTCTATTCTGACATATCTATACTGCTGGGTGAATTATGGGAGAGTATGTTTATTTCCGAGCCTGTAAAGAGAATTTCATATCATAAAGTAAGTATATTAAAAACTGAATATGAAACTGAGAGTTGCCACATGAAGCCAAATAATGTGTATGAAATATGCTTGTGTAAAAACCCAAATATAAACTTTCATGGAGTTACACACTATTTGTATGCTAACTGTGTTCGACTTAATTTCAAAATATTCAGTTGTATGGAGCTACAGTTTCTTGACGAAGGAAGAATCTTGAAATAAATATCTAGGGAATATTTAGAAATGTGTAGCTCTAAAATAGAGAAGCCCATATAGGGTGGTAGCTGACAGAAACTTATCTAGCAGCTCTCTGCTAATTAAAAAAAAAGTCTATTTGTGAATATTGATGATGAACTGGTTAAAAGATAGTGAGCACATGAGCAGTTGGGTTCCACCATCACCATGGGTCTAATGAAGCCAGGTTATGCTTAAATGCCATTCTAGCCTGTCATAATCTGTGTATTGTGGAGCGATATACAGCGATGGTGGTATCTACTCTTGTTGATTGAAAACAGTTAAACTCCCCAAGTAGCACAACTTGCCCAGCCATAGTTAAAAGGCATTCCTGAATTTCCTAATACATCCCAGAGTCATCTGTGTTTGATCTGTATATAGAACATAAGTTCACAATGATGTTATTACAATTAACTGCAGTTACTGCTTTTCTACCACCAGCATCTACCTTATGTCTCTAGGTCTGAAAATGTGTATGAAAAACGAGTTGGTGGTTCCCTTAACAGAAGAATTAGTGGAGAACTCATGTATATATTTTGCTCCCATTTGCGTACAGAAAGTCTGTATTTGTCTACAGCTCGGGTTTCCTGTAAGCAAGTGATATTGGGATCAAGGATCTGCAATTCAAACTGAGCCCTTTTACACTTGATACAGGCAGTTAGTCCATTAATGTTCAGAGAAATTATTCTAATCTTGGGTTCAACTGAGTCATGATTAATTAGTGAAGAAATATGAGGCAAAGAAAATAACACTTCTCCTGCCTAAGTTTTTAAAGCTTGGTCACTCCTAATTCTCCCTCATTTCACACAAGCATCGATCTGGTAGACAGATCACTCCCACCCTAACCATGATGAATGTGAATCGCTGGCTGTATGAAACAACCACGCATGCCTGAACCAAGCATGCATAAACAATGTAGTCGGAAACATGACCGTGTCTTTACCATGCATGCCTTTACAATGAATTTTGTCGCAAAAGCATGATTGGTAAAGAAATATGCATGTTAAATTGCACTGCACTGCCCCCCTCGACCTGCCCCTAACACCTGATACCCTAGCCCTAATCCACTCTGCCCAGCCCTTAAAACTGACCCTCACCCCCTGCAAGAGCCCTAAACCTGACACCACCCTGCCCTGAAATTTACCCCGACCTCCCCTGCCCTGAGCCCTAAAACTGATCGGCCCTGTCCTTAAACCTACCCCGACCCCCCTGCCCTGAGCCCTACAACTGACCCACCCTTAAAATTACCCCTTCCCCTCCCCGCCTTGAGGCCTTAAACCCTGCCCCTTGCTAAAAACTACCCCAACCCCAGCCCCCTACCCTAAGCCCTAAAACTGCCCCCCACTACCTGCAGATGACTCATGCCCAGTTAGAATAACCATGTTTCCTTTGAAGAACAGTGGGCTGTGCCATCATTCACTTGCATTCCGTTGTAATGGTCATATGTCTATTACCTACTGGTGGGTAGGCCCATTTCCCCTGTTATGCAACATGTCTATTTTCCTGTTCCTCTAGTTCATTGGAATATTAATCACCTCCATGTAGGCCACTTCTCCTTTCAGAACGCTCCGGGCTTTGTGTAAAAATACCCTCCTTGAATCTGCAGCAGCACTTGGCCTCAAACCTGTTTCCTATGTGCACCAGCAATGTTCCTGCACTCATCTTCCTGTGTCCCAATCCAGTGCAAGTCTCTTCCCTGCAATTGTTTCCTGATTTGCCCAGAGTTTCCAGCACTCTAGTCTTCCAAGCCCTTCTTATGACTCTGTGATTCTGGAGTCTGCAACGCTTCCAGTGTTTTTCTCCATGAGTTATGACTCGATTATGCTGAGCTTTTTGCACCGAGTTTCCTTTTGTTTTGGATTCCAATTCCAGTATTGTTAAGGCTAAGTGCTTAACTCGCAGGTTAGTGTGCACTAAACCACAGACTTGTGATATTTCAAGACTTTCTTCCTGAGATGTGATCCTGTTTTGAATTCTGAACATTGTTGGAGTATTGAGCCTTCCCCTGAGGCCCAGGGCTTTGAAATCTTGTTGTAGTGCTCTGAACTCTTCACATACGAACTGAAAGTTTGTCATTGTGTTCTGGACTAGTGGTATTGGGCACCTTGAAAATAGCTCTGAAATTCTAAAGTCATATTTGTTGAGACTTGGATTTCCTGTATGTTTCAGAGTTCTAGAAGCTCTTAATTTATTCTTGAATTGGTTACTGTTCTCTCTTTCACCTAATGTTTATGAAGATGCCTGCAAGTTTTTCTGAAGCATAAATAATTGTTGGTGTTCTAAGAAGGGAATCGTAGATACCATTGTTTTTTGTCATTTGTAGAGTATTGCATTTACATAGAAGATGTTGATGTCTAGGAAGCCCCAACATTCTAGGCAGTGTATGAGGCAGTCAAGCAGGTCCTGGAGTGATGTGGTTTCTTCTTTTTCTTGTTTTATCCCATCCCCTTTTACTTCTGTGGACTGTCGGTGGAAACAAACAGTTGTAACTTGTTGCACTGCTCAGCCCCAGTTGGGATTGGAGGTCCAGCATTTTCCCTGTGGTTGGTACCAGGTGAGTATGTGACATGTGCCTTGAAAGGGTGAGGAGTTTGAATTATGTTCATTGTGAATGGGGAGCCAGTGGAGCTCCTTCAGGTGTGGTGTGATGAGAGTGCAGCGTGGGAGGCTGAGAGTTATTCTGACTGCTGAGTTCTGAATGGTCTGCAACCTTCTTGTGAGTGGCGTGAGCTACGGTTTTCTGGGTGCTGATTGGGAGCCATTTGAAAATCTTCCTCAGCATCTTCCGGTTATGGAAGCATGTGGTGATGGGTATTGATTGAGGCGGTCATGTTGAGTTTGCTGATAATGATGATCCTGAGGTTCTTGGCATCGGTGGTGGGTGGCAGATCTTTGTCCTAGCTTTATTGGCCACCAGGTGGAGTCACATGGTGAGATGCTCTTCCTGACTACAAAGATTTTGTTCATGTCGGTGTTCAGCTTTAAACAGTTGGTCTTCATCCAGTGAGCAATTTCAGTCATTCAAGCATAGGATTTGATCTGGGAACTGGTAGTTTTGTCGGTGATGAAAAGAATGATTTGCATGTCATCGGTTTTAGGAGAGAACATCATGTGAGTGGATGATGCTGTCTAGAGGGATCAAGTAGGCATTGAAGAGGATTGGGTTCAGAAAGATTCTTGATGAACTCTGCAGATGAGGTCACGGGTGTCTGAGGTCTACTGTGCCAGGCTGACTGAAGATTCATCTGAGTGCTTGTCCTTGGATTCCGATGTCAGGTAGGTGTTGCATAAGGATGGATGGGAAATTTGTGGCAAAGGCTGCAGAGAGGTCCAGGAGAATGAAGGTTGCTGTGCCTCCCCTGTCCAGAGTCATGCGATTGTCATCTGTGGTAGCAATGAGGGCAGTTTCCATGCTGTGGATGAACCTGAAACCAGACTCAGTGGTGTTAAGTAGTTGGTGGTTGTTGAGGTATTCAGTGAGGTGTTTTTGTTGATGATTTTCTCTAAGATCTTAGCTGGGAATGGTAGTAAGTAGAACGGTCTTTAGTTGGCAAGGACTGAATGATCAATAGAAGGTTTTGTCAGCAATGGGAGGAGAGCTGCCTCTTTCCAAGCATGTAAGAAGGTTAAAGAAGAGGTGGAGGCATTCAGGATGGGTATGGGCATGGCGCTGATGGGTTGCAGTTATCTTGAGTAAATGTGGTGGGGACCAATGGGGCCCATGGGTGGATGGACTTCATAGGTTCTGCAGTTTCTCCGGAGGACATAGTGGGTCAAGTGGTTACCACTGGTTCTTTGGATAAGATTGGAAGGCGTTTGGTGAGGTCTATCAGGTTCAGTTGTCAGCAGGAGTTGCTGTAAATGGAGGTGATTTTGTTGCTAAAGAATTGAAAGAGATTATTGCAGAGGTAATGCGAGGGGTTGATCGAGTTGGATGTGGCCAATGGAGATAAATTCTTTAACAATGACAAAGATTTCTTTAAGTCTGTTGGTGCCAGCATCAATGTCTTCTGACAGAGTGGTGCATCTAGTTCTCTGGATCATTTGGCGGTAGCATCTTAGGGAAGATATGAACGTGCTCCTATCTTCATTGTCCAGGCTCATTCTCCCTTTGCACTGCAGTTGTTTGCAGTGGCATTTCATCAATCTGACTTCCTTCAAGTACTAACTGACCCATGGTCAGGATCTTGCATTGCTGTGCTTGAGTTGGGCCAGGGATTTGGAGAGGGAAGTGATCTCATTGTTGAAAACCTTGATTGCTTTGAGAGGCTGTCGCTGTGCTCAGGTCAGTGGTTGTCGGGAGCAGTGTTCCAATCCTTGTCAGTGATGCTGTTCCAGTATTGGTGAGCTGGTCTGGCAGTGGTGCATGTGCATTGGAGCAGGATAAGGATGCTCAATTTCACAAGGACATGGTCTGTCCAGGGACCGTGTGGGCTCATTGACTCGGATGTTGCTGAAGTTGGTGAAAATAGGGTTCAGGGGGTGTACAGTGACATGGGTTGGCTCCTTTACTTCTTGGGTGAGGCCCAGGCTTCCAAGGCCTTCATTGAGTGTTCTTGAGTTGGGGTTTCTGTGGGCTTTCAGGTGGAAATTCAGGTCTTCGCATAGAATGTAATTGCATTCATGGAGTGGTGAGACAAAGTCTGTGATGGTGTGGGTGAAGTTGGATGAGAGCATCAGTACCAGGATTAATATCAATGATATCAGCCATATTAGATTGCCTAGCCCACTTTCCTCAATGTAACTTGTAGCTGAATCTCTAACTGAGGTGCTATAAGTGGTGCATACATGTTGATGCTGGGGACTTTATCCAAAGTACTTCATGACACCTTAAGTGCACCCAGGTTGGTTTCTGCATATTCAAGTCAATTAGATCTGCCTCCCTAGGCACCACTGTCGGCGCCATTGCAGGGATACCCTTAAGTCCTTATTTTTAAAGCCATCCTCCCCAACTGCAAGCATTACAAGGGTGTGTTATGAAAGGACTGGCCCAGCTGAACTGAACCTGAAGGTTAAGATAAAGGCAGAGGGGTGGATTCAAAATACTTCATACACAGGTTCAGTTGCACATTAGATTGTGAATTAGACTTGGATGTCAGTTGGCGAGTGACAAGAGGATCTGTCTGGCTGCTACCGATGTGCATTGATTTTATTTTTCCACTCGTGCTCTCTCATGCTGTCCCTCAGGCAGATCCGTAGCAGAAAAGTACTCTTCTAAACCTCTGTTGGGATTAGATATACTCTTAGTACAACCTCTTGATTTTCCTGTGCTGACAAGTCTCATTTTACTGGTATTTGTATTTTTCATAGCTAGCTTTGCAGGCTCTTTATGTGACTTGGCCACTATCATGAAAAGAAATTCTGTTTGCCCAGGTGGAGTGTGAGTTGTAACAGTCACAGATATGCTGACATAGTAGTAAGACTGGACTGGCAGTAGCAGGCATGGGGTGTTTCCCTGGGAGGCGGGTTAATTCACACTTGCAACCCCCACCCATCCTATGGGGGCTGGACTGACAAAATTGGGTTCCCAGTCCGGCCCTGCATAGTACAGCCAGATGTCTCTGTTTACCAATATGAGAATGTGGTTCCAGTAAGTAATTTCCCATTCATATGCTTAAACAGATAGCAAATATCAGAATCAGAACACTGTCAGATGGCAGGAAAACAGAATAACAGTTACTATCAAAAACACAAACAATGTATTGAGTAGCTATGTGTATAAATATATTGTGCCCAAAGAAAGTATAGAGAGCCAGCAAAACCCCTCTCCATTTCTCCACAGAATGTCAGCTCCAAGATGTAGAGTTTTGATCTCAGTTGTAAAACCCAACTTGCCTCTCCATTAAATTATTTGGCACAATGATTTTGTTTAGTGTGGTCGGCTGGGGCAGTAAGCCTGATGTGGTTCCCTGGCTGCAGCGGGTAATTACAGGGATGACAAAGCAAGCCGCCTCTTAGACTTCAACTCCAATGTCCAGTCGCTCCAATTGGACAGCGCTCCACAGCAGCTGGGAGCACAAGAGTTCACTATGTTCAGATGTTCAGTAATCTCCCTGCTTGAGCAGGAAAAATAGGAGCAATGGAGTGATCATTGAATAAAAAAGCACTTAAGGAGATACTCTGAACTGTGTTTGTTCAATGAAAATGCAATGTTTGAGCCATTTTCAAACTGTATATTTTCTGTGTGAATTTTAAATGCTTTTCTAATGTTGTGTAACATGCTTTTTTTGTGGTTGAGTGTATGGTAATATTGTCCTGATGACTATGCTGCTCACTACTAAAAAGAAATTAAAAAAATGGAAAATTCTGCAAGATACTCTTATTTCTGATAAGTTACAATGTTGAGCTCTTTCTGGCAACAACCTATGGCCACGTACATTCATTAACCTGTGTGACTGAAGGATTTGTTAGACATATTCTCTTTCTCCACTTCACTGTGTTTTTTTCTACAAGTATCTAATAGAATTCATTCTGTCACAAAACTTTGGCAATTTATGCATAGGTGTGTTTTGGAAACCTATTAGGTTTTATTGGGAATCAGGAGATAGCTTAGCCTTCTGGCTTTCAGGCTTGTACCTCCCTCACCTAGTGACTTTTAACCTACTTAGCCTGCTCTGTTTTAGCACATTTATTTAATTATTTATACCAACATGGCTGCTATGTTTATAGTTAGGACGATGTTTTGATTTAATGTCATCAGTGACACTCTGTGAAGGTGTCACTATCAGTCTCAAAGACAAGTGACATACGTAGGTATTCCCATCATGTTCTTACTCACTTATGTGTGACAGGAGCATAATGTACCTTTGGAGGGAATGTTCAAAGCATGCCTTCTTATCTATTGTTTGGGAACATACCTGTGTCAAGGGTCCTACAATATCCGTATAAATACATCTCAAGTAGACAAGGTTATCAGAGGGATTCGTACCAGATGCCATCAATGCTATCTATACTACACATCGCCTTGATGCAGACCCAACCTTCGTGTCCCCCTGGGGTCTGATCTAGAGACCTAATTCCAAGGTAACAAGGGTTGGGTGGGTGCTTCTCGTGGACATGGTACTGACCGATTAGGTTTATCACACCTAGCTCTCGTTAAGTTAGAGATTAGGTTCATCATGTGTCGTAGTTTGGACTTTTGCTCTGGGCAAGACTGCTGGTTCAAGGAAGACAGTATTTATGTTTGTAGGTGACTATGCCTATCCTACAACAAGTTACAACTGTAGTCCCAACCCTTCCGGCTCACTTAGCAGTACCTCACCAACAACCCAAACAGTTAAAGGTGATTTGTGGCAGCCTTTACGCATGGACTCGGAAGTATGACATCTCAGGGAGTGTCGTGGTTGAACAGAGATTACCCCTTTCTCACAGATATAATATGTCTCAACCAAACACAGGCAATAACGAAGATGCAGTAATGTTTCAATGCTTTTTATTTAATACAATGCAGTAAACTGTATTGGCTGCAATGATTAAGATAATGAACAGTACAAGAGATAGAATTGTAAAGACAAGGGTCATGATTATGAAGACTCCCACCATCTTGTATTAGCATAGAAAGACATAAAGTGTATCATATGCCTGTGTACCCTATAATAATAGGCCTAACCTTCTACCTAGAGAAGAGCTCGGTATGTTAAACTTAATCTGCCAATGCCATGTCCCTGTAAGGAGCCCCCAACCCTGGTTACCTTGAGTGAGGTCTCGAGCTCAGACTTCGGAAGAACACGAAGTCCGGGTCAGCGTTAAGGCGACGTACAGCATCGATAGCAGCAATGGTATCTGGTCGGAATCCCTCTGATTATCTGTCTAAAGTGTGATGTATTTATACAGATCTACTTGGACCCCTGACGTAGGTTGTTCCAAAACAATAGATAACGCTGCATTCTTGGGACGGTAATTTCTAATATGAGCACCTACAGTTTGTTTGTCTTTGTTGTATGAGTTGACGCCTTAGCGCGGTGACACTGATAACATAATTCTAAACAAAAGGTCCTAACTATACACAAGGCAGCCATCTTAGAAGAATTAATTTAAAAAATGGTCTAAGACAGAGCAGGCTAAGTAGTTTAAAAGTCACTATGTGACGGGGGCACGAGTCTGCAAGCCAAAGGCTAGGCTAACTCCTGTTATCCCATTAAAACAAACTAGGATTCACTACACCCTCCCCATTGCTGTAACAAGTATGACACCAGTACTGGCCGCCA
The DNA here is from genome assembly GCF_031143425.1 of Pleurodeles waltl. Lineage (NCBI taxonomy): Eukaryota > Metazoa > Chordata > Amphibia > Caudata > Salamandridae > Pleurodeles > Pleurodeles waltl. Next base: position 396,596,859 of record NC_090451.1, read on the forward strand.
CTGAAGGTGAGGTAATCCAAAAGCTAAAAAAGCTGCTCTAAACTAAAAGCGAAGCATAAAAACCAAAGTTAAAAACATAGTTAAAATTGAAAGTTTAAAACATACTAAAGAGACTTAGGCCCATATTTATACTTTTTTAGCGCTGCGTTTGCACCACGTTTTGACGTCAAAACGGCGCAAACATACAAAATAATTGTATTTTGTAAGTTTGCACCGTTTTTGCATCAAAACGCAGCGCTAAAAAAGTATAAATATGGGCCTTAAAGTCAACCATGACAAGCACAGCAGGCCAAAGTAAATCATTGTGGCGTGGAACTATAGTCATGATCTTGAAGACTAGCTCCGAAGTCATCTTGCAAAAAGACATCAAAAAATGAGGCCAAATCATCTGATGTGAGATCGATCACTTGGGCAGATGGATTCATGGAGCAAAAGTGCGCAATAGTCTCATGTGCGGGTCCACCTGCGTCAGTGACATTGTCCGTAGATGGTAGAACCAACTCTGAGTGTTCATAAGTGGCCTCACGGATCAGTCTTAGTCTAATGGGGCACGACTGTGTATGAACCCTCATCGGGGACATCAGCACTTCTGGGTCCACTGGAGATACTGGCAGGACGGCAAGATACACAGTTGGCAAATGTTCAAAGAAGCACCATGCGCAGTGAAAGACCGGCTGCACGCACCAGAGGAGTGGTCGAAATGACAATGACCAATTCCACTCTAGTTCCTCCAGCAAGGAAGCATCAAAGATCTGAACCATGCGTTCATGGCACAGTTGTGCTGGTGGCAGTGGCTCCATCGCTCCGTGTAGCTGTAAAGAGACAACCACTGCGAATCAGAAAAAACATCAGTAGTATTCCGCCAAATAATGCCAAAATTATAGGAAAGCCACCAAACACACTTGAAAAGAGTGAATGGATGGCGGATGGGATGACTCTGAAGATAGCCTGGAAGACAGACACAAGCCCAGACCCGACAGCCTTAAAGAAGTGGACAATCCCAGTAGTGCTTGAGGCATTGAATATTCTGGATACCAGCTCACCAAAGTGCTTGGGGAAGTTGGTATTTAATAGGGATTGTATCTCGGCTGATGATCTCGCAATCTTGAGCGCATACGCCTCTCTAGCTGATGTCAACGTGACCTGTTTCTGAAACAGTAGCTCCTTTAGTCTACTCAGCTTGTCATAATTCACATTAATAGTATCAATGTGAGGCCACATTTTTGATACCTTTATCTCTTGTGTGGGGGGAAATAAAACATGTCCAAAACACGCAACAACCTTAGAGATTGAAATTGTGTAGGCAAGGCCCGGTCGCATACCGCAACAGCTTTGATCAGTCAGCACCACGTAACTGCCATTGGCAAGTACATGAAATGCTGGTCGAATCAAAGAGACGGCAGTACCCTTCAGAAAACAGGACAAGTTTGCGACCCCCGCATTGCAGTGGCCGTGAAGGGACACCTGCCTGCAGATCATAGAATGACAAACAGTAGTCTCACATTCACTTCCGCTAAGAAAGACTTCTGTTTCTCCGTTCAGACATTTATAATCAAAAGGCAACTCCCACTCTTCCTTAATATAACTATCACCCAAACGCTCATACCTGCCCACGGCAAGCTGTTTCAAGCACTTTGAAAAACGAAAGGTGGATATGGGCAGATTAATAATGCCATGTATGAGCCAGACAGGCAAAGGACTCTCTGCAATCGTAAAAGGCAACTTTTCCAGCTTTTCTATATGAAGCATGGTGAAACTTGCTTCCCTTTTAGCCATTGTCTGTTATTTCTCAGAGAGATTAAAGGCAGCGAACAGTTCACTACCGTTAATGTATCTCCAAGGAACACAGCCATTTTTCAATGTTTTTAAACGTCCAACCAAGCTGCATAATAGAACGCAGCTGACTTTGTCCATGGTATAAACGGGATATGACTGACTGAATAATATCAATCGTAGATGACACTATATTTGTGAGCGAATACATTCTGTTGGACAGGGTGTTCATGCCGTTATCGACAACCGCCAATGTTCTTTCTAAGTTTTCCTTATCTATCTGCCTTAAACATGCAGAGGCTTCTATCTGAGACAGTTTCCATATCTCATTATACATTACATATACAAATCTTTTAGAGCGCTGTTTTCTAGGACATAACTGGAAGTCCTGCAAGTCTATATTTTCAGAAAGTGTGTTCAGGTGTTCTTTAACTGCGGCTAACGTGTTAGACTGTACCCATTGTTGACACAGTATACCCACACTGTACGTAGGGACTATCCCCCTGTGTTGACCTGAGTTAAAGCGAGGATCTGGCCGGCTAATCTTAAAACCCCCTGAGGAATTTAAAAAATGAGCCTGATATCCATTGGTGTCTATTGGCCAAACTAACCACCCGCCGGGACTGGAAAGTGAAGAATTATAGGTACCAGCCTGAACTTTTACATCTAGCTCTTCTTCGGTGTTATTCAAAAAGAATTGCCAACCATTGAATTTACCCAGTGTGGGGATACTGGGCATGTTCATTTATTTTATTTTTGCTAACCCGAGGCAGGACGTCTGTTGAGCAGTGTCTTTCAAAAAAATAATTTGTTCAGGAATTAGACATGCCCTGAACAAGGCCTCCCTACCCTGTATTTGCCACTCCAATGTCCCCCATCCACTCTTTAAATCAATATTGTTCTTCCAGTGATCGTAACCTTCAATGGTATGATGGAAACAAAGGCATCTGAATATATCAGTTTTGTATCTGTTAGCAAAAGTTTCCTAATTTTTGAATGAGGTAATTTGAAAAAATATGACTTGGAGTTGCTTGTGTCATGCCCAGAAAAGTAAGTGATTTTTTCTAAATAAGTTTTAGGGCTCTCCACTGGTGGCGTTGAACAATGTTCCCACTGTGTGTAATTAAGTACAGGTCTATGTCTAGTTGCACGGTACAGGTAGTAATGTCCCCAGTTAGTGTAGCAGAACATTTCCCCATAATTAATTGTATTTACATATACAACATCACTTTCAAATATTGATAGTCCTTCATTTCAGTTAACGTAGTATCAACTGTCTGGACATCCCAATCATCAGAAACAACACCGAGTGTGATAACATCTGTCATGGATATTTTGAATACATACGGAATTTAAATGACCTCAATAGGCCTGTATATTTCAAAAGGAACTTTGTCCCTCACAATCCCATCAGAAATGGGTACAGCTGAAATGTTCACCGGGGACTAGACTCTGAGGACCTTGCGTGCGGAATGAGGTGGAGTTAAAACTTCATCTATTGGTGCTACAATTGCACATTCAGGAATGTAATGACCATTTATAAGCAAGAAAAAAACAGTCACAAAACCAATCCATAAAAATAAGGTAATAAATGTTAGGCAGAACCAAAAATAGTTCCGTGGATATATCAGGTAGTTCTTTTTAAGCCATTGATATAGCTTTCATGTCTTCGAATCATTTTCAATCGCATGAGTGGATGAGTCTGAAGAAAAGTCATCACTGTCGACAAAGTAGCCAGAGCCAGTCTCTGTGAAAACAGGAGCAAGTTCAATACTTGTAGATGAGTTTACTTCTCGTGGGGGATCATAGTAAATTGTGCCATCAGTCCATGTTGTATTGGTCTATAAAACAGCCAATTCTTGACCAGATGTTGTTGTGGAATTGTTGACTGGAAACAGCAAGAGCTCATTCCCCCCCCAATCCCAATGGTCGAGGAGGAACGTATATCATTGTTGGACATTGTAACATAGTCCATAGTAGTATTGGTCACTCTATTCTGAAGAGGAATGTCCTGTTGGGTAGTGAGAGGGGATCAGGAACCATCCAAGGGACCTCTGTGTCTACTGTACAGGATCAGCCACATGGTGTAGTTTGACATTGTCAATTGAAACTAATCTGTTTCCTCAGGAACCAGGCAACGGTGATAAGATTACAGTTCTGGTACCTTGTATTCCCAAGACTGAGACTGGTGCTCTGTAGGATGGACCGAATTCCTTCTTTACAGCAATATTTTCATGAACCAGGTCCCCAACTGTAGGAATCCAACAAGTGGAAGTTGTTGGAATATCCCTTATTCCTAAGGTGGCAGCACTGGTGGATGATTTTTCATCTCAAAATTGTTGAAGCTCCTGTAAAACAGTGAGACGTTCATTTATGCCAGAGGTGTTTCTGCTGCCATCATACCAGAACTATCAAGATCTGGGACATACATAGGTATCCCAAAGAGAACCTCATAGGGAGTTCGTTCCCCCGTAGACCATCTTGGCAGATTATTCAGTGCTCTCTGGACCCCATATAGGTGATGAAGCCAGCTCCGCCCAGAACCTAATACTTTAGCTGTTAAGGAGTGCTTGAGATCACGGTTCCGCCTCTCCACGACCAAATTTCCCTCTGGATGGTATGGTGAGGAGTAATGGATTTCAACACCCATTGTCCCCATGGTGTCCGTGAATGCCTTAGAGGCAAATGCAGGGCCCTGGTCCAAGTGGAATGCTGCAACCGCATATGTACCGATAAAGATCAGCAAATCTATAATAACAGTTCGAGCGTCAGCCGACCGCTGCAGCCATACCCACAGGTATCTAGAACAAGAATCTACAGTGACTAGAATGTATTTGTATGCACCATCCGTTTGGAGTGGACCACAGTGGTCCAGGTACACACATTGTAATGGCCTACTGGACACTACGAGGGATGTCTGTGGTGGGCGTTTGATATTAGAGCCCTTTATATGCTGGCAGATGTGACAACAAAGGACATATTGCTTTGTCTGTTTGTATAGACCCGGCTACCAGAATCTTTTCTGTAGGAGTGTTACCGTGGCCAAAATACCAGCATGAGCAGAAGCGACACCCTCATGCACTGCTTCCACTAGATCTAATCTCTGGTCTTCGTTGGGGATTGCTCAATCTCCAACCTCAGGAAGTGTTGTATAAGCAACATTCTGTGCACTGATATGGTACGAATATTTTGTAGGGTATCCTTTCGGGAGAGACTTGCCTTCAGCCGAAGCTTTCACAGCAGTCATTATTTCATTATCCAATATCGTATGGTAATGAGTCACTGCAGCCACAGAAGCCGTAGCTACTGTGGATTTGGCTACTTTGTCAGCCAAAGCATTACCAATAACGTGTACTCCTACACTTTGGTGGCCCAATGTATGTACTGCATGGACACATGGTAGCTTATCCTTAAGATCAGACACAATGATTAAGATAATCATTGTAAGACTGAACGCAGTAATATGAATCACAGACTATCAAAGTCAGTCTTCCTGTCTGTTTTTTCTAGCGCTAAAATAAGGGCTTTAAGTTCAGCCAATTGAGCTGTGCAGTCCCCGAGGGTCTGTGTGTAGGTATTGTGAGGGTGGAAAATTCCATCCTTCATTACTCCACTCACGGCTGCGCAAGTGGCTGAGTATTGATGTTTGGTACCTACAGCTGGTTGGCCTGAACCATCATTATAAATGACAGTATCATAGTTGTCTAAAGGTAAAAGATGTAGAGGAGCGGGCATATTGTTCATATTGGAGAAATTCTTGTGCCTGAAGTTTCGGAAAAAAACATAATCTACATCATTAGCTGTCAGAGAAGTTGCCCACTGAATCTAGCGTGGGTGTAGTGCTTTAGCATTAGGAACGCTTGCTTTGGTGACGGCCTCTAGTGCCGGCACCGGGGTAACGACAATGATGAGTTTCCCCTGGGCAAGTGGTCTCTCTTTTATGACAGCCATCCGAACTGCAGTTAGAATTTTTTCTGTGGACGCAAAGCGTTGCTCTGCGTTGCTCTGCATTCAGTATAGATGAGATTTATATGCTATGGGCACCGTGCTATCCTCATTGAAGGTGACATACATGAACACAAGGGCACCAGCAATTATTCTGATGAGCAAGTTTTTCTTGTTGTCACAGGTGTGTAAGTGTTTGGCTTCTAGCATGTCCTGTTGCAAATCCCTAAGGATGTGTGTATGTTCAATTGTCTAATGTCTGCTAGAAAAGTCTGGGCGTATTAAGTCATATAGTGGCTTGATGCGTTGTGCATAGTCAGGAATGTATGTTCTGCCAAAATTAAAGAAACCAAGCCAAGACTGTAGTTTCCTTAGCGTTTTTGGTGGGTGCAGTTGTGCATATTTTTCTAGGAAGTGTGGGGCCAGGCTCTTTCCTTCGTTTGATAGCTCATATCCCAGGAACAGTACACTGAGAAAGGCGATCTTACTTTTCTTAAAGTTGAATTTATAACTGACTTCTGCAAACCCCAAACTTATTTGATCAACCCTCACAAGATGAATGATCAGGTTGTCGTCTGTGAGATAAATGTCGTCCACATAGGATAACGCTTCAAGGTCAATATTGTGTAATATTGATGTTATTCGGGCTGAGAACAGCCCTGGACTATTCTTATAGCCCTGGGGTAGACTGCAAAAGCATTTTTGTGAGCCAAATGAGAATGCACTCAGGTCCCTACTTTCTTCGGCTAAATTCTGGCAGAAGAACCCGTTCGATATATCCAACGTCATTTTATATTTTGTGCGCACTATGGGGGTCATTCCGACTCCCACCGGCGGCGGTAACCGCACGCCCGGCAGGAGCCGCCGAATGACCGCACCGCGGTCAAATGACCGCGGCGGTCATTCTGAGTTTCCTGCTGGGCTGGCGGGCGACCGCCAGAAGGCCGCCCACCCGCCCAGCGGGAAACCCCCTTCCACGAGGATGCCGGCTCCGAATGGAGCCGGCGGAGTGGAAGAGGTGCGACGGGTGCAGTTGCACCCGTTGCGATTTTCAGTGTCTGCCACGCAGACACTGAAAAACTATGTGGGGCTCTGTTAGGGGGCCCCAGCAGTGCCCATGCCAATGGCATGGGCACTGCAGGGGCCCCCAGGGGCCCCACGACACCCGTTCCCGCCAGCCAGGTTCTGGCGGTGAAAACCGCCAGAACCAGGCTGGCGGGAAGGGGGTCGGAATCCCCATGGTGGCGCTGCTTGCAGCGCCGCCGTGGAGGATTCCCTGGGGCAGCGGGAAACCGGCGGGACACCGCCGGTTTCCCGTTTCTGACCGCGGCTGTACCGCCGCGGTCAGAATGCCCATGGAAGCACCGCCAGCCTGTTGGCGGTGCTTCGGCGGTCGTTGGCCCTGGCGGTCCATGACCGCCAGGGTCAGAATGACCCCCTATGTTATTTATTAGTGCCGTGCTATGTGAATTTTGTATAGCATATGTACGGGTATGGCTGTTTAAATTTAAATGTCTGAAATCTAAGACTATTCTATTGGAATGGTCTGGCTTCGCAACCGAGAATAACGGGTTATTCATTGCAGAGGTACAGGGCTCAATTACCCTCTGATATTCCAGCTGAGTGAGGATCTCCCTCACTGGAGCTTTCGCCTCATGTTTAACTGGATATTGTGGCTGAGGCTGGGGCGTAGACCAGATAGGTATTATATGACACGGAGACTACCTGTCCTAACCTACATGATTGCGATACAATGCAGGTGCCTGTGCTAGAGCCCACCTGACAGCGTAGGCTTCCTTTTTAGCTGCCTGAACAAGATTAGAGAAACAAGGCAAAATTACATTTTCCCCATGTGGGAGCTTAAGGATGTGTTTGGGCGACCAATCTCTTTCGGCCAATAGGATGTCACAATTAAGTTTGTCCCAAAAGATCACACAAAGATTCCACGTCTCCCTCAATTTGGATCTTTAGATCATAAAGTCTATCTGATGGGAATACACGCCCATCCGCCGTTTCAACTGCAACGAAATCGCTAGTTGCTGTTGCATCCAGATGTTTTCTCAGACTCTGCGACATATCGTGACCTCTGCTGCGCTGTCTAGCAGTGTCTTGTTCTGAAGCAAAGTTCTCAAGTGTATTGGCATTTTTATATTGCTGCCACCTTTTTCTTTTTAAACTGTGGTTTTTGTTGCCAAATCTTGTCTTCTTTTTTTACTGTAGACTGTGGAGAGTCTTTCTTTTGTTTCACGTAGTCCAGACGTCATTCAGGATGGCCCCCTCTCTTGCTACGCCTATCCGGAGTGTCCTGAAAGGAACGAGAGGGACGTGAATCAGTATATCTATCAGGAGTTCTAATATTCTCCCTATTTCTGAGAGTATATCTCCTTTCAGAGTTCTCTGGATGTGGAGAATCTGCTCTCTGCTTCTGTCTTTCTTTAAATTGTTTTGGCTTCTCCCTGCACTTTTTCGAAATCTCCTGTGTCTGTTTAGTACCTTCCTTAGGGGTGGTACTGTGTACTTCCAATTTCTTTGGCTTGGCTCCCAAGCTATCCCGTCCTATACTTGTATAGGTATAAAAATAATTTTTGGTAGCTGTCTCTCTTGTTTCAAATGTGGAGTTTTTTTGAGATGCTGGCATATAGCCAGTGCTACCGCTTCCCGTTTAATGTTACTGAGTATTATCGAGGATACCGTGTCAAAATTACGCATCAATTTCATCACCAAATCTAGGGCAGGGGCTGCCCCATGCTCATTCTGAATTTGTTTTAACACTTCCGGTAAATTGGCAAGTGTCTGGGTACCATGTGTGGTAGTATATATTGCAGCGAAGACTGTACCCCTTGTGCCACTGTCATCCACCGAGGGAACCATCCCAAAGGGCAAGCACATCATTAGAATTCTATGATTCTCCTGTGGTCCTGTATGGGGAAACACAGCTTACAGCTGGTTTGTTTTCTGGGCTATCCTATAAGGTATTTTCTCCCGTTTTGTTGGCACATTACCCATAATAGTATGTACTGTTTGTGGATTAATCCCAGTAGTCAATTGATATCCAGCAGGTGCTGATGGTGCTGGACGCGCTGGTGTTCTGTTCAAAGTCTGCATTACGAACTGAACAAGCCTTCTATATAATGTTACAATTTCATCATATAATTTCACAAGATCTGCTACTGGCATATTCTGTATATCTGGGTGAGGTGTGTATGTGGCAAACATAGGCCATGTTGGTCCGTCATTACTTAAAGGACCTAATCTCACTCGTTGTATAACATGTGGTAAGGCGCCTTCAAACCAGTTCTGATGCTCTTGATAGGTGAGTGGTATTTCGTGATACTGGTATGCTTGATACCGTTGAGGTACATTAGCAATTCTATATGTGTGAAAAGTGGCTGACCTGGAGTCTTCCTCAGGAAAGGTGACCCAGGCATAGAACGTTTCTGTTTATTAAGCTTCATTAGCTTCTACTATGAAAGTGACTTTCCCGCCCTCTTCTCTTAAACCATGCATTACTAGATATAATGTTAATGCTTGTCTAGCATTTTCAGGAATGTTTATGGCGTTAGCCATATTCAAAAATGGGTTGAGAGATGGAACACCAAGTGGACAGTATAGACATTTTTAAGAGTTTGAGCTCGAACAACCTACACCCTAATTAGGTGTTCCCTGTTCAGCTTAGGAGGATTTTCCCAAAGACCACGGACATTGCTGTAAAATGGTACCACGACTCCCCTGAGATGTCACACTCTTGAGTCCATGTGTAAAGGGTGCCACAAATCACCTTTTACTGTTTGGGTTTTTGGTGAGGTACTGCTTGTGAGCCTGGAGGGTTGGACGACAGTTGCAACTTATTGTAGGAGTGGCCTAGTTGCCTACGAACAAAAGTGCTGTCATCCTTAAACCAACAGTCTTGCCTAGAGCAAGAGTCCAACTACAACAGGTGTTCAGTAGCTTCCTTGCCTATAAACAGGTGAAATGGATCCTAAGTAATATCCAGAGCTAGACGTAATGGCAAATAAACATATATGAGTGGCAAATTCATCTCCACTGATCTTTTTCTGTCATTGCAATGTCTACCACTGATTTAATACATATAGAACTAGGTCATTAAACTGAATATCACCCAAAAACCCCTGACAAAAATACTCAGATCTCCGCTTTAAGAGAAAAGGAGCTCTGCAAACGGAGTTGCACTTCTCACAGCCATGGACACATATGGGAATACAAGTTAGGATCACGGCATGTGTTCCTTGAAAACTTCAAATGTGATTGACAGAAATCGTGGATTTTCAAAATTAAAAATGTAACCCACCACATATAAAGGGTTTAATACTTTTCAAACCCATCCTCAACCTATTTCCAAGGCTAATATTTCACAAACTGATGCATTGGTTTACTTCAAGCCATGACAAGCACACTTTTGTGTTCCAGTGAGTGATAAATCCTATGGGTAAATTGGGAAAACACATTAATTTTGACACACGCCTTTCCCCTGCACAGAATGGCATGAAAACTGACATGTACATTGTTAGACCTGTTAGCTCTTGGCATGGTTTCCCCTGTCATTTTGAATTCTGACCTCCTGTTTTTTTGACCCTGTGCTGAATTTTGTTTTTGTTGGCTTTAGGACTCTGGGCTCTTTACTACTGCTGACCAGTGCTAAAGTGCAAGTGGTCTCTGTTTAAATGGCATTGGTAATTGGTTTATCCATGATTGGCATATCTGATTTACTAGTAAGTCCCAAGTAAGGTACAACATGTGGTCCCCTGTCTTGTAAATCAAATGCTACTAGAGGGCCTGCAGAACTGATTGTGCCACCCACATGAGTAGCCTTGTAAATATGTCTAAGACCTGCCACTGCAGTGTCTGTGTGTGCAGTTTTACCTGCCAGTTCAACATGACAAGTGTACCCATTTGCAGGGGCCAAATCTTCCCTTTTCCTACATGTAACTCACTCCTAAGGTTGGCCCAAGGCGGCCCCATTGGCAGGGTGCAGTGTATCTAAAAAGTCAGACATGTACTGGAGTTTACATGTCCTGGTAGTGAAATACTGTTAATTTCGGTTTTCACTATTGCAAGACCTATCTCCCTATAGGTTAACATGAGTATTGCCTTGAAATATCTTTCAAGTGGGAGCAGATAGAGATATGGAGATTGGGGTTTCTGAATTCACAATTTAATACTAAATTTTTTGGTGAAGTTGGTTTTTAAATTGTAAGTTTGAAAATTGCACTTTTAGAAAGTGGGCATTTTCTTGCTAATCATTCAAGTGGAATACACGTCTGGGTCAGGATGACAGTTGGGCTGTTTATAAATTCACTCTAGAAAATCACACAAAGGGAGCTGTGGTCGGTTTTCCTGGGCTAGAGTGGTGGGAGGAACTGACACTTGCACCTGAATAGGGCAGTGCCTGTCCTTATACAAAGCAGTCTCCACACACCTGGAGTGTGTCTGGGGCCAGGGATGAAGAGGCAGGGTCTTGTGCACTACAAAGACTTTCCTTTGAAGTCTGCCTACTTCAAAGGCAGAAATGAGTATAAATATTGGACCTCTGAGATCACAACTTTAGAACACTTCTGGACTGAGGACCATCTACCTGGAAAAACAGCTAGATGTTGTAAGAAGGACTGCCACTCTGTCTGTTGCTTTGTTGTGCTGGCCTGCTGCTTGCTGCTTCTGTCCTGGGAGTGAAAGGACTGGACTTTGCTTTGCTTTCTACATCCTGCTTCCAAAGGTTCTCCAAGTGGTTGGACTGACCTTGCGTCCTGTTAGAAGTTTCAGGGACATCAAAGCCTTCATCTGCCAGCACCTGGGCTCTTTTACTGAAAGTGCAGACTCACCACCTGGTGCTAAATCCAGTTCCTGGGCCCTTGAGAGTGAGTTATGGCGTAACCAAGAAGAAACCAAGTACATCAACTCCAGAGTGACTTCAGAACCGGTGCCGCTGTCTGACTCCACGCCTGCACTGGATCCGTGGTCCCCAATGAGTGCAACAACCGTGACTGATACAGCAGGCTCGATGCTGCCACTGCACCTCAGAAGTTCCACCACAGTGTGAGTCCTGAATGATGTGTCCCCGACGTCCGGGACACCCAACTCCGATGCAGCACCTGTGGCCCGATGGTTTGATCACGACACCTTGAAGTTGACGCCTCGCATGTTGACCATGCTGGACTCATTGACCCCGCTGGATCATAAGGAATCGGCACCTCACCATTGGCACCACATCACCTCCCCTTCAACCGTAAGGAACTGCCACTTCACCTCCCCTGCCTAGTAGTGAGGAACCTATGCATTACTGGCTGCAGTGATACCCCACCTCCCCTACTCTGTGCAATGTCTTTGTTTCCTCATTTTCCAAAAGTACTGTACTTGGGGTCCACGCGATTCCATGACCGGCCTGCACTCCCTTGCGAGTGGTGTTGGACTGTTAAGAATGACTCCATCAAGATGTCATGATAGCCCCAGTTGGAGCTACTGTGTTTCTAAGTGCTTTACTGAGATTTAATCTTTATAAATTTGTCTCTTTATTTGTGTATGTTGGATTTTTGTTGTTTGGTTTTGTTTAATTCAGATGAATATGGGCTACTTTTCTAAACGGGTGTGGAGTATTTTTGTGGTGTTATACTGTGTTACTGTGTGTGTACAAACACTTTACACTATGCCTCTGAGACAAGTCTGACTGCTTGTGCCAAGCTACCAAGGGAGTGAGCAGGGGTTATTTTATCTGTGTGACTCCCTTATCCTGACTAGAGTGAGGGAGCTGGTGCAAACCACTGCCAACTAAAGACCCAATTTCTAACACACATCGTTAGAAATTGGGTCTCTAGTTGGCAGAAGTATGTACCCTTTACCAATAGGGACCACAATGTTAGCAAGGGTAAGTCAGACATACAGCCTAAATTAATCTGTGCTTACCCTCTGGTAGCTTGGCACAGAGTAGGCAGGCATAACTTAAAAGGCAATGTGTAAAGTATTTCTGCATCACTTATTTATAAAAACACAGTGAAAGACACCACAAAAAGACTCAATACCAGTTTAGACAAATAGATAATATGTATCTGAGTAAAACAAGACCACAAAGACAAAACTCCAATAAGTAGATCCTGAGATATGCAATTTAAAAGATTTAGGTGTAAATAGTGAATGGAAGTGCAAAGCACTAATGGTGGTTGTTTGGTCGCGCTATATTAGGACAAAGTCATAAGTTCAGGCCAACTGCGATGGAGTGCAGGCCAGCTACAGGAACCCACTTAACCCCCAGCTGAACACAGTACCTTAACTCCTGCTGCGCAGTCTGCGCTGCATTGCTTTCCAAGACCGCGTCATCTGGCGTTGGTTCAGAGATGCTGAGCGGTGAGACTTTACAGGGCTTAGCGTTACTGCGCACCACTTCCGAATGGCTGGCAGCTGCATGGTGAGGCTTTGCAGGGCTTTGCTTCACCTGGAATCAATTCTGGTGAAGCTGGCAGCTGCGTGGTGAGGCTTTGTGGGTCTTCTCATTGCTTCGCAAGGGTTGAAGATTGGGGTGGTGCCACTTGGAAGGGTAAACTCACAGATGGCAGAGTCCAGGTGATGTAGCAGGTAAATTGCAGCAGTCTTTGATGTCCCTGAGACTGTAGAAGAACAGGGGACAAGCCAACAAGCCCTTGGAGATTCTTGGGTTCAAGGATGTAAAGAGCACGTCCAGTCCCTTTCACTGCAGGGCAGAAGTAGCAGGCAGCAGGCCACCACGACAAAGCAAGTAGCCAAGTGGCAGTCCCTCCTACAGCACAGCAAATAGTAGGCCAGCACAGCAATGCAGTTGCAGAGTGGCAGTCTCTCATGGCAGCACAGAAGTCCTTCTTCCTAAAAGAGTGTCTTTCGTTCCAATAGAGATCTGATTTGGTGGGGTTTGGGGTCGAGTATTTATACCTTGGTGCCCTGGAATTGGAAGATGGGAGAAATGTCCATGCCTTCCTTTGAAAGTTACAGATGCCCTGCCTCCCCTGTACTTGCTCCAAGCTGGCTGGAGTGGCAATACAGGGTTGCTAAGTCCTATTGTTGGTGGACAGGACAGGTTGTTTCAGGTGTAAGTAAGGCAGTGCTAAGCTCCCCCAGTCAAGCTGGGTAATGGCCCATTAAGGCCCATCAAGTCACACCTAAACTCCCATTGTATGTGACTGTCTATAAGGAATACACAAAGCCCACCTCTCATCTTCCCCAGACGTGTATACAGAAACAGGCAGAGGCACAGAATGGTTGAGGTAAGAAAATGCCAACTTTCAAAAAGTGGCATTTCCAGACTTACAATTTAAAATCCGACTATACCTCTAGTTGAAATTTTAAATTGTGAGTACAGGGACACTAAACTCCATATACCTTTCTCCTCAGAATTGTAAATTATACTTAACAGAAGCTGCAAGGTAGTTCCAATGCTATCCTTTGGAAGAGATAGACCTTTCAATAGTGAAAAACAAATGTAAGAGTTTTTCACTATCTGAATATGTTAAACTTAAAATTGCATGTCCAGCTTTTTAAATCCACTGCACCCTGCCCTCAGGGCTAACTAGGGCTTAATTTAGGATTGACGTACATGTAATAAAAAGGAATGTTTGGAACTGGTAAGTGGGTACATTTACCAGGTCAAAATAGCAGTTTAAAACTGCACACACAACCCCTGCAGTGGTAGGCCTGAGACATGTTTAAAAGGCTACTGTAGTGGGTGGCACAACCAGTGCTGCAGGCCCAATAGTAGCATTTAATTTAAAGGCCCGGGCATATGTAGTACACTTTACTAGGAAATTTCAAGCAAATTAAAGATGCCATACAGGTGTACCCCATTTATACCATGTTTAGAGGAGAGAGTACATGCACTATAGCACTGTTTAGCAGTGGTGAAGTTCCCAGAGTCCTAAAACCAACAAAAATAGGTCAGACAAATAAGAGGAGGAAAGCAGAATGCGTGAGGATTAATATGCAAAAAAGGCCATTTCCAACACACATGTTAAGGGAGAATCGTATTTGGTGCAGATCCATCCATGACAACAACGCATTATTTAATGCCTGGGTCAGGGCAGGCGTTAAGGTATCTGTGGGCATATTTCCATGGTGGAACACCATGGAAAGAGCCCACAGGTGCCCTCCCCAAGCCCCAGGTACACCTCCACCCCCACCAGCGGGACAGTGGAGGATGTGGGACCCATCCTACGTATGTATAGGTAAGTACAGGTAAGTATTTTGTTAAATTTTTAAAAGTACCACTGGGGGCCCTGAAATGGGCCCCCTATTTGCACTGGGTGCAATGGCCATGCCAGGGGACCCTTGTCCCCTGTGCTGTCCATTTGGGTGGTGGGCATGACTCCTGTCTTTTATAAGACAGGAGTCTTTTGGTGTGGTAGGTTTAGCGCCATGAAATTACACTAATCTGGTTAGAGTCATCTTTTTTTACTATGACCAGCCTAACGTCAATTTCTGGTGCAAAACCCCCTTCTCCCATACCACCTGGCTAACATCCTTTTCCTTCACGTTAGCCCAACCTTTGCGCCGGCTTGTACCATTCCATAAATAAAATGGTCGGCCGGCGTCTTTGAATGGCGCTAGCCGGCGGTAAACTTTTTCAGTTTTGCGTGAAAAAGTATTAATATGGTCCTGATTTTGGGAAGTATCTTCAATGGTCTAGAGCTCAAAGATTAAGATTGTATTATTTACTCTAAAATATCTAAAAACACTTCACTAAGGGTCAGATGAAGCTTTTTGCATTTGCAAACGGTGCGAATTCCCGTTTGCGAATGCAAAAAGCCATTTCAGAATATATCAAAGGCATTCTGAATGCAATTTTAAGGAATCGCTAAAATAGCGATTCCCTAAAATTGCGACCCTGTTTAGAGAGTCGCAAATTGCGACTCTCTAAATAAGAAATCTCAAATAAGGAATCCTTATTTGCGATTTCTAAAGCACATGTATGAAGCGATTCCTTAATGCGAATTGGGCATTAAGGAATCGCTATTACCACCAAGTTGAACTTGGTGGTAACCATGTGCAAATTTTAAAAATGCATTTAAAATGCATTTTTTAAATTTGCATGTAAAGCACACATGTGTGCATCTTACATGTTGTTAAAAAATGTTTTGGGGTGCAGCAGAGGGGGCCTTAGGCACCTAGCACCCTGGACTTTGCATTTCCCAAAATTGCAAATTCCAGTTGGGAATTCGCAATTTGGGACATGCAAAATATTCGCAAATATGGGCCGACAGGCCCATAGATGTGAATGGGGGCTGTATTGCAATTTGCGATTCGGTAATAGGATTTGCGATTTTTAAGAAATCACTACTACCGATTAGCAAATATGATACATTGCATTTTGCGAATCAGAAATAGCGATTTCTTAAAAATCGCTATTTCCGATTTGCAAAAGGCCTTTTTCATACATCTGGCCCTAAGTCTATTCCTCACTGGGTAGTTTGTAGATACCAAAGTTCTAGAACAAGACAAACCTGAGGGCCCAAAAGTTTTGAGATGTATAATCTTGGCAGGGGGTGGGGATTCTGAATGCAATATCCTTGAAATGTGTTGCATTGGGGAATGGAAGACCCTGGATGTGAGGCGGAAACCCACCTTCTGGGTAATTGTTCCAAGCAACCCTCGCTGCTCTGACCATGGTGTTATTTCTAAAGAGTCATTGACACATAAGGCAAGATGAGAGAAACAGCTCTTTGGGAAATGAGAGTTTCAGATCAGGCTAGAAGATGAACAGAAGCCAAACTTTGGCCCGTATTTATACTCCGTTTGCGCCGAATTAGCGTCGTTTTTTTCGACGCAAATTCGGCGCAAAACTAACGCCATATTTATACTTTGGCGTTAGACGCGTCTAGCGCCAAAGTATGGGCAAATAGCGTCATTTTTTTGCGTGAACGCCTTCCTTGCGTTAATGAGATGCAAGGAAGGCGTTCCCGTCTAAAAAAATGACGGCGACGCAAATGCGTCGTATTTATACTCCTGGGCAAAAATCACGCCCGGGAGGTGGCGGGTCAAAAAACCCCGCATTTGCGCCACTATTTAACGCCTGGGTCAGGGTAGGCGTTAAGGGGCCTGTGGGCTCAAAATGAGCCCACAGGTGCCCTCCCCTGCCCCCAGGGACCCCCCCTGCCACCCCTGCCCACCCCAGGAGGACACCCAAGGATGGAGGGACCCACCCCAGGGACATTCAGGTAAGTTCAGGTAAGTATAATTTTTTATATTTTTTTATTTTTTTTGGGTGGCATAGGGGGGCCTTATTTGTGCCCCCCTACATGCCACTATGCCCAATGACCATGCCCAGGGGACACAAGTCCCCTGGGCATGGCCATTGGGCAAGGGGGCATGACTCCTGTCTTTACTAAGACAGGAGTCATGAAATGGCGTCTGGGCGTCGTAAAAAAATGGCGCAAATCGGGTTGAGGCGATTTTTTTGCCTCAACCTGACTTGCCCCATTTTAAGACGCCTTAACGTCATTTTTTCCCAACGCCGGCGCTGCCTGGTCTACGTGGTTTTTTTCCACGCACACCAGGCAGCGCCGGTCTGCTTGCGCCGGCTAACGCCATTCCATAAATACGGCGCCCGCATGGCGCTTCAGAATGGCGTTAGACGGCGCTAAATTTTTGGACGCTAAACTGCGTTAGCGCAGTTTAGCGTCAAAAAGTATAAATACGGGCCTTTGTCTCTAGTTACAACACGCAGGTGAAGAACATATGGAGCAGACAGCAGCGGTGCATAGCTCTTTCCATACTCTTATGACTCAGAATGGTGTAGGGGTCCTGACGTTTGTTCCTTTAATGGTGCAGATGACTTGCTTTTTTTATAGGGCCCTATGTCTTGATGTCTTCTTCATTTTTCCCTTGAAAAACGTGGGTCTGTTCTATGAGAATGCCCAGATGTGACAGCAGGCACGTGTTGCAGCAGTCCTGCACATCTCACTGACTGCACAGTGGGACAAAAGGTGACGGTGTAGGCATGTCAGAGTAAACCCTGCCCAAACCTGAGTAGGACCTAGTGAGGTGTAAGTGCAGAAGATGCTACATAATAATCATATTTTTCCCCACACAGATGTGAAGCTATTAAAAGTTCAGCAAGTGCAGTTGCACCAAAGCCCAGGAGACCGAGGGTCCCATAGCTCCAAAGTCGTAGTTTTTTATTCACTACCACCCATATAGGATAGAGCCCATTTTCCTTGCCTGCATTAGGCCAATACCCCCATTACTACTTCACTGTTCACAGCGTGTTACGATTATTTCACTAAATTACATTGTGAAATCTCGCATGAAAACTGAATGTGTGAAGTTTAAAAGTCACCTGACATACCAGCAAGGATATTATCCCAAGGAGAAAATGTCTCACTCAAGATATTTTCTGCTCAATCCGGACGTCTCCTCGAACCAGTGTCCTGATGAAAAAACACAATGAGCAACTTTTAACACTCTTGAGTTTTGTGATATTTTGGATTTTACGCTTCAAATGTCCCTGCGTAATATTCTGCACAGACCTAATATTTCCTCGTACCTCAGCCTTTTGTTATACTGTGCTCACTTCATTTCCGATTGAATAAAATGGCCACACACCTTTCAACATAGGCAAACAAGCTGAGTGGCGCCATCTCCCTACATGAGAAGCGCATCCACTTTGTAATTGATGAAACAGGCCTGCCAGGGAGGCGTGGAAACATTTATGCTGCAGCAGGCTGTGGCCAGTACCCGCTCTGAAGCAATAGCGTCCCTCGCGGGCTTATGAATACACATAAGATCTTTCTCCTCTACCAAAGGTTTCCAAAGAAAAATATATCGAGGTGTTTAAAAGAAGTAGTACGTGAAACCACATAAAACCATATGGGATGGTATAAAGAAAGCGTGGACGGAGATTTCTGAATGAAATTCAAGCCTCCTCCATGTGATCCTTTCTTTGAACTGAACCTGAATGTTAAACATGACCTTTCCATTTATGAAGCACATAATATCACAGGAAGTTGACAAGATGCTGGACCGGGGATGGTAGAACAGCAGGAACAGATGCCACTATTTGGCACACTGTAGGGAGGGAGGCACTGAAAAGACACTCTGCAGAGGACACTTTCCGTGCGTTGCTTTGTTCTCTCTCGGGGTGAGAAGGACAGCGCTGGCGTGGGGGTATCCGCTTACTTAGGAAGAGGGAAAATGAGCCTTTGTAGAAATAGTTCTTCCACCAAGACATAAAGATGTTCAAGAATCAATTTACAGTCACAATAACGTGAGAGAAAAATAGTAACACAGGGATAATTGTGAGCTAGCTCAATCGCTGTCATGTGGCAAAACGGAATTGCCCAGTTGTTCTCTTTTAGTGAATAAACTATCTTAGCAAAAAACGCTTCCTTATTAAAATATTCTTAATACTTTGAAATCAAATTTCACTCAACCGTTTTAAACAAATACATACAGGCACACAGTTACGTGCACAGGCACAAACATAGCATACAGGCATGTACCCACTGGCACTTAAGAGACACTTTAATATGCAAATATTGATTTCTATTAACACACAAGTACTAAAACACAAACACCTAACACATATCAATACACTTATTAACACAATGACACAGATACACACGCTTTTATGTAAATGCACACACAACTATCGTTTGGGGGACCACAGTGAAGACTGGGGGGGTGGGGGGGGGGGGGGTGAGGGAGCGCTACTGTGGTGATTAAAGCCTATATTTAGTAATGTATTGTGGCCGTCTCACTATAGCTCTGCAAACTGGGCCAGGTGCACCCTTGCCACACTTAACTCTCAGGACAAAGAGACCGAACAGTCAAAGGCTTCTCAGGGAAGCAGTGTGAGAGGCAAGAGATCAGAACTCAAAAAAAAGAAAAAAAGATACGATAATGTATTGCCCACCCTGCTGCATATATTTTGTAAAAAGAAAATACTAAACATACTCAATCAGTTGTTCAGTTACAGGGCTGCAACCTCACCTAGGAGCTCTTTTGAAGTGTGTTTAGCCTGTATGGCACTCAGAATGTCCATGGTACTTAGGCAAATATTTAAGTATAGGCTTCACTTGGCACACATGGAGATCACTCACAATTATCCTAATGGATTGTTCATTGGTCAATGTAATAGGCATCATGCCCAACATGTGTTCACCAGCAAAGGTCTCTCAGTTCATGGGAGCTTAGCCCCACATTACCTGCTCCACAAATTTATGGATCAGTGGCGCTGGTTGGTACGGTGGGAAACTTTGCACCCTCTGGTTTCAGTGTTGCTGCAGGAGGAACATGGACTGTGGACTCTTTTCCCTTCAGGCCATAGGAGTTGAGCAATGAATTAGGCTGGTGTGCCGGGTGCTCATCTTCAGCTGTTATGGCCTCTGTCGTCCGCAGGTGTGGCTGTCGTGCCTATATTAGAGGGCTCCAGGCTTTGGCAGTTTTGGACTCTTGGCCTCTGGGTTGATGCAGGTGACTGCTTGTCTTCGGTGGATGTGGTCTTCATACCAATGAAGCAATTCCTCAAAAATGAACACCTTTAATGCCAGCAGCAGTACCTGACGTCCAAGGTCTTGCAGTGGAATTGCCAGACTACAAAATAACATTTGTAGTACATAACTTATTCAGACAGCTCACAAATGGAGCTGCACCTCAACACCGGAAGACCCCTAATAATCTGTGTCAACAATAGCTTTGATACCTGAAAGCAGTCCTATACTTCTAGGCATTTCTCAGGTAAGAAAAATGCTGAGCTTCTCCTCCTGGATAGTCTCTCCTGCTGCAGAGTGTGGATCTCTCCTTTCCCTTCTGAATAGGCTGGGAGGCATTTAGACTCTAGGTAGCTTTTCCAGCTAGTTGTAGATTTCAGGTAATGTCCGCTCGCCTCTGGGAGACTGGTTGTCATGCTGACACATTCCAAGCTTAAACTATAGTCTTTCGAGTACTCTGTGAAGCACCCCCATCCATGGAAACTGTACAAAATCCACCTTTTCTGTGTGACATCCCCAGATTTTTCACCTTCTGCTGGACTCTATATTTTTGTTCGATTTGAGAACTCCATGCACTTTACCCTTCTAACCACTATTAAAGTGCTTGTGCTCCCCCTATAAGCATGATTGAAGTGGCATACTTTTAAATTGGCACTTTTAACTTGCCTCTAAGTCTCGATTATATGGTATAAAGTGTAGCCAGGGACTGGAAGTTAAATGCCCCCAGTGGACTGCAGCACATATTGTGCCATCAGCTTCAGAGTGTGTTAGACCTGAGAGCCTTAGGGTGGTCTTCCCCCCAACCTTTTGTCTACCTCCACAACTTTTCTGACCTCGTTTTTGATGGCTTTAGGACTCTGCACTTTACCACTACTAACCAATGCCAACCTACTTGTGCTCCCTCCCATAAACATGGTAATATTGGCTTTTTCCCAATTGGCATATTTAATTTACGTATAATGCCTAGTACAGTTCACTACATGTGCCCAGGTCCTGTAAATGAAATACTACTTGTGGGTTTGTAGCACTGATTGTTCCACCAACTTAAGTAGCCCCTAACCATGACTCAGGTCTGCCTTTGCAGGGCATGTGTTTGCAGTTTTTAACTGCCACTGGCCAGGTACAAACCTTTCCTTTTCATACATATGATACCCCTAAGGTAGACCCTGGAAAACCCTGACAGCAGTGTGCACTGTATTCAAATGGTAGGACATGTACTGTGCTGCTTCAAAAACTGACACTCTGCTGGACTGCTACTCTGTTGGACTCCTGCTTTGTTGTGTTGACCTGCTGCCCTCATTCCTGGTAGTGAGAAAAACTGGACCTGCATCTCTACAACCCAGAACCCAGAGTGACTCCAAAGGCAAGCTGACTAGTCTCCTGACTGAAGTTTCCGGGTCAATCAAAGACTTCCAACCCACCTATATCTCCACCCGGACTATGCCACCTGTGAGCCTGACCTGTCAAGTAGTGCCACCCCAGTATTGGACATATGGCGGCAGACCTAAGGTGTTTGCTGCAGCTGAAATTACGTATCGCCGTCACTATTTGGAGTGGAACAAGTGCATCGCCCCTGCCTCGTGGATCTGAACTGGCACATTGGCCCCCTGTGGTGGATCAGAGTCGATGCATCTCCTCTCCACTGCAGATCAGCCCCAGTACATCATCGTTGGAATCGCTGCATCTCGGACCTGATGCACCGCTGTTGTTGCATGGAAAATAAATCTACTTTCCTTCGCTACTTCGTAGAAAGGACGGACACATTGCAGCCACTGTAGGGATCAGCACCCATGCATGCTTCAGCCTGCTCCCTGCATCTTCGGCATTGACACAACCAGGATTAAAGTACTTTGATTCAGCGGGCTCAACTGGATACTGTAATCAACTGCTCCTTTCCCCCCCTATCTGGGGTGACAGCATATAAGACCACGAAGGGCCTGAACGAGTGGGTATCACACTGGGGTTGGAGGATGTCTGGCGGGTACAGCATACTTGGGACAATGACTACTAATACTACTCTGGCCTCCACCAACTGCATACTAGAATAGACCGGATGCTGTGCACTGGAACCATTAGCCCCGAGATGGTACACTCCAAATATTTAGGGCGAACCCGGTCAGACCACAACCCGTTACTACTTACATGGTGCTTTGCCACAGTTAGGGCCCCCATCCCGACATGGAGGCTTCAGCGATGGCATTAGAGGACTCGGCCTATAGACACGCTCTTAGGTCCCACCTGCTGGAACACGTTAGTATTAACAAGGGATCCACTACATCACGACACATAGAATGGGAGACCTTTAATGTAGCAACACTGTATGGGACAGTCAGTAGGGATCAGGCGAACCCTTGAGCTGGAACTAAACTGCCTGGAGAAGGAAATACATGATGGAGACAATGAACAGGGCGAAGATCAGGAGGCACAATAACGACTCTTTAAAACAAAAGAGTAATTTAATCAGACCCAGGAAAGGTTGCACTGTTATAATTACCAGAAGTACCTGGCGTCCTTACATTCAGAAGAGGGTAAATCCGGTAGAATGTTAGCATGGCTGGTATGCTCCAGTGGGGAGGGCACGCCGATCACAAGTATCCGAGGAAACGGATGGGGGTCATGTGCACGCTCAGATATAAACAAAGCATTTCAAACATACTACATGACCCTCTATGGACAGCCCGAGGAAGACTTGCCACAGTCACTTGGGCATCACTTACAGTCTCTCCCACTGAGGACTCTAGCACTGATGGCCAGGGACTCCCTGGGTGAACCAATAACTGTGGAAGAGGTAAAGACCACTATTTCACAATTGGCAGCGGGCAAATGCCAGGCATGGGCGTACTCCCTATGGAGTTTTATAAAACATACGCAGATATTCTTGCACCCCTATTGGTTGAGCTTTACACAGAGGCATATGAAAGAGCATGCTCCCAGCGACGTTGAGGGAGGCACTGGTGGTCCCCTTGCTCAAGACCAAATCACGCAAGGCCTCAGTGACTGACTTCAGAACCCTGTCCATGTTGAATTGCGATTTCAAGATCCTAAATAAGGCTATGGCTAACCGGCTGCTCCCGCATGTCCCCCACCTCACACACGAGGACGAGAATGGTTTCATACCAGCGAACAACACCTCCCTTAATCTTAAACGACTACTTTCACTTTTACACATACCCCACGACGAGCAACACCCCTGTGCTGTACTCTGGTCGGTGGACCTTGAGAAGGCGTTTGACTCACTGAGATGGGATTATCTGCGGGCGGTAATGATTCAGATGGGCCTGGGGGATAAATGGATGCTATTGTATGAATTACTGTACTGACTCCCAATGGTGAGGGTGTGAACTGGCAGGACAG
Organism: Pleurodeles waltl; assembly: GCF_031143425.1. Lineage (NCBI taxonomy): Eukaryota > Metazoa > Chordata > Amphibia > Caudata > Salamandridae > Pleurodeles > Pleurodeles waltl. The sequence goes on from NC_090451.1 coordinate 396,620,390, forward strand.
TATTGGACGCCTATCCCATATTTTGGGGCACCAGACAGGGGTGCCCTCTCTCGCTCTTGCTGTTTGTGCTCACCATCGAGCTCCCAGCGGCTCAGTTCCATATGATGGGGCACAGTATGGGGTGCAATGGGACCATGTCATCTCGCTCTATGCAGATGAGCTGCTAATTTATCTGTGAGATGGTGCATCAGGGATCCCTTGGGTGCTCAATTTTCTTGAGGAATATGGTGAACCGTTGGGCCTCAGAGTGAACAGGAACAAAATGTGCATCTTTCCACTGGTCGCGGGTGCAGACGCCCCTCCTCCTGCCCTACCGATATTACATATTCCCCTAGCACATTCAAATACTTGGGAATACAAGTGTTCCATGATGTGCAAGACCTTTGAGACGGCAACCTAGGTAAAACACTTCGGTCCTTAAGATCATGCGTGGCGTTCTGGCGCTCTCTTAGGCTTTCTATGATGGTCTGAGTGTCATTATCCAAAATGATTATGCTGCACTGCCTTTTGTACTACTTCATTAATCTCCCAGTGAATATACCGGTGAGCTGTTTTAAAGAATTAAATACACTCCTCAGGGAGCTCCTCTGGGATGGGGCCGACAGCGAACATCTCTCTCCACTCTCCGCTGCCCCACCGATGGAGTTGGACTGGGAGTACCGGATTTTGAAATATACTACCTGTCGAGCCAGCTTCAGTGGGTCGCTAGATGGTTCGTGGGTGGGAACTGGCTATATTTGACCACATCCTGGGGCAACGTCAGAGGAGATCTGTTGATGGCGTGGATGATCAGCCTTCGGATCACCCTACTGGCACGAATTGTCATGCTGACAGTGGCCCTGTCTTGTTGGAGATGGTGTCTGAGACGTACGGGTGTGATTGTTGCCTACTCCTCTGAAATACAACTAACCGGGATACCCTTGGGGACACCGAATCACATTTTATCAAGAAGCCAGGTGAGGACCTGGATACGGGCAGGGGTGACGACATTGGGGGATTGTTTCTGGGAAGGGGTCCTGCATCCATTTAAGGCTTTGGTTGAGGAGAGTGGAGTCCGGGGGGGGGCAATTCCTCTTATTCCAGACACTGGTGCATGCTAAAAGGGGACTTTGGCTTACAGAGAACGTAGAACCCGAAGCGCATAAAATACTCCAACTCCTATTGACAATAGGAGAGGATACCCATCTGGTTACCAGGCTCTACAGGGCCCATAGCGAGATTACCCTGAAGTCTCTGCAAACGCTAAGAGCGAAATGGGAAGGGACACCGGGCAAGGAGATAACGGACACAGAGTAACAAAAGGTGCTGGCATATCACCATAGGTAACACATGTCTCCGTTACATCCAATATAATTATATACACAGAACATATCTCACTCCACACAGACTTAAGGTAATAAATGGCGGTGAACCTAGGGACTGCCCCAGGTGCAGTGCTGTAGATTCAGACTTGGATCAAATGACATTGGGTGTCTGGGAGACAGCAGTGCTGGGGGGGTGCTAGAGGCTTTGGGAACGGTCCTTGATGCGCAATTGGAGCTGGATACTTCCTTCTGCCTGCTGGGGCTACACTCTAGACCTGCCTTTAGGAGAGTTGGCAGCAGGTTCTTGGACCTATCCCTAGTATTAATCAGGCATCGGATTGCAATGGCCTGGAAGTCACCTACGGGCCCGGCCCTGGTAGACTGGAGACGGGATGTATCAACTTGAGCTCAGACTGAACTACATGCGCTGCGGAGGGAGGAGGCTCAGGGGTGCGTGCATGTCCTATTGCTCCCTTATGGGCTGAGGTACTGGAAGCATGGAAACACAGAGACGGGAGGTGGGTGGGGACCTGGAAACCGAAGAGGGCGCATCCTGCTAGTAGTGAGCTACACCCCCACTTGATGGAGAATGGGGGATGTGACGTAACACATGTTACACAAGAGAGAGTACTCAATGTGTCAACTACCCGAGGTAGGTGGGCAGGGACCTCTATTTTGATTCCACTGCATATATACTGCCTCAACTGGTAAACCATAAACGGTGTCTGTGACAGGTCGGAGGGATCCACACTCTTCTATTGGAGAGGAGGAGGGAACACAATAGGGATACTGACCTTTCATATCAGATAGCTCGACTAACCTTGAATACCCCAACTACACCACAACACAGAATTGTCCCTCCAGCGCATTGTTAAATGTTCTAGTTAGTTGTGTTAATGGTTTAAATTGTAATATTAAGGATGTCTACTAACTAAAGCAGGGTAGGTGTAGCAAGATTATGCAAATGCAGATTGATATACTGAACATTTTGGGTGCCATCAGTACACCCAAGAGGATCACAATATAATTGTAAGAGTGATTGGGAATCAGCTCAAATGTTCGAACTTTCCCATGTACCATGTAGCAGGTGATAATTCCTATCCAAGAGTTGTACTTCTCTGTAAAATATCAACAACCAAAGTTTAAAAAAAAAATTGAACTTTTGTCATTTTGATCTTGTTTTATTTAGTAACTTAAGTTCTATTTTTCTAACCCGGTGTGGCATTTTTCTTTTGGGGTGGTGTTTTCACTGTTTTACTGTTTGAAGTGTTGCACAAATTCTTCACACATTGCCTCTTAAGTTTTAAGGTAAGCCTGACTGCTCTCTGCCAAGCTACCAGAGGGTGAGCACAAGTTAATTTAGGGTGTGTTTGTGACTTACCCTGAGTAGGATGGTGGTTCCTACTTGATCGGGTGAATACCTCAGTCAACCAGACACCCAATTTCTAAAAGAGTGCAACACTGCTTCAGGCCTGCCATTGTAGTCTGACTGTAGTAGTGCACAAACTGCAATCCAGCTTGTCAAAATACAGCTTTTGACAAGTAAAAACCTTCCATTTAAACATTAATGTCACCCCTATGTAGACTTTGTAGCTCACAGGGTAAAAAGCAAGGTATTTAAAATTAAAACATGGAGAAATGTAATACTAACATGTGCTTACAGTGACTAGCACCCAAAAGGTATTTTCACAGTGGCAGGCCTAGTTGTCCTACGTAGAAAACCAGAGTATGGACCAAAATACTAATACTGTATCTCTAGAAAGAAGCCAGCTCCAAAAATTATCAAATAACTATTTTTGTTATTTATTAAAAATCTAATTCAGTGGTGAACCAATAGTAAGGAAAAGTAATTGACAGGTTGAATGAATATGCATTAATGACTCATTTGAGCTTATCTGAAGTGTGGGGGCTGTGTCTATCCTGTATACATAACACTGAAAAATCCTGCTTTATAAGTCTGTTGAACCACATGTAACCATTGAAGCACACTTGCAAGGGGAGAGAACAGGATGCCAAGACAATTCTTGTGGTTCCGCGTCTGGTTGCTGAAACACTGTACTTTTGTCCTACCAAGCATCTATCTTCTGGTTTGTTTTGATTACAGTTGCTGCTTTAAACTGGATTTTACAATAAGATGTGAGAGAACATTTAATTGAAGTGTGCATAGTTAGTGTGTGCTTGAGGTGTGTGTGAGGGGGAGTGTTCCCCCGCACACATACCTGAGATAAACACTCACCACACACAACTCAGAAGCCAAGTTTAATGTGGCCAAATACATTTGCTGGCTTGAAAATGCCCAAAGTGGGTAGGATTGGCCCCAGACATTATTTTCCCATTGATTAGGGCATTCCCTGGAGTAATTCCCACCCACTAGCTAGTGCCAGATATAAATTTGGCACCTCCAGCCAACCATTTCAGAACACTACTTGTCGTGAGGAAAAACTGAAGAGGGATGAACCTGCTGTTTGAGATGTGAGAGGAGCCCTGCAGGACTGGACCTGCTCCCTCCTTGTCCAAGACACAGTAGAGGACTCCGAGGGTCATTGGGTTGACCTCCTGTTCAAGCCACAGCAACAGAGCAAATTAAAGATGCTTTTTTCTGGAAGTATCAAGCTGACCAGTGGCAACGTGATTTGAACACAACTCCTCTGTAGTCCTCTGCTTGACACACTGTGAGTCTCTAAGCCCCTCCCCTAAAGTCCAGGGGGCCTTTAGAAGTGTACTCCTATGATGGATTAGGACCTAAAGAACTCAGTCATAAGGTAAAATCTTTGATCAGGACGAACCCGGTTGGTGTAGCCAACCCATGCCCCATTGGGTCAGCTTTAAATTGTGCTTAGGTCCCAGTCTACTGCAACCATTGTGCATTATGGGCACTTTGTGCTTTTTGGCCCTATTTCTACCTAAAATGTTAAAAGTTCATATCTCAAGTTTCTCTTATTAGATTTGTTTTCAATTTGGTGTATATTTGTTTAGCATGTTTTACTCCAGCTTTTTAATACACTTTGGGATTCTATTGTTTTGGATTTTGATTTTATTATTGTTTTGGTTCTGCAAAAATAAGTCACACATTGCCCTCAGTTAAATTTGTCTGTTCTGTGACATGTGATTTCCTGAGAAAATTGAGAAGCCCAGTGAGATTATATGATCTCTGGAGAATGATGCACACTGGGATATGTGAATACATACTTTACTCCCATGTGAATTACTAATACTCAAGACTTGATTTATTGCTGCAGTCTGAACACAAGGTAGGCTCAATAATAGTGACATTGTATGCTACAAGGAGTCTCTCAAATCATGGCCCGGTGGTAGCGTAATTTAGATGGGAATGTGGGTGTCCTAATCATCACTTACTGATCTTGTCCCATCCGCAGAGATGACACTGGAGCCGATGCTGGACCTCCACTTCCTTTCAGGATGATGAAAGATCCAGGGACAGTACACATAGATCCTGCACCGTCCCAAGGGGTAAGGGATACAATTAGAAAAAGATACTTCCAGTACTGGATCTGCTCAGAGAAGGTACTACTCTGTTTTACAGGATGTGTCATTCCTGATACCTTTGGGTATAGGAAGATGGACATTTACAGGACCAGCACCTCTGGTTTTCATGAAGGCACGATACACAGGGAACAAGACAAAGAGGCACTGACCATCAATACACTAGCAAGTCTCTACGTAATTTACAATGTACTACTTCAATAACCAACGCATACAGGTTTCTGCAAAATCACAGCATTAGAGAAGAATAACCGGATTCTTGGATGAGAATCTTCTGAGACTCTCAAGGAAGAACCTGAAATATTGATTGAAGCCTCTGACACTCCTGGGGTAAACTCAGAACATAGATTGGAGTAACTGGCACTCCCAAGGTGACACTTGAAACATGGATTGCAGTCAGGGACACCCCCAAGGCATACTAGAAACAAGCTTACACTTGATATATCGGTTGGAGTTAATGACACTCCCAAGTTTACACTAGATACATAGGTTGGAGTTAATGACACTACCAAGGTATGCTAGAAACAAAGACTGGAGGTTGCAAGATTCATACAAATACAAATTGCTTCTAATTGCTTCTTAAAAAACATTCTTCCTAACAAGTCTGTTCAACGGAAAAACACAGAATTAAGTCTTTGGTCCCTGAGCAAAAACAGTTCAAGCACCAATGTTGGAGAGAGGGTCTGGAGTAAGGACAAGCAAAGAGTGCTGGAGAAACATTATGGAGAAGGAACTGGAGATAATTCTAGAGTCTTGAAGAGGCTGATAGTCAGGCCTGCTTACTTCTATAAAGGATTAGTGTGTACTAACATAAAGGGAAAGTAATTAGCCCTGTCTAGTACTTTAACTGGAATCTGAAGACAGCAGGAGGCTCGGTGCAGGAAACTCAAGAGGAGGTGGAATCATAGCTCAACAAGGAAGACACAAGAAGTACCGCAGAAGCCAGGGTCACAGAAGCATCAGGAAGGCTTGGAAGATTAAAGCACTGGTACTTCTGGGCAACTCAGGAGTTGAGTGCAGAAACAAAGCTTGTGCAGGACTGGAATCCTGGAAGATCTGGCCGACTCACGAGGTGAGTGCAGGGAAGATGTTTGTGTAGGACAGGGATGAAGCCAAGTGCCAATGCAGGTTCAGAGAGGGCATTTATACCGGACGAAAATAATGTTCCTGAAAGGCATGTGTCCAACCGTGGTAGCTTGGAAACTTCCAATGAACCGGGGTAAAATCATGTGTTACGTACAATGGATATGAGATCTTGCAGGTGGCAGGTGAAAACAGTAAATGGAAACAATTAACAAGTATAACGGAAGCCCGGTGCATGATGGGACAGTTCAATGGGGCTCCAAGGAAGCATACTTATCCTAAAAAGACACGTGATAATCTGCAGGTGCAAACAAGACTAAACTTGTATAGCAACAGAACAGGAGGGTCAATGGTTCAGGCTTCATGAGAGGGGGATAATGGAGTGCTCAAGACTGAAAGGTGCCACAAGGGAAGCATGACTTGGAGTACTCAGGACACAAGATGGAGTTGTGACATTAGTGTACTGACAGACCACAGGTGGAAGCCCTTCACAACAGGGTATTGGTGGAAAAACTGGGGACACAAATGTGCCAGTATTTTGAGATAAATAAGGGGTCTTCATTGGATGCCTGTATTGAATGGGAATAATTTAAAGCATACATGAGAGATGTACTTATCTCCACCACTTATGGAGTCAGAAAGACACTGAGAGATGATATACTGAGATTAGATTCCCAGGGAATTCTATGAATGATATGCAGGAACATTTGCACCCACATTACAAAAGGTGCACATGGCAGTGCACTCTCGGGGAATGTTGCTACTGACTATAAGATACAGCAGGACTTAATACTATCCAATGCCTATCGCCCCCTTTTTGATATTAAATTGCCAGTCCACACTGATGCTAGTACTGGTCCACCAAGCAAGACCGATTTTATACCTACTAGAAATATGTCTATGAATGTCTGATTTCGGGTGCATGTGGTGACAGATGGCCTAGTATCCCAGCAGGTACAGCTGGCTGTAATGTGAATTAACATGGAAAAGGTGTTCGACATCTTGAACTGGGAGTATTTGTTTATGGTACTGACTGAGATGGGATTTGGGATGTAGCTACTTAGTTGGAGCCAGCTGCTGTACAGAGAACCTATATCTGGGATTAAAAGAGTCAAGGTACTATTATAGATGTGGCCGGTTGAGTGTGGAACACAACAGGGATTGTCCTTTATCCCAGCTGTTGTTCATTCTGGTGATGGGACCATTATCGGCAAAATTTAGATTAAGCCAGGTAGTTGGGGATAAAAATAGGACAGAGGAGGCATATGAACTTTGTATATTCTGATGACATTCTATTAAATTTGTGATGTGTGGGAAGTTTTAGATTCAGTGCTATGCATTCTGCAAGACATTCAGTCTGCATCGGGACTCAAAGTAGACTTTGATAAGACCTGTCTTTACTGTTTGTGGCAGCAGAAGGATCCCGTACAGTTAGAGAGAACAGGGCGAAAGATGGAACAGTGTCTTAGGTGTGCAAACATATTGCCAAGAAGACTAATTAGTTGCCGGCAACACACAAAGGGCCAAAGAAGTGATCAGGCTATCAATCAGTTTCTGGAAGTTGCTACCTATTTCAATAAACAGCTGGATTACCACAGCTGAAGTGATTTTCTTGCCCCAACTATTATATTTGTTTGACATACTGCCAGTGAGGCTGATGGTGAGTTTACTCAGTAAGCTCAATAGTGTACTTGTGAACATGATCTGGGGAGGTCACAGATATAGATGCTCACTGAGGAAACTGAAACTGTCCATAGCGAATGGCTGGTTGGGAGCTCCTGGTATGGAACTTTACTAACTTTTGGCATAGTTATAATGGGCGGCTCGTTGGTTGTCAGATGTGGGGAGTGCAGCCCTAACTTATGCTTTCCACGGCTGCGAAAAACAGATTCACTCCTGTGCTTGCTGGATCCAAGGGATCGGCATGTGATGTATGTTACATTGGTGTTGGTAACCCGACACTGCATGTCAAGAATGTTGTGGCATGTGGGGACTGGAGTACCCTATACACTAGAGATGCAATACTGCATGAAACAAAAAGTGTTCCAGGAAGAATTATTTATATAACAATCCACAATATTCAATATTGGTCAACATAATGATCCAACTAATACATAACAGAAAAATGTACAAGAAAATCAATTGATAGCATATTGTTATGAACGGAAACAAATTACTTTTTATATACATAGATAGATGATTGTTATTTCACAGCCTTTTAGGGAGATAGCCAACATTTAAAGCAATATATATATATATATATATATATATAATGTAGTATCGACACTCCCCCACTGATAATCCCTGTATGTTCGATTCAGGGATCAGAGGAAGTGCACAGTCCTCCTAACCATGAGAGATAATACTCCACAGTCCTATATGATTTTTTTCCTCATCTTTAAGATGTTCAATAAGGAATGAGGCACCATATGCAGAAATTACTGTATAGAGGATCCACAGTTGACATTTCGGTCTCACGTGACCACACAGTCCACAAGATCATCCTCAGGACTCAGTGTCTAAAAGGAACCAAATCTAAAAATGCAATTGACAATCTAGTGTAAAACCCCCAAATGCTATATGCCCCTGTCTAATCCTCAAGTCTTTAATTAAATGAGTAAGGCAATTGACTTCATACTCACAACGTGAGACTCAATCAACGCACCTGGCCAATACTGGTAAATAGGGTGGATATACTTGCCTGAGACTTTGCAGGAGTGGAACCCCTTGGTGATCTACCAGAGGAAGGCAAGAAATGGCACATTTTAGGCACTGAGAACCACATGTGCATTAAATGTGGGACAGTTTCTGTTCTTTGGTGCAGTGATGGAGGCTGTACAGAAGGTATGGGGATCGCGAACCAAACCCCCGGAGGTGCACACAGCGATGGATGTGATGCTGAAAATGGGAAATGCATGCAAAGCAGTGGTACAATTATATGGGACTCTCACTCCATTAGAGTTACATCAAATGTACTCTGGGTCACAGGATAGATATTCACGATGCAGGGCGTCAGGGGGAGCCTACTATAGATAGTTTTGGCATTTTCCAGGCTTACAGTGTATTGGACTTACATATTTGAAAACATACAAGAGGCCACCGGCCTCAGATTACATATATTGCCGAGTGGGTCCTTGCTGGGACTTTTTCAGAGACCTAAGTGCCAGGAGACAGCACGTAAATATGTTGATTCGACCTTGTTACTGGCAAAAAGACAAATAGCGATGAGATGGTAAAGTGTGTGGATGGCACGCAAGAACGAGTAAATCGGTAAAGCCGAAGATAATGCCCTTAGATTTTGGTTGGGTTTTGGTTAGAAATCGGACTGTACATCAAAGGTGCATTAAATGTGATAGATACCTGTGCAGTTAGAGAGTAATGACCATGACAGGCCGCCATAGCAATCTGGCCTAAAGTCTGCCGGTAATCCATATGCAGAAAAATGGGTAGTGGAAAACTGCCTCCAAAAAATGTGAAATGGCTTAATCGAATACCACATAATGATTTACAAAACGTAATAAAAAGATTTAAAAAAACAATAAACTACCTCGGGATGTATGTTGCTGTGACGTGCGTGTTAGAATTGTAGCAACCTGTACTGCATAACCGAATGTATTAATGTCTTGCTATGAAGTAGGTACATTTGGAGTCGTATATTTGAAAATGCCTTTATCGGAAAATATGCAAACACCATCATACGTTTTGTTAGCTAAATACGGTGCTCATGAAATGTCAATAAAAAATATTTTAAAAAGGGGCCTTAAGGAAAAATCTTTCATCATTTTCTTCTGCCGTGAACGTGAATATCCTAGAGCCTGGTTCCAGCCACGGCAAAAAATACCACCTATACCAGCACTGCTTTGTTAATTAACCAGAGTACCTGAAGCTGATCACAAATGTGTTCTTCCATAAGTGCCCTCTGACTGATCATTACGACTTTAAATTTCACTTTGGCCCTGGTGAGGAGCTAGTGCGAGTAAAGGAGGACTATTTAGCACGAGATGGGATGTCTGGATCTGACCTTACCTAACCAGTGCCAATACTATTTCAAGACGTTCTGGGTTTAAGTTGATACAGGCTACCTTTCTACGAGTGACATGCCATGTGTTACATCCTGCACACAAATGAATGTCGATCTTTTTCGAGTCTACCAGAAGCAAAATAGCTCCTGTAAGTTTTAACAATTGATTGGAACGTGTGTCAATTATCGTTTTTCTATGAAGGCTGTCCAGGCACTGTACAAATATTTCAAGATTGTTCCCATGTGTCTTGCCTGAAGTATAACTGCTTGCAGTGCTTCCTCTTTAAAGAAAGAGTAAAATATAGATTGAGTTCTACTCCTATCTGCACTACAGATTATTATCTCATGGAATGTTTGAAGGCACACTCATGCTTGAGGACTTGTCAAAATATATTTATTGGTCTACAGCTGAAAAATAACTGTAATCTGTCTGAAGGAAAATTACGTTTAGCGAGTACCGATAATAGAATTGCTGCTCAGGTACTCACACTGGGTGTATCCCTTTCATCCCTAGCAACATGAATATGACAAATAAGTCTATCCTATTATAGACTGTCGAAAATTTGAGTCATACATAGGATTCAGAAAGTAGGGAATAAACTGACTCAAAGATTGTAATGCTTTCATTTGATCCTTTGTTTACCAGAGTAAGACATTCATATTGGATGTTTGTGTCAAGAGCAATTGACCAAACAATGATTGATGTTTCCAAAAATAGTGTTATGTTTTAAGGGAAGTCATAAAATGATGAATCTGTATAACATAAGTTTAGAATTCAATAATGAAATAAGGTCTTAAATCAATAGAATTCCATAACAGTTGAATTAATGTTTCTATGGCTTTAATTTTTCATTTCTGCATTGTGATGTTTTGCATAAGGTTACATTATTTATGGTATTTACCCACCTGGTCAGAGACTATGGGGGTGATTCTAACCCTGGCGGTCGGTGTTAAAGCGGCGGCCAACCCGCCAACAGGCTGGCGGTAAAAAATATGGAATTCTGACCCTGGCGGGAACCGGCAACACAGACAGCCACTTTAACACTCCGCCCGCCACGGCGGTACAAACAAACAGCGCGGCGGTCACCGCCAACAGCCAGGCGGCAGACAATGTACCGCCCACCCTATCACAACTCACCAATCCGCCACCTTTTCCGGGGCGGGAGCACCGCCGATAAAAACACAGCAGAAACAGACTACGAATGGGAAAACGCTCACCACTACGCACTCCAGGAGAAAGGAGGACAGCATGGAACCCGAATTAAACATCCTACCTGCTCTCGTCTACCTTCTCATCTACCACGAGTACGAAGTCCGGCGCAGACGACAACGGTGAGTACTGCACCTACGACACACGGGAGGGGGGAGGACGAAAGGTTACGGGCACACACATATGCGACCCCCCCCCCCCCAACTATGTACACACCAATGCAGACCAACAAGTCACAGTGACACCACCCAAACACCCCAGAAAAATGCTAGGACATAATCAAATTTGGAATAAATATTTATGTACCAAAAAGGTCCTGAAAAATATCGTACAACCATGAAAGATATTCACAAGAAAACAAATGATATACACATCAGTGTATAACTGAAGTAACAAGTCCTGCACATCCTACGAATTCATCATGTCCGTGGGCCAAAGTTTTGAGAAACAAGGACAAAGCCCACACAGGAGACCTGAGTCCTTTGGAGAGAACACTGCAGGGGCATCAGATGTAAAAACTACAGGCACCTCAGGGGGAAAGGAAGGGGGGGGCACCACAGCCACATGAGTCCACGACGCCAGATCCACGAGGAGCCACCATGCCCACTGTACCATCCTGGGGAGTGCAAAGCCACAGTCTCTCAATGTCTCTACAGTGGGTGGGCTGCCCACTGGACCATCCTGGGGAGTGCAAAGCCACAGTCTCTCAATGTCTCTACAGTGGGTGGGCTGCCCACTGGACCATCCTGGGGAGTGCAAAGCCACAGTCTCTCAATGTCTCTACAGTGGGTGGGCTGCCCACTGTACCATCCTGGGGAGTGCAAAGCCACAGTCTCTCAATGTCTCTACAGTGGGTGGGCTGCCCACTGGACCATCCTGGGGAGTGCAAAGCCACAGTCCATCAGGTGGATGACAGTCTCCACTGGTCAAGGAGGAGGCATGGTGGGCACAGTGAACCATACACAGTGATTGAGACGGCGGTGCCCAGCGGAGCGGTGCTTGAGATGAAGGGCCCAGCGGAGCGGTGCTTGAGAAGAAGGGCCCAGCGGAGCGGTGCTTGAGAGGAAGGGCCCAGCGGAGCGGTGCTTGAGAAGAAGGGCCCAGCGGAGCGGTGCTTGAGACGGCGGTGCCCAGCGGAGCGGTGCTTGAGAAGAAGGGCCCAGCGGAGCGGTGCTTGAGAAGAAGGGCCCAGCGGAGCGGTGCTTGAGACAGCGGTGCCCAGCGGAGCGGTGCTTGAGAGGAAGGGCCCAGCGGAGCGGTCCTTGAGACGGCGGTGCCCAGCGGAGCGGTGCTTGAGACGGCGGTGCCCAGCGGAGCGGTGCTTGAGAAGAAGGGCCCAGCGGAGCGGTGCTTGAGAAGAAGGGCCCAGCGGAGCGGTGCTTGAGAAGAAGGGCCCAGCGGAGCGGTGCTTGAGAGGAAGGGCCCAGCGGAGCGGTCCTTGAGACGGCGGTGCCCAGCGGAGCGGTGCTTGAGAAGAAGGGCCCAGCGGAGCGGTGCTTGAGACGGCGGTGCCCAGCGGAGCGGTGCTTGAGAGGAAGGGCCCAGCGGAGCGGTCCTTGAGACGGCGGTGCCCAGCGGAGCGGTGCTTGAGAAGAAGGGCCCAGCGGAGCGGTGCTTGAGACGGCGGTGCCCAGCGGAGCGGTGCTTGAGAGGAAGGGCCCAGCAGAGCGGTCCTTGAGACGGCGGTGCCCAGCGGAGCGGTGCTTGAGAAGAAGGGCCCAGCGGAGCGGTGCTTGAGAGGAAGGGCCCAGCGGACCGGTCCTTGAGACGGCGGTGCCCAGCGGAGCGGTGCTTGAGAAGAAGGGCCCAGCGGAGCGGTGCTTGAGAAGAAGGGCCCTGTTCAGCGGTGCTCTTCTCCACGGCGGGCCCTGTTCAGCGGTGCTCTTCTCCACGGCGGGCCCTGTTCAGCGGTGCTCTTCTTCACCGCGGGCCCTGTTCAGCGGTGCTCTTCTCCACGGCGGGCCCTGTTCAGCGGTGCTCTTCTCCACGGCGGACCCTGTTCAGCGGTGCTCTTCTCCACGGCGGGCCCTGTTCAGCGGTGCTCTTCTTCACCGCAGGCCCTGTTCAGCGGTGCTCTTCTCCACGGCGGGCCCTGTTCAGCGGTGCTCTTCTCCACGGCGGGCCCTGTTCAGCGGTGCTCTTCTTCACCGCGGGCCCTGTTCAGCGGTGCTCTTCTCCACGGCGGGCCCTGTTCAGCGGTGCTCTTCTCCACGGCGGGCCCTGTTCAGCGGTGCTCTTCTCCACGGCGGGCCCTGTTCAGCGGTGCTCTTCTCCACGGCGGGCCCTGTTCAGCGGTGCTCTTCTTCACCGCGGGCCCTGTTCAGCGGTGCTCATCCAGCAGGTCAAGGGAGCCAGACCTGGCCTGGACTCCCTGCTCAGTCGCCCTCGGACCGTGATGTTTCTGGACCCTTCGGGGACGGACTCCTGGCCTCCTTAGTGTCCTCCTTCCCAGCTGGGATGTGGCATGTGGGGTCCACCTTCTCCGCGCTCCTGCTGCCCTTCCGCTCCTTTGATGGGGCTCTCGGGCCCTTGCCTCCCCTAGATGGTGTGGGTGGTGAAGTGGCCGCACATTGCTCCTTGGGGGCAGCCCTGTCGGTCCTCGCACGGCGGCCCTTGTTTTTGCGGGTCCTCTTGCCGGGGGGGGGGGCTGGACGTGTCCTTGCTGCTGATCGATGTGTCACTGCTGGCAAAGGGTGGGCTCCAGAACCCATGCACAACAGTGACACCCGAAGCTGGGCTGGTGGTGGCTGCGGTGTTCTTGGGACTCTTTGAAGATGGATGGGGGAGCTCATCGGGGGGAAAGAGGTCAAGGTTAGCCATGAAAAGTTTCTTAGGGCCAAGGTAAAGGGTAGGAGAAGTGGAGATGGAAGTGGAGGTAGAGGAGGTGGTTGTAGGAGAGTCAGGTGTGCTGTCATTGGGTGAAGGTGCTGGTGCTGTAGGCTGTCGTGAGGTGGATGGCTGTTGGGTGGGTGGCTGCCTGCGTTTGTGTGTCTTGGAAGAGGGAGTGACAGACACAGTGGGAGAGGACACAGGGGACGTGTAAATGGCAGTGGGGGTGGTGACTGCACGAGTGTGGACTGTACTGGAGGGTGAGGTGGTGATGGAAGCACTGGCTGATGTTGGGGTGCATGCAGGTGTGAGTGTAGACGTCACAGGCAGGGAGGAGGGAGACGAGGAGGAGGGGGACACAGGGGTGGCAGTGGCTGTTGGCATGTCTGCATCTGGGTGTTGCTTGGGTGAGTGTTTGTGGAATCTGTGGTGCTTGTGTTTGGATGAGCTGCTCTTGGGTGTTGAGGTGTGTGCAGGCTGGTCTGATGGTGTGGATGGGATAGGCTGAGGGACAGGAGACAGAGAAAGGCTGGAGGCAGTAAGAAGAGGGAGGCTGGAAACAGGGACAATGGCTGCCGTCAGTGCTGAGGCCAGAGCAGTGAACGCTCGTTGATGGGCAGCCTGACCCGAATGAATGCCCTCCAGGTACGCATTGCTCTGTTGCACCTCCCTTTGCACACCCTGGATGGCATTCAAAAGGGTCGTCTGCCCAACAATGAGCGTCCTTACCAGGTCAATGAGCTCCGCACTGAGGGCAGCAGGGGCAACAGGGGCAGGGGCTGAGGTGCCTGGGGCGAAGGAGACGCGCGCCTTCCTGGGCGAACGGGCACGGAGCGAAGACTGAGGGGCTGCTGGGAGGGCGGGGCTGGTGCGCTGGGTGGCGGCTGTACCTGTAGAGGCGGGGGGCACGGATGTTGCCACCACCCCTAGGGAGCTCCCATCCGAGGACATGTCGCTTTCGCTGCTCTCACCAGCGGTCCCCGTCGTGGTGCTCCCCTCGCCCTCCGGATCACTGGTGCCCTCGGTGTCTGTTCCTGGGCCCACCGGGGCCTTGTGTCCTGCAGCTCCCTCGTGCTCCGATGCCAAATCTCCTCCGCCTGATGATGCTAATGCACACATGCACAAGAAGATGAAGAGAAAGGGTGGGGGGAGAAAAAAGAAGACCAGGTTGAGTGCATGCAATGTCAACACCGTTGGCGGAGAGGACAGACACAGGTGCCTAATGCACTAAGCCGCGCATTCGGGGTACACTACTCAGTACTACTGACTAAGACAACAGGCCAAGAGACGTCAAACGCGCACATGGGAGATGCTGGACCTTCAATGGCTGTACTTGTCACCCTACCGAGGTGGGGGCCGGGGGCACAGGGCCATGCCTAAGGGAGAGGACTACACTACAGAAAGCGCCCTGGCCTAATGTCACCCACAGCCCTCCTCCCCCACCCATACGCCTCCACTGCGCAGAAAGATAGGAGAATGTGCTGATACTCACCCCCTTGTGTCTGCTGTGATGTCTTAAAGCGCCCATCCAATTCAGGGTAGGCCACCGCCAGGATCCGGGACATCAGGGGGGTCATGGTGCGACTGGCACCCCTCCTAGGTTGGGAGGCCATCCCCAGCAGTGTTTCTGCGGTCTTCCTTGTTCCGCGGCGGATGTCCTCCCACCTCTTGCGGCAGTGGGTGCCCCGTCTGTTGTGGACCCCCAAGTTCCGGACTTCCTTGGCGATGGCACGCCAAATCTCGATCTTCTGATGGGCGCTGACCTATTTGACATGTACAGGGTGGAAAGGAGGAAATCATCAATGACCTGCATGTTAGATGTGATTGGCCCCCCCCTCCAACTTTGCCATATGGCACATGCTCTCATCTGTCGGGCATTGCACTCCTCATTCGCCCCCCACCCCACCAACTTACATCCACCCCAATCCACACAGGCATAGCCCATTCCATGTGCACCCGGTGTACTCACTTGTTGGTCTGGAGGACCGTAGAGTAGCGCATACTGGGGGAGGACCCCATCCACGAGCTTCTCCAACTCTTCAGACGTGAAGGCAGGGGCCCTTTCCCCAGTCGCAGCAGCCATTGTATCTTCCAGACCGAGGTCACAGCAGCACTTGCAGTATAGGTCCTCTCCTGTGGATGATCTGGTCTCGAGTGATTAAGCAGATAGAAAATGGCGGTCACGCCCGCGGCGGTGCGTACCGCGACCGCCGGCGCACTTCGTCATTGGCTCCTGAAACCCATAGGCTTCAATGTTAACCAATGCGGCTTTGCGCCGCGGTCTTCGACCGCCTACCACCACGGTGTGCCCCGCCAGCGCATTGACCTCACATCCCATTGTCCCACTTCACAGGTCAGGCAGCCGCCATTTCAAGGGCCTACATGGCTTAATTTTGACTGCGACACACAGGCCTAGGCCTTGCATTGCCACACATACACGCCTTTCAACCCATTGCCATTCTTTAACTGTGCAAGCTGTCTGTACGTACCTGTGGTTTGGCTGACTCTGTGCTCCATGTTGTCCTTCCTAGGCACCGTCCGCTGGGACTTGGGATGAGAAGGAGGAATCCTCGCGTGTACCGACCGCTGGTGGACCTGTCGACAATGGAAGAACGCCATATAATACTTCGATACAGACTTGACCGTGCCACTATCCATGAACTGTGTGCCCAGCTGGAGCCAGACCTGATGTCCCCCATCCGCCAACCCACAGGGATTCCCCCTCTGGTGCAGGTTTTGTCAGTCCTCCATTTTTTGGCAAGTGGGTCATTCCAGACCACAGTGGCCATGTCATCTGGAATGTCTCAGCCTATGTTTTCTAAGATTTTGAGCAGCGTGTTGTCTGCCCTGATGAAACTCATGCGGAGCTACATCATTTTCCCAGAGGAGGGTGACTTGCCTACAGTGAAGGGTGATTTCTATGCCCTTGGACATATCCCCAACATCATTGGTGCCATTGATGGGACCCATGTGGCTTTGGTACCCCCAAAAGACGATGAGCAGGTGTACCGAAACAGAAAAAATTATCATTCGATTAATGTCCAGGTGGTCTGTTTGGCTGACCAGTACATCTCCCATGTAAATGCCAAGTTCCCAGGGTCAGTGCATGACGCGTATGTGATGCAAAATAGCAGCATCCCCTATGTGATGGAGCAGCTACAGAGACAACGTGTGTGGCTAATAGGTGACTCTGGTTACCCCAACCTGCCGTGGCTACTGACCCCAGTGAGGAATCCCCGGACAAGGGCAGCTACAATGAGGCCCATGGGCGTACTAGGAGGGTGATTGAGCGAACCTTTGGCCTCCTGAAGGCCAGGTTTAGGTGCCTGCATATGACCGGTGGATCCCTAATGTACTCACCAAAGTAGGTGTGCCATATCATCGTGGCGTGCTGTATGCTTCACAACCTGGCTTTGCGACGCCAGGTGCCTTTCCTGCAGGAGGATGGTCCAGATGGTGGTGTTGTAGAAGCCGTGGAGCCTGTGGAGAGTGAAGAGGAGGAAGACTCAGAGGACGACACAGACAATAGGGACAGAGTGATACAACAGTATTTCCAGTAACACCCAGGTAAGAATCACCCACGCCATTTCACAATTGCTTATAGCCTCCTGCATCTGTACTTTCTGTAGTTCCCACCAGATCTTTTTGGGTAATTTTTGTTTTTCCCTTCCCTTCTCAGTGCTGTATGACTCAGTGCCTGACTTCTGCTTGGTTTGCCCATGAACTACAGCATATTGACATTGGTATGTTGTCATCACTAATTGACAGAACAGATATTGAACAGTAATATGTAAAACATTTGCTAAGAATACAGCATGACTCCAAACTGATTTGTGTGCAATATGTGATTTATTTACAGTGCTAGATATTGGTACATGTGATTATAAGGGTGATGGGAGGGGGTGGAATAATGTCCATGGCAGAGTCCAGTTCTCAGTCTCACAGGTGCATTGTCCTTTTGCCTGTGGAAGGATGGAGCAGAGGCAGTTCATGGTTGGACAGGGTGGCAATGTGGGACAGTGGGAAGAGTTCAGGGGGTATGTCCTGCTGGCGGGGGTCTTGACATCCTACTCTGTCTTTTTTTTGGATCTCAGGCTCCTCTTACGGGGTGGTTGTTCTTCAGCAGGAGGTGGGGTTCTGGTGGCCTGTCGTGGTGTTGGGGCCTCCTGTCCACTTGCGCCGGCGGAGGTGGTAGGCTGTTCCTGGTCCGGGCTAGTGACAGGGGCCCTGTGTGGTGCCACATGGTCCCGCAACGCGTCTTCTATCCTGTTGAGGGCCAGGACGATGGTCCCCATTGCGGTCCCGATGATTCTCAGCTCCTCCCTGAACCCCATGTAGCGTTCCTCCTGCTGTGCCTGGATCTCCGTGAACCTGGCCAGTACCGTCGCCATCGTCTCTTGGGAGTGGTGGTAGGCCCCCATGATGGTGGTGAGGGCCTCTTGGAGAGTGGGTTCCCTGGGCCTCTCCTCCCCCCCTGTCGCACAGCAGCCCTCCGAGCTGCCCGGTTTCCCCCGGCCTCTGTCTCCTGGACGGTGTGCCCGCTCCCACTGCCCCCAGGTCCCTGTTGTTGTTGGGGTGTTGGGTTAGCCTGGGTGCCCTGTAGTGGCAGACACACCGCTGATTGACGTGTCCTAGAGACAGAGGCATGGGCCCGCTGGGTGGGAGCTGTGCTGGTGTTGGCAGAGGGGGTCGGGTCTGGTGTGGCCTGTGGCTGCCTGAGGGGAACCGACTGCCCAGAGGTCCCCGATGGTCCGGGCTGGTCATCAGGTTCAGTGTCGACAGAGCTGCTGTCCTCACTGTGGGCCTGTTCCGGGGGTGGGATGGACATTTCTGGACCCTCCTGGCTGGTGTGTTGGCGTTCGGGTCCTGCATGGGGTAAGAGAGTTTGGTTATTGTTTCTGTGTGTGCAATGGCGTGCGTGTTATGGGTGCCCTCGTCCCCCAGTGCAGGCATTCCCTTGAGGGAGGTGTTGTGAGGGTAGTTAGTGGGGGGGGGTAAGTGCAGTGGTCATGCTTGGGTGATGGGTGTCCATGGATTGTGTTGGCATGCAGGAGTTGGTGTTGGGATGGGTGGGTTGTGCTGGTGAGACATTGTCAGGGAGGATGTGTGCTGGGGGTTTGGGGGTGAGGGTGGGGGTGTGGGTTGGCATGCTGGTGGGGTGGGGGGGATATAGTAGTTGAGATTGGACTTACCAGAGTCCATTCCTCCGGCTACTCCTGCGAGGCCCTGAGGATGCAGGATGTTGAAGACCTCTTGCTCCCATGATGTAAATTCGGGAGGGGTGGGTGGGGGTCCGCCGCCAGTCTTCTGGACCGCGATGTTGTGCCTGGAGACCATCGATCGGACCTTCCCCCGTAGGTCGTTCCATCGTTTGCGGATGTCCTCCCTATTCCTGGGATGCTGTCCCACGGTGTTGACCCTGTCCACGATCCGCTGCCATAGCTCCGCCTTCCTAGATATACTGGTGTGCTGCACCTGTGAGCCGAAGAGCTGGGGTTCCACTCTTAGGATTTCCTCCACCATCACCCGGAGTTCTTGGTCCGAAAAGCGTGGGTGCCTTTGGGGTGCCATGGGGTGGTGTGGGTGAGGTGTGGGGTGGTGTATGTGATGATGAGTATGTTGGTGTGTGGTGCTTTGTGCTACTATGTGGTGTGTGTGATGGTGTAGTGTGCCTCAGTGTGTATTGCTATGGATTGTCTGCTGTGTCTCTCTCTCCTTCTCTCAGTAATTGTGGTTGTAGGGGTTTGTGGGTGATGTGGGGGGGTGTTTTATAGTTGATTGATTGTGTGGGAGTGGGTTGTGTATGTGTATCAGGTGTGTGTATTTGTAATTGTCCAATGTGCCTGTGTTTTGGTGCTGTGTGTGTATTTTGACCGCGGCGGTGTGTACCGCCAATGGAATACCGCGTTGGAAAGCCCGCCGCGTTGATTCGTGGGTCGAAATGGCATGGGCGTATTTCTGTTGGCGTGACGGTGGAGGTTTGGTCATCTCCAGTTTATCGCTGCCCGCTGATGTGGCGGCCTGCAGTGGAGGTCGGATTTTTGGAGGTTTGGCCGTTGTGGGTCAGAATGACCGTGGCGGCTTTCCGCGGCCGCGGCGGTGTTATGGCGGTCTTCTGACCGGCGGTAAGCGCCTTTTACCGCCGAGGTCAGAATGAACCCCTATGTTGCAAAAATCTCAGAGATTTATAGCTCGTAAGTTGTTTTTATTTATTGATGATATAATTGTTGCGAATTCTCGTGTGTCACAAGAACTTTTTTCACTTTTTTTACTGTTTTTATCTTAAACAAACAGAGCATTAGCAATGCATCAACGCTCCTGTAAAATCTAAGTTATCGAACATCGTAAGTTCCTCAGACTGTGGTGGGTGTATAGTTATTAAGTGCTGGAGAAGAGATCAGAATTTGGGCAGTCCCCAATGATATGGCAGCGAAAGGGCCCAAGGCAAGATAAGAAAACTATTCTCATAGCTAACAAAAAGTACTGCGCCCACTTCCTGGCAACTCACCGCTAGGGATAAGGAGGGAAGGAAACCCACAGAACAAGAAGATTCATTTTCAGGACCAGAATAGTATAGGCTTTCTGGATGTTGAGAATTACTGCATATTGATGTGTGGTAGTGAAATGAGTTGACTGTTTTTTAGAACTTGTGTGGCCACTGAAGTTGTGGTATAAATCATTAAGGGCCTGATTTAGATCTTAGTGGAGGGGAATTCTCTGTCACAAACGTGACGGATATCACATCCACTGTAATATGTTTGCATTATATCTTACGGAGATCGTAATATGACAGATGGGATCTCAGTCAGATTTGTGACAGAGTATTTAATCCGCCAAGATCTAAATCAGGTCCGAAGAGTCTAAATATACAGGTTTGCTCCTTCAGGGTAGCCCATCACCATCTTTAGAGTGTTTAGTATAGTTATAGAGTATTGCATCCCAATATGTTGCTAAGGGTTCATTACATAGGTTTCTCTTTTGCTCTCTTTGTAAGGCCACCATCTTCGCCTATGCCCATTGTATGATGGCTTTCCTAAAGTGTGTTTTCATGCAAGAAGTGGGGACTTTCATCTTGTTGCGATCTATCGCTTGCCTAATAATAGGGCTAAGTTGATAAAACTGGCAGTGGCATTTTGTTATTAGGTCTAGGGAAGAGCCCCAGAAGGCTATTAATTGTTGTGGAGACATCAGATCTCTCAGTGGCCCTCTAGATGCCAGCGAACACCCCTCCCCAAAAATTAACCAAGGACATGACATGTGCAGTACATATAAAACATATCTGCCAAGAAAGTGTGGCATCGCAAAGAAGCATCCAAGAGCCCATGGAATATTAGATGCGGTCTGTGAGGGGTTTAATACGCTCTATTGAGGTGTAGAATTGGATGTTTTTAAAGCAAGTGTTTCTGAATACTTTACAGTGGTATTCCAGGATTCCTTTTTTTTAATTTTATTTGAATCGCTCTACAGGTATTGGTCCCACAGCACCACAGGGGGTACCTTGCTGACTACTGCAGTATATTTCTTTACATTATGAATTGGGAAGAGTCTCTTTGGGACCTCCCAACACATGGTCCAATAGGGTGTGCCAACCTGTCACCTTATGTAGCCTTTGATTTTATTTTCAGGACTCAGGGACCTAGTTCCAGAGTCCTGTAATCGTTGCCACAACATATTCTCTATTTTGTTGCACCCGATCAGGATCACTTTTAATGGCCCAATCAGAGCATATCTGGACACCAACATACAGATATCTCTAACTTATTACCAGCTGTTAGACCTGGTGCTCTTGTGTGGTTTCCACTGACGTTTGGCCTTCTGACCTCCTGTTTTTCTGACTTCTTTTTTGCTGGCTTTACAATTCTGTGCACTTTAACACTGCTAACCAGTGCTAAAGTGCAGATGCTCTGTAGTCTAAAACATGGTGATATTGGCTTATATAGATTGGCACATTTATTTACTTATAAGTCTTCAGTAAAGTGTTCTATATGGGCCCAGGGGCTGTAACTTAAATTCTACTATTAGGCCTGCAGCACTAAGTGTGCCACCCATTACATTAGCGCTTTAAACATGTCCCAGCCTGCCACTACAGAGCCTGTGTGCACAGTTTAAACTGTCATTTCGACCTGGCAAGTGCACACACTTGCAAAGTCCAAACCTTGCTTTTTATTACATATGTCACCCCTAATGTAGGGCCTGGTTAGCCTCAAGGGCAGGGTGCAGTGTATGTGAAAGGTTGGACATGTATGTTTAGGTTTTACATGTCCTGGTAGTGGAAAACAACTAAATTTGTTTTTCACTACTACACGGCCTATCTCTCCTACATATTAGTACTGGGTTTACCTTGAAGCAGTCTTTAAGTGTAACTTCCAATTAGGAAAAGAGAGAAATTTGGGGTTTGATGTCTCTGTACTTATGAATTTAAGTGATTACTTATGGTGAATTCAGAATTTAAATTGTAAGTCTGAAAATGGCACTTTTAGAAAACTGGATTTTTCTTACTTTAACCATTCTGTGTCTCTGCCTATCTCTGAATGTATGTCTGGGGTGGGTGACAGCTGGGCTTTGTGCATTCCCTCTACCCAGTCACAAAAAGTGATCTGGAGTGTGACATTTACAAACTGATGGCCCATCACCAGTATGATGGCCCTTCCTGGGCTAGATGGGATGGAGGAGCTGACACTCACACCTAAATAGAGCTGTACCTGTCCCCACGCAAAGAGTTGCATAACCCCCTGTAAAGTGGCTGGTGCCAAGAAAGGAAAGGCAGGGGCCTTGTGCACTTCAAAGGGCTCTCTTTGGAGTCTTCCTTACTTCAAATGCTCAACTGGGTATAAGTGCTGGATCCCAAACCCCACCAAATCAGTAAACATCAGGATTTGAAGAAATTCTGCCAGGAAGGACTGCTTTGCTGCCAGGAGGGACAGCTACTCTACTGAACTGCTTTGTTGTGTTGGCCTGCTGCCTGCTGCCTCTTGCCTGGGTGTGAGAAGGAGTGGACTTAATTCTCTACATCCTCACAAGAACCAATCGACTCCAAGTGCTTTCTAAATTGCTGCCTGTTTTGAAGTTTCAGGGCCATCAAACACTTCCCCAACTCTTCTGTAGCTCTTGGACTCTGCCAACTTTGATTCCTGTCCTGTCAAGAGGTGCCATTCCACTCTTGAGCCTTTGAAGGGGACTCTGCAACTGCTTTTCAGCAATGTTATTGCACAGTTTGGACCTACTACATCTTCCCTTGATGCTAATACATTGCCTCTGCCGCTGAGGTAGAGGACTCCGCATCACTGACTGTTCATTTTAGTATTGAAGCATCTCCGCCAGCTCTGGTGCATCACCTTTGCTGTGCGGTTGACGACGTTGTATCCCCTGGACTGCGTGGTTAAGAACCAGCGCATCGCAAGTGCATCGCCGCCTTGAAGTCGACGCAGCCCTGTATGGGTCCTGGTGCCGTCCTCCCCTCCATCCCGGTTGTCCTTAACATTGTATTTATATTGGTCTAGCACAACCTCAAGTAGCCTTTTAGCGCTGTTTATTTATAAGCACTGCATTGCAGTGTATTCTTCAAAAATTTATATCATGAGTTCTACCTATTAGATTTTTGTAATTTTGGTCTTGTTTTACTCAAATAAATATCCTCCATTTGTCTAAACTGGTGTGGAACCTTTTTGTGGTGTTTTCACTTTCACTGTATTACTGTAATTTGAGTGTTGCACAAATATTGCTTAAGGATAAGGTTAAGCTTGAGTATGAATCTAAGATGTTAACATCATTCATCACACTGGAAGGATTATTTCATTACTCAAGGAAGACTTTCAAATTAGCCAGTACTGCTTCTATCTTTCAGTGTTTAATTAAATAAATGCTAGAAGGAGTATCTGGGGCAATATCTTTTCAGGGTGAAATCTTGGTATTTGGATTCAACATAGAAGAGGGTGATAAGATTCTGGATAATGTTTTGTGTGCATTCTCAGAGAAAGATTTGACAATAAAAATGAACAAATGCAAATTTCATAATGATTAAGTGGAATACCTTGAAGGCTCCCATACCTTGAATCAAGGAGCAATTAGCCGCTTTTTTAGGATTAACAGAATTCTATGTAAAGTTTATTCCAAAACTACAGCACAAAGAACGAGCCATTCAGAAGCAAAATTTGTGTTGAAATAAACTATGACGTGTGCTCTTTTTTATTATTTTTATTTTAAATAGTGCACAATAAGATACATTAAAAAAGCCATTGACCTTGAAACCTAGATAGTTCATCATTTGATCCATAAAAAGCAAGCATTACATAACATTAGATTTCAAATTAATCACCTTGAACTGCAGGCTACTACTTTGATAGCCATTGTGACAATGGAGCCCGTATTTTCATTCCCCTCTTTCTACCAGCCTTACCCTTAGTCGCATAAAGGCTACTTTCCAGATAATACATTGAAAGTATTTGGGCCAGCCATTGATAGTAAGTTGGAGGATCAAACTTTAACCAATCTGATGTAATACAGCTCTGCATCGCAGCCATGTATACAAACACAAAGCATTGAGATTGACCCAGACATACCTCTTCGTCAATCCCGAATAATACAAGTTGGAGTGTTAAACATACTTACTGATGTAGTACAGCTTTCAAAAACTTGCTTATATCAGTTACAAATGCTGCAAGCCTGTTGCAGCTAAAAAACATATGCCATAAATCTGCTTTTGTACTGTTACACCGTGGACAAGTGACCCAAGCTGTTCCTCCCCATTTAGCTATTTTGATGGGGGTATAATATAATTTAAATAAATAATGTCTTATAGAGCTGTGCTTGTGGCCCAGTTACACACACTGACCCATTTCCAAGGATTCTAAAAAAACACGGTTTCAGAGGAACCAATGCAATGTCTCAATTTCTCTGCTTGCTTCCCCAAATCATCTTTCATAAAATCCAAAGAAGAGGATAGAAATTTCTGATATTACACTTGGTTGAGCTCTCAAGAAGCTCCATCATTTCGAGCTTCTCCCCGCAAAAACTCTTCCTGGAGGAGACACATGTGTTCAGTCTTTTGGTCTCAGGAAAACAATTATTTGTGCACATAAAGGTTATTTGGAAATATCTGGTACTAGGAGAGGCATCAGAGAAAACATCCGGATGCCTGGTGTTAATGTCATGATTGATCATCAGGTTAGCATGTGCTGTGAGTGAGCATCTAGCGATAGTCGGCTAAGCCACTCAGTGCCAATACATGTCTGGGCGGATTTCCTGTGGAGCCATGGAGGAAATTGGTGATTGACATCATTGGTCCCTTTGTTAACTAGGCATGAAGTGCTCAGCAATGCTATGGTAGATTAGTTCTTGAAGTGGCCGGAGGTCAAAATGGTCAAGAGAGTAACATTAGAAGGTATTGTGGAGCTTCTGGATGAATTATTTTGTAGAGAAGGAATACTGCAAGTAATTGTTTTGGATAATGGTCTGCAATTCATTAGTGCCTATACTCAAAATTATTTGACTAAATGTGATGATATTCATAAGGGAATCTCTGTATCACATCCTGAATCCAATGGCCAAGTTGAGAGATTTCACAGAGCGGTAAAGATTCTATTCAGCTAGCTGTCGAGGGAGGATTAAATTGGAGGAAGGCATTGCAGTTTGTGTTATTGGCATATAGGACCACTCCCAATTCAGTGACTGAGCTGAGTCCATTTGAGTTGTTGAGAGGACGCAAACTGAACACTAATCTTGTGGCTTGTTGGTTAAAGCGCAATAACAAATGTGATGCTAAGGTTGATTTCAACAAAATATGGTGAGTGGTTAAGGATTATAAGCACAGAAAGAAACTCAAAAGAAAATAAGAGAAGGGATGTTAGTAGTTTAATGGGCATGAATGTGGGATATTTAGTGCACCTCAAGAAACACACACTTATAAACAAGGGATTGGCATGTTCTTCAGATGCTGTGAGAGCCATTGAAGTGTTTAAAAATGCAGTACACATGGTTGGTGGTTGTTACAACTCCCTCTTGTGCCACCTGTACTGTGGGTTTGGCACACAAGACTAATGTTGTTTTTCCATGTGGCACATCATGGCCTCCTGCAACACATGGTCCCCCTCCCAGAGCTCTTCACCCCCTGGACCCTCCTGTATCATTGTTTCCCTCTCTTTGATCTCTTGGAAGAGAATCACATCTCCTGATTAATTAGCTCCATTCACCATTACCTATTGAATTCAATAATTTGTGCTTATTTGTTCCACCTGCCTTGGTTATTGGTGCCAACTTGCATGACCTATTGTCTCCAACGGCTAATGCTCTTTGATTCCACCTGCATTGGTTAAATGATTCCAAACGTCACTTGTACATGCCATCAGCAGAGGTCATATCTGTTATTTTAACACGTGCTCTCTACAAGTTTTCCTTTGGAACTTTCTGGCCTTCCATGTGAGCCACATGCCTTTCTGGAACAGTCTCTCACATCAGGTATAAATACCCTGTCTGAGCCTGAGTTGGGTCTTAGCCTCATTCCAGTCCTGCACAAGCACCTTTCCTGTACTCACCTTCTAAGTCTCCCAGAACCCTCCAGCGATCTAATCCTCCAAGCCTTTCTGTTGATCCTTGATCAGGACTTCATTGATGTTTCCAGTGTCTTCACACTCAGAGCTATGATTCTACCTCCTTTGGGCTTCTTGCACCACAGCCTCCAGTCTTCCTCCACCTTCCAGTTGAAGAACTAAAGACAAAACTAATTACTTGATCTTCAGGTTAGTGAGCATTAATCCTTAGATAAGTTTGAGATTAAGCTAAGACTGAGTTTGTTGAAAGTGAAAAGCCATTCTTGGAAATTGGAAATCATTTGTTTCAAAAGTTCTGAAAAGTCCTAGCGCTCCGGACACTTTATTTCATGGGTGCTTTGAACTTTATGTGCTTTAGAACTGAAGGTCTTCATGTTCGTATTTCTTGACAAGTTTTGAATCAAGCTCATAATCTATACTTTAGATTTTGAACTGAACATTGTTTGCTTAAGACATTCTTCAGAGTGCCAGAAACACCAGCATTGCTTTGAATTGTACTTGCTCTTGAGCATTATTTGTGATATAACCTGTGAGTGATATTATTGTAAATAACTGTTTATACACTATCACCATCATTACAACCTTGGCGGTCGGTGATAAAGTGGCGGTATTACCGCTAACAGCCCGGTGGTAATAACTTTCAAATTATGACTACGGCAGAAACCGCTCAGACAGACAGCCACTTTACCACACCGACCGCCAGAGCGAACTCAACAGGCACCACAGCGGTAACCCCCTACAGCCAGGCGGAAGACAATGGTCCGCCCACTGTATAATGACACACCTATCTGCCACCTTTTCCGGGGTGATTCCAATGACATCAAAAGCCTGGCGGAAACATTGCACAGAAGGGAAACGACTCACCTCTGGGGACTCAAGGAAGAACCACGCCGCCATGGAGCTCGAGTTGCATGTGTTCCCCATGCTCTGCTACGTTCTGCTCCACTACGAACACCAACGCCGGCGAAGATGACCACAGTGAGTACTGCCGCCTAGCACACAGGGGAGGGTGGGTGGAAAAACAGAGTGACACACATACGCAACATCCTTAACACCATACACACAAGCAGATGCAGTAATATAACATATTCACCCCACACCCCTCAGGCATAATGCAAGGACAACTACAATAGAGTAAAAAGAGTGTAATTAGATAAATCTAGTAGTAATACGTGTATCCAAATAAAAAAGTATATACATATTCATAAATCAAGGGACAATGCCCAGTCCACAATGTGCGTGGGCCACAGGGCCACATCACAAAATCCAAGGCCCCACCTCACTCCTGCAATGACACGGAGAGAACACTGCAGGGGCATTAGGTCAAAAATAGCAAGGCACCTAAGGGGGACAGGGACTGTGGGGGCACCTCAGCCGGAAGATGTTACAATGCCACTGGTCCTGGAGGGGGCAACATGCCCTGTGCTCGGTCCTGGGGAGTGCAAGGCCACAGTTTCTCAGGTGTGTGACTTGCCCACTTGCTCTGGAGGGGGTAACATGCCCTGTGCTTGGTCCTGGTGAGTGCAAGGCCACAGTCTCTCAAGTGGATGACTTGCTCTGGAGTGAGGCAACATGCCCTGTGCTTGGTCCTGGGGAGTGCAAGGCCACAGTCTCTCAAGTGGGTGACTTGTCCACTTGCTCTGGAGGGGGCATCGTGCCCTGTGAGCTTCATCCTGGGGAGGATGGGGTGAGTGGATGGCTTCTCCACTGGTTCTGGAGGGGGCATTGTGCTCTGTGAACTTCATCTTGGAGAGGATGGGGTGAGTGGATATCTTCTCCACTGGTTCTGGAGGGGGCTTCGTGCCCTGTGAGCTTCATCCTGGGGAGGATGGGATGAGTGGATGTCTTCTCCACTGGTTTTGAAGGGGGCATCGTGCCCTGTGAGCTTCATCCTGGGGAGGATGGAGTGAGTGGATGGCTTCTCCACTGACTGTGGAGGGGGCATCGTGCCCTGTGATGCAGATCTTGGGAAGTGCAAGGTCACAGTCTCTCACCTGGGTGTCATACCCACAGGATTTGCAGGGCCCAGGCAGCACACCAGCCCATGGACGAAGGTCTACACACTGTTCGCTGGCAGTGACGGCTGCTCAGTGGTGGCAGTGGTGGTGCTGCTGGTGGAGCTGGCAGTGGTGAGGGGAGGCTCCAGCCCATTCCATGCAGCCTTGTACGGCTGCCCACTGGGGCTGCTGGTGGTGGTGCTGGTGCTGGCAGTGGTGGGAGGAGGCTCCAGCCAATCCCATGCAGCCTTGGATGGCTGCCCACTGGGGCGGCTGCTGCTGGTGGTGGTGCTGGTGCTGGTGGTGGTGCTGGCAGTGGTGGGGAAGGCTCCAGCCCATCCCCTGAAGCCTCGGACGGCTGCCCACTGGGGCTGCTCCTGCTGGTGACGGTGCTGGTGGCGGTGCTGGCAGTGGTGGGAGGAGGCTCCAGCCCATCCCCTGCAGCCTCGACGGCTGCCCACTGGGGCTGCTGCTGGTGGCTGTGCTGTTGGTGGTGCTGGCAGTGGTGGGGGGAGGCTCCAGCCCATCCCCTGCAGCCTCAGATGGCTGCACCACCATGGTTGGTGGTGGGGGCTCTGACTGAGTTCCAGCACCATGCCCCTTGTCTCTACTGCCTGCTATTGCAGGCCCCTTTCTCTTCCTTCCTGCAACTGGGGATGGCTCCTTGCCCTTCCTTCCAGCAGCTGGGGCTCCCTCCTTGCCCTTCCTTCCTGCAGCTGCCTTCTTGCCCTTCTTTCCTGTAGCTGGGGCTTTCTCCTTGCCCTTCCTTCCTGCAGCTGGGTCTGACTCCTTGCCCTTCCTTGACACACTTGGGGCAGGCACCCTTTCCGTATGGCTGGCTGGTGGCTGGGATCCTTTCCCACCTGGAGTAGCTGGGGACACTACTGTGCATGTGGACTGGGTGGCTGAGGTGCTTGCCTGGGTTTTGACCACCCTGGCCTGACGTGAGGGACAGGGGAGGGCTACGGAAGAGGTCAATGTTGGTGAGGAAAAGCTCCTTAGGGACATTGGGGCAGGAAGAGGGAAACGGTTTGGGAGTGGAGGAAGAGGGAGTGGTTGTAGGAGGTGTCAGCTTGCTGTGTTTGGGTGCAGGTGCATGGGCTGGATGCTGTTGTGAGGTGGATGGCTGTTGGGTGTCTGAGTGCTTCCGTTTGTGTACTTTGGGAGAAGGGGACACAGACACAATGGGAGAAGACACAGGGAATGTGTGCATGGATGTAGGGGTGGTGACTGCCAGTGAGGGGTGTGTACTGATAGGTGTACTGGTGATGGTGGTAATGGATGAGGATGTACTGCATGCAGGTGTGAGTGTAGACGCAACTGGGAGGGAGGAGGAGGATGAGGAGGAGGGGACACAGTGGAGGCAGTGGATGTTAGTATGTCTGATTCTGGATGTTGTTTGTGTGAGTGCCTGTGGGATGAAGTGTGGTGCTTGTGTTTGCCATGTCCACTCTTGTGTGTTGTCCTGGGTTCATGCTCGTCTGACTGTGCTTGGGATAGGTTGGGGTTGAGGGGAATGGGATTGGGAAGAGGAAGTTGAAGGGTGGAAACAGGGACAATGGCTGCCATCAGAGAGCAGGCCAGAGCCTGGATTGATCTCTGTTGGGCCAACAAGCAAGAGTGAATGCCCTCCAGAAATGCATTGGACTGTTGCATTTGGGCTGCCAGCCCCTGGATGGCATTCACAATGGTTGACTGCCCAACAGAGAGGGATTGCAGGAGGTCAATAGCCTCCTCACTCAGGACAGCAGGGCTAACTGTGGCAGGTCCTGAGGTGCCTGGGGCGAAGGAGATGTCCACCCTCCTGGGTGAGCGGGCAAGGGAAACTCGCTGAGGGGCTTCTGGGAGGGCGGTGCTGGTACAGGGGGTTGGTGGCTATAACTATAGCTGGTGTGGGCACAGAGGTGTCCGCCCCCACCAGGGAGCTTCCATCAGAGGAGGTATCCGTGTTCAAACTGTCCCCTCCAGTCTCTACTGTGGTGCTCCCCTCACCCTCTGTCCCACTGGTGCCCTCACCGTCGGTGGATTCAGCCTCCTGGGACCTGTGGGATGCAACTCCCTCCATCGCCGGTGCCTCTGCTCCTCCCCCAGATTATGTTAATGCACATAAGGACAGGGTGACAAAACAAAAACGGGGTGAAAGAGAGAAAGGATACACTTGGTCCATGATGGCAACAACACCACTGTTGATGTACACAACACACACACAGAGAACAGCCCTACGCATTAGGCAATGCACTACCAGTCACAATGCTAGTCACCAGCCCATGGATAGAGACATCTAACGCAAATTGCAGCATAACTGAGACCCACAGACCCCTGCCCAGTAGTGGATGCCTACTAGCTTGGTTGGAGAACTTTCACATCAGAATCCTGCCCAACATGGGACCTACTCTGCAATGCCAGGCCTGGCCTAGGGGCACCCACGGGGCCCACTCCCCCCACTCGGATACCACCCCACCAGGCGTAAGTTGTAAATTAGGGCACTGTACTCACCCCCTTGGGGCTGCTGTGATGCCCCCAAGTGCCCATCTAGCTCCAGATAGGCCACTGCCAGTATGTGAGCCATCAGGGGGGTCAAGGTTCGACGGGCACCCCTTCCTCAATGGGAAGCCATCCCCAGTTGGGCCCCTGCAATCTTCCGTGCCCAGCGTCTCAGGTCCTCTCACCGTTTGCGACAGTGGGTGCTCCGCCTGCCGTAGACTCCCAGAGTCTGCACGCCCTTGGCAATGGCACATCATATACCCTTCTTTTGATGGGTGCTGACCTGCAGGGAAATAGACACAGGGAAAGGTATTAGCCCGACCGTCCTGCCTGTTACACTCATGGCCCACCATGCCCCTTTCCATCCCCATTAGCACTGACATGGCCCACCATACATGCTGCATGCTGCCCAGGGCCCAACCACCAACCCCCCCACATAAGGCATTCACATACAGCACTGCATGCATTCACATCCCATGCATCGTACTCACGGTGTACTCACCTGTTGGTCTGGAGGCCCATACAGTAGTCGGTACTGGGGTAGAACCTCATCCACCTGTCCCTCCAACTCCAATGAGGTGAAGGCAGGGGCCCTTTCCCAGTAACACAAGCTATGGTTGTTTCCAGAAACAGGTCACAGCAGCATTTGCAGTGTAGGTCCTCTCCTGTTGAAGGTCAGGTAGCAAGTGAGTGAACAGATAGAAAATGGCAGTCACGTCCGCGGCGCTACGTACCGCCACCACCAGCATACATCACCATTGGCCACTGTAACCCATAAGGCCCAATGATAACCAATGAGGAGTTGCACCACAGTTCTCGACCGCCTCCCGCAGTGGCGCACAACACCAGCGGAATTACCTCATTTCCAGCTGTCCCTGCATACAGGACAGGCGGGCGCCATTTTGGGGGGTGGGGTGCAGTCCATGGATCCTAACTGCGTCACAGTACTGAAATGCACTATTTGGACATCTCCAACAAAATAATGTTACAATCACAATATTAATGAAACTGTAGTGGTTGGAATGTACAGATAATGACCAGCTGCTCACTCTTTTCCCCCATACATTGCAACTGCTGCGGATGAATAGGAGATGGAGACATCCCCCATGTACAGACCCCTGGTGGACTTGGCAACAATGGAGGACAGAGGACAGGCACATTATCCTCACCTATAGACTTGACAGGGCCACAATCACAGAGCTGTTTGCCCAATTGGAGCCTGACTTAATATCTGCTATCCGTCACCCCACCGGGATCACCCCTCTTGTGCAAGTCGTATCAGTGCTCCATTTCCTGGCAACTGGCTCTTTCCAAGTGACAGTGGGCTTGGCAGCAGGAATGTCACAGCCAATGTTTTCAATAGTGCTGACCAGAGTGTTGTCTGCCCTGATTAAACACATGTGCAGCTACATTGTTATCCCCCAGGTGGAGGATTTGGCCACAGTGAAAGCTGACTTCTATGCAATGGAACATATCCCCAACATCATTGGGGCAATCGATGGAACACATATTGCATTTGTTCCCACCCCCGGCAAAATGAACAGGTGTTCAGAAATCGAAAGAGTTTTCACTCCATGAATGTCCAGATGATGTGCCTGGCAGACTAGTACATCTCCCACATCAATACAAAGGGCCTGATTACAACTTTGGAGGACGGTGTTAAACCGTCCCAAAAGTGGCGGATATACCACCTACCGTATTACGAGTCCATTATTTCCTATGGAACTCGTAATACGGTAGGTGGTATATCCGTCACTTTTGGGACGGTTTAACACCGTCCTCCAAAGTTGTAATCAGGCCCAAAGTATCTTGGGTCTGTGCATGGTGCCTTTATCCTGAGGAATAACAGCATCCCAAATATGATGACCCAACTCCAGAGGCAGAGGGTGTGGCTAATAGCTGAGCCCTGGTTCCCACCCAGCGGATGTTGGTGTATGGGTATGGTGTGGGCCCTAAGGGTGAGTGTGTGGCTAGCAGTTGCCCCTCGGTACTTGCAGGTGACTCTGGTTACCCCAACCTCTCATGGCTTCTGACCCTTGTGAGGAATGCCACGACAAAGGCAGAGAAACATTACAATGAGGCACATGGTCGAACAAGAAGGATTATAGAAAGGACCTTCGGCCTCCTGAAGGCCAGGTTTTGTTGCCTCCATCTAACAGGTGGATCCCTGTGCCACTCACCCAAGAAGGTCTGCCAGATCATCGTGGCATGCTGTATGATGCACAATCTTGCCTTGTGTCGCCAGGTGCCTTTTCTGCAGGAGGAGGAGGCTGTAGATGGCTGTGTGACAGCAGTGGATCCTGTGGACAGTGAAGATGAGGAGGCAGAGGATGAGGATGAGGACAACAGAAGTGCAATTATTCATCAATACTTCCAATGAGAAACAGGTAAGACAGTGTTAATACACATATAATTGACAGTTTGATGTGTGACATTGTGACTGGCATGCTGTGTATTCCTACTTCTATGCCCACTCACTGTACCCTTTGGCATCTCTTTTTGCAGATGTTGGTGCCCCACTATTGCTCCTGTTGTGTTCAGTGCAGCCAACTACAGGGTCTTTCCTATGTAGACATTACTGTACAGTTGAATTGCAATGTTTGAACCTGGTTAAACAAGTACATTTTGAAAACATTTAACCATACACCATAATTGTATTTTATCAAAGTGTGTTTCTTACAGTGCTCTTAAGAAGAGAGGGTAGTGCAATGGGCTAGGGTGATGATGGAGGAAAGTCCAGGTTAGAGTCCAGTCTATTTGTATCACAGGTGCATTGTCCAAGGGGGCATAGGAAGGGGCGCAATGGCAGTTCAAGGTGGACAGGGTGACAGACTGGGACACAAGGGTGACAATCAGGAGAGTCTTATTTCCTGTGCGGGGATCTTGGCAATAGTCCCTGGCTTCTGCCTGGATCGCAGGGAACATTTGCGTGGTGGTTCTCCTTCTGCAGGAGGAGGGCTGCTGGTGGCCTGTTGGTCCTGTGGTGGGGTCTCCTGCCCACTAGCAGCAGCGAAGGTGGAGGGCTGTTCAGTGGTTTGGCTAGTGTCAGGGGCCCGGTGGTGTGACACTGCCTCCCTCATACTGTTGGCCATGTCTGCCAGCACCCCTGCAATGGAGACCAGGGTGGTATTGATGGCCTTCAGGTCCTCCCTGATCCCCAGGTACTGTCCTTCCTGCAGCCGCATGTTCTCCTGCAACTTGTCCATGATCTGGCCCAGCATATCCTGGGAATGTTGGTATGCTCCCAGGATTGTGGTGAGTGCCTCCTGGAGGGTCGGTTCCCTGGGCTTGTCCTCCCCCTGTCACATAGCAGTCCTCCCAGCTTCCCTGTTGTCTTGTGCCTCTGTCCCCTAAACCGTGTGCCCACTGCCACTGACCCCGGGTCCCCGATTGTCCTGTGTTTGTGGGGTGCCTAGGGGTCCCTGTAGTGGTGGACGCACTGCTGATTGACGTGTCCTGGGGATAGAAGTATGGGCCCGCTGGGTGGGTGCTGTGGTGGTGTTTCCTGAGGCGGGAGGCTCTGTGGTGGTGTGAGAGTGTACCTGGGTAACCAATTGTCTGGAGGTCCCTGATGGGCCAGGTTGGTCATCCAGATCTAGGTGGCCAGAGCTGCTGTCATCGCTGTGGGCCTCTTCTGTGGGGGGACTGGATGTTGCTGGCACCTCTTCGCCGGTGACATTGGCTGGGTTACCTGTGGGAATGTAAATGCAGTGTTATTGTTTCTGCATGTGACATACTGTGCATGAGTGTGTTGCCCTCTATGATTGTTATTGCCCTGGCAGCTTTGCCTTGTGTAAGTTGTTATTTGGTGGTCTAGGTTATTCTCTCTAGTGTGCATGTTGTGATGATAGGTGTCCATGCAGGTCTGTGAGGGGTGTCCATGCATTGGTGTTGCATGCAGGGCATGGCATTGGGATGAGTGGGTTGTGATGGTGGGGTGTGTGGGAGGTGGTGGAGTGATGGGAGTGAGGATGAGGCTGGGGTATGTGATGGCATTCAGGTCGGGGTGGTAGTAATGGGGAATTGACTTACCAGAGTTCAGTCCTCCTCCTACTCCGGCTAGGCCCTCAGGGTGCATGATTGCCAAGGCTTGCTCCTCCCATGTTGTTAGTTGTGGGGGAGGAGGTGGGGGTCCACCACCAGTCCTCTGTACAGCAAGTTGGTGTCTTGCTGCTATGGAACGTACATTTCCCCGTAGGTCGTTCCACCTTTTCCTGATGTCATCCCTTGTTCTTGGGTGCTGTCCCATGGCATTGACCCTGTCAACGATCCTCCACCATAGCACCCCCCTTCCTAGCAATGGATATCTGCTGCACCTGTGATCCAAATAGCTGTGGCTCTACTGGGATGATTTCCTTCACCATGACCCTTAGCTCCTCCTCGGAAAACCTGGGGGGGTCATTGTGGTGCCATGAATGTGGTGTGAGTGGTGTGGGTGAGGGTGTGTAGGGTGGTGTGTTGGGGTGTGTGTTGTGAGGTGTGTGGGTGGTGTATAGGTGATGGTGGTATGTGGCTCTGGTTGTGTGGGTGTTCTTGCTGTATCTCTTTCTGTTGGCAATTGTTTGTATTGGTAAAGGGTTGTGGGTGATGTGGGTGTGTATTTTATAGTGGTGTGGTTGTGTGGGTGTGGTGTGTGTATAGGTGTCAGGTGTGTGTTATTTAAATTGACCAATGTAATGTTGTTTTGTATGTGTGTGTATTTTGAGCGCAGCGGTATGTACTGCCAATGATTTACCACAATGGAATGTCCGCTGCGGTGATTCGTGGGTCATAATAATGTGGGTGTTGTCCTGTTGGCGTAAAGGTGTGGGTTTAGATACCGCCAGTTTATCACTGACCTTTGGGCTGGCAGACTTGTGTGTGTGGCTGTATAGTGACAGACTGGTATGTGTGTGCCATAATATGGTTGGCGGATATCCACTGCGGCCGTAGTATGTTGGCGGCAGTCGGCATGGCAGTAAGTGGGATTTACCGCTAATGTCATAATTAGGGCCTATATGCTGAGAACTGTTGGTACACAACATTTCTTGTTGTTTCCAGTGCACCACAGCTGCATCAACACTAAAAGGTCCAGGAAGTACAGACAGTCCTGTGCAGTGTCATAGGGTAACAGAGCAGACCCAGTCTATTTTTTCTTGTTTTATTCCTCATCCTTTCCCTCGAGAGCAGTGTATGATTAAAAGGTTGTGGCTCCTTGATCATTAGCTGCCCTCAAGAGGAGATAGGAAGTCAAGTATCATCTCCGCGGTCGAAACCAGGTGAGTGTGTGACAGTGGTGCAGTTTGGAATTTCAATCATGTTTCCTTGTTCAAGGGGAAAAAGAGTGATGTGGGGACAGGGTGAATTTGTATCAGAAAAAGGAGAAAATCAAAGTAGTGGAGAAAACAGAAGTAATGTTTTTTGTAATGTCCCTAATGTTACATGTGGAAATGAGACAAAGAAAGAGTTGTCGCCATCAGCAAGTATGTCAGATAAATTACAGGCTGATAGTTTACTACCTTCCACTGTAAAGCATAATGTCATTAATGAACGTGTAAATAGTAACAGAACACCCAAATTACCTGCAAAATGTAATGATTACATTTTGAAATAATTTTGTATAAAAAATGATTATCATTCTTGTTTTTATGTATTCTTTGGAGAGAGAAGATGTGTTACACATGTTATTATTGAAGCCAGAGCATCGGTCGTTGTTATTGTATAAAAAGACTGTGAGCGAGTACGGAAATGTAGGGTGGTAATAAAAAGAGGACGGAATCCATTAGATGGGCATTATGGGACTCACTCGTAGCATTTGTGCATTAATGGAGAAGAATAAATCTCTTTGGATCAAGCACACAAATTGCTGGAGTTATTTCGATGTTTTTCCTGCCTTTGTAACAGAAACATTGACCTAACTATAACTACACAGTGCCAACGACTGATACAAAAAGGTCTTGCCATTAAAGGTGTGATCTAAGGGCACTTCCATAGTTATGACTCCCAATGTAAAGGTACTCCTGGTGCAATTACTATGATGTAATGTCTCCCAATGTAAAAACAGGCGAAATAATTACTGACATTCACGTTCAGTTCTTGGTCACTATGTACTCATTACTAATTGTGGGGTCTGATATAAGTAGGTGGAATCAGGGTGAAGAACATGCGAGGGTTGCAACTTGCAGATCTAGTGGTTCATGACACCATTAATGCTCTTAATATGTAATTTGCAACATGGATAGATGTTGACTTCAAGGTTCACGTGCAGCTCTTTATAGCCATATATCACCACTGTATGTGAGGAAATGATTCATATGCTCAGGTTGACCCCCACATACCCATGTACAACATCTGTGCCTTGCATGCCCATCTACCACAAGAATATATCCAGAGAAGCTTCAGATACCCAAACATACCCTGGAATGCCCATGTACATCCCTCTATGACCACATACTACCTCATGTGCCCCTGGAAGAACATCACATTTGAGGAACAGCTGTATTTGGTCATATTAACTATCATATGCTCAGCCATGTACATTACATTATGCATGAACACTGCCTTCTATGCACCCTCGTATGCCAGTGAAAGCTTCATATGCTCATGTGCAACATGTACATCTATCTATTCTCCCAAGTACCTGTATATGTGATATTCATGTTCCCAGACACTGTTAGAGCATACGAGGTACAGCTTTACGAGTGCAGGTTAAATCGTACATGCCAATGTCCATGACTTTCCACTGCTTCCCATGACTTAACAGTGCTTCCAATGCCCACCACCATAGTTAGCAGGAGACAGCCTTATTTGACCATGGTGAGTTATTTCTTTCAAACCGTCAAGGAAACAGCACAAATAACTGAAAAGTATACTAACTAGCCCATTTTGGGAAGCCTGGCAATAGGTCAAACATGTTATTTTAATTTTACTCGGTATTTGCATACTCACTTGATATATTTGAACATCAGATTTTTCCTTGCATACCGCTGCGTTCTGCATATTAACTCTGCGTACACCTTATAAATATCACTGCCAGTTTGCCCTCTCCACAGTCTCAGTGAAGGCAGTCAAAAACATTTTAGAATTCCTTACAGCTGCCTTCAGCCAATGTCTCTGCTTAGGATCTGTGGCATAAAGCAGAACATTTTTTCATATATAAACATGTCCCTATAACTCGCAGTATGTTGTGGCTCAACACTGTGTTTCAACAGTGTCTTTTTTGGGGCAGAAATCTAAGCATAAATATTTACATTTCCTCTCATTTGCCAGACACTTTGTACCATAAAACCGTCACTGATTTCTAAATGACAGATTTCATTAGAAATGCCATGGGATACTTTGGCAGAAATTCATCTTTGCTTGAATGTGGGTTCCATGCCAATCAGTGAAATTGCCCATAACACATTTTGGGAAATCAACCAAGAGGCTCATCTTGTTCACAATTTTGCAGCTTGAAGTGCCTTCTATTAAACAATTGGATTTCAAGTCCACCCCACACACTATTAATGTACTTACATTTTACTTTTGATAAGAATTTAGAAATGTACTTTTTCTGTTGTGCGCTGCCATTTGCACTTAGGTATTTCACGAAATGTATGCTTTTAAGGCAGGTGTTGACAAAGTATTGTATTATTATTATTACAGATAAATACATTCCTATCTGTGGGTTCCCACATTCGATTCTATCCATTTCTGATACCGTTCATGATTAGATAAAAAGCAGATGGAATACACTATTGTGTTAAAATCTGAATACATTACTGTGTTAAAATCAAAGGTTTAGTTGAAGGAAAGGATGTGCTGAATAAAAAACGAATTAGACCAATGGTTCCCAACCTCTTGACTTCTGTGGACCCCCACTTTATCAATACTGGAACCCAGGGAGCCACACTGAATCATTATTGGAATCCAGGGGACCCCCCCTGAGTCATTACTGAAAGCTGGGGACCTAATCTGTTAATATTATTGTATTTTTTAAGCATTCGCGGACCCACTGAGGAGGCTTCGTGGACACCTGGGGATCCCTGGACCACAGGTTGGGAAACACTAAATTAGACCATCTGCTGTTTCAATAAGAGTCAATATAATAGTACTGTGATGAAACTCCCTCCGCTTTTAAAACATTTCCCTCAGGAAGACTATGGTGGTCATTACAACCCTGGCGGTCGGTGTTAAAGCGGCGGTAAGACCACCAACAGGCCGTCGGTAAAAAAAATGGAATTATGACCATGGCGGAAACCGCCAACATAGACAGCCACTTTAACACTCCGTCCGTCAAATCGGTACAAACTAACACAGCGGCGGTCACCGCCAACAGACAGGCGGAGGACAATGTACCACCCACACAATTACAACCCACCAATCCGCCACCTTTTCTGGGGCGGATTCACCGTGAACAAAAACACGGCAGAAACAGGACTTCGAAGGGAAAACGCTCACCTCTGCACACCCCACGAGGAAACAGGACGCCATGGAACCAGAGCTCCAGATTTTTCCAGCCTTTATCTTCCTGCTCCTCTCCCAGGAGCACGAACGCCGGCGGGGAAGACCACGGTGAGTACTGCATCTATGACACAAGGCAGGGGGGAGGGAAAAAATAGTGACACACACATGCAACACCCCCACCCCACCCTCACCCACTACAACACACACGCTAATACATCATGATACATCACAGTTACACCCCCAACCCCCCCTGGAAGAATGCAAGGACAAAAGGAAATGAGTCGAAAAATTGTGATATATTCAATTACATACAACCAAAATATTTACAAATATATACATTTATACTATATACAATTAAATACACCAAGAACACAAGTCCAAGGGAGTCCACCATCATAGTCCGTGGATTCACTGGGCCCAAAAGGCATGGGCGAGGCCCACACAAGATACCCGAACAAGACGGAGAGAACACTGCAGGTGCATCAGATAGAAATAAAACAGGCACCTCAGGGGGAAGGGAAAGGGTGGGCACCTCAGCCGGTTGAGTGCACAATGGAAAATCCACGAGGGGGCCCCATGCCCACAGTTCAATCCTGAGGAGTGCAAAGCAACAGTCTCTCAAGTCTCTACAGTGGGTGGTTTGCCCACTGCCATATCCTGGGGAGTGCAAAGCCACAGTCTCTCAAGTCTCTACAGTGGGTGGGTTGCCCACTGCCATAGCCTTGGGAGTGCAAAGCCACAGTCTCTCAAGTCTCTCCAGTGGGTGGGTTTCCCACTGCCATAGCCTGGGGAGTGCAAAGCCACAGTTTCTCAAGTCTCTACAGTGGG
Organism: Pleurodeles waltl; assembly: GCF_031143425.1. Classification (NCBI taxonomy): domain Eukaryota; kingdom Metazoa; phylum Chordata; class Amphibia; order Caudata; family Salamandridae; genus Pleurodeles; species Pleurodeles waltl. The sequence goes on from NC_090451.1 coordinate 396,660,619, forward strand.
TGGTTTGCCCACTGCTATATCCTGGGGAGTGCAAAGCCACAGTCTCTCAAGTGGATGTTAATCTCTACTGGTTCTGAAGGGGGCCTTGTGCCCAGAGTGCTTCATCCTGCCAAGGACTGAGGTAGTGGATTTCAATCTCCACTGGTTCTGGAGGGGGTTTTGTGCCCAGAGTGCTTCATCCTGCCAAGGACAGAGGTAGTGGATAACAGTCGCCACTGGTTCTGGAGGGGGCTTTGTGCCCAGAGTGCTTCATCCTGCTGGTTGCGGCCTCAGTAGCGTCAGAGCTTTTGCCGCTCATGGGCCTGCGGTGCTTGTTGCGGGGGTGTCCTTGGCAGCAGTGATTGTGGCGGGGGTGTCCTTGGCAGCGGTGCTTGTGGCGGCGGTGTCCTTGGCAGCGGTGCTTGTGGCGGTGGTGTCCTTGGCAGCGGTGCTTGTGACGGCGGTGTCCTTGGCAGCGGTTCAGCTGTTGGCGGTCCTTTCTGGGGCAATGGGGCTGCTGGCGGTCGCCTCCTGGGCAGCGGGGCTGCTGCTGGCGGTCCTGTCTGGGGCAGTGTGGCTGCTGGCGGTCGCCTCCTGGGCAGCGGGGCTGATGGCGGTCTTAACCTCCGTGCTGATCTCCCCAGACTTGCCGGTTTTCTTGTGCCCCTTCCCCACCTTGGAAGGTGTCGCAGATGACACCACAGTCCCAACTGTACCCCTGGGAGCGGCTTTGGTGGCTGGTGTCTTCCCCCTCTCCCGCTGGGCACTGGCCAACTTTTGATGCTTGACAGGTGGAGGACTGTCCGTGCTGTGGCTCCTTGCCACACTGCCTGCCCTGCTGCCTGCTGCACTCCATAATCCAGTGACTACTGGCACCACTGCTCCCGCCGATGTTGTGGCTGAGGTGCTAGGTTGGGACCTGGAGAGTCGGGCCCTAGGAGACTGACGGGGTGGGGGAGGTGAGGGAAACAGGTCAAGGGTGGCCAGGAAAAGTTTCTTAGGAACACTGGGACGGGTAGATGGAGGGGGTTTGGGAGTGGAGGAAGAGGTAGTGGTCGTAGGAGGTGTACGTTTGCTGACTTTGGGTGAAGGTGCATGGGCTGGAGGCTGTCGTGAGGTGGATGGATGTTGAGTGGGTGTGTGGCTGCGTTTGTGTACCTTGTTAGGTGGCCTCACAGACACACTGGGAGAGGACACAGGGGATGTGTGAATGTGAGTGGGGGTGGTGACTGCACGTGAGCGGGGTGTGGTGGTGGGTGTGCTGGTGATGGACGTAGTGGCTGAAGATGTAGTGCATGCAGGTGTGAGTGGAGATGAGACAGGGAAGGATGAGGGAGACGAGGAGGAGGGGGACACAGTGGAGGCAGTGGATGTTGGTATGTCTGCATGTGTCTGATGCTTGCGTGAGAGCCTCTGGGCCTGTGGGAGGTGTGGTGCTTATGTTCGCCTGAGCTTCCTTTGTGTGTTGAGGTGTGTGCATGCTGGTCTGATGATGTGCTTGGGATAGGCTGAGGTACAGGGGTGTGGGTCTGAGTTGAGGAAGTTGGAGGGGGGAGGCTAGAGACAAGGACAGTGGCTGCCATCAGTGCTGAGGCCAGAGTCTGAAAAGCCCGCTGAAGGGCTGCCTGAACAGAATGAATGCCCTAAAGGAATGCATTGGTTTGTTGCAACTGCCTCTCTACACCCTGGATGGCATTCAAAATGGTAGACTGTCCAACAGTGAGGGACCTGAGGAGGTCAATGGCCTCCTCACTGAGGGCAGCAGGGGTGACATGGGCAGGAGCTGAGGTGCCTGGGGCGAAGGTGATGTCCACCCTCCTGGGTGAGCGGGCACAGGGCAAAGGCTGAGGGGCTGCTGGGAGGGCGGTGCTGGAGGGGGTGGCAGCTGTACCTGTAGATGCGGGGGCACAGATGTCCCCGCCGTGGAGCTCCCCTCGCCCTCGGTCCCACTGGTGAATTTGGAGTCCGTAGTCTCGCCCTCCAGGGCCATATGGGATGCTGCTCCCTCCTGCTCCGGTGCCACTGCTCCTCCGCCTGCTGATGCTAATGCACACAAGTACAGGGAGACCACAAAAAGGGGGGGGGAAGACAGAAGAAAGACATTGAGTGCATGCAATACCGCTACCGTTGGCGGACACGACAGACACAGAAGCCCCCTGCACTACGCCGCGCACTTGGGGTCTACTATTCAATCCCTGGGACATGGCTTACAAGGCTATGGCCGATTTCTGCACACATGGATGTCACAGGAGCCTGACTAGGTGTAGTTGGCACTGTACTCAGGTGGGGTGGGGTGACACAGGGTCTGCCTGAAAAAGGGGACTTAACTAGCAAACTCACCCTGGCCTAGGGGAACCCACAGCCCACCTCCCCCACCCAGACACCTACAATGCACGCTAAATCAGCTGAATGAGAGTGTACTCACCCCCTTGTTGCTGCTGTGATGTCCTCAAGCGCCCATCCAACTCCGGGTACGCCACCGCCAGGATCCTGAACAACAGGGGGGTCATGGTGCGATGGGCACCCCTCCCACGTTGGGAGGCCATCCCCAGCTTGGCCTCTGCCGTCTTCTTGCTCCAGCGGAGAATGTCATCCCATCTTTTCCGGCAGTGGGTGCTCCGTCTGTGGTAGACCCTCAGGGTCCGGACGTCCTTGGCGATGGCACGCCAAATATCCTTCTTCTGGTGGGTGCTGACCTACAGGAATTGTACAGGGGAAAAAGAGAAGTTATTACCAACTGCACCGTCACAGTCATTGGCCCGCATCCCTAACCTTGCCATGTGGCACATGCACTCACCGGCGGTTCATGCACACCTCATTCTCCCCCCCCAGTCTTTCGTCCACACCACTCCACACAGGCATTGCCCATACAGCATGCTCCCAGTGTACTTACCTGTTTGTCTGGAGGACCGTAGAGTAGCGTGTACTGGGGGAGGACCCCATCCACGAGTTTCTCCAACTCCTCCGTGCTGAAGGCAGGGGCCCTTTCCCCAGATGCACAAGCTATTGTCTCTTCCAGACTGAGGTCACAGCAGCACTTGCAGTGTAGGTCCTCTCCTGTCGAAGATCAGGTATCGAGTGATTGAACAGATAGAAAATGGCGGTCACGTTCACAGCGGTGCGTACCGTCACCGCCGGCGTACATCGTCATTGGCTCCTGGGACCCGTAGGGTCCAATGTTAACCAATGCAGAATTGCGCCGCGGTCTTTGACTGCCTACCGCGACGGTGTACAACGCCAGCGCAGTTACCTCGCATCCCATTGTCCCACTTTACAGGTCAGGCAGCCGCCATTTCAGGGGCCCACATGGCTTTATTTTTATCTGCGTCACACATACCTAGGCCTTGGCTCAACACTCATACAGGCAAATTCAGTTTATGAATAGTTTTCTGAGTAAGCTGTGTTTACGTACCTCAGAGTTGGTTGACTCTGTGCTCGCTGTTCTCCTCCATAGGCACCGTCCGCTGGGGCATGTGAGGAGATGGCGGCATCCTCCGGTGTACAGACCGCTGGTGGACCCGTTGACAATGGAGGAAAGACATGTGATCATCTCCTACAGGCTTGATCGTGCCACAATCCTGGAACTGTGTGCCCAATTGGAGCCAGACCTTATGTCAGCTATCCGCCATCCCACAGGAATCCCCCCTCTAGTGCAGGTGCTGTCAGTACTCCATTTCCTTGCAAGTGGGTCATTTCGAACAACAGTGGCCATAGCATCAGGGATGTCCCAGCCTATGTTTTCCAACGTGTTGTTCAGAGTGTTGTCTGCCCTGCTGAAACACATGCGGAGCTACATCGTTTTCCCTCAGGTGGAGGATTTGCTTACAGTGAAAGGTGACTTCTATGCCCTGGGACATATCCCCAACATCATAGGTGCCATTGATGGGACGCATGTGGCCTTGGTCCCCCCCGCAGGAGTGAACAGGTGTACAGAAACCGGAAGAGTTGCCATTTGATGAATGTGCAGATGGTGTGTTTGGCAGACCAGTACATCTCCCATGTTAATGCCAAATTCCCTGGCTCAGTGCATGAAGCTTACATCCTGCGGAATAGCAGCATCCCTTATGTGATGGGGCAACTCCAGAGGCACCGTGTGTGGCTATTAGGTGAGCACCTGGAACCAAATCAGTGGGAATAGTTGTCTGGGTCCGGGGATATCCCTAAGAGTTAGTGTGTGTCAAACAGTTGTCCCTCGCCATTTGCAGGTTACTCTGGTTACCCCAACCTATCATGGCTACTGACCCCAGTGAGGAATCCCAGGACAAGGGCAGAGGAACGCTACAATGAGGCCCGTGGGTGAACTAGGATTATAGAGCGGACCTTCGGCCTCCTGAAGGCCAGGTTCCGGTGCCTACATATGACAGGTGGTTCCCTATTCTACTCACCAAAGAAGGTGTGCCAGATCATCGTGGCCTGCTGTATGCTTCACAACTTGGCTTTGCGACAACAGGTGCCTTTTCTGCAGGAGGATGGCCCAGATGGAGGTGTTGTGGCAGCTGTGGAGCCTGTGGACAGTGAAGACGAGTAAGCAGAATAAGAGGACATCGACAACAGGAACTCAGTGTTCCTGCAATACTTCCAGTGAGACAAAGGTAAGAAGACAAACCTTCCTGCTACATGTACTTTAACACCACTACCTCTCTACTGTCTGTCCTTTTCACCCAGTGTATGGTCACTGAGTTTTCACTTTCCCTTACGATTTCACAGATGTGAGTCCCACTGTGTGACATCTGCTTTGTTTCCTCATGGACTAGAGCTGTGTGACATAGGTATGTTGACATTACATTTGAAAGAGCATTTTTTCACTGTAATTGCTAATACGCTAATTCAAAATCACAGACAGACTCAAGATTGTTTTGTGCTTTAAGGGTGTTTATTTAAGTGCTCAATATTGGAGGGGGTTGTAAAATGGTGAGGGGTGATGGTGGAGGAATGTCCATGGCAGAGTCCAAGCTATTAGTCTCACAGGTGCATTGTCCAAAGGGGCATAGGAAGTGGAGCTGGGGCAGTTTGAGGATGGACAGGGTGACAAGGTGGGACAAAAGGCAATCAGGGTGGTCTCATTTCTTGGCGGGGTCTTGGCATCATTCTCTGTCTTTGTCCTTGATCTCAGGTACCGTTTGCGGGATGGTTCCCCATCTGCAGGGGGTGGGGTGCTGGTGTGGTGGTCCTGTGACGGTGCCTCCTGTCCACTAGCGCCAGCAGAGGTGGTGGGCAGTTCATCGTCCAGGCTAGTGTCAGGGGTCCCTTGTTGTGCCACAGTGTCCCTCCTGGTGTTGAGGACTTCCTTCAGCACTCCTACGATGGTGCCCAGGGTGGAATTGATGGATTTTAGTTCCTCCCTGAAGCCCAAATACTGTTCTGCCTGCAGCCGCTGGGTCTCCTGAAACTTGGTCAGTACCATTGCCATCGTCTCCTGGGAATGATGGTAGGCTCCCATGATGTTGGAGAGGGCCTCGTGGAGAGTGGGTTCCCTGGGCCTGTCCTCCCCCTGTCGCACAGCAGCCCTCCCAGTTCCCCTGTTTCCCTGGGCCTCTGTCCCCTGAACCGTGTGCCTTCTGCCCCTAGGTCCCTGTTGTTGTTGGGGTGGTGGGTTAGCCTGGGTTCCCTGTAGTGGTGGACACACTGCTGATTGACGTGTCCTGGGGACAGAGGTATGGCCCCGCTGGGAGGGTGCTGTGCTGGTGTTTCCAGAGGGGGGAAGCTCTGTGGTGGCCTGTGACTGTGTCAGGGGAACCGACTTTCCCGAGGTCCCAGATGGGCCGGGCTGGTCGTCTAGATCCAGTTGGACAGAGCTGCTGTCTTCTCTGTTGGCCTCTTCTGTTGGTGGTGTGGACATGTCTGGATCCTCCTGTCCGGTGACGTTGGGTAGGGGTCCTGCAGGGATGTAAAACCATGATTATTGGATCAGTGTGTGCCATGGTGTGCAATGGGTGGGTGACCATGTACCCCAGTGCTTGCATTCCTGTGTGGGACCTTGTGTGATGATGGTTTAGGGGGGTGTATGGGTATGTGCAGTGGCCATGCTTTGGTGATGGGTGTCCATGCTTTGTTGTTGCATGCAGGGCTTGGTGTTGGGATGGGTGGTTTGTGATATTGGGACATTTGTGAGGAGTTGGAGTGATGGGGTGAGGGTGAGGGTGGGGGTATGTGATGGCATGCAGGTAGGGTGGGGGGATATTGTATTAAAGATTTGACTTACCAGAGTCCATTTCTCCAGCTACTCCTGCGAGGCCCTCTGGATGCAGAATAGCCAAGACTTGCTTCTCCCATGTTGTTAGTTGTGGGGGAGGAGGTGGGGGTCCGCCGCCAGTCCTCTGAACCACAGGGTGGTGTCTTGAGACCACGGAACGCACCCTCCCCGTAGGTCATTCCACCTCTTCCTGATGTCATCCCTATTTCTTGGGTGCTGTCCCACTGCGTAGACCCTGTCCACTATTCTTCGCCATAGCTCCATCCTCCTAGCTATGGAGGTGTGCTGCACCTGTGCTCCGAATAGCTGTGGCTCTACCCAGATGATTTCCTCCACCATGACCCTGAGCTCCTCCTCAGAAAACCTGGGGTGTCTTTACCATGCCATGGGGTGGTGTGGGTGATGTGTGGGTTGGTGTGTGTTGTGATGTGTGGGGTGATATTTAGTGGTATGTTGTGTGAGGTGCATGCATGTTATGTGGGTGATGGTGTTGAGTGCCTGTGGATGCTTGTTTGTAGATTATGGTGTCTCTCTCTGGCCTTCTTTCGGAATTTTTGGTAGTAGGGGTTTGTGGGTGATGTGGGTGTGTGTTTTATATTGTAGTGGGTGTGTGGGACTGGTGTGTGTATGTGTATCAGGTGTGTGTATTTCGAATTGGCCAATGTGGTAGTGTTTTGTAAATGTGTGTGTATTTTGAGCGCGACGGTGTGTACCGCCAATGGAATACCGCGGCTGAAAGACCGCCGCGTGGATTCGTGGGTCGTGATAGTTTAGGTGTATTCCTGTTGGCGTGACGGTGGAGGTTTTGTTTTCGCCAGTTTATCACTGACCTTTGGTGTGGCAGACTTGTGTGGGTGTCTAAATTTGGACGGATTCCGAGCTGTGGATCATAATGACCATGGAGGAATAGGAAAACGATTTAAATGGGACATTACTTGAGTAAGATTATCACATTGCTGCAATTCTACGCATTGCAGTCACAACCTCATGCATTCTGGAAGTTGTGGCCTCTACTGAAATCATTTGTCTCAATTGGATTTTATTATCAAATTACGAAGTTGTGCAAAAAGTCTCCATACGGAATCATAGTGTCTCCAGTGGCATGGAGACACGTGTCTACCAGAGTTATTTGCTTGCTTGTAGAAACTAAGATAATGGGCGTGCCTAACCATAAGCTGAATGATTTACAAAGGCATCAGATAAGATGGCAGCAGATAAGTCAGGCCTTTTCATCTCCTCAGTGGCAATGCAGGTATTTCTCCCTGGAAAGTGGCCCCTGAGTTCACATTGAGGTGGTAGGTCTCCATTAACAGAGTTTCACAGCAGTTTTAATTGAACATTCAACAGTCTTGTTGAGCGTCTTAGTTACATTCATATTTGGAATTCATTCAAAGGCTGGTGTTTAGATGAAGGAGCAGAATGGTTCACTTCCTGCATTTACATTCCAAGATGTTTTCTCATTGACCTTGGTAGCCTTTACTTTCCACCCTTACTCAGCAGCAATGAAAACCATCAGGTAACCATGTGGAAGGTTGGCAGCAGGAGGTTGTGTTAGCTGAGAATATAATCTGAAGAGTTTTGAGTAGTTTTGTCATCTACAAATTTACTGTAGTACTGGCCTGCAATCTGCTTTTGGTTTACAATGAACTCTGTTGCATATGCTTTGAACCCTTGCCTACTATTGAATACATGTTGTTCACAGTCATAAGTATATTCATAGTAAATATAACTTCTGAAAGGAGTTGAGGGGATTAGGGCTTTCTCTCATGTAGAATACCTATTTTGGTATCACACCATAGATCATTGGTCTTTAAACCTCAAGTACTATATTCCTTTCACTGCTCAGAAGAGATGCTTCTCCTGCATTTTGGCTCCTTCTTGGAATTAAGTCTGTCAGCAGGAACAGTATCCTGATGCTAGGGAAACCTGCCTGGTGTACTTTGACTGCACACAGTGCTTTCTAAGGGCAAATAGCCATTTTATTAACTTAGTGTATTAAGCCTGGGCATGAAGCCAGTGTCATCTTCCCTTTTTCCTTGTAGTACTTCTTGAGAGTATTTCCCCACCTAGTGAGGATTCCTTGCAAGTCCCTAAGATGGATTGCAGCCTCCTTTACAGCGCTTCAAGGGGTTCAACCGCTGACCATTTGTAGGGCAGCAACATGCACATTATATCATATTTTGTGCAGCATTACTGGGGGGATGGGTGACAATAGTGCTTCAAGGATTGGCATCAAATCTCAATGTACAGGTCGTCAGTCAGGATGTTGCATCATAATACCTATAAATTCACTGGAAACAGCATCTACTGAAGTCAGGTGTTTGCTTTCTTCCGGGAGTCAAGTCAATCAGAATCCATGTAATATTCGGTATCCCTCACTTGTAAAGTCTGACAAGAGCAAGCGGGATGTGTGTGCAGTGTAGATTATCAACTAGGGACTTACATTACTCCTAGTCTTATTCTTCCTTGCAGCAGTTCACATTTCTCTTCCTTTCCGAAGACTGGTAGGGGCTTTGGCCTTTTTAAGCTTGAAAATAAACAATTTGTCAAAGTGGTCCAGGCCTGAAGGGCCAAAAGAAAAGAAAGAGAAAGCATAGAGTCTCTTGTAAGGGAGCAGGCCTGCCTGACGTGTGAGGACTCGGGTGAGGAGGAATAGGAATGTGAATAATGGAAATTGCCATTGAGTAATTGAAACATTATTTTGCAATAATCAAATATTTACACTAACAATGGGCAGGGGAGCACGAATGAGCCACAACCGATCTTGCTTACAATGTTGAACAGTTGTTTTTTAAGTCCACACATCTACTGCACCTCTTTAAATATTTATTTTGAGTTAACAACTTGCAAAGTGTGCTGATGCAAAATTTGCATTTGCAAATCTAGGCTGAACTACTTTTATCAAAATACATCTTTAATCGTTTAACACTCAAACAGGTCCTAATGGTTCACTGCCTCTCACAAATGGGCCAATGTTCAAGGGTAAAGCCTGGAGTTGCACTCAGAGGACCTGGGGACTGTAATCAGGAGTCTGCTCTGGCAAAGAGGGGCACCAATTCAAGTAGTTGGGAGTACTGTTAGGCTTTGAAGCCACATATTAGTTTAGTGGCTTCCTCATACCTCGGCATCTAAGAAAAATCCTCCCATTTCGTCCTAAACCTCCTCCACACCTCTACAGCAACTGCAAGTGCCCTACGCAAAATCGGTTACAGAAACTACCTTTTCCTAGGTTTGCCAGATTATCATATTTATACAGAGTACACAATTTCCTAAACAGCTTTTAAGTGCTTAAAACACAGACAAAGTGGGGGGTGCTCTGGCCACAGATGAAGATGGTCACTTGCTGAGAATGCTCCGCGTGCCGGAGCGACCCTGGGGATGGCAGCAAAGCCAAAACTCCATGATCCGATCTGGGATGCAGTTCAGACACTTTTCTACTACTTCTGATAGGTGGTGGTTGCCCTCTCTTGGGACTCCTGGATTATGGAGGGCACTCTTTTCGATCACTCCCTGACCCTCCTCTCCCTGGACTTGGGACTTTCCTCCCTTGGCTATAAATCTTGGTGCCTCAACATCTCGCACCACTGCACCCCCCCCTGGCAAGGCCCAGCTGTAGTCCCATGTCTCTACATATCTGGAGCACAACAGGGGGTCTGTTGCTTCCCACCGGTTCCTGTGGGCAGCCACCAAGGCTAATGAGAGACACGGCCCTCATCAACGCCCAGAGTGTAACACAATAGAAAGCCCTCAAGTATGAAAGTGCATCCCTCACATGCCTTTACATTGACAAGCCCTCATCCCCCCCTCCACTTCCTTCTGCTTGTTGATGCCCTGAATGGACCTCAACACTTTGTTTACCTCTGAGTCTAAATATGCGCTTCAACAGTTGAAAGGCTGTCGTTATGAACAGGGCGAGAAGGCAGGGAGACTGCTTGTGGCCCAGTTGCACCAGCAAGAGGCAGTTCTGGCCACCCCGGCCATTAAATCTTGAATTGGCACTATCCTCACTCACCTGCAGGACATTATTAATTAGTTTGCTGCCTTCTAATGGATCCTATATACCCTTGATGTTGCGGATGATCCTGCCATCATGGAGGCCATTTTTGACAGTGTGCGCCTCCCTAGCCTTAAATAGTCAGGCAGACTTTTGCTCAAGGGGGTAATCACTAAGATGGAGATTGTGCAGGCTCCCATACCACAAGGCATGAACTACATCCACTCCGGATCACCATCAGACCCCTGCCCACACCACATCTTCAACAAAGCAGACACAGCCATCGCACCACACCTACTGAAAGCCATCAACATCTCCTTCGAAACTGCAAGATTCCCGGACAACTGGAAACACGCCTGTTGGACCTGGCTTTTTGACAGGGTCATCCCCAAACTTTTTGCCTCCTTCCTCCTATTTTTTCTGACCTGTTGTTGTTGGCTTTTGACCTCTGGGCACTTTACCACTGCTAACCAGTGCTAAAGTGCATACGCTCTCTGTGTAAATGGTACTATTGACTGGTTTATCCATGATTGGCTATTTAATTTACTTTGTAAGTCCCTAGTAGAGTGCACTATATGTGCCTAGGGCCTGTAGATTAAATGCTGCTAGTGGGCCTGCAGCACTGGTTGTGCCACCCACTTCAGTAGCCCCTTAATCCTGTCTCAGGCCTGCCATTGCAAGGCCTGTGTGTGCAGTTTCACTGCCACTTCGACTTGGCATTTAAAAGTACTTGCCAAGCCTAGAACTCCCCTTTTTCTACATATAAGTCATCCCTAATGTGTGCCCTAGGTAACCCCTAGAGCAGGGTGCTGTGTAGGTAAAAGGCAGGACATGTACCTGTGTAGTTATATGTCCTGGTAGTGTAAAACTCCTAAATTCGTTTTTACACTACTGTGAGGCCTGCTCCCTTCATAGGCTAACATTGGGGCTGCCCTCATACACTGTTGAAGTGGCAGCTGCTGATCTGAAAGAAGCAGGAAGGTCATATTTAGTATGGCCAGAATAGTAATATAAAGTCCTGCTGACTGGTGAAGTCGGATTTAATATTACTATTCTAGAAATGCCACTTTTAGAAAGTGAGCATTTCTTTGCACTAAAATCTTGTTGTGCCCTTCAATCCACGTCTGGCTAGGTTTAGTTGACAGCTCCTTGTGCATTCACTCACACACCCCAAACACAGGGTACTCAGCCTCACTTGCATACATCTGCATTTTGAATGGGTCTTCCTGGGCTGGGAGGGTGGAGGGCCTGCCCTCACACAAAGGACTTCCACACCCCCTACTGGGACTCTGGCAGACAGGATTGAACTGAAAGGGGGCTTGGTGCATTTCTTAGACACTCTTTGAAGTCACCCCCACTTCAAAGGCACAACTTAGTATAAAACAGGGCCTCTGCCCTATCTCATCAGACACTTGCTGGAGAAGAAACCTGAACCAGAAACTACATCCTGCCAAGAAGAACTGCCTGGCTGCTCAAAGGACTCACCTGTCTGCTTTTCTACAAAGGACTGCTGCCTTGCTGTTGGCCTGCTGCCTTGCTGAACTGCCTGGCTGCTCAAAGGACTCACCTGTCTGCTTTTCTACAAAGGACTGCTGCCTTGCTGTTGGCCTGCTGCCTTGCTGAACTCTTGTCTGGCTGTAAAAGTGCTCTCCAAGGGCTTGGATAGAGCTTGCCTCCTGTTCCCTGAAGTCTCAGGACCAAAAAGACTTCTCTCTTCCTCTTGGACGCTCCGTGCGACGAAATTTTCGACGCACAGCTTGTTCCGCAGCAAGAAAAACGCCGCACACCGACGCTGATCGACGCGACGCCTTCGGGACTACCGAAACTTTGACGCACGGCCTCGCAAGGACAACGCCGGCCGACTTCCTGGGAGAAATCGACGCGACGCATGCTGTGAGATTGAAACTTTGACGCACGGGCTCGCAAGGACAACGCCGCTCGACTTCCCAGGAGAAATCGACGCGACGCCTGCCGTGAGATCAAAACTTTGACGCACGGCCTCGCAAGGACAACGCCGCCCGACTCCCCAGGAGAAATCGACGCAACGCCTGCCGTGAGATCGAAACTTCGACGCGCAGCCCCGCAGAACGACGCGCAGCCGGAAAACAAGCAGGAAAATCCACGCACAGACCCGGGACATCTGGTACTCCCCGCAAACCACAGTAAGAGACTGTCCGCGCGCCGGAAAACGACGCACGACTCCCCGCGTGGAAAATAACGACGCAAGTCCGTGTGTGCTGAGGAGAAATCGACGCACACACCATTTTTCCACGTACCTCTTCTCCTGTGGCCCTCTGGGGAGATTTTCCACCAGAAACAAGGTACTTTGTGTTTGAAAGAGACTTTGTTTACTTTCTAAAGACTTAAGATACTTTGGCCCTCATTCTGACCCTGGCGGTCGGTGATAAAGCGGCGGCCAACCCGCCAACAGGCCGGCCTTCCAAAATATGCAATTCTGACCCTGGCGGGAACCGCCAACACAGCCCGCCGCATTAACACTCCGCCCGCCACGGCGGAACAAACAAACAGCGCGGCGGTCCCCGCCAACAGCCAGGCGGCAGACAATGTACCGCCCACCCTATCACGACCCACCAATCCGCCACCTTTTCCGGGGCGGGAGCACCGCCGATAAAAACACGGCGGAAACAGACTACGAACGGGAAAACGCTCACCTCCACATACACCACGCGAGATTCCGGCAGTATGGAACCCGAGTTGCAGGTCATCCCCGCACTCCTATACCTGCTCCTGTACCAGGAGCACGCCCGGCGGCGCGGAAGACATCGGTGAGTACTGCACCTACGACACAGGGGAGGGCAAAGATTACCGGCACACACCCACCCACCCACACCCACTACAACACACACATCAATGCATTCCCACAGATCACTGTCACAACCCACAAACCCCCCCCTTCCGAAATTATGCAAAGACCAAAAGAAGAGATCTCAAACGGGCAGATATATTGAAAAATGGACAGCAGTAATCCAAATAAATAAATAAACTATGTACAAAATATATACATCTACTAAATGTAGTCCAACCACTGTCCGTGGACCACAGGGGTCCTGAGAAAAGGGGCAAGGCCCAGTCCCACGACAAGAACTCCACGGAGAGAACACTGCAGGGGCATCAGAAAGAAAAAAGGACAGGCACCTCAGGGGGAAGGGAAGGGGGGGCACCTCAGCCACTTGAGTACACGACGCCAGATCCACGAGGGGACTCCATGACCACTGGCCCTTCCTGGGGAGAGCAAAGCCACAGTCCAAACAGTCCATACAGTGGGTGGCCTGCCCACTGGGCCATCCTGGGGAGAGCAAATCCACAGTCCATACAGTCCATACAGTGGGTGGCCTGCCCACTGGGCCATCCTGGGGAGAGCAAAGCCACAGTCCAAACAGTCCATACAGTGGGTGGCCTGCCCACTGGGCCATCCTGGGGAGAGCAAAGCCACAGTCCATACAGTCCATACAGTGGGTGGCCTGCCCACTGGGCCATCCTGGGGAGAGCAAAGCCACAGTCCAAACAGTCCATACAGTGGGTGGCCTGCCCACTGGGCCATCCTGGGGAGAGCAAAGCCACAGTCCAAGCAGTCCATAACAGACTCCACTGCCACTGGAGGAGGCATGTTGGCCAGAGGACATCCTGCAGCCCTGCCCGAGACAGATCCTGCCCTGCCACGTCTGCCAAAGGGCCAGCGGTTCCTGCCTTGAAGGGCCCAGTTCAGCGGTTCTTGAGACAGCGGGCCCCAGCGGAGCGGTGCTGGAGACGGCGGGGCCCTGTTCAGCGGTTCCTGCCTTGAAGGGCCCAGTTCAGCGGTTCTTGCCTTGAAGGGCCCAGTTCAGCGGTTCTTGCCGTGAAGGGCCCAGTTCAGCGGTTCTTGAGACGGCGGGCCCCAGCGGAGCGGTGCTGGAGACGGCGGGGCCCTGTTCAGCGGTTCCTGCCTTGAAGGGCCCAGTTCAGCGGTTCTTGCCTTGAAGGGCCCAGTTCAGCGGTTCTTGAGACGGCGGGCCCCAGCGGAGCGGTGCTGGAGACGGCGGGGCCCAGTTCAGCGGTTCTTGCCTTGAAGGGCCCAGTTCAGCGGTTCTTGAGACGGCGGGCCCCAGCGGAGCGGTGCTGGAGACGGCGGGCCCAGTTCAGCGGTTCTTGCCTTGAAGGGCCCAGTTCAGCGGTTCTTGCTGTGAAGGCCCCAGTTCAGCGGTTCTTGAGACGGCGGGCCCCAGCGGAGCGGTGCTGGAGACGGCGGGGCCCTGTTCAGTGGTTCTTGCCTTGAAGGGCCCAGTTCAGCGGTTCTTGCCGTGAAGGGCCCAGTTCAGCGGTTCTTGAGACGGCGGGCCCCAGCGGAGCGGTGCTGGAGACGGCGGGGCCCAGTTCAGCGGTTCTTGCCTTGAAGGGCCCTGTTCAGCGGTTCTTGCCGTGAAGGGCCCAGTTCAGCGGTTCTTGAGACGGCGGGCCCCAGCGGAGCGGTGCTGGAGACGGCGGCCATTCTATGGCCAACTGCTCATTGCCTGGTGGTGCCCTCCTGGGCAGCGGGGATGGTGCTCCTTCAATGCCCACCTGGGCTGTGGGTGGTGGGGCCCTCCTGGCCAGCTGGGCTGGGTCCTCCCTGGGCAGCGGCTATGGGGGTGGTGGGCTCTCCCGGGGCAGCTGTGCCGGTTCCTCCCGGGTCAGCGGCTATGGGGGTTGCGGGCTCCTCCTGGGCAGCTGCGACGGGTCCTCCATGGGCAGCAGGCCTGCTGCCTGACTTCTCCGCCTTGCTGCCCTTGCCCTCCTTAGTCGGGAGTCTGTGGCCCTTTCCTCCCTTTGGAGTTGTGGCTGTTGACGGTGGCTGGCTAGTGTCCTGGGGGGATATCAAATCCGGGCTCCGGCGGCGGCCCTTCCGCCTTCTGCTCCTCTTCCCAGGGGGTGGGCTGGCTGTCCCCTTGCTGCTGGGCGAAGATCCAGACCTGCGGGCTGGTGGGCTCCAATACCCCTGCACCCTTGTCAAGGGGGCTGCAGGGCTGGTGGTGGCTAAGGTGCTCTTTTTACCCCGACGAGAAGGAAGGGGGGGGCTCAGGGTCAGGAAAGAAGGTAGCAGTAGAGAGATAGATTTTCTTGGGACAATGGAGAGTGGAAGGAACAGTGGGTATGGGAGTGGAGGGAGAGGATGTGGTTGTAGGCGAGACAAGTTTGCTGTCTTTGGGTGCAGGTGCAGGAGCGGGAGGCTGTCGTGAGGTGGATGGCTGTTGGGTGGGTGGGTGGCTGCGTTTGTGTGGTGTGGAAGAGGGGGTGACAGACACAGTGGGAGAGGACACAGGGGACGTGTAAATGGCAGGGGGGGTGGTGACTGCACGTGTGTGGACTGGAGTGGAGGGTATGCTGGTGATGGAAACACTGGCTGATGGTGAGGTGAATGAAGGTGTGAGTGTAGACGTCACAGGGAGGGAGGAGGGAGACGAGGAGGTTGGGGGTCACAGAGGTGGTAGTGACTGTTGGCATGTCTGCATCGGAATGTTGCTTGTGTGAATGTCTGCGTGATCTGTGGTGCTTATGTTTGGATGAGCTGCTCTTGGGTGTTGAGGTGTGTGCAGGCTGGTCTGATGGTGTGGGTGGGACAGGCAGAGGAACAGGAGACTGGGAGGAGGGAGTTAGTAGAGGGAGGCAGGAGACAGGGACAATGGCTGCCGTCAGTGCTGAGGCCAGAGCCTGGAACGATCGCTGATGGGCAGCCTGACCCGAATGAATGCCCTCCAGGTACGCATTGCTGCGATGAACCTCCCTCTCCACCCCCTGGATGGCATTCAAAAGGGTAGTCTGCCCAACAATGAGCGTTCGGAGGAGGTCAATGACCTCCTCACTGAGGGCAGCGGGGGTAACAGGGGCAGGGCCTGAGGTGCCTGGGGCGAAGGAGATGCCCGGCTTCCTGGCAGAGCGGGCACGGGGCGAACGCTGAGGGGCTGCTGGGAGGGCGGAGATGGTGCGCTGGGTGGCGGCTGTACCTGTAATGGCGGGGGGCACGGATGGTGCCACCCCCGCAAGGGAGCTCCCTTCCGAGGACGTGTCCGTGTCGCTGCAGGGTCCAGTCGTCCCCGTCGTGGAGCTCCCCTCGCCCTCCGTCTCACTGGTCCAGTCAGACTCTGTGGCATGGCCCTCCTGGGCCATGTGAGATGCAGCTCCCTCCTGCCCCGATGCCACTTCTCCTCCGCCTGATGATGCTGATGCACACAAGCACAGAAGGACAAACAAAAAGGGGGGGGAGAGAGAAATAAAGAGATTTTGAGTACATGGATCACCGGTACAGTTAGCGGACATGACAGACACAGATGCCCCCTGCACTAAGTTGCGCACTTGGGGTCCGCTACGCATTCCGTGGAACATGCCCTACACGCCTAGAGTTGACAACTGCACCCATGGATGACACGGCCCAGGGATGGCTGTACTGACACACTACTGAGGGTGGTGGCTGGGGACACAGGGGCTTACGGGGTGCACAGCCTACAGATATCGCCCTGGCCTAGGGGGACCCACAGCCCTCCTCCCCCTCCCAGACACCTCCACTGCGCGACAACAGAGTAGATGATGCTTGTACTCACCCCCTTGTGTCTGCTGTGCTGCCCTCACGCGCCCATCCAAATCAGGGTAGGCCACCGCCAGGATCCGGAACATCAGGGGGGTCAGTTGACGGCAGGCACCCCGCCTACGTTGGGAGGCCATCCCCAGCAGAGACTCGGCGGTCTTCTTGGTCCCGCGGCGGATGTCCTCCCACCTCTTGCGGCAGTGGGTGCCCCGTCGATGGTGGACCCCCAGGGTCCGGACTTCCTTGGCGATGGCACGCCAAATCCTGATCTTCTCATGGGCGCGGACCTATGTGACACGTACAGGGAGGGAGAAATACCACGTTCAAGTTTGTCTGCATTATCGTTGCCAGTGGCCCAACGCCCCCCATCCCCGCCAGGCCCCCCGCCAGGCCCAACATGCCCCCCATCCCCGCCAGGCCCCCCGCCAGGCCCAACATGCCCCCCATCCCCGCCAGGCCCCCCGCCAGGCCCTCCGCCAGGCCCAACATGCCCCCCATCCCCGCCAGGCCCCCAAGCCAGCCAGTGGCCCCAAATCCATATTGAATTAAACTCACTTGTTGGTCTGGAGGACCGTAGAGTAGCGCATACTGGGGGAGGACCCCATCCACAAGTTTCTCCAACTCCTCTCCAGTGAAGGCAGGGGCCCTTTCCCCAGTCGCAGCAGCCATTGTCCCTTCCAGACCGAGGTCACAGCAACACTTGCAGTATAGGTCCTCTCCTGTGAAAGTTCAAGTCGCAAGTGGATAAGTAGATAGGAAATGGCGGTCACGTCCGCGGCGGTGTGTACCGCGGCGGTGCGTCCCGCCACCGCCGGCGCCCTTCGCCATTGGCTCCTGAAACCCATAGGCTTCAATGTTAACCAATGCGGCTTCGCGCCGCGGTCTTCGCCCGCCGACCGCCGCGGTGTGCCACGCCAGCGCATTGACCTCACATCCCATTGTCACACTTCACAGGTCAGGCAGCCGCCATTTCGAGGGTCCACATGGCTCAATTTCAACTGCGTCACACAGGCCTAGGCCTTGCATAGCCACTCAGACACGCCATTCACTGCATAGAGAATCGTTTACTGTGCAAGCTGTGAGTACGTACCTGTGGGTTGCTTGACTCTGTGCTCCATGTTGTCCTTCCTAGGCACCGTCCGCTGGGTTTGGCGAGGAGACGGATGGATCCTCCCGTGTACCGACCGCTGGTGGACCTGTCGACAATGGAAGAACGCCACATTATCCTGACCTACCGGCTTGACCGTGCCACTATACATGAACTGTGTGCCCAGCTGGAGCCCGACCTGATGTCCCCCCATCCGCCAACCCACAGGGATTCCCCCTCTGGTGCAGGTCCTGTCAGTACTCCATTTCCTGGCAAGTGGGTCATTTCAGACAACAGTGGGAATTGCTTCTGGGATGTCTCAGCCCATGTTTTCGAAGGTGTTATCCACAGTGTTGTCTGCCCTGATGAAATACGTGAGGAGCTACATCATTTTCCCTGAGGTGGGCGAATTGGCTACAGTGAAGGGTGATTTCTACGCCCTTGGACATATTCCCAACGTCATTGGTGCCATTGATGGGACCCATGTGGCTTTGGTTCCCCCAAGAGACAGGGAGCAGGTGTACAGGAACAGAAAAAGTTACCATTCCATGAACATCCAGGTGGTGTGTTTGGCTGACCAGTTCATCTCGCATGTAAATGCCAAGTTCCCTGGGTCAGTGCATGACGCCTTCATCCTGAGGAATAGCAGCATCCCTTACGTGATGGAACAGCTAGAGAGACACCGTGTATGGCTATTGGGGGACTCTGGGTACCCCAACCTGTCGTGGCTACTGACCCCAGTAAGGAATCCCCGGACCAGGGCAGAGGAACGGTACAATGAGGCCCATGGGCGTACTAGGAGGGTGATCGAACGCACCTTTGGCCTCCTAAAGGCCAGGTTTAGGTGCCTGCATATGACAGGTGGATCCCTAATGTACTCACCTAAGAAGGTGTGTCACATCACCGTGGCCTGCTGCATGCTTCACAACCTGGCTTTGCGCCGCCAGGTGCCTTTCCTGCAGGAGGATGGTCGAGACGGTGGTGTAGTGGCAGCTGTGGAACCTGTGGAGAGTGACGAGGAGGAAGACGACGGGGCTGAAACAGACAACAGGGACAGAATCATTGAACAGTACTTCCAATAGGACACAGGTAACAATTCAAACATAATTTAGTGAATGTGAACTACTCTCCTGCATCTCTGCTGCCTGTCTATTTGCCCCAGTGTATGATGACTGAGTTGTGGCTTTTCCCTCCCTATTTCAGATCTGGGGTCCCCACTACGAGTCCTGTGCTTCGTTTCCCCATGGACTACAGCTTTGTGGCAGCTGTTTGTTGACTTCACTATGTACAAGGACATATTTGCAATGTCATGTCAATTACAATATTTTGAAATCACAGCCAGACTCCAGATAGTTTTGTGCTAAATGGGTGTTTATTTAAGTGCTCAAAATGGGATGGGTGGTTTCAAGTGGGTGGGGGCTATGGTGAAGGAATGTCCATGGCAGAGTCCAGAGTAACAGTCACACAGGTGCATTGTCCATAGGCCTGTGGAGAGATGGAGCATGGGCAGTTCAAGGATGGACAGGGTGACAATGTGGGACAGTGGGATGACATCAGGTGGTATCCTTTGCTGGCGGGGGTCTTGACATCCTACTCTGTCTTCTTGCGAGATCTCAGGGCCCTCTTGCGGGGTGGTTCTTCTCCTGCAGGAGGTGGGGGTCTGGTGGGCTGCTGTTGTGCGGGGGCCTCCTGACCACTAGCGCCGGCGGAGGTGGTTGGCTGTTCTTGGTCCAGGCTAGTGGCAGGGGCCCTTTGTTGGTGTTGAGTGTCCGTCCTGGTGTTGATGAGGTCCTGCAGCAGCCCGACCATGGTAACCAGGGTGGAGGTGAGGGCTCTGATGTCCTCCCTGTACCCCCGATAGTGTTCCTCCTGCAGTACCTGGATCTCCTGGAACCGGGCCAGTACCGTCGCCATCGTCTCCTGGGAGCGGTTGTATGCTCCCATGATGGTGGTGAGGGCCTCGTGGAGAGTGGGTTCCCTGGGCCCGTCCCCCCCCTGTCGCACAGCTGCCCTCCGAGTTGCCCTGTTTCCCTGGGCCTCTGCCCCCTGGCCGGTGTGCCCACTACCACTGCCCCCAGGTCCCTGTTGTTGTTGGGGTGGTGGGTTATCCTGGGTGCCCTGTAGTGGTAGACACACCGCAGATTGACGCGCCCTGGATACAGAGGCATGGGCCCGCTGGGTGGGAGCTGTGCTGGTGTTCCCAGAGGGGTTTGGGTCTGTGGTGGCCTGTGGCTGTCTGAGGGGAACCGACTGTCCAGAGGTCCCCGATGGTCCGGGCTGGTCATCGGTGTCCAGGTCGACAGAGCTGCTGTCATCGCTGACGGCCTCTTGGGTGGGGGGTGTGGAGAATTCTGGGCCCTCTGTGGCGGTGTGTTGGCGGTCGGGTCCTGCAGGGGTATAGAGGTATGGTTATAGTTTCAATGTGTGGCATATGGGTGTATCTGTGGGTTCCCGTGTCCCCAAGTGCTGGCATTCGTGTGTGGGGGCTTTGGTGAGGGTGGCTTGTGGGGGGGATGTGTATATGCATTGGGCATGCTTTGGTGATGGGTGTCCATGCTTAGTGGACGCATGCAGGCCTAGGTTTTGGGATGTGTGGGTTGTGATGGTGAGACATTGGCAGGGAATAGGTGTGCTGGGGGTGGGGGTGAGGATGGTGGTGGGGGTGAGGATGGTGGTGGGGGTGAGGGTGAGGGTGGGGGTGAGGATGGGGGTGGGGTGAGGGTGGGGTTCGAGGATGGGGGTGAGGGTTGGGGTATGATTTGGCATGCAGGTGGGGGGGAAGCAGTATTGAAGCTTCAACTTACCAGTGTCCATTCCTCCGCCGACTCCTGCGAGGCCGTCAGGATGCAGGATGTTCAAGACTTCCTCCTCCCATGTTGTAAATTGTGGGGGTTGAGGTGGGGGTCCTCCGCCAGTCTTCTGCACGGCGATGTTGTGCCGGGATACCATGGAACGCACCTTCCCCCGTAGGTCGTTCCATCGCTTCCTGATGTCTTCCCGATTTCTGGGGTGCTGTCCCACAGCGTTGACCCTGTCGACAATCCTCTGCCATAGCTCCGTCCTCCGGGCAATGCTGGTGTATTGGACCTGTGTGCCGAAGAGCTGGGGCTCTACCCGAACGATTTCCTCCACCATGACCCTGAGTTCTTCGTCTGAGAAGCGGGGCTGTCTTTGGGGTGCCATGGAGTGGTGTGTATGATGTGTGGGGTGGAGTATGTGTAGTTAAGTGTGTTGAGTGTGGTGGTGTGTGTTGTTTTGTGTGTGGATATTGTGTGGGTGATGGTGTAGTGTGCCTCTGTGTGATGGTATTCTGTGTTCGATGATGTGTCTCTCGGTGCTTCTTTCTGAATTTTTGGTCGTAGGGGTTTGTGGGTGATGTGGGTGTGTGTTTTATATTATATTGTGTGTGTGGGAGTGGTGTGTGTATGTGTATCAGGTGTGTGGAATTCAAATCGGCCAATGTGGCTGAGTTTTGTTCGTTTGTGTGTATTCTGACCGCGGCGGTGTGTACCACCAATGGAAAACCGCGTTTGAATGACCGCCGCGTGGATTCGTGGGTCGTAATGGCATGGGCGTATTTCTGTTGGCGTGACGGTGGAGGTTTGGTCACCTCCACTTTTCCGCCGACCGCTGGTCTGGCGGTCTGTTGTGGCTGTCGGACTTTCGGAGGTTTGGCTGCTGCGGGTCAGAATGACCGTGGCGGGTTACCGCGACCGCAGCGGAATTATGGAGGATTTCTGACCGGCGGTAGGCGCCTTTTACCGCCGAGGTCAGAATGACCACCTTTATATCACTTTTCAGTGATATCTTTACAAATTCATATTGCAACTTTGATCGTTTTGACCTGAAGATACCCAGATAAATATTATATATTTTTCTAAACACTGTGTGGTGTATTTTTGTGGTGTTATGCTATGGTGTTGTATGATTTATTGCACAAATGCTTTACACATTGCCTTCTAAGTTAAGCCTGACTGCTCGTGCCAAGCTACCGGAGGGTGAGCACAGGCTGATTTTGGATTGTGTGTGACTTACCCTGACTAGAGTGAGGGTTCTTGCTTGGACAGAGGGCAACCTGACTGCCAACCAAAATCCCTATTTCTAACATTGGTGATCAGCGGTGAGGATAGGACTTGTGTTTGTGCAGTGACATACAGTAGGTAAGTATTTCACTACCTACCCACAGTTGAAGGTCAACTTGATTTTTCATCTTTTTTGGCTTTTGATTCTCTGATGTCCTCCTGGATATACTATTGATATTTTGGACTTTGGATTTTGGTTTTTGCTGGTAAGATCTTATCAGAATGGGATTGCTTAACTACTCATTCTTTGTTTGTACTGACCACCTCACTAAGGCTGACCTAAGGAAGCTTTGCAGAAAATGGGGCCTTCCTGTAGCAAGGAGATCTACTAAGGCGGAGATGCTACATAACTACATAGTCTGGGGGGAGGAAAGATGGGCAGAGAGAGAGGCAGCAAGAAACCAAATGACTAAGTACCCCTCAGATGAGGAGGAGGACTACGCACATGAGGAGGAAGACTGCTCACATGAGGAGGAAGACTACTCAGATGAGGAAAGAGACCCAGAGATAGATGAATGGCTCCGAAGTCAAAGGCGACAGGTGGAACAATTAGAGTAGTATCTTGCAGGGGTTGAGGCAAAAAGACTCTTAGCCCTGGAAGAAGAAAAGATTGCAGCTCAAGAGCTGAGCTGTAAAGAGCTGAAACTGGAGGCCGGAAGGGCTGAGTCCAGTTCAGATGGTGGCAGCAAAAATCTTGCATCTAGTACTGCTGAAGAAGGGCACAAGCCCAGAGATGTGGTGCCCAACTTGAAGAAGGGAGTTGACACACCCCAGGCGGTTCAAGGGTATGAGGTAGTTCCCGTTATGCACAGGGTCCCTGAGAAGGATTGGGGAACTGGCACAGGGAGTCATATTCCTACTGGGGGGAGGGACACTTTACTGACTCTAGCAGAGAGTGACAGAGAAAAGGGTTCCCCCCTGGTGGACGTCCTGGATATAGAGTGTAGTGACATCCCAGAAGAGTATGGGTTGAGTGTCAGGGACAGACAGATACTGTCTCACCAGTCTCAGGAGGGTGAGGTAGAGTGCTTTTCCAAGGTTGAGTTACTGGGTGGTTGGGTGAAGGGTACTGTGGTTAATACGTGTGAACGGCAGAGTGATGTAATTGCTGGAGAGCATATGTCTGGTCCTTATTTTCCAGAGCTACGCCAACACCAGGTGGAGTGTGAGTTCTCTGACCCCAGGGAACTTACAATGGAGGCAGACTTCTGGGTGAGTACCAGAGAGTCTGAAGAGGCATTTGGGGGTGCTCCTGAAGGGAGTGGTCTAGGTGGTTCCCAACCGAGTGAGGTGGGAAAGGATTGTAGTGTCCCAGGTAGGTCAAAGGTCCTAGAGGGTTCCATGAGGGAACACCAGGAGGGAAGCCTAGCCTCTACCGTAGGGCCACCTTTTGAGGGAAGCCCCGCAGTGTCAGAAGAACTTGGGGGGGGGGTGACTGCAGCCAGCATCCCAACAGTTCTGATGTCTGGCAGTACCCCTTCTAGTGAGGGGGTGCAGAAGTCCAGACATAGGGTTGAGAGGGGGTTGCAGACCCCAGTGGAGGACCTTGAGAGTCAGGGGTCAGCTCTGAAAGCAGACCCCCCCGGGAATGACCCAGGTGAAACCGTTTCTGGTTTGGGGGAAACCCAGACTCTGCCGGATGGGCAGAGGTCGGGAGACCTGCGCCAACCAGACTCTTGTGTGGCCCTTGGGGACGGTGTGTCCCTTGTGGGGGGTGAGAGTGCCCCCCAGGAAGTCCTGGCATGCCAGGCAAAGATTCAACCTCAGGGTGGTGACTCTGGGTTGGATACCCAGGTTCAGAGGTTAAACTCTGACCTGGTGGGAGGTAGGTGTGCCTCCCAAGAAGTCCTTCTGTGCCAGTCAATTGTCCAACCTCAGGGTGTTGACACTGGGTTGGATGACCAGGTTCAGAGGTTAAACTCTGACCTGGTGGGGAGTAGGTGTGCCCCCCAGAAAGTCCTGGCGTGCCAGGCAATAGCGCAACCTCAGGGTGGTGACCCTGGGTTGGGGAACCAGGCTCAGAGGTTAAACTCTGACCTGGTGGGAGGTAGGTGTGCCTCCCTGGAAGTCCTGGCCTGCCAGGCAATGGTTCAACCTCAGGGTGGTGACTCTGGGTTGGCTAACCAGGGTCAGAGGATAAACTCTGACCTGTTGGGGGGTAGGTGTGCCCCCCAGAAAGTCCTGGTATGCCAGGCAATGGTTCAACCTCAGGGTGGTGACTCTGGGTTGGATACCCAGGTTCAGAGGTTAACCTCTGACCTGGTGGGAGGTAGGTGTGCCTCCCAGGAAGTCCTGCTATGCCAGGCAGTTGTCCAACCTCAGGGTGTTGACTCTGGGTTGGATAACCGGGTTCAGAGGTTAAACTCTGACCTGGTGGGGGGTACTAGTGCCCCCCAGAAAGTCCTGGTGTACCAGGCAGTTGTCCAACCTCAGGGTGCTGACTCTGGGTTGGATAACCGGGTTCAGAGGTTAAACTCTGAACTGGTGGAGGGTAGGTGTGCCCCCCAGAAAGTCCTGGCGTGCCAGGCAATTGTTCAACCTCAGGGTGGTGACCCTGGGTTGGAGAACCAGGTTCAGAGGTTAACCACTGACCTGGTGGGAGGTAGGTGTGCCTCCCAGAAAGTCCTGGTGTGCCAGGCAGTTGCCCAACCTCAGGGTGGTGACCCTAGGTTGGAGAACCAGGTTCAGAGGTTAAACTCTGAACTGGTGGAGGGTCAGTGTGCCCTCCAGGAAGTCCTGGTGTGCCAGGCAATTGTTCAACTTCGGGGTGGTGACTCTGAGTTGGATGGCCAAGTTCAGAGGTTAAACTCTGACCTGGTGGAGGGTCAGTGTGCCCTCCAGGAAGTCCTGGCGTGCCAGGCAATTGTTCAACTTCAGTGTGGTGACTCTGAGTTGAATGGTCAGGTGCAGAGGTTAAACTCTGACCTGGTGGTGGGTAGGTGTGCCTCCCAGAAAGTCCTGGTTTACCAGGCAGTGATCCAGTCTGAGGGTACAGACCCTGGACTGGAAGACCAGGTTCAGGGTGTCCCCCCGGACCTGGAGGGAGGGGCTACTGATAACAGTGCCCCTACCATGTTGTCTTCTGAGGAGGCCACTCCTAGTTGGAGGGTGCTGGACCCCAGAAGGGAGGGCAGGGGGAGGGAAGCCTCACCCCGGGCCCTAGTCCAACCTGAAGGTTCAGACCCCAGGTTGGAGGGCCAGTTGCAGGTTAACAGCCCTGCACTGGTGGAGGAATGGTACAGGGCGACTTCTATAAGCACCCTGACCATGTTGGACTCTGGGGGTACCGCTCCAGGAGGGAGGGTACAGAGCCCCAGAGGGGAGGACCAGGTTCAGGCTGTCATCCCTGACCTGGTGAAAGGGGGAGTGGTTAAAGGGTGCCCAGCACCTGGGGCTACCGCCCCCTACTCTCCACAGCCACAGTGGTGGGAGAGCTTTGAGAGGCCTGGGGCCTGGCTCTCATCCCTGGCAGCTGTCAGTAACCACTGTGGCTTGCTGTCCGGGTGGACAGAGTTATCCCTGGGGAGGGGACAAGTGTCACACCCCGGGGGTAGAGTGGGCAACACCACTGTGTTGGTCATGGTGGTACTATCCTGCTCCTGGGATATATCTGTGAGCAAAGTAAGGTTAGGTGCTGCACAGATGGGATCCGCAGGTAAGGAGAAAGGTTCCCCATGGGTTGGCTTAGTGGGCCCTGAGAGTATGGACAGAGGGATCCAATTGGAGTCAGGAAGGCGAAGAACTGGAGCATGCCCCTGCTGTTGTGGGCCTGGGTCCTTGTTCTGTCGCCTCAAACAGGGAAGTACATCAGGATAGTGATTGTTCTCCCCTGGCTTTAGGCTGGTAGGGGGTCATGTTGGACCTGGCTTTTTGACAGGGTCATCCCCAAACTTTTTGCCTCCTTCCTCCTATTTTTTCTGACCTGTTGTTGTTGGCTTTTGACCTCTGGGCACTTTACCAGTGCTAACCAGTGCTAAAGTGCATATGCTCTCTGTGTAAATGGTACTATTGATTGGTTTATCCATGATTGGCTATTTAATTTACTTATAAGTCCCTAGTAGAGTGCACTATATGTGCCTAGGGCCTGTAGATTAAATGCTGCTAGTGGGCCTGCAGCACTGGTTGTGCCACCCACTTCAGTAGCCCCTTAACCCTGTCTCAGGCCTGCCATTGCAAGGCCTGTGTGTGCAGTTTCACTGCCACTTCGACTTGGCATTTAAAAGTACTTGCCAAGCCTAGAACTCCCCTTTTTCTACATATAAGTCATCCCTAATGTGTGCCCTAGGTAACCCCTAGAGCAGGGTGCTGTGTAGTTAAAAGGCAGGACATGTACCTGTGTAGTTATATGTCCTGGTAGTGTAAAACTCCTAAATTCGTTTTTACACTACTGTGAGGCCTGCTCCCTTCATAGGCTAACATTGGGGCTGCCCTCATACACTGTTGAAGTGGCAGCTGCTGATCTGAAAGGAGCAGGAAGGTCATATTTAGTATGGCCAGAATAGTAATATAAAGTCCTGCTGACTGGTGAAGTCGGATTTAATATTACTATTCTAGAAATGCCACTTTTTGAAAGTGAGCATTTTTTTTGCACTAAAATCTTGTTGTGCCCTTCAATCCACGTCTGGCTAGGTTTAGTTGACAGCTCCTTGTGCATTCACTCAGACACACCCCAAACACAGGGTACTCAGCCTCACTTGCATACATCTGCATTTTGAATGGGTCTTCCTGGGCTGGGAGGGTGGAGGGCCTGCCCTCACACAAAGGACTGCCACACCCCCTACTGGGACTCTGGCAGACAGGATTGAACTGAAAGGGGGCTTGGTGCATTTCTTAGACACTCTTTGAAGTCACCCCCACTTCAAAGGCACAACTTAGTATAAAACAGGGCCTCTGCCCTACCTCATCAGACACTTGCTGGAGAAGAAACCTGAACCAGAAACTACATCCTGCCAAGAAGAACTGCCTGGCTGCTCAAAGGACTCACCTGTCTGCTTTTCTACAAAGGACTGCTGCCTTGCTGTTGGCCTGCTGCCTTGCTGAACTGCCTGGCTGCTCAAAGGACTCACCTGTCTGCTTTTCTACAAAGGACTGCTGCCTTGCTGTTGGCCTGCTGCCTTGCTGAACTCTTGTCTGGCTGTAAAAGTGCTCTCCAAGGGCTTGGATAGAGCTTGCCTCCTGTTCCCTGAAGTCTCAGGACCAAAAAGACTTCTCTCTTCCTCTTAGACGCTCTGTGCGCCGAAATTTTCGACGCACAGCTTGTTCCACGGCAAAAAAAACGCCGCACACCGACGCTGATCGACGCGACGCCTTCGGGACGACCGAAACTTTGACGCACGGCTTCGCAAGGACAACGCCGCCCGACTTCCCGGGAGAAATCGACGCGACGCCTGCCTTGAGATCGAAACTTTGACGCACGGCCTCGCAAGGACAACGCCGCCCGACTCCCCAGGAGAAATCGACGCAACGCCTGCCGTGAGATCGAAACTTCGACGCGCAGCCCCGCAGAACGACGCGCAGCCGGAAAACAAGCAGGAAATTCCACGCACAGACCCGGGACATCTGGTACTCCCCGCAAACCACAGTAAGAGACTGTCCGCGCGCCGGAAAACGACGCACGACTCCCCGCGTGGAAAATAACGACGCAAGTCCGTGTGTGCTGAGGAGAAATCGACGCACACACCAGTTTTCCACAAACCTCTTCTCCTGTGGCCCTCTGAGAAGATTTTCCACCAGAAACCAGGTACTTTGTGTTTGAAAGAGACTTTGTTTACTTTCTAAAGACTTAAGACACTTTATATCACTTTTCAGTGATATCTTTACAAATTCATATTGCAACTTTGATCGTTTTGACCTGAAGATACCCAGATAAATATTATATATTTTTCTAAACACTGTGTGGTGTATTTTTGTGGTGTTATGCTATGGTGTTGTATGATTTATTGCACAAATGCTTTACACATTGCCTTCTAAGTTAAGCCTGACTGCTCGTGCCAAGCTACCGGAGGGTGAGCACAGGCTGATTTTGGATTGTGTGTGACTTACCCCGACTAGAGTGAGGGTTCTTGCTTGGACAGAGGGCAACCTGACTGCCAACCAAAAACCCCATTTCTAACAACGCCGAAATCAACGCCCTTCTCAATAAACCAAAGGCTGACCCCAAGGACCTGAAAAACTTCCGGCCCATCTCTCTGCTCCCGTTCCCGGCGAAGGTCATCGAGCAAATCGTCAACACTCAGCTCACTCGGTACCTCGAAGACAACAACATCCTCGACCCCTCCCAGTCCGGCTTCAGACGCAACCACAGCACCGAAACCGCCCTCCTCACCGCCACAGACGACATCAGAAGCCACCTTGACAATGGAGAAACATCAGCCCTCATCCTCCTAGACCTATCAGCCACCTTTGACACCGTATGTCACCACACCCTAAAATCCCGCCTCCACGCAGCAGGTATCCAGGACCAGGCCCTCGAATGGACCGCATCCTTCCTTGCCAGCAGAACCCAAAGAGTCCGTCTCCCCCCGCACCAATCCAAAGCCTTCAACATCATCTGCGGCGTACCCCAGGGCTCATCCCTCAGCCAGACACTGTTCAACATCTACATGGCCCCCCTCGCACAAGTGGACCGTCAGCACAACCTCAACACCATCACCATCTCATACGCTGACGACACCCAACTCATCCTCTCCCTCACCAAGGACCCCACACCGCCAAAACTAACCTCCACGAGGGACTAAAAGCCATCGGCGAGAGACAGCCGGCTAAAACTGAACTCAGACAAAACAGAGGTCCTCATCCTTGGGCGCACCCCCTCCTCCTGGGACAACTCATGGTGGCAGTCCATTCTGGGTCCCCCACCGACGCCCACCGACAGCACACGAAACCTCAGCTTCACCCTCGACTCATCACTCTCCATGTCAAAGCAGGTCAGCACCATCTCCTCCTCCTGCTACAACACCCTCTGCATGCTTCGCAGAATTTACAAATGGATCCCAACATAAACAAGATAAACAGTAACCTAGGCCCTCGTCAGCAGCAGACTCGACTACGGCAACGCCCTCTACACCGGTATCTCATCCAAACTCCTCCAATGCCTCCAACGCATCCAAAACGCCTCCGCCCGACTCATCCTCAACATCCCTCGCCACTGCCACATCACCCCCCACCTAAGAGACCTTCACTGGCTCCCCGTCAACAAGAGGATCACCTTCAAGCTCCTCACCCACGCACACAAGGCACTCCACAACTCCGGACCATCATACCTGAACAACAGACTCAGCTTCTACACCCCCACCCGGCATCTCCGCTCTGCTAACCTCGCCCTCGCCTCCATCCCCCACATCCAACGCAAACCTTCTGGCAGCAGATCATTCTCGTACCTCGCCGCCAAGACCTGGAACACCCTCCCGCCAGATCTACGACAGACCCAGGACCTTCTTTCCTTCAGAAGCACCCCCCCCAGCACCTTGAAACTCTCACGGGTATGTAGCACGCTTTACAAATTAATTGATTGATTGATTGATTGAAGGCTCCCAGGAAGATGTCTTCCCTGCAGAGATTTACGAGTTGGTAGGCGAGGATGTAGTGGACTCCTTCTATGAAGCCTTCTGTGAGGATGATCCCTCAGCTCCAGCTCCAACAGGGCAATATGAATGGTCCTTCCTAAGATGAGGAAAGTTCTCCTACTCTGTGGGAGTTACAGGCCTATCTCCCTGCTTAATGGAGACATGAAGATACATGTCAGGGTCCTTGAGGCTCGCCTTTGGGCGGTTATCCCGTCCCTGAATCACTATACACAGGTAGGGTTTGTTCCCGGCCGCTCCTGCAGGAACGACCTCCTCACACTTGTTCATGCCCTGTGGTCCTCCAAAGGATACAAGAGGATGCCCTTGCCTTCTCCCTGGATGCATAGAAGGCATTTGATAGGATTGAGTGGGTATAATTATTTGCGGTCCTTCAAAGATTCTGTCTGGGTGAGGACTTCATAGCTAAGGGCCGGTGGCTCTATGACTTGCCTACTGCCCAAATTAACTGCTGGGGATTTCTCTGAGAGCCATTTCCAGTCCACCGGTAGAAGAAAGCAGGATTATCCTCTGTCACCTTTACTGTTCCTACTGATCTTGGAACCCGTTGTGGCCTCTTTTTGTCAATCACTGCATCTCACTGGCATCCCCATCCACGGAGGGACGCCATTCATCTTTCTTTATGCCCATAACATCCTGTTTAACCTCTCTGACCTTTTTCGGTCCCTCACGTCCCTCTTGGAAGTCATCTCTGGCTTTGCAGTGCTCTCAGAATCCCGGGTTAACTGGGACACAAGCGAGGCATTGACTTTGTCATGAGTGACCACCAGCACGGCGATATCCGCTTATCCTTTTCAGTGGAAGTCCTTGCACCTTAAGAATCTGAGGGTCTAAAATAACCAAGGGCTGGACCGCATAATGGCAGATAACCTTGATCCCCTGTTGAGCCACATGAAACCAGACTTCGAGAATTGGGCCCACCTCGGCCTCTGTTTGTGGGACACAATACAGGGGGTCAGGATGGTGACACTGCCACAATACACCAATATCCTCTGCAGGATACCTTTACCGGTACCTCTCTCATTGCTGCAACCTGTAGACCGGAGCATGCAGTCCTTTATCTGGGGTCCAACCGCCCTCTGTTGCCCACACCAAAAACCTGGCCCACGATCCTAGGGGGCCTAGATATCCCCTCAGTTGAGCATTATGCCCTGGTCATACACTTGGCACAATTCACCTACATGCTCCCTGGGGCGCTGGATCCACTGCTGTGTGTACTGGTGGAACACACTACCTGCAGGGACTGCACACCTTCTAGAAGAGTAGTGCAAAGTTACCAGACCCCAACAATCCGTTGCTACAAGAGATAGCCAAATCGTGACAGCGGACCCACTGTCACTTCAGGATGGATCCTCTCCTTCATGAAAAAACATAATTTTGGGGTAACTCCATTGGTGGCGAGATGTTTAACTGGGAGGTATGGCATTCTGCAGGAATCCAGACCCTCCAACATGTGCTTGAGCAAGGTGCCATAAAATCCTTTATGATGCTCTGTGAGGAGTTTGGTCTTCCACCCCATCAGTTCTGGCGGTATTTACAGTTACCGCATTGCCTCACCCAAAGTTTAGGTGCAAGGCCCTTGGCCCTCCAGCTCTCCCCTGTAGTTTCCTACCTCAAGGCATGGGGTCGCTTTTGAGGAGTGATGTCTGGCATCTGTAGCCTCTTGAGTCGTCATCTATTCTCCCTGCCCCTTCTGAATAACCTTTGTACCAAATGGCAATCTAGACTTCAGATATAATATGAAACAGAGGATTGGGCGGAACTTCTGGAGGCCCTGGACTGTGGGGCCTCGGATGCATGGTTGAAGTTCTGCCTTTTTAAGTACCTACATGACTGCACTGGACGCCAGTGAAACTATGGGTAGCAGGAACCCTACCATATGCACATTGCTGATGCTGTGCTCATGACCTCTGTGACCTGATTCATGTACTCTTCGATTGTTCTACAGACCAACCCTTTTGGAGCCAGTTGGCACTACCCTGAGTGGCACCCTGCCATTCATGAAACCACTGCCCCACCCTTTGCTTCTACTGCATGACTTTGCCGACTTCCCACACCTTTCAGGCTTTCAGGGCTGCCTACTGCACACAGAGCTTGCCACTGCAAAAATCTGCATCCTCTAACACTGGAGCTCACCCACCCCCCCTTTCATGATGAGCTGCTCTTGGCTATGTAAATGATGGCCTCATATGAGCGGGTTGTTTACAATCTACAGGACAAAACAAAGACCTTCCTCCTCACCTGGGCATATTTTCTTCAGGGCTGTAGCTCCTTGCCCCTAGGTATGAACATCCTTGGTTTCCTGCGTGGGAACCAGATGCTACCCTAGGGTGCTGATTGTCCTGGACCTTGTGACCCTGCCCTGGTCAAGGCCCTTGTGGATGCTTACCCCTTTTCAATTCCCTACCTCTACCTTTCCGTCTGCCTCCCACTTCTCTATTTACCTCTCTCATATTTTCTCATTATCCCACCTGTTCCCCCGGGAGTGAGTGTGTGTGTGTGTGTGAGTGTGGACCCACTACCCACATTCCTCCCTCTCCTTCTCATGTCCTGTTCTCTCCACAGCTACCCCTCTCCACACTGAACACCTTGCAAGCCATTGCGTACCCATTGGTCATCGCTGGAATTGTCCCTACTGGAATACAGAGCGACCCAGCTGTGAAGGATCGCCGCATGCTATATATATAGTGCTGTCTTTATCTTGCAATGTATGATTGCTTCTCATATCCTGTATCATGTTGCCTGTCCTATTCTCTTACCCATTCTATAGTTTTGACCTTTAAATAAAGAATTGTGAACAAAGAAATAAAACACAGAAAAAATGATTGAGGGCTAAAATATACTACGAGGACCAAAACCCTAAATGCTTCATACAATTCTTGATAAGCAAAAGAAACAAACTGACCTATCTAAAGAAATCCAGGTCCAGCAACAAAGTAAAGTGTGAATGCACAACAGATTGTGAAACAAAGTCAGACAATTATCCATCACTCTCATTTGCAAAGCAAGATTGTTCCTCATATTTGGAGGTAAAAATTGAGTGGAGAGTACTCCAATACATTGCCTCTTCTCGCCTCCATGTTGGGAGATAACCATGTTTGATGCAGATAATGCAAATTCAGCGATGAAACAGCAGTGTAAACTTACAGAAGACTGACTAATTCTCATTTTATTCATGGCAATGAAACCCTATGTGGTCCATACACAGTCATTTGAACTGAACCTTCTGCTCCACTGCCCACCAATGAAGATTCTTCTTTGCTTATAATACTTGGCTGAATTTTTGGACAATCAAAACTGTCCTAATGACAAACGTCTCTGTGTGCTAAAGTATGGTCAGCAAGTTAGTTAGTGACACCAGATAACGACTGTTTCAAAAGACAGTTTTAAAAAATAAACAGACAACTACATGGAGTTGTGTTTGTCTCTAGGAAGAATTTGGAGAGCGTTCTTTATTAAACTAAGATGATAGAAATAGTCTTACCACAGTCTTAACCTGTGTACTTTCATATGCCTTTTGATCTTTACTTTTCTGCTTGAAGTCCTCTAACTTGTGCAGAACTTTGCAACCAAAAAGTCCTACAACCTCCAGAAATGTTATAGTGCTCCAGAGATGCTGAGAACACTGCATTGGTTTGTGGTAAAAATAGAGGCTCACCCTCAAAAGTCTTTTTGTCATTAATTTGGTGTTTTATTGTCATGAAAAAACAAAGTTTGCTAGGCTTTTCCAGTTATACATTCCTGCCCAGGAGCTTCACCTGAAAATTTGAGTAGTTTATTGTCTGTCACACTTGTCAAGAGACCCCATGGCAGAAGTCACGAATTTGAATACCGAAGCCCAAGGTTGTGGAATAACCTGCTTCACTGCAGAAGATTTATTTAGAATCACTTTGCCTTAAGAAGGGCACTGAAAACATTTGAGCAGTGTTAAGCTGAGTTTCCCTCCATTTTCAGTATCTTTGTTTCAGTCGCAGGTCTTCACTTCATGTCACAGCCCCATGATGACAGAAAGGGAGGTGTTATTGGAAAGGGGAGCATCTCCTCTTTTCAATGGTAATATTCCCCAGTGGATCCCATCTTGGGGGTCACAGCAGGAGGGTGGTCTCCAAGCAGGGATCCACCCACTAGACCCAGAGGCTCTTTTCTGAGGTGGGGAGCAGCCCCCTTGCAATGGTCCAATGCTCCCCCATTCCCCAGGCCTGAAGTATTTCTGGCCCTCCCCTCAGGGGGCACATTGGAGGTTGCTACCTCCTTTCTGCCACCAAGGGGGGCAGAAAGCCCACTAGACACCAGAGATAGTTTTTTTGAGTTCAATGTTTGGGACTGGCCCCCACCAACCCAAATGACATTTACCTCAAATCTGCCCCAGAGGATGCAGAAATCCCACAAGACCACCAGGGATTGTATTTGGAGGGGGAGCATCCCCTTTCAAAAGGCTAATGCTCCACCCTACCTAAGGCCAATAGTCTTTCTGCCTCATTGGGGCAGATTGAAAGTTGTTATCTCCTGTCTTTCCAGTGGGGGTCAGAAAGCCCACTAGAGACCGGGGCTTTTACTTTGTGGCTAAATGGGTGAGATGGCCCACCCAGACTTTGGGCCTATCCCCACACCTCAAATAACTCACAACAGTCTTCCTGCCCCCACCAGGGGGCAGATAAGAGGTCTTCAACTCCAATCTGCTGTGGTGGGAGGAGCAAAAAGCCCTCTAGACACCAGGGAGTTGTTTGTATTGCTACAATTTGTGGGCATGGCGTGCCCATCCACCCACATATCGGGCCTGGCCTCTGCCTCCAATACGACCCCAACAGTCTTTCTGTTCCCCCCTACCGGGGACCAAAGCAACCCTCATCTTTTGGGCAAGAAGGGACAGTTTTTTTTGGATTTTCTTATGCATATGGGTAGCAGAGATGGGCTAATTCCCACTATTGTCCTACTTCTGTGCTGAATGGCTGTCACTTCTCGGACTCAGGTTAGCTGCCACCTGGGGAAACCTACCAAACCCAGACATTACTGAAAACTAGACATCCGGTGGAGTCCATGGTGGCATACCTCGCATGGATCTCACAAAGTTTTTTAAACTTAATTCCCTGCAAAAACTTTGCCTAAAATGGTACATTTTCCTTGCATTTTTGTGACATAAATGTAATGGAATCAGCAGTAATCCACAAAATTCCTACCAGCCAGCACTCTCCCACTTATCCCGATAAAAATGCTAACTGACTTGTGCGACTTGGCCCAGTGCCCTCAACAAGCACAGATCAAACTAGAGTCAATGAGAGTCATTCCAGGACCTTGGGGTGATACTTGCCTGTCGCATGTACTAGGCCTATCCACACATGTCAGTTATCATTTTTATCAGGATAAGTGGGGGAATGCTGGCTGGTAGGAATTTTGTGGATTACTGCTGATTCTGGAAGTTTACATCACAGAAATGCAAGCAATATGTGCACTTTTAGGCAACATTAGAGCTTTACAGGGCATTGGGTTTAAGAAAACTCCATGAAATGCATACCACCCTGGACTCCCCTCATGTTTAGTTTTTAAAAATGTACAGGTTTGCCTGGTTTCCCTAGGTGCCAGCTGAGCTAGGGTCCAAAATCCACAGCTACCAACTTTGCAGAGAATGGGTTAGTTTTGAGTTAAAAAATGTGATGTGTCCATGTTGACTTTTGGGCTGTTTCTTGCACGGGCACTAGCCCTACCCACACAAGTGAGGTGCCATTTTTATCAGAAGGTGTAGGGGAATGTGGGGTGGAAATAAATGTGTGTCTCCTCAAAGATTCCAGAACATTCCATCACAGAAATGTGAGAGAAATTGGTTCGAGATTTGCAAAGGATTTTAGGTAAGAGAACCTGGTGAGAGTGATGCAAGTCACCCCATTCCGGATTCTATGAGGTGTCTAGTTTTCAAAACTGTATATGTTTGCTAGGTTTCCCTAGGTGATGGCTCTGTTAGGACCCAAAATCCACAGCTACCCACTTTGGCAATACCGAGTCAGTTTTGGGTGGAATAATGTGATGTATCCATGTTGCTTTTTTAGCCATTTCCTGTTATGGGCACTAGGCCTACCCACACAAGTGAAGTGCCATTTGTATCAGAAGACTTAGGGGAATACTGGGTGGAAGGATCTTTTTGGCTCCTCATAGATTCCAGAACATGCAAGTCACCCCTCCCTGGATTCCTCCAGGTACCTAGATTTCATAACGATACAGGTTTGCTAGCTTTCCTTAGGTGCTGGCTGAGCTAGAGCCCAAAATCCACAACCACTCACTTGACAAAAAATAGGTCAGTTTTGAGTGGAAATATGTGATGTATCCATGTTGGGTTTTGGGGCGTTTCTTGTCACAGGCTTTATTTCTACCCACTCAAGTGAGGGACCATTTTTATCAGATGACTGAGGGGATTTCTGGGTGGAAGGAGGTTTGTGGGTCCCCACAGATTCCAGAACTTTCCATCACAGAAATGTGAGAAAAATGAGTTTTTTAGTAAACGTGTGAGGTTTGCTGGGATTCTAGGTAGAACTACCTGGTAAAAACTACATATGCCACCTCCTAGTTCCTTAGTTTTAAAAAATATACAGGTTTGCTAGGTTTCCCTCGGTGCTGGCTGAGTTAGGGTCCATAATCCACTGCTACCCATTTTGCAAAAAACTGTCAGTTGTGGGTGTAAAAATGTGATGTACCCATGTTGCCTTTAGGGCTGTATCCTGTTGCGGGCACTAGGCATGGCCGCACGAGTATTTTTTATCAGAATGCACGTAGGAGCATAGAATAGTAGAATATTTATTATTACCAGTTGGATTCCTCTACATTTATTTCTTCCAACGTAAGTCAGTGTGTAAGAAAGAAGACTTGTAAAAAATAGCCTCTAAATTGTATGCAGGTATGCATATCCACAAATTCAGAGATGTACAGAGAACCACTGTTTCTAAACCCCATATCTTATGACAATTTCAGAATTATATAATTACCTTGATACCTATTTTTCACTCTACATATTTCACCATATAAATCAGTCTATACTCAATGAAAAACAATTGTATGGTGCGGCTCAATGTTTACCTCTGGATACCTCGGGTTCTTTAAGAAACTACAAACCCTATATATTCCCACAACCAAAAGGGTCTAGCAACTGTAACAGTACACTGCTTTTGTAAATCGGCCATCTTGGCAAAAAGTTACAGATGAAAACATTGCCACCAATGGCTGCCTTTTCCTACTCATTTCCAATATTTATTTATTTCAAAAGTAAGTTTTCTGGGAATATCTTGAGGGATCTACACTTACGATAGATGAATTCAGAATATTTTCTTCTTTTGACAAATATGTGGCTTTCCTGGATCAACCATGGATTTCACACTGCTTTGCAGCACAAACTCTAAGTAAGTTGAAAACACAACAAGTAGGAAAAATGGGCTACCTCTTTGAAAAATGCCAAAACTGTGGTAAAACAAATAGGTTTTTGATTCAGCTCTGCATGTTCCTGAAATCAAGGACACTGGTGACTTAAGCACATAAAACCATTCATTGATTCCATTGCGCTGTAAAAAACTATTATCCAGAGCCCTTTTTCCTTTTTTTCCCCCAAAACTTTGGGACATATTTACAAGCCCCTAGTGCCTCGGGAATGTCACTTTTTTGACTCTCCCTTTGGGCAGTGTACAGGCCCATATTTACAAGGCCACACAAAGCCACCTTGCATGGATTTTCATGGTCTTGTAAATATGGTGTCCCTTCATGCGTTCCTTAGCATGAAAGGGGTGTTCCATGGGTATTACTGTGGGTGTTCTCATGCAACACCCATGGAATCTGACGCATTTCAAGATTTATAAGGTTGGGAATGCGTCAGATTCCTACGCCACCCCAAGGGTGGTGTAAAAGTGGTGCAACGAGGAGAAATATATTTTTTTCTCATCGCTTTTCCTCTTTCTACTTGTGATGCATTCTGGAGGAAAACGCCATTAATGATTGTTTAGGTGCAGGAAGGCGTACCTTCCTGCACCTAAACAATCATTCCTGCAACACAGTCTTACATGCATCATCGTGCACGGGTGCCTGCGCTAGCACTAGGCTTGCAATTGGGTGCCAGAGCTGAGGAAAGTACAGGGATGCATCGTATTGCTGTGAATACGGCACATCCCTGCACTTTCTTAATGTTGCAGCTCCAAGCTGCAAGATGGCTTGTGGCCCCGGGCTGCATCATTATGTGATATATATATGCACCCTATGTTTAGCTATATTTTGGCTATTTTCTCTGTCCCCACCAGGGAAACCCTAATCGCTGGCTACCTCTAGAATTCCCTGGATGTTGGGAACAAGGACACACATGTAGCATGGATAGCTTATGTGGACAAAAAAGTTATGAAGGCATAAGCATGAACTATCCCAAATAGCGATAAAAAAGGCTTAGCACTAGGGGCTGGGGAGAAGGCCTACCAGTGAAAGGGTTAAATGGTTTTACTTTAGAAATTGTAATTGTATTTATATTTAGCACTTACTATCCTTGGCAAAGGTTTAGCTGTAATCAGTAAATAAAAAATAAATACTGTTAGAAATGAGGTCTCTAATTGGCAGAGGTATACACCCTTGACCAAGTAGGGACTACAATCTGAGTCAGGGTAAATTACAACACAATCCAAATTATCCTGTGTCCACCCTCTGGTAGCTTGGCACTAAGTAGTCAGGCTTAACTTAGAAGACAATGTGTAAAGTATTTGTGCAATAAATCATACAGTAAAACAGTGGAAACACCACAAAAATACACCACACAGGTTTAGA
This sequence comes from Pleurodeles waltl, assembly GCF_031143425.1. Taxonomy (NCBI): domain Eukaryota; kingdom Metazoa; phylum Chordata; class Amphibia; order Caudata; family Salamandridae; genus Pleurodeles; species Pleurodeles waltl. Next base: position 396,698,871 of record NC_090451.1, read on the forward strand.
AAAATAGATAATATTTATCTGAAGAAAAGAAGGTAAAAACGACAAAAATCCATTATGCACAAGCTGAAATATCACTTTTAAAAGGTTTAAAAGAGTCTCAATCCTTAGAAATTAAAAGTTGTTTCTTTGTGACACACAGTACTTGGGGTGGCTCAAAAATAACTACGCACAGAGACCGCAGAGGAGGAGATGTGTGGAAAAAATAAGGTGTTGCATCAGATTATCCGGCGCGGCACAGATGATGCATAATTTCTTTCCACGCTACAAGGGTTTGAGTCATTTTGCAGCACGCAACTGCGATGTGGGGATATTTTGACGCCTAGGAACAATGCTTTGAAAATCCTTGACACGCTGGAAGAAGAAGCAGGTGCCGTGTCAATCCGGTAGGCGATGCGTCATATTTTCTGTCGCAATGCAGGCACTGCATCGAATTTCCAGTCAGGAAGTCAGTGCTGCGTGATTCCAGTCGGCTGTGCGTCGATTTCTCAGCCGCGCTGCAGGCTTTGCATCGATTTCTGCAGGTGTTGGGTCAATTTTCAGCACACAAGGAATTTTTTGAAGAGGTGAAATCTTTGTGGTCCTGAGACTCCAGAAACAGAGGGCAAGCTCAATACAAGCCCTTGGAGAGCACTTCAAGAGGAAGGCAGAGTCCTTTCAGCAGAGTCAGAGGCCAGCAAGGTAGCAGTGCAACAAGCAGGTCAGCATAGCAGTCCAGATGAGTCCTTTGGGCAGCCAGGCAGTTCCTCTGACAGAGTGCAGGTGTAGGTCCAATAGTGTCTGATTTGGTGTGGTCAAAGACCCAGTTTATATACCCAAAAATACCTTTGAAGTGAGGGAAACTGCAAAGAGTGGTTTTGAAGTGCACAAGTTTCCCTTTCATGCCAGTCCTGTCTGCCAGGATCTATGTGGGGGTTATCAGTCCTTTGAGAGGGCAGGCCACTGGCCTTTGAAATGTAAGTGTGAGCCTCTCAACGCTTCCTGCCCAGAAAGACCCATTCAGTATGCAGATGAATGCAGATGTGACTGAGTGTCCTGTCATTATGGTTGTCTGGGAGAAATGCACAATGGGAGCTGTCAACCAGCACAGACCAGACGTGTATTGGAGACAGGCTGTAAGGCACAGATGGCAGTAAGTGCAGAGAAATGCCCATTTTCTAAAAATGGCATTTCTAAAATAGTAATAATAAATCGAACTTCACCAGTAAGCAGAATTTTCTATTACCATTCTAGCAATACCAAACATGACAGGGCCACTCCTTCCACATCAGAACCTACCACTCAAAAGTATATGAGGGCAGTTCTAATGCGAGTCTATGAGGGGGGCAGGCCTCACAGTTGTGCATTAGAAATTTATATATTTGTCACTACCAGGACATGTAAAACACATAGGTACTTGTCCTGCCTTTTATCTACATAGCACCCTGCCCCATGGGTTACTTAGGACCTACCTTAGGGATGACTTATATGTAGCAAAAGGGGGGTTTGAGGCTTGGCAAGTAGTTTTAAATGTCAAGTCGAAGTGGCAGTGAAACTGCACACACAGGCCTTGCAATGGCAGGCCTGAGACATTGTTTAGGTGCTTCTCATGTGGGGGGCACTATCAGTGCTGTAGGCCCACTAGTAGCATTTAATGTACATGCCCTGGGCACATGTAGTGCACTTTACTAGAGACTTACAAGTAAGTTAAATATGCCAATTGGGTATGGACTAATGTTACTATGCTTTAGGGAGACAGCACATGCCCTTTAGTACTTTATTAGCAGTGGTAAACTGTCCAGAGTCCTAAAACCAGCATAAATGTGGTCAGAAAAAGAAGAGGAGGAACTTTGGGGTGACCCTTCAGAGAGGTCATTTTCCAATAAATACATACTACTACTATGACTACTACTACTACTACTACTAATAATAATAATAATAAGAAGAAGAAGAAGAATAAGAAGAAGAATCATCATCATAATAATATGAAAAAGAAAAAGAAATGTACAGCTGGCGAAAATGTTATTTCCAATTTTTTTTTTTTCATTTCATAGAGATAAATTGCCTGGGGATATCTGAATTGTGAAAACTGTGTTTTTGTTTCCTTCGGAAATGTAATTAAAGGCCCTTGTTCAGAATGATTGCTTGAATCACTACGTGCCCCAGATGATTCCTTGTGACTGCACAAGGGTCTTGTCAGACCCCTTGCAGCACTGCACCTAAAGATGCTCTGTCTGTCTTTAGTGGCTTTAAGCATGAGCTTCAGAAAACTTGACATTTCAGAACAGAGGCCTTTGAACTAAACATGTATTACCAATTAATGTTTTCTGTTGAAGAGCATGTCCCAAAATAAAGAATTAAAAACGGTAAGTTGCCAAGAAAGAACTACGCAAGTCAAATTGAATTATTGATAGCTTTGTCATTTGAGTTTTTTTTTTTTAATATAAAGAACTTTTAGAAGAGCCAAAATATTTTCTTTGTTAACAGCCATGCATTTTTGGAAGTCATTCTTAAAGAACTAAAATATTGTGTCTCTGCTCATTTCCCCAAACAAGTAGTCTGCTCTTTTCCTTCAGTGTCAGTGAAGCTTGGCAAGGCAGACAGGGTCTCTGTGCCTTCAGTATCATTGAAGTTTGGCACAGCAGACAAGGTTTCTGTGCCTTCAGTGTCATTGAAGCTTGGTGAGGGAGACAGGGACTCTGTGTCTTTAGTATCTTTGAAACTTTCTGTGACTTCAGTGTCATTGGAGCTTGGCCGAGCAGGCAGAAGTCATAAAGAGCCTTTAGTATCATTGAAGCTTGGCCAGGCAGACAGGGTCTCTGTGCCTTCAGTATCATTGAAGCTTGGCCAGGCAGACAGGGTCTCTGTGCTTTCAGTATCATTGAAGCTTGGAGAAGCGCACAAGGCCTCTGCGCCTTTAGTATCACTGAAGCTTGGCGAGGTAGAGAGGGTTTCTGTGCCTTTAGCGTCATTGAAGCTTGGTGAGGCAGAAAGGGTCTCTGTGCCTTTGGTATCAATGAAGCTTCGCGAGGCAGACAGGGTCTCTTTACCTACAGTATCACTGAAGCTTGGTGATGGAGACAGGGTCTCTGTGCCTTGAGTATCACTGAAGCTTGGCCAGGCAGACAGGGTTCTGAGCAGTTCTGCTGTCCAGGGAATTTGTTTTCTTTTATGTAATAAGGGGAGCGGTCTCTTGGGCAAAGGTCGCTCCCCAGGGGGGCAAATAATTATTAGGCCTTTTCTGTCCCCCCGGGAGCAGATCGGCCTATATTGATTAGGCCGATCCACTAGACACCAGGGATTGTTTTTTTTCTATTTTTTTGTGTCATGAGGGGAGCAACCCCTTAGGCAAGGGTCGCTCCCCTGGGGACAATAATTTTATTAGGCTTATTCTGCCCCCACTAGGGGCAGGATCGGCCTATATTGATTAGGCCAATCTGCCCCCTGAGGGGGCACAAGCCACTAGACACCAGGGATTTCTTTTCTTAGCTATGAAATTGGCATAAGGGGAGCAATGGTCACTCCCCAGGGGGCAGTTTTTTATTAGGCCTTTTCTGCACCCGGGGGCAGATCGGCCTATATTGATTAGCCCGATCTGCCCTCGGGGGGTAGAAGGCACTAAACACCAGGGATTTTTTTATTTGTTTACATTGCTAAGGGGAGCGACCCCTTAGGCAAGGGTCGCTCCCCTGAGGGGGGGGAAATGTTTTTAGGCCATTTCTTCCCCCTTGGAGGCAGATCGGCCTATTTTTATTAGGCAAATCTGCATCCAAGGAGGGCAGGAACCACTAGGCACCAGGAATTTTTTGTTGTTGTTTTTTTTACAAATGGAGAGCGACACCTTAGGCAAGGGTCGTTCCCCTGGGGGGCAAATTTATTTTAGGCTATTTCTGCCCACCTTGGGGGCAGATCAGCCTATTTTTCTTAGGCAAATCTGTCCCCAAGGGCGGCAGAAACCACTGGACACCAGGTATTTTTTTTTGTGCCAATTTCACGCAAGGCGAGCGACCCCTTAGCCAAGGGTCGCTCCCCTGGGGGACAAATTTATTTTAGGTCATTTCTGCCCCCCTGGGGGCAGATCGGCATATTTTCGTAACGCTCATCTGCCCCCCTAGGGAAGCAGAAACTGCACCAGACACCAGGGAAGAATTATTTTTTCAAAAAAGATGGTGGGGTATGGCCATACCCCCACCCCAAATAAATGGGGACAAATTTGTTCTGCTCACCGTTGGGCAGATGTGGGAATTACCCCCGATCCACTCCCCGGGGGGCATGAATGCCTACTAGATGCCAGGGGATTGAAAAAAAAACAAAAAAATAGTGGGGTGATGGCTACCAACCAGTATGGGCCGGGTAATGTCCCCACCCCAACTCAAGGGGGTGACAGTCTTTCAGCTCTCCCCCTGCACACTAAAACATCTTATGCTATGGCACCCAAGAGGACATTTGATTATTTGGGGTTTTGGTTTTACATTTGGGTCATGAGAGCTTGACTAACTCTCAAAATCGTCACACTTGGAAAGGTGAGGACTTTGTGACGCAGCCACGTAGAAAAATCCACAAGACCTAGACACATCTGAAAGCTTAACATCTGGGTGATTCCAGGGTGGTGTGCTTCACATGCACCCACACCATTTTCTTACCCATAATGTCCTGAAAACCTCCATCTTTGCTGGAAATAACACATTTGTCCCACAATTGTGTGATGGAACCTTCCGGAATCTGCAGGAATCCACAAAATTCCTACCACCCAGCATTGTCTCATCAATACCAATAAAAATTCTGCCCCACTTATCAGCCTAAAAATGATTTTTTTCAAACTGCCCTTTTGGACCCGCTTTGGTTCCCCCTCAATTTCAACATGTTTTTGGCTCTTCCCTGTCACAGGTACTTGGCCCACCTACAAAAATGAGGTATTGATTTTACTGGGAGACGGGGAACGTTGGGCGGTAGGAAATTTGTCCTGTGCGGTGATCCCACACAGAAATGTGGGAAAAATTTGATTTTTTAGCTAAATTTGAGGTTTGCTGAGGATTCTGGGTAAGAAAACATTGGGGGATTCAAGTAAGTAACACCTCCCTGGATTTCCTCGGTGTCTAGTTTTCAGAAACGTTTGGGTTTGGTAGGTTTCCCTATATGGCTGCTGAGTCCAAGACCAAAAACGCTGGTTCCCCACTTGCAAAAACAAGTAGTTTAGTATGTGATAATTTAGATGTGTCTACATAGTGTTTTGGGACACTAGGCCTACCCACACAAGTGAGGTACCATTTTTATCTGGAGACTTGGGGGAACGCTGGGTGGAAGGAAATTTATGGCTCCTCTCAGATTCCAGAACTTTCTGTCACCAAAATGTGAGGAAAAAGTGTTTTTTTGGCCAAATTTTAAGGTTTGCAAAGGATTCTGGGTAACAGAACCTGGTGTGAGCTCCACTAATCACCCCATCGTGGATTTCCCTAGGAGTCTAGTTTTTAAAACTGCATAGGTTTGGTAGGTTTCCCTAGGTGACAGCTGAGCTAGAGGCCAAAATCCACAGCTAGGCACTTAGCAAAAAACAAGTCTGTTTTCTTTGGGAAAATATGATGTGTCCACGTTGTGTTTTGGGGCTTTTCTTGTCACGAGCGCTAGGCCTACCCACATAAGTGAGGTACCATTTTTATTGGGAGACTTGGGGGAATGCTGGGTGGAAGGAAATTTGTGACTCCTCTCAGATTCCAGAACTTTGTGTCACCAAAATGTAAGGAAATAGTGTTTTTTAGCCAAATTTTGAGGTTTGCAAAGGATTCTGGGTAATAGAACCTGGTGAGAGCCCCACAAGTCACCCCATCCTGGATTCCCATAGGTGTCTTGTTTTAAAAAATGCACAGGTTTAGTAGGTTTCCATGGTGCCGGCTGAGCTAGAGTCCAAAATCTACAGCTATGCACTTTGCAAAAAACACGTCAGATTTCAATGTAAAAATGTGATGTGTCAATGTTGCGTTTCCTGTTGCGAGCATTAGGCCTACCCGTGCAAGTGAGGTACCATTTTTATCCTGGAGACGTGGGAGAAGACAGAATAGCAAAGCAAGTGTTATAGCCCCTTGTCTTTCTCAACATTTTTTCCTTCCAAATGTAAGACAGTGTGTAAAAAAGACATCTATTTGAGAAATGCCCTGTAATTCACAGGCTAGTATGGGCACCACGGAATTCAGAGATGTGCAAATAACCACTTCTTCTCAACACCTTATCTAATGCCCATTTTGGAAATAGAAAGGTTTCCTTGATACCTATTTATCAGTCTTTATATTTCACCAAATTAATTGCTGTATACCCGGTACACAATGAAAACCCATTGCAAGGTGCAGCTCATTTATTGGCTCTGGGTACTTAGGGTTCTTGATGAACCTACAAGCCCTATATATCCCCGCAACCAGAAGAGGCCAGCAGACGTAACGGTATATTGCTTTAAAACATCTGACATGGCAGGAAAAAGTTACAGATTAAAACATGGAGAAAAATTGCTGTTTTTTTCGCCTCAATTTCAATATTTTTTTATTGCAGCAGTTTTTTTCTGTAGGAAAACCTTGTAGGATCTACACAAATTACCCCTTGCTGAATTCAGGATTTTGTTTACTTTTCAGACATGTTTAGCTTTCTGGGATCCAGAATTGGTTGCACACCCATTTCTGTCACTAACTGGAAGGAGGCTGAAAGCACAAAAATAGTAAAAATGGGGTATGCCGACTCCCACGACCTGGACACCCTGAGACGACCTCCCTGCACCCCCATGGCGACGCCTGCAGAGAGGATCCAGAGGCTCCCCCGGTAACAAAGAACCCGATTCCTTGAAGAAGCACTGCACCCGCATCCCCCAGGCCCAAGAGAAACCGACTACCGGTGCACGAGTGACCAGCAGGCAGCCCTCATCATTGCCCAGTCAGTAGCTGGCCCAAGAAGCCCCCCCTGTGCCCTGCCTGCATCGCCAGAGTGAGCCCCGGGTCCCTCCATTGAAACCAATACTAAACCCGACACCTACTTTGAACACTGCACCCGGCCGCCCCTGAGCCGCTGAGAGTGTATTTTGTGTGCCTGTTTGTGACCCCCCAGTACTCTATGAAACCCCCCTAGTCTGCTCCCTGAGGACGCAGGTACTTACCTGCTAGCAGACTGGAACCAAAGCAACCCTAGTCTCCATAGGTGCCTATGTTATTTGGGCCTTACTTTGACCTCTGCACCTGACCGGCCCTGTGTTGCTGTTGCTGGGTGTTTGGGGTTGCCTTGAACCCCCAACGGTGGGCTGCCTATGCCCCGTAAACTGAACTTGTAAGTGCTTTACTTATCTGCTAAACTAACTTGTACTTACCTCCCCCAGGAACTGTTGACTTTTGCAGTGTCCACTTTTGAAATAGCTTATTGCCATTATTGCCAAAACTGTGTACATTACTGTTTTACTTCAAAGTTCCATACTTACCTATGCCAAGTACCTTAAAATTTATGTATTTACTTGAATTCTGAATCTTGTGGTTCTAAAATAAATTAAGAAAATAATATTTTTCTATATAAAAACCTATTGGCCTGGAGTTAAGTCTTTGAGTGTGTGTTCTCATTTATTGCCTGTGTGTGCACACTATCTCTCACTTTGAGATAGTATATACAGAGCCAACTCCCTACACCTGGATTCCATCGATGCCACTCTCACTTCCTTGGGTGAATCCATGATTTCTGCCTTGTCTTAGCGTCCTCCCACACCACCATCCATGTGTCTCCCTGTCATTCCTCCCACTCTGTTGCCCCCCACCACTCGTATCCCCTGTGTGTCTCAGTCCCATGGGGTGACAGGTCCTTGTATGGCCAGCCAGGAAGAGGCCACAACGGCAGAGGATCTCATTGTCATAGAGAAAGAGGATGACCAGAATGACTGTTGAGTGGACATTTAATTTGGACAGGACCTTTCCTTTTCCCCCATGTGTAGGAGGCTGGCCTGCTTTGTAGTGAGTACCTAAGATACTTACACCTTATACTAAGTCCAGGTATCCCTTATTAAAGAAATGTAGGCAGTGTTCTAGCAGCTTAGGCTGTCTAGAGGTAGATGTAGCATATCAGCTTAGGCTGAACTAGGAGACATGCAAAGCTCTGGCAAAACCGCTATGGTAACACAGCACTTATACACAATAAAAGACAATACTCTGGCCCTCATTATGATATTGGTGGAAAATTGCGCTTACCACCACAGTGACGGCCGCCAACATACCGCCACGGTGGCGAATATCCGTTCACCATATTATGACACACACACACCAATCCAACAGAATACTGCCACATTCACATATCTGCCAGCCCAAAGGTCAGTGCAAAAGCGGCTCTACCAACACCCATTCCGTTGTGCCAACAAAACAACGGGCATCACATTATGGCCCACAAATCACCACTGCGGACATTCTACGCCGGTAAACCATTGGTGGTACATACCGCCTCGCTCAGATTGGAAACCCACATACAAAACAACACTACATTGGCCAATATGAAAAACACACACTTGACATGCATACACTTATCACACCCACACCACTATAAAACACACACCCACATTATCCACAACCCTTTATAAATACAAATCATTTCCACAAGACTGACACCAAGACCACTGCAACAACTAGACACACATCACTTAGGCCCATACATTCCTCATGCATCCCACATCACACACCCAACCACATTACTCAACACACCTTCACTAACACACACCACACAACACCCATGGCCCCACAAAGGCACCCCCGTTTCACTGATGAGGCATTAAGGGTCATGGTGAAGGAAATTATCAGGGTAGAGCCACAGCTGTTTGGAGCACAGGTACAGCAGATGTCCATTGCAAGGAAGTTGGAGCTATAGCGGAGAATCATGGACAGGGTGAACACCGTGGGACAGCACCCAAGAACAAGGGACACCATCAGGAAGAGGTGGAACGACCTACAGGGGAAGGTACGTTCCATAGCACCAAGGCACCAGCTCGCCATACAGAGGACTGGCGGTGGACCCCCACCTCCTCCCCCACAGCTCACAGCATGGAAGGAGCAAGTCTTGGCATTACTGCATTCTGAGGGACTCACTGGAGTAGCTGGAGGACTGGACACTGGTAAGTCGACAATTACAACTTATCACCTCCCATACCTGCATGCCATCTGACACCCTCACTCCCATCACTACACTCCATCCCACATACTGCACCTACACATATGACTAACCACAATGCCAAGCCCTGCATGCTATACCAATGCATGGACAGCCCTTCCAGCCCTGCACGGACACATATCACCAAAGCATGCACAGCATAGGGAAACTAACAATCCCGCAATACATCACATTCGCAAGCAAAAGGTGGCAGGGCAACACCAACGATAGAGGGGAAGCCACGGATGTACAATATGTCACACACATGAAGCATAATACAACACTTACATCCCCACAAGTACCCCAGCCAATGTCAGCTGAGAGGAGGTGCCATGACTGTCCAGTCTGCCAACAGAAGATGTCCCCAGTGATGACAGTGACTCTGGACTTCAGGATCTGGATGACCTACCTGGCCCATCAGGGACCACTGGACAGCTGGTCACCCAAGCCCACTCACAGTCCATCACAGAGCCTCCCCCTTCAGTATTCAACACCACAGCACCCACCCAGCGTACCCAAACCTCTGTCCCCAGGACACGTCAATCAGCAGTGTGCCCACCTGTACAGGGACCCCAGGCCACACCTCACACCCAAGACAATCAGGGACCTGGGGTCAGTGGCAATGGGCACACTGTTCAGGGGACAGAGGTACAGGCCAACAGGGACATTGGGAGGCCTGCTTTGCACCAGCGGGAGGACAGGACCAGCGAACCAACTCTCCAGGAGGCACTCTCTGAGATCCTGGGAGCCTACCAACATCCCCAGGACACGATGGGCCAGATCCTTGACAATGTGCAGGAGAACAGGCGGCTACAGGAGGGACAGTATCAGGGGATCAGGGAGGACTTGCAGACCATTAACACCACCCTGATCTCCATAGCAGGGGTGCTGGTAGACATGGCCAACATCATCAGGGAGGCAACAGCACACCAGTGGGCTCCTACCACTAGCCAGTCCATTGACCAGCCCTCCACTTATGCTGCAGCTAGTGGGCAGGAGGCCCCTCCACAGGACCCAGAGGCCACCGGGCCCTTCCCCCTGCAAAAGGTGAAAAACCCCACAAATGTTCCCTGCGACCCAGACAGAAGCTGAAGACACTTGCCAAAACCTCTGCCAGGAAATAAGACTCTCCTGATTGTCCCCCTTGTGTCCCACTCAGTCACCTTGTCCACTTTGAACTGTTGTTGCTCCCCTGTCTATGGCCCTTTGGACACTACACCTGTGCTACAAACAGACTGGAACAATACCCTGACTGTCCTCCATCATCACCCCATTCCATTGCACTTTCTCCTCATTTTCTTAGCAGTACAATAAACACCCTTCAACACAACTTGCCTACTAGTATTTTATGGATTGAAAATGTGTATTTATGGAAACAGTCACATCTTGTGCAAATGAACTGTACACTGTGAGAGCATAGAGAAAATGACCTTTAGCTGTCTGTACTCATTATATCAGTACACAGTTGTTATATCACCAACAGCTTTAAAATAACAAACCTTAGGTGACAGTAAGTTGAGATGCAAAGGAAGTTAATGCCATCATGCTAGGACTACACAGAATACACCAACAGTCATAGGAATGTGCAGTTGCACTGTCTCACCTATGTGCCATTGGAAGTACTGACAGATAACTGATGTTCTGTTGTCCTCATCCTCATCCTCATCCTCAGCCTCTTCATCCTCACTCTCTTCAGGGTCTATTGCTGCCACAGGGGCATCTCCAGTTTCCTCCTCCTGCAGAAAAGGTACATGGCGTCTGAGGACCAGGTTGTGAAACATGCAGCATGCCACTGCTATCTGGCAGACCTTCTCGGGTGAGTAGCACAGGGAAGCACCTGTCAGATGGATGCACTTGAACCTGGCCTTCAGGAGGCTGAAGGTCCTCTTGATGACCGATTTGGTTCACCCATGTGCATCATTATACCATTCCTCAGCCCCTGTTCTGGCATTCCTCATAGGGGTTAGCAGCCACGATAGGTTTGGGTAGCCAGAGTCACCTGCAAGTATTGAGGGAGCACATTTAGCCTCACGCAATCTAATGTGGTTAATACCAGAAAGCATACACTAACATACAGTGGGTGGGGACCAAGGCTCACCTATCAGCCACACCCTGTGCCTCTGTAGTTGGGCCATCACATTTGGGATGCTGCTATTCCTCAGAACAAAGGCATCATGCACCGAACCAGGATACTTAGCATTGATGTGGGAGATGTACTGGTCCGCCAGGCACAATATCTGCACATTCAGTGAGTGGAAACTCTTTTGATTCCTGAACACCTGTTCATTCTGGCGGGGGGACAAATATGTGTACCGCCAATCGCCCCAGTAATATTGGGGATATGTCCCATTCCATAGAATCCGGCCTTCACAGTGGCCAATTCCTCCACCTGGGGGAAAGAAATGTAGCTGCACATATGTTTTACCAGGGCAGGCAAGACTCCTGCCAGCACGATTGAGAACACTGGCTATGATATTCCTGCTGCCAAGCCCACTGTCACTTGGAAAGAACCAGTTGCCAGGAAATGGAGCACTGATAGCACTTTCACAAGAGAGGGGATCCCAGTTGGATGACGGATAAATGAGATCAGGTCTGGCTCCAATGGGGCACACAGCTCTGTGATTGTGGCCCGGTCCAGTCTATAGGTGAGTATAATGTGCCTGTCCTCCAGTGTAGCTAAGTCCACAAGGGTTCTGTACACAGGGGTAGGTCTCCACCTCCTATTCATCCACAGGGCTAGGTATCTAAGGGACACAAGAGTGAGTAGGCTGTCACAATTGGAACAACGGAACCACAACTGCAGTCTACTTGGTGCACTTATGTAATGGGACAGTGTTAATGGTGAGGTATGTGTCAATTTAATCTGTGATGCAGTTTATGTTAATATGACTGTACCCCCCTCCCCCCCCCCGAAATGGCAACTGTCTGTCCTGTATGTAGGGACAGGTGGGAGTAAGGTAATTCCGCCGACGTTGGGCATCGTCACGGAAGGCAGTCTTGCACCGCTGTGCAATTCCTCATTGGATAATATGGGGCTCTATGGAGTACAGTGGCCAACTGGGATCTGCACCGGGGGTAACGGTGTACACCGCCGCGGACATGACCGCCATTTTCTATCTGATTCCTCACTTATTTCCTGACCTTCAACATGAGAACACCTACACTGCATGTGCTGCTGTGACCTGTGTCTGGAACCTACCATGGCCCATATGACTGGGAAAGGGCCCCTGCCTTCACTTCAGAGGAGTTGGAGCGACTGGTGAATGGGGTCCTACTCCAGTACAGACTGCTGTATGGGCCTCCAGACCAACAGGTGAGTACACTTTGGGCACAATGCATGTGTGAAGGATGCATGGAGATGTGTGTGCAAGCATTGTGTCATGGGGGTTGGGGGCAATGTCTTGTGGTGGTGTACATGGTGTGCGCCAGGCAATGTGTGTGCCAGTGATGATGGAAACGGGTATGGTGGGCCATTTGTGTGACAGACTGGACTGTTTGTTTAATGGTGTGCTCCTCTCTGTGCTGCCTTTGCAGATCAGCACCCATAAAAAGAAGAGATTATGGCGTGCCATCACGAAGGACGTGAGGACCCCGGGCAGAGCACCCACTGTCACAAACAGTGGGAGAACCTGAGTCGCTGGGCACAGAAGACCGCGGAGGCCAAGCTGAGGTTGGCCTCTCAACGAGGAAGGGGTGCCCGTCGGAACCTGACCCCCCTGATAGCCCCCATACTGGCGGTGGCGAACCCTGAGCTTGATGGGCGCTTGATGGAATCACAGCAGCTACAAGGGAGTGAGTACAATGGGTATCATTACAAAATTTGGCAGGTGGGGTGGGATCTGGGTGGTGGATGTGAGTTAGTGTGTGCCCCTAAGGCCAGGCCAGACATTGCAGCATGGGTTATCTCTAGTGTAATGGGTGTATATCAAATACAGGTAACCTAGCTTGTTACCAGTCCATTTCAGGCAGGGCAATCAACCAATGTGAATGCCATCCAGGGGCTGGAAACCCAGATGCAGCAACACAATGCATTCCTGGAGGGCCTTCACAGTGGATTGGCGGCCCAACAGAGATCGGTTCAGGCTCTGGCATCCTCTTTGATACCAGCCATTGTCCCTGTTTTACCATCCCCCCTCCAACTACCACTTCCTAGTCCCATTCTCCTCAACCCCAACCTATCCCATCACACATACAGATGAGCATGCACACAAGACAACACCCAAGAGTGGCACAGGCAAAGATAAGCACCACACTCCATCCAACAAGCACTCACGCAAACACCATACAGTTGCAGACACGACAACATACACTGCCTCCACTGTCTCCCCCTCCTCCTCCACCTCCCTCCCAGTCATGCCCACACTCATACCTGCATGCACTACATCAACATCTACCACCAGCATCACCACACCACGCAGCACACACTCCTCACTAGCAGACACCTCCACAACATCCATGCACGCGTCCCCTCTGTCCTCTCCCACCCTGTCTGTCTCCCCTCCTAAAGGACACAAACACAAGCACTCACACACCCAACAGCTATCCACCTCACATCAGCATACAGCCCATGGCACCTGCACCTAAATCCAGCAGACATACACCTCCTACAACTACTCCCTCAACCTCCACTCCCATCACTCCTCCGTTCTCCCGCCCCACCGTCCCTAAGAAGCTTCTCCTTGCCTAACTTGACCTCTTCCCCCCCGTCCTGCCTGTAAGATCAGGGTCCCAATGACCCAGCCAAGCACCTCAGCCAAACAGTCCACGGGACAGTGGTGGCACCACCTAGTCATGGTGGGAAGGATACCACACCTCCAGGCAAGAAGGGGAAGGAGCCTGCACCTCCAGCCAAGAAGGGGAAGAAGCCATCAACCCCTGCCAGGAAGCATAAGGAATTCATGCCCTTATGCTGATGTGTTTCCGTCAGGCTTTTGATGGCATTGGTACCTCCCCGGAAAAGGTGGCGGTTTCCTTTGCCATAATATGGGGGGCAGTACTTTGTCTCCCACCTGGCTGTTGGCGGCTACTGCCGTGGTGAGTGTTGTTTCCACCCTGGCAATTGGTGGGGTACATTGGCTGTCTATGGGAGTTATCACCGTCATGGTCATAATTTGGTGGTAGTTACCGTAAGCCTGTTGGCGGTATCACCACCACTTTATCACTATCCGTCAGGGTCATAATGAGAGCCTCAGTGTTACCAAAAATAAAGGTATGTTATTTTAGTGACACAAGGCCAAAAATATCTTAGAGGCAACACTCCTTCTGGAGGTAAGTATTATACACAATATATACACTAGTGACCAAAATCAAGTAAGCAAACAGCCATAGAATAGTGCAAACAGTAGAAAATACAATAGATTGCAAAGGGCCTAGGGGCAACACAAACCATATACTAAAATAGTGGAATGCGAATGTCGATTTCCTCCCTAGGCAAGTCTAGTGTGTAGAGGGGCACTGGGAGTGTAAGAAAACACCAAAGGTAAGTAAAGCACCCCACCCCAGAGCCCAGGAAAGCAGGAGTAAAGTACAGCAAGTTTCCGCAGGACACACTGCAAGTTGTGATAAAGGATTTTGCAAGAACCTAGCAAGACTGCAAGCAACAAACAATGGATTCCTGGACCTGAAGACCTGTGGAGAGAGGAGACCAAGTCCAGAAGCCCAAGAAGAATCTGGGAAGGACAGGAGCCCCTGCCAACCTAGAAGAAGGTGCAAGGGTGGATTCTCCGGTGAGAAGAAAAGTACAGAAGTGCACCAAAGAAGATGGCTGCGGGTCCTTGCTTGGTGCAGGCGATGTCCCACATCTAGTTGTTGGAAGCAGGCTGTTTGTGTCAATGGATTCCACCAACAAGCCTTGGTTCAAGCAGGTATGCAGTTTGCATCAGAAAGGAACTGCCTGGCCCAGGAGAGACTTGGGGGTCTCAACTTGGATTGAAAAGACAGAAGTGGCTCTCAGTACTTCAGAGAGTCCTCAGAAGACCCATAGGAGTCACAGAACACTGAGACAAAGAAAACATACTGACAAACAGGCGGAAATTGGGGGTAACATGCCAAGAAAGATGGTACTTTGCTACACCATGTGAATAGACTTTCTTCCTTGATGTTTCCTGATGTGTCTTCTTAATTTTGCCCTACCCCTTCCATGTCCCCTGCCCCATATCTGTGATGAGCAATATTCATTTTTGTTTCTCCCTTTCCCAATGGACGGTTGTGCTTTTTCAAATACATTTATACATATTAAAAAAAAGAGAAAGTGTGTTGTGTAGGTCACTGTCTGTGCTGGAACCACTGAATGGAATTCTTCTTCTGGAGTTGGTTAGCTATGCCTTCCATATGAGTCAACTGTACACAGATGGTACTAGTGATAAACATGTCTTACCCACATTGTTGACACATACATGGCCTACAGCCATGTTAAGCCTTTGAACATCATCAACTAATGACCAAACTATTTCAAATGTGCAAAATTGTATTTATTTACCTAGTGCTGGGCCTGCCTATCTCACAGTTCTCATGGGGATCTCTGCTGTGTCTTCTCACTTTTGGTAGTGAGGACCTTTGCTATGTTGTATGTTTACTGGAATACTTAGTTGTAGGTGGGTGTGATGCCTGTCCAATGTGGAGGTTTGCTTGGACAGTGGGTGTCTGAGCCTGTCTAGTGTGGGGGTCTGCTTGGACAGAAGGTGTCTGAGCCTGTCAAATGTGGGGATCTGTTTGGACAGTGGGTATCTGAGCCTGTCCAGTGTGGGGTGTGCATGGCCAGGGGATGCCTGAGCCTGTCCAGTGTGGGGGTCTGCCTGTACAGGGGGTGTCTGAACCTGTCCAGTGTGGAGTCTGCCTGGACGGGGGTTTTGAAGCCTGTACAGGGAGGGTACGTGACAGTGCATTAGAGGGCATGTGCAAGGTGAATGTTCCCACAGTGGATTGTGGGGGCCCGGTGCAGGTTGCCTAACCAGGCTTTGGAGGTGATATGGTGAAGGTAGATGTGTTGCCTCCCCTCCATGCATTTACTGTGAAGGAATTGGTATCATTTTGCATATCCCCTCCATCATCTTCATAGCTAAAGCATGGTGTCTTGGACTCTCCACCCTGTCTGTGTGGAACCACTGAATGGAATTCTACGTCTGTACTTGGTTAGCTATGCCTTCCACATGACACAACTGTACACAGATGGTACTAGTGATAAACATGTCTTACCCACATTGTTGACACATACATGGCCTACAGCAATGTTAAGCCTTTGAACATCACCAACTAATGACCAAACAATTTAAAATGTGCAAAATTTTATTTATTTACATAGTGCTGGGCATGCCTATCTCACAGTGCTCATGGGGATCTCTGCTGTGTCTTCTCATTTTTGGTGGTGAGGACCTTTGCTATGTTGTTTGTTTACTGGAATACTTAGTTGTAGGTGGGTGTGATGCCTGTCCAATGTGGGGGTTTGCTTGGACAGTGGGTGTCTGAGCCTGTCTAGTGTGGGGGTCTGCTTAGACAGAAGGTGTCTGAGCCTGTCCAGTGTGGGGGTCTGCCTGGACAGCAGGTGTCTGAGCCTGTCCAGTGTAGGGGTCTGCTTGGACAGTGGGTGTCTGCGCCTGTCCAGTGTGGGGGTCAGCTTGGAAAGCAGGTGTCTGAGCCTGTACAGTGTGGGGGTTTGCCTGGCCAGGTGGGGTCTGAGCCTGTCCAGTCCAGGGGTCTTCCTGGACAGCGGGTGTCTGAAGCTGTCCAGTGTGGGGGTCTGCTTGGACAGCAGGTTTCTGAGCCTGTCAAATGTGGGGATCTGTTTGGACAGTGGATATCTGAGCCTGTCCTGTGTGGGGTCTGCTTGGCCAGGGGATGTACAGGGAGGGTGCGTGACAGTGCATTAGAGGGCATGTGCAAGGTGAGTGTTCCCACAGTGGATTGTGGGAGCACGGTGCAGGTTGCCTAACCAGGGTTTGGAGGTGAGATGGCGAAGGTAGATGTGTTGATTCCTCTCCATGCATTTACTGTGAAGGAATTGGTATCATTTTGCATATCCCCTCCATCATCTTCATAGCTAAAGCATGGTGTCTGCACTCTCTGCCCTCTGTATGCCCATGATGTCATTCAGACTCTTTCCCATGTCTTGCCTGGATGTATCAATCCTCTCCAACACCTGTGTCATTCTGTGCACCAACTGTGGGAGTTTGTGCATGCCCTGCAGGGAGGCAGACATGTAAAACAGTGTAGCCCCTATGTCACAAATATCCTGCCTTACATCTGACTGCTGCTGGAAAAAATCTTCCTCCCACTCTCTGACATGTATATTTGCCAGCCTTCTCTGCCTGGGACACAAGGGATACAATCAACAGGCCCACGAGCGGGGATGGTGCCAAGTGGAAGGTTGTTAGGAGTAGATTTGTGCCTGCAGGCTACCTGCTCCTCACCAGGGGTGTAATGTCCCTCAGATGTTGGAGAGAAGGCCTGAGAGACACTGTCAGAGTAGGAGAGTGTAGGGGAACCCACATGCCTGACCTGGATGTGAGGGCTTAGAAGAGGTGAGATGTGGGTTGGACCAAACACAGCAGATGTGGGCTTTGTGTGTGAGATGCATGGGCCAAATGGAGTGGTCATTGGATTGCCCTTCAAATCACTTGCAGTCAGCTCCTGATCTCCCTCCTCCTCTACTTCCTCTTCTTCCTCCTCCCCCTCCTGTGCTGTTCTGGAAGCTAACAAAGCAATTTGAAAGAGAACTGTGTTCTTCAGTTGGACTGCCCGGCACCCGGCACTAGTAGTTGCTCAGTCATCCGGACTCAGGTCTTCCTTGTCACCACCTGTGAGACAGAGCTTGCAATAGGCTACGTATGTGGCTTACAACATGATGTGGTGCAACACAGGTATTGGTCAAGAATTTCTTCAATTCAATGGATGTTCCACATATGACCTGGTTTGTGTACCCCAACACGTTATAGCTCACACTGTGGCATTGAGATGTTTAATGCAGATGTAAAATGCAAACACAAAATCACCAGTTCTAACCAAAGGTCTGTATGGTACTGAGCTCTTCCTAGATGTCAGCTGCTGGTCCGGGCTCCTTGAGTGTGAAGCATAAGAACTGGTCTGTGATCCATCAGCTTTGGAGAGAGGTGACAGCATGGTTACTATTCTCCATGTATCAAATGTGATTATGCACACCTGACATAAGCATCACAAGTCAGTTAGAGTACATTTTGCACACCATCTACAGGAGAGATCAGAAAATAGAAATATCTTCTCATCCACTTCCACAAGGAATTAGTTCTTGTTCATGGGTGGGTATCAATAGTTCACTGCACCATATGGTACACTTACCTGTCTGATGGATGGCAGTGGGTTTGACTGATACAGCCAGGATGTCTGCTAAACCCCTGGATGGTGTCATCCTTATTACTGATGCTGTCCTGGCAGCAGCTGTACCATAACATACATATCCATTACTCTAGCAAAGGATGATGATGATGATTCCACAATTTGCATGTTAGAGATATGGGCCAATGATCTACAAGTTACACCAAGTCCCCGAGCAACCATTTTTCTTATTTATAAGTAAACATGTAATTGGATGTCACTGAGAGCTAGAAGACGGTAATGACTTGTGCGTCCTTCACTCACTACCTCCAGGCACACCTACATCTTCATTGGCATCGTGCATCCTAAGTATGATGTGGTATGTCCTAATTTGCAAATTTGTAAAGGAGTCTTCCTGAACATGCAGAGCTGGGCAATTTTTGCACATCTGATTTTATCAGTACATTGACAGGTACATGTTTGAAATACACTATTATCAACCACAGTATAGGTGACATTTGTTTAACCCAAACAGGACCACATTGCTAATTATGGACTGTGAAGGCAGCAGTCTTTGCTGTGCACTTAACCTTTAGTCTGTGTTTCTAACTTCATGTTCTGTGTTACCTGCCACTGTATACAGTCATGGTCAGCACACATCCCTTGGTCCTCTATTCAGAAGTCCATTCATTTGTGATATTATTGGCAAAGGGAGATTGACATTATTAACCCCTTAGCTGCTGGGCCTTTTCCCCCCCAGTGCTGAGCCCTTTTTTGGCCATTTGGGGTAGTTCGCGCTTAGGCCTTCATAACTTTTTGTCCACATAAGCTAATCACGCCAAATTTGTGTCCTTTTTTTCCAACATGCTAGGGATTCTAATGGTACCCAGAGTTTGTGGTTTCCCCTGGAGGAGACCAAGAAAATAGGCAAAATACAGTGACAATTTCGTTTTTCCCCAAAAAATTGGAAAAAAGGGCTGCCGAAGAAGGCTTGTGGTTTTTTCCCTGAAAATGCCATCAACAAAGGGTTTCTGATGCTGAAATCACTATCTTCCCACCTTTCACGAACGGACAGACTTGAATCAGAAAACCACATTTTTCAACACAAATTTGGCATTTTACTGGGACATACCCCATTTTTACTATTTTTGGTGCTTTCAGCCTCCTTCCAGTTAGTGACAGGAATGGGTGTGAAACCAATGCTGGATCCCGGAATGCTAAACATTTCTGAAAACTAGACAAAATTCTGAATTTATCAAGGGGTCATTTGTGTAGATCCTACAAGGTTTTCCTACAGAAAATACCAGCTGAAATTAAAAAATATTTAAATTGAGCTGAAAACAACAGCCATTTTTCTTTATGTTTTACTCTGTAACTTTTTCCTGCGATGTCAGATTTCCAAAAGCAATATACCGTTTTGTCTGCTGGACTCTTCTGGTTGCGGGGATATAAAGGGCTTGTAAGTTCATCAAGAACCCTAGGTACCCAGAGCCAATAAATGAGCTGCACCCTGCAGTTGGTTTTCATTCTATACTGGGTATACAGCAATTCATTTGCTGAAATATGAAGAGTGAAAAATAGGTATCAAGAAAACCTTTGCATTTCCAAAATGGGCTCAAGATAAGGTTTTGAGGGGCAGTGGTTATTTGCACATCTCTGAATTCCGGGGTGCCCATACTTGCATGTGAATTGCAGGGCATTTCTCAAATAGACATCTTTTTTACACACTCTCTTATATTTGGAAGGAAAAAATGTAGAGAAAGATAAGGGGCAATAACACTTATTTTGCTATTCTATGTTCCCCCAAGTCTCCCGATAAAAATGATACCTCACTTGTGTGGGTAGGCCTAGCGCCCGCAACAGGAAATGCCCCAAAACACAATGTGGACACATCCCATTTTTTTGACAGAAAACAGAGCTGTTTTTTGCAAAGTGCCTAGCTGTGGATTTTGGCCTCCAGCTCAGCCGGCACCTAGGGAAACCTACCAATCCTATGCATTTTTGAAAACTAGAGACCTAGGGGAATCCAAGATGGGGTGACTTGTGGGGCTCTGACCAGGTTCTGTTACCCAGAATCCTTTGCAAACCTCAAAACGTGGCTAAAAAAACAAGTTTTCCTCTCATTTCGGTGACAGAAAGTTCTAGAATCTGAGAGGAGCCACAAATTTCCTTCCACCCAGCGTTCCCCCAAGTCTCCCGATAAAAATGATACCTCACTTGTGTGGGTAGGCCTAGCGCCCGTGACAGGAAATGCCCCAAAACACAACGTGGACACATCCCATTTTTTGACTGAAAACACAGCTGTTTTTTCCAAAGTGCCTACCTGTAGGTTTTGGCCTCTAGCTCAGCCGGCACATAGGGAAACCTACCAAACCTGTGCATTTTTGAAAACTACAGACCTAGGGGAATCCAAGATGGGGTGACTTGTGGGGCTGTGACCAGGTTCTGTTACCCAGAATCCTTTGCAAACCTCAAAAAGTGGCTAAAAATACAAGCTGTGCGAGTCTCCCCTTTCTTACGAGGCCTTCCTGAAAGTGTTTCCTGGCCCCCGATCGCAGCCGCAAGGCTGCTTCCTGCTTTGATGGGGAAAACAACTTTGTAACGTCAGCGCGCCTCGCGGGGCGCTGATGTCACAAAGGGGCGGGTGGGGGGAGACACGGAAGCTTCTGTGTCTCCCGGGGAAAGGAAAAAAATATATAATAATCCTCGGGTGCGACGCACCCGAGGATTTATTAATACCCTTCCTGGTGTCGGCCACTGGTCGTGACCCGCACCAGGGAGGGAGTGTGGGCGTCGGCCAGTGGCCGACGCCTGCACTAAAAAGGTTAAAGGAACCCACATCTTGATCAAGTGGAAAAGCTGGGCTGTTCCCCAGCTTTTCTCTTTACATGATGTGCTGTTCAAACACTAGGGCCCATATTTATACTTTTTTAGCGCCACATTTGTGCCGCTTTTTGTCGCAAAAGCTACGCAAACTTACAAAATACAATCGTATTTTGGAAGTTTGCGTCGCTTTTGCATAAAAAATCGGCACAAATGCGACGCTAAAAAAGTATAAATATGGGCCTAGATGTCTAGTCTTCCCCTCCTCTACACCCAACTTGCCACTCCCTACCACACTCATAAATGAAAGCCTCCTGATATTAGTACACCCTTCACCAACAACATGACATTAGCAGTGGTATCTTGTGAGCAAGTATCCATGTCAGAAAATTAGGAACAGGTTGTGACTCCACCTCCACATGATGTACTTGGGGCAAATTAATGAGCCCCTCAAGGCCCTGGAGGATCACTCTTTGTGCAACTCCAGCTGCATACAGCATTGAAACACATCTATGAGGCCACAGCAGGCCACTTTGCATGGTTTGAAGTGGCCTGCATGGAGTGTGTCAAGGATAGACAAATCACTGTGTTGCCTCACTCTCCACTAGAATGACATTCCATGAACAAGGGAAACACTTGTGACAGTTCCCCAGAGTGACAGAGCCATGTATACCTGGGAGGGAACAAACACCTTACACCCCGTGAGGTGATTCATTGCAAATTGTCACATGTAGACCTCCAGCACTGACCCACACAAAAATAAACCTACATGAGGGCCCATATGAACCCTTAGGTAGGTAATATACACATAAATATTAGGTAGACATATCTTTGGCCAACATGTCAGGTTGATGTGTGGCATACTGTTATGAGCCATATGTGAGCATATGGGGATGAGTGACAACAGTGACATTAGACAGACACCACATACTGCTCACATTTACAACACAGTTTAGGAGCAAAAGCTTTTTATGAAGCCTTACCATTGTCTGACCTCCGCCCAGCGTGTGGTGTCGGACCAGAAGTCACACCCATATATGTTGCAGAAATCACTGCAGGCTGTACATTTCTGGGCAATGTCACAGGGCCTAAAATGATATGTGGGTGTTCAGATAACATAGTAGTTGGCACATGAAACACAAGCATACATAGTTCACTTTAAAGGTTTGACACAGTTCATGCATTTCATGTACATCAACTATGATTTGACTGGTAACAGTGTATGGGAGAATGCTCTCCCCCTAGCCATATTTATGTTCCAGTTTGTGCTGATGATGTGGGTTGTTGGACTCCATGACTTTGCCTCATTGATGGTGCAGGGACCTGTGCTCCAGTGTGTGACTGCTCTCTGGCTATATATGGCAACAGATCAGAAAGGTCATCAGACATGTCCAAGATATTTGGTTATGAGCAACCTATGACAAGACTACACATTTGCATCTACATGCCAACAGCAGTGGTAAATGTATAAGGGACCTTTTCGTTTGCCATACACCAGTGTGAAGTGTATGAGGCAGCAGTGATGGCTCACTGTTTGGGACCGAGTTATTGTAAATTTCTATTGCCATTACAAAGGATTCTGTTTCTTGTAGTGTAATGGACTAGCTGTGACACATGAGGAACGGAATCACCTTGCAGATAGCACTTATTTGGGACACCATTTATGGACACATTTAGGGGGTCATTCTGACCCTGGCGGTAATTACCGCCATGGCGGAGGTCGGCGGTAGCACCGCCAACAGGCTGGCGGTGCACCGCTGGGCATTCTGACCGCGGCGGTTCAGCCGCGGCCAGAAACGGAAAGTCGGCGGTGTCCCGCCGACTTTCCGCTGCCCTTGAGAATCCTCCATGGCGGCGGAGCGCGCTCCGCCGCCATGGGGATTCTGACACCCCCTACCGCCATCCAGTTCCTGGCAGTTCTCCCGCCGGGAACAGGATGGCGGTAGGGGGTGCCGCGGGCCCCCTGGGGGCCCCTGCAGTGCCCATGCCATTGGCATGGGCACTGCAGGGGCCCCCGTAAGAGGGCCCCAAAAAGAATTTCAGTGTCTGCCTAGCAGACACTGAAATTCGCGACGGGTGCAACTGCACCCGTCGCACCTTCCCACACCGCCGGCTCAATTCTGAGCCGGCGTCCTCGTGGGAAGGGTGTTTCCCGCTGGGCAGGCGGGCGGACTTTCGGCGGTCGCCCGCCAGCCCAGTGGGAAAGTCAGAATGACCGCCGCGGTCTTTCGGCGGGAACCGCGTGGCGGGCGGCGACCGCCGTCCGCCGCGGTCAGAATGACCCCCTTAATGAGTTTCACAAATATTAGTCATTTGGTGCCATTGGTAGTTCCATTTCAAAATACCTGGCACCACATTGTGGTCATCAGTAACAGGCAGCACATGGAGCAGCTGGGGGTCTACAGTGGAGAGCACATCCCTCTCAAGTGGGGTGAGTCGGAGGCGGGTTCCAGTTTGTACACCTGGGAGAGCTCTGGCCACCTCTATCCTGGTGTACTCCTCCTTCGTCCTCCTCTTCTCATCCTGCCACTTCTTCTTGATGTCCGGATGTCCTCCCCCAATTCAGTGACTGCATGGCCAACTGCTGCCATATAGCTGCCTTCTGTGAGAAACTGCTGCTGTAGAGTGGGAGACCATGCAGTCTCTTGTAGTTCCTCACAATGAATTTCAGGATCATGGTGGTCTCCTCCTCTGTGTAGTTTTTTTCCCTCCTAGTGGGCAGTATGGCTTTAGGATATGCAGCACAGGCAGGCGCAGTATGGTTGTTGGAAAACCAGAGCCTTGCTTGTGTTTTGCTTTTATCTGTTTTTTCGGTCTTGGTTGCAGGTGAGCTTGATTATGTGCAGGTGCATGTGATTGCACTGATTATGGCTGTGGTACTGATGATCCAGCCCGATGATCCACACCAAGAGCACACATAAAGATACTACTCATAACTTAACTTTGTGAGTTCCAAGCAGTCCTAAAGTTACACTTCTGGTCTAAACTTAGATGAAAAGTGTAAGTTTACCTTTGTGAATTGGACCCAGCATCTTTACATCCACACTCAGGCGGATTCTCTGCACTCGGGCTGGAGTCTCTGCACTCAGGGCAGAGTCTCCGCACTCGGGTGGAATCTCTGCACTCAGGCAGAGGAAGTAATCTTTCATCCTGATACAACTGTGTCAGTGCCTACCATCCCCTCACTCAACTCCAGCTGAAACTCCTTGGCCCAACAGCCAATCCTAGCCTTGCTGCACACATCAAAGCAGAGCTGCCACCCAACAAACCCTTTCAGACTTCTCAACATGTCATTGAATGTGTTTGTTGATTTGCACCTTGCTATGCAACAGGAGGATTTTAGGAGAAGGGGGAGGAGAAGAAGAGTGCAGAGGATTTTCAGACAAAGGATAAACGTCTCTGGGATGTCCAGACAAGATTTAATAGCCAGATACTGTTTTCCCCCTGATGTCATCTTGGAGATGGTTTGTGAGTGGGAGCAGGATCTGGACTCCCTGACCTGCCCCTTCCATGCCATCCCAGCCTATGTTAAGATCCTAGCAGAGCTAAATTTTTATGCTGCGGGGTCATTCCAGAGGGTCTACGGTGTCCTTGTGGGCATATCTCAGGCAACCAAGTCTCGCTGCTTGCATCAGGTACTGAGCCACATCAATAGGAATGCACATCCCCACATACATATTCCCCAAATGCTGGCTAGATGGCAAAGGGTAGCTAGGGATTTCTATTTCATTTCCCACTTCCCAAGTGTGCTAGGTGCCATAGATTGCACTCAAGTAGCTCTTCAGCCACGTTGCCACAATGCATACATCTTCTGCAACAGACACCGCTGGCACTCTATCAATGTGCAGGGTGTCTGTGATGCCAGTGGTAGCTTTATTGAAGTGCATACAGTGTTCCAGGCAGTACCTAGGACAGCTGTGTATTCTGCAGGTCACCTCTTGCCCGGAGGATGGCAGCAGGAGAATTTGGCAACATGTGGCTACTGGGTAGGTACCAAGCACCATACAAGTATGATATGTATATTGGCTTTGTAATATACACAGCCTTTAACGCTAATCTTCATGCCACATACATGCCCCTAGCAGACCCAGCATGTACCATTTCATACATCATGTACTGTACAGATGCAAGAGGGACATGTACAAATAGGACTTCATTTTCTTCCTCAGGGATGCTGCATGTGCACTCTCCCCTCATTTGCTCACACCATAAACAAGTGCAACCATCGTACCTCAGAGGAGGTACAATAGGGCATGCATATGTACACAAGCCATCACTGAAGAGTTTTGGTCTCCTGAAGTCAAGATTCAGATGTCTTGACCGTCTGGGGCGCTGCTGTACTCCCCTCAAGTTGTGTGCAAGATTATAGAAGCCTGCTGTGTTTTGCACAACATAGCATTAAATCATGGCTTACACATACCTCGGTACCGTCATCTAGTTCTGAATCCGGGCAACTGGGCCATTGTCCAAGACAGAGGGCAGGGTATGGAGTTGCATGACCAGCTGGATAACACTTTTTTCACCTGAGCAACCTGTTGTGTTATGGTCTTCATGTGGTTTGCAGTCTGTTGTCAGTGATGATAGTTGGACTTTTAACATTCCGTCCACACATTCCATCTTGAGACTACTTTGTAAGCCATACATGATGTCTCTAAACAACATCCGCTAACAAGAGTCGAAAGATTGACCGTGCAATATATTATGTGCACATGTCAGTGATTAGTGTGGACAATATTCCTAGTGGCTCCATTGATTTAGCAGATTAAATGTCAGTGCATGTGTGATACCTCCACAGACCGTTTCATAAGAGGGGTCTGATTCGCAAAGGGACTCTGCCCTAAGGGCGGAGGAGCCACTTTAGAGGGGGAGTTTCTGTACTCAAGGTGGAATTCCTCCAATGAGATTCCGCAGTGCAGAGATCCTGCCCCAAGTGCGGAGACTCCCCCATAACTGGGAGGCCTCCACCATGAGGGTAGAGACCCCTTGTATGTGTGAGTGTGCTGGAAATCATGTGGCAGTGAAGCCATATGCCTATCATATGTACACTATGGTACAAGTGGACCAGTGTAAAGACATGGATAGTCCAAGCTCAAAGCTGCTCGCGTGATGTGTCACTCCAGGTCTATGGTTAATTAAAGTGGAAACTGGGACTTGTGTTCCTGTTTCACTATGAAATTAAAAGGTCTACAAGTTCCAGAATTAATTTTGATCATCTGGCCTGGATCAGCACATCATGAATGAACCTGGGAAACTTGCCAGAGCTGTGTGATTAGAAAATATCTTCCTCATGAAGCAGACTAACACCTACTGATCCCATTCAAAAATGGTTAGACAGGTTGTATTGTGTGTAATGCAGAATGCATCAAACATGCAGGTGTAATGTACCCCTATGAAGATATGTCACTGTCTCATGCTAACTTAACAGGTACCTTGCGAGATATATTACATGGAGTAGCTGCCACTGTCTGAGATGATAATGTTGTACTAACATGCACCCTGCTCTAATGGCACATCTAGGTCTATCGCAGGTACAGAGAAACACTACTCTAGCAGGCAGTGAATAAACTCCATTGGCCCTATTCTACAAAGAGTCCGAAATGTGCACCCACACTGCGAACTACCAGGTCCCTTCTGTATTACAGAAAGGGCTGCAGACTCTTGAGCTGCCCTTTCTCTTTTACAGATAGCGCTGCCATACATATAGTGGCTACACTATCACCAGCAGGGGTCCACTCATGTACATGGGGGCATATCTCCATGTAAATGAAGGAATCCTTTTGCCTTTGTTCCCACACCATATATTAGATGTGGGCGCAGAGGCAAAGAAGCTGTTAGGAGGCACTCTGACAGTGCCCCACATAAAAAGTGGGGCAATGTAAATGTATCCCCTGATGGCAGCCCTCTGGAGAGGAGAAAGGTGGTCCTACAGGTCCCCCAGACATCCCCATACAGAAGAGTGTAGTCACTCAGTGCACCTGCCTGCAAGGGCTTCTCTAACCCCCCTTAAATTTGCATGCAGGTTGACATCTGTACCGTGCTACACAGAGCGGCTGCTTTAAGGCTTCTCCATTTTTCACTTGACAGAGCTGCTCCCAGGGCAACAAGAGTTTGCGGCTGCCCTGGGTCCAGCACATTCAATATTTCTCTGTTTGTGCATGGCGCACCTGTTTTAAGCTCTACCGTGGCGCAAACAGAGAAAGTGCATCCTATGTGGAATAAGGCCTCAGATCTCATTGTGCGCAGCAGCACTCATCTGTTCCTCTGGGACCACATAATGCAGAGACTACCTATCAAGCACCCCCTCAGTTAGTATGTTCAGATCAGTATCACAGAGTTTGTGGGTGCCTTGTCTTTAGGTCCCTCAGCCATGTTGAGTGAGGTGGGTTCAACAGTGCAGTAGGATGGCAGAGGATTCTGCTTGGAGGTGAGGCTGACTCAGAATGACCTTAAAATGGATGTCTGCCCCACCATGTATTGAAGGGGGTAGGAAGTGCTGCTCCCTACTGATGGACGAAATCCAGAAACACATTTATGGGGCTGATTCACAATGGACCCCCACACTCGGAAGTACACTGACTCTCCCATGACTGAGTGGTTTGTGAATCTGACCCTGTGTGTCTAGGGATAAACAGCACTACCTGTCTACTTTGATGTAGGTGTCAAATGTTGACCGCATGTACCATAATGCAAGGGGGCAAACTGTGCTGGGATGTACTGTAGTGTGTACCAAAACACTCTTCTCTTGCTGAATTGGACTTCCTGCCCTTCTTTCAAGTTTTCAGATTTTACACTTATTAAACCTTATTTTCTGTCCGAGTGTGGAATCTCTGCCCCGATTGCGGAGTCTATGCCTCTGGTGTGGAGAGAAAAGCCCTGCGTGCGGAAACTCTGCACTTGGGGCGGAGATTCCGAAAATGGGCTGGAACCCAATGTTTTCAGACAGGAAATGACTAAGAGGAAACACAATGTAGGAAGTTCATGACAGGAAGTTGAAGGAAGCCATTTTATGGTTAGTCTGAGTCACCTTCACCTCCAAATAAGATCCTTTGCCATCCTGCTGCTCTGTTTATCCAAACAGCCCCAACATGGCTGAGGGACCTAATGAGAAGACACCGCACTTCAGTGAAGTTGAATTGGACATATTAGCTTGGGGTGTGCTTCATAAGTATCCTCAGCTTTATGGGGGTCCAGTGGACAAGCTGACCAATGCAGCACACCCAACTCTGGACCGACAGCACAGAGTACTGCAATGCAGTGGCTTTCTACCACCGGTGGGCCAGAACATGCAACCAACGCTGGGAGGACCTGAAATAGTGAGCCCGTCTGAAGGCTCAGGAATTATTGAGCCAGTACTCGCAGCCCCATGTGTACAGGCCCGACCGTATGCCACTGTACAGGAGGGTCATAAGGCCGCCTTCCTGACCCTCCACACCCAGCTGGAGGAGTATGAGCAGCAAAGACCTGGTAAGTGTATGGTCTTCATCATGGGCCTCATATGGACCTCGGCGGCAAGACCGCCGAGGTACCGCCGTGCTGAAGACTGCCAGTGCAGGCGGTTTTCCGCACAGCGTATTATGACTGCTGGCAGCCCTCTGCCCTTTTCTGGACGGAGAGCTGCCAGCAGCCAATTGGCGTGGCAGTGTTCTGGTGACGGGGAGCTTGCGGTGGAGCAGCCCCTATGGATCCCGTTCCCTGCTGGAGGATCACCGGACCAGGTAAGGTGATCGTCCGTTAGGGGAGGGGGTGGGGGGTGTTGTGTGTTGTTTGCGTGCATGAGGGTGTGCGTGTGAGTGTGTAGAGGGGGTGTGTGAGTGCGTGTATGCATGCGGTGGTGTGTTGTGCATATGGAAAATGTGTGCGTGTATGTCTGTGTGTATGTATGTGTGTATGAGTGCATGTATGTGTGCATGTATGTGTAGTTGTTGTGTGAGTGTGCATGTAGGGGGGTGTGTGTGTCAATGTTAGGGGGTGTAGAGAGGGGGGTCCTACCACCTTTGGGGGTGGTAGGGGGTCGTGGGTTTGGGGGGAGGACTCTGGGTAGAGGGAGGGAGGTGGGGCAGAGCCCTATCAGTGCCAGGGAACGTATTCCCTGGAACTGATAGTGCTTACCACCATGGATTTCATGGCGGTACAGAACACACGAAATCCATGGCGGTATGCGGGGTCGTGATACCGCCGGCGGTGTAGTGACGGCCGCTGAGCTGGAGACCGAAGTCTCCAGCCCAGCGGTCATTACCACCCTGGCAGTCGGAGTGAAGAAGTGGCGGTTTCGCATAGCGGTCACCGCCATGCTTGTAATTTTTTTTTTTACCGCCCGCCTTTTTGCGGTATTACCGCCACTTCTCCACCAACCGCCAGGGTTGTAATGAGGGACTATGGGGGTCATTCTGACTCCCGACGGCCGCGGTATCCGCAGGGCCGGCGGGAGCCGCCAGTATACTGCTGCGCGGTCACAAGACCGCCGCGGGTATTCTGGGTTTCCCGCTGGGCTGGCGGGCGACTGCCAGAAGGCCGCCCGCCAGCCCAGCGGGAAACACCCTTCCACAAGGAATGGAGCCGGCGGAGTGGAAGGGGTGCGACGGGTGCAGTTGCACCCGTCGCGATTTTCAGTGTCTGCATGGCAGACACTGAAAATCATGGTGGGGCCCTGTTACGGGGGCCCCTGCAGTGCCCATGCCATTGGCATGGGCACTGCAGGGGCCCCCAGGGGCCCCACAACACCCCATACCGCCATCCTGTTCCCGGCGGCCAAAACCGCCAGGAACAGGATGGCGGTATGGGGGTCGGAATACCCATGGCGGCGCGGCAAGCTGCGCCGCCATGGAGGATTCCCCAGGGCAGCGGAAAACCGGCGGTACACCGCCGGTTTTCTGTTTCTGACCGCGGCTGTACCACCGCGGTCAGAATGCCCTTGTAGCACCGCCAGCCTGTTGGCGGTGCTCCCGCTGTCCCCGGCCCTGGCGGTCCATGACCGCCAGGGTCGGAATGACCGCCTATGTGTCTTGTAGTCTGATGTGGGTGGTGACAGAGCTGTACCATCATGGGTATCATGTCATTGCTCACATAATCTGAGCAATTGCTGCAGTATTTACAAGGCCAATGCCTCATTGAAGCACTTTGGATGCACACACCATAGTGCATCATGGGACTTGTAGTGTTCTGCACACAACTGGGGAAATAAGCCTTGCACTTGCATTGATATGAATAAATGAAATGCCAACACCATGACTGGTGCACCAAAGGCCTTATAATTGCTGTGCGGAATAGCAAAGGAATGGGCTAGAAAATTTTCAGTGTGGGGACAAGAAGCCTTTGGATGTTAGATTCTGTATCATGCATGCCTTTAATGTGCTTCTAATGTCTCTTTTCATGTAATCTGAGTGACTGCTGCAGTAGTCATAAGGCCAATGCCTCTTTGGAGCACATTGGATGCACTAAGCAGAGTGCATCCTGGGACTTGTAGTGTTCTGAACACAACTGGGGGAATTAGCCTCACACTTGCATTTGAATGGATAAATACAATGCCAACAAAATGACTGGTGAACCAAAGTCCTTAAGACTGATGGGAATGGGCCAGACAATGTCAAGTGTGGGGACAAGAAGCCTTTTGTGTGTTTATTTTCAGCGCTAAATATTATTTAATGTGCCTTGGAGTAAAGGCTGACTTTGGGATACTTGCTCACACAAAATGGTGCCAACATTTCAAAAGGGGACCAAAAGCACACAACTTCCCAACAGTGGCTTGTTTGTCATATGTGATGTCTAGCTAGCTGTACTAACTATGCACACATGCCAACTAGGGTACAGCACCAACAAGCAGTCTTGACATGCTAAATATGGGACTTGCTAAGTAGATTGTCTGATGTTGTCGGGGATAATCCAATACATAGATTCCATCTTAGCAAAGGTCACATCCAATGTGTAAATGTACGTAAATGTACACTCAATCCAGCATTTGCGTGGTATCAGACCATGTTATACACCAGATGACATTCAATAGTAAGTGTAAGACTGTTAAGACTGCAAATTACAGGATGATCATAGATCCATGCTTAGGTGTGGACATATCCATCCAGACTGTATCCCATCGACACTGGAAGATGACTATGTAGCAAGGTGAGGGAACACTGATTGCAAAAATACTGAAGGTGAGGGTTGGTCAGTATAGAAATGTATACTTCTCACAATTGTTACAGATATCAATATGTGCATTATTTCATGACATCACAGTGATAGTACACAAACATTTTGGCTCCAAGACACATCTAATTGGCTAGTAAGATCAAAGGAGAACAAAGTCTGCACTTGCTTCTTGTACTTACGTGCTTTATCATGAATTGTACACCAACTACAAAATGTTTTCACTTCTATTGCAGTCGACCCAGCTGGCCAGCAACACCAGGTCCAGGGGCAAAGCCTGGCATCCTCCTGACGTTGTCGGGCATGGCCTCTTTCCTTCACTGAAGAGAAGGAGGAGAAGGATGGACCTGAAACATCATTAGGCAAGGGTAGTGTGTCCATCTGGACAGGGGCTATAACATCTGCAACAGACTGGGTGGAGGCTGGAGGCACTATAGGGGAGCACTGATCTGGACACCTCTGGCCAGGGGGGAGGATTTTGACTCTCCCCCTGACACACAAGATCTGGACACTGCTGAGGTGTCCTCAGAGCAGGCTTTATCACCACCTGGGCCTGCTACCGACCCCTCCTTTCCTCTTGAGGCCCCCATTTCATGGGGACCTCCAGTTTCATCCCCTGCCAATAGCCCCCCTCCAAGTGTCTGCCCAGGAGACCCGAGGGAAATCTCAATCAGTTAATCAATCAGCAGATTTGTAAAGCACGACTAGTCGCCCGCTAGGGTCTCAAGGCACTGAAGGGAGGGGAACAGCAAGGGAACAGTCATCGACAATCAGTAGGGAATCAGTCAAAGAGCCATGTTTTGAGGTCTTTCCTGAATTGCGATAGGGTGGGAGATCATATGAGTTGGGTGGGGAGGGAGTTCCAGTCTTGGCGGCGAGGTACGAGAAGGATCTTCCTCTGGCTGTGGTCTTCTGGATACGTGGGATGGTGGCGAGGGTGAGGTCAACGGAGCAGACCTGTCTGGTGGGCGTGTAGAAGTGGAGTCTGCGGTTGAGATATTCTGGTCCAACGTCGTGAAGGGCTTTGTAGATGTGCATGGGAAGCTTGAATGTTATTCTCTTGTCTATTGGGAGCCAGTGCAGGTCTCTCAGTAGGGCGGTGGTATGGCTGTGTCTGGGGGTGTTCTTGAGTAGACGGGCAGAGGCATTCTGGATGCGTTGCAGTCTTTTCCGTACCTTGGAAGTGGTTCCGATGTAGAGTGCGTTGCCGTAGTCTAGGCGGCTGTTGACGAGGGCCTGGGTGACTGTTCTGCTGGATTCAGTTGGGATCCATTTGAAGATTTTCCGGAGCATATGCATGGTGTGGAAGCAGGCGGAGGAGACTGCGCTGACGGTTCATTGACAGTGCTGAGTCCAGGATGAAGCTGAGGCTGCGGGTGTGGTCGGTAGGGTCCGGAGTGCTTCCGAGGGCAGTGGGCCACCTCGAGCCGTCCCAGGAGGAGGGGTTGTTGCCAATGACAAGGACTTCTGTTTTGTCAGGATTTAGCTTGAGACAGCTATACTACATCCAGGAGGCGACTGCCTTCATTCCGTTGTAGAGGTTGGCTTTGGCTGTGTGCGGGTCATTGGTGAGAGAGATGATTAGCTGTGTGTCATCAGCGTATGAGACCATGTTGAGCGCCTGGTGTCTGGCGATGGCTGCTAGTGGGACCATGTAGAGGTTGAATAGAGTGGGGCTCAGAGAGGAGCCTTGCGGGATGCCGCAGCTGATCTTGGTGCCCTCTGAGTAGAAGGAGTGGAGTCAGACCTTTTGGTTCCTGTTGACGAGGAAGGAGGTGATCCATTCTAGTTCCCTGTTGCGGATGCCAGCGTCATGGAGACGAGTCCGTAGAGTGTCGTGGGAGATGGTGGCAAAGTCAGCAGACAAGTCGAGGAGGATGAGAGCCGCAGTCCCACCCCTGTCTAGGAGGATGCAAATGTCATCTGTGGCGGTGAGAAGGGCGGTCTTGGTGCTGTGGTCGCTCTGGAAACCTGACTGTGAAGGCTCCAGGGTGTTGTTGTCTTCGATGTGTTTGGTGAGTTGCCTGTTGACAGCTTTTTCCATTACTTTTAATGGTAAGGGGAGCAGAGAGATGGGCAGGACGTTCCTGCGGTCATCTGGGTCTGCGGTGGGCTTCTTCAATAAGGGGTTGATTTTGGTCTGTTTCCAGATTTCTGGAAAGTTGGTGGTTTAGAAGGAGCGGTTGATGATGTGCTGGAGTTTGGGAGTGATGGTGCCGCCTGCTTTGTTGAATATGTGGTGGGGTAGGGGTTGGAGGGTGAGCCGGAGTGGATGGAGTTCATGATGTTGAGGGTTTTTTCATCTGAGATTTTGGACCTACAGAGTGGGTGGCGGGAGTTCGGAGAGGCTTTGGTGGTGGGTATGACGATGGCAGGCGCGGGGTGGTCCTGAGCCGGGAAGCTGTCGTAGATGTCTGAGATCTTGCGGTGGAAGTAGGTGGAGAGGTTGATGCAGAGTTCTTGGGAGTGGGGAGTCCGTGGAGTTTGCTCCGAAGTTGGTCAGTTCGCTGATGATCGCAAAGAGCTCTTTGCTGTTGTATGCATTGTTGTTGATGCATTCATGGAAGGCGTTCCTCTTGGTGGGCCTGAGGAGTTGGTGGTGGGTGTTTATGGCTTTTTTGAAGGCTTCATGGTTGGTGGGGGTCCTGTCGGTGCGCCATTATCTTCTCTGTCCCCGAGACCCCTCATGTGCGACACAAAACCCTTCCTGTATTGTCACTCCTGTGGATGCATCCCAGGAAGTGATGGTGGCATCCTAGGGGGAGCTAGATATGTCCTCTTGGATCCTACTGCAGATCTATGATGACTAGCTTAGGTTTTGAGAGAAACATGATAGTGACATGGCCACCCTCAATGCCAACATCCCTTCCTTGGGTGAAGCCATGTTGTCTGCCATGCTACAGCATCCCTCCCATACCATGTTCCATGTGTCTCTCTGTCCGTCTACCCAAACTTTTTCTTCTCATACCCCTCATACCCCTTGTACTCCTCATGTATCAAACTCCAGTGGGGTGTCTGATCCTACAGCAGCCAGCCAGGATAAGGCCACAGAGGTAGAGGATCTCATCATCATACATAAGGAGGAGGACCAGGAAAACTAGTGACTGGATTATGTTTGGGCAGTGGCCAATTGTTGTGCTCCTTTTATATGTGCTGATTCCCCTGATGTTTCCTGATGTGTTTTCTTTATTTTGTCCAACCCCCTCCAAGTCCCCTTGCTCATTCTGTATGAAGACCATTATTTGATTTCCTTTCACTCTTTCCAATGGATGGTTACTTGATTGTCTTCATTTGTTCTAGTTAATATGAAAAGCAATTTTTTATCCAACCTCTCTGTCTTTTGTAGTTCATTGTATATGCTGGATTTAAAGCATGGAAGTATGTGTCTGGAGTGGTTTAGCTATGCTTTCAACATGATACCTTTGTATACAGATGGTTCTACTAAAAATCATGTCTTATACACATTTATCAACACATATATGGCCTACAACCAGATTAAGCTATTGACCATCATCAACTATTAATCAACTCAATTAAAATGTTGAATATATCTTTTATTTACAAAGTGTAGTGAAAACATATATTACAGTGATCATGGTGGATCTCGTTTGTGATTGCTCAGTTGTGGTATTGAGGATCGCTGTGAGTACGTGCATTTCCTGGGGTTCTGAGGTGCGGGCTGGTGTGATGCCTGTGACTGTACATGTGGTGGAGGTGCCTGGACAGGGGATGATGGTGTCTGTACAGGTGGGGAAGGTGCCTGGACAAGGGATCAGGGTGCCTGTACAGGTGGGGGAGGTGCTTGCATAAGGGGTGATGGTGATTGTACAGGTGGGGGAGGTGCCTAGAAAGGGAGTGATAGTGGCTGTACAGGTGGGGAGCGTTACTGTATAGGGACTGATGGTGGATGTACAGGTGAGGGATGTGACTGTACAGTTGGGGGCATGTGCAAGATGAATGGTGCCTTTGAAGACTGCTGGTGCCTGTGCAGGTTTTGGTACCAGGGGCTGGGTGTGACATGAAGCAGGTAGATGTGTTGGCTCCCCTCCATGTATTGGCTGTGCAGGCTGACTTTGGATCAGTTTCAATATGCCCTCCATCATCTTCATAGCCAATCCCTGGTGTCTTGCACTCTTTTTCTATGTACAGACATGATGTAATTTATCTTCTTTCCCATGTTTTGCCAAGAAGTATCCATCCTCTCCAATACCTGTGTCATTCTGTGGACCAATTGTGTGAGTTGGGGCATGTCCTGTAGTGAGTCTGAAATGTCAGCACCTATAGCACGAATGCCCTGCCTCACACCAGACTGCTGTTGGGAAAAATCCTCCTCCCACTGTCCACCATAAACACCTGCCAGCCCCCTCTTCCTGGGATGGCCTTGGATGTGACAGTCAGGTCCTCCAGTGTAGGGTGTGTGGGAGGTGGGAGATTACCGGGAACAGATTGGTACCTAGTGGCTACTTGCTCCTCACCAGAGCTGGCAGGTCCCTCAGATGTTGGAGAGAAGGCCTAGGAGGAACTGTCATGGGAGAAGTGTGTAGGAGAGCCACACATCTGATCTAGATGTGAAGGCTGTGAAGAGGTAATGGTTGGGTTGGGCTATGTGAATGCTGTGGCTTGTTGGCTGACTGCTTGGAATGGGTAATCCTTGGGGGTGGAATGGGAGGTGTGGGCTTAGATGTTTTCCCAGTGGGGCACAAATGGTGGACAAGGAATCGGCACCTTCATCCTTTGTAAACAGTGACAGATCTTGTTCATCCTCCTCTACTTCCTCCTCCTCTTGTGCATTTCTGGAAGCTGACAAGACAGTTTGGAAAAGGAATGGGTTATGCTCTTGGATTGCCCATTGCCCGCAACTGATGGAAGGTCCTTATTCCTGAAGGTCCTTCTTCCTGAAGGAACTCATTGTCCTCAGCACCTGAAAGACAGAGGTCGCAACAGGCTAAGTATTCACTTTAGAATATCATGTGTTGCAACACAAGGGTTTAGTCAAATGATCTTTGCATCAACAGATGTTGCACATGTGACCTGGTTTGTGTACACCTGCATGTGACAGCACACACTGTAGTACTAAGGTGTTCAATGCAGATGTGCAATGCAGAAGCAAACTCACTGGTTCCAAACATAGCTCTGCATAGAATGAGATCTCCCTTGATGTCAGCTGCTGGACCTGGCTCCTCAAGGGTATAGCAGAAGATATGGTCCTCGATCCAGCAGCTTGAGAAGGAAGTGACGCTATATTTAATGTTCTGCTTGAATTATGTGTGAATATGCACACTTGACATGCACATCACTGATTCTGTTGGGTCATTTTACACACCAAATTCAGATGCAGTGCAAAAGTGGCTATATCTGCTTATGCCCTTTCATGAGGATTTGGTTATTGTTCATGGGTAGGGTATCAATAGTCTACAACTCTATATGGCATGCTTACCTGATGGGCGGTAGGCAGCGGGTTTGACTGCTGTAGCCAGGATGTCTCCCAAACCCCTGGACAGAGTCATCTGTATCACTGAGTTAGTGCTGCCAGCAACTGTAATGTGACATACATCTCCATATTTAAGTGCAAAGGATGATGGTAATGATTCTACATGTATATGTCATAGATATAGACCAGTGATTTGCAAGTTACTGGCAGGGTGCCACATGTGGCTCTCCTGACCATTACATGCGACCTCCTAGTCAACAGCCGCACTGGGCAGCTGTTAAATCAACATGGCCCCTTACAGACAAACATGTACTTGAAGGTTACTGATAGTTACAGGATGGAAATAACTAGGGTGTCTGCACCACCTACCTTTGGACACACCTTCATTTTTAAGAGCATCATGCATCATAAGTATGATGTGGTTTCTTCAAATTTCTAAAGACACTTTCCACAACATGCAGAGCTGTTTCACCTTCGCACATCAGATCATTTCAGTGCATTGCAGAGTATAAGTTTGAGATGGAAAATTATCAACCAAGGTTTGAGTAACTTTCATTCTTCTAACTCCCACCTGGGGTAACATTGCCCATTCTGGACTGGGAGGACAATCATTTCTTCTATGCACTCTTTTGCTATCCTTTGTCCCCATTGTTCATGAACAACATCATGGTCTATTTCACCTGACACCGGATAAGGTTATGTGCAGCACACATCCTGAAGTCCTGTATTCCAAGGTTTCCTTATAAGTGATTATGGGGGAAGAGGCGGCAAAGTAAAAAACTAAATTTCACTAGGTTCACACAATTTGGTCAAGCAGAGAAACTGGGCTGATCCCCAGTTTTACAGGTTTCACGTTGTGTAATTCAACTACTAGATGTATATGCTTCACTTCCTCTATATCCACCTTACCAGCCCCCACCCCACTCCCCTGCCACAAGCCTGCTGGCATCTGCATGCCACTTATCCACATCAATCAAACCAGTTGTGGCTAATCCTTTCCATAAGATACTTGGGGCATATTTATGAGCCTCCTGAGCCACTGGAGCATTACTTTTTGTGCAGCTCTAGCTGCACAAACTACAAAATCATATCTATCAGGCCACGCCAAGCCACTTTGCATGGGTTTGAATGGCCCCCCAGCTATGAAGTAAGGCAAGGTTGCACAAATCATTGTGTTGCCTTACTCCGCATTCCGGGGGCATTCCATGGGTGTTGCGGGGGTGTTCCCACACAACACCCATAGATTATGATACTTCTCCAGAGTTGTAGAACCTATGTAAACCTGGGGATGTGCCAGAACCTTATACATACTGAGGTGAGGTGTAATGAATTGTAATGTGAAGACTTGCTGCACTCCCCTACGCCAAATCCATATATAAGAGGGCCAATATGAGCACTTAGGTACTTACTGTACACACACATTTTGAGTCAACCTTTATGAAGTGGTATACTATTATAAGCCATATGTGAGCATATAGAGATAAGTGACAACAGTGATATTAGACACATACTGCTGACATTTAATCCACAGTTTAGGAGTCTAAGCATTTGGTAAAGTCATTTTTAGATATACTTACCAGAGTCCCACATCTTCCCAGTGTGTGGTGCCTGACCAGATAATCACACCTGTACGAGTAGCAGAGATCAATGCAGGCTGTGTATTTCTGGACTACGTCACAGGGCCTACAATAATATGTGTGTTTTCAGTTTACATTCTACTTGACACGTTACGCACAACATTTCCTAGTTAATTTCACAGTTTGGGGACTGTTTATGGATTCCATGTAATATATCTATGAGTTGACTGATCACAATGTAGGAGTTAGGACACTCTCCTGGCTATGTTTATGTACCCGTTTTTTTTGATGGTATGGGTTGATGTGGTCCATGACGTTGCCTCCCTGATGATGCAGTGACCTCTGCTCCAGTGTGTGACTGTACTCTTGCTGTATGTGACAGTAAAAGAGAAAGGTCACCAGACTTAACCAAGATTTGTTGAATACGTGCCACGTGTCACATGTGCACACAATTGCATCTACATGCCAACAGTAATGGTAAGTGAATGAGGGACATTATCTATTGCCATTTACCAGTGTTAAGTGGATGAAGCAGCAATGATGGGCCACTATTTAGGACTGAGGAATTGGAAGTTGCCATTTTCTTCACAAAAAAGTTTGACACTTGTAGTGCAATAGACTAAACAAGACACATGAGGGTCTGACTCACCATGCAAATTCGACATACTTGGGACAATATCCATGGTCACATTTGCAGTGTATCACAGACATTGATTGTTTAGTGTCATTGTTAGGATCATCACATATTACCTGTCACCACATTGAGATCCTCATTCACAGGCAGCCCATGGAGCAGGTGGGAGTCTATGGGTGAAAAGACG
The DNA here is from genome assembly GCF_031143425.1 of Pleurodeles waltl. Lineage (NCBI taxonomy): Eukaryota > Metazoa > Chordata > Amphibia > Caudata > Salamandridae > Pleurodeles > Pleurodeles waltl. Next base: position 396,738,071 of record NC_090451.1, read on the forward strand.
CCCCTCTCAAGTTTGTCCACCTGGCAGAGCTCTGACCACCTATATACTGCTGTATTTCTCCTTCACTCTCTTCTTCTAATCCTGCCACTTCTTATTCATATCTGTGACTGTATGTATGTCCTCCCCCAATGCAGGAGCAGCTGTGGTCAACTGGTGCCATAGGGCTGCCTTCTGTGAGGAATTGCTGCTGTATGGGGGAGACCATGCAGTCTGTTGTAATGCCTCACTATGAACTTAAGTATCATGGTGATCTCCTTCTCTGTATACATTTTCATCCTCCTGAAGGGGAGCATGTCTTCAGTTTTTCCAAGCACAGAGCAGGCAGGTGCAGTGTTGGTGTGAAAAGACCAGAGCCTTAGGTGCGTTCTGTTTTTCTCTGGTTTTTAGTGCAGAGTTGCAGATGGTAGTTATAGTGTGCAGATGTGTGTAGTTACAATCACTCTGCCCCAAGTGTGGATATTCCAGCCCGAGTGCGGAGATTCTGCCCTGAGTATGGAGACTCCACCCTGAGTGTAGAGACTCCATCCTGAGTTTGGAGAATCTACCCCAAGTGGAGACAAAAGATACTACTTATGAATTACCCTTGTGAATACTGAAAGTCATAAAAATAGACTCTTGGTCTAGGTTTACCTTTGTGAATCAGACCCTCTGTGCCTTCAGTACCATTGAAGCTTGGAGAGGCAGTCAGGGTCATTCTGCCTTCCGTGTCATTGAAACTTGGCCGACCAGGCAGAGGTTGCAAAGAGCCTTCAGTATCACTGAAGCTTGACCAGGCAGACAGGGTCTCTGTACCTTCAGTGTCATTGAAGTTGGCCAGGCAGACAGGGTCTCTGTGATTTCAGTGTCATTAAAGCTTGGCCAGGCAGACATGGTCTATGTGCCTTAAGTGCAATTGAAGCTTGGAGAGGCAGACAGATTCTCTGTGCCTTCAGTATCATTGAAGCTTGGCCAGGCAAAGTCTCTGTGCCTTCAATATCATTGAAGGTTGGCCAGGCAGACAGAGTCTCTGTGCTTCAGTATCATTGAAGCTTGGAGAGCCAGACAGGGCCTCTGTTCCTTCAGTGTCATTGAATCTTGGCCAAGCAGATGGGATCTCAGTACCCTCAGTCTTACTGAAGCTTGGTGAGGAATACAGGTTTGTGCCTTCAGTGTTGCTGAAGCTTGGCTGAGCAGGCAGAAATCACACAGAGCGTTGAGTATTATTGAAGCTTAGTCTGGCACACAGGGTCTGTGTGCCTTCAGTATAATTGAAGCTTGGCCAAGCAGACGTGATCTCTGTGCCTTTTGTATCATTGAAGCTTGGTGAGGCATACAGAGTCTTTGTGCTTTCAGTGTTGTTGAAGCTTGGCCGAGCAGGCAGAGGTCACACAGAGCCGTCATTATCAATGAAGCTTGGTCAGGAAGACAGGGTCTTTGTACCTTAAGTATCATTGAAGCTTGACCGGTCAGACAGGGTCTATGTGCCTTTAGTATCACTGAAGATTGGCAAGGCAAACAGGGTCTTTGTGCCTTCAGCATCATTTAAGGTTGGCCAGGCAGACCAGGTATCTGCGCTTCAGTATCTTTCACACTTGGAGAGGCAGACAAGGTTCTGTGCCTTCAGTATCATCCAAACGTAGAGAGGTAGACAGGGTCTCTGTGCCCTCGGTATCTTTGAAGGTAGACCAGGCAGACAGGATCTCTGTGCCTTCAGTATCACTAATGCAAAAAAGAACAGATGATGGATGGAATGCTGAACAATGCAAACATTTACACTCACTCACAAAGATCTGGAGTTAATCCATTGTTTTGCTCACAACGCCACCCCAGTTTAGATCCAGCCATATCCAAATCAGTCTTGAACCTGCTCTTCATGTGAACAGTCCAGCCCGAACTGCCAAGCCAAGTACTCCCTGGACTGGAAACAAACATCCTAGGACCGGTTTCAGGCTATCACAATTCACCCAGGCTAGCTTGAATCCAGTGGCGCAGTGAGCACGGGACCCACCTCTGGGTATACCCTTCCCACTTAGGGCAACAAATGTTAAAAAGAACAGATGATGGACGGAATGCTGAACAATGCAAACATTCACCACCAGTCACAACGATGTGGGTTTAATCCATTGTTTGTTACCTTCAGTATCACTAAAGCTTGGCGAGGTCGCCACAGTGGGAGTATTAGCATGTAAAGCATTCTGCTCCACCACCCAACTGCCAGACTATGAATTGGCGCTGTCACTTTATTTAGGGTCTTGACTGTTTCAGTAGTAGATAAAAGTATGTTTCTCAGCCGATTTTGGGAAGGTTTTAGCTTCTGTCAATTATCAATTATGCCTGTCAGCTACTTTTAGTGCAGATGGAGCTTCATTCTACCTTTGATTGTCTTGAGATGAAAACTCTCTGATAAAGCACTTCAGCTAGATGGACCAACTGGACCATTAGGCAGACCTAAAGTGCTAAATGACAGTGCAGCAGGAGACTTAAAGAATCCCCGTGTCAGGTGAAAATGTGACGTTCCCTAGTATTTGTAAGAGAGCAGAAGTGGAACAGTTATAGTCCCTGAGTATGTTAGGATGTTAGCTGCTTGCTCCATCACCTTTGTTTCTATGTACCGCCTTTTACGCAGGCAGTGTCTTCCAGTGCTCATGGTGGAGGTGACCTGGCTAGTGCATCCAAAGGAGTAAGGCATATTAAATTGCACCACTTCATCTTACCTTCCTTCACAAAATGGTATATATCAGTTTGTTCACCACTGATGGTAGATGTTGCTGGAAGAAGGTTGCTGCCCGTTCACAACTGCTATATCAGTGTTGGTGATGCTTCCCATCATTTTCTTTTTAAAATGATGATGTTTATTTTTTAAAAAGACTGTTGAAAAAGAACATTGATTGTGTTGTCCATTTCATGATCCCCATTTATTAATCTAGACTGAATTGCTTTCACCTTGACTTATTTACTATTGAGTCATCATCAAAATTCGTTATTTAAAATTTCATTTTAAATCCATAAAAGAATACAATAATACATAGATAATACATAGATAAATCATCTTAAAATCTCATATTAAACAACCAACTCATTTTCACAGCATAGGATAAAAAAACATGTGACAGAAAAACATATAAAATCATTATTCAACAATTGTAAAAACATCAGAGCTGAGCTTGTTTAAAATAAGATCCTGATTTAGAGTTTGGCAGAGGGGTTTCTCGGTCACAACTGTGATGGATATCCGTACGTCGAAATATAAATCCCATTATATCCTATGGAATTTATATTTCGGCGGATGGGATATCCATCACTGTTGTGGTGGATTGACCCCTCCGCCAAACTCCAAATTGGGCCCTACTTCTCTTTAAAAGCTGGATTATAGGATCATGTCTAGGAGTAACATAAAAACCACAAAGCATCAAAAAATGTGTGATGTCTCGTGGAGACACATGGGCCCTCATTCTGACCTTGGCGGGCGGCGGAGGCCGCCCGCCAAAGTCCCGCCGTCAGGTTACCGTTCCGCGGTCGAAAGACCGCGGCGGTAATTCTGACTTTCCCGCTGGGCTGGCGGGCGGTCGCCTTCAGACCGCCAGCCAGCCCAGCGGGAAAGAGGCTTCCACGATGAAGCCGGCTCGGAATCGAGCCGGCGGAGTGGAAGCTGTGCGACGGGTGCAGTTGCACCCGTCGCGTATTTCACTGTCTGCGCAGCAGACAGTGAAATACATGTAGGGGCCCTCTTACGGGGGCCCCTGCAATGCCCATGCCAGTGGCATGGGCACTGCAGGGGCCCCCAGGGGCCCCGCGACCCCCCCTACCGCCATCCGGATCTCTGCGGTCCGACCGCCGGGATCTGGATGGCGGTAGGGGGGGGTCGGAATCCCCGCGGCGGTGCAGCAAGCTGCGCCGCCGCGGAGGATTCAATGGGGCGGCGGTACACTGGCGGGACCCCGCCAGTGGTGCCGGTCCGACCGCGGCTTTACCGCCGCGGTCGGAATCCCCATTGGAGCACCGCCGGCCTGTCGGCGGTGCTCCCGCGGTCCTCCGCCCTGGCGGTCAAAGACCGCCAGGGTCAGAATGACCACCATGGTCTCAGAATCCAATGTTATTAGGACATTCCAACCTTTTGGAACTGACAAAATTAAGTGCATTAGAGTCAGCAAACGTGTCAACAAAAAACTATGACCTGATTTAAGAAAAGTCAGAGCTGCCTTTGTGTCATTTTTTTTACCCAAAAGTGTTGCTAACCTAGTGTCGTATTTAGATATTGTTGCTAGAGCAGTCTAGTGACAAATTAGCAGACTGTGGGCCTGATTCTAACTTTGGAGGACGGTGTTAAACCGTCCCAAAAGTGGCGGATATACCACCTACCGTATTACGAGTCCATTATATCCTATGGAACTCGTAATACGGTAGGTGGTATATCCGCCACTTTTGGGACGGTTTAACACCGTCCTCCAAAGTTAGAATCAGGCCCTGTGTGTCATTTTCAAGGACCGCCACCTCACCTTGCGTCATTTAACGAGATTGATATGCAAGGTAGGCGTTCCCTCTTTAAAAAATGACAATAGCCCACTAGTACCATATCTACAAGCTAACGGAAAAACGATGCACACATAGGGTCAGGTCAAAAAAATGACACTAATTTCGATTAGCATCAACATTTTAATGCCTGCTCAGACTAGGCGTGAAAATGAGGCCCAGCCACAAGTACATAAGGAAAACACACAGAAGGAACCCTAGCACCCAACTGGATAACATAGACCTGTTACTGCTACAGCTTGGAGCCCGGAGAAGATAACAGCAATGACGCCAGGTGCCACGTGCCACCAGCACCATCACCACAGCAACCTCAAACACCACCACTGCAGCCACAAAGGCAGCGCAGAAGGAGGAAAAGGATATTTCACCAACACAAATCTATCCTTGGCATCAGGAAGAAGAGGTCATCAGACTCTACCATCTGAAGCGGAAGCCCATTGTAGGGCTGCTCCACCACATTGCTCCTGACATCAAAGCAAGAGTGGAAAGCCACACAATTATACCACCCATGACCAGACTCCTGGCTATCCTCCACTTTGTGAACTCTGGATCATTCCAGACTACTGCAGTACAAGTGGATCGGATATTGCAACAATCCCTTTCTGCCTTCCTTCCTATGGTCCTGGACGCCTCACACCCCACCACATCTGGTTCCCCAAAACACAGCAACACCAGCAGGAGACCAAGCAAGGATTTTATCAACTTGCTGGGTTCCCGCATGTGCTGGGTGCAATGGACTGCACCCATGTCCAACTTGTCCCTCCTGCTGCAACGGAACACCTCTATAGGAACCACAAACATACACACTTGATCAATGTGCAGGACTTTGTGGACCATCATGGCATATTTAACAACATCCTTGCAAAATATCCCGGTAGTTTCCATGATGTCTACATCTTCAGACACTCAACAATCAATCAACGATTCCAGGATGGACAATATGGCTATGGCCTACTTGTAGGCAAGCCAGCATACAATTCTTAACACACACAACACACTAAACTTGTGGGACAAACAATACATACACCACACTAAACACACAGGGACAGAGAAACACAGGGGGTTATTCTAACTTTGGAGGAGGTGTTAATCCGTCCCAAAAGTGACGGAAAAGTGACGGATTTACCACCAGCCGTATTACGAGTCCATTATATCCTATGGAACTCGTAATACGGCTGGTGGTATATCCGTCACTTTACCGTCACTTTTGGGACGGATTAACACTCCTCCAAAGTTAGAATAACCCCCACAATGTTTAAACAACACATATGCCACATGCCTCACTACACCCCATTCAATGCACATCACCCTCACTTATGCCCATATGTACAGTTACAGAGCACACCTGACACTTCACATGATGGACTGGTGGAGCAATGTCCCCTTTGCATACAAAAGCTGGGGTCAAATCACATGTGTCCACAGGTATATACAAAATGCAGATCCGTCAGACATAACACTTAGCATGGAATAGCTCAGCTATGTGTCTTGCATTGCCATGCCACCGTCAAACCACTCACATATTGGCACTGCCTCACATTTACCACGCTGTAGAAAACTGAGGCAGCACTGATAATTAATGCCACCCTAGTGGTGCCATCACCATCTACATATCACTAAAACATTCTTGATATACTCATTTTGTTCACCTCTCCCTTGTGTGGTGCATGGTGCAGCACACATTGAAATGCACCATCGCTATCATTGATAGATCATGTGTAGGAATGGACACATCACAACACACCAACAATCATACACATAAATCCCACATCTCCTTACCATGATACAAGGGTGCCAACAGTAGACTGTGGCTGCTGAACCACTGCCAAGGCACTGGTAGAGGCAAGAAATGCATAATATTGAGGTGACATGGGACTTTGCAGGTCTGGACAGTTGATGCAGGGCAGTGCAGAAAAGTACCTTATGCCCTGTCCTGTCCCACAGGTGTCTGAAAATTATTGCAAAAATCACAATACATCCCATTCAACTGTGCCACACTGTGCATATGAACCACATGCGCATATGCATGCTAGCCAGCAAATGGCAACAACAACACTTTGTACAATGGAGGTATTTCAAGGGCAAAGGGATGGGATTCACATGCAACACATAGTGCGCACCTGTCACATGGCACACATCACACAAAATAGGAACACATTTCTCAAACATCACTGTTCCGCAGGTCTAAATTCAGTTAAGGGACCAGGGGCCAGATATAAGAAAAGTGGTGCGGCATCCAGAGCATCGGCACTTATCCTTACAGCCCTTGGTTCCCCCCCTACCACCACCATGTCCGTGCCACATGTAAGATATGGCACACCATGGCGCAGAGTAGGAGCAATAGTGTCACAATATTTCATGCTATTGATGGACTGTGTAGGATTAGTGTCAAATATTGGGTGCAAATCCTGCACAGTACATAGGGGCCCGTTGAAAGCAATGGTGTGTCCCCTTTTAACGCCTGCATGTGGCAGTGCTGGCTGCAGTGCAGGTGGCGGTGCTGGCAGTGGTGGTGGTAGCCTCCAGGCCTTCACCTGCAACCTCGGACGGCTGAAGTTCCATGGCTGGTGTCCTGTGCCCCTTCCTGCTCTTGGCAGATGGTGATGCCTCTTTGCTTCTGCCAGCTGGTGTCTTTGCCTTTCCCTTGCTGGCTGGTTGTGCCTCATTCCCCTTGCTGGCTGGTGTCTCCTTCTTGCCCTTGCTAGGTGGCAAACCCTTCTTGGCCTTGGCAGGTGTTCCTGACACACTGGCTGGACTGACGGTTGTCTCCTTGGAGTCTCTCACTCCTGCAATAGCTGCAGAAACCACAGTGGCCGTGGACTGGGTGACTGAGGTGCTGGGCTGGGTTCTGGCCACCCTGGCCTGAGGTGAAGGACGGGGGGAGGGGTAGGGAAGAGGTCAGTGTTGGCGAGGAAAAGCTTCTTAGGGACACTGGGGCTGGAAGAGTGTGATGGTTTGGGAGTGGAGGAAGAGGGAGTGGTTGTAGGAGGTGTCAGTCTGCTGTGTTTGGGGGCAGGTGCATGGGCTGGATGCTGTTGTGATGTGGATGGCTGTTGGGTGTGTATGTGCTTGCGTTTGTGTACTTTGGGAGGAGGGGTCACTGACACTGTGGGAGAGGACACAGGGGATGTGAGCATTGATGTGGGGGTGGTGTCTGCCACTGAGGGGCATGTAGTGATAGGCGTACTGGTGATGGAGGTAGTGGTGGATGAGGATGTTAGGTATGCAGGTGTGAGTGGAGACGCTACTGGGAGGGAGGTGGACGATAAGGAGGAAGGGGACACAGTGGAGGCAGTGGCTGTTGGTCTGTCTGCATGTGGATGGTGCTTGTGTGAGTGCCTGTGAGATGAAGTGTGGTGATTGTGTTTGCCTGAACCACTTCTGTGTGTTGATTTGGGTAATTGCTAGTCTGAAGGTGTGCTTGGGATAGGCTGGGGTTGAGGGGATTGGGACTGGGTAGAGGAAGTTGGAGGGGGGAAACTGGAGGCAGGGACTATGGCTGTCATCAGTGAGGATGCCAGAGCCTGGAATGCTCTCTGTTGGGCCGCCATGCCATAGTGAATGCCCTCCAGGTATGCATTTCTTTGTTGCAAATGCCCTGCTACACCCTGGATGGCATTCAGTATGGTTGACTGCCCAACAGAGGGATGTCAGGAGGTCAATAGCCTCCTCACTGAGGGCAGCAGGGCTGACTGGGGCAGGGCCTGAGGTGCCTGGGGTGAAGGAGATGCCCACCCTCCTGGGTAAGCAGGCATGGGAAACACGCTGAGTGGCTGCTGGGAGGGCGGTGCTGGTATGGGGCGGCGGCTGTACCTGTAGTTGCGGTGGGCACAGAAGTGTCTGCCACCGCCAGCGAGCTTCTATCGGAGGAGGAGTTGCTGTTGGTAGTGTCCCCTCATGTCTCCGTCGTGGTGCTCCCCTCACCCTCCGTTCCACTGGTGCCCTCACTGCCGGTGGATTCGGCCTCCAGGCCCATATGGGATGCCGCTCCCTCCATCGCCGGTGCCTCTGCTCCTCCTCCAGTTGATGCTAGTCAGAGGATACACTTGGCCAATGCCAGCAACAACACTACTGTTGGCATACACAACACACAGGGAACAGCCCTATGCACTAGGCCATGCACTACCAATTACAATGCTAGTCACCAGCCCATGGGGTAAAATGCCTAACGCTATTAGCTGCACACCTGAAACCCACAGGACCCTGCCCAGTAATAGATGTCCACTAACACTTTTGGGGTTGGAGTGCATCTGACTTGCCCATCATTGAACATACCCTGCCACGTTCGCCCTGGCCTAGGGGCACCCACAGCCCACATCCCCACCCAGGTAATACCTGAATGCGTGCAAAGTCATGATTCAGAATCTGTACTCACCCCCTTGTGGCTGCTGTGATGCCTTCAAGCACCCATCCAACTCCGGATAGGCCACTGCCAGGATGGGGAACATCAGGGGGGTCAGGGTACTACGGGCACCCCTTCCTCATTGGGAGGTCAGCCCCAGCTGGGCCTCCGTTGTCTTCCTTGCCCAGCGGCGCAGGTCATCCCACCGTTTGTGGTAGTGGGTGCTCCGCCTGTCAAAGACCCCCAGGGCCCGCACCTCCTGGCGATGGCATGCCAAATACCCTTTTTCTGATGGGCGCTGACCTGCAGGAAAAAGACAGCAGAAAAGGTATTGGTCATACCGTCCGGACGGTCATACTCATAGGCCACCATATCCCTCCCATCCCCTTACACACAGACATTGACCACCATACATACAGCACTTTGGCCAGGACCCCTCAGCCCCCCCCACATGGGGCTTACAAACACAGCAATCCATACATTCATGGCCCACGCATCATGCTCACAGTGTACTCACCTGTTTGTCTGGAGGAACATTGAGTAAAGTGTACTGGGGTAGGACCCCATCCACTAGTCTCTCCAACTCCTCGGAAGTGAAGGCAGGGGTCCTTTCCCCAGACACTCGAGCCATTGTTGCTTCTAGACACAGGTCACAGCAGCACTTGCAGTGTAGGTCCTCTCCTGTTGAAGGTCAGATAGCAAGTGAATGCACAGATAGAAAATGGCAGTCACGCCTGCGGCGGTGCGTACCGTCACTGCCGGCGTACATCGCCATTGACTCCTGGAACCCATAGAGCCCAATGATAACCAATGCAATGTTGCGTGGCGGTTGTCGACCGCCGACCGCAAGGCACACAACGCCAGTGGAATTACCTCATTTCCACTTGTCTCTCCTCACAGGTCAGACAGCCGCCGTTTCAGGGGGGCACAGGCCATGGCACTTAACTGCGTCACAGCAGACATTGGCACATCAATTGACTTATGAGTTCACATACTGTTTCTGTAAAGGAAGAATTGAATATCTGTTATGACATATGTGTGAATGTGACCTTCTGCTCACCGTTTTTTCACCCTAGAGTTCAACCGCTGCAGATGAATAGGAGATGGAGACAGACCTCCGTATACAGACCCCTGGTGGACCTGGCGACAATGGAGGACAGGCACATTATCCTGACCTACAGACTTGCTAGGGCCACAATCCAAGAACTGTGTGTACTTTCAGTGACACACAGGTAGGACACTTCACCTTCCATTGCAGTTTTGTGTTTGACATTGTCACTGGCAGCCTGATTTCCCTATTTCTATGGCCACTTATTGTACCCTTTGGCATCTCTATTTTCAGATCTCTGTGTCACACTCTGGCTCCTGGTGTTTACTGCTGCCCACTACAGTTCATACCTATGTAAATATTACAGTACATTTCATTTGTAATGTTTACAGTTTGTTAAACTAATACATATGTGAAACAATTGACAGACTCCATACTTGAATTTGTTCCAAGGATGTTTATTTATGTGCTAATAAGTGGAGGGGGTATTGCAATGGGCTGGGGTGCTGATGGAGGAAAGTCCAGGATAGAGTCCAGTCTATTTGTATCACAGGTGCATTTTCCAAGGGGGCATAGGAAGGGGACCAATGACAGTTCAAGGTGGACAGGGTGACAGAGTGGGACAGAAGGGTGACAATCAGGAGAGTCTTATTTCCTGGCGGGATCTTGGCAATGTTCTCTGGCTTCTGCCTGGATCGCAGGGACTGTTTGCTGGGTGGTTCTCCTTCTGCAGGGGGTGGGGTGCTGGTGGCCTGTTGGTCCTGTGCACCCCTGCAATGGTGACCAGGGTGGTGTGGATGTCCCTCAGGTCCTCCCTGATCCGCAGGCACTGTCCCTCCTGCAGCCGCTGAGTCTCCTGCAACTTGGCATGGTCTCCTTGGAATGGTAGTATGCTCCCAGAATGTTGGTGAGTGCCTCCTGGAGAGTCGGTTCCCTGGGCCTGTCCTCCCCCTGTCACACAGCAGTCCTCCCAGCTTCCCTGTTGTCCTGTGCCTCTGTCCTCTGAACCGTGTGCCCACTGACCCCAGGTCCCTGATCATCCTGTGTTTGTGGGGTTGCCTGGGATCCCTGTAGTGGTGGACACACTGCTGAGTGACGTGTCCTGGGGACAGAGGAATGGGCCTGCTGAGTGGGTGCTGTGCTGGTGTTTCCTGAGGGGGGGAGGCTCTGTGGTGGTTTGGGACTGTGGCTGGGTCACCGACTGTCCAGAGGTCCCTGATGGGCCAGGTTGGTCATCCTGATCCAGGCGTGCAGAGCTGCTGTCATCACTGTGGGCCTCTTCTGGTGGGGGGACTGGATGTTGCTGGCACCTCCTCTCCGGTGACGTTGTATGGGGGTCCTGTGGGGATGTAAATGCAGTGTTATTGTTTCTGCATGTGACATCTTGTGCATGGGTATGTTTCCCTTTATGGTTGTTATTACCAAGGTAGCTTTGGGTTGTGTGAGTTGTGATTTGGTTGGCTAAGTGATTGTCACTAGTGTGCATGCTGTGGTGATGGGTGTCCATGCAGGTCTGTGATGGGGGGCCCTGCATTGGTGTTACATGCAGGGCTAGGTATTGGGATGGGTAGGTTGTGATGGTGGGGTATATGTGAGGTGGTGGAGTGATGGGGGTGAGGGTAGGGGTAGAAGTTTGTGATGTCATGCAGGTAGGAGGGGGGATAAAGTTATAAAGATTTGACTTACCAGAGTCCAGTCCTCCTGCTACTCCTGCCAGGCCCTTAGGATGCATGATCGCCAAGACTTGCTCCTCCCATGTTGTTAGTTGTGGGGGAGGAGGTGGGGGTCCACAGCCAGTCCTCTGTACACCCCATCTGGTGTCTCGCTACTATGGAACACACCTTCCCCCGTAGGTAGTTCCACCTCTTTCTGATGTCATCCCTAGTTCTGGGGTGCTGTCCCACGGTGTTGACCCTGTCCACTACTCTCCGCCATAGCTCCATCTTCCTAGCAATAGACGTCTGCTGCACCTGTGATCCAAATAGCTGTGGCTCTACATGGATGATTTCCTCCACCATGACCCTTAGCTCTTCCTCAGAGAATCTGTGGGTTCGTTGTGGTGCCATGGGTGCAGTGTGAGTGGTGTGTGTGGGGTGATGTGTTGGGGTGTGTGCTGTGAGTTACATGGATGGTGTATAGGTGATGGTGTTTTGTGGCTCAGATTCAGAGGGTGCTCCTGGCTTGTCTCTCTCTCTTTTGCTAAAATCTTTGCATTGTAAAGGGTTGAGTGTTTTGTGGGTGTGTGTTTTATAGTGTTGTGGGTGTGTGGGTGTGGTGTGTGTATGTGAATCAGGTGTGTGTATTTTAAATTGTCCAATGTGGTGTTGTTTTGTATGTGTGTGTGTGTGTGTGTATTTTGAGCGCGGCGGTGTGTACCGCCAATGGTTTATCGCAGTTGAATGACCGCCGCAGTGATTCGTGGGTCATGATGCTGTGAGCATATTTCTGTTGGCGTAACGGTGTGGGTTTTGGTACTGCCAGTTTATCACTGACCTTTGGGATGGCGGACTTGTGTGTGTGTCTGTATAGTGGCGGATTTCTATGTGTGGGTCATAATACCCGTAGCGGTATACCGCCGCTGTCACGGAATAATGGCGGCAGTCAGCATGGCGGTAAGCAGTACTTACCGCCAATGTTGTAATGAGGGCCTTATTATTTTGAAAATTCATAACTTGACTGTTACTGTGTGTGTTGGTACAAATACTTTCCACATTGCTTTTGAAGTTAAGCCTGCATGCCCGTGCCAAGCTACCTAGGGGGGGAGCAGGGGTTAATATGATTTCCATCACATATGTACACTCATAGTACACACATTGTACACATGTGGAAATCTGTATGCGGAAAAGAGTCTTCATGCACATGCACATTTCCAAACAATATCAGTCTTCCCATGCATCACACACACCTACAAACAAATGGAAACACATTCCTATGTTACTGGTACACAGTGAAATACTCATGCATACACATGTTGGCCTACCATACAAACAACAAAGATGCATAGCTCCTCTAACTAGGAATGTGAATCTGGGTGACCTGGCAGCATTCCCTGTAAAATCCACGCATGCCAGTCATGTGTAAAAAAATGATGCATATGGTTGTTCTACATAGATCGCAAATACCAAAAATGATGCCTCACACCTGTGCCTCTAAACTAAATCGTTATGCCTTGTACATCTTATGCATAGCAACATCTTTATTTGCAGGTGCATGACAGTAGGACATAAGGATTACTTCAGCATGGCATGACAAAGCTGAGGACAGTAAGTTTTGTGTCTCAGCTCACCTGCATTCATTCTAGGTTAGCAATGCACCGGTTGCAGAGAATCTGCACATTCCTCTCTTTGTACCTTGTGCATTGCATGCACATCTTGAAGTGCCGAAAACAAAACACACATGTGAGATGGTGCAAGGGTTCCTGTTTCCCAGGCAAGTGTTCATGTTCATCATGGGCTTGACAACTGTGGAAATTTGCAAAGTAATGTTTAAGTGATGACAAACATGATGCTGGAGTATTGGTAGTCATGAATGTGTGTATTCCTTGAGTCATGTATGTGCAGAGTGACACAACAAGGACTCAAGTGTAAGAAGGACTTAGTGGCTCAAACTGCAATATTAGTGTCAACGTTTTTGAAGGTAATGTGGCAAGTAATGCCACACCATATGTCAACAGTTGAGCAATGCAAGCATTGTGGCACTTTTCTTCCCTGGTGCCACAGAATGACTGTGCCAGGCATGATGAATGCAAATGCGGTATTCCTGCGGTAGGAGGCACGCAAAACCTGAGTAGTTAAATTTACTAGGTTCCACTTTGCCATTTTTGGAGGTAGCTTGAATGCGTGCCTAAGGCAGGTTGACTACATGACACTCCCATTGTATTAAATGTGCCTAATTTTACTTAGCAGGTTTTGCACCTTCAAGTATGATGAAAAGCATGCTAAGTGCCAGCACAATATTATATTTTACAACGTTAGTGTCCTGACATGCGCCATGGTGCGACGTATGTCAAATAAAGCACACACATGGTGGAGTTATGTGGTGGTAGGGGGCGACAGAAAAAGTGGAGCATCTGAGTTGATGCTCCTTTTTCACATAGATTTACTACAGTGTACTAAACGTCTGACAATTGACAGTATCCTATCCTCAAAACATTGTTACGTATATATTTGGGACATGTATGTATGACTGAATCCCATATCTGCACGCATTTTTGTGGGCTTACAATGTCTGTGTAGATGACATGTTACAGAGGCCAGTTGGTAATTCCTAAAACTAAGTTGACTAGGTTACACAACTAAACAAGTGGAATTTGTAACAGTTGTCCATGCTTATCTTTGTTCAACAATTACAAAGCTATGTTGTCATGTTATGTCCTCCAGGTGGACCTCCACCCTACACCATTGGCGAGGTTTCCCATTTTGAAACCCCCCCGATGCAGCCAGTAAGTGTTACCTTGTATGTCAAATGTGTAGATCAAGGGTTGCGTGTGAGAGAGTATAATGTGTGCAATACCATGTTCAAATGGCATGTGTGTCAATTAAAAAAACATCTTCTATCCTTGAGTATCAACATCATGTCTGATGGTATGTTGAGGCTGTGGAATGAGTTAAATATTGCACAGGTGCCAACATGTGCTGCAATTGATTTGAGAGTCTTTGGAAAAGATAATTATGCGCACAAACACAGTGATGGCAGTCAAGGTATGTGTCAGAGGTGCTGGCTTTCAAAAACTACAGGGAGTGCAGAATTATTAGGCAAGTTGTATTTTTGAGGATTCATTTTATTATTGAACAACAACCATGTTCTCAATGAACCCAAAAAACTCATTAATATCAAAACTGAATATTTTTTTAAGTAGTTTTTAGTTTGTTTTTAGTTTTAGCTATGTTAGGGGGATATCTGTGTGTGCAGGTGACTATCACTGTGCATAATTATTAGGCAACTTAACAAAAAAAAATATATACCCATTTCAATTATTTTTCATTACCAGTGAAACCAATATAACATCTCAACATTCACAAATATACATTTCTGACATTCAAAAACAAAACAAAAACAAATCAGTGACCAATATAGCCACCTTTCTTTGCAAGGACACTCAAAAGCCTGCCATCCATGGATTCTGTCAGTGTTTTGATCTGTTCACCATCAACATTGCGTGCAGCAGCAACCACAGCCTCCCAGACACTGTTCAGAGAGGTGTACTGTTTTCCCTCCTTGTAAATCTCACATTTGATGATGGACCACAGATTCTCAATGGGGTTCAGATCAGGTGAACAAGGAGGCCATGTCATTAGATTTCCTTCTTTTATACCCTTTCTTGCCAGCCACGCTGTGGAGTACTTGGACGCGTGTGATGGAGCATTGTCCTGCATGAAAATCATGTTTTTCTTGAAGGATGCAGACTTCTTCCTGTACCACTGCTTGAAGAAGGTGTCTTCCAGGAACTGGCAGTAGGACTGGGAGTTGAGCTTGACTCCATCCTCAACCCGAAAAGGCCCCACAAGCTCATCTTTGATGATACCAGCCCAAACCAGTACTCCACCTCCACCTTGCTGGCGTCTGAGTCGGACTGGAGCTCTCTGCCCTTTACCAATCCAGCCACGGGCCCATCCATCTGGCCCATCAAGACTCACTCTCATTTCATCAGTCCATAAAACCTTAGAAAAATCAGTCTTGAGATATTTCTTGGCCCAGTCTTGACGTTTCAGCTTGTGTGTCTTGTTCAGTGGTGGTCGTCTTTCAGCCTTTCTTACCTTGGCCATGTCTCTGAGTATTGCACACCTTGTGCTTTTGGGCACTCCAGTGATGTTGCAGCTCTGAAATATGGCCAAACTGGTGGCAAGTGGCATCGTGGCAGCGCACGCTTGACTTTTCTCAGTTCATGGGCAGTTATTTTGCGCCTTGGTTTTTCCACACGCTTCTTGCGACCCTGTTGACTATTTTGAATGAAACGCTTGATTGTTCGATGATCACGCTTCAGAAGCTTTGCAATTTTAAGAGTGCTGCATCCCTCTGCAAGATATCTCACTATTTTTGACTTTTCTGAGCCTGTCAAGTCCTTCTTTTGACCCATTTTGCCAAAGGAAAGGAAGTTGCCTAATAATTATGCACACCTGATATAGGGTGTTGATGTCATTAGACCACACCCCTTCTCATTACAGAGATGCACATCACCTAATATGCTTAATTGGTAGTAGGCTTTCAAGCCTATACAGCTTGGAGTAAGACAACATGCATAAAGAGGATGATGTGGTCAAAATACTCATTTGCCTAATAATTCTGCACTCCCTGTATGGATGTTGCCAACATATTTGATACAGCACATGTTACTGCACTGTGTGCCACACGTTACAGAAATGTACTCTGGACATGGTACTAGTTATGTACATGTGTTGAGGTCTCTAAGGGACTTATCAGTGAGACACCTGCAACACCGGTGCTTCACTACTCTTCAGAAATGAAGTGAGGCACGGACTGTGCAAGAAGCTTTTTGAGAAGGCCGGCAGTCACTTGAGTACATATAGGGGGTCATTCCGACCCTGGCGGTCCATGACCGCCATGGCGGAGGGCAGCGGAAGCACCGCCAACAGGCTGGCGGTGCTTCCTGGGCTATTCTGACCGCGGCGGTAAAGCCGCGGTCAGAAAAGGGGAACCGCCGGTTTCCCGCCGGTTTTCCCCTGGCCCAGGGAATCCTCCATGGCGGCGCTGCTTGCAGCGCCGCCACGGGGATTCCGACCCCCTTCCCGCCAGCCTGTTTCTGGCGGTCTTCACCGCCAGAACCAGGATGGCGGGAATGGGTGTCGTGGGGCCCCTGGGGGCCCCTGCACTGCCCATGCCACTGGCATGGGCAGTGCAGGGGCCCCCTCACAGGGCCCCATACAGATTTTCACTGTCTGCTTAGCAGACAGTGAAAATCGCGACGGGTGCCACTGCACCCGTCGCACCCCTGCAACTCCGCCGGCTCCATTCGGAGCCAGCTTCCTCGTTGCAGGGGCTTTCCCGCTGGGCCGGCGGGCGGCCTTTTGGCGGTCGCCCGCCGGCCCAGCGGGAAAGTTGGAATGGCCGCCGCGGTCTTTTGACTGCGGGTTGGTCATTCGGCGGTAACCGCATGGCGGTCAGAATGACCGCCATAGTGATTTCAGCTGTTCTCCAGAGGGATGTGGGACATGTCTATGGATTGTAGCAAACAAGATGTGTGTAGATGAACCTATATGATCTACCCATCATGATGAGTGTGAGCAAGCATGGTCACATCATGTGTGTATGAGATGTGCATGCTGAGTGTTTACCTGATACTTGGGAGATGTTTGAAGTTTGTGCATAGATAGTGTGCAACACTGGATAGCCTTTATCCCTGCAACATGAACAATATATTGTAGATGCTTGGGAGGCAGATTGGTATATACTTAGTGCTTGACCTTGTTTTAGGATGTCTGGTGGACAACGTGTCACCTGAAGATGCTGTTTGCATTGCATGTTTGTTCTTCCTCTACCCAACGCAGTTTTTGATGACCAGTTCTCCTCATGTTTTAGTGGCATCAATGACTCCAGCACAGAAGTGTGCCTTTGAAAAGAAGGCAGAGAGATACAGGCATATCTATGAGGTCCAGAGAGGGTACCACAGGATGGCCAAACAGTACAGATGAGAAAAAACATCAGGGTCGTGGCAGGCATTCCCACATGGAGGACCAGCCAAACAGCCTGCACAAAGTACCAAAATGAGTGCAACCTCAATGCAGAGGGTCAGGGGTGGGTCTGCAGGTTCTGCCCCATCAACATCCACGACCCCTACCACAACAGCATCCCAGCATCAGCCACAACCAGCTGTCACTGGTTCAAACTTTGAAAACGAGATGCGCAAGGACATAGTGGAGTTAAAATTAATGCTGGACAAACTAGAGGAGGCAAATGAGTGCAACTACAAAGTCTTGTAATTCATGAAGATGAAGCTGAAGAAGCTTTAACTTTGGACAGTTTCCTCTCCAAGTTCCTACCCTTCCCCTAGTTTTCATAGTAAATTGTTTTAGTGGGTATAAGGTGGGTAGGCATAGGTTAGGCAGCATAGAGTAGGTTAGTTTTAGGATATAGTATAGTTGGGGGTTGATTATTTTTTGGTTTAGGCGGTTTGGAGGATTATGTATAGAGGTATATGTTAAAAAAATTAAAAAAATACAAAAAAAATTAAATAAACATATATATATATATATATATATATATATATATATATATATATATATATATATATAAATTTAGGCATTGTCTCTTAAGGAGGGTGGGGGGCAATGTTTAATATGTGGCAATATATGTATAAGATATGTTTAGAATAGGACAGTTAGCTGTAGGGATAAATTAAGTTAGCATAGGTTATGTTAGTTGAGGATAGTGTGTAGTTTAGGTTTTTGATTGGTAGTGTCTTTTTAGTATAAGTACATCTTTTTAGTTTTCTACAATAGAGTGTCAATGATGATTGACTGTCTGTGAGTTATCATGTCCGCACTGGCCACGTTAGACAAATGCCTCTGGGTGTGCATTCAGTATTGATTTACATGTGTGACTATGTGTATCCCCTATGACCAAGGACCTGTCAGATTGGCAGCAGTATGACATCAGCTACTCAATACTCTTTTCAGCACAGTTCCTGCCACTCTGATTGTGTATGGATACAAATTCTAAGAAGGTAAACATTCAAAATCTATTGTTTGTGCTAAGTTCTGTGAAATTCATTCTTGAAAAGTTTAGCACATGCCCTCCACCTCATTTGGGGAATGGGTACTGGCACACAAACGGCTGCCTCTCACAGTATTCCATATGCCTATTTATTTGGTCGAATCAATGTTGTACTGCTACAATCATCTGTGATACTTCCAGACACTTGTGTTCTGAACCACGCATCCTATATGTAAACTTGCATGGTACATGTTTATCACATGCTTGGAAGACTAAGGGGGTCATTCTGACCCTGGCGGCCGGTGACCGCCAGGGTCACCGACCACGGGAGCACCGCCAACACAGGCTGGCGGTGCTCCCAAGGGCATTCTGACGGCGGCGGTTCAGCCGCGGTCAGAAAGGGTAAACCGGCGGTCTCCCGCCGGTTTACCGCTGCCCCATTGAATCCTCCATGGCGGCGGAGCGCGCTCCGCCGCCATGGGGATTCAGACACCCCCTACCGCCATCCTGTTCATGGCGGGAAACCCGCCATGAACAGGATGGCGGTAGGGGGTACCGCGGGGCCCCTGGGGGCCCCTGCAGTGCCCATGCCAATGGCATGGGCACTGCAGGGGCCCCCGTAAGAGGGCCCCGCAAAGTATTTCAGTGTCTGCTTTGCAGACACTGAAATACGCGACGGGTGCAACTGCACCCATCGCACCCCTGCAACTACGCCGGCTCAATTCTGAGCCGGCGTCCTCGTTGCAGGGGCATTTCCGCTGGGCCGGCGGGCGCTCTTTTGGAGAGCGCCCGCCGGCCCAGCGGAAATGTTTGAATGGCCGCCGCGCGGTCATTTGTCGGCGGTACCTTGGCGGACGGCCTCCGCCGTCCGCCAAGGTCTGAATGACCCCCTAAGACATTTTATCATTGTCTAAAATGCTATCAGTCACCTTAATCATGTTTGGGTCTATGTGTGTGCCTTTATGTCAGACAGAAAGCCACACATGTCCTTTTGTTCTGTAGTCATTGTCCTAGCTTCACATAATGCCTACATGCAAAACAGTAAATGGATCATGGAAAAAAACAGTACGTATGTGATTATGGTAATTTATTTACGTGTGCACGTTTTGTATCAGATGATGTACAATGTACAGTTCACTGACCAATTGAGAGATTCCAAGCCATTAAATGTCCAGTCAGAGTCCAGCGGTGACGGACATGTCATGAGACATGTGTAGGAGAGGTGAGCATCAGTGAGAAGCTTTCCAAATTGACAATAGGTAGGAATTGAGACTATGGCAGTCCAGGCATGATGAATCAACAGTGGTAGAGGGAAAAGAGCACGTTGGCAGCTGGCACCACACTGGCATGATTTTATGCACTGAACTAAAGAGATACTGTCCATGTGGCACAAACTGTAGCTACTGGGTGGTTTTTCTAGTGAATGTTGTTCCTTCCACATCTTCATCCTCTGATGTGTGTGGTGCCTCCTGTGCCATGGGTGGTGTTGTTGTTGAAGTTGAGGGGGGCACAGACACATCAGGGGATAGAGCTATGGAAGCAAAGGTCCTGGCAGCTGCCATTTATGAGAAAGCGAAAGGCATCACTGCAGCAAGGAGGATTTGCTGGTTCCACAACACAGCAGCTACATCACAATGGTAGGCAGCCATGTTTTCAATGAGGGAGGCCAGATCCCGCTGCATGAACTCCAGGACATTTTGGATGGCCCCCAGCCTGTTGTCAATCATGATGCTACTACTTTCGGAAGGCAATTGTTTCAGCCTCAGCCTCAGGACAGCAGTTTTGCTGGCCAGGGACTGCTGGAGTCCAAGTAGCGGAGAGTGGGTGGCTTTGATGGCAGCAGAGTTGTCCTTATTTGAACTGAGGCACCTCTGCACTCCCTCCAGGCTGTCCACCATGGTCTCCATCCCCACCAGCACCTGCTGTGCCAGCTCCCGCAGGACTCCTACCACTGTCCTTGAAAAGTAATGTCTGGGTACTCCAAGTCCAGGGCTGTGGCTGGACTGGTGAGTGCAGTTTGTGGATTGTTCATATGGAGACCCCCCAATGCTATGTGTCCTAACTGTGACTGGAGATGGTGTCTGGAATGAACCCAGGACTTCCTGGAGAGTGTCAGCATTGATTTGCAGCTGGTCATCCAGATCATCAGAAAAAGGCCGCTCTGCAGGAGGTAAGGCTTCATCCTCTGCAATGCGATTATGAACGGTCAATATTGGACTGTGGTGGCTGTTGACATGAGCCATCATTAACTTTCTACTGTGGCTTTGTGACATGGTACAGACACACACATCAAGGCACACATTAATGGACCCCTAGTGGCACACTGTGCCACCTCAGCATCATTTCAATGGAGTCACCATTGGCACAATCTGCCAGTCCACATTCCCCAGTGTGTTGCCCCTACAGTGATTGCCTTATCATGGTCTTCTGCATATGTTCCACTTTCATTGATTTGACTGTGTTACATATGCATGCCAGAGGTGTTGTTTGTGATTTGTGCTCACACCACAAATGGACATGTACAGAATATTTTGCATATGGTTTTAGGGATATTTGAGTAAGTAACTGACTCCTTTATCACCCTACGTGTGTTGTTGGAGTGATGGAAGGGTCTAAGCTGTCAACATGCATCCTCCTAGCCACTTTGAGTCATGTGTCCAGCATCCTGCTCCACCCATTGTGAGATTCAGCCACCTCGTGTGTATGTGTGCAAACAGGAATTTCTCCCTTCTTGCAGAACAGCACTCATCCATGCAACGCAGGTTTCCTTGTTGCTGAGCTGCAAGGATGCCTGCATCTCTGAAATGAGTGTTGTTTTGCTGGAAAGTAGCTCTTCCTGTTTGCACACATACACATCTGGTGGTCCATCATTGCGATGTGTGGTGCAGGATGCTGGACACATGACTCAAAGTGGCTAGGGAATGCATGTGGAAAGCCCATATGCTACCATCACTCAGACAACACATGGGAGGTGGCAGGAGAACGTTACACATTTTGAGGCTTGTTGATGAGTGGATGCATCATGTTGGGGCACCACATCAGGGGTGGCAATGTAGTCGTAGTACTGGTGACTGACATTGTTGTAATCCTATTGTGGACTACTTTCAATGTGTGTTGAAATCATCATCAATCATTGTAAGTGGGAGACAGCATTCCTGTTAGTTGAATTTGCAGGATGTGTACCTTCCTGCACATGTGCATTAGGATGGGCAAGAGGGACACTGCTACACCATGCAATTTGTGTGGCAAAGTTGGAATTGTCTGGCATATGTTTTGACATGAACCAGGATAATAAAGGGATACATTGACTATCTGTGACAACTACACATCCCTGCACATTTGAAATGATGCAGCAAAGTACAGCAAGCTTAGCTGTTGCACTGCATCTTTCTTCAAAAATGGGTACATACGTGCCACAAAATTCAGACACAGACATCATGGTGCTCTACCAATGCATGTTTTTGTTAAAGTATACTCCAGTTGTGGATAGTAGTTGCTCATAATTACCATGCCAAGGTAAGGAACCTTGCATACCTTCTCCTGTTCTAAATCTCATGTCAGTCTCTCACGCCTGAGACTGCATGTAGTAGGCATTCCATGTGCGTATTTGGAATTTTCCCATGCAACACGTGTGACCAACCCAGATTCTGATGCCTTTACAAATATTGCACATCTGTATTTGGTTCAGTGTAGTCCAGGAACTCAAGGGTGCTGTGTGAGTGACAAGTGGGTGTGTGACAAGTTTGTATTTCCAAAGATTGTAGTTGTTCATTGTGTGTTGCATTGTGCATCACACATAGGGCAAACTTTCTGTGTATTTGGGACATTGATCCCAGACCACCATTTTCCTCGCAGCCCCCTTGCCCCAGCCAACAATACCATGGAAGCACCTTATTTACATTACTGGTCACCATGGTGGACATTTCCCCAGTATCCTCATGATTTTTGTCACTATTGTAGTGCTTTACTGCATTGGCACCACATATGATGTCACTAGTGCAGCAAAGCACAGGGATGCCCATTGCTTAGAATGCTTGTGTCATTTTCACATATGCCTTTGGCAGGCCTCACAAATTAGGCTTACAGATAGCACAGTGCAATCTTTGCGGAATGTATGCCCCATTTGTTCTTCCCTCCCTAAGTAAAAATTATTTCCTTGCATACATCAAATATGGCACAGGCACCTTGTGGTGCAAGGATGTACAACGTGGATCTGTGTCAGCATGTGTGACTTTGTTAAGGTAGCACAAGGGGAATGGGTGGCTTGGGTGGCTTGAGTCCACATTGGCATAATTCAATATGATGCTAATGTTGCAGTAATGGCTTGTAAATATGTGCCCCTCGTGATACTGTGAGACCACTTGTAGCTGATGTTATACATGAAGATGTCCCTTTGTGGATGACACCAACGACTCCTAATACACAGGCAACCTTGCTACTTGGTGACATGGGAGTTACTTGTACAGCAGCACAGATGACATTCCTCATATGTTGTGTCTGATCACTTTTGTGGCCATTCCCAATGGTGCATTGAGGCGCCTCACAGTTCTTGTTCACTCACCTGTGCAACAAGCATTATGCATGTTGCCCAGTGAGGTTTACACATGGGCAGGTGGTTCAGTTACAACAGTGTAGGGACTGATGTGAAGGTTGGATAATGGTCTGTGCATATAGGGGGTAAGGTGTGAGTGCATTAGAAGTGTTTGGGTATTATTGTGTCCCTATGTGACCCTTTTGCATGCATTCAGTGTGTCCTATGTGCAGCCCCCTTCTGCCATTTGTTAGTTTCATTTGTGGTAGGTCTTGGAAGTCTGCGCTGTATGTCCTGTGATTCCGGTAGGCAGCCCCTCTGGGGGGACCGCTGCCACCATTGACTCCAGGTCCTCCAGGTGTGCGTGACTTCCACCTCCAGTCTGCAATGCTGCCTTTTGGTTCTGGGCAATTTCTTTTTAGTTCTGCACTTGCAACCATGCCAGTGCTTCTTACAATCAATGACAGTCCTGTTCACCTCTGCCACACTGTTGTTTTTTTTTTGACGATTGACTGCCATGTGGCCACCTTCATACCTATTGGCAATTTGGAGGTGACAAAGAGCTGGTGTTGGTGCTCCGTCACCTCTCTGGCTATTATGTCATTCTTCTCCTCACTGAAGTGATACTTCCGCTCCCTTTTCTCCTTCTCCTGGGATTTCGCTGGTCCATCCTGGCTTGTACTGGTCTGATTAGGGTCTCCTCTCCAGTCCTGCATTCTCCATCTTGGGTCCTTGTGTGTTTTTTTTCTTTCTCGCTGGCTTTTTTTTATGCTAATGCTGCAAAATATGGCGCTATCACCATTAGCGTAAAAAAGTGCTGCTGATCATGCTAATGCCACTTTTGCAATATGAGCGTAGTTTTTCCTTACGACGTGTTGCAAAGGTTTGCGTAATGTTTTTTACGCTAACCTTTCCTTAGTGTCATGGCGCATCGTTTTCCAAATACGGCGCATGGATCGCACAAGGAAATGTCGTTAGGTGGCGTTAATTTTTTTGATGCTGTCGTAGTTGGACTCTTGCTCTAGGCAAGACTGCTGGTTTAAGGATGACAGTACTTATGTTTTAGGTGACTATGCCTATCCTACAACAAGTCGCAGCTGTAGTCCCAACCCTTCCGGCTCACTAGCAGTACCTCACCAAAAACCCAAACAGTTAAAGGTGATTTGTGGCAGCCTTTACGCATGAACTCAAGAGTATGACATCTCAGGGAATGTCGTGGTTAAACAGAGATCACCCCTTTCTCACAGAGACATCATGTCTCAACCAAACACAGGCAATAACGAAGATGCAGTAATGTTTCAATAGTTTTTATTCAACACAATCTGCAATCTGCAATCTGCTGTATATTGCATGGGCTGCAATGATTAGGATAATGAACAGTGCAAGAGATAGAATTGTAAAAACAAGCTTCATGATTATGAAGACCCCCACCATCTTGCAGTAACATGGCAAGACATAGAGTGCATGATATGTCCTATTACCTTATTCTGATAGACCTAACCTTCTACCAAAAGGAGAGCTGGGTATGTAAAACCTAATCTGCCAATGCCATGTCCCTGAGAAGAGCCCCCAAGCCTTATTACCTTGGAATGAGATCTCTAGCTCAGACTCTGTAGGAACACGAAGTCCGGGTCAGCGTCAAGGCGATGTGCAGCATCGATAGCAGCGATGGTATCTGTCGGAATCCCTCTGATTTTCTGTCTAAACTGAGGTGTATTTATACAGATCTACTTGGAGCCCTGACATAGGTTCTCCCCAAACAATAGATAACACAGCATGCTTGGGATGGTAATTAATATAAACAATTCCCTCAAAAGCGTGAAGAGGGAAAGTACCTAATGTGAACACCTACAGTTTGTTGGTCTTTGTTGCTCAATTTGATGCCTTAGCGCAGTGGCACTGATAAAATAAACTTAAACAAATGGCCTAACTATAAACACGGCAGCCATCTTAAAATAATTAATTAAATAAATGGGCTAAGACAGAGCAAGCTAAGTAGGTTAAAAGTCACTAGGTGACGGGGGCACGAGTCTGCAAGCCAAAGGCTAAGCTAACTCCTGTTATCCCATTAAAACAATTTAGGATTCACTACACCCTCCCTATTGCCATAACAAGTATCACGCCATAACTGGACGCCACTGAAGGTGAATGAATCCAAAAGCTAAAAAAACACTCTGGCGTAAAAGCTAAAAGCATAAAAGCATAAAAGCAAGTTAAAAAACATAGTTATAATAAATAGATTTAAAAAACATACGAAGAGACCTATTGTCGACCATGACCAGCACAGGAGGCCAAAGTAAAGACTTCAAATTTTGTTCAGTAAATAAAAAAAACACAATCACTAATTTGTGGAAGAATAGTCATGCTCTTGAAGAGTAGCTCCGAAGTCATCAATTAGGAAGTCATCAAAAAATGAGGCCAAATCATCAGATGTCAGATCGATCGCATGGGTGGATGGATTCACAGAGCAAAAGTGCGTAGTAGTCTCTAGTGCATGTCCGACGTGCATTAGTGTCAAGTTCCGTAGAGTGAAGAGCCAACTCATTCAACACAGAGTGTTTGTGCGTGGCCTTGTGGATCAGCCTAAGTCACAGGGGCACGACCGTGTATGAACCCTCACTAGGGACATCAGCATTTCTTGGTCCACAGGAAGCACTGGCGTGACGGCAAGACACACTGTTGGCAAATGTTCAAAGAAGCACCATACGCAGCGAAAGACTGGCTGCACGCACCAGAGGAGTGGTCGGAATGACAATGACCAATCCCACTCTAGTTCCTCCAGCAAGGATGCATTGAAGATCTGAACCATGCGTTCACAGCACAGTTGTGCTGGTGGTAGCTGCTCCATTGCTCTGTGTAGCTGTAAAGAAACAACCACTGCGAATCAGAAAAAATAGCAGCAGTATTCCTCCAATCAATTCCAAAATTATAGGAAAGCCACCAAACACACTTGAAAAGAGTGAATGGATGGCTGACGGGATGACCCCGAAGATAGTCTGGAAGATTGACATAAATCCACACCCGACAGCCTTAAAGAAATGAACAATCCCAGTAGTGCTCGAGGCGTTGAAAATTCTGGATACCAGCTCACCAAAGTGCTTGAGAAGTTGGTATATAATAGGGATTGTATCTCGGCTGATGATCTCGCAATCTGGAGAGCATACGTCTCTCTAACTGATGTCAATGTGACTTGTTTTTGAAACAGTAGCACCTTTAATCTGCTCAGTGCGTCATAATTTACATTAATAGAATCAATGTGAGGCCACATTTCTGATACCTTTACCTCTAGTGTGGGGGGAATAAAACATGTCCACTACACTTTACGACCTTTGAGACCGAAATTGTGTAGGCAATTCCTGGTCACATACCGAAACAGCTTTGATCGCTCAGCACCACATAACTGCCATTGAAAAGTAGATGAAATGCTGGTCGAATCAAAGAGACAGGAGTACCCTTCAGAAAACAGGTCAAGTTTGCGACCCCCACATTGCAATGGCATTGAAGGGACACCTGCTTACAAATCTTTGAATGACTAACAGTAGTCTCACATCCGCTTCCGCTAAGAAAGACCTCTGTTGCGCCATTCAGACATTTGTAATCAAAGGGCAACTCCCACTCTTCCTTAATATAGCTATCGCCCAGACGCTCATGCCTGCCCACAGCAAGATGTTTCGAAAAACAAAAAGTGGAAATGGGCAGATTGATGATGCCATGTAGGAGCCATATTGTCGAAGGACTCTCTGCGATTGTAAAAGGCAACTTCCCTAACCTCTCTATATGAAGCATGGTGAAACGCGGTTCCCTTTTAGCCATTGTCTTCTGTTCTCTGGATAAATAAAAAGTAGTGAATAATTCACTACTGTTAATGTATCTCCATGGAATACGGCCATTTTTCGGTGTTTGTAACATCCAACCAAGCTGCATAATGGAGCGCAGCTGATTTTGTCCAGGGTACAAAAGGGACATGTCTGTCTGAATGATGTCTATTGTAGACAACATTATTCTAGTTAGTGAATAAATTCTGTTGGAGAGAGTGTTCATGCCGTTATCGACAACTGCTAAAGGCTTCTCTAAGTTTTACTTCTCTATTTGCCTTAAACACGCAGCAGCTTCTGCTAGCGCGCCTTGTCCTTAGTAAGTAAACCTTCAAGGGGACGCGTATAGGTCGATGAATCTTTTGGATCGCATAGAGTATCCTAGTCAAGTACAGTGAGTAAGATACATCCACAACAATATATTTCTAGTCAACATACAATACCATAAACTAGTCTAATAAAAGACCACCACCACTCATATGAAAGTTAGTTCATTTTATTCCCTATTAGTTACAATTCTTATCAAATACCCTTTTATTCAACTCAAACCATAATTACCAAGCCTTTATTATCAACATGAGCAATGAAGTTTCAGCATTTTATTAATATGCAACCAAAGTTAAACGAAGCATAGCAATTCGTGAGCAATTGAATAATTCAGCAATATAAGTCACCATTAGTCACCCTTGTCAGCCTACCTATCTCCAATGAGCATCAGCATGTGGGTCTCCATGCAAAAACAATTTAGTCAAAAACATTTATTTGGAAAACTCTAACTAGAGAGAGAAATACTTTTAAAACAGCACAGTTGGTACCTAGAAAGAAAAGCATTCATTAGTCAGTCAGGTTATAGCTACCTATCGAAGATAGATCAGCAATGAGTCAGTCTTCGTCTCCAGGTCATCAGTCATCAGCAAGGCTCAGGCTCACGGAAAACAAGCCCAAGTTTTAGCACTTTGGACAGCGTCTCCTGACGTCATCAACTTTTGCCTCTCCGTTCTGATTTTTCCACTCCTGGACTTTTTATTAGGGTCTCTCAGTCCATCCCACAATTCTCCAATTGGTCAACCTTTTCAAGGGTTATGACTCTAACTTATAATTTTTGTTTTCCACTTGTCTACATTATTTTGAGAGTCAATTTCCATTAACATGATTGGTACTTCTGTCGATGAGAACATCGTCCAGTTCTTCAGGTAACAAAATAGTTTCCCCCAGCTCTTAGTCATTACTCCATTGTTCAAGTCCTGGGAAAGTACA
The DNA here is from genome assembly GCF_031143425.1 of Pleurodeles waltl. Lineage (NCBI taxonomy): Eukaryota > Metazoa > Chordata > Amphibia > Caudata > Salamandridae > Pleurodeles > Pleurodeles waltl. The sequence goes on from NC_090451.1 coordinate 396,766,243, forward strand.
TTTAGCCTACTCTACACATAATTGTATCAATTTGTTCTGATCATCTCCTGTCCGCTGGTGAGTTTGCAGATTTCTCTAGCAGAGCTTGTCGCTGAACTCTGTACAGTTCAAGGTCCTTTGCTCCAGTTCCAGTCCTCTGCAGCTCATTGTGTCTCCACGTTTAAACAAGCAAGGCCCAGAGTCGACCAGGCCTCTAGCTAAGTTAAGAACATATGGCATTACAAACATAGATTATATCCTTAATTATGATATATTACTACAAAATGTTTAAACATTTCATATTATTTAGTACTGTTAACACAGATGGTGACCACTTCCCGTGGGCACATTTTGCACATTACACGTTATTTTCATTTGTTAGCTTTCAATATTGTTTTTCTCATTAGTATGTATGCGCAAATCATTAGAATATTCTCATATTAGCATATCTGCTGCAACAGTCCCCCCTCTGATGACTAAATATGTCATCAAACCTTTCCTTGTCACATGCTATAAATTACTTTCAGTTATAGTTTGATCTCCTCTATTTCTATTTTCCCTATAGATTCTTCTTTTTGGCTGTTCTTCCCTCCTCTTTTTATTTCTAGATCTTTTTCATTGAATTTTATGCCATAATTTGCATGTTCCCCATAATCTTAATATAATAATGATTACAATCAGTATCCCTTGAACAATTTTCCACAATATCCCACCCCTAATTTAACCAAACCAATTGCCTAATGTGATAAATCCATTTCCTACTTTCTCCCAAACTCCTGGTTCTTTCAACTCCTTTAAATCCTTACTTGCATTAGTTAAATTAGTAAGCAATTATTTTACTTCTTCCTCATTTGCAGGGATGTAAGTGTCAGGGAGTCCGGATCCTCGGGGTTTGCGCCTGTTCCCAATATGTCCACCTCTTGGCAGCTCCAAACTCTACTAGCCATTATAGCACAGAGTTGAAGAATGGCCAAGTGGGGGATGGGGTTTTAGGTTGGGAACAGCGGGGAGTAGACCTGTGGAAGTAAAAGTTAAGAACACAATAGCCAGATTATTCACATTGACTTTCATAAACTTGGTTCATAATATCTATATACTGATAACATGAATGATCAAGAGCTTTCCTATATCATGACCTTCTTAGCTCTGAGTACCTGGAAAATAAATAAGGATTATGCAAGATTTCATATGAGAGTTTTGTAGAATACAATTTTATGCTCTGAACCTTGAACTGACTCAAGTTATTTCTTTGAATAGAATCTACTTAATAACAGTATTCAATAAACATGTTAGTTTTCAGGAATAAACTGTGTTAAACTCATGAATAATACTGCAAGGACACACTATAACAGTAATCAATGAACACATTGGTTTTCAGGAATAAACTGTGATAAGCTCATGAATGAACACATTGGTTTTCAGGAATATACTGTGATAAGCTCATGGATGATGCTGCAAGGACACACTCTGTCTAGACTTTCAAGATTCAAATGCTTAGGAATTATTATACACTTTGAATATCAAACTGTGCATCACGATTTCAATGTCTAGAAATGATCGCGCAATCTGCCGATCAGAAACACAAGGGTTAAATGCCAAGAATGACTCACGCACTCTGCCATTGATTCAACCATCAGGATTTAAATGCCAAAATACGATCGCGCACTCTGACGATCTGAGTTGCAAGTTTTAATTGCCAAGAATGAATCGCGCACACTGGTGCTGATTCGACCATCAAAGTTCAAATGTCAACACGAGATCGCAAACACTGCCAATCTGAACTACAAGAGTTAAATGCCATGAATGAATCGCGCACAATGTTGTCAATTTAACCATCAAGGTTTAAATGCCAGGATGTGATTGCGCACACTGCCGATCTGAACTACAAGAGTTAAATGCCAAGAATGTATTGTGCACACTGTTGCCGATTCAACCATCAAGGTTTAAATGCCAGGATATTATTGCGTACACTGCCGATCCGAATTACAAGAGTTAAATGCCAAGAATGAATCGTGCACTCTGCTGCTGATTCAACCATCAAGGTTTAAATGCCAAGATACGACTGCGCACACTGCCGATCCGACCTGTAAGAGTTACAGGCCAAGAATGAATCGTGCACTCTACTGCCGATTCAACCATCAAGGTTTAAATGCCAGGATATGATCGCGCACACTGCCGATCCGAATTACAAGAGTTAAATGCCAAGAATGAATCGTGCACTCTGCTGCCGATTCAACCATCAAGGTTTAAATGGCAAGATACGATCGCGCACACTGCCGATCCGAACTGTAAGAGTTACAGGCCAAGAATGAATTGTGTACTCTGCTGCCGAATCAACCATCAAGGTTTAAATGCCAAAGTACGATCGCGCACACTGCCGATCTGAACTGTAAGAGTTAAATGCAAAGAAAACCATCGCACACGCGATTTAACCAAAAGGCCCAAAACTCGAGTATTTCTGAAAAACGGAGTCGGGAACCTAACCCGACCTCCGCCTTACCGCCTTGTTTGAAGATCACCAAGGAAATGAAGACAAGGCCTGGAAATCCTAGGTAGACCTCCGGAACAGGAGCTCATGAAAATGCTGCAGCTCTGCACCGGGACCTCTGAATACTGAGCATGTGGAGCTGGGCTGGCTCCCTTAAATAAAGTCAGGCCCGCCCACGTGCCACACCCAGCCTGGCTGCAGGAAAGGTTTCTAGAAAGGCTTAGAATAGGGACCACACCCTAACCACACCCTGTAATCCTGCAGCAAAGTCTTGAAAATGAGCAATGCATTAATGACGTTTCAATATGAATCTCTGCAATGCAAAAGGTTAACATACTGCATTAACATATAATGCATGAATTATTACATTACATAAGAATTGGCTTTTTGCATTACGTCGCCCGTAAAGCGCACACTGTCCTGATGTTGACAGTAAGAACAACAGTGCCTCTCATTAATCATTTTGCAGACTAGATCCAAGTTATGGCAAATCCTAGAAGTTCTAGGGTGTGACCCGGCTCTATTGGAGCTTATTAAACGTCTACATACAGACCTAACGGTTTCTGTTCAGGTCGGCTCATTTGGGCAGAGAACCCCTCCTATTCCGTCAACCAGGGGCGTAAGGCAAGGATGTATTTTAGCCCCTTTTCTTTTCTTGATTTATATAAATGGGCTCTATGATTTTTTGGTTAAACAAGCAAAGGATGTACCGAAGATGGGCCAAAGATTACTTCCAGTTTTATTATATGCGGATGATGCAGTTTTAATTGCTCGTACTGCAAATGGCTTACAGGGCTTATTGGACATATTTTATGAGTTTATGTCGAGCCTCGATTTGAAGGTCAATTACCCCAAGACTTTTGTCATGACCTGTGGCCCACGTAACACAAAATCCAAACAATTTACTATGGGAGGGCATTCTCTTATTAAGGTCAAAGATTTTTGTTACCTAGGCATGTATTTGAGTTCCTCTCTGTCCTGGAAGACTCATATTAATTTTAAGCTCCAACAGCTGATAAGGAACACCGAAGCAATCTTTCGCTTCTCTAATAAACTAGGCCATAGACCCCCCGCACAGATGAAAACTCTGTATAATTCTAAGTGTACCGCAGCTGTGCTCTACGGAGCAGGCGTCTGGGGCTGTGTAAAGGTACCATCTCTCCAGAGGGTCGAAAATAAATTTTTGCGAAGATTACTGTTGGTTCCAAAATGTACTGCAAATATCATCTGCCACGAAGAACTTGGTCAGTGTTTTTTGGAGGATAGGGTTTTTTTGGCGCCATTATTGCTTTGGATTAGATGTTGGCTAAACCCAATGGCAAAATTGGTCCAAGATTGTATTTCCGAATGCTTACAATTGGAAAATTCAAATAGGATCCCCTGGCTTATGTTTCTACGAAACTCTTTTGAGAATTTAGGTCTTAGATATATGTTTGATGAACCTCACCTATTAACTATAAATTCTAGGTCCGTTCTGAAGGCTACTTACTCCGAGTACATATCAGACCTGAGATTTTACAGTTCTCTGAAATTAAAATCCTTTGATTCCTATTCTCAGGTTGTGACAGCCCCATGCCTTGAACCTTATCTGACCTGGTTTTCCAGTTTTAAGATACTTTCTTTTTTAACACTTTTTAGACTTAATTTAATTCATTTTAAAGTAGCGTTTCCTGAACCATGTTTTTGGAAAAGGGATTTACCTCTTTGTCCCTGTGATTCTAGATCAACACAGAGTACTTTGCACTTTTTTCTCTTTTGCCCTTTTTATGCTGCTCCTAGAGGGGTTTGCATTTTACCCACTTTACGTTCTGTTAGACCCATCCATTACAAGGAAGCTTTAATATATTTTCAGAGATTGCCAGATAGACAAATTTGTCATTTTGTATTAGATTTTGTTACAGCTTCTTTAAGCATTAGGAAAAGGCTCATTTCATTTTAAATGTATATGTATGTATAGTTTAATATTGTAAGTTAATCTTTGTATTCTGTTATTGTGATTTTTCTTATGTGATGAGTTTTATTTGTTTCTTTTATGAGATTTTAGACCGGATGTTTACGTAATGTTTTAGATATGGTACTATTTTATTCTTCTATCTATTTACTGTAACGTAATTATTGTGTGGTATTTGTGTTTTTGTCTGTACTTTTATGGCATTTGCCGAATAAAGTTTTGTGACTGACTGACTGACTCCTCCATCTTTCGCCAATATTATGTCTAAAGCAAGTCTGTTTTGAAGTGTCATAGCTCTATCCACAGCTAATTCAGTGTTTAGTAAAAATATAGCTCCTGTAAAGTTAGTTAAATATTATCTACTATGGTTGATAAGTTTCAAATCTTGTTTGTGTTTAATATAACTCCTACTGAAAGAATTACTGCTCCAAATATATCCCCTACTATTGCAGGGGCTGTTTCTCTTTTTTGTCTCATTCAGTGTAATTCAGTCATTTTCGGTATCTTTTTCAAATCATCTATTTGATAGATTTTAGGGAATACTATTCCCAAGTAACAAGTTCCATACCATCCCTTAGGGAGTCGGTAATAAGCATTGAGTCCACAAATATAATAGATCCCAGGAATCACAGGGTCCGCACCATTCAACATGAACGTCCACTTACTCTGAAACAAAAACACATGCCTACATTCACTCGTTCCTACAAATAAAGTGTTGGTACGTGATTTTGGCCTATATATACAAAGCTTCCCTACATGTAATGCATCTAAAGCTAGCTTCCCTTGTGTTTTAATAGCAAGGTAAGCATCATCATTTTTGTAAGTCCTTTTCTCTAATCCTTTTTCTAATTTTTCTTTTAATGCTTTTCTCCTGTCATCAGTATGCCCAATAAAACTCTTTTCCATGGGGGTTAATATGCAAGTCAAATTGTTACGATGTGAATAAGCTGTGCCAAATGTAGGCTCAAAGAATCCTCTAACTAATACTATATCATGATCCTTAGCTATCTTGCTCAAATATCTAATTATAGGCACAAAGGAAAAGACTAGGTAATAATTTGAGTAAAAATACTGAATATACTCCTGGTTATAGAAGCAAGTTAGTAGCAAACTACAAGTTATACCGTAAGTCAGAGGTAGACTATGATACGTAACCCCTTCTTCCACAGATGAAGGTATTTGCGTGCACACAAGACAATCCTTTGCATCCATCGTTTCCACATACTCACTCAGTAAACGATAAAAGACGTTAGAAGACAACTCTCCTTTTGCGTTAGTATAATCATGCAAATATTGCTCACAAACCTTTCTATAGCTGTCAGTGTAGTAGTTTCATCAACAAATGTAACTCTTGCTTCTTTCATCTCATGAATTGACATTCCCACAATCATTATTATAAACAATATTCCACACACAATCTCCATTCCTACACTCAAATATCTACAATACCTTATATGCCTCACGTTACTATCTAAACTAGCCATGATCTATAAAGAATCAGAAAGCAGAGTTTCAACTCCTAATTAATATGCAACACAAAATCAAAATCTACAAAAAATATTCTTCTTTTCTTCACACTTCAAATTCTCACAACAAGACCCCTTCTTCCTTTGTCAAAATCGATTAGCAGCTAGTCATTTCCAGGGTTTAAGTGTCATATCAGGTTATCAATGTCTTTTCCTGATAAGTCAGTAATTTCAATCTTGTTTCTTTATTCAACAACACAGTTCATCATTTTCTTCTTTCAGGTTGCATCAAAATACTGATTTGGAACTTCTCTATCAAAACAAAAGGACATAAACTCGTTCTGGCAATCGCTTGTTGTGGCATATACCTACTCTGGTCCTGCATATTTTTGACTTGCCATTCTCTTTCTTTTCAACCTCCTTTCCCCTGTCAGTTCTCCATCACTCAGTTCATCTTTCTTTGTGGTGTCTTGTTCTTCCTCTATTGTTTCATTTATTACCAAGTCCTTTTTCTTACTTATTTGAGATTCAGGCCAGTGATCTCCTTTTCTTACTCCTTCTGTCAACAATCTCTTCAAGATCGGGCTTTTCTCTTTCACTTTGTCTGATGTGCCTTCTCTTGATGGACCTGCAACGAGTTTAGGAGGAGTCAGGTCACATTTGCTTTGACCTGCCTCAACTCTTTCACCCTCAGGCTCTGGCACTGAATCTTTTTGTGTTTTAACACTCTTTGTTTTTGTGAGCACCTCTCCTGCGCATGGATCTCTGGTTACTTCTTCTGCATTGGTTTCTCGTTCTGCCTCTGTATTTTCTACACCCTCGTCTCACACTGGGGCGATTGATCCTTCTTCTGCCAATTCTGTATCTACTTCTGACTCAACTTGTTCTGGCTCTGGTTCAGGCAGAATTATTCATTTTGCTGCTGCTGGTGTCCTTAGCAATACCTCTTCATGATCCTGGGGACTCACCACCTTTTTTGTATGGCTTGCATGTATCCAATTATGCAATCCTGCACACTTCACAGCTGTAGTAGTTGTCAACACCACTTGATATGGACCTCTCCAACGTGGCTCGAGGCAGGTTTTCCGCACATGCTTTTTGATCACGACCCAGTCTCCGGTTCTCAAGTTGTGACCTGGGTCATGGATAGGTGGCAGAGTAACAGCTTATACCGGCTGAGAAAAAGATCGAACCACATCAGCTAGACCCTTGCAGTATTCTAATACCATATCATCTGTAATATTGACAAGAGCGTTGGCCTGTATTGCTGGCAGTCTCATTGCTCTCCCCATAAGAATCTCGTGTGGGGACAATCCTGTTTTCCTGTCAGGTACATTTCTCATTGACATCAACACTAAAGGCAATGCATCTGGCCATTTCAGATTTGTGGCAGCGCACATTTTTGCAATTCTTGATTTCAGGGTACCATTCATTTGTTCTACCAATCCTGATGCCTCTGGACGATAGCTGCAATGTAGCTTTTGTTCAATGTTTGTTGCTGCACATAGGAGTTTTATTATGTCGTTATTTAAGTGAGTTCCCCTATCTGATTCTAAAGAGATCGGAAATCCGAACCTTGGTATCAGTTCTCTAAGCAGTAGCTCTGCAACTGTGAGACTATCATTTCTGCGTGTGGGGTATGCTTCAATCCAATGACTAAACACACACACGATCACCAACACATACTTCAATCCGCCCCATGCAGGCATTTCAATGAAATCCAATTGCATTCTGCTGAATGGTCCTCCTGCTCTTCCAATGTGGCTCAAATTTACCACTGTCCCTTTTCCTACATTTAATTGCTGACAGATCACACATCTATGACACACTGCCTCAGCTGCTTGTCTAAATTTCAGATTAAACCAATCAACTTTGAATAATCTAATCATGGCATCCTTTCTAATGTGTGCCTGTCCTTGGTAATACCGAGCCATCTGAGACAACAGACAATTCGGTAACACCATCTGGCCCTCCTCAGATACTCAGATCTCATCTGGTCTCTGTACACATTTGAGCTTGATCCACATCTTTTTCTCTTCCTTGTCTACATTTTCTTGCAATGTTTTCAATTCCTCTAGAGTGTCAATTACTTCTAAATTTGCACAGCTGGTCCCTTCTTCTTGCATTAGTTCTCATTTATCTTTGAACGATAAGCAGTTCAGGGCACAAAATATTGCTACCTGATCCGCATACCCATTTCCCAAAGAAATGTAGTCTGATGTTTTCTGGTGTGCACTGCATTTTACTACAGCAATTGCTTCAGGCAACTGTATTGCGTACAATAACTCTTTTATACTGTCACCATTTCGTACTGGGGTTCCACTGGAGGTCATGAACCCTCTTTTGACCATAATTGACCAAAATCATGAACAATTCTGAGTCCATATTGGCTATATGTGTATATTGTCACTTGCAGCCTGGTAGAGACATAACATGCTCTAGTAAGAACTACCAATTCAGCCACTTGTGCTGAATATACACCAGGAAGCCAAGATGCTTCCAGGGTTCCTGTGATAGTACACACAGCATATCCTGCTCTCAATGTAGCTGTTCCATCTCTGAGGCAGGAACCATCAACAAAAACAATTTGATCATTTTCTTCTAATCAAGTGTCTCTGATATCAGGCCTAGGCTTGGTGCAAAGATCCATAACCTCAAGACAATCATGCTCTATATCTTCTTCCTTTTCAACTTCAACAGTATCACTTGGCAATAATGTTGCTGGATTTAACACTGTACATCTTTTCAAAGTAAGATTTGGAGCTCCCAATATGCTCGTCTCATACCTTGTCAGTCGGGCCCCCATCAAGTTTTGTGTTTTTGTTCTCGTCAGCAAAATTTCAACTGAATGTGGCACCATTACCGTCACTGGGTATCCCATGACCACCCCTTCACATTGGGAAAGACTTTGACCAACTGCGGCTACTGCTCGCAGACAACCTGGTAAAGCTGCTGCAACTGGGTCCAAGGTAGCTGAAAAATAGGCTACTGGGTGATAAGTACCTCCATGCTCCTGTGTCAAGACAGACAAAGAACAAGCATTGCGTTCATGACAAAACAGTGTGAAAGGCTTTGTGTAATCAGGCATTCACAATGCTGGAGCTCTGTACAAACACTCTCTCAGTTCAGTGAAAGCCCTCATCTGATCTTCATCTGAAGTAATGGGATCTGTAACTCCCTTATGTGTCAACTGTTGCAAGGGCTTGGCAATCTCAGCAAAAGTTGGAATTCATTGTCTACAGTATCCTACCAGTCCCAGAAACATGTGCACATCCTTCTGGGAAGTCGGTGGATTTCTCTGAAATATCATTGTAATCCTCTCTCAGGAAATTTCCTCAACCCTTTCTCAATCTGATGACCCAAATATTTGACAGACTTCTGACAGTATTGCAGCTTTGCAGGTGCGACCTTGTGACCAAAGTCTCCCAGATGATTCAATAGGGCAATTGAATCATGTTTACACTCGTCCCTTGTTCTGGATGCAATCAATAAGTCATCAATGTACTGTACAAGAGTTGATTGGCAAGGTAACTCCTATGACTCCAGGTTTATTTTCAAAATTTGATTAAACAAAGATGGTGACTCTGTGTACCCTTGTGGAAGCCTGAACCAGCTGTAGACTTTATCTTGGAATTTGAAACTGAAAAGAAACTGACTATCCTCGTGAAGTGGCACTGAAAAGAAAGCTTGTGACAGATCGACTACTGTGAACCACTTTGCCTCGCATGGAATCTGAAACAGTATCACTGCTGGATTGGGCACAATCGGACAACACTTAACCATGATATCATTTACTTTCCACAAATCCTGCACAATTCGCAGTTTCCCACAAGGCTTTTTCAGTCCCATTATCGGTGAATTACATGGACTACTCAACACTTCTTTTAGAACACCCTGCTTCAAGAAGTCCCCAAGTATTTGTGGCACTTTCATCAACACATCCTGTGGCATGTTATACTGTGGAAGTTTTGGAAACTCAACATTCGGCTTCAAGGTGATTTTAATTGGTTCCACTCCCTTGATCAAACCCACTTCTTTTCCTGTCAAATTCCAAACTCTCTCCTTTACTGTTCCCTGTAAATCTGCATGCAACTCCTTCAAAGTGAACATTGGAAAAATCTCGATCATAGGGTACTCTTCAAATGCGTCATAAAGAACCATAGCTGATGCCTGCTCCTCCTCATCATCACTGTTTGGCTGGACTTCTATTCCTGCATCTGTACAATTTATGGAACATTTGGTTTTGCACGATAAATCTCTGCCTAACAAAGATACAGGGCTTGAGTCGCACACCACAAATCTATGTAGTCCTGTATAATTTCCAATTTCAATCTGTACTGGTTCGGTAATACAGTTCATTAACTGCCTATTCTCCACTCCCACAACCTGCACCGTTCTCCCAGAAAGTGGTAAATCTGGTACTTCTACACTCCTCACTGTAGAGCGCGTAGCTCCAGTGTCGACCAAGAATGAAATCTTATGTCCCATTACCTTTCACAAAAGGCCCTCTCTGAACTACCTCTAGAGATGCAGCAAGAATACAGACTCCTTCATCAGAACTGTCACTCATCCATTCATCGTTTACTTCATCCTCACTGTGAAATGGGAATTGGTGTACTGCATTGTTACTGTCATCTGTTCTCTGACCATTGACCTGTTGAGTAAGCATAACTTGTTGCTGCTCCATTGGGGCTTGCGGTATCTGCATTTGCTGTCTAGGCACCATAGGAATCTGCTGCTGTACCGGTGCTATGGAAGTAAATTGTGCTCGAGGCACCAGCATCTGTTTTGGCCTCGGGTTTGAACATTCGAAACTTGGCCCCTCCTTCTGGGGACTCTCACTGTCTGGACTCTACTGACATCACCTTCCTGAACCATTCCTTCCTGCACCATCAATGGGCACTCCCGCTTCCATTGTCCCACGTTTCTGCACAGGTGACATGGCAACATCCTTTTCATGCCCTGCATGTCATTCTGAACAACCACCGTATTCAGATCTGGACCACGCATCACATCCATACCACGTCCTCTACCCCTCACTTGTGGCTGAAACGACATAGCTCTTTGTTGTGGCGGCATCGGTGGCACTAAAGCTCCTTGCATTCCTGATTGTGCTGCACTAATCTGCATCACCATTACTTTTTCCTTCAATTTCTTTTGCTTTAATTCGATCTCATCACTACAATATTTGGCATAGTGCCACACCTCATCAATCGGCTTTGCCTGCCAACAAATCAAATGATTCTTAATCATCTGCCCTACTTCAGGTCTTAACCCTTCAACAAATCTGAACCCGAAATGCAACATGTCCTTTGGTTCGACTGCTTCCTTACCACTGTACTCCTTGAAAGAGCTTTAACAATCTTTCATTAAAAGTATGTATGGACTCCTTGGTTTCCTGAACTGTCCTGCCAATCCTCTGCCAATCAATGTTTTTCGGGGAAATTCTAGTTTTCAGAAACTCGATCACCTTATAATAATTTTTCATTACCTCAGGTGACGGTGCGCCTGTAATCTTATGCCTCTCAGGTTCACTTGTTGGCCAGTCTACTGCCCTTTTGCATTCGACCCATAAATCAGCTGGCACAACTATCTCAAACAAGGTGTTCAAGTCTTCCCACAAACATTTGGAAAGTTTCACAAACCTCTCGGTCTGTTGGTACCATTCAACTGGCTTCTCTATCAATTTAGGATAATCATTAGTAAAAGACAATGGTGGTCATTACAACTCTGGCGGACGGTGTTAAAGCGGCGGTAAAACCACCAACAGGCCGGCGGTAAAAAAATTGGAATTATGACCGTGGCGGAAACCGCCAACAAAGACAGCCACTTTAACACTCCGACCGCCACGGCGGTAGAAAAAAACACCTCGGCGGTCACCGCCAACAGACAGGCGGAGGACAATGTACCGCCCACAGTATCACAACCTATCAATCCGCCACCTTTTCCGGGGCGGATTCACCACGGATAAAAACACGGCAGAAACAGCCATTTCAAAGGGAAAATGCTCACCTCTACACACTCCACGAGGAACGACGACACCATGGAGCCGGAACTCCATATTCTGCCAGCGATAGTCTTCCTGCTCCTATACGAGGATCATCAACGCCGGCGGCGAAGACCACGGTGAGTACTGCACCTACGACATAGGGAAGGGGGGAGGCAAAAACACAGGGACACACACAACCAACATCCCAACCCCCACCCGACCCTCACCCACTGCAACACACACACCAATGCATATCTATACATTACAGTAACACCCCCCCCCCCCCCCCCCCCGGAAGAATGCAAAGACAAAAGGAAATGAGTTGAACCATTGTAATATATCAAAATACAGTAAGCAAATATATACATATATATATATATATATATATATATATATATACACATTAAACAAAATATACACCACGATTAGTAGTACAGGTAATGCACCATTCATTGTCCGTGGACCACTGGGCCCAAAATGCATGGGCGAGGCCCACACAAGATACCTGATCAAAACGGAGAGAACACTGCAGGGGCATCAGATAGAAATACAACAGGCACCTCAGGGGGAAGGGAAGGGGGGCACCTCAGCCAGATGAGTGCACCACGCCAGATCCACAAGGGGGCTCCATGCCCATTGATGTATCCTGGGGAGTACAAAGCCACAGTCTCTCAAGTCTCTACAGTGGGTGGTTTGCCCACTGTTCAATCCTGGGGAGTGCAAAGCCACAGTCTCTCAAGTCTCTGCAGTGGGTGGGTTGCCCACTGTTCAATCCTGGGGAGTGCAAAGCCACAGTCTTTCAAGTCTCTGCAGTGGGTGGGTTGCCCACTGTACCATCCTGGGGAGTGCAAAGCCACAGTCTCTCAAGTCTCTACAGTGGGTGGTTTGCCCACTGTCCAATCCTGGGGAGTGCAAAGCTACAGTCTCTCAAGTCTCTACAGTGGGTGGGTTGCCCACTGTACCATCCTGGGGAGTGCAAAGCCACAGTCCCTCAACTGGATAACAGTCTCCACTGGTTCTGGAGGGGGACTGGTGCCCAGAGTGCAGCACACACCCCGTGACGGTCCCAGTTGCGTCACTGCCCCTGCCGCAAATGGGCTAGCGGTGCATTCCATGGCGGTCTTTGCCCTGTTCAGCGGTACCTGGCCTGTTTAGCGGTGCTCGCGTTGCCAGTGTCAGACCAGTTCAGCGGTGCATTCCGTGGCGGTCTTTGCCCTGTTCAGCGGTCCCTGGCCTGTTCAGCGGTGCTTGCGTTGCCAGTGTTAGACCTGTTCAGCGGTGCATTCAATGGCGGTCTTTGCCCTGTTCAGCGGTCCCTGGCCTGTTCAGCGGTGCTTGCCAAGATGGTCCTTCATTGCCCAGCAGGGCTGTGGCTGGCGGTCCTTCATGGGTCAGCTGGGCTGTGGCTTGCGGGGCGCTCCTGGCTAGCTGGGCTGTGGCTGGCTGTGGCCTCCTGGCCAGTGACTCTGGGGCTGGCTGTGGCCTCCTGGGCAGTGACTCTGGGGCTGGCGGTGGCCTCCTGGGCAGTGACAATGGGGCTGGCCTCCTGGGCAGTGACTCTGGCGGTGGCCTCCTGGCCAGTGACGATGGGGCTGGCCTCCTGGCCAGTGACTCTGGCGGTGGCCTCCTGGCCAGTGACAATGAGGCTGGCCTCCTGGGCAGTGACTCTGGTGGTGGCCTCCTGGGCAGTGACGATGGGGCTGGCCTCCTGGGCAGTGACTCTAGCGGTGGCCTCCTGGCCAGTGATGATGGGGCTGGCGGTGGCCTCCTGGGCAGCGGGGATGATGGCGGTCCTCCCCGCCGTGCTGCTCTTCCCAGACTTTGGAGATTTCTTCTGCCCCTTCCCCACCTTGGGAGGAGTCACAGCTGAGTCGACACTCCCCCCGGGACCCTTGTGAGAGGCTTTGCTGGCTGGAGTCTTCCCCCTCTCCCGCTGGGCACTGTCCAACTTCTGGTGCTTCACAGGGGGGGGGGTGCTGGCTGTGCTGTGGCTCTGTGCCACACTGGCTGTCCTGGTAGCTGGTGCACTCCACATACCTGTAAAACAGGCACCACTCGTCCCGGAGATTTTTTGGCTGAGGTGCTAGTACGGGACCTATGAGTTGGACGGGGGGGTGGTGGGAAATAGGTTAAGGGGGGCCAGGAAATGTTTTTGGGAGACACTGGGACGGGTAGATGGAGGGGGTTTGGGAGTGGAGGAAGAGGTGGTGGTTGTAGGAGGTGTAAGTTTTGTGGATTTGGGTGCAGGTGCATGGGCTGGAGGATGTTGTGAGGTGGATGGCTGTTGGGTGGGTGTGTGCCTGCGTTTGTGTATCTTCGGAGGGGCATCACAGACACACTGGGAGAGGACACAGGGGACATGTAAATGGGAGTGGGGGTGGTGAGTGCACGTGAGCAGGGTGTGGTGGTGGGTGTGCTGGTGTGGGACGTAGTGGCTGTAGTGGTAGTGCATGCAGGTGTGAGTGTAGAGGAGACTGGGAGGGAGGAGGGAGACGACGAGGAGGGGGACACAGTGGAGGCAGTGGATGTTGGTGTGTCTGTGTGTGTGTGATGCTTGCGTGAGTGCCTGTGGGATGTGTGGTGCTTATGTTTGCCTGAGCTTCCCTTGTTTGTTGACGTGTGTGCATGCTGGTCTGTAGGTGTGCTTGGGATAGGCTGAGGTACAGGGGATTGGGTCGGGGTGGAGGAAGTTGGAGGGGGAGGCTAGACACAGGGACAATGGCTGCCATCAGTGCTGAGCATAGAGTTTGCAGGGTTCAATGAAGGGCAGCCTGACCAGAATGAATGGCCTCCAGGAATGCATTTGTGTGTTCCAATTCCCTTTCTACACCCTGGATGGCATTCAAAATGGTAGACTGCCCAACAGTGAGGGACCTGAGGAGGTCAATGGCCTCCTCACTGAGGGCAGCAGAGGTGACAGGGGCAGGGGCTGAGGTGCCTGGGGCGAAGGTGATGCCCACCCTCCTGGGTGAGCGGGCACGGGCGAAGGCTGAGGGGCTGCTGGGGGGGCGGTGGTGGTAGGGGGGGTGGCGGCTGTACCTGTAGAAGTGGGGGACACATATTTTGCCACCACCACAAGGGAGCTCCCATCGGAGGACGAGTCCGTGTCGCTGGTTGCAGATCCTCTGACCGCTGTGCTCCCCTCAACCTCCGTCCCACTGGTGTATTCTGAGTCCGTGGTGTGGGCCTCCATGGCCATGTGGGATGCAGCTCCCTCGTGCTCCGGTGCCACTGTACCTCCGCCTGATGATGCTGATGCACACAAGAACAGGGAGACCACAAAAAGGGGGGGGAAGACAGAAGAAAGACAGGTTGAGTGCATGGCTTACCGCTACCGTTGGCGGACAACACAGCAGCCCCCTGTGCTACATCGCGCTGTTGGGCTCTACAGATGCAATTCCTGGGATATGGCCTACATGGCTATGGTCGACATCTGCACACATAGATGACACAGGGACATGAATGCCTGTACTTGGCACTCTACAGAGGTGGGGTGGGGTGCCACATGGCCTGCATTATGGAGGGGCCTAGCCTACGGAACTCGCCCTGGCCTAGGGAAACCCACAGCCCTCCTCCCCCACCCAGACACTTTCACTGCACGCAAAGTCCGCTGAATGATGTTGTACTCACCCCCTTGTGTCTGCTGTGATGCCCTAAAGCGCCCATCCAACTCAGGGTAGGCCACCGCCAGGATCCGTAAAATCAGGGGGGTCATGGTTCGAAGGGCACCCCTCCCAAGTTGGGAGGCCATCCCCAGCTGAGTCTCCACCATCTTCTTGCTCCAGCGGCGAATGTCCTCCCATCTTTTCAGGCAGTGGGTGCTCCGTCTGTGGTGGACCCCCAGGGTCCAGACGTCCTTGGCGATGGCACGCCAAATATCCTTCTTCTGGTGGGCGCTGACCTACATGACATGTACAGGGGAAGAAGAGAAGTCATTAACAACTGCACTGTCTAAGTGAGTGGCCCACATCCCTACCCTTGCCATGTGGCACATGCATTCACAGTCCTTCATGCACGCAGAACTGTGCCCCCTTCATTCTTACAACCAGCCCTCTCCACACAGGCATAGCCCATACAACATGCTCCCTGTGTACTTACCTGTTGGTCTGGAGGACCGTAGAGTAGCGTGTACTGGGGGAGGACCCCGTCCACGAGCTTCTCCAACTCCACTGCAGTGAAGGCAGGGGCCCTTTCCCCAGGCGCACGAGCCATTGTCTCTTCCAGACCGAGGTCACAGCAGCACTTGCAGTGTAGGTCCTCTCCTGTCGAAGATCAGGTATCGAGTGATTGAACAGATAGAAAATGGCGGTCACGTCCGCGGCGGTGCGTACCATCACCACCGGCGTACATCATCATTGGCTCCTGGGACCCATAGGGTCCAATGTTAACCAATGCAGCATTGCGCCGCGGTCTTTGACCGCCTACCGCGACGGTGTACAACGCCAGCGCAGTTACCTCACATCCCATTGTCCCACTTTAGAGGTCAGGCAGCCGCCATTTCAGGGGCCCACATGCCCTAATTACCAACTGCGTCACACAGACCTAGGCCTTGTCGCACAACACAAATACAGGCCACATTTTGTGTATGAATGGTGTTCTGTGTAGACTGTGGGTACATACCTCTGAGTTGTTTGACTCTGTGGTCGCTGTTGTCATTCCTAGGCACCGTCTGCTGGGACATGTGAGGAGATGGTGGAATCCTCCGGTGTACCGACCGCTGGTGGACCTGTTGACAATGGAGGAAAGACTTTTGATCATCACCTACAGGTTTGACCGTGCCACAATCCAGGAACTGTGTGCCCAGTTGGAGCCTGACCTGATGTCAGCAATCCGCCATCCCACAGTGATCCCCCCTCAAGTGCAGGTGCTATCAGTGCTCCATTTCCTTGCAAGTGGGTCATTTCAAACAACAGTGGCCATGGCATCAGGGATGTCCCAGCCTATGTTTTCCAACGTGTTGTCCAGAGTGTTGTCTGCCCTGCTGAAACACATGCGGAGCTACATCGTTTTCCCTCAGGTGGAGGATTTGCCTACAGTTAAAGGTGACTTCTATGCCCTTGGACATATCCCCAACATCATAGGTGCCATTGCTGGGACCCATGTAGCTCTGGTCCCCCCCCCACAGGAGTGAACAGGTGTACAGGAACCGGAAGAGTTATCATTAGATGAATGTACAGATGGTATGTTTGGCAGACCAGTACATCTCCCAGGTAAATGCTATGTTCCCTGGCTCTGTGCATGACGCCTACATCTTGCAGAATAGCAGCATCCCTTATGTGATGGGTCAACTCCAGAGGCACCGGGTGTGGCTATTAGGGGACTCTGGTTACCCCAACCTGTCATGGCTACTGACCCCAGTGAGGAATCCCAGGGCAGAGGAACGCTACAATGAGGCTCATGGGCGGACTAGGAGGGTGATCGAACGCACCTTCGGCCTCCTGAAGGCCAGGTTCAGGTGCCTGCATATGACAGGTGGATCCCTATTCTACTCACAAAAGAAGGTGTGCCAGATCATCGTGGCCTGCTGTATGCTTCACAACTTGGCTTTGCAACGACAGGTGCCTTTTCTGCAGGAGGATGGTCCAGATGACGATGTTGTGGCAGCTGTGGAGCCTGTGGACAGTGATGAGGAGGAAGCAGAGGAGGAAGACATTGACAACAGGGACTCAGTTATCCAGCAATATTTCCAGTGACACACAGGTGAGAACACATTCCTGCCTACTATAAGTACTTTCACACTTCTACCTCTATCCTGTCTGTCGATTTCAACCGGTATATGGTAACTGAGTTGTACATTTCCCTTACGGTTTCACAGGTGTGGTTTCCAACGTGTCATCTGCTTAGATTCCTCATAGACTTGAGATGTGTGACATAGGTGTGTTGACATTACATTTGAAAACGCATTTTGTCACTGACATTGCTAATACACATTTTCGAACTCACAGACTGACTACAGATTGTTTTGTGCTTCAAGGGTGTTTATTGAAGTGCTCAATATTGGAGGGGGGTTGTAATATGGTGAAGGGTGATGGTGGAGGAATGTCCATGGCAGAGTCCAGTCTATTAGTCTCACAGGTGCATTGCCCATATGGGCATAGGAAGTGGAGCTGGGGCAGTTTAAATATAAACAGGGTGACAAAGTGGGACAGTGGGATGACAATCAGGGTGGTCTCATTTCTTGGCGGGGGTCTTGGCATCGTGCTCTGTCTTGTTCCTGGATCTCAGGGACCGCTTGCGGGGTGGTTCTCCGTCTGCAGGGGGTGGGGTGCTGGTGTGGTGGTCCTGTGGCGGTGCCTCCTGTCCACTAGCGCCGGCAGAGGTGGTGGGCAGTTCATCGTCCAGGCTAGTGTCAGGGGCCCCTTGTAGTGCCACAGTGTCCCTCCTGGTGTTGAGTATTTCCTTCAGCACCCCTACAATGGTGCCCAGGGCGGAGCTGATGGTTCTGAGTTCCTCCCTGAACCCCAAAGACTGTTCCTCCTGCATGCGCTGGGTCTCCTGAAACTTGGCCAGTACCGTTGCCATCTTCTCCTGGGAGTGGTGGTATGCTCCCATGATGGAGGAGAGGGCCTCGTAGAGAGTGGGTTCCCTAGGCCTGTCCGCCCCCTGTCGCACAGCAGCCCTCCCAGTTACCTGTGTTTCTGGGCCTCCGTCCCCTGGACCGTGTGCCCACTACCACTGCCCCCAGGTCCCTGTTGTTGTTGGGGTGGTGGGTTATCCTGGGTTCCCTGTAGTGGTGGACACACAGCTGATTGACGTGTCCTGGGGACGGAGGTATGGGCCCGCTGGGTGAGTGCTGTGCTGGTGTTACCAGAGGGTGGAAGCTCTGTGGTGGCCTGTGACTGGGTGTGGGGAACCAACTGTCCCGAGGCCCACGATGGTCCGGGCTGGTCATCTGGATCCAGTTGGACAGAGCTGCTGTCATCACTGTGGGCCTCTTCTGTGGGTGGGGTGGAGATGTCTGGACCCTCCTGTCTGGTGACGTTGGGTAGGGGTCCTGCAGGGGTGTAAAAGCATGATTATTGCATCTGTGTGTGTCATGGTGTGCAATGGGTGGGTGACCGTGTACCCCAGTGCTAGCATTCCTGTGTGGGGGCTTGTGTGATGATGGTTGAGGGGGGTGTTATGGGTATGTGCAGTGGGAATGCTTTCGTGATGGGTGTCCATGCTTTGTTGTGTCAAGCAGGGCTTGGTGTTGGGATGTGTGGTTTGTGTTATTAGTACATTTGTGAGGAGTTGGAGTGATAGGGGAGGGGGCGTGGGTGGGGGTCTGTGATAGCATGTAGGTAGGGTGGGGGATATGATAGTTAAGATTTGACTTACCAGAGTCCATTCCTCCACCGACTCCTGCGAGGCCCTCAGGATGCAGAATCGCCAAGACCTGCTCCTCCCATGTTGTTAGTTGTGGGGGAGGAGGTGGGGGTCCGCCGCCAGTCCGCTGTACCGCGATGTGGTGTCTTGAGACCACGGAACGCACCTTCCCCCGTAGGTCGTTTCACCTCTTCCTGATGTCGTCCCGATTTCTTGGGTGCTGTCCCACTGCGTTGACCCTGACGACTATTCTTCGCCATAGCTCCATCTTCCTTGCAATTGAGGTGTGCTGCACCTGTGTTCCAAATAGTTGTGGCTCTACCAGGACGATTTCCTCCACCATGACCCTGAGCTCCTCCTCCGAGAACCTGGGGTGTCTTTCCCGTGCCATGGGGTGGTGTAGGTGATGTGTGGGGTGGTGTATGTGGTGATAAGTATGGTGATATGTAGTGGTGTGTGGTGTTTTGTGCGTGGAAGTAGTGTGGTTGATGGTCTGGTGTGCCTGTGGATGCTTGGTAGTAGTTTGTAGTGTCTCTCTCTGCCCTTCTCTCTGTGTTTTTGTCGTAGGGGTTTGTGGGTGATGTGGGTGTGTGTTTTATATTGTATTGGGTGTGTGGGAATGGTGTGTGTATGTGTATCAGGTGTGTGTATTTCGAATTGTCCGATGTGGTTGTGTTTTGCAAATGTGTGTGTATTTTGAGCGCGGCGGTGTGTACCGCCAATGGAATACTGCGGTTGAAAGACCGCCACGTGGATTCGTGTGTTGTGATAGTGTGGGCGTATTTCTGTTGGCGTGACGGCGGAGGTTTTGTTTTCACCAGTTTATCACTGACCTTTGGTGTGGCGGACTTGTGTGGGTGTCTGGATTTTGTCGGATTTCGAGATGTGGGTCGTAATAGCTGTGGCGGAATTCCGCGGCAGCGGCAGTGTGTTGGCGGTCTTCTGCACGGTGGTAATCGGCTTTTACTGCCAAAGTTGTAATGACCGCCAATATGTCACTTCGATGCCATTTGACATGAACAAACTGTCCTCCTGGAATTTCTCTCATCAGCAACATTTTAACTGCTTCTCCTTTCTCTGCTCCCTCTGTTACCCCTTCTGAGTCCCGTTTTAGTTTATCTTTCCTTTTCGCCCATCTGCCTTCCCACTTCTCTAGTGCTTCCTAAATCTGCGCACTCTGCGGCAAATCTCTTAAATGTGCTTTCATTCCTGCCGACCTCATATTTTCAAAATCTTTTGCCTCAAAATCTAATCTGTAGCTTCGTCTTAAATGTTTCTTTGTTTTAAGATCAATGTCATGCTTTTCTGTTACTTCCGCTAATTTCTGGTGTATTTTCCCAACTTCTTTTGTAATCCTCGGACACAAATATCTTAGCACTTCTTCAGTATAGGATTCTAACCTATTCAATCCCATTGTTCTCTCAAATAATTCATTTGCCTCGATATTTAATCCTACTCAATTCAGTTGCTCTTCCCCCTTTGAGGCACCTCGCGAAGAATTTAAACTATCCAGCCAACTAGTTAACTGCTGTGCTGTTAACTCTTGTAATGAAATGTTACCCGCATTAGTGGCTGGCAGCTGTTGTATCCCTGTTCCCGAAACTTGTGGGGTCAAAAGTCTCAAGCCTTGATTGGCTTCTGGCAAAGCTACAAGAGGGCTAAATCCCACAGGAGACTTAGGCTCACCTGGACAAGTACTTGTGGGTAATGCCGACTGTACTGAGTCTCCCATTCCCCTTCTCACCGGACTCTGTGACATCTCTGTCTGTCCTCCTGTTTCTACTTTCTTCTGGGCATATAAAGGTACCACTGGACCAACAGTAATTGGTAGCAATATTACATCTGGGGCTGCTCTAGCACCTGCATTTTGTGTGAGTGGTACTCCCATCACTTGATTCATAACTGGTGCAGGATCCAGTGATGCTCCTGTTAATTTATTAAACCTCGACACATTCTATATCTGATCTGGTGGCAATAACATTGGAGTCAGGTCAGTCTGAACTAGCATTGGCTGTGGATGCACCTGCTCCCTCGGCACCACAATATTTGAAACAGTCTCAAGAGTTGGTATGTTCGGGTAAATGTATTTATTTAATCTCTCAGTCCGTCCCAAAATTCTCCAATTGGTCCACCTTATCAAGGGATATGACTCTAACCTATCATTTTTGTTTACCACTTGTCTACGTTATTTTGAGAGACAAGTTCCATTAACATGATTGGTTCTTTTGTCGATGAGAACATCGTCCGGTTCTTCAGGTAACAAAATAGTTGCCCCCAGCTCTTTGTCAGTAGCTCCATTTTTCAAGTCCTGGGAAAGTACATTTAGCCTACTCTACACATAATTGTATCAATTAGTTCTGATCGTCTCCTATCCACTGGTGAGTTTGCAGATTTCTCTAGCAGAGCTCGTTGCTGAACTCTGTACAGTTCAACGTCCTTTTCTCCAGTTCCAGTCCTCTGCAGCTCATCGCGTCTCCATCTTAAACAAGCAAGGCCCAGCGTCGACCAGGACATATGGCATTGCAAACACAGATTATATAATTAATTATGATATATTAATAAAAAAATGTTAAACATTTCATATTATTTAGTACTGTTAACACAGATGGTGACCACTCCCCGTGGGCACATTTTGCACATTAGACGTTATTTTCATTTGTTAGTTTTCAATATTGTTTTTCTCATTAGTATGTATATGCAAATCATAAGAATATTCTCATATTAGCATATCTGCTGCAACACTTCTATCTAAGAAAGTTTCCATATTTCATTGTACATAGCATAGATTAATCTTTTAGAGCGCTGTTTCCTAGGACCTAACAAAACCTCCTGCAAGTCTATCTCTTCAGAAAGTGTGTTAAGGTGTTCTTTAACTGGGCTAACGTGTTAGACTGTACCCATTGCTGGCACAGTTTACCCACATTGTATGTAGTAGCTATCCCTGTGTGTTGACCTCAGATAAAGCGAGAGTCTGGCCCGCTAAACTTGAAACCCCTTGAGGAATTTAAAAAACGTGCCTTACATCCATTGGTGTCTACAGGCCAAAGTAACCACCCGCCAGGACTGGAAAGTGAAGAATTATAGGTAACAGCCTGAATCTTTGCATCTAGCTCTTCCTCTGTGACATTCAGGAAGAATTGCCAATCATTAAACTTAGCCAGTGTGGGGATGCTGGGCGTGTTCATGTCTTTTATTTTTGCTAACCCCAGGCAGGATGTCTGTTGAATGGTGTCATTTAAAAAGATCCGTTGCACAGGAATCAGGTATGCTCTAAACAAAGCTTCCCTACCCTGAATTTGCCAATCTTGTGCTCCCCATACACTTTTCAAATCAATAGTGTCCTTCCAGTGATTGTAAACTTCAACTGCAAGGAGGGAAACAAAGGAATCTGAATAAATCAGTTTTGTGTCTGTTAGCAAAATTTTCCTAATTTTTGAAGGAGGTAATATGAAAAAATATGAATCAGAATGTTTTGTGTCATGCCCAGAAAAATAAGCAAATTTCTCTAAATAACCTTTTGGGCTCCCCACCGGTGGTGTTGAACAATGTTTCCACTGTGTGTAGTTAAGTACTGGTCTGTGTCTAGTTGCACGGTGCAGGTAGTAATGTCCCCAATTATTATAGCAGAACATTTCCCCATAATTCATTATATTCACATATACATTATCACTGTCAAATACTGAATAGTCCTTCAATTCAGTTAACATAGAATAAATTGTCTGGACATCCCAATCATCAGATACAACACCAGGTGTAATAACATCTGTCATAGATATTTTAAATACATATGGAATTTAAATAACCTCAGTTGGCCCATATATTTCAAATGGAACTTTGTCCCACACAATCCCATCAGAAATGGGTACAGCTGAAACGTTCACTGGGGACAAGTCTCTGCGGACCTTGTGTGAGGAATGATATGGAGTTAAAACTTCATCCACAGGCTCTGCAGAGGAGAGTTCAGGAATGCAATGATCTTTCATGAGCAAAAAGAAAACATTCACAAAACCAATCCATAAAATTAAGGCAGAAAGTGTCAGGCTAAACCATAGATAGTTCCAGGGGTATATTAAGAATTAGTTTTAAGTCATAGATATAGCTTACGTATCCTTGAAACGTTTTCAGTCACTGGGGTGGATGAGTCTGAAGAAAAGTCATCCATGTCGATGAAGTAACCAGAGGCAGTCTCTGCAAACACGGGAGCAAGTGCAGTACTTGTAGATGGGTCTGCTTCACATGGAGACTCATAGTAGATGGTGCCATCAGTCTGTGTTGTATTGGTGTATAAAACGGCCAAATCTTGGACAGGAGTTGTCGTTGAAGTGGTAACAGGAACCAGCAAGAGCTCATTTTCCACCCTCCCCATGATCGAGGAGGAATTTGTAGCATTGTTGGACATTGTTGCATAGTCCAAAGTAGTGTTGTTCATTCTATTCTTAAGAGGTATG
Source organism: Pleurodeles waltl (assembly GCF_031143425.1). Taxonomy (NCBI): domain Eukaryota; kingdom Metazoa; phylum Chordata; class Amphibia; order Caudata; family Salamandridae; genus Pleurodeles; species Pleurodeles waltl. Next base: position 396,789,872 of record NC_090451.1, read on the forward strand.
TCCTGTTGGGTAGTGAGAGGGGATCGGGAACTATCCAAGGGACCTCTTGCTCTACTGTGCAGGATCGGCCACATGGTGAAGTTTGACATTGTCAATAGAGATGACTCTGTTTCCTCGTGAACCAGGCAGCGGTGGCAAGACAACAGTTCTGGTACCTTGTACTCCCAGGACTGAGACCGGTGCTCTGTAGGATGGACCGGATTGCTTCTTCACAGTGATCTTTTCACGAACCAGATCCCCAACTTATTGGGAATCCAGCCAGTGGAAGTTGTTGGTATATCCCTTATTACTAAGGCGGCAGCACTGGTGGATGATTTATCATTACGAAATTGCTGAAGCTCCAGTAAGACAGTGAGATGTTCATTTATGTCAAAAGATGTTTCTGTTGCCACCATACCAGAGCCATCAAGATCTGGGACATACATAGGTATCCCAAAGAGAACCTCATAGGGAGTGCATCCCCCCAAGGACCATCTTGGGAGATTATTCAGTGCTCTCTGGACCCCATATAGGTGATGAAGCAAGCTGCGACCAGAACCTAATACTCTACCTGTTAAGGACTGCTTTAGATCACGGTTCCGCCTCTCTAAAACTGAATTTCCCTCAGGATGGTATGGTGAGGAGTAATGGAGTTCAACACACATCATCCCCATGGTGTCCCTGAATGCCTTGGAGACAAATGCAGGGCCCTGGTCCGAATGGAATGCTGCAACCGCATATATACTGATAAAGATCAGCAAGTCTTTTATAACAGTTTGAGCGTCAGCCGACTGCTGCAGCCATACCCACAGGAATCTAGAACAAGAATCTACAGCGACTAGGATGTATTTGTATGCACCATCTGGTTGAAGTGGGCAACAACGGTCCAGGTACACACATTGTAATGGCCTGCTGGACCCTACGAGGGATGTCTGTGGTGGACGTTTGATATTAGAGCCCTTTATTTGCTGGCAAATATCACAACAAAGAACATATTGCTTTGTCTTTTTGTATAGACCTGACCACCTTTTCTTTTCTGCAAGAGTGTAACTGTGGCCGAAATACCAAAATGAGCAGAGGCGACACCCTCATGTGCTGCTTTCACTAACTCTAATCTCTGGTCTTGGTTGGGGATTGCATGGTCTCCAACCCCAGGAAGTGTTGCATAAGCAAAATTCTGCGCACTGATGTGGGGAGAATACTTTGTAGTGTACCCTTTTGGGAGGGGCTTGCCATCAGCCCAAGCTTTCACGGCAGCCTGAATTTCATTATCCAATCTCGTATGGGAATGAGTCACTGCAGCCACAGAAGCCGTAGTTTCTACGGATTTGGCTGCTTCGTCAGCCAAAGTGTTACAGATAACGTGTACTCCTACACGTTGGTGGGCCAATGTATGTACTACATGAACCCACATTAGCGTATCCTTAAGATCAGCCACTCTCCCCCACAATGTCTTGTGGTTTATGGTGTTCCTTTAGAATCTCTAAATCCGTTCAGCTTCCAATGATTAAGATAATCATTGTAGGATTAGACACAGTAATATGAGTCGCAGACTACTAAAGTCACTCTTCCTATCTATGTGTGTTCTAGCACTAAAATGAGGGATTTGAGTTCAGCCAACTGAGCTGTGCAGTCCCCTAGGGTCTGCGTGTAGGTATTATGAGGGTAAAATACTCCATCCTTCATTGTTCGACTCACGGCTGGGCAAGCTGCTGAGTATTGATGTTTGACACCTACAGCTGGTTGCGCTGAACCATCAGTATAAATGACAGTATGGTTGTTGTCTAAAGGCAAAATATTTAGAGGAGCGGACATTCCTGTTCGTACTGGAGACATTCCTGTGTCTGGAGTTTCGGATCAAAGATGTAATCAACATCAGTAGCAGTCAGAGAGGTTGCCCACTGAATCCAACGTGGATGTAATGCTTTAGCATTAGGAACGCTCGCTTTGGTGACGGCATCTAAGGCTGGCACCAGGTTAACAACAATGATGTGTTTCCCTTGGGCAAGTGGCCTCTCCTTTATGACAGCCATCTGAACTGCAGTTAGAATTTTTTCTGTTGGTGCAAAACATTGTTCTGCATTTGAGTATAAGTGTGATTGATATGCTATGGGCACCGTGTCATCTTCATTGAAGGTGTCATAAGTAAACCCAATGGCACCAGTAATTCTTCTGATGACTAGATATGTGTTATTGTCACGTGTGTTTAAGTGTTCGGCTTCCAGCATGTCCTGTTGCAATTCCCTAAGGATGCGTGTGTGTCCAACTGTCCAGTGTCTGCTAGAAAAATCTGGACGTATTAAGTCATAAAGTGGCTTGATACGTTGTGCATAGTCAGGAATGTATGTTCTGCCAAAATTGAAGAAACCAAGTAAAGACTGTAGTTTCTTTAAAGTGTAGTTGTGCACATTTCTCTAGAAAGTGCGGGCCAAGCTCTTCCTCTGGTTCAACAGCTCATATCCCAGGAATAATACACTTAGAAAGGTAATCCTACTTTTCTTAAAGTTTAATTTATAACCAACCTCTGCAAACCCCAATATTATTTGATCGACCCTAACAAGATGAATGTTGAGGTCGTAGTCTGTGAGATAAATGTCATCCACATGGTATAACACCTCGGGATCCATATCATGTAATATTGATGTTACTCAGGCTGAGAACAGCCCTGGGGTAAACGGCAAAATCTTTCGTGAGCCAAATGAGAATGCAATTAGGTCCCGACTTTCTTCCGCTAAATTCTGGCAGAAAAACCCAGAAAAACCAGTTGGAAATATCTAATGTTGTTTTATGTTTCTTGTGCACTATATTGTTTATTTAGTGTTGTGCTATGTGAATTTTGATATGGCATATGTATGTGTATGACTGATTAAATGGCAATAATCTAAGACTATTCTATAGGATTGGTCTGACTTTTCAACCGGAAATAACGGATTATTCATTGCAGAAGCACTGGGCTCAACCAGTCCCTGATACTCTAGCTCAGTGAGGATCTCCCTCACCGGAGCTTTTGCTTCATATTTAACAGGATATTGTGTCTGAGGTTGGGGTGCAGACCTGATAGGTATTACATGACATGGCGAGTCCTTATCTCAACCTACATGATTGCAGTATAACGCAGGTGCCTGCGCTACAGCCAATTTTACAGCGTAGACTTCTTTTTCTTCTTCTGGAACAAGATTAGAGAAAGAAGGCAAAATTACATCTTCCCCATGTGGGAGTTTGCGGAAGTTCCCGGGTGGCCAATCTCTTTTCGGCCAATAGGATATCACAATTAAGTTTCTCCCAAAATATCACACCGATGGTGCATTCTACGTCTCCCTCAATTTGAATCTTCAAATCATAAACTCTATTTAGTGGGAGTATGCGCCTGTCCACCGTTTCAACTGCAATAAAATCACTAGTTGCTGTCGCATCCAGATGATCCTTCAGACTCTGGTGACATATCTGACCTCTGCTGCGCTGTCTAATAGTGTCACTGCCCACTGCATGTTCTTCAGCAGTGTCTCAAGTGTACTGGCATTTTTAACTGACAGTGCTGCCACCTTTTTCTTTTTAAAATTTGGCTTTTGTTGTGATGTTTTTTTTTTTTTTGACTGTAGACTGTATTGAGTCTTTCTTTTGTTTCACGTATTCAGGACGTCGGTCAGGAGGGCCTCCACTCTCGCTACGTCTATCTGATGTGTCCTGAAAGGAACGAGAGGGAAGTGAATCAATATATCTGTCAGGAGTTTTTATATTCTCCCTGTTTCTGAGAGTGTACCTCCTTTTGGAGTTCTCAGGATGTGGCGGGTCTGCTCTCTGCTTCTGTCTATCTTTAAATTGTCTTGGCTTATCCCAGCACTTTTTAGAACCCTCCTGCGCCTGTTTTGTACCTTCCTTAAGGGTGGTACTCTGTAATTCTAGCTTCTTCGGTTTGGCTCCCAGACTATCCCGTCCTATACTAGTATAGGTATCGGAAATCATTTTTGGTAGCTGTCTCTCCTGTTCCAAATGTGGAGTTTCTCGGAGACGCTGGTTTATAGCCAATGCTACTGCTTCCCCTTTAATTTTACTGAGTATTATTGAGGAAACTACGTCGAAGTTACGCATTAATTTTATCCCCAAATCTAGGGCAGATGCTGCCCCATGCTCATTCTGTATTTGTTTTAACACTTCCGGTAAATTGGCAAGTGTCGGGATACCCTGCATGGTGGTATATATTGCTGCAAAGACTGTACCCCATGTGGGAAAAAACAGCTTCCAGCTGATTTGTTTTCTGGGCTATCCAGAATGGTATTTCTCCCGTTCTGTGGGTACTTTACCCATAATAGTATGTACTGTTCATGGATTAATCCCAGTAGCCAATTGGTATCCAGCAGGTGCTGGTGGTGCTGGACGCGCTGGTGTTGTGTTCAAAGTCCTCATTAGGAACTGAACAAGTCATCTGTATAGTGCTATGATCTCATCGTATAAATTTTGTAGATCTGCTGCTTGCATATTTTGTATACCTGGGTGAGGTGTGTATGTGGCAAACATGGGCCACGTTGGTCCATCATTACCTAAGGAACCTAATCTCACAAGTTGAATTACATGTGGTAGGGCACCTTTGAACCAGTTCTGATGCTCTTGATAAGTGAGCGGTATTTCATGATACTGGTATGCTTGATATCATTGAGGTACATATGTGGCATATGTGTGAAATGTGACTGACCTGCGGCTTTTCCTCAGTAAAGTTGACCCAGAAGTAGAATGTTTCTGTTTGGTAAGCTTCATTAACTTCTACTATGAATGTAACATTCCCGCCCCCATCTGTTAAGCCATGCGCTACTAGATGTAATGGTAATGCTTGTTTAGCATTCTCAGGAATGTCTATGGCGTTTACCATATTTGACAAGATGGGTATAAGAGATGGAACACCAAGTGGGGAGTATAGTCCTTTTTATGAGTTCGAACTCGAACAACCTACAGCCTATTTAGGTGTTCCCTGTTCAGCTGAGGAGGATCTTCCCAAAGACCACGGACGTCTCCATATAATGGTACTTAGGGTACCTGTTGTCTGTGAGACAGTGATAGTCGGGGTGTCTGTAAATTAGTGCCTAATCACCATCGTTGGTGGTGCCATGTCGTAGTTGGACTCTTGCTCTAGGCAAGACCGCTGGTTTAACAGTATGACAGTACTTATGTTTGTAGGTTACTATGCCTATCCTACAAGTCGTAACTGTAGTCCCAACCCTTACGGCTCACTAGCAGTACCTCACCAAAAACCCAAACAGTTAAAGATGATTTGTGGCAGTCTTTACACATGGGCTCAAGAGTATGACATCTCATGGAGTGTCATGGTTAAATGGAGATCACCCCTTTCTCATAGATACATCACGTCTCAACCAAACACAGGCAATAACAAAGATGTAGTAATGTTTCAATAGTTTGTATTCAACACAATCTGCGGTAAATTGCATGGGCTGCAATGATTAGGATAATGAACAGTGCAAGAGACAGAATTGTAAAAACAAGATTCATGATTATGAAGAGCCCCACCATCTTGCAGTAGCATGCAAAGACATAGAGTGCATAATATGTCCTATTACCCTATTCTGATAGACCTAACATTCTACCTAAAGGAGAGCTGGGTATGTTAAACCTAATCTGCCAATTCCATATCCCTGAGAAGAGCTCCCAACCCTTGTTACCTTGGAATGAGGTCTCTAGCTCAGACTCCATAGGAACACGAAGTCCGGGTCAGCGTCAACGTGACATGCAGCATCAATAGCAACAAAGGTATCTGTCGGAACCCCTCTGATTTTCTGTCAAAAGGGAGGTGTATTTATACAGATCTACTTGGAGTCCTGACGTAGGTTGTTACCAAAAAATAGATAACACAGCATGCTTGGGACGGTAATTAATATAAACAATTCCCTCAAAAGCGTGAAGAGGGAAAGTACCTAATGTGAACACCTACAGTTCGTTTGTCTTTGTCGCTCGATTTGATGCCTTAGCCCAGTGGTACTAATAACATAAACTTAAACAAATGGCCTAACTATAAACACAGCAGCCACCTTAGAAGAATTAATTTTAAAAAATTGGCTAAGACTGAGCAAGCCAAGTAGGTTAAAAGTCACTAGGTGACAGGGGCACGAGTCTGCGATCCAAAGGCTAAGCAAACTCCTGTCATCTTATTTTTTTAAAAATAGGATTCACTACAACGCACAATTGAGCTAGCGCTGTTATGCATCATTTTTCTTAAATCTGGCCCTATGATTCATATCAGCAATTAATAGGAGATGAGTATCTACGTGTAAGACCGTTTTCAAGAGATTTGCACTGTTACAGAAGGCTGAGATGATTCCTGAGCTTCTCTTTTGGCCTGGCACTAAGACCAAAAAGTCTTCCTTGTCCAGACCAGATCAGATTTAGAAACTTTATCAGTACATTCTAAAATGCTATTTTCATGTTGCAAATGTCCTTATTTTGCGAATCGGGCCGTTTGCGACATGAAAATAGCTACGTACACCTGGTCCTAGGACCCACATCTTGGTGAATAATAGACGCACCTATGCTATGGGGAACATTATGAAGGTGTCTAGCAAATTTATTCTCCACAATCTGCAAATTTGTGCAATCAATGTAACCCCATATATCACTATTAAAAGCAACCACCTCTACCATTTCTGCCAGGTAAATCATCATTAAAACATTCAGTTTGTTTCACCCTCATAGAAGCAAAATCTGCAACAGAACCAATTGCCTGCATAAATAAATTATTTTTTAAATTTAGGGGGGAGGGTCCAAGTGCACTCAGAATCAAACAAGACTCTCAGGTAGCGAAACAAATTAAATATGGAGAATTTCTGGTTATCATTTGTGACTTACTGCACTTAGTGGGCAGGTCCAGGTTGTCCATAAAAGTCACAAATTGATCCATAAGCTTTTGTAGCCATTCCGCACCTCTTGCTAATAAGACTGCCTCATCTATGTAGATCAATGCAGGGAGGGGACGGTTTCCAACTTTACAGAGCTCTATACCATTAATAAGCAAGAACTTTTTCAGGTTAATTAGGGAGGGGCCCGCGGAGAGAGAGAGACTCACTCTAGTCTCTCCGCGGGCACGTTCGGCAGGACAGGAAGTGGCGCAAAAGATCGGGATAGGCTCCAGGTAAGTGGGGAAGGGTTTAAGGTTTAAGGGTTAAAAGGGGTGTGGGAGGAGGGATCGGCCTCTTTCCGCGCCGACCTTTGAGCGGGGTGAAATTTGGCGTCCGTGGGGTGTTTTGTTTATTCTGGCGAGTGCGCGCGGTTAAGTTTCTTTTTGTACTAGTGAGGCTCACGGCCTCGTTTGAAATTGCATACGCGGCTCTCCGCCGCTATCACCGCTCAGCACCATGGCAACCAGCCACGACGCTGAGGCGGTAAAGGCCGCGCTTCACGTCCTGGGTGAAGCTGGCCGATCCGATCTACTCAGGCCTGGTGTCCTGGACGCGGGCTGCGTTGAGCCGGGTAGCGGCAGTCATTGCTGCATGTTCATGACCAGAGAGGGAAGGGGACAGGGAGGGTACCCAGGAGTCATTTAACCCTTCAGGGGGGCGAGCCCAAAGCGCTCCAAGCCCCCAGCTACATAATGCGGGGGATGTAGGTCCAGGCCAGGAGCTAGAGGGGCCAGAGGTGAGGCAGGCCCATTTTTTTCCCAAGTTGGGTCCCCAGGGGACCAGATGGTTATGGTTAGGGGAGAGGGCCCTGATACTCACCCAGAGACAGGTGGTCAGCCCATACCTGGGCCCAGCAGTGTGTGGGCCCCTTTGGACTTGTCTTGCCCTAAGGAGGACCCAGCCCACATTGGGGGCCCTGGGGCCCCGGTCAAAAAACACGGCAAGTACACTGCAAAGGGCAAGGGGGGTTGCCAAGCCCAAGACAGTGAACAGGCAAGGCAAGAAGCCCAAGTTTGGGGTGGGGGAAGGGCCTGAGGGCCCAGTTCTTGCAGGTACTCAGGTGCAGGGAGGCTGGGACCAGGAAGCCAGGATTAGAGAACAACGTCGGGTTGTTGCGGAAACTGAGGCAAGATGGGCCCAGTTGTGTAAGGACCAGGAGGAGGCAGGGGCCTGGGGTAGGCTGAGTAAGGGGGCGACAGAGGGCCCCGATGCCAGGGGGCCACAGCCGTCTGGTTCAGGTGCCGGTAGTTGGGTATGGGTGCCACAGGTAGAGGAAGGGAGGTGTCAGGAGGCATGTGTGGCCGGGGGACCAGTCTGCACGGGAACCCCAGTGGTGCACACGGCCACGTGGGGAGAAGCTGAATAATGCCAGCAGCTGAGGTTGGCAGAAAGAAGGCGACACCACCGGGTCGCAACATGGCCCTGGCACATTGGTCTGAAGCAATAAAGGGGTCTTCGACGGCCTTCTGTACACCGCTGGATCGTGAGTATCACACGGATGGTTTGCGCCATGTGGGGCAAGAAGTAACCGCTGAGAGGTCGGCAAGACCGAAGGGCAGTGTCGCGAACAGGTGTGAGTGGGATGTTGATGATGAGGTTGAGTTCGATTATGATGAAGAAGGGGATGAATGGGAAGATGGAGAGATTCGTGGGGAGGAGGTGAGCGGTGTCAAAGGGGGGGCGAGGGCGCAAGTGCGGCGCAACCTCTTCTTCTGCTTTTGTTTTACAGGACACCGGGTCGGCTGACAGGCCAACTGGAGTGCGGCAAGTGATGGCGCGGGGTCGGATTTTGAATAAGGTTGCACAGCCTTTGGGGGCACAGGATAGAGGTAAGGGGAGATGGTGGTCGGTTTGGGGTCACGGGCGGTCACCAGTGGTTTATGCATGCGTAAGTCCATTAGTGTGGGGGACGGCTCAGTGCTTGAGACAACCATGGTTGGGATAGGGCAAGGTGGGGACACGACTAAGGCTAAGGAGGCCACTTCCATAATGGTTACAGAAACGGCCACTCAGAAGTCAGGGGAGGTTACGGGGGCTGACGACAAGGAGGGGGGAAGTCATAGGAAGCGGCTCCCTTACATGGGTTTGGCCATGCCCCTGGGATCACATGTGGTGGACAAAACCAAAGCGAGAATTTGGAAACACGAATATGTGCATGTTTTTAAGCTCCTGCATAGGGATATTCAGGCCAAGGAGGGATCCAAGGAAGAGGAGTGGGAACTAGCACGCAGGCCTAGAGTTCCAATCACGATGGATAATTGGATGTCGCCCTTTTTGATCTTTGCCAGCATTTATTGTGAAAAATACCCAGACAGAGCCATAGTGCTTTTCAAATATATGGATATGATACAGAAGGCACAGATGCATTTTGGAGGTTTCCCATGGCTGAGCTATGACGAAGAGTTCAGGGCTAGGGTGAGTGTCAATCCTGAAAAGCCATGGGGGGATGTAGATCCAGAACTATGGATGTAATGGATGTTGTCTGCTCAATCCTCTGCGTCCACGCATACTGCAAGTGGGTTGCCTGTAGTCTACAAGCCTTTTCAGTCCTGTCCTGCCCAGGGAGGGGCGGGCGTGGGTAATAAGACCCCGGTGCCCACCACTGGGGCTTGTAGGAACTTCAATAAAGGTTTCTGTTCACGGCAGCCCTGTAGGTTTAAACATGACTGCTCCAAGTGCAGGGTCATCATCCAGTTACCTAACGTTTCTCCCTCTCCAGCCCAGCAGAGCAATGGAGGGCGTCCAAAGGATGGGGCATGCAGGGTGCTTCTGCACCAAGAGGGTCGTACGCCAATTAGGCTGGAGACCCTGCTGCCTTGGTAAAGCATTTATCCAGATTCCGATAAGGCTTGTAAGTTGGAGTGGGGCTTTCGAGAAGGTTTCCGAGAGGCTACTAGGGTCCCCGAGGTAGGAGATGGGCAGACAACTTGCGGTCTGCCACAGAACAGCCACGGGTGGTGCAGGCCGAATTGGCGAAAGAAGTGTTGCTTGGGAGAATTGCAGGGCCATTTTACGACTGGCCAAGTGCCTACTTGATGATATCCCCCTTGGGGGTGGTGCCCAAAAAGGCACCAGGCGAGTTCCGGCTGATTCATCATTTTTCATGGCCAGAGGGAGCATCTGTTAATGATTTTATCGTACTAGAAGACACCAAAGTGGTCTACGCATCGGTGCATGATGCCATCAGGTTGGTCAGAAGGTGTGGGCGAGGTGCTGAGATGGCAAAATGCGACATCCAGTCTACTTTCAGGCTCCTGCCGATACACCCAGTGGATTTTGACCTCCTGGGTATGCAGCTGGATGGGGCCATTTATGTTGACAGGGTGCTGCCCATGGGTTGTGCAATCTCCTGTGAACTTTTTGAAACCTTCAGTACCTTCTTACAGTGGGTTTTTCTCAGGCAAAGTGTGCACCGGACAGTGACCCACTATCTAGGTGATTTTCTATTCGTAGGGACAGCCACTTCTGGGGCCTATGGGTGAACGTTGACAGCCTTTCAGGAACTAGCTCAGCGGACGGGAGTGACTTTGGCTCCAGAAAAGACAGAAGGGCCGCTGTCAGTCCTAACCTTTCTGGGTATGGAATTGGACACAAACACTTTGATGGCTAGGTTGCCGGCACTGAAGGTAAAAGAGATGCTGGATTTTCTGGCCATGGTGCGCGTGCTTCGCAAGATTGACCTGCGAACTGCTCAAAAGTTGATGGGCTACCTTAATTTTGCATGCAGGGTCATGAGGGGAGGAAGGACTTTCTGTAGGCGATTGGGGTTAGCTATGTCCTGGTTCGTCCTTGTGTGTCAAGAGGTGAGTCGTTTTCCTTCTGTGTACTGTTTCCGCCGTGCTTTTGAAGGCGTTGGCAACCGCCCCGGAAAGGTACATTGTTTTCTGCCTGGCTGTTGGCGGTTACCACCGTGGTGTTTGTTGCTACCGCTGTGGCGGTCGGATTGTTAAAGTGGCTGTATGTGTTGGTGGTTTCCGCCGTGGTCATCATTGCATTTTTCTTACCGCCGGCCTGTCGGCGGTATTACCGCCGCTTTATCACCGACTGCCAGGGTTGTAATGAGGGCCTAAATCCCCATACCTTTTTTAAATATTAGCAATTATGGGATTTTTTGAACAGTACTAATTAGGGAACTATTTCCTTGGAACAGATCCCCCTACTGGATGCCATCCTGCAATCAGATTATAGAACTGAGCCTAGCTATAGAATCTATTTAATACTTTACCTGATGATCTTGAGCAACTGGAAAGTATCTGGAAACCGAAGTTGGAGGAAGAAACGGAGGAAATGCAAACAGCCTTTGTGATGGGACAGAAAGCTCTGCTTTCATCCAGCTTTCAAGTGCAGCACTATAAGACCCTCTTCAGACTTTATTACACTCTTGATAGACTCTTTTGACAGGGTAAGAGTAAGGATGATAAGTGTCGTAGATGTGGGGAAGGCCCAGCAAACCTGCCACATATGTTTTTTAGTTGTGACAAGCTGCAACTGCTTTTAAAGGGAATTTAGTATTTTTTCCTTTAGTTATTTGGGAGGGAAATCCGAATCATCCCCAGTATGTTGCTCCTTAGGTTTGACCATTCCTTTGAAGGGGAGCTAAATGAATTGTATTTTATTTTTATTGCACTTGCAATGGCTTGTCTTCTTATTACAACAGTATGGAAAAATACTGAACCCCATACAATTCATCTCTGGATGTCTATCGTCTGCATTTAATCAGGAACAATGTTTTTATAACTGTAAAGGGGAAAGACCCATGACCCGTGGCAAATGGATTTGGTCTGCATTGGCTAGTTGGCTCCCCCATTGAACATTACATGTTCATTGGACTACAAATGACACGGATTCAGATTTGATGATTATAAATAAACTATTTTTCTACATACTGTATCTTTATACCCCAAAAGTCTTGAATTAATGTTTTATAAAGTTTGATTTAGATGAATTATTGTGGATTTGAAAACTTTTGAATTCTGTTATATGATTGTGGGATATTTAATAATAACAAGCATTTGCAATGCAATGGGTCTCGCATTTCCTCAAGTTGGAGCTATTAGCGTTGTAAACACCTATCCGGACTTTTCTTGCCACATAAATGTAAAATGAAAAGTAAAACAGTTCCACATAAGCGAGCTGATTCACAGTGTCACGGCAGCCATGAGCATCAACGTGAAGAGGCACACAAAAGGAAAAAGAAGTTTGCTCTCAGTCAAACTTATTGAGAAAAGTGCAATTAGCCATGTAACAGGGGCAATGGCCAAGGTGGCAACAAAACCTCCCCAAAGAGGAACCAACGTAAACCATTTACCAATGTCATCAAAGGATGTTTGAAGGGCAAGCCCACGAACGAGTTGTACCAGTGGGCATGAGGTGGGTGTTGTTAAAAGCCCAGATGCATACCAACACGTTGGAAAAGCAGCGCTTGCACGCTGCTGTGCTCGACCTAATAAAAAATGAATAGCACCTAGAGCAGGAACAATACACCCCAGACAAGTACTAGAAGATTTATAAAAAATGCATTACAAAACGAGGCTGAAAAACAAACATGAAGGGAATGTGAAAGGGCACAAGGTCTATTTTTTGTACAAGACAACACTGCTATAGCTGTCACATGCATGCATAGCTAGGTGGGCTGCCTGTAAGACCTAGATTTCACCCGCAGGGCTAACCCGTGATATTAGTCTTACTTCTACATGCAACAAATAGTCTCACAATCTGTCACAGCTACGAAACATCATAGAGGGAAAACGTAATCTTCAAACTTCACCCACAGTTATGCGGGTAGGGAATAGTAGAATGTATATGACCCCAGGTGAGGCACTCAACCTCCAACCATAGACATCAGCCTGCCCATTAGAACTTAAAGTTACAACGCACAACAGTCAATGATATGTTGTATGCTAATAAAATGCATTTCTTATTCTCTGATCTACAGCTATGTGTAAGGTACCTCAAATTTCATACCAGGGCATTTACAACGGGAACAACTAGCATGTCTTCTTTCACTTTCATAATGGAAAAATATATACAGCTTCTTTCCGTCTCAATTATTGTAAACTTTATAGTAGAAGAACCTTGCATCATCTAATAAGGGGTTAAAGTAAAAGAGCTACAGCAACACTGCTCTAAAGGTAGCTGAACTACTTCACTTAGTCTGACGCACTACCTAATCTTTAAAAACACTCCAATGCCGCAGGACATTGAGCTGCTCGTAGATCACATTGGTTGTAAAAAGCAATTTCTGTCACTCTTAGTTAGATCAAAATACCTCAGTCTTTTCACTTCAGAGTGACAGAGACTTGATGTGACCTCAAAATAAACAAAAGCTCGGATGCTTTGAAACCTTTCACTGGATGGAGATTCGCGCGGTGCACTCTGGGACCAAGACCTGGCATTGGAACTGTGCAAATCATTCAGTCAAGACTGCTCCTGAACACGTGCCAACGTTTTGCAGCTGTAGTTCTTATTTGTGAAATACATTCTTTATCATTCTTTTACTAAAAGGTGTTTTAAGGTTTCCCTGATCGCTAGAAGCGCAGGCCCACATTTCATCGGAAGGGTCACTCAGTGCAGCTCACCAACCAAAGTTTTTGCACTGCGTGTTGTGACAAGGGTCCAGAAGTACGAACCAGTTTACCGGTCCGTTTACCACCGGTAAGATGCATTTTGCTTTTGCAATTCAGTATTAGGAAGGGGCGTGTTTAGGGCGTCCCTTCCTAAAACTGAATAGCACTGGCATGTATAAATGTTTTGCAATTGTGAATGCGGTCGCAAAACATTTGCAGTTGACACCAACTTCAGGTTGGTGATAACCATTCTCAAACGACAAGGGATCACTTCCACTTTATGAATGGGGGCGCAAAACTTTTTTCAGAGCAGGCAGTGGTCCATGAACCACTGCTTACTTGGAAAAAATGAAAAGAAAGCTTTTCTTTTTTTTAGTACTTAAAGGGAAAAAAATGCTTTATTTAAAAAGCATCCCTGAGTGCCGCCATATGCAATGCAGTCGCAAATTGCAACCTACCTCATGAATATTGATGAGGAAAGTCATTTGTGACCCCATTGGGAATCACAGTGTATTTTGCACTGTTATACATTTTGTTTTGCGACTCGCAATTTACAATCCCGAAAAGGATCACATATTTCGAGTCACAAAACAAAATGTCATACATCTGGCCCAAGGAGAGAGCAGAAAAGCACTGTGTCTAATTAGATATGGCACTATCCTGGTCTCTACATAGTGCGGGGGCACTAGCAGGCTGCTGAGCGCAAATCAAACACCTTTACACTATAGTGCAAAAGTGTCTGTGTGTCTAGTATAGGTTTTGTACTGGAAGGGGACCCTTCCAGTACAAAATTCTAGGCGTAGACTAACTTCAAAACTTTTCCCACTTTGTTTCTGTGCTGTACAGTGCAGCACACATGGGAAGTGGGAAACGTTAGGTGAAATAAAAGCATTTCTCCTTTTTAATTCCTGTTTTAAAGTGACACTATTTTTTCGCCCAAAACCATGTCTACTATTATTAGTAGATAGGGCTTTGTGTCAGCAACCAAGAGTGCTTGCATCAGAATGCCCATGTTCCATTCATGGAACACCCCATTGATGCAGAGTGATGCAGAGCAACTCTTTGAGGGCACTTTCTAGCACAAAACAAGTTGTGCTAGTAGGTACATAAAAGAAAAATTGCACAAGTTTGCATCACGTTTGTGATGCAAGCCCAGCGGAAAGTCTTTGTTAATCTGGACCATACTGTTGAAACAATACTCTTTCTAGGGTCCCTGAACTCCTCCTATTGAAATGCCCCTTAGAAATTAAGGGCCAGATGTATCACAGGATTCTGCATTCGCAAACGGTGCAAATCCATAAATTTCACCATTTGCAAATCACCTTGCACGATGTATGAAAGGCATTTGCAGTGCAAATATAAGGAATCGCTAAAATAGCGATTCCTTGCAACTGCGACATGAATTTGCGGGCCTTATTCTGCGTATCACAAATAGCGAAATGAATTTGCAAATCGCATTCTGCGAATCACAAATTGCGATCTGGATTTGCGAATCACACAATGCGATTCGCAAATTCACGTCGCTATTTGCGATAAGCATTCTGCAAATCGCAAATTCCGTCTCGCAATGCAATGCATCAACAATCGCGAGTATTCGCAGAATGGCTTTTGCACGTGCAATTTACCACAAAGTCAAACCAGGTGGTAAACAGGTGCAACCTATATAAAGAGTCCCAGAATGACTCAGCCTCTTTTCCACAATAGCTGTACTCTACATGATGGCGAGGAGGATGAGGATCCTGGCAGGTTTGAGGAGAGGGAGGAGGAGACAGGAGCACATTTTTAGAGTGTGCATTACCCTTTTTGACCAGACAGAGGAAGAGATATATGATAAGTACAGGTTAAGCTCAGCTATTATACTTGTCCTGATAGCTAATCTACAACCCATACAGCAGCGCAACAGACACAGGACCAATAGCATACCCACCCATGTGCAGGTATTATTCTCCCAGCACCTTTTAGCCTTAGGGAGCTATCAAGGGGTCATAGTAGCAGCTGGAGGGGTCTCACAGCGTGCTCTCTCACTCTTTTTCAATGCATTTCTCAATGCCATGCTGAGCAAAATTCAACAGCACATAAGATTCCCCAACACCCCACAGGAATTGCTACAGGCAAAATTTGATTACTACCAGATTGCCCAATTCCCACATGTAATAGGTGCCATCGATGGGATACATGTAGCTATCTGTCCACCATCGGCCACAGAGTATGTTTATCGGAACCGTAAAAGTACACATTCCATGAACATACAAGTAATTATCAATGCCTCCAACATTATAACGGATCTCGTTGCCAGATACCCAGGTAGCACACATGACTCCTACATCTGTTGGCACAGTGGAATATACACAAGACTACTTGCTGGGGAGTTTAGCGAAGGATACCTACAGGGTAATCTAAAAGTTGACAATGTCGCATTGATGTATATGAGATGTCACGGATAACAATTACTCATTTTACTCTCCTGTTATTCAGGAGACAGTGCCTACGCTGAGCGGTCATTCATACTGACGCCCTATCTGAGTCCTGAAACGCCAGCCGAAAAGAGGTATAATGCTGCTCACAGGACAACCCGCAGCGTTGTTGAGAGGACCTTTGGCCTGCCGAAGAGCCGCTTCAAACGCCTATACCAGAGTTGTGGTGCACTACAATACAGCCCTGAAACAAAATGCAAAATCGTGGCTACTTGTGCCATGTTGCACACATCGGGACAACGAGGGGCATACCTGTAGAACCCGCCGAGCCATACTCAGATGAGGATGATGATCCCTTGCCACCCCTTCACCCAGCAGACAGAAGCAGTGCAGCAGAGGGCAGACAAAGACGTGCTGAGATCACGTGCAACTATTTCTGATGTAAGTAATGACAATGCCACGTCTGTTTTATGTATTGCTGTAGGTAGCATCATTATTGTCTTGACTTCAGGTAATATATGTGTGATTAGGACATTGCTATGCACTATACACAACAGGTGTGATTAACAATGTCACACTATTAGCATCATAGTATAACTGCTTTGTTACATGTTCAGCAAATCCTCTGTACCCCTCAACATTGCTTCCTATGTCCACACACTCCACTTGAGTGCTCAGTGGCCTCTGTAGCACCTCTTGTAGCGGGTTCAAAGACAGTACTGTGTCTGGTACTGCGACGCCTAGGATCCATCACAGGGGCTGTGAGACTGTTGAGGCTAGAGAGCTCCTCACTATCCCCACCACCCAGTTCGCTGTTTGTAGCACTCTATCGTTCTGCATTGTCTCCAAAACATTGGTTATTTGCACCAATCCTTGTGCTACGTCCCATCTACAATGTGCCAGCTCTACTTCTATGCTCACAGCACGTCGTGATATCAAGGCAGTTGTGGTAGTGAGCCGATTGACAAATCTGCAGAACCCATCCAACCTGCCCATCAATTGGTGATGGCACCTATGGTGGTTGACATGCTCCTGCTGCATCACAGTGCAGAGTTCCCTAATGGCGTTTGTCATCTCTTTTGCGTTTTCTGCTGCTGTTTGCTGTCCCTCATGCAGCTTGCACATGTTTTCATTAAGAGACTCAAACTGCTTGTGCATTGATCCCATGTTTTCATTGAGTGCATCCACCTGCCTGTGCATTGATCCCATGTTGTTATTGTGAGACTCAAACTGCCTGTGCATTGTGCCCATGTTATGATTGATTGGCACCAACTGCCTGTGCATTGACCTCATGTGTTTACATTGCAGGCTCTGCACTTTCAGCACGGAAGCCTCAAGGCCGCCAAACAATGATGGGCCCTCACCTTCCTCTGTGCACTGTCTGCCTGCTTTGCGACGTCTCCTGAGGGGAGTGGACTGACGCTGAGGCAGGGACTGCTGTCTGTCAGTGCTTCTAGCCTCTGGGGTGGTGTGGGTACTTCATCTGGCATTTCATCAGAGTCCAGGTTATACTCTTGTCCTCCGTCTTGTTGGTGCATGTATGAAGGACTCACTGGTGTTTGAGTCGGACTGTGGCTGAGTTTTGCTATTCCCCACATTTCCACCTTCTGCTGCATCAGGGCCCGGAACATCTGCATCAACAATGGGCAGCATGTCATTTTTTATTAGTACTCAGATAGTTGCATAATAGTATTAAATGTACACTGGCATAGTATCACTAAGAGTCTTTTGTGTTGTTTCTCTATTTGGTTTAACACTATATTGATATTTCTGTGGTAATTGCACTTTAGGGGTGTGGACTACCACTCCCATAAGGCATTGTTGTGTTGTATGTAAGATGTGGCATGGATTACGTATCACACTGCATAGTGACAATAGCTATGTTCTAAGGGGCATTTGTACATGCACATATGGGGAGACACATTATTACTGCCCTTACCTTTGCTGGTGCTGGGTGTGCCTGAGGTGTCAATGTCATTAACACCACTGACAGCTTCAGGAAACAGTGTGGACTCCACCATGTCTTCCATTGGTGTGGACAGTGTCTGGGTGGGTGGTCCTCCTTCGATGCTCCTTGCCTCCTTTAGCCTGCTGGCTACCCTCTCTTTGGCACGTGAACGCAAGTCGTACCATAGCCTGTGTATCTCCTTGACGGAGCGCTGCGCAACATCCACTGCGCATATTTTGGTCTGGATGTCTGACCACAGTTTCCTCTTCTCACTTTCAGGTACCTGTAGTGAGTTTTTCCCAAAAGGTTTGTCGTGGTTCCTGACCACCTCCTCGGTAAGCACCTCCAGCTCCTGCTCACTGAATTTGAGCTTGTGCTTCCTGTCTCCTTTCTCCTGCACATTCCCATCAGTAGCCATGATCCTGTTTGGTCCTGGCTGGCTCTCAAGGCTGCCTCCCAGGTGCTTGGCTGGGTCTCTCTGCCTGCTCCTGTGGGAGAGGCTTCTGGAAACAGCATGGGCTGACTCACTTCCTAGTTGTGATGTCATCAGGCTGTTCCGGGTTACCGTTTTCGCTATTTGGAATTAGTAAATACCTATTTGCTACTTTTTGTGATTCTGCATTTGCAACTTGCAAATTGCGATTCCAAATTTTGAGAAATCGCTATTACTGATTCGCAGTTTTCATACATCTAATTTTGCATTTCTAAAATAGCGATTTCGTAAAATTCACTGTTTTAGAAATGCATACCGGGAGCTTGATACATCTGGCCCTAAAGCACTAAAAAAGTATCAACATTTTTAACGCCTCCTTGTAAATATGTGCAGTGAATAGCGCCACTGTAGCGTCACTAAAAGTGCGCTCCGGTAATGGTAGGGCCTTGTAAATCTGGCCCTAGAGGTCAGAAAGCCTTTTTCGAAAGCAGCCTTACTAGCCCTTAATACCTCTATGAAATGCCCCCTAAGATAGCATCCCGAGGTGTTGTCTATCGACACCTTGTGTTGCCACTGTGACTTTATGTTGGTGTCTAGACCTTGTACTATAAAGATATATATGTCATCCCACTGCCACTACTAAAGCCAAGGGTCCAATTAAAGTATTTCTTATTACTGTTTGCTCCCTCCAACAGCGTGCATTATTTGTCCATGACCTTCTCTTGTACAAGAGCCACAACATATTATTTATAACTGAGACTTGGCTGTCGGCCTCTTCTAATCCAATGGGAGAAATGGCTATTCCCTCTGATTACAAGATGCAGAAGCTTTACTGAGGTAATGGAAAAAGTGGAGGCATTGCTATTATATATAAAGATGTCTATGCCTGCTCCTCTTTTTCAGTTACAGAACTCTTGGAAGCACAGGTGGTGGGATTTTGTCTTTCCTTGAATGCCCCAGAGGCGGTAGGGGGCCTTCTGATTAATAGACCTCCGGGACTGGCTGGGCCCTGTTTGAACTCTTTTAATGAAGCAACCTCATATATTCTTTTGCCTTTCTCCCACTGTTTTATTCTTGGGGACTTTAATATTTATTGGGACTGTTTATCCAATAAAGATACACGGACCCTAAATGACATCAAGTCCCCATTAGAGCTCTCTCAGCTGGTTATGAACTCCACTCATTTGGGGGGGGGTCATACAATTGGTTTAGTTTTCTAATATCTTAGTATGTCTCTACTGGACTCAACTCCTCTACCCTGAATGGATCATTATTGGATACAACTCAATTAGGCCATCTGTCCTAGGGTAGTGTAGGTGATCATGCTGCTTCTCGCCTTACTAGACCATTCTCTAAGATTACTCAAAACAGCTTGTTGCTTGCCCTAGAAAATAACAAGCTGATCCTTTCTGACTCCATTGAAAATGACACGCTTGGCTATTAGCTGTGTACCTCAGTGGAGAAAATGGCCCCTCTGCCAAGTCATGTGCCAAGCAGAAATAGGACATCTTGGCCCTAGTTCTGTGACACTCTAAAACAAGAGATAAAATATGCAAAAAGGAAGAAAGGGCACTTAGAAAAAACTACAATATAGAGAACAAAGCATTGCATAAAAAGGCACTCATGAATTATGTGACTTCGATAAACTCTACGAAGAGAGAGTACTATGAAGGAAGGATTGAAAGGACCGGAAATAAATCTAGAGAATTTTTCAAGATCGTATAAGATTTCTCGGATGCAGCTGCAAGGTTCCTTCGGCTGAGTGGTGTGAACAACTGGCCTCGTTCTTTCACAGCAAAATACAGGCAATCCAGAATAGCTTATGTATACCTTTGACTATAGAAGCTGATATTCTGTTGTCTCTCTGGAAGATTCCAGAGTGGCTATTCTAAATCTCAAGTCAGAATTCCCCTTCTGATCCCTGTCTCCCTTCCATCCTGGCTTTGGAAGTAGACACCATCAGCCCCATCATGAACTCCCTGTTAAATAAGTCCTTGGTTACAGTTGCAGATCTGCTCTGCTGGAAGCAGGCTAAAATTGCACCTCTTTTAAAAAAGCCAAGCGCGGACCTAGATGTTCCTGGCAATTATAGACCCAGCTCACTTTTGCCTCCCCATCTTAATTACTGAAAAAAATTGTGAACCGTCAGCTCTCCACTATATTGATTCTAGCAGGCTACTACATACTAGCTAATCAGGCATTAGGCCCCATGGCTAGTCATCAACCATGCTCAACTCTAGTCCCTTGTCCTACTACTCAGACCAGTTGGGCCCCCTAACCCAACCTCCCCTTCCCCTCCTTACATAAGAGAGCCATATACTATACAATAATATCAGGTTTCATATCAGCATCCCAGTGTATGATGCCATTCAACTATGCAATATGACCACACCAGGGGAAGCCGATAAAATTGACCAAGTATTCAATATTTTCCAATATGCAATAATGTCACTGATATGACTTTTGTTTCTACTTGTTTATATGTTTCTACCAAGGACCAACGACTCCTGACGCATAAATATTGTGCCACAATACATGTATGCTATGTAAGAAGAGAACACCACTTCTGCATATGCTACATAGATCCATTTAATCTTACTATGTTTGTGTACTACTGCTGAAATTAAATAAAATTGGTTAAAAAAATCAGACTTCAAGCCATGGTTCAGCACAGAACTGCCCTCTTGGAAGTCTCTGAACCAATTAAAAGCTCTATTAATTTGGTTGAAAGGGATGTCCTGGTATTGTTAGATCTGTCAGCAGCATTTGACATAGTCCCGCTTGCCAGGCTGCTTGCCCACTTTCAGGAGATCGGTATCACAGACAAAGTCTGGAAGTGGATGGAATTCTTCCTTGAAGACAGGATTCAAGAAGTTTGGCTACCTCCCTATTCTTCTGGCAGCCAAAGTGTCTTAGTATGAGTTCCTCAGGCTCTTCCCTACCCCCACAATTTTTAATATCTGTATCACTTCCCTTGCTGACTTGGTTGAATCTTTTGGGGTCAAGATAATCTCTTACGCTGATGATACACAGATTGTCTTTTCCTGTGGTAAGGCGGAGCCAATAGAACAGGATGCTATTAAACCCTGCTTATCTGATGTCTTTCGCTGGATGGACTCTTGCCAATTGAAATGTAATACTGAGAAGACTCAGGTTCTTAGTGTGGGACATAATTTTGATCTCAATCCAGAAGTTCACTGTCCAAGAGGGATTTCCCACCCAATACCGAAGTTGAAACAGTAAAAAACTTGGGGTCAAATTTGACAAAAATATGTATTCATATAATCAAATCAAGTAAGTGGTTGACATGGGTGCTTTGGCATCTTGCGTATTGTAAAACAATTCCTGCACTTCCTTTTGGTTCCGATAAGGATTACATTGGTATTGGCCTTGGTGATGTCCAGGTTAGACTATGTTAATGCTTTATATTCAGGTCTGCTGCAATATTTGATGAAGAAACTATAGGTTGTACAGAATGCTGCTGCTAGGCTTACTCTTAATCCTCCTAGAAGGGAGCATATTTCTCCTCATCTGCAAAATTTGCATTGGGTTCCTGTGAACAAGTGGATCTTATTCAAGACATCTCTTCTGATGCATAGAGTCACTCTGGGCCTGATTACCTGTCCTCCAGGATTCCCTACTACAACCCTTTGAGAACTTTGGGTTACACTAATAACTGTCTAGCCACGATTCCAAGGGTACTCCTTGCTAAATCTGGTGGACATTCTTTCTCTCTCTTTGCGTCAGTAGGTTGGAACAATCATTTTTTAGAACTTCGCCAGAGAGAGGATGAAGGATTGTATAGGAAAAAGCTTAAAACCTAGCTTTATGTTTAGTAGCCCTGTTTTATTTTCCTTTTCACTTACTGCAGCGTATAGCACAAGGAAAGTCTTAGGTAGCTGATCACTCAGCAAATCCATATACATCAACATCATCATCAGTCAATTAAAAGATTGGAAGACAGTGGTAGTCTGAAAAATGCAGGGTACAAAAATGGCACTGCCAGCAGCCTCATTTTGGATGGATTGGTAACAATGCAGTCATCAAGATGAGATCCTATCAGTGCCACAACCAAGCACAGCAAACATACTCAGAAAGATAAGGGGTAATAGGTTGCATTTTTCTCATATAGAATGAGCAAGAGGTTGAATCAGAGGCAATATGGCAGTTCATCTGGATAGGAGAATCCTTTTCAAACCTAGGTTCTCACAGAGTGGGTAGTGTTAGGCAGGAGCCAAAGTCAGGTCCAAAAGGCCACAGGGAGGCATGCCAAATACCCCCAGTATTGATTTATCTGTATTGAGTTGTAGCAAGTGTTGCTTATCTATGTGCTAACATCTGAAATACAATGCTGAAGAGAACAGTCAAGAGAAGATCCTTCACTCATTAGAAGCATTCATTCATTGTTGCCTGTATAGGTATATAATTTGAAGACCATTGACTGAATCAGGGTGGCAAGAGACCTAAGGTAATAACTGGAGAGTTAAAGACATAGGGTAGAGCCCTGTGGGACACCGCAGGTAATCCTCTTAGAAGGCACAAGGAAAGGGCCTAGAGACACCTTTAGAGGTCTCTCATTTGAAAGAAAGGAGATAGCCCGGCCCCCAGTTCCAGCATGGCAAAGTTCATTTGAAAGGATATCATAGTCAACAGTGTCACTTGCCGCTGAGAGATCCAATAGGATTAGGGCACTGCCACAGTTATTAGCAAGCAAGAAACTGTCAACTCCTCATTGACAATAGTTTCTATTCTTCTCTTTCCATTCTCTGAAACACCTCTATTCCTTGAAACACTATTGTAGTGTTATAACAATGTGGCAACCCTGGAAGATCCCACTGAGCCCATCTTAAAATCCTCCTTGACGACATTGGAAACCTGGGCCTCAACCAATGTGTCAAAGGACCTACCCACGCTGCCAAACACCTGGTAGAACCCATTTTCACCTCCTTTGGCAGCGTCAGAGCCAAGGAACTCACAACGATCACCTGGACTGACCATGTCCTCATCATGTGCAGCATGACTGTCCTGCCCCAACACCAACGAGCCACTGCCAGAACAGCCAGTCACAAATTGAACAACATCCTAGAAAAGGATACGAACACTAACCTCAGCACCTCCTGACCCAAACACAGCAGCTGCCTCCTTGAAACCATCAAGAAGCTCAGCAACTGGATTACCTCTTGAACTGATGCTCTAGCCCCAATCAAGTAATCTAACACAACAAGATTCATCCCCTAAGCAGTTGGTACACAGAGGAACCCAGGCTGGAAAAGTGCCACTGCAAACAAATTGAACACAGAGGGAGAAAGAGCAAAGACAACAAAGACAGGAGAACATTCAAGTTGGCCCTGAGACTCTACTACCAGCTTGTTCACACAACTAAATGCAACTTCTTAGTGGACCGCATCCACACCAGTACCAATAGAA
Source organism: Pleurodeles waltl (assembly GCF_031143425.1). Lineage (NCBI taxonomy): Eukaryota > Metazoa > Chordata > Amphibia > Caudata > Salamandridae > Pleurodeles > Pleurodeles waltl. The sequence goes on from NC_090451.1 coordinate 396,813,538, forward strand.
GCAAGGAAATGTTTGCCGTTGTGATATTTTTCACCTAGCTAGTGGCTGCCTCCAAATCAAGTACACTTTCACAAGCTCTCTGCAACTAACTTGTAGCCAACATCACCCAGGGAGAAATCACCATGATGAAGTTCATCCACTCCATGGTTCCATTGGCCCCTTGGCCTCACTGTGCCTACCCAAGAGTACCTTTACTGATCAGTGCCAAGCCCAAGATCAGTGCCAAGCTTGGCACTGCCTCAGCAACATTCGTAAACGCCTAGAAATACACAATAGTCTTCCTCTTTCTGAAGAAACCCTTAGTGGATCCCTCTACAAATTGATCTCCCTGTTTCCGTAACCAGCCAATGTATTAGAGAAAACCATCAACAAATGCCTCACTGAATACCTCAATGACTGAAAACTCCACAACACCAACCAGACCGGATTCAGATCCAACCATAGTACCTATTTTCATACGTCTCCCAACAGACACCTGATAAACCATCTCCCACACCCTTGTTACTCATAACCAGGACTTTGAGAACACCCTCTGCTCTGGGATCAACAAACATATCATAAGGATGCTGTAGACAATCAAGAACTTTGTGGTCACAATCATTTTCAGCTTTCCTTGCCAAATGCACATCTCACCTCACCTCACTTCAAGGAGCTATGCTGGCTACCCATACCTAAACAGGCACAATTCAAACTCCTCACCCACACTTACAAAGCGTAACTCGTGTCCAGCATACTTCAACAATCGCATCTGCTTTCACAACCTTCCAGACACCTCTGTTCAGCCATACTCCTGCTTGCACACATCCCACACGTTTGGAAACCCAGAACCAGCAATTGAGCCTTCTTCTCCTTCCCCTCACTTCTTGTGTTTAATAAGAGGCAAAAGACCTGGCTCTTCGAGGAATCACATCAGGCTGTAGGCTTGGCTAGCACCAGGATACCCTCTCAGGTGAGAGTTCATTTTACAAATCTACATAATGTAAAATATCATAACATAACATTACATGATTATGAGAGATAGCACATTCCTTACTGTGCATCACTGTGAAGGGCTACACCACATTCTCATTTCAGGAGCACTGAAATACTACCTTAAAGCCAGCCGATAGTATTACCAAATCATGGCATTAAACAAAGTAGTTTTGGATGTGCACATGTTCCATTACTCACAAGAAAGACATTTTGAAAGGAGCCCTTTCTCCACCACGCTGCTACACTGCTCATGACCTCAAAAGACAAAAGACAACAATGGTGACATCACATATAATCTGACGAATAATATGAGATGTAGAGTTAATCAATTCAATTAAATTCAATTCAAGAAATCTTTATTTGATTTTATTGATAAAATCATAAAAGAGCATAAAACAATAAATAAACACAACACACTGAGGGCCTGATTTAGAGTTTGGTGGAGTGGTTATTCTGTCACAAACGTGACGTATATCCCATCCGCTGTATTACATGTTGAATAGGCTTCAATAGAATAGTAGGGATATCCATCAAGTTTGTGGCGTAGTAACCCCCTCTTTTAAATGCTAAAGGAGACCCTACATCTTAAACCAATAGGAAATATTAAGGAACAGCTGAGATAATGAATAATCCCACTACTGTTATTCCATCTGTGGAAGAAGAAAAAAAACTCTTTAAATTTAAAATGCTTAAAGATAAAATTCAATAAAATGCATCAGCCGCTAAATGACAGCCCCTCCACAAATTTCAAACCACAATTTCTTCAGCTAACCAAGTGATACTCTTAGCCAACTATTTTGTGACTTACAGTTTTTTTTTTAAACTCACACTATAACAAACAGAGGGGCTTTCTAGCAGCTGCAAATATAAAATGTGGTTTGGAAAGCAAGTGGTTTCAAAATATGTTTAAGACAACTTAGGAAAAAAGACCTATAAAATTTGCACACAAAAAAAACATGAAGTGCACCAAAAACTGCTCAGCTGTCCTATCTCAGGGGCAGGCTGGCAATCAGCTTCCTCAGGGCTTTGAATCATCAGGGAAACACAATAGGTGCTAGACTGTACCAGCCTTAAATCTAAGAAAGGAGTAACCTTTTCCACCATGAGAGTTCCAGGTGCAGATATAAAGCAATCTTCCCTGAAGCTAAAAGAATATAATAATCACATGTATGCCACTTATTAAAAATACTCTCCATTCTTTGTACTCTACATGACAGGACTTAACTAACCGCTTGTTGAACTTTTTCAAATTTTTCAGGGCACTAAAGATTTCATGGAGCCCTATATCTGTAAACATCTTATTAATATATTTCAGCCAGGGTATAGATAGGCCACTATCAAGACTGAGATAAACCAAAACAACCTCCCTATTGAATCTTTGTCGCATGCTGGACCATACTTCAACCCACAGCAAAAGCGGCCCCAGCTTAACATAATGTTGGTTAAGCTCAAAGTGCAGAATACATTTGCAGCTAGTTGGGGGGAGATTTAAAAGTTGCCTACAATCCAGAGTTTCCTTCGCTTGTAGAGAAGAAGAATTATGGAACCCCCACACTCCTCCCCTGTAAGTGACTGTGAGGATGCACTGTAATTTATAAATTTTAATGTAAGGAGAAATGTAACCTCTTCCATCCTTACGAGTAAGGTTAACTTGGGACCTAGCAGCCCTGTTTAACCTGAGATGAGCAGCATAAACTTGGGGCTGCCAAGAGCTTGTCGAATCAAAAATGACACCCACGTAATCAAAATTTTGGACAGAGCTCATGTGCTGATCTAATAACCCAGAGGGACCTCATACTTCTCGTCCCCGGGCCACATGTCATTATGTGAGATTTCCTAAAGCTGGTTGTCAGATTTGAGTTCCTCATAAATCTAATGAAGGGTTCAACCAAAATATGCAGGGCATTGGGAGTGCGAGCCATCAAGATGGCATAGTCAGCCTATATACTATGATTGATTGGGAACAGGGACCAAGACATTGGCTATTTTTGGTACATTGCTAGTGGTTGCCTTCAGGTGAGCACTTAACCTGTTGAGATAAAAGATAAAGAGCAGAGGAGCCAAAATACACCCCTGCTGCAACACCCGGCCTTAAGGAAAGATGTCTGTGGTATCCTCCAGTATGGCTGTATCTAACCCTAGCCCCTGAGCCCTCATGCATTGTATATAAAAAATTCACCAAAGGGACTTCCACTCCCACATCTAAAAGGGTCAGCCATAATGTATTCCTGTTTACGCTATCAAATGCAGTAAATAGGTCCACAAAAGCAAGCTAAAGTGGGCAGCACATAGCAGTAGTATACTCCTCCACAATCAAACATAGGTTTACACACTTTTCCGCTGTACCTAGCCCAGGATGAAATCCAAACTGGCAGGGGGATAGAATGTTATTAAGATAGGCCCAGTTCTGCAAACAGTTAAAGATTACCCTTCCTACAATTTTTTATGTGTTATCAATCAATGAATTGGAAGATAACACTTGGGTAACCCACAGCCTCCTTTTTTGAAGATTGGTACTATGATTGATTGGGAACAGGAGTTTGGTATTCATAGAGCATTATTAAACAAATTAGTGAACAGAGGGACCCATAACTTAACACTGGATTTAAGGAGATCAATTGGTATTCCATCTGTCCAGGGAGCTTTACTTCCCAAGCTCTGTCTGATGGCTAACTCTACTTCATCGAGGGAAACCTAAGATGAGGGGAGTTTTCCTAATGAGCACGTGAAAGGTCAGTTCAGTTCTCATCCTCAGTTAGCTGATAAGCTGAGGAAAAATGCTTGACCCACTCTGTGTCAGAGATATTTCAAACTAACTTATTGGAGAGCAGACGGAACATCCCTTTGATGTAGCCTATTAACAGTATCCCAAAATGCTTGCTATTTTTCTGTGACGCTGCCAACTCAATTGATCCCATTCCCTGTCCGGGGAGCTTTACCTCCCGAGCTCTGTCTGATGGCTAACTCTACTTCATCAAGGGAAACCTAAGATGAGGGGAGTTTTTCCAAATGAGTACGTAAAAGGTCATTTCAGGTCTCTTCCTCAGTTAGCTGATAAACTGAGGAAAAGTGCTCAATTGATCCCATTCCCTGTTGTTTAAGAAGTTCTTCCTGTCTTTTTTTGCTTGTTAATAAACCTTTCTAGCATTCCGCACCCCCTTAATGACTGTTGAACGTTCATAAAGGGCCTTCTTCAAACAACGGTTCGGTGTGGAATAAGGGCTGTCAAAACAGCATGGACAAACTGAGTCAGGCCGAAGGGGTGTTAACAAGAAATTCTTAATACATAGGCAGAATTGCTGAAAAATTACAGCTAGAGCTTGTAGGAAGCTGGCTCTGTATAAACTATCTCAAAGTGAGAGATAGTGTGCACAGAGTCCAAGGGTTCCCCTTGGAGGCTGATAGTGGCAAAAATAGATAATACTAATGCTCTATTTGTGGTAGTGTGGTCGAGCAGTAGGCTTATCAGAGGGTAGTGTTAAGCATTTGTTGTACACACACAGGCAATAAATGGGAACACACACTCAAATACTTAACTCCAGCCCAGCAGGTTGTTATATAGAAAAATATTATTTTCTTAATTTATCTTAGAACCACAAGATTCAGAATTCAAGTAAATACATACATTGTAAGGTACTTGGCATAGGTAAATATAGAACTTTGAATCAAAACAGTAATGTACAGAGTTTAGCAGAAAATGGCAAGGAGCTATTTTAAAAGTGGACACTGCAAAATTCAACAGTTCCTAGGGGAGGTAAGTACAAGTTAGTTTAGCAGGTAAGTAAAGCACTTACAATTTCAGTCTCTGGGGCATAGGCAGCCCACCGTTGGGGGTTCAAGTCAACCCCAAACACCCAGCACTAGCAACACAGGGCCGGTCAGGTGCAAAGGTCAAAGAGGGGCCCAGATAACCTAGGCGCCTATGGAGACTAGGATTGCTCCAGTTCCAGTCTGCTAGCCGGTAAGTACCTTCGTCCTCGGGAGCAGACCATGGGGATTTTTTATAGCACTGGGGGGTCCCAGACAGGCACACAGAATACAGCCTCAGCGCGACAGGGGCGGCCGGGAGCAGTGTGCAAAGTAGGTATTGGGTTTTCTATTGGTTTCAATGGAGGGTCCCGGGGGTCACTCTGGCGATGCAGGCAGGGCGCACAGTGGGGCTTCTCAGGCCAGCTACTGACTGGGCAAAGATGAGGCCCACTGCTGGTCACTCCTGCATTGGTAGTTGGTTACTCTCTGGTCTGGGGGCTGCAGGTGCACTGCTTCTTTCAGGCATAGGATTCTTTGTTACTGGGCAGTAAGGGTCAGGGGGAGCCTCTGGATTCTCTCTGTAGGCGTCGCCGTAGGGGTGCAGGGAGGTTGTCTCAGGGTGGCCACGTTGTGGGAGTCACCTAGGGGTCTTCGCTGTGGTGTTGATTTCTCTGGACACGGACTGGGGGCATCGGGTGCAGAGTGTTGGGGACTCACGCTTCAGGAGTGAGGTGAGAGTCCCTTTAAAGATGGTTTCTTCTTTGTTGTTTGGACAGAGCCACTGTCCACCGGTCCTTTGAGTTGCAGGGCAGTCCTCTGAGTTGGCAGAGGTCGCTGGTCCCGCTGGATGTGTCGCTGTTGGAGGTTCTTGAGTCTGGGGACAGGCCGGTAGGGCTGGGGCCAAGTCAATTGTCGTGTCCGTCTTCTCTGCGGGGCTTTCAGATCAGCAGTCCTTCTTCTTGTTTAGGTCATCAGGAAATCTGATTTCCTGGGTTCAGGGTTGCCCCGTAATACTAGATTTAGGGGTGTGTTTAGGGCTGGAGGGCAATAGCCAATGGCTACTGTCCCTGAGGGTGGCCACACCCTCCTTGTGCCTCCTCCCTTTGGGGAGGGGACACATCCCTATTCCCATTGGGCTAAATCCTCCAAAGCAACATGGAGGATTTTCTAAGGAGGGGGTCACATCAGCTCTGGTCACCTTAGGGGTGGACCTCGCTGAGGGGGTGACTCCTCCTTGTTTTTCTCATTATCTCCCCAGACTTGCTGCCAAAAGTGGAGGCTGTGTCCGGGGGGGGCGGGCATCTCCACTAGCTGAAGTGCCCTGGGGCATTGTAACAGGAAACCTGAGCCTTTAAGGCTCACTGCTAGGTGTTACAGTTCCTGCAGGGGGAGGTGTGAAGCACCTCCACCCAGTACAGGCTTTGTTTTCTGGCCCCAGAGAGCGCAAGGGCTCTCACCCCAGGGTGTCAGAAACTCGTCTTTCAGCGGCAGGCTGGCACAGACAAGTCAGTCCTGCACTGAAGGATTGGGTAATATACAGGGGGCATCTCTAAGATGCCAAACTTCCCAGTGTTCAGTATAGCCATTATGGAACTGTGGTGTTTGTTTTGACAAACTCCCAGACCATATACTTAATATGGCCACACTGTTCTTACAATGTCTAAGAATAGACTTGGACACTGTAGGGGCATATTGCTCATACAACTATGCCCTCACCTGTGGCATACTGCACCCTGCTTTAGGGCTTTAAGGCCTGCTAGAGGGGTAACGTACCTGTGCCACAGGCAGTATTTTGTGTGCATGGCATCCTGAGGGGGATGCCATGTCGACTTTGCCTTTTTCTCCCCACCAACACACACAATTTACAATGGCAGTGGTCATGTTTTAGTTGAGGGGTCCCTTAGGGTGGCACAACATACACTGCAGCCCTTAGGGACCTTTCCTGGTCACAGGGCCCTTTGTACCACGGGTACCTTTTACAGGGGACTTATCTGTGTGCCAAGGGTGATCCAATAAAGGAAACAATGGTACATTTTTAGTGAAAGAACACTGGTGCTGGGGCCTGGTTAGAAGGGTCCCAGCACACTCTTAGTCAAGTCAGCATCAATAGCAGGCAAAAAGTGTGGGGGGCGTAACTGCAACAAGGAGCCATTTTCCTACAGAGGTTCACCTGTGTTTTCGGTTAGACACCCAATGAATACTGGCAAACATTTTTTGAGGAGAGAATTTAATGTGGACTTAGGGTCCTTTATTGATCAAACCAACCTTAGCCCTAATCACTAGTGTTGGTTAATTACAATAAATGCCACAGGCAATTTATCCCTACCCATAGGGAAGATCCCTTCTAAACACAGATGATTATTGTCCACCCACTAGGTCTCAAGTATAGTGCATTTAGTAAGCCATTGACAGAAATTCCTTGGGACAAAGATAAAATCGATAACAGAAGATCGCCCCTCCAAATGAAATTAGGTACACTCCGATCAAGATCTTGGCTAAAATTTCAAAACTAAGCACATCCACTAAATCATTTAAAGCTAAGATGTCTCCTAACTCTCTTTCCCTGTAATCATCATTTCTTTCAGTGCTTATGGATCTCAAAGAGACCAGCTCCTCCTGTTGATTCCCTAATTTAGCATTAAGGGCCAGATGTAACAAACGTTTTGCATGGCGCACACAGCGAAATTCGCTGTTTGTGCCATGCAAAATGCGCATCGCGATTCACATTCCCATTTTGCGAGTCAGTAACTTGGTTACCGACTCGCAAAATGGGAATGCGAATCACAAATAGGAAGGGGTGTTCCCCTTCCTACTTGCTATTCACATCGCGATGCAGAATTGCTTTGTGACCGCGAACGCGGTCGCAAAGCAATTCGCAGTTAGCACCCATGTGAAGTGGGACCCCTTCCCCTTTGTGAATGCTCTAAAAATAATTTTTCAGAGCAGGCAGTGGTCCTATGGACCATTGCCTACTCAGAAAAAATGAAACCAAATGGTTTCATTTTCTCGAGTGTATTGCAACTCGTTTTCCTTAAAGGAAAACGGGCTGCAATATTAAAAAAGCAGTCACAGACATGATGGTCTGCTGTCTCCAGCAGGCCACCATCCCTGTGAGTGCAGGGAATCGCAAGGGGGTCGCAAATTGCGACCCACCTCATTAATATTAATGAGGTGGGCCTTTGCGACCCCCTTGCGATTCGCAGATGGTGTCAGGGACACCATCCTGCATATGAGTTTGCGACTTGGAACCCATTTCTTCCTACATCTGGCCCTAAATCACCAAAGAGCAGGAATCTAGGCTGGGAGATAATATCCGGCCCGATTGGCTTAAGACCAGCAGTAAACTGAAACAATCCCTCAAAAAGCTAATAAAAAAAATTAGTAAAACTAATTTTTCAAAAATGCACTAAACAAATAAAAAATAACCCTCTATGTCTTTGATAAGCGCTGCCTAGAATGCAGAGCACCCTGTGTCAAGAGTTGTTACGGCCACCTTGAGGTACATTTTAATCTAGATTGAAAAAACACCCTTTGCTCTTCCATAGGAGGAGGGTATAGATGGAGAGAAATAACACAAGAAACACCTGCAAACAATTGTTGAAGAGGCCAAGGTTCCTGAAGGACTACAAAATCTAAAGTATCAATAAATCTAGCCAATCAGAGATTTTAATCTCATCTTTATGTCTGACGATGTTCTACCTTATTAGAGAGAAAAAATTCCTAGGTCTAACCGAGACAGCTCCTGTCACACACTCTGAATGTGTAGTCATATCTATTGTGACAAGGGGATGGATCTCTGGTGAGGAGGTGCTGCAGTCAGTCACCATCAGACAAACATCAAATCGAGTCCCCACTGGGACATTAAACTGGTTAGTATTAGAAACCGGTTTAATGTTTAACTGGTTACTATTAGAAGTGGATGAAGCAATAAACTGAGCAAAATGTTCAATGATGAATGACACCCGAGGAGCTACAAGTATCCCTCTTCTCCAAGTCAGCCCAACCTGTGGATTACAAACAGGTGGAGGCAAGAAATGGGGCTTATTAAAATATCCAAGGAGAACGGAGGCTATGGACTATGCCAAGCCTTACACACATTTTTCCCAGCATAATATGAATTGAGCCACAGAGGGTGAAATTAATATTTACAATCACGTAATCTTCTTTGGCCAGTGATAGGGCCAGGCCCATCAAGCCGAACCTTCATGTAACAGAATCTCCTTGGAAAGAGCAAGGGAACTCTATTCCATACTAACGAGTGCAATATTTTATTCTGTAACTCTACAAAAGACTCCACATAGTTCTTCCATGGGGGGATGCCCATCAGCACCAGAGCATAGGGGCACACAGCTGGTGGGATATTTAAGATGTTCTGGTTTGGTGCCAGGTTTGATACGAAACCCTCAGCCTATATGGCACTCACCGGCCTAGGACACCCGAGCTAATAAACAGGCATTAAACTAAACATTTTATTGCATGAGTGGGACAGGAGTGTTTAGCATATCGCTTGGCTCAATAGGCACTGGGGTGGCTCTTACAGAGGAGAGGCACCACTGCAGGGGGGGACTCTAATTGCGTTTCAATGGCTCTCAGTTATTCCGGTAGAGTTGCAAGTTCACACTGCAATAGAGTCTTGGGTTTAATAACACAGTCAGCTAGTAAATGCTCTGTTAGACCTCTGGTTTCCCCTAACATTTTGCTTTCTTACCTTCTATTTTGACTGTGGGATTAACTTTGTTGTTGCTGGCTTTATTACTCTGTGTACTTTACCAATACTATCAAAGGTTAAAGTGCATGTGCTCTGTGTCTAAAACATGGTAACATTGGCTTTTCCATCACTGCCATATTTGATATACTAGTAACTCCTCAGTAAAGTGCACTACGTCCCCAGGCCCTGTAAGTCAAATGCTATTAGTGGCCTGCAGCACTGGTAGTGCCACCCGCTACCAGTAGCCTTTCAAACATGCCTCATGCCTGCCATTGCAGAGCCTGTGTGTGTAGGGTAAACTGCCACTTCGACCTGGCAAGTGTACCCCCTTACCAGGCCCAAAATATTCTTTTTTATTACATGTAAGACACAGCTAAAGTAGGCCATGGTTAGCCCAAAGGGCAGGGTTCAGTGTATTTAAAAGATTGGACTTGTACTTTTGAGTTTAACATGTCCAGGTAGTGAAAAACTCTTACATTTTTCACTATTACAAGGGCATTCTTTCCCACAGGCTAGTAGGTGAATTGCCTTAAAACATCTTTTAAGTGTAATTTCCAATTGGAAAAGGATAGAAAAATGGATTTTGGTGTCATTGGAGTCACAATTTACAAACACATCTTTTGGTAAAGGTGGATTTAAATTTCAGGCCTACTTTAAACATCCTGTACCTGAGACTGAGCCTCCAATCCACATATGGTCTGTGTAAGTTTAAGTGACAGTTACCTTTTTGCATTACAACCAGACAGTCATAAATACAGGGCACTCAACTGCCCCTGCATTGCATCTGCATATTGATGGGTCTTCATGGACATGAAGGGTAGAGGGTCTCTCACTCACACTTTATAGGGTAGTGGCCTGGCCCCACACAGAAGACTGAAAATCCCCGTCAGAACTCCTGGCAGACAGGACTGGGGTGAAAGCGAACTGGGGCACTTCAAACCCACTCTGTGAAATCTCCCCCACTTCAAAGGCTCATTTGGGTATAAGTACTGGGCCTCTGACACCATATACTCGGAACACTTCTGGACTGCCAGGAAGAAAGGATCGCGGTACTGTCAGGAGGGACTGCTACTTTGCTGTTTTCTCTCCTGTGTTGAGCTGCTGCCTACTACTTCTTGCATGAGAGTGAGAGGATTGGATCTAACTCTCTACATCCTGCAATCTAAAGTTTCCCCACAGGCCTCACTGACCATTCCTCCTGTTTCTGAAGTCTCGGGGACATTAAAGTCTTCACCCACATTTTGCTACCAGAACCTGGACTCCTCTGCTGCGAGTTTTGCTCTGCCAAGTGGTGCCAAATACAGTCCTGGGCCCTTGGAGGTGAGTGTGACGCTGCAACACAAGACTGACGCAGCAGTTCCAGTGCGTCACTTGAAACCAACACATCCCCTGCAGAAATACCGCTTTTGCTGCTGTCTACACCAAAGCCATAAGCACAGCTCGCCAACTGTGCAACGCAACAACCCTGACTTACAGTGCAGCTCGGGCTTGGCAGGGTCAGAACTGACGCATAAAATCCAGTACACACCGCTTCTGAATCTCGACACATCACCAGTGTTGCCTGACCAGGAAATTACGCATCGCTTGCAAGCCTGACGCATCCCCTCCTTGGATCAATACATCATCATTGAGCCTTGACGCAACCAAGGTACTGTCAGTTGGTCTGCTTGACTCCAGTACCCCGCCCACACTCCACCACAGTTGGACTGAACTTTTGGATTTGCCGTAGTCTAGTGTGACCAAATAGTCCCAGATGGGAGCTAATGTCTTCCAAGCACTGCATTTTTATTTATTCTTCCAAAATCCATAACTTGGTTTGTGTATGCTTGATTTTTGTTGTTTTGGCCTTGTTTGACTCAGATAAAAATAGGCTATTTTTCTAAACTGGTGTGGAGTCCTTTTATAGGTATTCACTTTGTTACTGTGAGTGTGCCCAAATACTTTACACATTGCCTCTTTAGTTTAGCCTGACTGCTCTGTGTCAGGCTACAAGAGGGTGAGCACAGGTAAAGTTTTAGTGTGTATCTTACTTGCCTTGACTAGGATTGTTGTCCCTCTTTGGACAGAGCGCAAACCTCTGCTAACTAGAAACTCAATTTCTAACAGGCTCTATATCACAAATAATTTGTGGGAATGAAGTTGCATTTGCTGTTTGACTAAGGGTGTACTGGCTGGGTGTCCCTCTTGGTTGCTTCATTGGACATGAAGCCTCAGAGACCCACTTAATCTTTTTTCCCTGCTTGGTACCTTGGACCCATGTACTTCAAAAGGGACTTTCCCGCCACTGGAGAAATCAATGAAGGGCCAGAAGCTATGCAAGCAGCAGGAAGGCACTCGTGGTAGAGGCTATGTGGGATGTCTGTTGAGGGTTCATCTGCCAGCACTAGATTGGCACCAAAACTAAAGGACAGTCATCTTTCTATCAGGGCCATTTCAGTGCCAATGACCCCATTGCCCTCTCCATCATCCAATCTATAGAAGTATATTTCAAGGGAGGGGTGGAGATTAACGACACACTGGATGCTTGCCCTTACCCATGGTGGTTGTAAAGTGATTTTTAAAGTGAAATTAGATGACACAAAGTACAGCAGCAAAGGGAAAAAAATACATTCAGAGCATGAGGATAAAGAGAGTGAGCTGCTTTATAGCCCTGCCACAGGGCCTACTGGGTACTGTGATCCTTCGTGCAAGGCCCCCTCCAACAAAGACTGCAGTCACCAGTTCACCATTTCCATTTAAGTTCACTGTGATGTAGGAGCACTGCGGATGCTTTATACCCCTTGCCACAGGGGCTGCTGGGCATTGTAGTCCTTCATGCATGCCCTCCCCCTTCGACAAACACTTCAGGCCACCAGTTCACCAATTCAATTGAAAGCCAGTGAGTCCATTCCAGTAACAGTATCTCTAATAGAAATTACAGGCTTGACATAGGCCCTTGAACTCCAATCAACAACCAAAATAGAAGCAGATCAGGGAAAGAGGCCTAACACTTTTTTGGGGCCATATTTGAACAGGTGCATGGCAAGCTCTTCCTGAAAATGTGTAGCAGTGAGGTTCCAGGCGCCTGACAAACAAAAGGCCTTATTTATGCAGGAAAACAGAAGGCAAACTGTCAGGAAAGATTGGAACACATCTGCCAAAGATGAGGGAGCAGTTGGGGCTATCTACACTTCCATTAGACATTCCAGAGCAGCGCCCAGGAACACCTCATAGTCCCTAGACGATCCACCAGAAAGATACAGCCACGCCCGCCATCTTCAGTACAATGCACCTGAAACAGGAGATCAGGCAGCGAAAGGATCCCGGAACAGTCAAGCACTGATACACTATGGAAGCTGCTCCGATAGTTGTCTGGACCTATATCCCACCGCTGGTCACAGCTTATGCAGGGATTGGGTCCCGAAATTACAGAGACGTCACCCCAGAAAAAATGATGGATTTAGGCCCAGATCTGTGACTGGGGGTGAATATTGGACATAGTTCAGCATTCTGTCCATCATCTGTTCCTTTTTTCATTTGTCACCCTAAGTGCACCGGGTATGCCAAGACATGAGTCCCAGGCTCTCTGTACCACTGGATTCAAGCTAGCCTGGCTGATGAGGTGTGATACCCCAAAGGTGGTCCCAGGATGCTTGTTTCTGGTCCAGGTATGACATGGCAGTTTGGGCTGGACTGTTCCCATGGGGAGCAGGGTCAAGACTGATTTGCATTTCCCTGTGTCCTCACTGGATTGGCCTGGTGAGAAACAAAACAATGAATTTAGGCCCAGATCTGTGACTGGGGGTAAATGTTTGACCTTGTTCAGATGTAGGTAGAGTAGCTAACGCAGTTGTGCGTCATTTTTATTGATGCAAGCTAGCGTCATTCCTTAGCGTCATCCTTGAGCCATATTTATGAAATTATATAGGATGGCGTTAAGGAATGGGTAACTTAGCACAAGCAAATATACATGTGTTTATTTGCGCATGTGAAAATCTATTGACCGTTTACAAGTTCACTTTCCCTCCAACCACTTTTTTCCTAACCCTATAAGAACTTCTACCTCAGCCATTGTCAGAAGTAAATTTTCAACCTTTCTCTTTATGGGAAAAGATTAGAGGAGAGCTGGTGAAAATCCTTAAAGCATGCAGGTTAGTAGGTTTGTAGACTCAAAGACATTCCAGCCCTGGAACTATTGCTTACTGCTTCCTCATGCCCCAGTATGCAGATCTGCAGAAAGGAGCCAAAATAAGTAAATTGCTTTAATAGGGTTTGAAATTGCAAGTATTCAAGCCGTACCATAGTAATCGCCCAGCCATAATCAGAAATGCTATTATCAGAGCTCTTACACAATGAGATAGCTGCCATAATTTGTTGCCACACTATATGGCTCCAATGGGACAAGTAGATTTCTTTACAGGACAAGTAGATTTAAGAAGCAACCAGTCCCATGAGCAAGTTTTGTCTGCTATGTGCTGTCATTATCTCTACCATACCAATTGACAATTTTATGCACTCCTCACTAATGCACACTACTCCTCATGACATGTCCCTCAACCCTGGTCTCCGATTGTGCTCATGTGTCAAAGGTCCACTCATGGGATCAGTGAAATGGATATTGTACAGAAATCACAATAACAATTGCACCTGTAAATAAAGCACATTGTACACATGTAGCATTTCTTTGTTTGCTATGATCCATCTACTCAGCTAAAAGTTAGCATTGTGTCAATACATGAATGCATGACTGTCAGACACTAAGCCCCACACTAGGATCCAAACAAGAGAAAACGTAATGATTGTGCTGTCAGCTACAACCAACTTTGTATACTAAGGGGGTAATTCCGACCCTGGCGGTCCATGACTGCCAGGGCCGGGGACCACGGAAGCACCGCCAACAGGCTGGCGGTGCTTCCAGGGCCATTCTGACCGCGGCGGTAAAGCCGCGGTCAGAAAAGGGGAACCGGCGGTTTCCCGCCGGTTTTCCCCTGGCCCAGGGAATCCTCCATGGCGGCGCTGCTTGCAGCGCCGCCATGGGGATTCTGACCCCCTTCCCGCCACCCTGTTTCTGGCGGTTTTCACTGCCAGAAACAGGATGGCGGGAACGGGTCTCGTGGGGCACCTGGGGGCCCCTGCACTGCCCATGCCCTGGCATGGGCAGTGCAGGGGCCCCCTAACAGGGCCCCATAAAGATTTTCACTGTCTGCTTTGCAGACAGTGAAAATCGCGACGGGTGCCACTGCACTCGTCGCACCCCTGCAACTCCGCCGGCTCCATTCGGAGCTGGCTTCCTTGTTGCAGGGTCTTTCCCGCTGGGCCGGCGGGCGCCCTTTTGGCGGTCGCCCGCCGGCCCAGCGGGAAAGTCGGAATGACCCTCGCGGTCTTTTGACCGCAGAGCGGTCTTCCGACGGGGTTACTTTGGCGGGTGGCCTCCGCCGCCCGCCAAAGTCGGAATGACCCCCTAAATGCTTTGGAACCCATATCCTTGGAGGTACACGTACACCATGTATGGCTCATTACTCAATCAGTACAACCTTTTTATGTGAAACAGGAAAAGCTAACCTTATCAGTGTTGGCCATCTCTCAGTATTGCAGGATACAGTTCCAAATTTGAGAGTTGTCAGATATACCACACTTGTCAATAATGAATTAGCAGGACCCCACCAATGACAGATGAAGTACCATATTTACCTGTCCAACATAAAGATTACATACACATTGTGAATGGCTGGAACACAGTATGGCAAATGTATGCACTAGGAGATAGAATTTAGCAGCCACTCTGACAGCTCCTTGGTAATGGGGATGCATATGGGAAATCTGGGAAATCAAGACAGTAAGCATACCCTAGGCCATTCCCCTAACTTGGCCAGTGCACTCATGACAAGCCCCAGGCCCAGACAATTACAAAAACTAGGAGAATCAAGCATTGCATTGGGTGGAGGATGTACAGGCATACAAGGTACACGGCAACTGCAGATAACACATACAGTCCAACACACATTCCTCAAAAATGACTCACTCCTCATCTATCAGTATTTCCTACCAGCCATCATCAGTATTATGTACATGTCTCTGGGATGACAGAAACCTATTTAGAAACAACAGGGCCTAGAGCTGAGCGTACAAAACTGTCCATGATCAACATTTCTGTCTTCTAACTTGTGAGGATCACGTGCCCCAACAAGTCTGGATTTCCTGTGTCCCTCTGCATAACAGGGGCTGTGCATGCAATCCATCACCTTGACGCACCTGATGAGACATCAAGGCTTGCCCAGTCATCATGGAGGCAAGGTGTGGGCCATATGGTAGGGGGTGAGGTAACTTCCCCCTGCTAGTCTATGGTTTGGTAATGTCCTGTTGTAAAACCTGGCCTAAGCATATGCAACAAGTGGGCACGCCATTGTCCATGATGTGCCCACATGTACAACTGATTGAAACTTCCCAGAAAGTTTGGCTTTAAGCCTGAGCTTCACATCAGAGTTGTTAACACATTACAGAACTGAAGCCCCCTACCCTGTGCTATGTAGTGCTACATGTCTTAAATGGCACACACATGGTGGCTGTGTGGGTGCCCTTAGGCCCACGGTGAGTTTGGCACTGCAGTGGGTGCTGCAACAGTATCCAGAAACATTGTATATCATTTGCAAATGCATGTCAGACATAACCAAAGTACCAGGTACGTACACAGCACACACATCATATGCATAAGTGACGTGACCTACATCACTCACAAATATCATGGACCATGTTGTGAAAACTGCATGAGATCTGGTGTGGGAAGAATCATAGACTTTTCACACAACCATCTGGAGGTTAGTTGTCTATTAAATGTGTACACTACTGATTGTTGTGGAGCACAAAATGGCTCCTTGCAGTACTACAGACTCCTTTTATCTGAAGGGTACTGAGGCACCTGTGGTGTATGTGTCTCCTACATAGGCCCCCTAGAGACCTCTGCAGATATCACCCACATCAGTACTGTCTTGTCAGTAAGGGTAAACAATGTGTGGCACACTGTGCTGACAATGCTGCTGTGACAAAGGAGACCATTATGACCCTGGCAGTCACTAGACCTCGAGGGTCACGGTTGCGGTCAGACCAACACCAAGGTGGCGGTCCAGGCGGGACATTATGAACAAACAGCTGACACCATAAGGCTGCCTCCAGCCTGCAGCCTGGAGGTCCAGGTGGTCCAGGCGGTCCAGGCGGTCCAGGCGGTCCAGGCGGTTCTAATTTGCCAGGGCAGCGCAGCAAGCAGCGCTGCCCTGGGGATTACGAGTCTCCAACCGCCTGTCCAAGGTGGAAAACAGTGCCATAGAAAGGCTGGTGGAATGGGGGCTCGGGAGGCCCCCGGGGGCCCCTACACTGCCCAGGCATTTGGCATGGGCAATACAGGGCCCCCCATGCACAGCCCCATTGCGCATTCCACTGCCCGAATTACAGGCAGTGGAATGTGCGACGCGTGCTGCTGCACCCGCCAAACCGCCACATTGCTGCTGGCTCTATTAGGGGCCAGCAGCAATGTTAAGGCCCTGTTCCCCACTGGGCTGGTGGGCAGAAACTCTGTTTCTACCCGCCGGCCCAGCAGAGAAGCCATAAGCGTTCCGGCGAGAATCAGGTGAGCGTGATGGCAGGATGGCATTGAACCACCCGCCAATGTCATAATGAGGGCTAAAGTGTTTTAGACATCTACCTCATTGTCACAGCAAACTGACAAACTACTGCCCAGGGGTTGTGTGGGTATTCCAAGATGCTGGGGAAGGACATGATACATCCGTCAGTGAAGTGAGTAATGTGTGTGTTCCATCACAAGGCACACACATGAGCATTAATGCTATGGGAGGATAATCATGTGAAGATAGTTGTACCTACCTTCACACTGATTGAGTAAAAACATGGATGTATTGCCAATGGTGTGTGGCCAGACATTGTTGCCATGGTATATCATTATTTGTCCAGGGAGGGATAAGAACATGGCCATAGAAAATGCCTCAGCACAGAAACGCTTGCTCTGTGGTCCAATGATGCATTTGTTAGTGCAGGTTACTGAGCGATGAGCCAGTGAAGGAGCAGTGGCAGGGCAGCCCCATACTGTCAGTGAGAAGAGGCAGGCCTGTGGAACTGATTCTGCACATGTGTGTGGTAATAGACATAGTATAGGGTGTATGTGATACACAAGGAACTGGAACAAGGAAGTGTTAGTAGTCTGGACCCAGTGCATGGTCAATCTCCCTTACATGGCCTTGGGCAATGACACAAAGGGACCAATAGAACAGGTGTGCAGCACCAATTGCATCAATAGAGTCCTCAGTGTATCCCTTGCCCCAGCCATGTATGTGCACCTGATGGAAAGTAAGGCACAGCCTGATGCAAGTAGGGCCCAAATGTATTTATTTATGTGTAGGTAAATGATGTACTCATCAGGAGGTGCAACAGATCCTCACGACTTCTGCTGAGTACATTGGGAGTCCATCTCATACATTGTTAAACCCCCATATCACACCTGCTCTCAGCAGCTGCTCAGAGTGCCAGTATAGTTTAACTAAGGGATTTCTCATTTTACTCTGTGGCTTATACATATGCCAACCATACAGGTTTTGGGACCCCCTTCCATACATGATGGATGGTGCTGGCCTCATTTGGTGCTGCTCATTACTGAGTTGCCCTATGCCTTCCTCACAACACTTTTGAATGGTTGTGCAGAGAAAATGGTACATCTGCCCAGAATCAGCTTCATTATTGTAGATCTGATTTGCAGGCCTAAGGTGGTGCTGGGACTCATCATACAGGTAGCATACATGTCCACATCCACAAGCATTGCATGCATCACTCAACCATATCTACAACTGTCCTGCACATGCAAAAGTTAGGACTTTGTATGGAAATGTGAGACATACCAGCTGCTCCACCAATATCAATACCCAGACGATCCAGCAGATCCTGCCCATTGGTGTTTGAGTTGGTGGTCGTTCCTTACACTGCCAAAGATCCATGTGAGGAGGTGGAGCACCTCCCCCTACCCCAGCCGCCATGCCTATGTGGGGTATCCAAGGATTACACAGCCACCCAAAGGCAGCATCAAAGGGAGGTAGTGCTGAAAAAGCCAGATGACCCCCCCAGCTCATCGGCAGGCATCCACGGCATCCTCCCTTTCCCAGACATACTGCAAATGCAGTTCACCCCCCAAAAAAAAATAGAGAAACATAACACCTAACCCAAATACCCCAACTACCTCAACAACTATACTACCCCAGAGAAACACCCCACAAAGCAGAGACAAACACAGTACAATTAAACTACAGAAGACAAGTTTAAAGACAACTAAGGACAACACCTACAAGACACAGCACAATAAACACTACAAACACTCAAAAAACACCAATCCACCTACAACACCAGCTCCAGAAACCCTCACACAGTCACAGACAATTAGACTGTGAAGTGAAAGTGAACTCACTGTACAATGTTTGCAGGCAGGATGTCCTTTTTCATCACTTCCTGGTTGTGTGCGTCACGTTTCCAGTCATGTGTGTGTGTGTGTAATTGTCGCTCGGGGCCCAGGCCTCAATTTAATAACATTGCAATGTGTAGTTGATGTGTTTATGGCTTTTTTTTTATGCATGATGGAATTGGGTGCATTTTTGCATTGTAGGCCTTGAGCGCACCCGGATTAACTTAACATGTCACATGGGCTGTGCAACAATGTTGTATATGTGGTATGGAAACATGTGCGTGACTGTCCAGTAATGTCATTATGGTGACAATGGTATGTTGAACCTATAGGTTTGTTTATGAGTCTGCTGCCTGTGATTACTCATACCTTGTGCATATGTGCATGTGTAGCTGCACTGTGTCCACATTGATGTTGGCACATGTGCACTATGTGTGTACATATGTGTATGTATACTAATTTGTGTTGGACAACATTGTTCTGTCTGAGATACAAATGTACATATACCTACAACACAATATATGTGGTGGCCTATGTCCAACACATGGTAAAGCATGTGACAACCATCACAATTTCTACTCACAGTATTCCGTGGACTTGGACTGCATTGACATCACGTACACCCTGGGAATTTGCACGTGAATGTGTGTCCACTGTGTGGTGTGTTGTTGGATTTTACTTCATGTTGCTCTGCTACACGTGTACTATTTGGTCCCCCAGGCATCTTAGTTGAAGGAGATGTTATGTACCCATATGTTGGTGAAGGTTAGTATATGCTGTGTGTGTGTATAGACATGTGTTGTATAATTTCTGTAACATATGACGACAGTGGTATGTTCATGGGATGTGAAACCTCAAATTACTATCTTCCTGTATGGACACATGTGGGCATTTAACAAATGCATGTGTTGTCATATCAGTGCCGCCTATATTTCCATATGTTGGAGTACATCTGAAGGTCATTTCTTAAAGTCACTGATCTTGTGATACCTATGCCCTTACTTTTCTGCTAGGTTGCCTTTTTTCCAGAATCCATACACATTACCATGCCTGAGCAATTACAGTGGTACATGTGTGCTGAGATATGTGGCATATGTGTGCATGCCACCAACTAGGCACTCACGTTTGTCCACATCATGCTTGTTATGACTGTCACAAACAATGGCATACCACTGCGTAACAGTAATGCAGTCTGACATAGATGGCAGCCTACTCATCATCACAACTGTGTGAGTCTGTATGGTAACGCAAACCTATGGTTCCATGTGACTGGCAAGGCAATGGAGCTCCAGGTTAGTCAGCCCCCTATGCACATGCATCAAGCCCCTGACATTGTCATACGTTAATGTAGCGAGAGCAGTGGTGTGTGGTTTTATTGAGCAGGGACCTAGCCCCTTCATGATTGCAACTCAGTAGAACTATGCACACTCCCCAGTAGACAGACATGTGCACAATTGTGGTCATACAGACCAGGATATCGCATTTTCCTCTGCGATACTTGATGTCAGCTTTCCCTTGTCATGTACAGAGCTCGGGTGCTTGCACAGGTGGGACATTATTTGATGTCCTTAGTTGTTTCCTTGGGCAGCTTGTTTGGCTTGTATCCCTTGTGACTTCAATATTAGAAACGTGCCAGGGTACAGATGGTGTTGTCTGTCACAGCCTCCTGTGATGGGCAAATACAATAGTATGCTAGTGGCCAACATGGCTGTGTTATGTACTGACCTGGCCACCCTCTCTGTACATATGTTAAATGTTGACATGTAGACATTGATGTGTAGTACAGTCAGTGTTGGTCTATGTGTGTCCCTTTTCCATGTATTTCTGCACTACTAGTAAGGAATGTATTGTCACCTACATTGCTCCCATTCTTTAGGCTGCTTGCACTTCGTATACATATTCTACTGCAACATTGTCTGGTCATACATGGACATGATGCAACATGTGACTTGTGTAATTGCAAGATTTACACATCTCCTTCTACTGGCTACTTGATAGTTGCAGTTCTATTGACGGTATTTGTGAGATGTAATGCGTTCCACACACACATGACATTACTCCTGCCACAGCACTTGTGTTGTCTCATTTCACCTCCTGTGTTGTATTTGCAAGTATCTGTGGGTGTCTCTAAGCAGTCCATCTACAACCTCCATTGAACATGGGTATGCATTTCTTCCAACATGCCACAACCTAGGTAACTCGTACCATGATTGAATGATATTGAGGTGTAAAATTATCTCAGTGC
Organism: Pleurodeles waltl; assembly: GCF_031143425.1. Taxonomy (NCBI): domain Eukaryota; kingdom Metazoa; phylum Chordata; class Amphibia; order Caudata; family Salamandridae; genus Pleurodeles; species Pleurodeles waltl. The sequence continues at coordinate 396,834,646 of NC_090451.1, forward strand.
TGTACTGTTCATTTGCCAAATGCAACATATATGGCAAGGTCTACTCCCAGTTTGGTGTTGAGTCTCAGACATTTTTCAATAATGCTGAACATAGTAGCACATCCCACACCTGATTGCGATGCTGGAGGCCAAACATGCATGGGACAATTTGTAACTGTTGCTATCATGCACTTGTTCTATCATGTGAGTGATAATGAATGGTATTGTTTTGTGCTGTGTGATATAGCCATACACAGCATACTCTGACATGTAATGAATTGTTGATACTGCAAATACGGTGCTACCTAGGACATATACCACTTAATCAGTTTTCACATGTTTGCCTGGATTTGCTCTAGGCATGTGTCAAGACAGCAGGTTTGTGTGACAAGTGTATACCTCATGTACATAGTGAGTATTAGACACATTCAACTCAGATACAAATTTGATGGTGCATTGTCCCAATAAATCCATTGATCGTGACCATGGGTCATGTGTTTGGATAGTGATTCTGCACCCATAGCTGATTATTTAGTCTGGCAGCCCATTGCACACTCCACAGCCAACATGTATGTGCCATCCGTGCGATAGAGTCCACCATGTGCTAGGGTTGTGCCCAATGGCAGTGCCAAGAGACAATCCCATGGATACACTCGGCAGGCTCAGCATCAGACATTGGTTACAATCCCTGGACATTTACTGAAGAACCAGAGTTGCCAATGATGTTCCACCCTTGTCACACATGTATCATGCAGGCAAAGCTACTGTCGCCATGAGTTGTGACAGAGCTCTGTTCCTACATAACTCGATACTCATTTGTTAACAGTCCCTACCTTATCTGTGACCCCTTGCATACATGCTGTTGGGCATGGTGTTGTTCTGGTGAATGGCCTAGGTAATAGGACCTTGCCCACTTGACGGAACAATATATGTAGTGGTGCATGGATCTAAACCTTCAGGAGTCACATGCCCACAAATTGTGTGTCACTTATATGTGGGTTGGTGGCAGTAGACCCTCTTACATCACAAATGATGTTGCTACCATACTTGTCACGTTTGTGTTACTTATATGCTCAATGAGGTTGAGTCACATTCCAATGGTGTATGTAGTGGAGAAAGAGTAGACCAAGGAGAATCAAGTGCAAAGTATTTTATTTGTGCTATTTACAATGTGATGTTTATAGTATGATGACTATGGGGGTCATTCTGACCTCAGCGGTAAAAGGCTCTTACCGCCGGTCAGAAGACCGCCATTCTACCGCCACGGCCGCGGTAAACCGCCATGGTCATTCTGACCCACAACTGCCAAACCGCCAAAAACCCGACATCCACGGAAGGCCGCCTCATCAGCGGTCAGCGATAAACTGGAGATGACCAAACCTCCACCGTCACGCCAACACAAACACGCCCATGCCATTACGACCCACCAATCCACGCGGCGGTCTTTCAACCGCGGTATTCCATTGGCGGTACACACTGCAGCGCTCAAAATACACACACCCATACAAAACACAGCCACATTGGACAATTCAAAATACACACACCTGAGACACATACACACACCACTCCCACACACCCATCACCATATAAAACACACACCCACATCACCCACAAACCCCCCCAAATCGAAATTCTGAGACAAGGCGCAATACACAGAGAGAGAGCACAGGGAACGCAAACCACAACACAACAGGAACCCAACATCATCACCCACACCACATCCACGCACACATCACCACACACCACCACTCACATCACCACAAACACCACCCCACACCTCATCCACACCACCCCATGGCACCCCAAAGACACCCCAGGTTCTCGGACCAAGAACTCAGGGTCATGGTGGAGGAAATAATTAGGGTAGAGTCCCAGCTCTTCGGCACACAGGTGCAGCACAACACAATAGCCAGGAAGGCGGAGCTATGGCAAAGGATCGTCGACAGGGTCAACGCTGTGGGACAGCATCCCAGAAACCGGGAAGACATCCGAAAGCGCTGGAACGACCTACGGGGGAAGGTGTGGTCGATGGAGTCAAGACACAACATCGCTGTGCAGAAGACTGGCGGCGGACCCCCACCCACTCCACCCGAATTCACAGCATGGGAGCAAGAGATCTTGAACATCCTGCATCCTGAGGGCCTCGCTGGAGTAGGAGGAGGAATGGACTCTGGTAAGTCTAATCTCAACTACTTCACCCCCCAACCACCAGCATGCCAACCCACACCCCCACCCTCACCCCCAACCCCCCAGCACACATCCTCCCTGCCAATGTCTCACCAGCACAACCCACCCAACACAACACCAATCCCTGAATGCCAACACAAACCATGGACACCCATCACCTAAGCATGACCACTGCACATACCCACCCCCCCCCACAAACCACCCTCCCAACTCCTCCCACAAGGGAATGCCAGCACTGGGGGACAAGGGCACCCACAAATCGCACGCCATGGCACACACAGAAGCAATAACCATACTCTTTTACCCCTGCAGGGCCCGAACGCCAACACACTGGCCAGGAGGGTCCAGATTTGTCCATCCCGCCCCCAGCACAGGCCCCCAGTGATGACAGCAGCTCTGTCAACCTAGAACCTGATGACCAGCCCGGACCATCGGGGACCTCTGGACAGTCGGTTCCCCACACAAAGACACAGGCCACAGCAGACCCAACCCCCTCTGGGAATACCAGCACAGCTCCCACCCAGCGGGCCCATGCCTCTGTCTCCAGGACGCGTCAATCAGCGGTGTGTCCGCCACTACAGGGCACCCAGGCTGACCCACCACCCCAACAACAACAGGGACCTGGGGGCAGTGGTAGTGGGCACACCGTCCAGGGGACAGAGGCCCAGGGAAACAGGGGAACTGGGAGGGCTGCTGTGCGAGAGGGGGTGGACCGGCCCAGGGAACCCACTCTCCAAGAGGCCCTCACCACCATCATGGGAGCATACCACCACTCCCAGGAGACGATGGCGACGGTACTGGCCAGGTTCCAGGAGATCCAGGCACAGCAGGAGGAACGGTACATGGGGTTCAGAGACGAACTCAGGAACATCGGTTCCGCAATGGGGACCATCGTCCTGGCCCTCAACCAGATAGTCACCACATTGCGGGACCATGTGGCACCCCAAAGGGCCCCTGTCACTAGCCCGGACCACGAACAGCCTACCACCTCCGCCGGCGCTAGTGGACAGGAGGCCCCCACACAACGACAGGCCACCAGAACCCCACCTCCTGCTGAAGATCAACCACCCCGCAAGCGGAACCTGAGATCACACAAGAAGACAGAGTAGGATGCCAAGACCCCCGCCAGCATAAGATACCCCCTGATGTCATCCCACTGTCCCACCTTGTCACCCTGTCAAACCTTAAACAGCCCCTGCTCCATCCTTCCACAGGCATATGGACAATGCACCTGTGAGACTGAGAACTGGACTCTGCCATGGACATTACTCCACCCCCACCCATCACCGTTTTACTATCATGGACCTATATGTAGCACTTAAAATAAATCACCAAGTGCACTTCAAAAATCAGGAGTCTGCTTGTATTCTTAACAAATGTATTACACATAACGGTGCAATAATGTTCAGTTACATTGTGATGACAACATACCAATGTCAATAAGCATTAGTCCATGGGCAAACAAAGCAGAAGTCACGCTGTGGGTCATACAGCTCTGAAAAGGGAAGGGAAAGTCAAAAATCAGTTAAAAGGAACTGGGGGGAAACACAGAAAGTAGAGATGCAGGAGGCCAGAAGTAAATGTAAAGTGGCGTGGGTGATTCTTACCTGTGTGCTACTGAAAATACTGTTGTATAACTGTGTCCCTGTTGTCCGTGTCGTCCCCGTCGTCTTCCTCCTCTTCACTCTCCACAGGCTCCACAGCTGCTACAACACCACCATCTGGACCATCCTCCTGCAGGAAAGGCACCTGGCGTCGCAATGCAAGATTGTGAAGCATACAGCAGGCCACGATGATATGACACACCTTCTTTGGTGAGTACATTAGGGATCCACCTGTCATATGCAGGCACCTAAACCTGGCCTTCAGGACCCCGAAGGTCCGTTCTATAATCCTCCTAGTTCGCCCATGGGCCTCATTGTACAGTTCCTCTGCCCTGGTCCGGGGATTCCTCACTGGGGTCAATAGCCAAGGCAGGTTGGGGTAACCAGAGTCACCTATTACCCACACACGGTGTCTCTGTAGCTGTTCCATCACATAAGGGATGCTGCTATTTCGCATGACATACGCGTCATGCACTGACCCAGGGAACTTGGCATTTAGATGGGAGATGTACTGGTCAGCCAAACAGACCACCTGGACATTCATCGAATGGTAATTTTTTCTATTTCTGTACACCTGCTCATTGTCTTTTGGGGGTACTAAAGCCACATGGGTCCCATCAATGGCACCAATGATGTTGGGGATATGTCCAAGGGCATAGAAATCACCCTTCACAGTGGCCAAATCACCCTCCTCAGGGAAAACAATGTACCTCCGCATGTATTTCATCAGGGCAGACAACACTCTGGACAAAACCTTAGAAAACATAGGCTGAGACATCCCTGATGACATGGCCACTGTTGTCTGAAAAGACCCACTTGCCAAAAAATGGAGTACTGACAGAAGCTGCACCAGAGGGGGAATTCCTGTGGGTTGGCGGATGGGGACATCAGGTCTGGCTCCAGCTGGGCACACAGTTCATGTATAGTGGCTCGGTCAAGTCGGTATCGAAGTATAATATGTCGTTCTTCCATTGTCGATAGGTCCACCAGCGGTCGGTACACGGGAGGATTCATCTTTCTCCTCGCAAGTCCCAGCGGACGGTGCCTAGGAAGGACAACATGGAGTACAGAGTCAAGCAACCCACAGGTACGTTCACCCAGCTTGCACAGTACACAAATCGCTATGCATTGAAAGGCTTGTATGAGTGGCAATGCAAGGCCTAGGCCTGTGTGACACAGTAGTAATTAAGCCATGTGGGCCCTTGTAATGGTGGCTGCCTGACCTGAGAAGTGTGACAGTGGGATGTGATGTCAACGCGCTGGCGTGGCACACCGTGGCGGTAGGCGGTCGAAGACCGCAGTGCGAAGGCGCATTGGTTAACATTGCACCCTATGGGTCTCAGGAGCCAATGACGATGTGCGCCGGCGGTTGTGGTACGCACCGCAGCGGTACGCACCGCTGCGGGCGTGACCGCCATTTTCTATCTGCTTAATCACTCGAGACCTGATCATCCACAGGAGAGGACCTATACTGCAAGTGCTGCTGTGACCTCGGTCTGGAAGAGACAATGGCTGCTGCGACTGGGGAAAGGGCCCCTGCCTTCACTTCAGAAGAGTTGGAGAAACTTGTGGATGGGGTCCTGCCCCAGTATGCGCTACTCTACGGTCCTCCAGACCAACAGGTAAGTACACTGGGTGCACGTTGAATGGGCTATGCCTGGGTTGTGTATGGTGGATGTAAGATGGTGGGGTGGGGAGCGAATGAGGAGTGCAAGGCACGACAGATGAGAGCATGTGCCACATGGCAGGGTTGGGGAGGGGGGGCAATCACATCTGACATGCAGAAAAATGTTGAAATTTCCTTTCCCACCCTGTACATGTCAAATAGGTCAACGCCCATCAGAAAGTCGACATTTGGCGTGCCATCGCCAAGGAAGTCCGGGCCCTGGGGGTCCACAACAGACGGGGCACCCACTGCCGAAAGAGGTGGGAGGACATCCTCCTCGGGACCAGGAAAAGACCACTGAGTCACTGCTGGGGATGGCCTCCCAACGTAGGAGGGGTGCCAGTCGTACCTTGACCCCCCTGATGTCCCGGATCCTGGCGGTGGCCTACCCCGATTTGGATGGGCGCGTGAGGACATCACAGCAGACACAAGGGGGTGAGTACCAGCACATTCTGCTATCTTTACGCGCAGTGGAGGTGTCTGGGTGGGGGAGGAGGGCTGTGGGTGACATTAGGCCAGGGCGCTTTCTGTAGTGTAGTCCCCTCCTTTAGGCATGGCCATGTGCCCCCGCCCCCCCACCTCTGTAGGGTGCCAAGTACAGCAATCCATGGTCCAGCATCACCCATGTGTGCATTTGTTGTCCATAGACCTGTAGGCCTAGTCACAAGTACTGAGTAGTGTACCCCGATTGCGTGGCGTAGTGCTGGAGGCTCCTGTGTCTGTCCTCTCCGACAACGGTGTTGACAATGCATGCACTCAACCTGTCTTTATTTCTCCCCCCACCCTTTTTCTTTTATCTTCTTGTGCATGTGTGCATTAGCATCATCAGGCGGAGGAGAATTGGCATCGGAGCACGAGGGAGCTGCAACTCACAAGGCCCCGGTGGGCCATGCTACAGACACCGAGGTCACCAGTGATACGGAGGGCGAGGGGAGCTCCACAACGGGGACCCGTGGTGACACCAGCGACACTGACACGTCCTCGGAAGGGAGCTCCCTAGCGGTGGCGGCAACATCCGTGCCCCCCGCCTCAACAGGTACAGCCGCCACCCAGCGCACCAGCTCCGCCCTCCCAGCAGCCCCTCAGCCTTCGCTCCGTGCCCGCTCGCCCAAGAAGGCGGGCATCTCCTTCGCCCCAGGCACCTCAGGCCCTGCCCCAGTTACCCCTGCTGCCCTCAGTGAGGAGGTCATTGACCTCCTACAGACCATCATTGTTGGGCAGTCTACCCTTTTGAATGCCATCCAGGGGGTAGAGAGGGAGGTGCATCAGAGCAATGCATACCTGGAGGGCATTAATTCGGGTCAGGCTGCCCATCAACGATCGTTCAATGCTCTGGCCTCAGCACTGACGGCAGCCATTGTCCCTGTTTCCAGCCTCCCTCTTCTAACTGCCTCCACCGTCTCCCAGTCTCCTGTTCCTCAGCCTATCCCATCCACACCATCAGACCAGCCTGCACACACCTCAACACCAAAGGGCAGCTCATCCAGACATAAGCACCACAGATCCCACAAGCATTCACCCAATCAACATCCAGATGCAGCCATGGCAACAGTCACTACCACCTATGTGTCCCCCTCCTCCTCGTCTCCCTCCTCCCTCCCTGTCACGTCTCCACTCACACCTGCATGCACACCACCATCAGCCAGTACTTCCATCACCACCACACCCTCCAGTACAGTCCGCACACATGCAGTCAACACCCCCACTGCCATTTACACGTCCCCTGTGTCCTCTCCCACTGTGTCTGTCACCCCCTCTTCCAAAACACACAAACGCAGGCAGCCACCCACACAACAGCCAACCACCACACGACAGCCTACGTCACAAGCACTTGCACCCATAGACAGCACACCTGACTCTCCTACAACCACATCCTCTCCCTCCACTCCCATACCCACTGCACCTACCCTTCCCATTGCTCCTAAAAAACTTTTCCTCTCCAAACTTGACCTCTTTGCACCACCTGACCCACCCCCTCCATCTGCTAAGAGTCCCAAGAGCACCTCAGCCACCACCAGCCCTGCATCAAGTCTGACCATTGTGCACGGGTTTTGGAGTCCACCCTTTCCCAGCACAGATACATCGGCCAGCAGAAAGGGGACAGCCACCCCCCCCTGGAAAGAGAACCCATAAAACCAAGGCCCGCCGTGAGAAGGCTGACACGGCTGCCCCCAAGGAGCAAAGTCGTGGCCCGTCACCTGCCACAACATCAAGGGGAGGCAAGGGCCAGAGAGCCTCATTGAAGGAGGGCAAGGGCAGCAGGGCGGAGAAGTCAGCCAGCAGGGGCGTGGACCAGGAGGGCCCCACAAGCCCCATCCCGGGTGTGACGGAGGACACCCACGGGCCCAGGACTCCGTCACAGGAAGGTCCAGCAACTGCATGGTCGGAGGGTGGCTAAGCAGGGAGTCCTGGCCAGGTCTGGCTCCCTTGATAGACAAGAAAGGCACCGCTGAACAGGGACCCGCCGTGAAGACAGGCACCGCTGAACAGGGCCCCGCCGTGAAGACAGGCACCGCTGAACAGGGCCCCGCCGAGAAGACAGGCACCGCTGAACAGGGCCCCGCCGTGAAGACAGGCACCGCTGAACAGGGCCCCGCCAAGAAGAACGGCACCACTGAACAGGGCCCCGCCGTGAAGACAGGCACCGCTGAACAGGGCCCCGCCGAGAAGACAGGCACCGCTGAACAGGGCCACGCCGAGAAGAAAGGCACCGCTGAACAGGGCCCCTCCGAGAAGAAAGGCACCGCTGAACAGGGCCCCGCCTTGAAGACAGGCACCGCTGAACAGGGCCCCGCCGTGAAGACAGGCACCGCTGAACAGGGCCCCGCCGAGAAGACAGGCACCGCTGAACAGGGCCCTGCCGAGAAGAAAGGCACCGCTGAACAGGGCCCCGCCGAGAAGAAAGGCACTGCTGAACAGGGCCCCGCCGTGAAGACAGGCACCGCTGAACAGGGCCCCGCCGTGAAGACAGGCACCGCTGAACAGGGCCCCGTCGTGAAGAAAGGCACCGCTGAACAGGGCCCCGCCGAGAAGACAGGCACCGCTGAACAGGGCCCCGCCGAGAAGACAGGCACCGCTGAACAGGGCCCCGCCGAGAAGAACGGCACCGCTGAACAGGGCCCCGCCGTGAAGACAGGCACCGCTGAACAGGGCCCCGCCGAGAAGACAGGCACCGCTGAACAGGGCCCCGCCGAGAAGAAAGGCACTGCTGAACAGGGCCCCGCTGAGAAGAAAGGCACCGCTGAACAGGGCCCCGCCGTGAAGACAGGCACTGCTGAACAGGGCCCCGCCGTGAAGACAGGCACCGATAAACAGGGCCCCGCCGTGAAGAAAGGCACCGCTGAACAGGACCCCGCCGAGAAGACAGGCATCGCTGAACAGGGCCCCGCCGAGAAGACAGGCACCGCTGAACAGGGCCCCGCCGAGAAGGAACGGCACCGCTGAACAGGGCCCTGCCGTGAAGACAGGCACTGCTGAACAGGGCCCCGCCGAGAAGACAGGCACCGCTGAACAGGGCCCCGCCGTGAAGACAGGCATCGCTGAACAGGGCCCCGCCGTCTCAAGCACCGCTCCGCTGGGCCCTTCCTGTCAAGCACCGCTCCGCTGGGCCCCGCCGTCTCAAGCACCGCTCCGCTGGGCCCTTCCTGTCAAGCACCGCTCCGCTGGGCCCTTCCTGTCAAGCACCGCTCCGCTGGGCCCCGCCGTCTCAAGCACCGCTCCGCTGGGCCCTTCCTGTCAAGCACCGCTCCGCTGGGCCCTTCCTGTCAAGCACCGCTCCGCTGGGCCCCGCCGTCTCAAGCACCGCTCCGCTGGGCCCTTCCTGTCAAGCACCGCTCCGCTGGGCCCTTCCTGTCAAGCTCCGCTGGCCCATTGACAGTGCCGGTTCTGTGTCGAGCTAGTGTTCACGCTGCACTCTGGGCACCCTGCCTCCTCCATGACCAGTGGAGTCTGTAATCCTCCTGATGGACTGTGGCTTTGCACTCCCCAGGATGGCACAGTGGGAATGGTGGCCCCTTCGTGGTTCTGGCGTCGTGGACTCCTGTGGCTGAGGTGCCCCCCCCTTCCCTTCCCCCTGAGGTGCCTGTAGTTTTGTCATCTGATGCCCCAGCAGTGTTCTCTCCAACGGACTCAGGTCTCCTGTGTGGGCTTTGCCCATGTGTTTGGTAGACATTGGCCCACGGACTGTGGAAATTTGACACACTGAGCAGGACTTATTGACTATGTACATAGCTTTCGCACTGTTCATGATTTTTGCTTTGATATTTCATAACGATAATTTTCCATGACTTCAATGAACCTAATTTATACATAAATTTAAATTAACATTTTTATTATGTCTTTGCATTTTTCAGGGGGATTTGGGGGGTGTCACTCAGTTGTTGCTCTGCATTGGTATGTTGATAGTTGGGGGGCGTATGTGTGTGCCCGTAACCTTTCGTCCTCCCCCCTCCCCTGTGTCGTAGGTGCAGTACTCACCGTTGTCTTCTGCGCCGGAGTTCGTACTCGTGGTAGATGAGCAGGTAGACAAGAGCTGGTAGGATGTTTAATTCGGGTTCCATGCTGTCCTCCGTCCTCGTGGAGTGTATAGAGGTGAGCGTTTTCCCGTTCGTAGTCTGTTTCCGCCATGTTTTTATCGGTGGGGCTCCCGCCCCGGAAAAGGTGGAGGATTGGTGAGTTGTGATACTGTGGGCGGTACATTGTCTGCCGCCTGCCTGTTGGCAGCGACCGCCGCGCTGTTTGTCTGTCCCGCCGTGGCGGTCAGAGTGTTAAAGTGGCGGGCTGTGTTGGCGGTTCTCGCCAGGGCCATTTTTTTGTCCGCCTGCCTGTTGGCGGGTTGGCCGCCGCTTTATCACCGACCGCCAGGGTTGGAATGACCGCCTATGTGTAGAAGTTCTCAACAATGTGGAGTCTCCTATGAACTCCTGCAGTAGTGTTCTGTTCTTCCCCCTCTACATTGTCTGCTCCATCATCATCCTCCTCCTGATCGGGGACATCAACCTGTTCATCTCAGGGGACATTTATTTTGACACAGATGTTGTGCAGGATTACACATGCCAGAATTATCTTGCAAACAAGTGGTGGACCATACAAGAGGCTTCCTCCTGTCAGGGCCAGGCACTTAAACCTGGATTTCAGGAGCCCAAATGTCCTCTGCACCACATTGCGAGTTTTCCTGTGTCCCTTGTTGTAGGCCCGCTCTTCCACCGTTGGGGGATTGGCAAATGGGGTCATCACCCACGGCTGTATGCCGTACCATTGATCAGCTACAAAGGATAGACAGAAGGTGTATGGGTAAGTATTGATAGTGGTTTGGTACATACCATGGCAGTTGTACTTTTTAGTTGAAGTGGTGACACAGAGTTGCTTGTGGTACAGTGTGTGTTCTTGTTCTTGTGAAATGGTTTCAATGGACTGTGTTGATGGACATGGCAATCTTGGGTAGTGGTTCAAGGACCTGGGAATTTTTATATTGTTCCCAAAATGATGGTTATGATTTAGGTAAATGTGTTGTGTAGTCCATATTTGAAGCAGCGCTCTGTTGTTAGATGGAACCTACCTCCTGCTAGCACCACAGTGGTGTCAGATGTTGAAACGCCATAGTTGCTCTACAAAGCCAGACTGTGCCATCCATGTTACCCTACGGCACTAAGCATGCAGTGTGACAGTGTGGCAGATAATGGTTGTGCCAGCCATCAAGTGTATGAGACCGTGTATGGTGCATGTAAGGTCAGGTATGTCCTCTATACTCCTACTGAGTCCTACTATGACATCCATGATTGTTAGAGTTTTTTCACAGACTCAGCACCATGGTGGACAGTTTCTTGTATTCGCAATAGACATGGTGGTGTTAGGGGGCACTAGGGGCGCACGTGAGGTGGCACTGGAGTAGGTGCTGTCCCATTAATCCTGATTCAGACCAATGGTCTTCGATGGCAGATATTTTTGTATATGTATGTGTGCGACACAATGCAGCAGGCAGGTGTATGTGCACACTACAGGTAAGTCAGGTATGTGTAGATGATATGTATTTGGTTATGGAACCACTTGGGTGGCATTTGATTTAGGTTCTGCTAGAGGCTTGCCCACCAGGGTTTATGTGGGACTGTTCCTATGTGTGACTTCCACAAAATGAACATGGCCTATGCCATTGACATGCCTGTGCGCTTCTTTGTTTGGTGTAATATGTTTATGGGATCTGTATTTAGTTGTCAACCTGTGGACACTTGTACTGGTTTCTGAGCAGCTTCTGTATACAAAATTGACTTGGCTCCACCTGTCCACACGTGGTGTGCCAGTCAGGGTGTGGCTGTGTTATGTACATTTGGGTGTATGTGTTTGTGACATGCAATGTATGCAGTGTAGTGTGGCATGTTGGATATGTGTTGTTGCCTGTACATCTCTGTGGCCCTGCCCTTGTGTATTTAGTGTGGTGTTTGTCTTGTTTGTACTAGTGGGTTGGTGTGGTGTGTGTTATAATTGGTATGGTGGCTTACCTATGAGTAGCCCATTGCCATATTGGCCATCCTGGAAAGACTTGTTGATGGTGCAATGGCGAAAGATGTATTTATCCTGAACTCTGCCGGGATATTTCGTAAGGATGTTGGTGAAGAGTCCACTGTGGTCCATGATGGCCTGCACATTGATAGAATGCGTGTACTTGCAGTTCCTATACGGATGTTCTGTTGCTGCAGGTGGCACCAGTTGCACATAGGTAGAGTCCAATGCACCCAGCACTTGCAGAAACCCAGCAATTTTATAGAAACCTTGCTTGGTCTCCTGCTGCAGATGCTGGGTGTTTGGGAAGCAGATGTGGTGGGGTGTGAGGCATAGGATAGCGTCCAGGACTTTTGGCAGAAAGACCGAGAAGGAAGACTGGGTGATACCTGCCACTTGTGCACCCATTATCTGAAGTGACCCAGACACCAGCAAATGGAGGAGAGAGAGTAGAGTTTTGTCATGGGTGGAATGTTATTGGGAGTTTGCATCCTTGCCGTGATGTGTGGTGCAATATGGAGCAGCAGGCGTACAATGGACGTCCGGTTGAGTCTGTACATCCGGACCACATTTTGTTCCCTCATTTCAAGGATGGCTGCGTGCTGACTGAAGATCCTCTCCCTCCTTCTGCGCTGCCTTTGTGGCTGCTCTGGTGGTGTTTGGGGTTGTTGCGGTGGTGGTGAAGGGATCTGCTGTCTTCGCAGACTTCTGCTGCATGTTCCAAGCTGGAGCAGTACCACATCCATGTTGTCCTGGATATTTCTAAAGCTCCTTCTGTGTGTTTTCTTTGAGTGATGGTGTGGGAGCCTCTTTTTAACGCCGAGTCTGACCAGGGGTTAAAATTTGATGCTAATCGGATTTAGCACCATTTTTTGAGTCTGCTTCCTTGGTTATCATTGTTTTGCGTCGGTAGGTAAATATGGCACTAGAATGCTAGCTTTTTTTTTTAGGAAGGGAGCGCCTACCTTGCATCTCATTGTCGCAATGAGATGCAAGGTGGTTTTGCTTTCCCTCCAAATGGTGCTAATTCCTGTATTTTGATGCTAGACGGGTCTAGTGTCAAAATATAAATGTGGAGTTATTTTTGCTCCGCTTTAGTGTAACAAAAAGATGCTAAGGCAGTGCAAACTTTTCATAAATATGGGACATAGTGTGAAACTACAAAGACACAGTGAACAAAATCCACTCATGATATGTTGGTATCATGTGTTTGGGAAAAATATTTAACATGAATTTTGTAATTTGGGTACATGTTTACCATGAATGGCACATAATTATATGAAGTGGTGTAATGCTGAACTTTCAGGAATTTTGCGTAATGAGCATAATGCAAAATTCCAGAAATTCTGCAAATTACGCAAAGGTAATTTACAATTTGCTCAGGCCTATTCACCACATATTTCATTCTATTTCTAAAATTTGACCATATGTGTCAAGGTATAAAGCTTCAATACACCAACCTGCAAACCATTTTTGTAAAAATGTTTGAGAGCTACGCTATGATTAATGCTTAGCTATTTACAGTTTTTTTTTAAACGTGCAAGTGGGTGACTGGCACAACTTGTTAGCCTTCCACTCATTCCCCTGCTCAAGACCCAGGACTAATAGATTTGGTGTTCCTGGAGAGCAACTGCTCAAATTCTATATAATGGTCATGGGGCTTCTCCGCACCCTTCCCAAATCCCTGCATTATCCAGGAGATGCCTACATCATACCCCCCACACATGTCCCCTTCACTGCCAGTCCCTCATCCCAGGCCCACCTTATGGTCCCTCGGTCCCACTACAACCCATTCATCTCTTCTGTAATAGCAGCAGAGTCCAGAAGACTACGCATTAACAAGGTGCAAAATACTGCAAAGTTGAACCGCGGTTTCCATGGCGACAGACACTGCCACTTATTTTTGGGGACTGGTACTTATATTCCCTCATCTGAGTTCTTCCAGGTGCAAGAAAGGGAAAGCCACACAGATCTGAAAGACGAAGGAAATGAAAGATGGAAAAGAAAGACTAAAGGGAGAAAACTGGAACCTGCAAGAGTGAGAGAGTGAGAGAAAGAGGCAGGGAGTGTCTGAGAGTGGATTAAAGAGACATAAGACATAAATTGGATGAAAGACTACCAACCTTAGTATTTGGTGCACTAATGTTTAATTACACTGGCTGCAGCAGAGCTTTAGGCATCGGCACTCTTTCTTTTAGAAACTAAGCACTGGTGCTAATATCTCCGAAAATATTCAATCTTGGCAAAGCGGATCTCTTCTTAGCTCAGCTAAAATCATGGCCTATATATCAGAGATTTTCAATATACTGGTTGTATTTCAGAATATTGAGCACAAAAATATTGTGCTGTATAAATATTTGAGGCAGAATATTAACTACCAAATCATAGTGAAGGTAAGAATATATAGGTAAGAGGAGATATACTATTCTTAGCTCTAAATCTAGGTACCTTGGAAAAATATACATATTGTCAAGTTACATATCTGCGCAGTTTAGTAAAGCAAATTTAACTTGCCTACGTATACCTATCCTCGTAATATTTTTATATTCAATATTCTAGCTATGATATTTCTGTATTTTCAATGTTTAAACCTTCATATTCTGGTAGTATCCCCCTTTGTCCATCACAGAGATGGCAGAAAGAACCTAAACGTAGAGTGATCTTCATCTTTGGGACTTTCAATTGATGTACCAATGAGCCTTTGGGCCTTATTTAGATGTTGATGATAATGGTCCCGCTGTTGATTTTTCGAATAAAAGACCACCCACTACCATGTTGGTGGTTGCAAAGGCGAGCACCAGCATTCGTCCGCCATGAAACACAACCCGCGTCAACAGCGCCATAGGGCCCTGCCGTGAAGACAGGCACTGCTGAACAGGGCCCCGCCGAGAAGACAGGCACCGCTGAACAGGGCCCCGCCGTGAAGACAGGCATCGCTGAACAGGGCCCCGCCGTCTCAAGCACCGCTCCGCTGGGCCCTTCCTGTCAAGCACCGCTCCGCTGGGCCCCGCCGTCTCAAGCACCGCTCCGCTGGGCCCTTCCTGTCAAGCACCGCTCCGCTGGGCCCTTCCTGCCAAGCACGCTCCGCTGGGCCCCGCCGTCTCAAGCACCGCTCCGCTGGGCCCTTCCTGTCAAGCACCGCTCTGCTGGGCCCTTCCTGTCAAGCACCGCTCCGCTGGGCCCCGCCGTCTCAAGCACCGCTCCGCTGGGCCCTTCCTGTCAAGCACCGCTCCGCTGGGCCCTTCCTGTCAAGCACCGCTCCGCTGGGCCCTTCCTGTCAAGCACCGCTCCGCTGGGCCCCGCCGTCTCAAGCACCGCTCCGCTGGGCCCTTCCTGTCAAGCACCGCTCCGCTGGGCCCTTCCTGTCAAGCACCGCTCCGCTGGGCCCCGCCGTCTCAAGCACCGCTCCGCTGGGCCCTTCCTGTCAAGCACCGCTCCGCTGGGCCCTTCCTGTCAAGCACCGCTCCGCTGGGCCCCGCCGTCTCAAGCACCGCTCCGCTGGGCCCTTCCTGTCAAGCACCGCTCCGCTGGGCCCTTCCTGTCAAGCTCCGCTGGCCCATTGACAGTGCCGGTTCTGTGTCGAGCTAGTGTTCACGCTGCACTCTGGGCACCCTGCCTCCTCCATGACCAGTGGAGTCTGTAATCCTCCTGATGGACTGTGGCTTTGCACTCCCCAGGATGGCACAGTGGGAATGGTGGCCCCTTCGTGGTTCTGGCGTCGTGGACTCCTGTGGCTGAGGTGCCCCCCCCTTCCCTTCCCCCTGAGGTGCCTGTAGTTTTGTCATCTGATGCCCCAGCAGTGTTCTCTCCAACGGACTCAGGTCTCCTGTGTGGGCTTTGCCCATGTGTTTGGTAGACATTGGCCCACGGACTGTGGAAATTTGACACACTGAGCAGGACTTATTGACTATGTACATAGCTTTCGCACTGTTCATGATTTTTGCTTTGATATTTCATAACGATAATTTTCCATGACTTCAATGAACCTAATTTATACATAAATTTAAATTAACATTTTTATTATGTCTTTGCATTTTTCAGGGGGATTTGGGGGGTGTCACTCAGTTGTTGCTCTGCATTGGTATGTTGATAGTTGGGGGGCGTATGTGTGTGCCCGTAACCTTTCGTCCTCCCCCCTCCCCTGTGTCGTAGGTGCAGTACTCACCGTTGTCTTCTGCGCCGGAGTTCGTACTCGTGGTAGATGAGCAGGTAGACAAGAGCTGGTAGGATGTTTAATTCGGGTTCCATGCTGTCCTCCGTCCTCGTGGAGTGTATAGAGGTGAGCGTTTTCCCGTTCGTAGTCTGTTTCCGCCATGTTTTTATCGGTGGGGCTCCCGCCCCGGAAAAGGTGGAGGATTGGTGAGTTGTGATACTGTGGGCGGTACATTGTCTGCCGCCTGCCTGTTGGCAGCGACCGCCGCGCTGTTTGTCTGTCCCGCCGTGGCGGTCAGAGTGTTAAAGTGGCGGGCTGTGTTGGCGGTTCTCGCCAGGGTCAGAATTCCATTTTTTTGTCCGCCTGCCTGTTGGCGGGTTGGCCGCCGCTTTATCACCGACCGCCAGGGTTGGAATGACCGCCTATGTGTAGAAGTTCTCAACAATGTGGAGTCTCCTATGAACTCCGGCAGTAGTGTTCTGTTCTTCCCCCTCTACATTGTCTGCTCCATCATCATCCTCCTCCTGATCGGGGACATCAACCTGTTCATCTCAGGGGACATTTATTTTGACACAGATGTTGTGCAGGATTACACATGCCAGAATTATCTTGCAAACAAGTGGTGGACCATACAAGAGGCTTCCTCCTGTCAGGGCCAGGCACTTAAACCTGGATTTCAGGAGCCCAAATGTCCTCTGCACCACATTGCGAGTTTTCCTGTGTCCCTTGTTGTAGGCCCGCTCTTCCACCGTTGGGGGATTGGCAAATGGGGTCATCACCCACGGCTGTATGCCGTACCATTGATCAGCTACAAAGGATAGACAGAAGGTGTATGGGTAAGTATTGATAGTGGTTTGGTACATACCATGGCAGTTGTACTTTTTAGTTGAAGTGGTGACACAGAGTTGCTTGTGGTACAGTGTGTGTTCTTGTTCTTGTGAAATGGTTTCAATGGACTGTGTTGATGGACATGGCAATCTTGGGTAGTGGTTCAAGGACCTGGGAATTTTTATATTGTTCCCAAAATGATGGTTATGATTTAGGTAAATGTGTTGTGTAGTCCATATTTGAAGCAGCGCTCTGTTGTTAGATGGAACCTACCTCCTGCTAGCACCACAGTGGTGTCAGATGTTGAAACGCCATAGTTGCTCTACAAAGCCAGACTGTGCCATCCATGTTACCCTACGGCACTAAGCATGCAGTGTGACAGTGTGGCAGATAATGGTTGTGCCAGCCATCAAGTGTATGAGACCGTGTATGGTGCATGTAAGGTCAGGTATGTCCTCTATACTCCTACTGAGTCCTACTATGACATCCATGATTGTTAGAGTTTTTTCACAGACTCAGCACCATGGTGGACAGTTTCTTGTATTCGCAATAGACATGGTGGTGTTAGGGGGCACTAGGGGCGCACGTGAGGTGGCACTGGAGTAGGTGCTGTCCCATTAATCCTGATTCAGACCAATGGTCTTCGATGGCAGATATTTTTGTATATGTATGTGTGCGACACAATGCAGCAGGCAGGTGTATGTGCACACTACAGGTAAGTCAGGTATGTGTAGATGATATGTATTTGGTTATGGAACCACTTGGGTGGCATTTGATTTAGGTTCTGCTAGAGGCTTGCCCACCAGGGTTTATGTGGGACTGTTCCTATGTGTGACTTCCACAAAATGAACATGGCCTATGCCATTGACATGCCTGTGCGCTTCTTTGTTTGGTGTAATATGTTTATGGGATCTGTATTTAGTTGTCAACCTGTGGACACTTGTACTGGTTTCTGAGCAGCTTCTGTATACAAAATTGACTTGGCTCCACCTGTCCACACGTGGTGTGCCAGTCAGGGTGTGGCTGTGTTATGTACATTTGGGTGTATGTGTTTGTGACATGCAATGTATGCAGTGTAGTGTGGCATGTTGGATATGTGTTGTTGCCTGTACATCTCTGTGGCCCTGCCCTTGTGTATTTAGTGTGGTGTTTGTCTTGTTTGTACTAGTGGGTTGGTGTGGTGTGTGTTATAATTGGTATGGTGGCTTACCTATGAGTAGCCCATTGCCATATTGGCCATCCTGGAAAGACTTGTTGATGGTGCAATGGCGAAAGATGTATTTATCCTGAACTCTGCCGGGATATTTCGTAAGGATGTTGGTGAAGAGTCCACTGTGGTCCATGATGGCCTGCACATTGATAGAATGCGTGTACTTGCAGTTCCTATACGGATGTTCTGTTGCTGCAGGTGGCACCAGTTGCACATAGGTAGAGTCCAATGCACCCAGCACTTGCAGAAACCCAGCAATTTTATAGAAACCTTGCTTGGTCTCCTGCTGCAGATGCTGGGTGTTTGGGAAGCAGATGTGGTGGGGTGTGAGGCATAGGATAGCGTCCAGGACTTTTGGCAGAAAGACCGAGAAGGAAGACTGGGTGATACCTGCCACTTGTGCACCCATTATCTGAAGTGACCCAGACACCAGCAAATGGAGGAGAGAGAGTAGAGTTTTGTCATGGGTGGAATGTTATTGGGAGTTTGCATCCTTGCCGTGATGTGTGGTGCAATATGGAGCAGCAGGCGTACAATGGACGTCCGGTTGAGTCTGTACATCCGGACCACATTTTGTTCCCTCATTTCAAGGATGGCTGCGTGCTGACTGAAGATCCTCTCCCTCCTTCTGCGCTGCCTTTGTGGCTGCTCTGGTGGTGTTTGGGGTTGTTGCGGTGGTGGTGAAGGGATCTGCTGTCTTCGCAGACTTCTGCTGCATGTTCCAAGCTGGAGCAGTACCACATCCATGTTGTCCTGGATATTTCTAAAGCTCCTTCTGTGTGTTTTCTTTGAGTGATGGTGTGGGAGCCTCTTTTTAACGCCGAGTCTGACCAGGGGTTAAAATTTGATGCTAATCGGATTTAGCACCATTTTTTGAGTCTGCTTCCTTGGTTATCATTGTTTTGCGTCGGTAGGTAAATATGGCACTAGAATGCTAGCTTTTTTTTTTAGGAAGGGAGCGCCTACCTTGCATCTCATTGTCGCAATGAGATGCAAGGTGGTTTTGCTTTCCCTCCAAATGGTGCTAATTCCTGTATTTTGATGCTAGACGGGTCTAGTGTCAAAATATAAATGTGGAGTTATTTTTGCTCCGCTTTAGTGTAACAAAAAGATGCTAAGGCAGTGCAAACTTTTCATAAATATGGGACATAGTGTGAAACTACAAAGACACAGTGAACAAAATCCACTCATGATATGTTGGTATCATGTGTTTGGGAAAAATATTTAACATGAATTTTGTAATTTGGGTACATGTTTACCATGAATGGCACATAATTATATGAAGTGGTGTAATGCTGAACTTTCAGGAATTTTGCGTAATGAGCATAATGCAAAATTCCAGAAATTCTGCAAATTACGCAAAGGTAATTTACAATTTGCTCAGGCCTATTCACCACATATTTCATTCTATTTCTAAAATTTGACCATATGTGTCAAGGTATAAAGCTTCAATACACCAACCTGCAAACCATTTTTGTAAAAATGTTTGAGAGCTACGCTATGATTAATGCTTAGCTATTTACAGTTTTTTTTTAAACGTGCAAGTGGGTGACTGGCACAACTTGTTAGCCTTCCACTCATTCCCCTGCTCAAGACCCAGGACTAATAGATTTGGTGTTCCTGGAGAGCAACTGCTCAAATTCTATATAATGGTCATGGGGCTTCTCCGCACCCTTCCCAAATCCCTGCATTATCCAGGAGATGCCTACATCATACCCCCCACACATGTCCCCTTCACTGCCAGTCCCTCATCCCAGGCCCACCTTATGGTCCCTCGGTCCCACTACAACCCATTCATCTCTTCTGTAATAGCAGCAGAGTCCAGAAGACTACGCATTAACAAGGTGCAAAATACTGCAAAGTTGAACCGCGGTTTCCATGGCGACAGACACTGCCACTTATTTTTGGGGACTGGTACTTATATTCCCTCATCTGAGTTCTTCCAGGTGCAAGAAAGGGAAAGCCACACAGATCTGAAAGACGAAGGAAATGAAAGATGGAAAAGAAAGACTAAAGGGAGAAAACTGGAACCTGCAAGAGTGAGAGAGTGAGAGAAAGAGGCAGGGAGTGTCTGAGAGTGGATTAAAGAGACATAAGACATAAATTGGATGAAAGACTACCAACCTTAGTATTTGGTGCACTAATGTTTAATTACACTGGCTGCAGCAGAGCTTTAGGCATCGGCACTCTTTCTTTTAGAAACTAAGCACTGGTGCTAATATCTCCGAAAATATTCAATCTTGGCAAAGCGGATCTCTTCTTAGCTCAGCTAAAATCATGGCCTATATATCAGAGATTTTCAATATACTGGTTGTATTTCAGAATATTGAGCACAAAAATATTGTGCTGTATAAATATTTGAGGCAGAATATTAACTACCAAATCATAGTGAAGGTAAGAATATATAGGTAAGAGGAGATATACTATTCTTAGCTCTAAATCTAGGTACCTTGGAAAAATATACATATTGTCAAGTTACATATCTGCGCAGTTTAGTAAAGCAAATTTAACTTGCCTACGTATACCTATCCTCGTAATATTTTTATATTCAATATTCTAGCTATGATATTTCTGTATTTTCAATGTTTAAACCTTCATATTCTGGTAGTATCCCCCTTTGTCCATCACAGAGATGGCAGAAAGAACCTAAACGTAGAGTGATCTTCATCTTTGAGACTTTCAATTGATGTACCAATGAGCCTTTGGGCCTTATTTAGATGTTGATGATAATGGTCCCGCTGTTGATTTTTCGAATAAAAGACCACCCACTACCATGTTGGTGGTTGCAAAGGCGAGCACCAGCATTCGTCCGCCATGAAACACAACCCGCGTCAACAGCGCCATAGGGAAAAGTGGCTGACGTTTGGACTCCAGATGACCTTTCCTGTCTTGCAGATGTGGATGTGCCTAACTGCAAGAAAAAAGTGATAGTCCAACATCCATACTTGAGTTGGCAGAATGGGGGGGGGATGTGGTAAAAACTTTCCTTGCCCCCCTATTCTGCTTCCATTTTCAACTGGACATGACTGGACAGGACCTGCTGTCACTGCTGCCATTGACTCACGGAGAAAACACAACCCTCACCCCTCACCATACTCGAAGGTAGGGACACGGCATTGCCAGAGCACATTCAGTGGGCACTGACCATGAGGTCAGGACCACTGCAGGCATATATATGTCACTGTAATCATTTTAAATTACTGTGACATGCATGTGTCTGGAACACAACTGGTTCAGACATGGATGGGGACACACTGGCACAACATACATATCTCACGCATACACGTCATTATTGTGTCATTATTCATTGCCAAATGAATGGTGGCACCACAATGATGGTACAATCACACTTGTCAACTGAGCCCATGTGTGCACATTGTAAGGGGACCTGTATTGGTAAGGTCGTGCTACCTGTTGTGTATGTGAGTCAATATGCGTGTATGTGTGCGAGTTTGAATTGGCTGGTTGAGGTGGAGGGAGCTGTAGTGCGTGAAATGTTTGTGTCTGTATGTGTGTCACTTGCATGTGGGATCAATGTTGTGTGTGTTGTGTTGCTGTGTGTAGCATTCTGGTGAGTGTTGTTGTGTGGCGGACATTGTTGTGATGTAAGTAGTTGTGTTTTTGCGTGAGTGTGTTTCTGTAACTAAGTGTGTAGTTGTGTTTGTTGTGGTTGTGTTGTGTGTGGGTGCAGTGTCAGTAGTGTGTGTATGTTGTGTTATGGGTGTATGGCATTGGTGTGTTCAGTATGTATGGGTTATGTGGTGCTGGAATGACAATGGATGATGGTGTGTGTATATGGTGTGTTGTGTTGTGTTGTGAAGGGGGACACATATGGCTAAGGTAGAGTGTGTGTGACTTACCTGTATTCCATAATCACTACCATTGTCCTTTGTCCATTTGGTCCAGCACCGGCCTCCCTCCATCAACAATCCACCGGTATGACACGGCCTGCGCAGGTGAAATATCTAAATATGGCCGGCCTTACAGCTGCAAAAGGTGCTACGTCATGGCAGTCTGCTGCTCAGCCGATATATATCTAAATACAGCGGGCAGAACACCATTGACTTGATGCTCTATTGGGTCCATCACCGATGCAGCTTGGCAGTAACTCCGTCAAGATCTAAGTAAGGCCCTTTGTTTTGGCTCAAAAAAGGCAAACTCATCTGAAGAAAGAAATACATTTGCTCTGCCTTTTAAGGCAGGGTATAAAATAGTTTAATACAAGTAGGAAAACCCTTGTTTGAAATTGATAACAGTCTGTGACATATCGCAAAAGGATTGGGCCTCACTGCAGAATGTGGTGAAGAGCCCATGAGACTGTTTCTCACAGATAGCCATAGGCCTTAGGTTAAATCGGGAATGCCTGATGTGGGGAGTCCTCCTGTACTGCAGGGTCGTTGCTGTGTCCCGATACAATGACTAGCTGACTAAGTGAAATTAAATAAGTGGCAACGATGTACTGATCAGTTGAGAACTGTGAGCCTTGTAGAGACAGGCCTTTCCTGTGAGTCAGTTCAGGGACTGTGTATGCTTGCTAACAGAAATGTTCAGTAATCATGACATGAAGAATGTAGCCTTATTAAATAATTCATTCAGACGCTACCCAATAAAAAATGTATTTTCTTTGATAAAATGTGCTAGTTATGGTGCTTTATTGTTTTACTCTGCTCTCCCCCTTTCCTTTACTTTTTCTACCCTCGGGTAACTTCCAGAACTTCTCTTTTATACCCGAATGCCCACTTGTTTCAATGGTTTGGTGGGCATGACCCTGTGAGTAGTTATGGATGGATAGACTCAACCCTAATCCTCGATGGCCACAGAGGAGCTCTGTAGGCGATGAAGAGAATTTCTTTTGTCAGCGTCTCTTAAGTGGGTAGACAGCCAATCAGCGGGAAACAAAGATGCTTTTTGCATGTTACTTCTCCAATTTGCCTGGGTATAAAATTACATGTGAAATCTTTTATAACAAACCAACAAAATTTAGCTCCTTAGCGATGATGTAAACTAAAGAAAAGAGGTCAATGTTAACATGGTGTAAAAGTGCTGAAGTGCACTCTTTAGTCAAGAGCACACAATTGACAGTATCCAGCCCCAAACCTTGGGGCCTTATTTACTATGTTTTGGCGCATGGCGGGCTGCAAGACTTTTTGCTGCGCCGCCCTGCATCAAAACAAAAAGACAGGAATACTTTGCATTCTGGTGCAGATACTGTGCATTTCAGTTCTTGTTCCCTGCTCTGGCGCACAAATTGCTACCTAGCGCCAAAGCAGATTCCTTTGCATCATGGTTCAAGTACCTGTGTTGCAGGAATGATTGTTTATGTGCAGGAAGGGGCATCTTCCTGCACATAAACAATCATTAATGGTGTTTTCCTCTTTCTATGTGTGTTTTACAATGCAGCACACACAGAAAGAGGAAACAACATGGAGAAATAATGTTATTTCTCCCTGTTGCGCTGCTTGAACGCCACCCATGAGATGGCGTAGGAATCTCATGCATTCTCAGATTTGTAAATCTGGGAATTCATCAGATTCTGTCTGATTCCATGGGTGTTGCTGTGGGAGCACCCACAGCAACACCCATGGAGCACCCCTTTCACGCAGTGTTGTGCATGGAAGGGGTCCATATTTGCAGGGCCATGAAAAGCCACGCAAGGTGGCTTTGGGTGGCCGTGTAAATATGGGCCGGGACACTGCCACTGGGGCGTAAACAAAAAATGGTGTTCTGGTGGCGCAGTGTGCCACTAGGGCCTCTTAAATGAGACCCCTGGTGTACCCTCTCACCACATTGTACCAATTTCTATTTCTGCTGCATTTACATTGAACAAAAATAGGCTACACACCAAGCATCTGACAGAGAATTTATGTTTCCTTAAGCATAATGGCAGCCAACTAGATGTGCTGCGATGATTTTATTGTAGTGTCGAAAGTGTGAAATTGCAGGAGTTAAAAGAGGTTTATTTAAAAAAAAAAAATAATCTGTAAACGCCTGAAAAAAAATCACCGATAGGAAAAGCAAAAGTAAACCATTGTCACTGTCAACGGAACATGTGCTGTGTGAATTCCTGATATAGGCTGCGGCACAATGCTCTATTATAGTGAGTATTAACAAAGTCAGTAAAATGATGTTGAGTGAAAACATTTAACACTGTGTGACTGTGAAACCTTTTTCTTTGCTTTTTATAAAATATATTCCCAAGAAGTTTTAGAGCTTTCAATAATTTGCAAATAAAATAGAAGTTCTATTTGGAATTCTATGATAATACAAAGATGGGATAATGATTTAATTTAGAACGTATACACATTTGAGGGACAGTAGCCGCAGTTTCTGTCACACTGTTCTGGATTTATTTCAGTTAGGGTATCAGCTTGTCCATCCAACTAGTGAAAAATCGAAAATTAAAAAATGAAAACAGGTCTTTGAAAAATGAAACACCTCCGAAAATATAGTACTAATGGCGGCAAGTGTTTAGGTAACAATTTAAATAGTGACATGCCTACAAAATCTCGAGGGAAAAGGAACTAGGAAGTAGAGACCGAATGATTCTGCACTTAAAAGAAACGCCAGCGCGAGACAGAAAACTGAGTGACAACGAGAGCAGAAAAGGTCGTTAGAGTTCATTTCTGACGACGTCTTCCTTCCGCTGTCGACTTGAGCAGTAACTGTTGATTGCTTCCTTTTCTTTAATTTCCTTTTCCTTCTGTCTTTGTTTTTTATCTTAATGTGTTTCAAGCAGTATCAGGTTTTGGTTATGGTTTATCTTTCCATAGGTGTGCTCTTGTGCACTAATTGTCACTTGAAAAATCAGCCACATTGTTGCTTTCTCTACTAGATAATAGGTAAGCTTGAAAGAGATGAGTGGAGCTCGGCAGAGTCACTGCATGAGACTGTATCATCTTCTGTTGGCTATCACAACAGATGGTGCTATTTTCTTTTTTTTACACAGATGGCACCGAACTGGTTCAGCAAATGTTCTTGCTTGTTGCTGTTCTTCCAGGCAAAATGGCTGTTTCAGTAAAAAGTTATTAAATACACGTCCTTAGATGTTGAAGGACATTGTGCCAAATAATATGATTACCCTAAGGGTTCAAGTGACCAGGCTTCTGAATGTTACATTTGCGAAAGGCTGCGTCTTTCTGTTGACATTAATGGTTGGATAACACTATGTTTAGGTAATTAATAATGACCGGCAATTATATCACAATCAGTACGTCGCTTTCTCAACATCGCCATGGTAAGTATATTATTATTATTATTTTAACCTTTACTTTGTGTACCTAACCCTGAAAACTATTGGAGTCATACATTATACACGCCAAATTTACCTTGTAATGCAGTTGTGGTATGAGGAGATAATGGTTGTGTTATGATTTTAATGCCAGATAATGCTTATGGTATAGAGGGTTTATGTTAAACAGATGTATCCACACTCATAAATTTTATAGGCATTTCCTTCAGGTCAGCCTCTTTTATTTAACACAATATTTGATTTCTGTATCTTCAGAGTGTAGTTATCTGATTCATGACAGAAGAAGAAAAGCACAAAAGATGAAAGACCAGATTCACAAAGATAAACTTAGACTTTGGATCTACGTTTAGATCAAAAGTCTCAAGTTTATGTGTTTTTGTTATTCTCAAAGTTAAGTTACGAGTAGTATCTTTACATCAACACTCACAGTGAATTATCCACTCTTGGGGCAGATTATCTGCACTCGGGCGGGACGCTCCGCACCTGGGCTGGAATTATTGTAGCTATCAATACCACCTGCAACCTTGCACCAAAATCCAGATAAAAGCAGCACACATCCAAGATTCTGTTTTTTTTCACACCAACACTGCACCTGCCTGCTCTGAAGATATTCTACCCCTCAGGAGGAAGAAAAATAATACAGAGAAGGAGACCATCATGATCATCAATTTAATAGTGATGCACTACAGCAGCAGTGCCTCACAGAAAGCAGAAGATATTGAGAAGAAGTGTCAGAATGAGAAGAGGAGGGTGAAGGAGAAGGAGAAGGAGAAATACAGCAGGATAGAGGTGGACAGAGCTCTTTCAGGTGGACAAACTAGACCCCGCCTCCAGCTCACCCCACTTGAGAGGGATGTCTTCTCCACCATAGACCCCCACCTGCTCCATGGGCTTCCTGTGAGTGATAACCTCAGTGTGGTGCCAGGTAATATGTGATGGTCCTAACGATGCTAAATGATCAATATCTGTTATACACTACAAATGTGACCATGAACATTGTCCCAAGTATGTGCAATTTGCATGGTGAGTTAGACCCTCAAGTGTCTCACTTAGTCTATTGCACTAAAATAATCCTTTGTGATGGAAATGGCAACTTCCAATTCCTCCTTCCCTGCTGTCTTGTCCACATAACACTGGCAAATAGCAATAGATAAGGCCCCTCATTCACTTACCATTACTGTTGGCATGCAGATGTAATTAGTTATGTCTGATGACCTTTCGCTTTTATTGCCATACAGCCAGAGTACAGTCACAGACTGGAGCATAGGTCCCTGCACCATCAGGGAGGAGTCATGGAGCACCACAAACTGGTACGTAAATATGGCCAAGAGAGTGTCCTAACTCCTACATTGTGATCAGCCAACTATAGATACATTACATGGAATTCATAAACAATGCGTAACCTGTGGGATCATCTAGGAAAATGTTGTGCATCACATGTGTCAACTAGAATGAAAACTGAAAAAAACTCAAATCATTGTAGGCCCTGTGACGTTATCCAGAAATACAGAGACTGCAGTGATCTCTGCTACATGTATGAGAGTGACATCTGGTCGGGCACCACACACGGGTGGATGTGAAACCCTGATAAATATACCTAATAATAACTTTAACAAATGCCCAGCCTCCTAAACTGTGGATTAAATCTCATCAGTATGTGCTGTGTGTCTAATATTACTGTTGTCACTCATCTTCATATGCTCACATACGGCTCATAACAGTAACCACATCATAACATGTTGGCTAATGAAAGGTTGACTTCAAATGTATGTGTACAGTTTGTACCTAAGTGCTCATATTGACCCTTATGTATATGGAATTGGCGCAGGTCATTGCCGCACGTCTTTAGAATACAAGTCATTACGCCTCACCTCAGGATGTGCAATGTTTTTGCACACCCCCAGGTTTACATGGTTCTCCCCCTCTGTGGAAGTGTCAAAATCCATGGGTGTGGGTTGAAGACATCTCCCTAACAAACCTCATGGGATGCCACCCAAGTGCAGAGTAAGAGAACACAGTGATTTGCACAGCCTTGCCTAAGTCCATAGCTAGGAGGCCACTTAAAACCATGCAAAGTGGCTTGGCTTGGCCACATAGATATGATTAAGTAGCATATGCAGCTCCAGCTGCACAAAAAGTGATACTCCAGTGGGTCAAGGGGCTCATACATACGCACCCAGTCTCTTATAGAGAGGAGTAGTCACAACTGGTTTCTAGGTCCATGACATGGCTACTCGCTGACAAAATCCCAGAGCTCAAAAGGTATAGTAATGATGTGGATGAGGGGCATGCTGATGCCAACAGGCGTGTGGTTGAGGAGGGGATTTGTGGCTGGTAAGGTGGGTGCAGAGGAAGTGAAGCATATACATCTAGTGGTTGAACTGCACAACATGAAACCAGTAAAGATGGGGGTCAGCTCAGCTTCTCCAATTGACTAAATTGTGTGATCCTAGACAAATGTTCTTTCACTTTGCCTTCCTTTCACCCATAATCACATATAAGCAAACTTTGGAATACAGGACTTCAGTATGTGTGCTGTACATAACCATATCCGGTGTCATGTAAACTAGACCATGATGTTGTTCATGTACATTGGGATCACAGGCCAGCAAAAGAGTGCACAGCAGATATGGTTGACCTCCCAGTCCACCAAGGGCAATGTTACCCCAGGGGCATGGGGGTTAGTGGAATGAATGTTACCTTAACCTTGTTTGATAGCTGTGCATATCAAACTTGTACTCTGCAGTGCCCTGACATGATCTGATATGCAAAAGTAAAACAGGTCTGCATGTTGTGGAAAACCCCTTTAGGAACTTGAAGAGACCACATCATACTTATGATGCATGATGCCCCTAAAAATGAAGGTGTGTCTGAAGGTAGCCAGTGCAGTACACTCTAGTTATTTCCATCTTGTAGCTCTCAGTAACCTTTAAATACACGTTTACATGTTAGTGTGATACCTGGTTGATATGAGGACTGTGTTGAATTAACATCTGACCAGTGTTGCTGCTGACCAGGGGGCTGCGTGTAAATGTCAGGATACCCACATGTGGTCCCCCCAACCTTAACTTGAAGATCACTTGTCTATACCTCTGACATGTACATACAGAATCATTACCATCATGCTTTGCACTTAAATATGGACGTGTTTGTTGCATTACAGCTGCTGGCAGGACTACCTTAGTCATACAGATGGCACCACTCAGGAGTTTGGGAGACATCCTGGCTGAGCCAGTCAAACCCACTGCCTTTCGTCCATCAGGTAAGCGTGCCGCATAGTGTTGTAGACTATGGATATCCTACTCATGCACAATAACTAAAATCCTTGTGGAAGGACATTAGCAGATGTAGCCACTTTTCCATTGAATCTGAAGTTGGTGTGTAAAATGTCCCCAACATAATCAGTGATGTGTGTGTCAAGTGTGCATATTCACATACAATTCATGCAGAACATTAAATATGTTGACATTTTCTTCACAAGCTGCTGGATCGAGGACCACATCTTCTGCTACACACTTGAGGAGCCAGGTCCAACAGCTGAGATCAAGGGAAATCTCAATACCACACAGAGCTGTGGTTGGAACTGGTGAGTTTGGTTTTGCCTTGTACATCTGTATTGAACACCCCAGTGACAGAGTGTGAGCTTTCACGTGTAGGTGTACACAAACCTGGTCACATGTGAAACATGAGTTGATGCAAAGATCATTTGCCTGAACCCTTCTGATGCACTGCATGATATTCTAAGGCAAATACTTAGCTTGTTGCAACCTCTGTCTCACAGGTGCTGAGGGTGATGAGTTGCTTCAGGAAGAAGGACAATTCACCAGTGGCTGGCAACAGGCAATCCAAAGGGAGAACCTATTCATTTTCCAAGCTGCCTTGTCAGCTGCCAGAAATGCATAAGAGGAGGAGGAGGAAGTAGAGGAGGATGAGGATGAGGATGAGGATCAGGCACAGTTTGCAATGGTTGTATTGGTCAATCCCCTGACCGCTATTGTTGCCCTATGGGGCACAACAGCTAAGCATACTCCTGCCCGTGCCAGCTTAGTGCCTCCTACTCCACCCCCAAGGATTGCCCATTTCCAACAGTCAGCCAACCAGCCACACCATTCACATACCCAACACAACCATAACCTCCTCACAGCACTCACATCCAGGTCAGACATTTTGGTTCCCCTACACACTCCTCCACTGACAGTAACTCCAAGGCCTTCTCTCCAACATCTGAGGAACATGCCAGCCCTGGTGAGAATCAGGTAGCCCCTAGGTACAAATCTCCTCCCCAAAACCTCCCACCTGCCACCCCCTCCCTTCTGGTGGACCTGATGGTCAGATCCGAGGCCATGCCAGGTAGAGAGGGCTGGCAGACGTTTACAGCAGTCTGGAGTGAGGCAGGACATTTCTGCCATAGGGGCTACTCTGTTTGACATGTCAGACTCACTACATGGCATGCACCAACTCCCACTGTTGGTCCACAGAATGACCCAGGAATTGGAGAGGATGGATACTTCTTGGCAAGACATAGGAAAGAAGCTAAATGACATCATGGCCATACATGGGGAAGAGAATGCAAGACACCATGCACTGACTGCGAAGATGATAGAGGGCATATTGAAAATGATACAAAGTCAGCCTTCACAGCCAATACATGGAGGGGAGCCAGCACGTCTACCTGTGCCATGTCACACCTAGTCCCTGGTACCAAAACCTGCACAGCTCCCCTCACCAATCTTCAAAGGCACCATTCCCCATTTGCACATGCTCCCCACTGCACAATCACATCCCCCACCTGTACAGCCACAATATACCCCCTGTCCAGGCACCTCCCCCACCAGCACAGCCACCAACACCCCCTCTCCAGGTACCTCCCCCACCTGTACAGCTACCATCACCCCCTGTCCAGGCACCTCTCCCACCTGTACAAGTACTACCACCCCCTGTCCAGGCACCTCCCTCTGGTACAGCCACCATCACTTCCTGTCCAGGCGACTCCCCCCTGTATAGGCACCCTCATCCCCTGCCCAGGCACCTTATACACCTGTGCAGCCACCATCACCCCCTGTCCAAGCACCTCCCTCACAGGTACATGTACAGGCACCACACCCACCTGCATCTCAGAACCCCTGGAAACACACATACTCACAGCGATCCTTACCACCAAAATTGAGAAGTCGCAAGATAGATCCCCCACAATCACAGTAATACAAGTTTTCACCAAACTTTGTAAATAAAAGACATATTCCACATTTAAATTGAGTTGAGTAATAGTTGATGATGGTCGATTGCTTAATCTGGTTATTGTCCATGTATGTGTTGATAAATGTGTGTAAGGCATGTTTATTAGTAGAACCATCTAGGTACAAAGGTATCATGTGGAAAGCATAGCTAAACCACTCCAGACGTATATGTCCATAATTTGATTTCAGCATTTAAAATGAACTACACAAGACATAGAGTTTTGATAAAAACAATTACTTTTTATAAAAAATAGAGAAAAAAAATGCTGTCAGAAACAGAGAATGAAAGTCAAATAATGGTCTTCATGCAGAATGGGCAAGTGGACTTTGAGGGGGTTGGACAAAATAAATAAAATACATCAGGAAATGTCAGGGTAATCAGTGCGTGTGCAAGGGTTAAAAAATGTCCACTGTGCAAATATAGTCCAATCAGTTGTCATGATGGTCATCCTCCCTTTACCCAATGATGAGATCCTCTGCCTCTGTGGCCTCCTCCTGGATGGCCTATGTAGGACCAGACACCCCACGGGAATGTGACACATGAGGACTACGAGGGGTACAATGAGAAACTGTGTGAAGAAAGACAGGGAGAAACACTGAGGGAAGTATGGGTGGGACGCTGTGACAGGGCAGACAACATTGCTGTATCCAAGGAAGTGATGTTGGTATTGAGAGTGGCCATGTCTCTAGCATGTTCCTCTCAGAACCTACGCAGTTCATCATAGATCCACAATAGGATCCGAGAGGACATACCTGCCTCCCCCTCAGATGCCACCATCACTTCCTGGGATGCATCTACAGGAGTGACAATAAGGGGAGGAGTTTGGTTCGCACATAAGGGGTGTGGAGTGTCAGGGACAGGAATATTCCTCAGGTCTGCTGGGCAGACACTTGAAGGGAGACTAGTGACAGGAGTGCAGCTGGGGGCCTCAATGGACTGAAGGCCTTTAGAGGTAGGGAGGAGTGGGTGGCAGGCCCAGATGAGGATTGGGCCTGCTCTAGGAACACCTTAGCTGTGTCTAGTTCTTATGTGTCAGGTGGAGAGTCAAAATCCTCCCCCCGGCCAAAGGTGCCCACATTGGTGCCCCTCCTACAGTGCCTTCAGGCTCCACCCGGTCTGTTGCAGATGTTGTAGCCTCTGCCTGGTTGGCGCACTACCCCTGCCTGATGATGTTCCAGGTCCCTCCTCCTCTTCAGTGGAGGAAAGAGACTGGCCCCCCAACGTCCCGAGGATGCCCTACTTTGCCCATGGGCCTGTCCCCAGTGTTCCTGGCCAGCCTGGCTCACTGAAATAGAAGTAAAAACATAATGGAGTTGGTGTAGAATTCATGACAAAGCACATACGTACATGAAGCAAGTGCTAGCTTTGTTGTGCTTTCATCTCACTAACAAATTAGATGTGACTTGGAGCCAAAATATATGTGTACTATCACTTTGATGTCCAGAAATAACTCACACATTGACCTCTGTCACAATTGTGGGAACTGTACACTTCTCTGGTGACCAACCCTCACCTTCAGCATTATTGCAATTATTGGGCTTGATTCACAAAGGTAAACGTAGATGTTTGGTCTAAACTTAGACCAAACATCTAAGTTTACCTTTGTAAATGGGGCACAATGTCTCTTGACCATGGTACGTAGTCATCTTAAAAGTCTACAAGTGGAGTTGAGACACAGTCTGGATGGATATGTTCACGTCTAAGCATGTATCTATGATCACCCTGTATTGTGCAGACTTGATAGTCTTACACATACTATTGAATGCCATCTGATGTGCAGCATGGCCTGATACCACACAAATGCTGTATTGGATGTACATATACAAACATGGATATCACCATTGCTAAGACATGAATCTATATATTGGAATATCCCTGACAAAATCAGTCTACATGGCAAGTGCCACATTTGGCATATCAAGACTGCTTGTTGGAGCTGTACACTAGCAGGCATATGTGCATAGTTAGTACAGCTAGCTAGACAATATGGCCCATATTTATACTCAGTTTGCGCAGAATTAGTGGCATTTGTTTACGCTAATTCAGCACAAACCTAACTATGTATTTATGCTTTGGCGCTAGACACGTCTAGTGCCAAAGTTATGGAGTTAAAGTTGTTTTCTGGAGGGGAAAACCTACCTTGCGTCAATGAGATACAAGGTAGGCGTTCCTGTCCAGAAAAGGACTATATGGCCTTTGGGCCATATTTACCCCACAGTGCTAAAATCCAGCACGGGGGAATGTGGGCCTTAAATAATAGCGCTAAGCTTGCTTAGCACCATTATTTAACACCTGGGTATGGGCAAGCATAAGGGGACCTGTTGGCCTATTTCCATGGTTGGAGGCCATGGAAATTGCCCACTGGTCCATTATTTAACACCTGGGTATGGGCAGGCATAAGGGGACCTGTAGGCATATTTCCATGGTCGGAGGCTATGGAAATTGCCCACAGGTGCCCTTCCCTGGCCTCAGGGACACCCCCACCCACACCAAAAGGACACCCAAGGATGGGGTACCCATCCCAGGTATGTCCAGGTGAGTATTTTAATTTATTTTCCCCCAACACCGCTCAGGGGTCCTGACTTGGGGCCCCCTGCTCGGCACTGACCCCAATGGCTATGCCCAGGGGACATCTGTCCCCTGGGCATGGCCATTGGGGTGGTGGGAATGGGTCCTGTCTTTACTAAGACAAGAGCCATATCCATGGGGGTTGTGCACCACAAAATGGTGCTACACTGCTTAAAGCCAATTTTTTTGTCTCTAAACAGTGTAGCACCATAATTTGGGATACAAGCCCTGGTTCCCCCTATGCCTCCCGAGCTCTGTTAGTGTCCTTTCCAAGGACGCTAACAGGGCATTAGCGCTGGCTAGCACCATTCCATAAATATGGCCCCTGGCCAGCGTCTTGAAATGGCGCTATCCAGCGCTATACTTTTTCACGCAAAACTGCTCTAGTGCAGTTTTGTGTGAAAAAGTATAAATCTACCCTTTTATATGAAATACGAGTCACTGTTGGGAAGACGTGTGCACTTGGTTCCCCTTGGAAATGTTGGTATCATTTTGTGTATCACAAGTACCCCAAAGTCAGCCTTTACTCCAAGGCACGAGAAATAATAATTAACACCAACAGAACATGCACAGAAGGCATGCATGATACAGCATCCAACACCAAAAAGCTTCTTATTCCTACAATGGGCAGCCGGGCCCATTCCTTTGCCATTGCACACAGCACTTATAAGGCCCTTGGTTCACCAGCCATCGTGTTGATATTGCATTTATTCATTCAAATGCAAGAGTGAAGGTCATTTCCCAGGCAGTGTTCAGAACACTACAAGTCCCAGGATGCATTCAGGTTAGTGCATCCAATGTGCTCCAAGGAGGCATTGGCCTTGTAAATTCTGCAGCACTCAGATTATATGAACGGGGACATGAGATACATGATGGTACAGCTCAGTCACCACTGACATCATACTAATAGACACATAACTGTACTTATAATTGTATTTCTATAGTAATTACTACCCCTGATGAGGCGCTAAAGTGCTTTTCAGTGAGTAGCATGCTACTCCGGAACCCAAAAGTATTAGTGGTGGATTAGTATAGGGAAATTTGAGTATAGTGTTAGTATTGGCATTGAGATAGAGAGGTATGAGTTAATTTGAGCGGAGGACAGCTTAGTCTTTTAGTTGGATTGAAAAGAATAGTGGAGAGATAGAAGAGAAAAGCATCCAGAAATGTTTATTGGGAGATCATAGCAGTAAGATGAAGTTTGGGATAGGTCAAAGGAGAGATACATAATGGAGAATTTACTAGGGTAGTTTGGAAGATCATAGGAGTAAACTGAGGTGTTGGGTGAGCCTGAAGGGGTAGAGTAGGGAAGACTCTAGGAAGAGTTATTTTGGAGATCATAGTAGTAGAAGGGTTTTGGGATGAGTCAGAGAGTGGAGGTAGATGAGAGATTGATAGAGGTATAGGGTAATGGTGAGGCAGAGTAAAGATTTCTTGAGTATTTTTCACTTTGACAGTAGGACTAAAGTAATAAATATATAGATACATGATTACATAGTAAGGGAATATATGTGTAAGGAATATCATAAATTGACATTTAAAGTTTTGTTGTATAAACACAGACTTTCAAGTGTTGCATTATTTGAAGTTAATTTATTTGTGAACTTTCATAACATTATTTCATCTTTCCTCAATATTTTAATGGTGAAATACTTACAAATAAATTTTTAAGATAATATTTACCTATTGTGATAGATAAAAGAAAAACATAGACTCATACGCATCTAATCAAGCAATTTATATAGAAACTATGCAATGAGCTTTGAACATGTTAAGCAATGAATAATATATATATATGTATATATATATACACACACACACACACACATACATACGCATATATACATGTAAATACACATGCAAACACGTGCACTTAACCATATGTTTTATATACATTTGTTAAACAGACCCTAAGAATATGTATATATTTTACGATAAAATAGTTCTACATATTTGTACCAAGCAATACAGTACATATATCTCTATACATATAATCAAATGATAAATGTTTACACACACAGAGATATGCAGTCTATTGCTGTTTGAGTACTGTGGTTATGTAGGAAAGAGACAACTCTTGAGTAGTCTTCCGAAGATAAGATTGTTTTCCGTGGATCTTATGTTTGGGGTAATGAATTGCATAGTTTGGCCACTTGGACATAGAAAGATGTACTACCTATTGTCCTTTTCTTGTATGGTGGAGTTTTGAGGTGGGTGCCAATCTTAAGTGGAGGTTTCGTTTTGTGGAATTCTATTGTGGAATGTATTTGGTGATTTTATTCTTAATGGAAAGTGGTCTTGTTCCAGGTATTGCTTTGTGGGTGACACAAAGAAGCTTAAAGATGGATCTTCTGGCAGCCGGTAACCAATGTACGACCCTCAAGGCAGGGGAGATGTGAATTGTGGCTTTACATGTAGGAGTAGTATAGCAGCAGATTTCTGAATGTGTTGTAGTTTTTTCGTAGTAGATAGAGATGATCCATGGTAGAGGCCATTGGCGCAATCCTGTTTAGACAGTACAAGAGATATAGGGGGTCATTCCGACTCCCGCCCGCCGCGGTCACCGTGCGGCCGGCGGGAGCCGCCAGAATACCGTTCCGCGGTCGAAAGACCGCGGCGGTAATTCTGACTTTCCCGCTGGGCTGGCGGGCGGCCGCCTTCAGGCCACCCGCCAGCCCAGCGGCCGCCCGCCAGCCCAGCGGGAAAGAGGCTTCCACGATGAAGCCGGCTCGGAATCGAGCCGGCGGAGTGGAAGCTGTGCGACGGGTGCAGTTGCACCCGTCGCGTATTTCACTGTCTGCGCAGCAGACAGTGAAATACATTTAGGGGCCCTCTTACGGGGGCCCCTGCAGTGCCCATGCAATTGGCATGGGCACTGCAGGGGCCCCCAGGGGCCCCGCGACCCCCCCTACCGCCATCCGGTTCCCGGCGGGAGAACTGCCGGGAACTGGATGGCGGTAGGGGGGGTCGGAATCCCCTCGGCGGCGCAGCTAGCTGCGCCGCCTTGGAGGATTCCAATGGGCGGCGGTACACTGGCGGGAGACCGCCAGTGTTGCCGGTCCGACCGCGGCTTTACCGCCGCGGTCGGAATGCCCATTGGAGCACCGCCGGCTTGTCGGCGGTGCTCCCGCGGTCCACCAACCCGGCGGTCATTGACCGCCGCGGTTGGAATGAGGGCCATAGTAGCCTGAGACTTGTGTGGAAATACGAGGTGGGGGAAGTTGAGTCTCAGAGTTTTCATGGTAATGAAGTGTTGGGGGCATGTATGTGGCATGAGAATTAGTGTTGTATGATGGTTGTGTATATTAAAAAAACAATTATACATATCATACTTGTGTGATGCTTGGTACTCATCCAGTAGCTACATGTTGCTAAATTCTCCTGTTGCCATCCGCTGAGCAAGAAGTCACTTGCAGAATATATAGCTGTCATAGGTACTGCCTGGGAACACTGCATGCACATTAATAAACTACCACTAGCATCACAGACACCATGCACATTGATAGAGGGCTAGCGGTGTCATGTTGTAGAAGATGGGTGCATTATGGCGAGGTGGTGAAATCAATAGCGCCCAACACAAGTGGGAAGCGGAACATGAGGTATAAATCCCTAGCTATCCTTTGCCTTCTGGCCAGTGTATGGGCATTTGTATGTGGAGATGTGCTCTCATTTTGATGTAGCTCAGTACTAAATGCAAGTATTGGGACTGGGTTGCCTAGGAGGTGCCAAAAGGTCACCGGAGACATTCCGGAATGACCCCGTAGAAAGAAAATGGAGAGCTGCTAAGATCTTGACATAGGCTGGGATGGCATGGGAGCAGCAGGTCACAGAGTTAAGATCCTGCTCCCAGTCACAAACCATCTCCAAGATGACATCAAGCGGGAAACAGTATCTGGCCATGACTTCTTGGCTGGACATCCCAAAGAGGTTTATCCTTTGTCTGAAAATCCTCCCTACTCTCCTCCTCCTCCTTCTTCTCCTCAAATCGTCCTGCCTCTGGGATTGGCTGCTGGGCTAAGGAGTTTCAGGTGGAGCTGGGTGGTGGTGGTGTGCACTGACACAGGTGTATAAGTATGAAAGATTACTTCCTCAAGCCTGGGTGCAGAGCATCGACCCCGAATACAGATAATCTGCCCTGAGTGCGGATAATCCACCCCAAGTGTGGACGTAAAGATACTACTCGTAACTTACCTTTGTGAGTACTGAAAAGTCATAAACTTAGACCTTTGTGAACCTGGCCCTACATTTTCACCCGCATGAATATACTGTGTTAACAATGTTGAACAGCATTTTAGATCTTGCCTTTAAAGCAGCTACAGCTGTCTCACCAGACAACTGTTTTTCCAAACCATCAATACGCAACATGCTCACATAGAGGGACTTGAGGTTGGTTGGCTTCATCCATTGGTATGTTAAGTTGTCATTCACTTTTTGCATTCAGTCACCACAGCATACAGCAAGGGCAATGTGTCAGCCCACAATACCCATTGGCTTTGTCATTCACTTTTTGCATTCAGTCAGCGAAGCATACAGCAAGGGCAATGTGTCAGCCCACAATACCCATTGGCTTTCTTCACTCTGAGTGCCTGCACAAAGGCTGTGTATATGGTTCACATACACGGCTGGCTTAAACACTGGTGGGTCCTGGTGCGATGATCCTTTTTGTGCTTTCCCCTGCTCCCCACGACCTCCTTTGAGGATTCCCTCACTACCACCACGCTTAAATGCCCCCTTCTCTCCGTAGCACCTCTCTCACATGCAGTCCATTAGTTTTAAATGCTGGCAAAGGCTGGCTTTACTATTCCACTCAGCGTTCCACATAAAATACAGATTATTTCTTTGCAGCAGACATAATAACCCTCTGTCCTACTTTATTGCATGTGAAAACTGGTGTTAAACAAAACTCTGATAGCTCTCTCTCTCTAGCAGGAACATTAATCACAAGAGTTACCTTGGCATTTTTGCTGTTTCCTGAAAGCTGTACACACAAGGAGCTCCGCAGCAGAGGTTTTTAAACCTTAAACTTCTGCTAAATATAGACCCCTCCCCCCCAGGTCAGCAGTTGCATTATGACCACAATTAGGTTGTCACTTATTTTCTAGGCTTGGGCGAAATTTTTGTTATTCTGGCATAATTAGCATAATTTCAGGAATTGTGTATTGGTTGTTTGGTGAAATTCACAAAATTACTCTATCATACCACAATGTTTAATAACTCTCCAATAGCGGTACAAATTTACCATGAATGCACCACTCACAGTAAAAGTTTACAGTGAACGCAAGGGACTTATGTGAGTGACAGAACACGAGCAGCTATTGTTTGCAGTGAGGTTTGTGTGTTTCACTATTTTATTTAGCACAAAATGCATCCTCACATCCAAAGTGGATGGACGTTTGTATTTCACACTAAAATACAGTGACAAATACCAGTTTTGTATTTTAACTCATTACATATAATTTCACTTAATTTTGCAAAATTCACATTATTAAGCAAAATCAAGCTATGCGAGTTTCACACATCCCCAAGTATGTTCTTTTTTTCTTTTTCTTCTTGTGGCACATTCATGCAATAAAATGTTTTTAAAAAATAATTAAACAGTGCACCTATCAGTCAAGGCCAGATCTATTGACTTTGGCAATGCTTGTTTAAAAGAAGGGTCAAACCCTATTTAGCCAGGGCTCCACAAAACCAGACTAGCCTTGCCAGTTTGTTAGTAAAAGACTGCCATAAGAGGATGTGAAGGGTCCCTCAAACTCCTGGGCATTGGCAGCACTGTAACACCTGCACTAAAGATAGGCATGCACCCTGAAATGTTTGCAAGTGTCGTAGTGCTGCTGCAGTCATTTAGGCCCATATTTATACTTTTTTAGCACCGCATGTGCGTCATTTTTTTACGTAAAAGCGGCGCAAAAAATGACAAAATACAATTATGGCCCATATTTATACTTTTTTCGCTCCGCATTTGCGTAATTTTTTTGACTCAAAAGCGACGTAAACATCCAAAATACAATTATATTTTCTAAGTTTGCGGCGCAAAAAAAGTATAAATATGGGCCTATATTTTGTAAGTTTGCACAGCTTTTGCATCAAAAAAGACGCAAATGCGGCACTAAAAAAGTATAAATATGGGCCTTTGAGTTTTCCTGGAAGACGTCCCTTTTTAAAAGGCTAAAGAGTGGAATTAATTTTGATCCAGGCATGTCCACGTCTTTCTGGGGGAAACCTCCATCTTTCTTTTGAGAGTAATCATCTTTCGAAACCTTAGTGATAGCACTAAAATGTGCCTATGCCCTCATTCCAAACGCTAAGCTAAACAGTCAGATACAAACCATGCTTTAACTCATTGCCAGATTTTCAGATGACAAAAATTAACATGCCTTTGGGGTTTCCCCCACACAAATTGCTCCATGGTTTGCCAGAACAAATCAATGCCATGATTAAAGTTCAGAAACAGAAAATAATATTCAGAAATTGTCTCCAGAGACACTGATTCCCCAGAGACACTGATTCCCCAGGTTATGTTTCATACTTACCGCTGAAATTCAGAAACGGTTAGTAACGCAACACTGGGGGAGAACTGCAATGTGTGATGTTGGTATTTCCACAGGTAGTATTATCTCGGGATGTGCCCTATCACAATATCAAGTTTTGAAAATCGCCCTGCCAAAATATATTATAGACAATAGTGACAAGCACAACTCATGAAGGTAAGTATATCTAAGTAAATTTAGATTTACTGTTCTTAACTTCACACCTATGTACTTTAGAGGCTGATTGTGTCACTAGAAATGTCTGTCTGCCTGACAAGCACATGTGAATATGTTTAATAGACAACAAGCGCTACGCACATTTTCCTATGCACTTAGGATCGTCTACTCTTGACAAATTAATGTGTCCTCACTGTAACAAAAACTAAATGTATTTTTGTTTTGTTGTCTTTATTACAGCCAATATGCCTATTCACAAGGATGGTGAAAATTGCTTTCCTTTTCTTAAACTAAAAAAGAAAGCACGCACCTTGCCTTTCAGCTGACAGGCAACAGGTGGATCATTCTTTCACTCTGGTTGCTGGAACTGGGTGCAGGTAGTAGGGTTTATCTTCCTTTTTCCCTGAAGTGCCAGGTGGGATATGGGTCTTTGAGTCCTGGGGCAGCTTGGCTAAGAAAAACCTCCCCGACAAATTTGTTGTAACGCCTCTTCCACCCGTATCTACCTCAACATTACTAACTTGTCCGCAGTCCACTCACCATTAACATACAGATTTAAACCAAGCACAGTTAACCGAAATCACAATTATGTACGGATCACAGTTCTCATCTAGAGTTCAGACCAGCACAGGCCAACCTGACCACAGTGCATGCTCACTACAGACTACCTGGGCACATTTCACCTTCTTTACTTTTAACTCCTCAATAGTTTGCCATATAGCACTTCATCATATATCACTACCCACTAAACACTACATAGACAATAAACACCCGTCTTCCCCTAGAACTACTCTTTAATCTCGACCTGTCCACTGAATGTAAAGTGAGTCTCCGAATGGGAGCCTGGAGAGAAAAATGAAAAGATAGTATTATGCTGTACAGGTAGCCACATGTCCTCTTCTGCTTGAAACTCAATATCCACTCATTGATTTTGTGGCTAATCAGGCAGCTTCTGCTGGTGGCACCATAGCCTATTGAGCTGTGTATTCATTGGCACCATGGTAGGTACTGTTGGCACGTTTCATGCTGCTACACATTTCCGTCTGTATTGAATGAGCTGGTCTTTAAGAATCTGCAATGTATACAGTAGTTCTGTAGGGCACACTGTGTCCTCACAGTGCCAGTGGTCATACCAAGTGGCTTGTTTAACTGTTTAACAGCACCACAGGACAGGCAGCTTCCAGAGTCATAATATTGTGGTGCTCTCTGCCACTGCACAATAATCTTCTGAATCACCAGCCCTCAATTCCCCCCAGTTTTCCGTGGGAAGGTAAAATTATGCTAAGACAAAAGTAACTGCATACTTGCTATGTTCCATGTTTCTGTAATTTCCCTCCACAAGAAGGTGCCTCCTCCGAAAGATGTGCAAGTGAGCAACTGAGAACAAAACATCTTCAGCAAAGTAGGGAAGCTCCTGAAGTGAGTTCAATGAAATCATGACT
The DNA here is from genome assembly GCF_031143425.1 of Pleurodeles waltl. NCBI lineage: Eukaryota > Metazoa > Chordata > Amphibia > Caudata > Salamandridae > Pleurodeles > Pleurodeles waltl. The sequence goes on from NC_090451.1 coordinate 396,875,972, forward strand.
AACAGAAAATCACTGTTTATCGATTCCTTTCAGCCCACAGGTTTGGCTGATTTTCTGAAATGTTTCCGCTCTTTACTCGTCTCTCTCTCTCACACACACGCGTGCACACACACACACACTCTATATATATCTGTCATTGTCTCTCGCGATATAGGGTATTACAATGGTCCCCAGAGACATTTTGAGTAAACGTGTCCAGCCCAGACATGGACTTGAAGTACAATGTTCATTTTTGAAGCCTACTTTCCATCCAGGCCCACAGACTGATAGGGTGCAGGTCATCCTATTTTGTACTTCATCCCCTGAAAACAAATGAGTCCCCTTTCCTAAGATAGACAGTTAACCATAGTGTTAAGGAACAGACATCTATGAACTGAATGCACCACAAAGCAGAATGTGTAAGGTGCCAAATATCGCCATAAGGAATTATATCCATAAAACAGTACATTTGCAAAGGGGTCTCTTTAAATTTGTATAAAAATAAATTCCAAACACTACATCTTCTATTTGTGTGCATGTAGAGGAGTCAATAGAAATCGTGCTGGATTTAGAATAATTATCAAAATTCCCATCAGTATCTGTTTTGTCAATAATTATAAAAAGTACAATTGCAGTTCTTCATCATCCGAAAGTGCAATGCAGATTCTGCTAGCTAAAGGCACTTCTTGCAGCCCCCCTTTCCGTCTGTAGTAAAGGAACAGATGACGCTCAATGCGGACAAAACCCCGCACCGCTGGTATAGTAACAAGTGAGGATGAAACAGACGTCGAGCTGCCTTTACCCTTTTTATGTCCTTAGCTACAGCATCTCGGTGACATAAAAACGTACAAATTAACTGTGGCAATGGAAGGAAGAGAAGCATTATATTTGCCTAAAATAAATAAGCAGACACAGACACTTCTGTGCGGCTATAAAAAGCCTGCATATGCTCGATGCAGCTTTTCTTGGGCTGAGAGACAGAGCTCGGTAAACTCCGAGGCTGCTGGAGATGCCCATATGGGAGGGCGGTCTCTCGCTGATGATTCTGCAGACAGAAATTGCCCATCTGCACTGTTTGCAGGTGTTTTGAATGATTATATTATTAGCTCTGTCTGTTCAACTTTGCTTTTTTATAGTGGCTTTAGTATTGCAGTAAATAAAAAAGGAAATACAGGCAGCCATCTGGATCGCCATTTTTGACTCGAGCTGTTCTTCAAGGAAGAATAAGGGTTCTGTAAAAATAAGTACAGCGGCGAACGAGGCACGGGGACAGTCTTCTTGCGGCCGGCAGGGGCGTTGCGTCTATTGCTCTAGCGGGTGCAGTAGCGCCGGGGCTCAGCTGCCGGAGGGGGGCACTGAATCCTGTTCATTGCTTTATTTCACTGTTTAAGCAGCGGCCGGGGGGAAGGGGCGGGCAATTTGTTTCCCGCACCAGAATCCATGACTCACTGACTACCCACTGGTAGCCACCATTTGAAAGAGGGCTGGTAGCGGGTACAGCCGTTTGGCCTTCTCTCAGGGCGCAAAGTGCGCTGTTTTTCTTGCACGGGCACCCCAAACAGTACGCACCACTTCAGCCAAAAAGCACAGGCGCTCTTGGGGGCAGACAATTCATAATAAAAACCTACCAGGACCGATAGGGTCTACCCTGGTGATAATCAACGGGGAAATTAGATTTACAATGAACCTATATGAGAATGAACATGCTCTGTTTGCCATGACCTTCCCACAATGCTTACTTTAATGCAAGGCCACCTTATGTTAGGTTATATTATTTAATGTAATGTTAAGTAAAAATATCTGTTTGTTTTGTGAAGTTACTGAAGCACAACTTCTGATAAACTTAGGTCTGAACTAAATGAGGATTGTTTGGTAGTATTAGTGTGCTCAGTGCCATGTTAGTTTCTAGGGGCCTAATGTCCTAATCTTTTTTGGGGGATCACAAATGGACTGATTCACAGTGTCAGGCCATTTACAACATGTTTTAATGAACAAAAGGCTAATTGTGATTCAGTAAATTAATACTGAATCGCAATTTGTGTTTGCGATTTAGTATTTGTAAGGCTCGTATTTAAGGCGCACCTTCCAAATACCGATAAGGAGGTGATTACCGTTCACAAACGGGAAACGGTCCACAATGAGACATCTTCCACCTTGAGAATGTAAAACAAATAATAATGAGAGCAAGCAATGATCCCACAATCCTCTACCCACTCTTAGAAAATGAAACTTAAAAGTTAAATTTTTCTTTTGAATTGCATCCTATTTTTGCATCTCAAAGAAAGAAAGTTTGCTTTATTAAAAATATTCACAGACATGGTGGTCTGCAGACCACGGAAGTCCACCATCCCTGTGAATGTTGTGATTCTTAATGGGTCACACTGCACTGCAACACTGCAGCTGGATAGCGCAACACAAGTGTGAGCTCGGATTGATATGCAACTGGGCCTAAAATATATGTATATACATTTTCTTTTTTCACAGAAATCTGTTTGTCATTACCAATGTGAGGGAAACGTCACGAATGGGTCACGTGAAGCAAGTCACCACAGAAACCTGAAAAAATTGTGTTGTTTTTTAACTTTTCTCTTACGGGAAGCCAAAAGAGAGGAATCTGATAAAACAGCAAGGGCACTATTGTCCTTGATGCATGGCAGATATTTGATGCATGTTGTGTATTGTTCTGACAAATTAGTTAGGTATGACTGCCAAAGACTGAATTCTGGGGCATAGGTTATAAGTCCTGTGAAGGCCCGGGACCCATTTACCTCCTTGAGGTAGGGTTGAAACATGTTGGTGTTTACAGACATGGTTAGGACGATTACCTCCATAGTCACCCCCATTTGTAATTTTAATTGTACTATGAAAACTGCAAATAAAAGTGTTAATTTGGTGTTCCAAGGTATTGTTTAATCTAAAACCCCAGCAGTAACAAATATTCAAAGTTCTTTATATGCTGAGCCTATCATAGTTTTTAGGAATCAGAATGAGACTTGATGATGAAGCATTACATCAATAGGGTGTGTGAGGATCTACTTTCAACACAATGTGAAGTCATGATTATGGGTATAGCTTCACTCTACATACATTGGGTCTCCCCCATGATCTGCAGGAGGATCACATAAATGTCTAGAACACTTTTTGTGGAGATTTTGGTAGTAGGAAGGACACATCCTATACTTTCTACCTCTCACTCCCTTTGAGTCTCTGGATTAGATTCCAGAGTTTTTCAGTTCACGTATTACTTAAGTGTGTACTGATTAGTTAATGTACCTCTGTATCCCAGTGTCACCATTTCCTTATTCTAGTGACTCAGTGTCACCATTTCCTTATTCCAGAGCCCAAACCTCTCAATCCAAGTTCACGTTTTTGTCTCACTCTCACACTCTTTGTGTGTGTGCATCTGCCTCAGGGTCTCTCTGTTCACCTCCTTATTTCAGTCTACATTTTTCTCGATCACAGTGCCTTCTTACCTCACACTCCATGTTCACATCTTCCCCACTCAGTGTATGTGTCTCCTTGTGCTAACACCCTTGCTCCCCTGTACCATACATTTGTTTTCCTGTAATGGTGCTTGCATACTCCTCTCCCCTTGCATGTATCAGTGTCTCCTTGTCCAAGTGTGTCTCTGTTTCCCTGTCCAACTGCACATACCTGTGACTCTGCATCCTAGTGTCCATGTGTGTCTATCCCTCACCACAGTGTACATGTTCATGTGTTCCTGATGTCCAGTTTCATTTTTTCACACCTGTCTCTTAGTTCTACTGCCTGAGTCTGAATGATCCAGTGTCTAAATCTATGTGTTTCAGAGTTCAAGTCATCCTGTCCAAGTCTTTCCTTGTCTCATTGTTTTATGTATTCAGCCTCTATGCGATGTCTCTGAATCTCTGCCCATGTCTTGTTTTCCTCATGCATGTTGATGCATCTCCCTGAACCACTGCCCATGTATCCCTGACTCAATATCTATGCCTGTGGCCCCCAATTCAGATCTCCATGTGCAAATCTCTCTGATCAACCTCCAGATTCCTCTATCCCATGGCCTGTGTTTCTGTTGTTCAGTTTGCAACGCCACAGATACATTGCATCTGATATTGACCCTCTAACCCAGTGCCTATGTCAGTGTAATATTATTTGATTGTCCATGTCTGTTTTCCCTAACCCTAAAGTCTGTGTCTCTCTATTCCAAAGTTCCTTCCCTTCCTGTCATATTGTTTTTTTCCATGTGTCTTTACCCCAGTGTACATGTTCATGTCTACATTGTATCTCCCAGCCCCAATATCTATGCATTCCTTCCTAATGCATTTGTTATCTTGTGTGTCTCCTTTGTTGTCCATACTCATGACTCTCTTTTCTTTCTCCATGCATACATTTTCTTGTCTCGTTGTAGTCCCTCTTTCAAGCTACTACTGCGGGCCTTGTCCCAGTGCTGGAGATTCCATTTTCTAACGTTTGGGTTTCTGTGTTCTAGAGTGCATGTCTCTCTGTTCCAGAGTTTACTCGACCCATTAATTGTCTTTGTCCCATTACTTTACTGTCTGTGTGCCTCTGATTCCCTGCCTGTTTGTCTGCCTCCATGTTTTCCTTTCCCTGTGTATGTGTGAGTGCATCTCTCTGCCAGTGTATGTCTCATTGACCGAGTGCCCATGCTTGGATGTCCCTGTTCATATGCCAATGTCTTCATTTCTGTGATCTACCTTTTGTGTCTCCCTGTCCTGATGTCTGCGTGTCACTGGCCCACTGTATGTTTTTCCCTGGGTCAATGTTTCCTATATCGTAAATGCAGTGTATCCATCCTGAATCTGTGTGCATGTCTCAGTATAGCTGTTCCAGTGACAAACCCTTTGCCTTTGTTTTCAATGGTGTTGTCATTTTTCATAGTGCTAAGTGATCTGGTTTCCTGACCCAGTTGCTTCATGTCCCCTTGTCACAGTATTGGTGTTTCTTCATTCCACTGTCCATAGTTCAGTGTTCCAGTGTCTATGTTTTTCTCTCTTAGTATCTGTACCAACCTGTCTAAATTCCAGAGGATACTGTCAGAGTGTATACGTAGCCCTTACGCAGTGTCTTCGTATCCATGACCAAGTGGTCCTTTCATGATTTCTGCCTTCCCCTATCCCAGTGTCTGTAACACTTGTTTTCTGTGTCTGTCCTTGCATACCTGTCACCTGTGTGTCTTCCTGATTTGGTGTCTGTTACTTTCTGTCCTAGTGTCCCTGTCCAAGTGCTCATGTCTATATGCCCTGGTGTCTATGTCTCAATGTTTATGCTTCCATTCCTCAATGTCCAGGTCTCTCAGCTCCAATTTCCCTGTCATTCTGTTTACATCTTGCTCCCTCAGTGTTCATGGCACTCTGCCACATAAGTGTGTCTCCTCATTTCGATGTCCGTCCCTGTCCACATCTCATTATTTCAGTGTCCTTGTCTCCCTGTCCCAGTAGCTAGGGATCCCTCTCCTAACAAATGCACCTCCTTCTATCAAGGGCCAAATCTACCTATCTTGCTGGTCATGCCGTCATGACACAGTGACTCACTTTGTAAAAACAAGGTGATGGATAGAATGCTTGAATTAATCTCAGCCACTGGCGATCGCTTGGACCGCATCCCAATCCATAATGTGTCCACCATGCACCTCATTTTGGACCTACACACATGCAATGTCTTGACCCTGCTCCTCATTGAAACAGTCCAGCCCGAACTGCCAGGCGTGGTGCTCCCTGAGCCAGAACAAAGGCATCCTAGGTCCGTTTTTGCCCTCGTTAGGGATCCTCAGCTAGGTATAGCTTGGTTCCAGTGGCACAGTGAGCCCTGGACCTATGCCTGGATATACCTGGCAAATTAAAAAACTAAGGGGTGATAGATTCAATGCTTGAATTAATCTCAGCCACTGGCGATCGCTCGGGCCGCATCCAAATCCATCAATTTTTTGCCCACAATACCACCTTAGGTTGTACCCACCCAATTCCAAATCAACCTTGTCCCTGCTGCTCATGGGAACAGTCAAAACTGAACTGCCGGGCAGGGTCATCCCTGAACCAGAGCACAAGCAACCTAAGACTGGTTACACCAAAGTCAGGGCTCTTAGCCTGCATATGGCTGGGTCCAAACTGAGGTGGCATGGTGGGTAATAGAACAATGGGTTGTGATGCGGGCTTGAGAGATTGCCAATGGTGGAAATTATTCAAGCATTTCATCCATCACCTTGCTTTTATAGTGACTCTCTTTCCCTTCCCCATTAGCATTGTCTGCCCGTGTTCAGGTGTTGGACCTGGACCTTTTTGCAGGGTCATCCCCAATCTTTTTGCCTCCTTCCTCCTACTTTTTCTGACCGGTTTCTGTTGGCTTTAGGACTCTGGGCACTTTGCCACTGCTAACCAGTGCTAACATGCATATGCTGTCTGTGTAAATTGGACTGGTGATTGGTCTATCCATGATTGTCATATTTGATATACTAGTAAGCCCCTAGTAAAATGTACTAAAGGATCTTAGGGCCTGTAAACCAAATGCTACTAGTGGGCCTGCAGCCCTGGTTGTGCCACACACAAGTAGCCCAGTAAACATGTCTCAGACCTGCCACTGCAGTGTCTGTGTGTGCAGTCTTGCACTGCCAATTCAACCTTGCAAGTGTAGCCACTTGCCAGACCCAAACTTACCCTTTTAGTATATGTAAGGTATCCATAAGGCAGGCCCTAGGTAGCCCCAAGGGCAGGGTGTAGTGTATGTTAAAGGTGGGACATGTACTGATGTGTTTTACATGTCCTAGCGGTGAAATACTGCCAAATTCTGTTTTCACTGTTGCAAGGCGTATCTCTCTCATAGGTTAACCTGGGGGCTGCCTTTAATATCATTAAAGTAAGATTCCCCTTGAGAGCAGATAGAAGTGTGGAGTTTGGGGTCTCTGAGCTCACAATTTAAAAATACATCTTTTAGTGAAGTTGGATTTTAGATTGTTAGTTTGAAAATGCCACTTTTAGAAAGTTGGCATTTGCTTGCCTAAACCATTCTGTGCCTCTGCCTTTTTGTGTATTCCACACCTGGGTCAGACTGACATTTGGGATTTTATAAATTCCCTCTAGAGAGTGAGACAAAGGGAGCTGGGGTGTCTAGAGAGTGAGACAAAGGGAGCTGGGGTGTAGCCCGCATATCCTGATGAGCCATCTGGGCTACAGTGGAAGGAGGAGAGGTTACTTACACCTGAAAGGGCTGTGCCTGCCCGCACACAATGCATTCCCTGACCCGCTGGAGTGTGTCTGGGGCCAGGCCTGGGCAATGCAGGATCTTGTGAACAACATAAACTTTCCCTCGAAGTAGGTCCACTTCAAAGGCAGAAAGGGGAATAAGTAGTGGACCCAAAACCCCAGACTTTAAAAATCTTTCTGGATCAAGAGGAACCTCCGCCAACGAGAAGAGCTGAAGAGCTGGAGGAGGAGTACTGCCCCTTTGCTATGTTGCTTTTCTGGGTTGGTCTGCAGTTGCTGCTTTTGCCTGAAAACCGAGCAAAAGGTTAACTTTGCTGTGTATCCTGCTTGAGAACGTTCTCCAAGGGCTTTGAGTACAGCTTGCCTCCTGTTGGAAGTCTCAGGGATATCAAAGACTTCAGATTCATCTGTCATAGTACTCGAAACTGTGTGTTTTGTGCTGCTGAAGAAGAAAAATCACTGCGATGCTGCTGGCCTGCACCGGGACCTGCCGACGCCACATGGAACTGCACCACCCACTTCACACCGCAACCCTGGTCTCACCAACACTACCACCTGACACCGCCATCGAGCTGCTGCTTGCACCGTGACCTGTGGGCCCCGCATTTCGGCACCATCGCCTGGGCATCCCAGACGACCCACTCCTGCTGACACCGGTGTCGCTGCCTGCACCGTGGCCTGTGTACGCCGCTCGTGAGGTTAACGAAGCACTGTACCGTTCCACACCGCAGCCCCGGTTCACCAACGCCAGCACCGTCGACTCCAGTGTTGTCATCAGCGGCCCCTGTCTGCACCGTGACCTGTGGACATCACATGGAGCACGTCCCACGCCGCATCGCCGACTTGGGCCTACCAACAACAGTGCTTCATCAACGATGATGCAGCTGCCTGCACCGTGACCTGGTGACACCACACGTCGCACCGCCCCGCTTCACACCGCAGCTCTAGTCTCACTGATGCCGCTAGATGCCATCGCCAAGCCACTACCTGCACCGTGACCAGCGGGCTCTGCACGTCACATAGTCCCACTTCGCACAGCAGCCCGACGCCATCCATGCCAGTGCTCCTGACTTCATCAGCCTGGAGTTTGATCTGCAATGCTTGAGACTTCAAGGGCCCGACGACCCGCGCACTGACTTCCGGAACCGACGCCAGCGGTGCTGCACTCCAGATCTCATCGCAAGGGTCATGATGCCCTACATTTCCAATGTACTGTTTGCGGGTCTTCCTGACACCGTAGCTGGGTGGTGACGCCGCGGCCAGCCTGAACTGTTGGTTTAGTTGATCACGATGCCGTGATAGCCCCAGGTGGAGCTATTGAATTCAAGGAACTGTAATTTTAAGTTAAGTCTTGCAAAATTCATCTCTTTATTACTGTATGTTGAATTTTTCTCATTTTGGTCTTGTTTTACACAGATAAATATTGGCTATTTTTCTAAAACTGGTGTTGTGTCCTTTTGTAGTGTTTTCACTCGTTACTGTGTGTTATGGGCAAATGCTTTACACAATGCTTCTGAGATAAGCCTGACTGCTCATGCCAAGCTACCAAGGGGGTGAGCAGAGGTTATTTGAGTTGGGTATCTCCCTTAACCTGACAAGAGTGAGGGTCCCTACATGGACAGGGTACAAACCGACTGCCAACTAGAGACCCCATTTCTAACATCAGGTATGTAACTCGATGTCCTAGAGTCTGTGTTTTCCAGCCTCAATGACAGTGTCCCTTTATTTTGGTTTATGTGTCTCTCTACTGCAGTGTTAAAGTCCAGGTCTAGTCTGACCTGTGTTTGTATTTGTGTTTCCCTGTCCAATGTCCACATTCATGCCTTTCTTCCCCAATATCTCTGTATTTAATTTCTGTGTTGATAATCTTTTTCCCAGTGGCCATATTTTTTCCTGAAAGTCTGTTCCCTGTTTCTGTATTCTTGTGTCCCTGTCCCATTGCCCATTTCTGTGTCCCTCTGTCAAAGCACCCATGCATCCATGTCTCAGTATGCATGTCCATTTCCGGGTCTCCCACTGTAAATGCCTTTGTATACTCTTCCTCAGTTTCTGCATTTGTGCTGCCCTGTGATCCAATACTATGCCTCTTGGATGTTATCCCTGTCTTCCCAAATCTGTTTCCACAGTTCCCTGTCCCACAGGTCATGTCTTTCCATCCCAGTGGATCTGAGTGCTATTTGTCTCTGTCTCAGTGCCCATGTCTCCCTGTCTCAGTTACAAAGTGTCCCTGTGTCAAGGGAAACTCAGTAACATGGTTCATCAGAAAAGTAAGAATCTGAAGATCTCATTCCTCTAGAATTGTCCTCACGAATGAATAAAATGTGATGTATAGAGTACAGAAAAGTTCCACAGGGCACTCTGTCACAAACATTCTCAAGGCACAGTGGACAACACATTTTGGAACAACCAGGTCTTGATTTTATTCCTGAGGAGCATGTGAACAGAGATGTTTCTAATGTGCATTTTTCTCTGCTCACAAGTGGTAAACTACTTGTGTTCTCTCCCTAAAACATGGTACAATGGGCACCTACCTGATTGGTACAAGTATTTTACTTTTAAATACAAGGTAAATTGTACTACACATACCCAGGTCTGTAAATTAAATGCTGCTGGTGGGTTGCAGCACTCAGTAACATTTTAAAATATATCTCGGACATGCCACTGCAGCCTGTGTGTGCAATTCTAAACTGTCATTTCAATCTGGCAAAATACAACTTTTATCCATCCTAAACCTTCCTTTATAATACCTATAAATTACCCTTAAGGGAGACCCTTAAAGCGCATAGGAAAGGGTGCACTGTGTTTGAAAAGTATGATACATGTACATACATTTTACATGTCCAGTGAATGAAAAACTCTTTAAGTTGTTTTTCACTGTTGTAAGGCCTATTTCTCCCACAGACTGACACTGATTTAGCTTATCACATTTAATAAATGCTAACTTTAGATTAGCAGACTATAGAGATATGCTGGCCACACTCTAATGAAAATTCTCTTCAATGGTGAAGTTGGGTTTTAAGCTCCAGTTCTGAAAATGGCACTTTTAGAAAGTTGGCATTTTCTTGTCCTGACCATCTCTGCCTTTTGCCACTGTCGTCACATGACTTTGTATGGCTCTGCTGCTGGAGTTTCTTTACTGCTTTCAGACAGTAACACAACGGGGACATAGGTGTGTACAGGTTGGGTCATCCTGGCAAGATGACTGGAGAGGGGCTGTACAGAGCCCCACTTAAACTTGAAATGGCTTTGACTCATGCATATACAAAGGAAGCTGGCACCAGGTCTGCCCTGCTTTTTGTCATCCCTAGGCAGTGTGGAGCCTTGACAGAGGAAGAGGAGGAACTTTCCTGAACCAGATGTGGGGTAGGACAGGATATCCACCAGACAAATGCTGGCACCATGAATAAATATTGGATCACCAGAGTGAATCATCAGAACATTCCTGGACTTGTGGAAGTTACAGAAGGAGGACTTCTCTGGTGCCAGAGGACTGACATACTGCTTGAATGACTGCCCTGCTGTCTGAGGAGGAAGGCTGGACATGTTTTCCTTCATCCCAGGCTTACTAGAGTGACTCCAAGGGATAATTGACTGACTTCCTCTGTGAGCCAAAGGATACAACACGTTTCAGAAGCCTCCCTAAAACTGCCCAGCTGACCTGCTGGAACCAGACCTGCCTGGACCTGCAGCTGGGCCTGTGATCCCCACTGGCCTCTGCTGGAGTGTACCCTGATCCAAAAGACATGGCCTCCAGGTTGTGGACCGTTGGCTGGCATCATAGCGTACTCATCCTGAAACAAAATTGAAATTCCTGACATTTGGGCTCCTTGCTACCGCAAATGCCATCTATAATGCCACCAATGCAAAGTACTGGTGAGACCTGCTCTTCGTGCGGAAAACGACTGTCTATGGCAACCAGCACTTCAAGACCTGCACTTCACAGCACAGCAATGGCAGGCTGCAATGACAGCCAATGCAAAACTACAACAACCGTCCACGACTCCCTATTAACTCTTCGTGCTACTGTGATGACCGTCCAGAATGCCCAACCTGCTCTTCGCGTTACAGCGATGCCAGACCATGACGCTCAGCCTTTTCCTTGCAGTCTCCTCCTATGCAAATGGAACTCTTCATGCCAGAGTTATAAGGTTACTTTTTGGTGGTTCCTGTTTCCAACCTGTGCCCCGCTGAGGTAATCCAGAAGACGTTGTGACTTCCCCTGGGCTAGCCCGACCAGGTGATTGCAAGTGCTGCTCTTTGCTTTAGGTGCTTTTTAACAAAACATTTTAAAATAGAATATCTCTAGTTCTACTGATTAAATTGTTGTCATTCTGATATAGTTCTGTTCATTAAAATGTACTCCTTATTTCTAAATTGATTTTGGGATTGTTGTTGCTTTGTGTTTTCACTTTATTGCTGTTTGTTTACTGCATAGCTACTTTACACATTGCCTCTAAGTTAAGCCTGACTTAGTTTGTGCTAAGCGAACAGAGGGTTAAGCACAGGATACATTAGTGACATCTGTGGTTCACCCTAACAAGGACTGTGATTGTTGCCTGTGTGTGGATGACCCATAACATAACATAACGTAACATGAGACAACAACTTTGCTTGGTAAAAATGATTTCACTGTTTATTACAAGGTTGACACTTTCATGTGTTGAAAGGTGGGCCCAGAAACAGTGCAGAGTCCAAAGTAATGTAACCATCTTTTTCTGATTGTGGCTTTTGATCCTTGGAACTGTGAGATATGGCGTTATATGCCATATTGCTTTAGATAGTTTAGAATGTCTTGGCAGATCAGTCACATTGTTCTATCTAGTGTCACATCTGGATGCATGTACAGCACATTTATTATTAAGTAAATCATCACCAATGACAATTGCGCCCATTGTGGCTGAAGTTAAAACACTAGACTGGTCTCCTACATTAAGTGAACTCTTGCTTTCTTTGTCTTTCAATGTTATGTTATGTTGTTACTTTATGTTATGTTATGTCATGTTTTATTATGCTAAATTATGTTATGTTATGTTACATTAAATATGTTGTTAGTTTAAGTTATGGTAGATTATTTTAATAGTATTTGTATGCATTTACTGGGACACCAGCACAGGCTCCCCAGCAATCCTGGTGCTGCTTTCATGCTAACCCTAGAGTGAAAGAAGCATCAGGATTGGTCTGAGTGGCTTGGACTGCCGCTCAGACACAACCCTGGAGTCTATGCAGTTTCTCCAGCCTGGCTGTTCAACACAGCTGGGCTGGAGAAACCTAAGTGTGCATGTGTGTTTGGCCAGCCTAAGATGGCCGGCCAAACACCGATGCGCACTTTGGTGCATTCTCTCCTCCTCCCCCTCCTGTGGCACAGCCCCGCCCCTCCCGTCACATGCTAGCTGAGCCAGTAGCAGAAAAATAAAACAATAGTGAATTATTGTTTTATTTTTCTGCTGCTGGCTCATCCAAGGTTTTTGACGCTCCTTCGCCATTGTGAAGGAGCCATCCCTGTGTAGGGGAATACACAAAACCCCGCTGTCCACAAACCCAGACATGTGATCGGAGACAAGCAGCAGTCACCAAATGGCTAAAGTCAAAAAATGCCAACTTTCTAAAAGTGGCATTTTGAGAATTGCAATTTAAAGTCCGATGCCACACTAAGTAAGGATTTTAAGTTGTCTTTCCAGAGACACCACACTTGAAGGGGTTATCTTTTCCCATTGAGATATTGTACTTATAAAATGTAATAAGGTAATTCGATTATTAACCTATGGGAGAGATTGGCCTTGCAGTGGTGACAAATGAATTTGAAAGTTTTTCACTACCCGGACATGTAAAACTGAAAAATATGTCTGATGTTTAAATGCACTGCAATTCTGGGGCCTACCTTGAGGGTAATATATAGGTATTAAAAAGGAAGGGTTGGGCCTGGCGAAAGGTTTATTTTGCCAGGCCAAAATGGCAGTTCAAAACTACACCCTCATGCTCTGCAATGGCACGTTTGAGACATTTTTAAAGGGCTTCATAAGTGAGTGGCACAGTTAGTGCTGCTGGCCCACTAGTTGCATTTAATTTACTGGTCCTGGCCTCACGTAGTGCACTTTACTTGGGACTAATAAGTAGAACAAATATGCCAATTGGGGCTTAGCCAAATGTTACCACATTATAGGGAAAGAGCACTTTGGCACTTTAGCACTGCTCAGCAGTGGCCAGCAGTGGTAAAGCATGCCAGAATCCTATGGCAAGCAAAAACAAAGTTGTCAAAACAGGAAATCTGAAGGCAAAATGTTAGGGGAATCCACACCGACAGTGCCAGGTCTAACAATAATCCATCTTCCATCACAGAAAGAGCAAATGTAAGAAAGGGAAGATGACCTGTCAGGGTCTGTTTTATATCTGCACCTTGAATAAACAGGCATTTCCACATGCACTGTTTGATGCATGAATGGTTTTTGTCTGTGGACATCCAGAGAGCAGCCCTAAGACACCCAGGCGTAGGAACGAAAATAAAAAAAACAATGCTTGTCGAAGGATTCTTCCACTAGCAGGTAGGAATACCAATGCCTGTGAAGGGATTACTTTGTATGCAATTCCTGCGGAAGGAATTAAGGAAATATTTTAAGCATGATAATGGTAGTTTGCCCTGGCAACAGCATTAATCAGCTGTTTGCCCTGCCAGGGTCGTACAATGGAAATAGTTACATAATGTCTGCTGTTAATGGCAATCTGTTCCATAAAGGCATAGCTAAAAAAAATGTAATGTTCACTTTTTATATGACTTTCTCTCAGAAGTGTATTTTCTCACAAAGTATCACTTTTCTCCCTCTGCTCCAGTTAACTGAGATGTAGATATTGGAACCCATTCTGCAACCTTAAGGTGTTTCAAACATAGATCCGTGGTGATAATTTGCATATTTTGTCAAACGAATGTAATTGCAGACATTGTAGGTCTTTGCAAAACATTTAAGCTCTCACAAGAGTGGCCATTGTCCTACAGCAATAGAATTTGAGGTAATAACACACACACAGTATTTACTGATATTGGTTTTATGGGTAATAATGGGTTCCAAACCACAGGTTTCCTAAATCCCTATGGATCAGGGCATAACATGCGAAAATCTGTGCTACTTCACTGATTTTCTTATGATAACCCGTAATAATATTAGTTTTTGCGGGAGCATACTCTTTTATGGAATGAACAGGAGGACATGTCCCCAGAAATTATTGCGGTATTACTGCACGCAGCAATGCCTCATCAGTCACGGTACACTCATTTCTACTCCAAAGAAAAATGGAGAACTTGCTGATAAATGAACTATTTGCAAAAATATACAGCTATTCAATACGTGAAAATATATTGAGAAATCAGCAAAGAAAGAATTTACCCATAACTTTCTGAACTGTGAGTTGACAATTCTGAGCTCAACATATTCATCCTAAAGCGACAAAGCTGCCAGTTTACTCTGGGTCCTGTAATTCAAAGTGATGCCTGTGTAAGAATTGTGAAGGGGTCTGATGTGCTACATGATGTGATGCAAAGTAACGGCACGTAGCTCCGTGTGAAATAGGATGTGAAAACGGACCATCTACCTGCAAGTGCAGCGAGGTTTGCTTCAATTATTGGCAGAGGTACTCTGGGTACAGGTTCATGCTGACAGAAAAAGAAAGAATGAAATGGAAAATTATAATATGGTTTGTGGAGGGGAGATACTCGAGAGGGTTGCCGAAAAGCAAAGATGTGACTAGGAAATACGACACAGGAGGGAGGAAACAGAACAGAAAGAGCAGAAAAGGTGAAATAGCAGACCCGTGGAAAAGACTAGAAGTAAGAAGCAACAGAAGGTGGGAACAGAGAAGGGGAGGGCGAAGGAAGTGGTATGGGTTAGAAAGACAGCTGATAATGTACTTATCAGAGCAACAAAATAACCTTTTGACTCTTTGAAGCCCACCGATTCGCTTCTGGAAGTAGCATTTCAATATTTGATTTTGTTTCTAAAAGGCGAAGCAATATGTTAGACTCTAGCAAATCACTTTCTCTTTTTTGCTCCTAACTCACCTTCTTATTTTGTTGGCATACCAGTTCTAAAACTGAGGCCAACAACTGTGTATACAAGGTTCTCTTTGCCGAATGCATGTTGGCCCTTTGAATCAACCTACGGATATCAACTTCATTTTTAGATACCAATTCTAAATTGCTCATATTTGAAGAGTTTTAGACATTTTCAGGTTTATATCTTCCTTTTTTGCTTCACCTGCTAAAATTAATTAATTTCCTAAACATTTGTGGACCCTTTGTGTAGGTGTTGTGGAGACTGAGTGGTCCACAAACCCCATCTTAAGAACCACTGCTGTGCCTAACAGTAGCAACACGGGCGGTAAGATCAAACTACAGTTTGGGCAGAAATCATTTAGGTAAGATGGACATGTAACATTTATATGAGACTTGTATATGATGACTCCGAAACATTTCAATGACTAGTAATACAACAGAGAGAGCATATACATATGTATTTAACATGGGAATGAGGGGAAATAGAGAGGTTGGAAAGGTAATATGGAAGAAATTTGTTGTCTTTTGTGTCAGAGTGTGACATAAGTGTATTTGTTTTTTAAATCAGAAACAGTGGATTGAGGAAATGTCAAGTAGCAGCTGTTTCCAATGTGGATTAAAAAGAATAAACCATTGAAATCAGGAGGTAGCACATTAGGTTTCAGAGAAAACAGTGACATATACGTTTGTGGTTCTTTAGCTGTGTAATAGTCAGTATCTCGTACAAATTAGAGCTAGGTAGTTAGGTGATAATTCTTTCATTGTTTTAAAGTCAATGGTGAATTTGTTCTATGATCTCATTTTGTCGGCAATAATCCAACTTCAGTATATTCTGCACCAGAGACAGTGACAGCTGCCAGTCAAGCAGAATAGTCCATAACTCATTAGTTGAGCCACCAGATGTTTCCGCCAATAGGACGCATTTCGGAGTGGAGGATTCATACCTTCAGCGGTTCGTCCACAATGAGTGATGTCAAGCATTGTTTTGAGGGTTTGGCGCTCAGTGCATAAACATCTTTGTTAGATGTACCCCTACATCCCAAACAGTCCTGATGATGACCCTTGGATGAAAATGCATGTCAAAACGTTGACTCACTGTGTCCCTACAAGGCTTTTAGGTGACATATATCTCAGAGCCACAAAGGGATTCTGTTCAACTGAGCCCTTTGAGAAGTCCTCTCCTAAGTTGTTTATTCTGATATTCAATACACTTTCCATATACTTTGTGTTACACCTTTCTGTACTGAGTGCTGAGCTGAACACACTTGCGGTCACTTTTTGTCATCATATTGTATGGGTATGAATTGAATACACTGACTTGGTTTGTGCTCCTTTTACATATGCCTTTTCCATAAGACTCGCTGTTGGAATTTTGTCAAACTAATTTTGATAGTTTTAAATGTTGAAAGCATTCATTGGTTAAAACGAAGTGAAGTCTCTGTTTTTGTTGTATCCTTGAATCATGAAATACAACAATAACATCTCCATATATTCCATAATTCTAAAATATTGCACTTGTATATCCAGTCC
Organism: Pleurodeles waltl; assembly: GCF_031143425.1. Taxonomy (NCBI): domain Eukaryota; kingdom Metazoa; phylum Chordata; class Amphibia; order Caudata; family Salamandridae; genus Pleurodeles; species Pleurodeles waltl. The sequence continues at coordinate 396,892,718 of NC_090451.1, forward strand.
TAAAATATTTTCAGGCAAAAAAAAAACGTAAGTTTTATGGGCACGTTCAGTAAAATTATAGTGTTTTTGAATTAAAATGCACAACGTCAACTGACAATAGAGATCACTATATGAAAATAGGTCAAAGGAATCAATCTGACACGTCCTAAGGTGTTTTCAGGGCATAGTCTAGGTATTTTACAATTAAGGCACAATGGCGTTTACTACCTTATAGTAAAATGCTACTACGCAAGGAATACTTCCTCCTCAACTTCCCCACATTTCACTGCCACATTGTTATGTCTTCAATGAGATCCCATACTCTACCCTTGTTTGGAAGACCTGAATAAGGAGGGAGTCGTGGACAGCCCGTGACATATGTCCTCCTGTTCTTAGCAAGTAGCAGCAGCACGCCTGTTGTTGAGCGCCAGCCCAACATAACTTTTATTTGACTTTGCAATGCACAAAGATGACGCGAAGAGGCCGGCACTCGTGGGACTGTCAGCAGACAGGTGGTGCATGTCTTCCCTTTTGTTAGGGATGGTGTCAATCAAACATCAATAGTGTGTTGTGCAGAGGCTGGAAGGGATGAAGGTGAGAGTGATGACGCTGAAATGAAGGTTTTACATTTATTAGCGCATAAACGTAGTGTAGTAATAATCAAGTGTGACTTTAATCGAACTAAATAAGATTGTACGGGGACAAATGTGCCCTCAGAGTAGTTTGCCAACATTTATAAGCGTGCTTCATATAACGTGATGTATTAGAATTGTACTAGTTTGACATAATCGTAAACGTGTGCCATGATTTGCTTGTTAGAAATGCTTTAGCTTAGCATAACTTTAGTGGAGGCTTTGGCCTAGCTGCCTTGTCTCACGGTTTAGATGCTCGTATTTTTCCAATGTGCTAATAAACATGTATTCTTGCTTGAAGCTGTATTTTTCCAGTGAGATCGGTTCACATGCTTATCTTTAAGGTTTCGTGCCAGCCTGGCATCTTTTTCTTCACTCCAAGGTCAATCTGCAGGTGCAGACAATGGACGCTCTGAAAGTGAGTTAATTGGTAAAATATGTTGCAACTTACGTTCCCAACTCCAAGGATAATGTATGCCTAGGTAGAAGCTTGAGAACTGTTGTTTTTGATTGGACAATTTGAAGCCAACCTATGAACCCTCCAATGGAAGACCCTACTGGACTTGAACTGTTGTCTATTTAAACCAGGTGTACAAGGAAGAAAACGGCCATTACCCATCAGACATTATTGCCTATTCTCTACGATGCCAATTGATGTTCGACGCCATTTTGAGAGACTTTGATGCTTTCTCTAATCGAGAGAAAGAGACTTTAAGTAATTCTCGCCCTAGAGACTTTAACTTTGATTCGTCCCTTTGCATGAAGTAATAGTTGTCCTTTTATCTTGCCGCCGTGAGGCAATTGCCCCCGTCCACCCTGCCCCCTTTGCCCCGTCCCATGCTGATCGGAACCGGTACCCATGCTGATCGAAACCGGTACCTGTGAGACGAAGACTTCCTTGAATGCTGATTGAATTTGGTAAATATGAAAGGAAAATTGTACAATTGCATTGTGTTTTTTTTTAGGTAACCAACTGCTGAATTTTGATAAGAGCCCTAGTTAGGAGTTTTCTAAATTAATGTTGCTAAATTGTTTTTGCATGAAGTCCCACATGCCGATGCTAATTTGAGGTTAGATGAGGATTCATTTGATGCACGATGCAATTTGAGACCTTGTTATGCTGACTAAATGTATGCAATTAGCCCATTACAGATTGTAGTTTTAGTGGTTTGCGTTGCTATTATCGAAGGCATTGTTATTCAAATGCTGCATAGATTGCATCTTTTCCGCCGATATGGACAGCTATTAATGTTCATTTACATATATCATTTGGTGTTGAGACACATCTACATTGTGCTAGCTTTGTTAATATAGGGAAATAAATTCATTAACTTTGCATAAACTGGTGTGGTTATTCATGACCGAAAGGTCATGGTTTCGCCGAAATGTATTCTGGATTAATTGTGAAGTGTTATGTTGATCAGGGCATTGCTTATGTTCGTTATTGATTATTGATTGTTGATTCTGATTGATTACTCCCGAGTAAGGAGAGTCCCACTTGGTCAAAAGATTCATCGACCCAAGAGCGTCCAACTACAGGTAAACTATTAGGCTGGTTAACGCTCTATCAGTAGATGGTAGCAGAGGACGGTTTCGCCCTTTTGGGACCCCGTACTCTTAAAGTACATGGTGTTGAATTAACGGTTACGCCCTTTGAGACCCCACTCGAGAAGTTGAATTAGATTTTTCTTGGATAAAACAGATTGAGAGAATGATGATGGGCTAAGTCCCCCGCGACTTTCCCGGGATCTCGGAGCTTGCGAATGGAGAGAATGGAGGTGTGGGATCGGCGTTGGTGGTACTAGTGACGGTATGAGTGGAGTTAGGATTTTGCGCTTGCACAGCTTATTGCCGCAGATTGTGTGAAAAGGTTGCGAGGATTTTAGAGAATAGCGGAGGTGCGACTCCGAGTGTAGAAGTAGAGAAGTCGTCGAACTTCATAGAGAATAGCAGAGCTGCGACTCCGAGTGTGAAAGTAGGGAAGTCGTCGAACTTCATGTGCATGTGGCGCTTTGTGCATAAAAAGGTCCACGTGGTTGTTGTTGTTGAGACGGGCCCTGCGAGGTCAAGAGACTCCAGAGTATGTTGAAAAGTGTATGAGACACTTGTTTTATGTTGTGGTCTGGTCGGTTTAATAGGTTGATCGGGCGTGGTCAACGAGTTGGTACGTGTGTTAAGGGAGTGAAAGAAAACTTCGGGCTTTGACAAATTCTAAGTGCACTAGAATAGATCATTGACAAGTTGAGAGCAGAGTCTGCGGGTCAGATTTGCTTGCGAAAGTGGGGACCGAGAAAGATGGAATAACTGCCGAGGCTAGTGAAAAATCCCTAAGGTCCTGAAGCGATTGTGTTACCCTTCCTGTAGTAAACCGACAGATCTGTTTTATTATTATTTGGTTGCTCGCGATACATGCTAGAAGTTGTTACGAGAGGAGCTGAGTGAAGGAGGACAAGCCGCGAGGCTTTGTCAGCCGCAGTGTGTGTGAGTGTGACGTCACTAGGAGCCGCGCTGGGATAGGTTGGTTGCAGAGAAGGGTCGCGCACGGATTGGACGCAGTCCGTGAGGCTCGATTGGAAGGGGAAAGGCAAGCGAAGAGTATTCCGGGAATTAAAGTCACCTATTGATTACAAACTTTGTGAAATAAAAGACGAGAAAATGAAATTTTTTAAAGCATTAAAGAGTGCGATGAAGGGGCAGTCTTACATTAAAGCGAGCGTAGGAGAGGAGACGCCACCCGAAGGTACACCAGCTTACATTGTAATGGAGGAAAAGGGGGTAGCTCCGTGCCTTTGGCTAAAGCAATGGCACAAGCTGACAGAGAAACATGGGAGCGTAGCGTTCCCGATCCATGGGACATTCAATATAAGGATTCTAGAGAATTTGAGATTTGCGATGTACGACATGAAGGTACCTCCAAGGCCAGCACAGTTTGAGGCTCTAGCGATTTGGGAACTAATGGCTAGACAGCAACAGCAAAAGAAGTTCGAGACCAGGATAAGAAAGGTAGAAAAGACACTAGCGGACGCTAGGTGGGATAATTCACAGAAGGTGTGGAGGTCAGATATATTGCAGGGGATAAAACTGTTTCCCGCAATTGCTAAGGACGAAGAGGCGACAGGCAAGAAAGCTACCTGTAAGACAAACAGGAGGTGTTCCAAAGATAGAGAAGATGAGTCAGATGATGAGGAGTTCATCATGCAATTGCTGAACGACCGTCCACCGCCTTATGCAGAGAGTGGACAAGGTCCAAGTACCAGTTCTGCCCCTCCGGCACCGGTACAGAATAATGAAACTCCAGACTCAGAAACGCCACCGGGATATAAGGACCCGAGTTTACTGTTCACCCCGCAGATACCGCAGGTTAGGAGAATATACCCAGATGTGCCTATGTTGAAACCAGCAGAAAACTATCAGCCGCAGGTCCCAAGGTACTACAGCAGTGACACCAGTACGGGAATGATTTTAGATCCAACCGTAATGGGAGTACAGAACGGTCACAACCCAACATTGGCACAAGCTGAATCAACCCAGTTTTTGATGCCTCAAAAGCAGATGCAGGGGGGAACAGCACATGCTCAGATGACAGGGAGTCAGACGGGCATGCCGGCAATGATGACCCATAGTGTGGGAATTAACATGTCTCAGAACATGGGGAATGGACAGAACCCAGATGCGATATCCCTACCCATTACTGTAGGTCCTCCGGTACCTTTGCACAGTCAGCCTAACTCAGGTATGAGCGGTCAGGGATTAATGGTGCAGAATGGGACGGAAAGGAGGTGCACAGAAAACACTCCAGGGATAACTCCGATAGCGGCTCAGCCAACTGCATCTGGGTCCTTGATGGAGTTTAGTCCCATATGTGCTCAGTCAACAGTGGTGAGGTCGAGTCCCCCACTGATAATACCGCTATCATCGAGCACTGAAAAGTTGCCGCAACCATCAATGGCAGTCGATGTGAATGCTACACTGATGGGGTTGAATGCGCAACAGCTAACACAGTGGTTCAACAGCCTGAATTCCACACAAAGCTCAACAAGTGGGAAGGGAGAAGACTACCTGAATAGGGTAAGGTTGAGCATGGAAGCAGAAGAGTTGGTGGAAGGGACTATGGGTGTGAATAGGCTAGAGTCCTACTCGGAAGAAGAGCTGAGGTATCTATGTCCCAGGATTACGAGAGAAGTGAACAAGGTACACAGAAGGTTGCAAGAAATAGCTGACAAAAACAGGGTTGAGATAGACAAGACAAAACACTTGAGCAGGAGCTATAGATTGGATTTCGGGACCACAGACTTTGAACACATGAGGTCAGCAGGCATGAAGACGCACCTTAGAGAATTGCTGCAGAGTGCACAAGTGTGGAGGTGCTTAGATAAATGGGAAAGCAGGTGGGCAAAGAAAAAGGAAAAGAAGAAAGACAGTGTCCCGGAGCACAAGGAGAAAAGACCACAGAGTAGTGATGCAGTAACCATGTTACCAATGAGGGAGACAGCAGGGGGAAAATTAATACATGTACCATGGCACAGAAGCGACATTCAGTCTTTTACGGATGATTTTCCCAAACTGAGAGAGAAACCCATTGAATGGTATCAACAGACTGATAGGTTTGTGAAGCTTGCAAAATGTCTTTGGGAAGACCTGAACACCCTCTTTGAGATTGTGGTTCCGGCAGATTTGTGGGAGGAATGCAAAAGAGCTGTAGGTTGGCCGACAAGTGAACCAGAGAGAGACAGGGATACGGGTGCACCATCACCTATGGTGATGAGCTTGTACTATAAGGTGATTGAGCATTTGAAGACGAAGGTTGCCGCGAAAAATGTGGATTGGCAGAAGATTGATCGAACTGCCCAAGAGGCTAAAGAGTCGATTCATGGTTACTATGAGAGGTTGTTGAAGGCGTTCAAGAACTACAGTGGCACGGAAACAATAGAGGCGAAGGACATGCTTCATTTTGTGTTCAGATTTGTGGAAGGGCTGAGACCAGAGATAAGTCAGATGATAAAGACGCATTTGATTTGTTGGCAGTCGAAACCTATTGATGAAGTGTTGAATTATGCGAAATACTGTAGTGATGAGATTGAAGTGAAACAGAAGAGGTTGAAAGAGAAAGTGATGATGATGCAGCTTAAAGCAGCTCAGACAGGTTTGCAAGGGTTCCAACAGCAAATACCGCAGCCGCAGCCGCAGGGAAATATGGTGTTTCAGCCACAGGCGAGAGGCAGAGGCAGAGGAGGTTTCGGGAGTAATGGTCCGGATTTGAACACTGTTGTGACTCCGAATGGTATGCAGGCAATGAAAAGGGTGATGCCGTGTCACGCGTGCGGAATTGTCGGACATTGGAAACGCGAGTGCCCGATGATGGTGCAGGAAGGTGCAGGTGTTGGTCAGCAAAACAATGATGTCAATGCATTCCAGACAATGAGGGGACGAAAATGAGAGGTCCAAATCCAAATTTTCAGACCATAAACCAGCTGCAGGGATTACAGCCCATGCAGCCACAGCAGATGCAGATGCCTCGTATGCAGATGTCGCAAATGCAGCCAATGCAACAGCAGTTACCCATGGTACCTAATCAGCAAATGCAAATACCCTTGGCACCAATGAATCAGCAGCAGGTGATGGTTCCTCCACAGGTCTCGGGTCAGGTGATGAGTACAAACGGCACAGTACAACAGTTCCCATTACACAGTGAGAATGGAATAAACGATGTATGGGAGAGTGAAAGTTCAGATGAGGAGGGAAATTGTGTGCTTGCAGCATCCTTGGAAGTTGATCAGAAGGGTCCATATGTGGAGGGAAAAGTTATGGGTCATCGTGTTTCATTCTTGGTTGACACAGGAGCCACACGTTCAACTGTTAGGAGCATTGAAGTACCAAATTTGCCCCTCTCAGGGAGAACAGTTCAAGTGGTGGGAGTAGCAAACAGGTACCTGACGAACCCAATCACAGATCCAGTACCAATCAGCATTGGTAACTACCAAGGGTTACATAATTTTGTGGTATGTGACTCAAGCCCGATAGCACTGTTAGGGAGAGACCTATTGTGCAAATTGGGATGTTCGATTATGTGTTCGTACGATGGAATCAGAATTCAGACGAGCAGTGATGGGGAAGAAGAGGACAGTGTAGAAGGGGACGAGATGGAAGTTGTCGATTAAAAATATCCTCTGATTAACCTTCTTCCGATGTTAACTGAAGAGGATATTCCAGCTGAGTTACGGGAAACAGTCGGAAAAGAAGTGTGGGATATGACAGGAAAGGAGGTGGGATTGGTAAAAGGAGTGGAACCAGTGAAAGTGACAGTAAAACCCAATGTAACATTTCCCCAGACCCCACAATACCACATGGCACAAGACACCCTCATGAAAGTCGCCCAACTAATTGACGAGTTCGTAAAACAGGGAGTACTAAAAGAAGTGTTGAGCAGTCCATGTAATTCACCAATCATGGGACTAATAAAGCCGAGTGGAAAGGTCCGAATTGTGCAGGACTTGAGGAAAATAAATGACATCATAGTCAAATGCTGCCCTGTAGTACCGAATCCAGCTGTGATAATGTTCCAAGTCCCTTGCGATGCCGAGTGGTTCTCAGTCATCGATTTGTCACAAGCATTCTTTTCAGTGCCTCTTCATGAGGACAGCCAATTTCTATTTTGTTTCAAATTCTTGGACAGAGTTTACAGTTGGTGTCGAATTCCTCAAGGGTTTTCTGAGTCACCGTTAATTTTCAATCAGATTCTAAAGAAAGACTTGGAAGCGTTAGAATTGCCATTCGAGTCAGTCCTAGTACAGTACATTGATGACTTACTGATTGCATCCAAGACAGAAAGTGGCTGCACAGCCGACACCATTGCCCTACTGAACCACTTGGGAAGGAATGGACACAAGGTGTCACCTTCAAAATTGCAGTTCTGTCACAAGAAAGTGAAATATTTGGGTCACCAAATTGAGAAAGGGTCACGGAGAATAATGAAGGAAAGAATAACAAGTGTGCTTCAAATGAGTCCGCCAAAGACGAGGAGGGAGGTGAGGAAGTTTTTGGGGATGGTGAGCTACTGTCGCCAGTGGATTCCCAACTTCTCAACTCTAGCAAAGCCTTTACTGAAACTGACCCAGAAGGATGCCTTGGATGAAATTGAGCTGAAAGGAGATGAGATGGATGCTTTTATTGAATTGAAAGAATGCATGTGTAGGGCTCCAGCTTTAGGTATGCCTGATTACACAAAGCCTTTCACATTGTTTTGTCATGAACGTGATGCATGTTCTTTGTCTGTCTTGACCCAAGCCCATGGTGGCATAAACAGACCAGTAGCATATTCTTCAGCTACTTTGGATCCGGTCGCAGCAGCACTGCCTGGGTGTTTGCGCGCCGTAGCAGCAGTTGGTATCAGCCTCACTCAGAGTGAAGGAATAGTGATGGGACATCCATTAACAGTCATGGTCCCTCACTCAGTTGAGATACTTTTGACCCGCTCCCGAACGCAACACATGACTGGAGCAAGACTCACAAGGTATGAGACAATAATTCTGGGCTCACCGAATGTGCAGCTGAAAAGGTGCACTACGTTGAATCCAGCAACCTTGCTTCCCGGTGAAAATGCTGAAATTGAGAACGCTGAAGACGTCGAGCATGACTGCCTTCAGGTGACTGAATTTTGCACAAAACCCCGACCTGACATTAAGGATACTAAGCTTGATGAAAATGACCAAATTGTTTTTGTTGATGGGTCATGTTTAAGAGATGCATTGGGAATATTGAAAGCAGGATATGCTGTATGTACTGTAACAGGTGTCTTGGAAGCGTCCTGGCTTCAAGGAGTCTATTCTGCACAAGTAGCAGAGCTTGTAGCCCTTACAAGAGCATGTCAACTGTCTGCATTGATGAAGGTTACCATTTACACTGATAGTCAGTACGGGTTTGGAATTGTGCACGACTTTGGGCAACTATGGTCACAGAGAGGTTTCCTGACTTCTTCAGGGTCGCCAGTGAAAAATGGGGAGAGAATAAGGGAATTGTTACACGCCATTCAAATGCCAGCCGAAATTGCAGTGGTAAAGTGTAGTGCTCATACAAAAGGACAGGACTATGTTTCCTTGGGAAATGCGTATGCGGATCAAGTCGCAAGGTTTTGTGCCTTGAACTGTATATTGCTCAGGGATGAGTGGAATTCGATAAGTGAGCCAGAGCTCGAACCAGCTGAAGCATTTGCCTTGAAGGTCGTGGATACAATGGATGAACTAAAAGCATTACAGAATAGCGTCAGGGAGGATGAAAAGGCTTCCTGGATTAAGTCACAGTGTACACAGAGACCAGATGAGTTATGGGTTTCAAATGAGGGAAAATATGTTTTACCAAATTGTCTCTTATCGCAGCTAGCGCGGTTCTATCATGGGCAGGCTCACCTAGGGAGAGATGCCATGATAAGATTGTTCAAAACTGATTGGTTTAACCCCAGATTTCGTCAAGCTGCAGAAGCAGTTTGCCATCGTTGTGTCATTTGTCAGCAGATGAACCCAGGAAAGGGAACAGTTGTGAACGCGAGCCACATTGGCAGGGCGAGTGGCCCGTTCAGCAGAATGCAGATGGACTTTATTGAGATGCCTGTGCATGGAGGTCTGAAGTATGTGTTGGTGATTGTGTGCATTTTTAGTCACTGGATTGAAGCATACCCCACACGTAGAAATGACAGCCTTACAGTTGCAAAACTATTGTTGAGGGAGTTGATACCACGTTTCGGGTTCCCGATCTCTTTAGAATCAGATAGGGGAAGTCACTTCAATAACGAGGTGATAAAGTTACTTTGCGAAGCGCTGAACATTGAGCAAAAACTGCATTGTAGCTATCGCCCTGAAGCATCAGGACTGGTGGAGCAAATGAATGGTACACTGAAATCAAGAATGGCGAAAATATGTGCATCGACAAATTTGAAATGGCCTGATGCATTGCCTTTGGTGTTAATGTCAATGAGAAACACCCCTGACAGAAAGACTGGACTGTCCCCGCACGAAATTCTCATGGGCAGGGCCATGCGACTTCCTGCAGTTCCCGCAAACGCGCTTTTGAATATTACAGATGATATGGTGTTAGACTACTGCAAAGGTCTGGCTGACGTGGTTCACTCTTTCTCTCACCAGGTGGAAGCAACCACCTTGCCACCGATCCAAGGTCCAGGACACACACTGAAAGCAGGTGACTGGGTCGTGATAAAGAAGCACGTGAGGAAGTCGTGTCTGGAACCCCGTTGGAAAGGCCCTTTCCAAGTGATCCTGACAACCACTACCGCTGTGAAGTGTGCGGGGGTTCCCAACTGGATTCACGCCAGTCACACAAAGAAAGTGATGTGTCCCACCGATGAGGAAGTTGAAGCGCTGAAACTGCCAGTACCTGATAACAAAGTGCCGAGCGCGGAGACAGAGCAAAACAGAAATAGAAGCGAACAGGCAGAAATAGTCGAGAGAGAAATATTCTCTGAGGACGAAGAAACAGACTCACTTGGGGAAGACCAAGGAGAAACCTCAGACAGCGACTAAGCAGCTGAGGGTGACAAAGAGCCTGAAGCAGCTGAGGGTGACAAAGAGCCTGAAGCAGCTGAAGGTAACAAAGAGCCTGAAGCAGCTGAAGGTGACAAAGAGCCTGAAGCAGCTGAAAGTGACACAGAGCCTGAAGAAAGTCACGGTGACAAAGGGCTCGAAAGAGGTGAAGAAGCAGGAGAGCCTGATCAGAGGAGGGCTTTCCCAGAAGCAGACAGTACAGAAAAAGAAAAGCAAAACCTGATTGACTCCCCAGAAGGAGGGGACAAGGCAGAACAGAACGAAACTGTTCAAACTTCTTCAGAAGAGATCGCAGGTCCCTCAAGTGGACACAGTGCAAAGAAAAGACCAAGTATATCACCAGTAAAAGTAAGGACTAGAGAAAAGTTGAACGACAGTGAAGGGCCAAAAGTGAAAGAGAAAAGAAAGGAAGTGTCTGTCGTGACACCAACATCAAGTGAAGGAAAAGACTTGGCCAAAGAGGAAAGTACCAGTGAGGCAGAGTCAAAGAGAGATGCAAAATTGAAAAGGAAAAGGATACCGAACAGGAGATATTCCGGTCCTGAATGGGCATATGTAGTCCATGACGATTGGACTGACGAATTTGTATCTCTTAGCCTCGAGAACGAAGAAGAAGAGATACCAATAGAAAAGAAAAGTTTTATGGACACTGTTGATTGAAAAGCTGGTAAATGACATTGCTTGCTATAATCTAACGTGATACAACCAGCTGAGACATTGCTAAACCGGATGAGACATTTGCTAACCTGATAAGACTTTTGAAAACCTGATTGACTCTTAAACATGATTTGAGACAACGTGCCAACTGAAAAAAAAAAAAGAGAGAGTGAGTTATTGAACTTTGAAAAAGAAAAAAAAAAAAAAAAAAAAAACTGAGTTATTGCCGAATTGAGACTGAGTTCTTGCCGAAGTGAGACTGAGTTATTGCCGAATTGAGACTGAGTTATTGCCGAATTGAGACTGAGTTATTGCCGAATTGAGACAAATGCTGCTAACCGAAAAGTGACTTGGCTCCTGAAGAAAACTGTGTGAACATTGCGCTCGTTCAGCTTTGTAACTGAATTGCTAAATCGTTTCTTTTATAGGTGCTTCTAGCTCTCTGATTCTATACAGATCATGACACAAAACAGTAGAAAGAAATATTGTAAATATGCGTGTATAGGTTTGGTAATTGCATGTGTACTAATAATAATGGCAATAGTGCTTGGAATGCATGGCAAGGGTGAGAATGAGGAAATTGATGCTTCTACTTTTGCTCCTGTTACTGTCACTGAACTAACCGCACTGAAAAGACTAGAATTAGATGAGAGACACTTGCATGATAAAAAGGAGCTTTCGTATAATGTTTTCTATCGCTTGCTAACAGAATATGTTGAGACTATGGATGCGAAAGATTGTTATGTGTGTACACAGATACCGACATCGGTAACGGAAGGGGTGACTTATCATCACATGCCTCTTACATATGGGATTACATGTAGTATAGTAACTTCTAGATTTTATGGTCAAACCAACATACAGTATTTTTACTCAAATTATGATGTTACCTTTGCATATGTTACTATAATCACGCAGCTAAGCCAGATTGCCAAAGATTGGGATGCAAAAATAATGAGAGAATTTTTCGAGCCAATGCAACCTTTTGAAACGGCTCACGCTCATAGGGAGAATCTTACCTGCTCCCTCTCTGCAGTAGAAATAAGCTTTTTAGATCGCACAGATGATAGAAGGGCACACATGAATGCGAAATTAGAAAAGGAGCTACATAAGAGGACTTCAGTAGATAATTATGCTTTTGCCGCAATAAGAACACAAGGGAGAATAGCTTTAAATGCTTGGCATGTAGGGAAATTTTGTATATATCGAGGTGAATCTTATTATGACAACATTTTTGTAGGAGCGAGTGAGTGTAAACATACGTTTATCTTTAAGGCCAAATGGACATTCATGCTGAACGGACTTGACCCTGTCATACCAGGTGTATATTACATTTGTGGGCATAATGCCTATTATCGTCTCCCAAAGGGATGGTGGGGGAGATGTTATTTGGGTATAGTGTTCCCAAAGGTTTATCAACTGGATGACCTATCGATGATTCCAAAGACATCTGGATCCCATCGTATTCAGAAAAGAGAGACCGCAGCTGCTGTGGTAGGAGATATATTTGGAGCCATGATTCCTTCATTGGGAGTTGTGTTGAATTCCATCAAAATAAGAAAGTTGTCTACTATAGTGGATAACATGTTGACAAAGTTTTCAGGTGCTATAATCCTGATGGATGCTGAACTTGCAGCGGAAAGAGCTATGACTCTTCAAAACAGGCTTGCCCTAGACATTCTTTTAGCAAAGGATGGCGGCGTTTGCAAAATGCTTGGTGCACGACACTGTTGCACGTATATTCCAGACAATAGTGTGAAGATTAAAACAATGCTTGCTAATCTAACAAAGGAGAGTGCAGATTTGAAGGAATTGAAAGAACCAGGAGTTTGGGAGAAGGTTGGAAAGGGAATTGCGTCAGTAGGAAATTGGCTTGGTGGCATTTGGAATGGAATACTATTGAAAATAATACAGGGAATTCTAATAGTTCTAATTTGCATATTTGGAATTTGGGGAATAAAAAGGGGAATAATAATGATCATGGAAAGAATTAAAAGAAGGAAGGAAGAGAAAATGATGAAAAGAATGGCAGAAGAATACAAAGCAAGAACAAGGGGAACTAAAAGGCAGAGGGAACTGACAGAATTTTAATGGAATAAAATTTGTGGGAATAGTTTTGTGTGATGACAAGTAGTCATCAGAGGAGGGATTGATGACGCTGAAATGAAGGTTTTACATTTATTAGCGCATAAACGTAGTGTAGCAATAATCAAGTGTGACTTTAATCGAACTAAATAAGATCGTACGGGGACAAATGTGCCCTCAGAGTAGTTTGCCAACATTTATAAGCGTGCTTCATATAACGTGATGTATTAGAATTGTACTAGTTTGACATAATCGTAAACGTGTGCCATGATTTGCTTGTTAGAAATGCTTTAGCTTAGCATAACTTTAGTGGAGGCTTTGGCCTAGCTGCCTTGTCTCACGGTTTAGATGCTCGTATTTTTCCAATGTGCTAATAAACATGTATTCTTGCTTGAAGCTGTATTTTTCCAGTGAGATCGGTTCACATGCTTATCTTTAAGGTTTCGTGCCAGCCTGGCATCTTTTTCTTCACTCCAAGGTCAATCTGCAGGTGCAGACAATGGACGCTCTGAAAGTGAGTTAATTGGTAAAATATGTTGCAACTTACGTTCCCAACTCCAAGGATAATGTATGCCTAGGTAGAAGCTTGAGAACTGTTGTTTTTGATTGGACAATTTGAAGCCAACCTATGAACCCTCCAATGGAAGACCCTACTGGACTTGAACTGTTGTCTATTTAAACCAGGTGTACAAGGAAGAAAACGGCCATTACCCATCAGACATTATTGCCTATCCTCTACGATGCCAATTGATGTTCGACGCCATTTTGAGAGACTTTGATGCTTTCTCTAATCGAGAGAAAGAGACTTTAAGTAATTCTCGCCCTAGAGACTTTAACTTTGATTCGTCCCTTTGCATGAAGTAATAGTTGTCCTTTTATCTTGCCGCCGTGAGGCAATTGCCCCCGTCCACCCTGCCCCCTTTGCCCCGTCCCATGCTGATCGGAACCGGTACCCATGCTGATCGAAACCGGTACCTGTGAGACGAAGACTTCCTTGAATGCTGATTGAATTTGGTAAATATGAAAGGAAAATTGTACAATTGCATTGTGTTTTTTTTTAGGTAACCAACTGCTGAATTTTGATAAGAGCCCTAGTTAGGAGTTTTCTAAATTAATGTTGCTAAATTGTTTTTGCATGAAGTCCCACATGCCGATGCTAATTTGAGGTTAGATGAGGATTCATTTGATGCACGATGCAATTTGAGACCTTGTTATGCTGACTAAATGTATGCAATTAGCCCATTACAGATTGTAGTTTTAGTGGTTTGCGTTGCTATTATCGAAGGCATTGTTATTCAAATGCTGCATAGATTGCATCTTTTCCGCCGATATGGACAGCTATTAATGTTCATTTACATATATCATTTGGTGTTGAGACACATCTACATTGTGCTAGCTTTGTTAATATAGGGAAATAAATTCATTAACTTTGCATAAACTGGTGTGGTTATTCATGACCGAAAGGTCATGGTTTCGCCAAAATGTATTCTGGATTAATTGTGAAGTGTTATGTTGATCAGGGCATTGCTTATGTTTGTTATTGATTATTGATTTTTGATTCTGATTGATTACTCCCGAGTAAGGAGAGTCCCACTTGGTCAAAAGATTCATCGACCCAAGAGCGTCCAACTACAGGTAAACTACCTCGTTCGATGCCCATGTTTGCAATTCTCATCCCTACCATCCTCAGCATTGCTGCAGACAGCTCCCATGACAGGTACTTCCCCTTCATTCCAGCTCCATATGCCTATTCATGGCTTGTATGGAGGCAATTGGATGCATAGTTTGGCACACACGGGTTGGGCAGCTCACTCTGCTACCTAACCCTCAGGGTCAGAACAAAGGGGTAAACTGTGAACTCCATTTTTCTGGACAAGATGTGGACTGGAGTCACTCTCCCAATTCACTCACCTCCCTTCTGCTCACCATACAAACTGGAAGATTGAAGCCTTTTCTCCTCTCGGTCCTTGTCATGTAGAAGAAACTGAGAATGATATGAAGTATCTTTTTACACCTCCCACGGCCTCACATCAGATGTGGATGCACAGAAATAAGCTCTGATGGATCGATGGTCTTTCATGAGCAGATCATCAGGCTTTAAAGCGGGCAGTGCGGTAATTTATAACTAGCCTATCTTTAGTTAGGTTAGGCCCTGTTGTGTAAAATAATGTAAACCACCCATGTGTACGAAACGAGGATGAACACTAGGCCCAAAATGTGCCATGGTGAGGTGTTGTGGAGACCATCACACTCCAATAAGGGGTTGGGTGATCTTTGAAGTAAGCTGCCCCTTCCCTGTTGTGAATTACCCACTCTGCTTGGTCATTTGCTGTTTATCGTTTAGGGGCATACAGTGGAGAAGAGTATATAAGAACCCTTTGAGTGACTCAGGGCAAGTGACCTCTAAGGAGAGAGGAGTTAATTCTGAAATCCTTTCTTTAGGCCAAGGTTCACCCAAGAATGATGCCATTATTCTGGAGAATGTCTGCAAAAGGTCAGTCAGGGGCTACTTATCAAGTGGAAGACCAGATACTGTCTGCTTCCTCTAGTCTGAATCTACAGTGCCTGCTGATGAAGAAACACCTGTCTGTTGCGAAGTGCCAGAAGCTCATTTTCACCTTTACCAGTGCAGTTTGGGAGGTCAAATATATACACTTGAACCCAGTGATTATGACAGACCACCACGTATGTACCACCCAAACTAGGAGTTCCAGAATAGAAATCAAATTCCCAATTTGGTTGATTTTGTTTAATGCTATAGTGGACACAAAACTGCCAGCATTCAATTTGTTTTTATTGCTCCAAGAGTAGAGAACTAGCCTGTGAATAGGTTTAGCCGCACCATGACTTGCTCCGAAGGCCTAGATTCTCCTTTGGAATCATTCGGCTCTTTCCAATCTGCCAAACGATGCTTTCTGATTTTTTTGAGCACACCCAACATTGATTAGCCTGCCCCTTAGCCTACTGTTCACCACCACTCAAGGTTTTTGTGCATTGCTAACAACTGATTTATTGCCCTGCTGCCTATGTCACCACTACAAGAGTGGTCGAGCTGGCCTTGCCAATCTTTCTGGGAGCAGATTTGCCTTCTACCATTCACCGGATACCATTCAGTCATCTTCATCATCCCTATACTCAGCCATGATTCACTTCTTCAAGGGCCTGCCATGCGTACAGCAGAAAACTCCACCATACTTCAATTTCTGCCTGGACACTTATCAAAATTGCACTGTGTATTCGTTTTAGACAAATTGGCAGAATCGGTCTTTGAGCAATGCCAAATGGTTCTAACACCTATGAACCTAATAGCATATATTTAATTAATATCGATTTTACAATTAGATGCATTACCAAAATATACTTTATATTTTACTTTTATTGGGGTTTTATTTGGCTGGCGCTATTATTTGTTTGCCGGTCTGCATTTGTGTTTGTTTTTTAGTGATTTTATAGGTGCAAGTGGCAGGCGTTATCACCTCTCTTTCATAAAACATGCCCAGATTCATGGCTATTTCACTCATTCTTGTGCTCTAAGGGCACTCTTTAACTAATGAGTGAGGAATGCTGGCTCATGCAGTCACATCTAAGAATGGGTTCTTTTTACCTTTCTTCAGTACCAGGTCTCCAGTTCGCTTAACTTCCTCTGCATCTGCCAATATCAGACAGGAAGATAAGGGGGCTCCTTTTATTATCCGATCGCTATGTTAGGGGCAAACATCTGCTTCAGCAATATCGCAAAGAAAACACTGAGTAAAATGATGCAGAAAACGCTTCTTCCTCAGACACTTGAATGCAGATTTGTATTATTGTCCAATTAGTGATGGTCGTTTCAAAAGAAACTTAGTTGACAGTGACCAAGCGGTCTGGCTAGAAACATTCTGACAATTTGGTCTGGTCAGCCTGAAAACCAACAGCAGCCCTTGCAAAAATGTTCAAAAAGGCCCCAGGATGTGGGAGGCTGCAACTAGAATGATACCATAGGGGTATCGTTGTGTTCTGGAAGCCTAACCTGCTAGAAAAACAGCCAGTTGCCTGCAGCCTACTGGAGAAATAACACAGTGGCCGAATTGCCTGTCCCCCTGGTTTTGGTGTGGTCTATTTCGCCAAACTGTAGGATACACTGAGCTTGCAGTATACTGGGCACATTGTCTCTCCTCTTGTCCCATGTCTGTGGGATTTTTCTTCACGTGGCAGTTATCATAAAGTGCTTGGCTTCGTTCTCCATTGGACACTTCTCATTAAGTGCATAGGACTTCCATGGGACATTTCTCAAAAAGTACAGGGTATTGACCACTATTAACCACTTCTCCGAAGTGCATGGGATTTTCTTCCATGGGACACTCCTCATACAGTACATGGGACTGTCCTCCATTGGACATTTCTCATGAAGTTCATGAGGTTATTCTCCAAAGGGCATGCATCATAAAGTGTATGGAATTCATTTTTCAAGGAACATGGAACGTAAAGTGCTTGGAATTGTTTCCAAAGGACACTTCTCATAAAGTGCTTATGACTGTCCTCCACAAGGCATGTATTTTAACGTGCATAGGATTGTCTTCCAAGGAACTCGTATGGTAGAGTGCTTGGAATTGTTTTCCCTGGGACACTCCTCATACAGTGCATGGAATTATCCTCTATAAGGCATTTACTGTACCATGCATGGGATGTCCTCTACACAGCATGAATTGCAAAGTGCTTTGAATTGTCTTCTGAGAGTCAATTCTCATAAGGTGCTTGGGATCTGCTCCATTGGAAACATTTTAGTTTTGGCTTCCTTTCCATTATTGGCACAAAATATGTTAAAGGTCTGTGGGTGCTAAAATTGCATATACATTTCCCCACATATCTTAAATACAAATTGACAGACTTTGATCGAAATCGAATTCTCAAAAACCTCTCAAGACTTAACCCTTCAGCAAGTTTTCCTTGAACTTTGCAGTAAGCCTGCAGACCATAATAGAATCAGGTAGAAAAATCACTAATCTTCATTTGCATTTTACATTTAGTTAACATATTACAGGTCTGGTCTGCATAATACATTCCACTCAGCCAATGAGCGATGAAAGGCCAGCAGGGCAGGACTGCATATAACTTCGTTTTCATGTGGCCAAGGGCAGATCGGGGCGCTCAAACCTCACTTAAACCACTGCTGACTGAAGTTGTGCAGCTTTACAAGAACTCATTATTTGACAAATTATTCATCAAAGTAGTAATTGTGAAAGGTCTAGGGCTATTTCCCCAAGTGGTCTGCAATTATCACATTGGCAGCCATAGTCTTATCAGTCTGCCTGCAAATTGTATTCAAAACCCCTCACAAGTACCAGAATTCTCTTTAGAACAATTACAGACGCCTCATTTTCTTTCTCCTAACACAAACTCCGTGCAGAACAAAAAAGGAATTGCAAGGAAAATGTGTTTTGTTGTGCCATTAAAATTTAAATGTGTTAAAGCTTCTAATTGACATTTTCTCATCCATACTGTTTTATGCAGTGTTTTGAAGAAAAGAGGAAACATTTCTGCAAAAGACGATTATACTCCTGCTGAAAAAAGAGGTCCTCCATTTTGGAAATTTTTTTCAGATTTATAATAGAGCTTTGCCTTGGTTTTCCTTCAGATTTCAGACATAACTCATATAAAAATTATGTGGAAATTATTTCCGTTTATGTAACTATCCTATTTAAAAACCACAGCAAAACTCACGTCGAAAGGGTTCTCAGTAGAAATAAGTATTAACTCATTTACGGTTGCATTCCAGTTACATGTTCACTGTTATCCTCCAGGAAAGATTCGACTTCACGATGTTTTTTTTTTTTATAACCACCCTTGGACACTATTGCTGGAATCACATTCTTGTTTTGATATAAGAGGTGCACAACATGGACACTAAGAATTAAAAGACAATAAATATGACAATTCTATTTTCCATGGACCATTTTAGTATGTAGGTATTGACGTATTCCAGAAGCAATATGATGTTTATTTGGCAGGACTGAAGTATGAAGGCATGGATGGAATATTTCCAGTCCAAATCCTGAACATATTTTGCTTCGAACTCTGACAGATTTAGTTACTTTCTGGAATAGCATAAGTGGTTTATTACCTTGGGATATACCAAAGAATCCGTCAAAAATAGGTATTTTTGATGCAGTTAATGGAACTGGTAATTGATTGTCAATGTTTTGATTGGGAAGGATACATTTGAAAAATCTAAGGGACCCTGACTATTTTCTATGGTTTCTGCACATCCTAAAGCTTCAGAGGCATATATTTGTGAGGTTTCATTAACATTACAGACTTTTTATGACGATGTTATAATGTGTGGAGCCATGCCTGTGTGTCAGTGGTATGACCTTCCAAGATATTGTTATCACAGTACATCAGCAGTGAAATGTTCTGAAATGTCTATTTTGAGCTATCAAGTTTATTTCACAAACCGTTACCACTCTATGGAGACATCAGTGTTAATTAACATGTTTGTGTATGTGCCTGTGTGTATACGCATGCACATGTGTATATGTGTTGATTATAAGATGTTAGGAGATGTCTATCATACATATGAATCTGCCATCTCTGCCCAAAACATATCTTTAATGTTCTTATAGCACTCTAGCTATGGCATCACTAGCCCGATACAAGAAAATTACGTAGCTGCTCATCTGTAATAAACTAACATCATTGAATTATGGTGCCAAAATACCGTTAGCCAGAGCCAGTAATCAGAATGAAAGGCTGGTCACAGAGCAGAATTCTGGTCTCTCAGCTCTCAAAAAACTCCTCAGTGGCTTGCTATATCCTTACAATGTACAACAGAGCCCCTATACCATCACAGAGCATCATTGGGGTGATGGCTAAATATTTTTGAAGTTAGAAATATTCACTTTTCATTGTTCTGTTTTGTTATAGAGCATATTTTTGATTCCAGTATCTTCTGGCATTTTCCTCTATTTGTTACGAGCTTATGATTATGAGAAAAAGAGTAAAAAGTGGCACTCTCCTCATAATTTTTAAGGCGCATGTTTATGTTACATTATGCATCGTACACTCAAACATATGATTTCTAAAGGGTTTTTCAAAATTTCTCAGTATTTAAGACACCATGTTGCACACTCTCAAACACTATATTATAAACAATACCAATCAATTTTCCAGTGTCTTAAACACACTCCGAGGACATCCTACATGCTTGTGACCATTTGTGATCTAAAACTAGTACCCTCTTTTACACCCTGGGACACACCAAATGGCAAATCACGTGTCAAACTCATACATATACTCTTCCACTAATACACACAAAACTTTAACTTTTTTTGTACATATTTACAGATATCACCTTGTACATATTTACACAAATCACCTTCAAGCTATTCACCCACACTTACAAAGCAATACATAACGCCAGACCAGCCTACCTGGACCACCCCATCTCCTTCCACACCCCCGCCAAATCCCTCCACTCCGCTCAACTGGCTCTGGCCACTATCCCTTGCATTCGGAAAACCACCACTGGAGGACGATCCTTCACCAGCATCGCAACAAAGAGCTGGAACAACCTACCCCTATGCCTCAGACAAAGCCCATTGCTCACCATCTTAAGGAAGAACCTCAAGACGTGGCTGTTCGGATTAGGTGCCACCCTTCCCCCAACTACCCCAGCGCCTTGAGACCCTCATGGGTGAGTAGTGCCCTCTACAAAAACTGATTTATTGATAGGTGTTCCCATTATCCCATAATAAAATTCACTTTTTAACACTCACATCAGCATCAGACACACACAAATGCATTAAAAAAAAAACAATATTTAAAGTGCAGTTATGGTTATGAAATAAAATTAACCACCATAAACTGATTTATGCTTGCACATCTGCTGGGAAAATAATAACTTGCACACCAAACACAATGATTATGCTAGACGAGCAGTGGCAACACAAAATACTTTTGCATATTCATAATGCAGTACTTCACGTCTACAACCAATACCAATTAGCAATCCCAATATCACCGCCATTGCCATAACCATCGTCACCCTTACCATCAACGCCATTACCACTGTCAACATTAAAATCACCCCCAATACTCCATCGTTACATATGTATCTTGCTTTCATGTAGAAAAACGAGCAAAAACATTTTCTCTTTGCACGAGTTTGCTACATGGAAACCAGACTTTTGTATTTATTTCAAAAGTCTTCAGTGTTTCTGTTCCTCAAGGTCGACATCCACATGACAAAGGTCACAAGGAACATGTAACTATGTTCTGGTACAATATCCGCACTTCAGTGTTTAATATGTGTCTACTGCAAGAAGCACGAGGCCAAGGGTACATTGCTGGTCTATTTTAGAGTCGGATTACCTGGATCTGAGTTTACACTTCATCTTTAAATAAGGGACACAACCGCACAGATGCTGCTGGATAGAGGCGGCATATTCAAAAAATGGTATTTGCTTTGTTTCCTTTGCATCTGTAGATCAGTCGAGCTACAGATTCAGAGAAAGTGGCATCAGCATTTATGGTAATTCACGTTTACCTTGAAGCTTTACACTCGATGGAGAGCACTTTTTGTTATAACAATTATCAAAACGCATACAGATGAAGTGTTCCATATCCTCTCTTTATGGTAATGTCTTTGTTATGATAACTAAGCAGTTCACAAATATACGATCAAAGGCCAATTATTTGTCGCATTACTTGGAAGATTTTAGCTGGGCCTGAAAAATATGAAGGGCTGGGATAATTGTAAACATAAACTGAACGGGCAGCTAAGCATAATGGGGAAGATTCACTGACTAGTAAAACAGTGCAAAGTGTAGAGCGCAGAATTGTGATTTACTTTTACTAGCCATACGTTTCCTTCCCATGCTATGTACTACTTTGCATCAAGGATGGGGTGGTAGTGTGAGTTCTCATGCAGCCACCTAAAGTTTTTGATGCAATAACCATATTTACTAACGTTTGTGGACAGGACTCTGTGCCACAAATATCGCTTATTGAAGTTGCTTTAACTTGGAGAAATTGTTTTATTTCTCTAAAATTCAAACGTTGCATGTGTACTGCAGTGTACATCATACATTGAAAGCATAATCTGCTGTCATTTCACATAATTATGTGAAAGCAAATTATGAGAATTACACACAACCCTAGGGCTCCCACGGACCACAACTGGCTGATTATCAACTATGACAATGCAGCAATATGAGTTTAGCATTGAAATTGGCCACATTGAAACAATGAAAACGTTTTGCTACTACTAAGCCTAGAGGAAATATATGGGAATAGCACACCTAGCAGTAATAATGGAGCACTTCCATGTGAGAATATCACCCTACTGGGTAACCAGTGGGGCATTTTACAATTTAATGTGTTACACAACTGGAAAAACAAGGACTGACTATTGTACTGTATTCCTCATTGGGTGAATCTAGAACATAAATATACTGCTTCTTGGACCTGCCCCTTTTTGGAGGGTCATCCCCAAACGTTTTCCCTCCTTCCTCCTGTTTTTCTGACCTGTGTTTGTTGGCTGTAGGACTCTGGGAACTTTACCACTGCTGACCAGTGCTGAAGTGCAAGTACTCTTTGTCTAAACGGTATTGGTGATTAGTTTATCCCAGACTGGCATATTTGATTTTCTAGTAAGTCTCTAGTAAAGTGCACTATGTGTGCCCAGTGCCTGTAAATCAAATGCCATTAGTGGGCCTGCAGCACTGATTGTGCCACCCACATGAGTAGCCCTGTAAACGTTTCTCAGACCTGCCACTGCAGTGTCCGTGTGTGCAGTTTTAAACTGCATGTTCAACCTGGCAGGTGTACCCACTTCCAGGCCCAAACCTTCCCTTTCATTGCATGTACATCACCCCTAAAGTAGGCCCAAGGCAGCCCCATGATCATGGTGCAGTGTATTTAAAGGGTAATACATGTACTGGTGTGTTTTACTTGTCCTGATAGTGAAATACTGCTAAATTCAGTTTTCAATATTGCAAGACCTATCACTCACATGGGATAACATGGGAATCGCCTTGCAATATCTTTTAAGTGTAATTTCCCATTGGGAGCAGATAGCAATTTGGAGTATGGGATCCCTGAACTCACAATTTAAAAAATACATCTTTTTGGTGAAGTTGGTTTTTAAACTGTAAGTTTGAAAACCCCACTTTTATAAAGTGACCATTTTCTTGCTTTACCATTATGTGCCTCTGCCTGGCTGTGGGATACACGTATCAGTCAGGATGACAGTTTGGGTGTTTGTGAATTCACTCTAGACAGTCCCACCCAGGGATCTGAGGTGTGCCCTGCATATCCTGATGGGTCTTCCCGGGCTAGAGTGGTGGGAGGAGCTGACACTGGCACTTGAATAGGGCTGTGCCTCTCCTTACACAAAGCAGTCTCCAACCCCTTTGGAGTGTGTATGGGGACAGGGCAGGAAAGGCAGGGTCTTGTGCATTACAAAGACTTTCCTGTTTGCCTACTTCAAAGGCAGAAATGAGTATAACTATTGTATAAGTATAAGTATGGGGCCTCTGAGACCACAACTTCAAAACACTTCTGGACTGTGAACATTCTGCCAGGAAGAAGAGCTGGATGCTGAAGGAGGGACGGCCACTATGCCTGTTGCTACGCTATGCTGGCCTGCCGCTTGCTGCCTCTGTCCTGGAAGTGAAAGGACTGGACTTTGCTTTCTACATCCTGCTTTCTAAGGTTAAGGTTCTCCAAGAGCTTGCAGCGCTACCAAAGGGGTGAGCAGGGGTTATCTTAGCTGTCTAACTCCATTACCCTGACTAGAGTAAGGGTCCCTACTTGGACAGGGTGCAAACCACTGCCAACTAGAGACCCTCCAGAGGACTGTGTACCTTATTTGATTGCTAATTTTATAAGTGATCCAAGGAAGCCATGACAAAGACTGACTGTTGTCCAGAAGAGCTGTGGGCCAGATGTACTCATATTCAGGTCGAAATATGCTTCTACAATTTGAACCAGTTTTTTTTGCTACCAGGATCTTATTTTGTGACCCAAAAATGCACTACTAGGTCCAGGAATGAGTAGCAAACTGAGTTGCTTAATTTGAATTAAATAATTAGCAAATTGCAACTCTTTCCGAGTGGTCAAATTCAGAGGAATGGTGGCCTGCAAAGGACAGAAGATCACCACGCCTGTGACTAAGTTAAATAAAGTACACTTTTTTTCAGCAACCTGATTTTCTTATGAGAAAAAGGAGCTCATTCTTAAATGTATTTTGTCTTTCTAATAAACAATTTTCATTGGTTTTGGAACATCAAATACAAAAGAGTGACAATGACACATCTCATTCATGACAAACTTTAAGCATCAATGCCTGGAAATACCACAGGAAGATTCCATAAGATGTATTCAACAAAGACATATGCACATGAGAGTGGTGGCAGCTGGGCTCCCCCATTGAGCCTCACAGTTTATTGCCCAACCAATCCCCCACCCCTTAGTATAATTGCGATGGCCGCCCCTTGCTTTGTAAGCTGGCTTCGCCTGATGCGCACACCAGTCCACACATCTTCTCCATTGCAAGAGGGTCCAAAGCGTAGTAATTATTCAACCCCTTTCAATGTCTCTTTTAGCCACTAGGAGGGCCGTACTCAGAAAGGCATGCTTCACTCTTGTGCCCCAATACCCTCCATGCCCACCAGCACCACTGTCTTCGGGAACAATGGGAGCTCCCATTCCAGAATCTCAGTAAGTTCCTGCAATAACATGATCCAGTAGTGCTGTATAGGTGGGCATTCCCATATCATGTGGTAAAAGTCTGCAGGGGCAGTTTCGCATTTGGGGCAGGCAGGGTTTGGGAGAATCCTGTCTCAATGTAGTCTGTTGGGGGGAAAATATACTCCATACAAGTAATATACCTGTATGAGTCTGAGATGTGATGATATAGTGCCTGTCCTTAGAGCCATCAAGGCACCCCGCCAATCTTATTCCTCCAGCTGGCCCAACTGTCATTCCCACCTCGCTCTGATGTGGTTCAGATCTCCCAATGCATTATTGATCAACATTTTATACAATTGGGATACCCCACTTTACCCATCCCCCCACCAATAGCTTAGCCTCCAGTGCACTGTATTCTGGCAATGGATTAGTGTCAGTAATGTGGACCCGTAGGGCATGGATAAAGCTGGAGATACTTATAAAATTGTGCTTGTGAAAGGTGATAGGTTGATTGCAGGTCTTAAAAGGAACACATATGGGTGCTCCACCAGACGTGTCCAAGCTGCGATATTCCCAGCTGGTCCCATTTTATGAATCCCTGCAGAGCTGCTGACTCACAGAGCCAGGTGCCCCTCCACAGGAAAGTCTGCTGGGTCAGGACAGCCATCCACCAAGTGTGTTGCATGACCACCTTCAAGGCCAAGGACACCATTCTTGTCCCGGGGGCAAGATCCAGGGGAGTCAGCGACCTATAGAGGATATTGAGAATTTGAGAAAAGGTCAACATGATGAGTTCTAATTTATACGTTGAATCTAACCATCCTCCTCTAAACCAGTAATGTATGGGGGTTGCCAAGTAATATAGGTAGAGATTTGTCATGCCCAGCCCCAATCATATGGGCCTCTTTGACAGTATTGCAACGCTATACGATGTCTGCTGCCCTGCCAGACGAACCCTGTGATGGTATCATCAAGAGCGTGGAACCGGGACTGTGGCAGTGGAAATGATACATTTAAAAAAATCTATAGAAACCTCAGGAGCACCATCATTTTAAAAAGGGCTATGCGACGTAGCATGTTCAAGGGAAGGGAACACCATTTCAGCATGTCTGCAGTCGCACACTTTATTAACGGCCTCAAGTTAGGAGACCAGGCCAGATCTGGCAGGAGTGCCATCCAGATTCTCAGATATTTAAAGCTTAGTCGCCTAGTGTGCACTGTATCTTGCCAATCAAAGCAGGTTCGCGATAAGGACAAAGACACCAGCACCAAATTTCGCAGGTTCAGCCGGAGCCCAGAGGCCTCTTCGAAGCATTTCAGTAGATGTAGGCTGTGTGGGCCACTATCTGCTGGGTTGGCCAAGTATAGGAGGACATTGTCTGCATGGAGAGCTATGCGATCTAAATGGTCACTGCTATAACCCCATCCCTTAAACAAGGCGTCACTCCTGACTAATTGCACCAGCAGTTCCATTACCACAGCACACAAGAGGGGGGAGAGGGGACAACCCTGATGTGTCCCACGTTGAATGGGAAAGGCTTGGGATAAAGTGCCGTTGGGCAGCACTTGGGCTTCGGGTTTCACATACAGTACTTATGTCAATCTGCAAATTTGTGGGCCAATACCAGTCCACTGCAGCACCAAATGCATGCATTTTCAGTCCACGATATTGAAAGCCTTTTCGAAATCGACAAAAAATAATGCCAGGTCGCCGGGCAATCAATGACGTTGGGCCAAAGCTACATGAAACCTACGGATGCAGTGGCGCGTACCACTATTCACCATAAATCCACATTGGTCAGGGTGTAAAAGAGTGGATAGTACTTGTTTAAGCTACATTGCCCATATTTCAGCAAAGATTGTGAGATGGGGCAATACTTTGCACAGGCCTGGGAAGGAGGCTGGGTTTTGGGGATCACCACTATGGTCGCCATATCCAACATCAGCAGGAAGGCTCCAGTGTGGTCCACCTCTTCATAGAGTGCTAAAAGCCAGGGTGCTAGGAGTTCTCAAAACTTAGTGTAATACTCAGCCAGGAAAACATCAGAGCAGAAATCGCCAGTTGTACTTCAGTGGTTGAGATGGTCTCTTCCAGGACTGCTCTTTCAGAGAGAGGCAACGTCGAAAGTGAGACCTCCGTAAGGAATTGGGCTGAACAGTCCGTGACCGAGGATGCCTTATAGAGTGAGCAAACACCCCTGCCACTTCTGGGAGTGTACATACCTTCACCTCTTTTAGATCCTTAATCTCAGGAATAATTCTGGATAGCTGGTGTTGAGATACCAGCCAGTATAACGGCTTCTCCGTTTTATCCCCCATCCATATATTCATGGAGGTGGATGCGCTCCACAATTGTTTGACCGCCTCCATGGATTGATTGTATATCTCCTTCTGAAGCAATGCAAGCCTGCATGATTCTACCTACCCAGTGTATGTTGTTAAATTAGTTTGAAGCCACAAGGCCCGAGCCAGCAGATGCGTCATTTGTAATAGAAGCTTCCGCTTCTGGGTACCCATGAATCCTTTGGATAGACCCCTTATTACCACCTTACTAGCCGCCCATAAAGTTCCAGTGGAGGGGACATTCCTTTGTTATTATCGAAGTAGGCCTGTAGCTCGGCTTGCAGGTATTTAGGGCCGGCTTTGTTCATTGAAATCCCCATTTATAAGGTAGATGGGGGTTTACTCTGCATAGGCCTGGGAAGGAGGCTGGGTTTTGGGGATCACCACTATAGTTGCCATATTCTACATCGAGGGGAAGGCTCTAAAGCGGTCCACCTCTTCATAGAGGGCTAAAAGCCTGGGTGCTAGGAGTTCTCGAAACTTTGCATAATACTCAGCAAACATCAGAGCAGATATCGCCAGTTTTACTTATGGCACCAGAGGGGGCGGATTCCTCCTCCCTCATCCCCACCTGCACAAGCAGGGAGCATGATCAGAGATACCTTTTGGGAGAATCTGAATGTGAGTTATGGTTTTACAATCACTAGCTAGTGCCATAATGAGATCTATTCTCGAGTGTGTGTGGTGTGCCGCTGACATGTGTGTTAACTGCTGGGCGCTCGGATTCCATGCCCTGCAGACATCATTCAGCTGTGGTGATACAAGCCAATCTGTTATGTGCTGTGCTGCTGTACATCGGGAGTTAGAGGGGGGCCCTGAAGTGTCTACGTTTTGTTCAGGGACTGCGCTAAAGTTGCCACCTATCCATGTCATCCCTTAAGGTAGGTCCAAAATCACCTTAGAGAGGTCCCTCAGACAGGTCTGCAGAGCTGCTGGGGGTCATAGACACTCTTAATTGTGCAGCCCTCTATTGTGCTCATTAGACATAGATATCACCCATATTTGTCTCTAGTGACCTAATCCACCCTCATAGGAAAGATGCAACGCAGCAGGATAGCCACTCCTCTGGATCCACTAGCAAATCCGGCGTGATAAATTAGATCGCACCCTTGCTGGGCCAAGAAGGGGCAACACTTTCCCATTGAGTGCATTACTTGTAACATTAGGCTCTCCGATCTATGGCGGTGGGCAGAGGTCATGACTGCCGTACGATTTATTTTGTCCAAGAGGCCATTACCATTCCAGGACAGAATTACAAAGGGCCTTACAATGTTTGGTGTGGGATACTATGATTCAATTCAGGGTAGTCGAGCCACAAAACCCTATTTCATCACTCTGTCAATATTGTGGAATTGTCAAGTGGTACAGATACGCTTAGGATTGCATCTTCTTGCTGATGGGGTGTGTTCCTATCTATATAAAGTGTCAGAGAAGCATAACAAATAAAAACCCCAAAACCAATAATAAACACTTGTCCAGTATTTTGTAGTCCCTTCCCCAAATCCCTCCCCTTCCCATACTTCCCCCAGAAGCATCTGTTGCCCATATATATTCAACACTTCTATAAACTCAAAATTTCAAACTATCAGCTGATCAATCAGTGGATCGTGGATAACCCCTCTTTAGTGTAGGATAACAGTTATTTTCAAATCACCTTGAGAGCTATAGACTTGGCATTGTCCCCCAGCGGAGACCTTTTGCCCGATGGCCATGTCCATTGAAGCATTAAATGATAGGGATGCTGGATAAGTTGGTGTCACTACTCGAATTCGCCCCACCTGGAGAGCACCCTATAGGTTGCCCCCGCATTGAAAGACTGTGGTGCTTTCACCGTGGCCTCCCTCGTCGATGCTGCCGCTGTCAGGTCCCTATGACATCCTAGCATCAGAGATATTGTTCTGGCTCATTGGGACGATTTAAGGGGCATATTGATACTCTGTCTGCGCCGAATGTGCATCAAAAATTTTGACGCACATTCAGCTCAAACGTTGCCCTGTATTTAAACTTTGACGCCCGAGCCCGCGGACTACAAAATTCCGCTGTGTGCGTCATTTTTTGGATGCGGCAACCCACCTTGCGTTAATGATATGCAAGGTAGGCATTCCCGTCCAAAAAATGACTTAAATGCCCGTGCGTCGTATTTATGCTTTCGGGCAAAAAATGACGCACAGCCCGATTTGTGTCAAAATTTAACACCTGGTTCAGGGCAGGTGTTAAAATGGGGCAAACACACCTGTATTTAATCAGAACACACAGAAGCAACAGCAGAGCAGCAACAGGGAGACATGGAGGGGATTCTTATCTAGCGTGCACGCAGACGCAGAGCCCAGCAGCTACAACAGCAGATACAACAACACCAGCAGGCACCCCAAAGGCAGCACAGAAGGCAGGAGAGGACATTCCGCCCCACAACAACCCTTCATGGCCTCAGGGAACACAACATCATCCAGAGGTACAGGTTGAACTGGCAGGCCATTCAGCAGCTGCTGCGAAACATTGAACTGCAGTTGGCACCCACTTTGATGACACCCCGCACCATCCCAACAGAACCAAGCTGCTTGCCGTACTGCACATGCTGGCAAGTGGCTCTCTTCAAACAACTGGTGCCCTGATTGCCGGAATATCACAACCATCATTCTCTGCCTTTTTGCCCAAAGTACTGGATGCCATCATTGGACTTACACCCCGCCACATCTGCTCCCCTAACACACTGCAGAAGCAGCAGGAAACAAAACAGGGGTTCTACCTCATTAGTGGCTTCCTACACGTCCTTGGTGCAATCGACTGCACACATGTACGCCTTGTGCCACCTGATGCAACTGAACACCTCTACCGCAACAGGAAGCACACACATTTCATCAATGTGCAGGCAATTGTTGATCACCAGGGATTGTTCACCAACATCATGGCTAAATATCCTGGGAGTGACTCATTCATCTTCCGTCACTGAACCATCAATCAACACTTCCAGGATGGACGGTATGGCAATGGACTACTTGTTGGTAAGTACAAAAACCTACTTATATATACACTGCACAGCAACCCTCTAGGATACACAAAACATACACCACAACAGCAACATGTGGACAGGAACACACTGAGGTCGTGACATCGTTAGCCATGTTTCATAGGTCTGCAGTGAACCTGTCACACATCTGAAATTAGTGTACAGTCTAATGTTAAGACGTCAATGATCACAACGTGTGGAGTGGGTTGCCTAAATGCCACCTTGCAAATTGTAAGTGTCCCAATGACGTTTACATTAATCCATTGCATAAGTCTTAAAGGTATGGGATGTCCAGGGTACATTGATATGAACGTGTTAACAACACTGTCAATTTTAACCTGTGTATGGAACTATCATCTCACCCCCAGTGAAGACACTGGGACACCTGTATCACAAGTCACAATGCTAGGGAGGGCACACTGTACTGCAAATGCCAAAACATACTGCTGACAAACGGTCAGCAGACAAACACTCGTTCAGCCAAGGAAACAACACAATGCAGATGGTACATCCTACAAGCCTAGGATGCTACATCACAACACAAAAGAGTCACAGACAACACAAGGCAACTACTGCTATGATAGGTAATTTCAATAGGACCAGCTACATCAACATGATCCCATTCATTTTCTCTTGCAGCTGATCAGGGGTATGGCATCCAGCCATGGACAATGACACCTATTGGCAACCCGAGTACTGCAGCAGAGTGTGCCTACAACGACGCACATAGGAGGACACGCACCATAGTCGAGAGGACCTTCGGCATCCTCAAGTCAAGGTTCTGGTGCCTCGACATCACTGGTGGTAGCCTCCTATATTCCCCGGAGATGGTCTGTAAGATCATCCTAACATGTGCAATATTGCACAACATTTGCATCAAAAGGAACATTCCCCTCCTGGAACCAGAGCCACACAGGCCTGAAGAGGAGGAAGAGGAGGATGCTGGCCTGCAACATGAGGGTGAACTACAGAACATGGCCGCTGGTATATGCAGGCGGCAACATATCCTCAACAATTTCGTTTAAATATAATCACCATCACCACTTTAATGAACTAATTTAAATAAACACCTGTAATAATCACCATATCATGGTCTGGCTAATCATTTTTGCACACCTTCAACTCTACTCATGGAGCATTGCTGATATACTGATTAGGACACTGAAAATCCCAGAGCTAATGTGACGCATAACATACAATGGTCACATACACACACACTGTAAATGACATATATCATGTCCATTTCTCCTTTGAAGGCCAATTGCAGAGGACCACACCTATTTCACACATACATGTTGAAATCAAAGTCCAACGCAGCATATGGCACACAATTAAGAGACCATCACTCAATAAGGGGAAAACAAGCCTCATACATGAGGCAGTCGATGTGCTTTTGCATCAGTAACAGGAATGTCTGACCAGACCCTTGACAGCAGTAAGTCCAACTGCATCCAATATTTGCAAGGACTATCTGTGACCAGAGTTCCATAGAAGCAGAACATAGACAGCACAAGTGCCACTTATATGAGCAGCATTGCGCACATGACATTCCATGTACATGTCAGCCCATTTCCTAACTCCTGATACACCCATGCACCTGATCACAACCCACCTGTCTGAAGAGGTCCCTGGAATACTAAGATGTGTACCCTGATATTCC
Source organism: Pleurodeles waltl (assembly GCF_031143425.1). Lineage (NCBI taxonomy): Eukaryota > Metazoa > Chordata > Amphibia > Caudata > Salamandridae > Pleurodeles > Pleurodeles waltl. The sequence continues at coordinate 396,924,302 of NC_090451.1, forward strand.
CTCCTCTACACACACAGACTAACAATAGCAATCCAGTGTGCTACACCCTTTCCTATGGTATGCCATTGTCATAGAACATCTGACTGCATGGACGTCAGGTCAATTAATACACTGGTTACTAGTTTCTAAGCCCTGTTAGCACCTGTAGATTGCTTCCCGTGTGAAAAAGTCTGTTGGCCATTAGAATGCAAATCTCACCTACAGGACTTGTGAGAAACAGATGCAACCCACACCTGTGATCACCTCCATGCACACCACCCATTTCAACAAGCACTGCCCCTGCTGATGCCTGGAACAGCATAGGAGTTGCCATTATGTCAAATACACCGTTAAGCATTGATACTAATTAAGCCGTGTAACACAGCCCTTGGGTTCATTTGTCACCTTCAAAAACACAGGACATACACAGTTTGACATGTCAACTGTCTAGTTCGTCCTCCAAACAGTCTGAGGCAAACCACTGATTATGTAACTTGTCAAATTGCTGGATCCTGATTCACCCTGCATTCTGTCAGCCTGACTGGCATCTTTCTGTGCGTCACACTAAAGTATCCCTGTGTCTACATATGTACCACACTTGCGTTAGCAAAACTCTCATTCATCAGGGGGTATTGGGCATGGGCTTCTTCAATTCATACACAAATACATTGTATAGCATCATCTGCCTTTTAACTGTACCATTTGAGTTAAATCCTCTGTGAAAAGTAAAATTCATGGCCCATCCCTTGTCTGGGTCTCATTTATGCATGAATGACAAAGTGGACAGTGTCCCAGGGCCGTATGCAGGGATTGGGTACGGGCCTTCAGCAGAACCAGCAACCTCTGATAATGTCCATGAAAAATCCACACATGTCAGGACCCTGACAGTTCACACACAGAATCACAGTGCTCACAACATATTGATGGGCCATGTGTGGTTAATAGCTGCGAGGATAATCAGCACAGAGGCTATGATGCTCCCAGATGCAGTGGGAATTGCAGAGGCTAACCTGTGTACAAATGTTGGAATGACACCTGCCAGAACATGACACCTGAGACATTATCTCACTCAGCACACCAAGGTTGCCCTGTTGACTGTCTCATTACACGTCTTTAGTGACAGGGTGGGACCATCCCCATGTAGGCTCACATGTCCTCATCCACTTTACTCACATTGATCAACCAAGGATACTCAGTAGATACAAGAATAGCTTCCACTGACTCATGATGAGTCCTGGACCAAACTGTGACAAATTACACCCCAAAAAATATACAGGATCATCATTGGACCACACACATGAACAAGACACCTATGTGCAATTGATCACTGGAAATATGTGGACATGTGCTGCCTTGTCTGCTGGTCCACCACAGCCACTTGAGAGTTGTGGCTCACTTCTATGACCTCAACTGTGGTGTCATCATACATTTGTGATTCACCTTTGTCTGTCTGGGCAAACAACATGGTACCCACTTCCTCAATGCATGTGTATGACTCACTGTGGGATTCACCAACTAGTGCCTAGGAAGCTGTTACCAAAACTCTAGGTCCTAGGATGTTGAAAATGTGGGCCATTGTCATAAACAAGCGTCTGCCATCTATCTGGTGCATGCTTTGTCACATGTGGCGTCTACGTTACCCTAAATCTTGGAAGTCCACATTACGGATGTTGCTACATGTATGACTAACACATGTCCTCTCTCATTTCCACAATGACTTGCATCTAAGGATTGGACACATGGACGTCACATTCATACAAGCATATGTGCAATAATGCTTCATGTGATACACACACACTTGGTCAACAAATACATTACTTGCCAAAGCACACACATTGAGCCAAAGGCATTTAGGTATTGTACATATGTGCGTCACATTGCTATCCTCTCCTTATGCCAAACATGCCCAATTTGTGCAACACATATATGTAGGCCACACATATTCCCACCTAGTGCGTCAGCCAACCGTAAAAATACTGTGAAGGAAGTAGCGGATCATGGTCCGCTGCAATATGATGTCACACATGTGAACATACACCATCAGCACCATAGTGGGTGCAATCAGCCTATCTCTGATGTGTCCCAAATGTAACATAACATAAAAACTGAAAAAATGCCCAAAACCAGTTCATGCACTGAAATTTTGATGTTCCTAGCGTTATGCGTCATTTTTTGACCACCAATACTGTATTTGCGTCATTTTTTTTTACGCACAGGAGGCTGCATCTAGATATTTGTACAGGCCATGTACTATTATTTGGATGCGGGCTAATTTTCACTCCTGTGCGTCAAAAAAATGACACAAATACAGTATTGGTGGACAAAAAATGACGCATAACGCGAAAAAGGGCGGACATTTCATACAGGAATTGATGTAATGGGATATCCTGTTTACAGATCATGTACAGTGGGTGTACTTTCACTTTCACTTTGCAGTCTATGATTCTTCTAGACTGTGTGGCTGTGTAGAGAGTGGTGTCCTAAGATTTTGTGCTTTTTTTTCCTGTGTGCTGTCTCTATTGTCAATTTGTAAAATAAATATTGTTGGTGTATACTGTCCTACTGTGTTTTGTGTACATTTGTCCAGTTACCTAGTGTTTTTGTTGTTTGTGGGAGTCTGTTGTGGGTAGTAGTAGTTTGGGTATAGTTGGGCTCTTTTAGTGGTTAAGTTTACTTTTCTTCTGTATTTGTACCCCTACTTTCCCCCTTTTCCCCTTTCTATTTCTTTAACCCCTATTCCCTTTCACATTTCTACAATGTCTGGTGGGCCACGTCTTGGCAGGATGGGTGAAGAGGTGTTGGGCGGCTTCATATGGCTTGTGTGCCATTTCTTGCCACTGATGATAGAGGCGGGGGCAGGGTGATACAGGGGTATCACACAGAGGCATGCAGAATCCGGTGGGGAAAGGTGCTGCATCACCTGCAGCGTGTGTATGCCAGCCAGAGGAGTGACCACCAGCTGAAGCACCGGTGGGATGACCTCATCACCAGGGAGCAGGATCTCTTGGACCACCTGGGAATCATGATTGGTGGCCCTGTTGGTGAGTACTAATCATGTAAATGTGCACGATTAAATGCTCTGTAGTGACATTAGATGATTTGTACTATGTCTGCCAGCTAACTTGCTGACTGTGTGTAATGCTGGGGAAACATACAGGGATAATTGATGCACTATGGTAAGGATCACAATTGCTAGATGTCAGGTAGCACGTGCTCAGCAAACTTACAGGATACTTTATCATGAAGTAAATTGGTGCGGCCTTTGTGTCAGACAATCAAACAAAATAGGAGCCAATCATGTCTATATAGAGCACTTTTGCAAGAGAAGTAACGATGTACCAACATATTGTCTAACTTTGTTGACGCGATAGCTAGACTGACTTTATAATCACTACATGATGCAGAAAATGAGTGCTGGCTTCACGTCAATTGATTTTAGCAAAGTATCTCAGACATATGTCTCATGTGAGTCTGGTGAGTGTGGAAGGAAAGCGTTCACAGAAGTACTATGAATGGTAGGGATTATTGTGGTCCTTTATCATTTTGGATACATGTCAGATCTGGATTTGGAAACATCGTGAAAAGGTGTGAGGTGCCCTCAGCTAACATCTTAGAATGTTTGTTGGAGTTAGTTGTGCCACATTCCAATTAGGGATGGCAGTCCAAAGGTATGCACATGGGTTCACATCTCCATGGTTGGTGCAAATCACCATAGCTGGGCCACATCAATTGAATAAACTGTAACAACAGGAGGGCTTACAAAAGTCCCTGCCCCTCCCTCTGTACATTGTACCTATGTGTCATTAATGTGTCATTGCCACATAGCATGTTTGACTGGTAATGCAGTCCTCAAGTAACCAGGCTTTGGATGTCTCTCTTGGATGCACATGATGAGACAATTACACTCCATATTTGTTTCAGGTCACCAATGACGGGGCATGTTTGCCATCACATGATAGTTAGGGCCAATGCATGTGTGCAGATATGTGTGTAACTATCACAGGAGACCCATGCTATGTACAAGCTGGCCGTGATATATCAGATGCAGTATCATCATGTCTGAATGGCTGCCATTTCCTTATTCAGCCTACACATTGTATATGTTAATGAAATTGTTGCTCTGTGCACAGATTTTGAGCACATTTCTTCCTTCCATGCCTTACAGGTGGACCGGCACCCTACACTGTGGGAGAGGTGGCGACATTTGAGGACCCCGACCACTCCAGTAAGTGTTGATATATCTGTTGTGTTTGCTGGTTAGCAAGGTGTGATGCGTTGGGCAATCACTTCTCTTGTCCCATGAGTGGGATTTCAGTTCCTCAAATGTTTTGAGTTGGCCAATGTGTATCCTATGGTATTATCTAGGGATTGTAGGCCATTCCTGTAGGCCCCACAGTGGGTACTGGGGTAAGTCATGTGTATGACACTTGTATCAACAAGAGTCGCACTGGAAGTCAGCTCAGATTTAGTCAGCCTGTCAGACCCACATCCTCCAAGATTGGTACAGCAAATTACTTTCCAATGGACTTCTGCTTCCCTATTTACCAAGGTACTTATTAAACTGTAGGTAGAACCTCCTAGCAGCATGTACTTCCACATGTAGTGCTACAACTATGTGGAACTTGAGTGCAATGGTCTAGGTGTGCATGCTAATCATGATCATAGGTGTTCTTGCAACTCTGTGTCTGATGTAAGTCAGGCCTTACTGGAAGTATATGTTGTGTACCAAGTTCTGCATTTCCTGACATGTGTGGCCCTATGCTTGGTCTAGGGTTTGCTGACTCCTAATTGTTGATAGACCTTACCTGTGGTGTGTGTGTAGAGCCAAACACATGTGGAGTTTTCTAACACTCCGCGGTGTACATGTTGTTGGAAATTGATAGTTGTTTATCCACCCCCCCACCCTCAAACACGGGCATGGGTTTGTGAATGGGGTACCTAGTACTGATGCTACCAGTATGTTACACATACATGTGAATAAGTGACTGTTTGGTTGGAACCTAGTATACACACTCAGGTTTGGCACTTAGTACTATACTGGCAAGTCCAGTTACAACTTGCAGACCATGTGGCTTTAGTTTTGCATTCCGTACACTGACATTTGTAGCCCAGGTATTGGCGGAGGATATGCAGCATGATTGTTAGCTGATAACTGGCAGAACTCAGATGTCAAGTCAAAGCCAGTTGTTACCCATCTTGTAGGTTATGGATGTGCTATGTGTGATGACACCTTTGTAGGCTGGCCTGCCATGTAGTTCCTCAGGGACATTCAATGATCTGTATTGTGATATGAGCTGTTACAAGTACAGTAGATGTATCGTCTGATTAACTTCTTGTGCCATTTCACACAATGCAGTTACTAATGTAGAATATTTGCATTTGTCTTCACAGCTGCAAACATGACTCTAGACCAGGTCCGTGAATTCCAGCGCCGGGCCATGAGATACCAGCACATCCTGCTAGTGGAGTCGGGGTTCAGGAGGATGGCCCATAGATATCACCATGAACGGGCCTCCGGGGCATGGAGGGCCTTCCCACAGGGTGGCCCAACTTTGCCAACCACAGCCACCACCAGCACAACCCCCACTTCAAGCCAGGTGGCCCCATCCACAGCTGGGACTGTTGTGCCTACATCTGCTGGACTTCCAGGCCCCAGCATTGCTACAGGTGCAGGACAGCCCACTGGCCTTGGCTCCACACACACACAGACCTCCTCCACCGGTACCCAGACTGCTCCAGCTCCATCTGTTGACCCTGCAGCCTTCCTCAACATGGAACGGAAGATGGACCGTGTGCTGCGCAAGTTAAGCCACCTCATCCGGGATGTGTGCCACATTAACTGGTGTGTGAAGTCAATCAAGAGGACCCTCCTCAGGGCCAACCTTTAGACTGTTTTTGAAATGGACATGATTCCCTCCCCTCCCTCCTCTTTCCTTGTTCTTATAGTTAGTGGGCTTAGGGGGCCTAGTGTGAGGTTAGTATAGGCTGTTAGTTTAGTTAGTGTTAGTGGGTGGGGGGTCCTGATTCTTTCTATTTTTACTTATTAAGTGTGTTGGGCTATGTTCGAGTTCTTGTGTGTTTAAAAAAAAAAAAAAAAAAATACAAACAAATATATATTTGTTTAGGATAGTACAGTATGTGTTTAGGTTAGTATGTGTTGTCCTCCATGTGTCCCGTCTCATAAGGGGAGTGGGGGTGGATGTTTAGAACGTTTCGTTACATGTGATAAGTAAGTGTAGCTTAGGTTAGTTAGGGACAGTTGTGGGTAATGAGTTGTCAGGGTAGATTAGGGTAGGTAAGATTTTTCCCTCAGTTTCCTCTTCTGTGATTAGCATTTAATAAATATTTGGTATATTTGGTTAACCTTTAACAGTATGTGTTAAATGGTACTTGATCCTGGGTTTGGAATCAGTGTACCTGAATGTTGTTCTATTACATTTGTGTCCTATGCTACAAACAAATCCCAACTGAGCTGTAAGATTGGCAGCTACCCCAGAGCTACCTTGCAAAGTTTCCACCCTTCGTTGCAACCACCAATCACAGTTAATATGGATGACAATGTGTCTCTGTTGATAAGTGTGTTTTCTACGTCACAAACAGTGCTTCCAGACTTGGTATTGGGGGAACAGTTTTAGGTCTGACTGCAGTGTGATGATGATCAAGGACACCCTTATAAGATGAGTTCTCATAGGCACTCTTGTATTCTTGTCTTCATGACTCTCATACGTCATTTGTGACACAGTTCAGCATGATTACCTATTTGTATGTAAACTCAGACACCTTCATTTATGCAGTTTTTGTAGTGTTTGCTTAGATTAGTGTGCACTGTTATATGTGTTAGTATTGCATGGTGACAACATTTTGCAGCCACTATTTGATGACTTAGATATCCCTTGAGGAAGCATTCTTCTGTCCAGCACAGCATGATGGTGTATGGTTTCTCACTTTATCAGATATGTCCCTCAGGATGGGCAGAGTATGATGCACTCATGGGCACTGTGCAGATTTATCTGACTACATAATATCAGGACAGTTGTATTGACGAGCTACGTACTTTGACAGTAGGCACATTTCAGTTATCTACTGCACAGTTGATATGTCACATTAGCCAGAGACAGATTTGTTGTGTAAGTGCTATTTATTGAAAAGTGCTGTAGTGCTATCTGTACATTGTCCATGATTGTGAGTCCATTATAGTGACATCTTACATTGTGATCCTACACAAGGGGTTACGGAAATGCTTTTGACATGCTGGGGTTGATGTTTCAGACAGTGCAGAGGGACAGGATTTGCCAATGAGTAGGAGAGAGACAATCACTGGGCAGGCTGACAAGATATACAGTGGTAAGCAGAACAGTCATTAAGTAGAGTTGTTGCACGACTGGCATGTTACAATGCGCAGGACCTTGGTAATAGTTGGCCATGTGGCAGGGACTCGTGCTTCCGGGTACTTTTCCTTGTGAATGTGATCCGTTCCATGTCTTCTTCTGATGTGTGTGTTGCCTCCTCTGTCCTTGTTGTTGGTGGTTGTGAAGGGGCAACATACACCTCAGTGTTAGAAGACGTGGAGTCAGACATCCCGGTCGCTGCTCCCTGTGAAGGTCTTAAGGGCAGTACTGCAGCAAGGAGGATCTGCTGGTTCTTGAGAATAGCAGCCACATCACGATGGTAGGCAGCCAGGTCGGCCCTGAGGGGTTCAATGTTGCATTCGTGCATGCGTTGACAGGATTGCTGTTGTAGGTGTTGGGTCAACTGTATTACAGCTATGCTGATTTCCTTCTGGGTTTTTTGCTGTTCCTGCAAGATACATGTTAGGGCTTGCATAGCTGCTGCCTGATCTGCAGATGACATCATGCACAAACGCACCCCCTCAAGGCTGGCTGCCATAGTTTGCATCCCCACCCGCACCTCCTTGGCCAGCTCCCGCTGTACTCCAACTACAGTTCTCTCAAAGCTGGTGCCAGTGTCATCTGAGTCCTCAGCTGTATTGGAGCTGGCAGGTCTTACAATTGGGGTGGTGGGTGGATCCTCTGCAATGGCTGCTTGTTCTGTGCTCCTCCTTGTGACTGAAGGTGGGGTCTGGAGGGTTTCAAGGACCTTTTGGATAGTCTCCTGGGGAATGTTTATCGGCTCATCATCCATGTCATCAGGGTAATGTGGGACAGGCATATCTGCAGGAGATTCATCTTCCTCTGCAATGAAACAGGGTACAATTAGTGTGTCTGTGTTGTGGCATGAGTGATGTGACATGCTTGCCTTGTGATTAATTCACATTGTGATCTTGTTTCGTGTTCATTGCTCCAGTCCTTCAGATGGGCATACTCCCAGGCATATGGCCCACCTGCATGTCACATGTATGTTATTGAGTTATTAGACTTGTCGGCATCATCTCTTCTAGGTGTTGGTTTTGGCCAAATAGAGAATTGATTGCTACCTTCTTATCCTACTCAACCCTCCGTCTACATCCATTCTCATGATGAGAGCTTTCACTGGCTGTGGGTGTTCTGATGGCCCTGGCAGCACACTTAACAATCTGGACCTGCCCCAATCTCTGATCTTTCACATCCACTTAAAGGTATTTGACATGTGGCATATCCTATGCATAGCAATGCTATGACACGATATGGATGTTGGCATTGGTAATGTGTACTGCTGATGTTGGGGAATGCGTGGTACATTGGATTGCCCTGATTGTCGTATCAGTGTCCTATTTCCTCCTCTAACTGTGCAGGTGTATTTCAGTGACGAGTTACATGTGTCCCCCCCTCAATGCTGTTGTCTGAGCAGTATCAAAAAACAACAAGAGGAGGGGCCAAAGTGGGATATTCGGAGGACAGACTCCTGGTCCCGTGTGTGAAGCTCCCAATACAGTACAAATCAAAAAATGCACACACGATTCCCAAAAGAGGGTTTCTTTTAGACCAATAGGTTCTGCATACCAAGGAAGATAAAAAAAAAATTTGAAGCACGAGCCCTCACTCACCTGCCGGTGACATGCTTCATCATAGGGCTATGCTCCTCGTCAGGCTGGCGCTGCAATGCCTGACGGGCCCCACGTGGGGGCTCTTTGCCGGAGATCTTTTTAGAGGAAAATGCACAACCGGACGACCTATTTGAATCAATGCTCCCCGGAACTAGGGTCTGAGCAGTATGACATTTGGGATGTTACATTGTGACCCAGGCACAGGATGGACCCTTACATATGCAGCATGGTTATGTCCTTAGTGTGGTGTAGCTCCTATTGTTGTTTACATTGGCTGATGTTTGCAACAACTATGGGCATTGACACTTGACAGTACTGGGGCCTTTGTCTTGTTTCAGGGGATTGTTGAAGTTGTCATCCTCAACCCCCTAATTTAGGTGTGTATGATCCATGGGGAGGTTACTGCCATTGGCTACTTGAGCTGCACACAGAGCAGAGGTGGTAGTAGCAACTGTTGTCGCAGTTACATTCCAGTTGTCGGTATGGCTAGAGGTTGTTAAGAGGGCCCTAGTTAATGTAAGGGGTATGGTGGCTGACGTGTGCCGGGATGTCAGTTTGACGTTGTGGCCTTCCCTCCTGGCGTGGATTTCCCTTTGCTCCATCGTTGGCATGAGAGCATGCCCCCATGGGACTGTTGTTGATGTAGTGTAATGTTGTGCCCCAGCTTCTGTTTGTGCAGGCCATGCCCCCATGCCGTGCCCCTTTACACATGCCACTCCATATATATGATGACTTCCATGCATTTTGTGGTCGGTATCCCCCCTGCTTACGGTTAACATTAGTGCATTTTGATTCCCCATGCGACTTACCATGCATGTGCGTTGTCTCCTGGTAGTCTGCGCTGTCCTGTCTTTGAATCCCTGTGACGATCTCCTCAGGGATGACGGCTGCGACCATCTCCTCCATGTGGTCCAGGGCCTCCTGGTGTGCTGGACTCCCCCCTCCAGTCTGCAGTGCTGCCTTCCTGTTCCTGGCTATCTTTTCCTTTGTCCTGCGCTTGCAGTCATGCCAGCGTTTCTTGCACTTGATGACTGTTCTGCGTACTTCAGCCACACTGTTAATCTTGACAACAATTTGTTTCCATATAGCCTCTCTCCTACTGATTGGCAACTTTGAGGTGACAAACAGTTGGTGCTGGTGTTCCGTCCCTTGTTTAACCAGAATTTCCTGCTCCTCTGCACTGAATCAACACTTTATTTTCTTCTTATAAGTGTCCTGGTTCTTGTGCGGGTCCTCCTGGCTGGTTCCTGGTCTGTTTTCATCTTCCTGGGGTCTGTAGTGGCATCTGGGATCCATTTTGGCTCTCCTCTGGTGAAATGGCAGTGTTTGCGTTTTTTTTTTACGCCATTGTGTCAAAAAATGGCGCATATCCGATTTGAGGTGTCGTAAATCGACGCACAGTCATTTCCGCAACGTTAACGTCGTTTTGCTTTACGACTTGACGCTGCGCTGTGCGTCAAAAACAATGACTCCCACCTGTGGTTTGCACCGCCGTGCGTCAAAGTATAAATTTGACGCCCGCACGGCGCACCAAAATGGCGTTAGCCCGCAGTAATATTTTTGACGCAAAACTGCGCTGGTGCAGTTTTGCGTCAAAAAGTATAAATATGGCCCTAATTCTCCGAGACCTTGCCCATTTCCACTGAGTTTTGAGGTGTCCCTTGGTGCAGCATTGAACATTTAAGGACGGTTCAGAAGGGGGGGGTATGCCTAGTACGCAACAGTGCCTGTTACTCTGTGAGCCACGCCCATGCCGAAACTGGTGTTTCAAAAACTGTGTTTTATTATTGTGGACTACTCGGATGTGAGCCAGGAAGAGGAGGCAATTCAGCCACCCTATTACCCTGAGCTTCTGCTTAACTTCTAGGTACGACCTGCTCTACTGTACTGCTGAATTTCTTTCATATAGTCCTGAAACAAGAGGACCTTTGTATCACCACATCACAAATCTGCTTGAGTCCGGGCCTCCTGTAGGACCACATTTCTATCTTTAAAATTTAGATAGCGGGCTACTAGTGGTCTAGGGCTAGAACCTGGGGAGGGTCTAGCTGCCAATATACGGTGAGCTCGCTCAATCACAAACCCATATGAGATGCTGGTTTCTGATAACCAGGATTTAAACCAAAGCTCAAGGAAGTCTGTCATCGGTGGGAGTCCATGCTCTCTGGGATGCCAAGAATATGAACATTATTATGTCATGAGCGATTCTTAGCATCCTCTGCTCAGTGATGCAATTCTGAGGTGCAGGCCAGAAGAGTCTTAACCTGAGTTTTGAGTGTTTTCACTTCATCTTCCACATCTGAAATTCGCGACTTAGCCTCAGTGATCCTGGATGTCACATTGCGGAGCTCCTGTCGCAGTAGTGCATGTCCACTCTAACTTCGCCTATTTTATTTTCAACAGCCTCTTGTGACGATTGGATCACCTGTAGTATTGTAGCTAAGTCGCTCTGCGGTTGACCAACTGGATACTTCTCTATGCGTGAGTGAGCTGCAGATGAGCGGGCTACTTTGTCCTTGCACGTGATGGCTGTCTTTCAGAACTTACATTCTACCAGCAGTTGCAGTGGTTCAGAGCATCTATGACCATTTTCAGCCTTCAGGGAGCTTTCCTCCGTCGGTGTACTTTTCTCGGGTACGATCTAAAGGCTGCAGTCACCATTTTACGAGGGCATCATGAGTCGCGAATGCTGTCTGCCGTCTATGCCGCTCCCGCTCTGCGTCTAAGTCAATGCTACTGGAGTCCCAACAGCCTTGGGAGACTCCAGAGACCAAAGCAACGGTGATCAGGCAGATCTTGTTGAAGCAGATGATGGAGGATTCGAAAGCAGTGCTAGAGTGCAACTGCCATCTTGACGCCCCAGCCACCCCCCCCCCTTTAAATGTATTTTTAATGCATGTTTTCTTAAAAGTTTCAGAGAGAGTTAACAATGGTCCTCTGGACAACTGCCTACTTCCCATATAACTTTCACCCAACTTTACAAAACAGCATGGAGCCAACTGGATCCCCTTACCATTTAAAAATAGGATACCTCCCCAGCTTGGGAGTCTATAAGCTTTCCATTGTTTGTGGGGCACAAACTATTGGTAGATATGGTTCCAATGAAATGTCCCAACCAATCTTTGTGGCTTTGTACATCTATAAATGATTTGTAGAGTGATGAATCTAACATAAAAACACCATCTATTTCTCCCTGCCTTGCAGGCTCGAACTCAGAAGAGAAAGCACCCATTCCTATTTCACATTGGATCAATCCCATGTACATATCCCGATGCAATTGTATCTATTAGAACCTGTCTGTATGCTATACAGAATCATCAAAATACAGCTATATTGAGTTAAATATAGTAATGTTATAATTACCTATATATATTTAACTTCACGATATGTTGGTAGTTGATGTTTTGGTTTCCAACCAAATGTTTGTAGCATGACATTGTGGATACAATATTTCGGTAGAACATCAAATTAAATATTTGTCCAACTTGGCTTTGATGGCTAAAAACACTTGCATTGGCAGAAGAAAAATTAGTGACAGCAAGCAGACATTTGCATACAGGCAACTGGTGGTCTGATTCATTTTGAAGAATTGAGAATTACTTTCAAAAGATTCAGTTTGTTTGTTGGTCAGATGGAGGCTAGAGTCCATGAAGGTTTCGAAAAGAAACATAATTCTGATGCTCCGTGCAGTAAACTAAGGGCAGAATAATCGTCATCATCGTCGTCATCATATCATCATTACCTGAAAACATAATCCTTCAAACAGTTAACTCTCATTTGTTGCTTCTTAGAAAGAGGTCAGCAAGTGAGATTATGGGCTAAACACATAGGGACAGATTTACTGAGAATGTTCTCTGGTGCTTGCAATGCTAAGTTGCACAAAGTGTTGTGGAGCATCTTGAAGCACCTCAAACAGCATTGATGGATTAACTTTCATGTACAAAAGCTATTTCACATGTATAAATTGCCCCTCAGGCTGCATCGAAACCCCTTTTTGACCACTCTTTTGTAAATGTGTGCAAGCATGATGTGTCTGTGATGAGATACATTTTGGTGCAAAGCCAGATTTTCTAAATAACTCCAAAGAAAAGCAGATGCAAGACGTTGGTCAACGGATGTATCTCCTGATATACCCATGAGTCACATGTGTGTTTTACTGTAAAACACACATTATAGATGCCTGCTCCCTCTGCCTGTGTTAAAACCTAGGAGTTTAAACTGGAGGATGCGCTTTCCGTACAATTCCAATGCTAGACAAGGGCAAAGTCTCTTTTGCACCATGGCACAAGTCTCAGTGTAATGCAGGACAGACAGATTTAACATAAGTGCAACTGATGACATAATCAACAAATGATTCCTTGTAAAATCTGGTCCTGTGGTATTTTTTGTACTTTGTGCAGTGCTGCACTTTTTCAGGTTAGAAAAATTGGCCGGAGCTGCTGACTTTGGAACTAGGGAGCTAGATTCAAGTCTACTTATCTACTCAACATGCTGCAATTCTGGGCAAACCACCTGATCACCCTGTCTCCAAAAAAACCATGAACATGTGTAATGTAACTGGTGCTCAAATAAAGCGCTCCAATACCCTTGGGTCAAGTTTACACCATATAAAACACTGCCAAAAAACAGATAGTAATTCTGCACCAGAGTGTCCATATTATGCAGGTATTAAAAAATTCTTTAGCAGGCCGAAGTAGCCCTGGCAGTATTGATAAAGATCAGGCAATGCTGGCCTAGGTCAAGCTGCTGATCTTCCTAGAAGCCTGGCTCAAAACAGTTTCAGATCTATTTGATTTGTTAATTGTGTAAAGAATGCACTGGCTTGGGTTTTTGCCTTACAACTTTATAATTTTGTAGTTAACATCCCATAGCTAAAAGACACACAAAATGGGGGATGTCTGCTAGAGAGTTCTCAGAGTCTTTGCTTCAAGAAGGTAATTAGGAAAGGGGTATTACAGCTGCAAGGAAAGGGATCTTTCAGAGGACAAAGATGATTAGGTTTTGGTCTGCTAATGGGCTTTAAAGGCATACATTCATATTTGCAGTAATCAAATTAAAAAAAGAATATTCCTACAGGGAGTAACAGCAGTGGAAATTTTCTCTAGTGCTTAGACTTCATGAGTGATACCATCATGTCATGATGAGGCAACGTGTCAAATAATTCCTATGGTTTGCAGGTCAGACAGTACTATCAATTCCCTGTTATACCTTTCTGTTTTAAGTTGTTTTTTAAGTGTTGGCACACTGGTAGTGTTATTGCAGTTAAAAACACTATTCCAATTTCTCTACCTAGAAAATTGGCACAAACAGGCACCAAACAGGCAACAATCATCAGCTCTAGCAGCAGTGTGCCAACTAACAATTAACAAACGTATGTTACCAATCACGGAGTCTGAAAGGAAAGCATTATGATGTTGACTCAATTCACATAATCTAGCCAAAACCTTCCTACTAATCCCCATGTCAAGGGACACAGTAACAATAGCTGTGCTGATAAGGCAACATGTAAAATAATGTATATACTTTGTAGTTGAGAGAGTCCTATCTATTCTCTGTTACAAGTTTCAGTTTGCAAGTGTTTTTTTAAGTGTTGGTGTTATTGCAGTTAGAAGCACTATTTACGTTTCCCTACCTAGAAAATTGTCTCAACCAGGCACCAAGTATTCATCACCTCTAGCAGCAGTGTGCTGAATGTCTTATATTTTTGCCTCCTGATCAATTAGAGCAAGCTTAGGATGCATTTATTCCAGAATCTGACTTACCAAGAGTTAAATATCCAAGTGTAGGCTTTCTCGCTAGAAGAGAGGGCAAGTAGATGTTTAGGTAGGCTCTTTTCTCTAATACAAAATGAAGTGATGCAGGTGAGAATATCATTTGGTTTCAGTGGTTGCCTAGTGGCCTGTGCTTTATAATAGCAGTGGCCCATCTGCACAGCCACCTCCTAAATCATCTTCACGGTCATTGGGAGCCTTGGTCACAAAATGTACAACTTATGTCACCAATCACAGAGTCTGACTGGAAAGCATTATAATATTGACCCTATTCTCATAACCCAGTCAAAGCTTTTCTACTAAACCCCATGTTAAGGGCCACAGTAACAACACCTGCATTATGTTGCAGTGGGACAGGTGGATCCATCATTCTGAACAGAATTTAACCAATATAGAGAAAAAAACAACATCCAATTTAAAAAAGCTGTTGGGTGTGTGTGTCAAGGCCTTCAATATTTATTTCAGATGAAGGAACATGAGTTATTTACTGTAAAAACAGGCAGTACCTTGAGCATGGACAATTTTATTTGGCAGAGGAACCCAACCCAGGTCATTTACCCTGCTAGCAATCAATGTATGCATTTGGGGAGAAGAGCATCATATGTCCTTGAGTGTGATCCAAATCAACAAGGGATACAGAATATTCACTATTGCTTAATATGGTCTTGAGTTCGAAGGCTGTCAGGAAGATGTGTCACAATTTCAAGAATACAAGATAAATCGGCTTGCCTTAGCAGAGAATGACTAGCTTTTGTTCATCTGCAGTGTATTTCTTTACCACATAGTTGTAAATTGGACGTGCTGTTCCAGCTCTGCTAGAGGGATCTCCTATAACCTTTCCCTCCTTTCTTCCTGAGAATGAAGGAAAAGGAGGAAGTAGCAATGGTGGCTTAAGTGGCTTCATGCTAACAAAGAAGGTGGTGGTTGCTGTTATTTTTTCAGACATCCAGCAACTTCTCATTCCGCTGCTGGTTCAGGTGACTCTTCAATTGATAAAATCCACCCATTGCATAGCATCATTGGCATGGAGAATAAAATAAAATAGCTTCAGTTGCAGGCTTTTGAAGAAGTTGTTGGAGGATGTTCCAATGTTTTGCAGATCATTTACCCTGGTGAGGAACAAAGGGCCAGATGTATGACATTTTGTTTTGTTACTCACAATTTGCGTTCGGTTTGGGAATCACAAATTGCGAGTCACAAAACAAAATGTACAACAATGCAAAGCACACTGTTTTTGATTCCCAATGGGGCAAATGACCTACCTCATCAATATTCATTAGGTAGGTCACAGTTTGCGACCCCATTCAGAATGGCTGTACTCACAGGGACGGTAGCCTGCTGGGAACAACAGACCACCATGTTTCTGATAGCTTTTTAACTAAAGCAGGATTTTTTTTTCTAATTCAGTGTGTTTGCATTAAAAGAAAATGGATGCATTGAAAAAAAATGAAAAGTTTTCTTTTCATTTTTTCAAACTAGGCAGTCCTCAATGGGACCACTGCCTGCTCTGAAAAAATGTTTTGTGCCCTTTTGCGAATGGTTACCACCAACTAGTTGGTGATAACAGCAAATGTTTTGCAACTGCATTCACGGTCGCAAAACATTTATACATGCTAGTTCTATTTGATTTTAGGAAGGGATGCCCTAAACACACCGCTTCCTAAAACCGAATTGCAAATGCAAAATCCTATTCAGTGACAAGTTACCGAATCACATTTTGCCTTTTGTACATGACATAATGCATTTTACCGGTCGCAAATGGCCTATTGGTTTTTACATCTGGCCCCATGGGTGTTAATCCCCTAGCATTTCAAACATGATGACATGTTTACAGAATAGAGCCACTCTAGGAGAGGCAAAGTGAATCCATTCAACACTAGTTGGTTGTAAACAATTATTATAAAGAAACCTGCAATAAGATTCCTACCTGGCATAGTTAATAGGCAGGTTTGGTTGGTGTCTTAAACTAGCTCATCCATCAGAAATAGTTTACCAGCCTGGGGTTTCTTCACTGCCACTACAAATAATTTGAGGTCATCCCTTTGAGCCTTTGTGCAAAGAGACATATCACTCCGACCTTTAAATCTCTCTATTTGTGCAATACCATCTCCCAATTTGGAGAAATAACTGACTTTTTATACAGAGAACTATTCATTATGATCCATCAACTTCCATCATTATTGAGGGTGACCTACGATTGAGGCATAATGTCCTTGCAGGTTTCAATAGTACAATTCTTTACAATAGAGAGGCAACACTAAAATATACAAAAAGGCAATTTCGCTCATTTCAATTAAACAAGATATTTGGTTGCATGAGTTTCTTTATTCTTCTTAACAAGCAGGAG
Organism: Pleurodeles waltl; assembly: GCF_031143425.1. Lineage (NCBI taxonomy): Eukaryota > Metazoa > Chordata > Amphibia > Caudata > Salamandridae > Pleurodeles > Pleurodeles waltl. Next base: position 396,941,382 of record NC_090451.1, read on the forward strand.
CACAGCCAACATGTTTTGCCCCAATCAGAGCTTCATCAGGGTATAATACATTTAAATGATTCAAATCCAAAGTATTCTAAACGCATCAATGCCAGTACATACGCTGGACAGTAGTCTTCCAATCTGCCCACCAAATAGCACTTTAAACAAAAGAGATTCGTATAGCATCCAAAGGCCAGTAATTGAGGAACTCAAGGTTAAAGATATGGATATCCACTTTCTCAGTTCAGTTGAATGTGTATCGGAATCACCGCGTCTTTGATGTCAGCTGTGTACGACAAGGAAGTCAGGCGATGTAATGATCCGTCTTTTTGTATATTTTTGTGTTTCCTCTCTATTGTAAAGAATTGTTCTAATTTGGGTTTTTTAGGAGGCTAACCCATAGAGGTGGGCAGCAGACTGGAACACTCACAGAGACACACAGGTAGTGCTGCATTTTGGCCCTTAGCCACCTTCCGTTTCTAATACAGGTTTCAATAGTACACAAGTGGTGATTTTACCAGAGCTTTAACCATCACCCTCTTTTGCTGGATAAAAAGCTGCAAGCTTTTAACTGTTGGTAGGTTAGTGCTCATATGCCTATCGAGCAGAGGTATTTGCTGCATCTTTGCCTCAGATTAAGGTCGGAATAGTTCTCTATGATAATGTCTTCAAGGGTACAACTTTTTAGCATTGTTAATAATTAAGCATTGATGATATAGAATATGAAGACTTGGTGTTGTGCTTCCAACAGAATTTCAGAGTGCATTGTTGCCATCTTCTGTCTACAAAATTCATGTTTCATAGCAACTTTTTATGTTGAACCTAAGTCTTTTGTGTTTCTCTCTGTAGGAAATACTTTTGCATACCTCAGTTTAGTAAGGACCAGGATTAGAAAGAAGGAAGTTGATGTCTTTAATTAATTACATCTAATAATTATGCCTTCTATTACTATTAAACACAATACCCAAGACCTTCCCACACATGAAGGAGGTTACTTTGTCCTCTATGGTCTGTGGAAGTACTAGTATAATTATGCTCTATGAGTCTTGTTAAGTACGAGATGGTATAAGAAACAGTGGGGCCTTTTCATTTTGTTTTTGATTGTTAGCAAACATTTCTGTTCCGAGGTTGGTCCTTTTCAGCTTTTCAAGTACTGTAATGAGGGGACAGTAGGATGAATAGTAATGGTGATTACCGGGGAATAATCGCGAGAAATGCTACTTAAATAAATAAGGTCTTACTTCAATTATTTGAATTGATCTTACTAACAGCTATATAAGAAATTTAATTGTTATTATTTAAGTACATATATACTTGCAATACACAAATCCCACTGGAAATTATTTCATTTGTTTATTTTGGTTCTTCATTAAATACCTAATTAGGAGTATGCTAATTTCATGTAGTAATTTTCATTTTTGGTTTTCTCATCTCATGTTATGAAATATATTTGCTGAATTTCCTTGTCCACGCCTGTAATGCGATTAGCAGGTTAGAAAATCAATGCTAAAGCTGTCAACAAATTAATGCGCCTATTTCTTTAATGTATTGATTCGTCCCAGTTTCATCTTAATTGAGCTCCCCCTTAACCTCACGCCAAAGTATGTTTTTTGCTCGTTTATGTGCACTCCTCTATGGTGTGAAGCACACACCACTCTTTAATCACGTTTAAGCCATGTGTAGGTCACGCAGCTTCAGCCATTGCAATGTGGAATGATCTCAAATGTAGATATTTAAGTAACGTGAAATGTTTTTTAGCGTTTTAGAATATTTAAACAAATACTGCAACCAGGCGTATTAAATGTGTCCTTCATTTTATGTTTTAATCTTTGGTCCTATTGTGTTTGGTACAACTATTTCTTTAGTGCTTTCCTTGGCGGTCATAAAGGCATGATTGTTCATCCCAGCATACCAAATGCACATTTATCAAACCCAAATGAAAGCTGATGATTAAATATTACAGCACCGTTTTCTACATATTCATGTTTGTGTACAATCAGGCCACAAAACACGTTTCACTAATGCCTGATTTTCTTTTGGCTCAGGTACTTAGAATAGAGGCCTAGGTGTCAAGCTCGTGAAGGTGATTTGCAGCAGCTGTGTTTTATTGACAGATCGCATGCTCAGCTGCTGGATGACAACCTTTGCTGGGTACCCCAAGACATTATAATTTATGTGTCAACTACAGCAGAGCCGAGGATCTCGGGTGTATGCAGTCAAACATGCTGCTGAGAGTCCGTGCCCCTGCTGTGATAAAGCTTCACCATTTGCCAAAGGGTCTTGTTGAAAGCACAGGATATAACTGCTCTTTCCGCTCAACCTTGACTGTTCCAGCTTGTGTTTATTGCTGTTCAGTTCTTCTAGCACAGAAAAGAAAATACTTCCTGTTAGAAATCCTAAACACATTTACGAATTGTATTACATTTCAGGTAAACTGTGTGTTGTTATGTTTCATGTGCTTTACTATATATATAAAAATAAGCTTACTAATAGGAAATGGAAACCTTTTACCTTATTCACTTTCTACAAGTTTCCCGTTTCAGGCTCTGTAGATTTTTTGCCCTACGTCACGCTCTAGAATTTGTTTTTGTCTACACCTCATTTTTACTCCGCTGAGGGTTGGGCCTATTAAACTTCATGGCAACCCTAATTGCCATGTGGGTCTTCAAGTAAAACCAGACTGCTTAATTTAAAAGATATGGAAGCTACAAACGCCTCATGTTTCACACCACCATTGGACTTAAAAGTTAAAGTATAAAAACACTTTCCAGTGATAATACCTACACTGTCTTCTGTCACGAAACAGTGATAGTTGATATTGTGCCTCCAGACTATATTACATTTGCTACATCACTTTACTAGTTTTGCAATAATGCATCTAGAAGGTAGCAACTTTCAACTGTTTTGTTTTTATCTTTATGAAACTATTTTTGAAAGAAATTTGTTTGAGCCCTTTGTAAAATTATGTGAAATACACCAGTCAGCTCATAGTTGTTCCATGATCGCTACTTGTTTTTAAAGGTCAAACAGATGTGGTATTTGCCATCCCGGAACAGAGGTAATTACTCTGTTCAGTGGAAAATGTGTGCAATCAGTTCTATGTTGTGGCCCAATCCTCCAGGTACTATAAGGCTAGGATCCAAAACAGAAAGGGATCTGTTTCATTCGGAAATATGAACGTTTGAAGTGCCAGATTGGAAGTGGCAAAGTTTGGAGAGCACTTTCTCCCACAAGATGTCCAGTTACTGTCTTGGCAAGAACTTGCCCATCTATGTATATTGTCCCTTAATGTGCATTGTACAAGTGGCTACTGAGGTCAAAACTATTCATTTTCAGTCACATCATTACAAGTGTCCAACTGAATATCCTTGGAGGTGCAAAGTATATGTAACTTGCTCACATTTTGAGGGAAATTGAACACTAGTCCTTTCCCTGCATTTTTCGTCCGACTATAATAATTTTATTGACAGTGGCATAAGACCCACAGGTTACTGATGCACTTACCAAATACAACATGAAAAGGAAGAGGAATGGCAGGATTTGAGATCAACAATGCAAATCTATAAAATGTTGGTAGGAAAAACAAGTACAGATTTGTTTTCACTAGAAAATTATAGTATGTCACATTAAGATGCCAAGCAGTACCCAACAATTTGGTCACCTTTGAGGTACACCAATAACTTTGCCAGCTTCATGATTAAGTTATTTACAAAAATGACTAATACGTATTTTTAAGGACATGTTAGACTTCTGCTTGAGACCCTTTTTAGTGACAATGGGAAGATCATCAACCAGTGAAATAGTGGAGCACTATGCTTTTCAAGCCCAAGATATGAGACCTCTCGAGGGAAGGACATCTACAGAACGACCTCTGACAGCAGGTAGCTTGGGAAGCCCAGGTTTTACCAGTCTTGGTTTGCCAGAGGTATTGGCGACCTCTTTCAGCAGCCACAATGCAACCTACACATACAATACACCTAGCAGATGCTGCTTACTAGACGGAGCCCTGAACGGAGCAGCAAGGCTCGGAGTAGAAGAAGGCTACCTAAAAGAGACTGTAGAAGGCAGGAACAGCAAACAAATTCAACTACTGGACTCACCAAACAGGAGACTACAGAATAACTCCAAAGGGAGGAAACATACCAATTTGCGTTAAGAAGCGTTGTGGCGCATGGAGCAAAGAAGTAGTGGCTTTTTATACCAGAGTACAGGAATTAGCTCACAGAAAGAAAGGACGTTGCCATAGTGGACTCGGAATACTAAACCAAAACTCATATGGAAACTGCCATCTTGGTTTGGGCAATATTATATCCCACAGATGCTCACTAGAGATTTCTGGGAAGCAGAAGAAGAAACAACTTGGTGGGGCTTAATGTGTCCCCCTAGCAGGCCTACACAAATGTATTTTCTTCCTTAGCTATCTTTCTAGAAACGTAAATTGCATGATAAAGCACAAAGGCAAATTAATCCTTATTTTCCTTAGTGTCTGAAAACAAAATATTGCATATTGTGTTACGTGTTTTATGTGTGCATCATAAGAGGAACTATTATTGCTATGCAGGTGCTTTAGATATTATCTAATGAACAAAACTTTAATCTGAAGAAATACGTTTTCTGTGTGTTTTTGTATTTATTAGAGTATTTCACAGAAGCATAAAGTTATTAAGTGATTTTGTTATGCATCCATCTACTTAGGTACCGCTACAATAGTTCTCATGGATGGTAGGATTTTTCATGCATTTTGGATTTCTTACTTATGTGAGAATGCCCACATCAGAAAGCTCTGCGAAATAATTGGTTTGAACGAACTCACTATTTCATGTCATATTCATTATATAAATGTTACACTGTGTAGCTAATAATGCCATATGCTGCTGATCAAAATCTATAACATTTCATCTTGACTTACGTTTGGAAAACTTAAAGTCTGAGCGCCCCGTTGTGTTAATACATCTTATGGTGCAATATCCGTGTACATATAAAATAGACAAAAGTGAGAGGCTTAGGCCACAATAGGGTTAGAATTCAGCATTCCATGGATGCTGTAGTAAAGTGATGTCTGTAGATAAATGTTTTAGATTTTTTGGACTTGGATTAGTGTTAAGGTCTGGTTGATGTGGTAAGGTGACTGCTCAACTTTCTGTGAAAATGGCTACATAATGTGAGCCATCTACTCTTTTTCTAACATGTCCATTGCTAGACTCAAGATAGCTCTGACCTGGAGATCCAAATGTTAGTGCAGGAATGACATGGAACCCACCAGTTTACTTCTCCATCAAAAATGCCTAACAAGTCTAATACTCTACTCATTACTAATGTTGAAGAGAGGGGAAGGAGAATAAGAAAATCAGAGAAGACACACAAGAGATGTTGGGTTATAGTCACACAGCTCCTTCAATCAAATGGAGGATCTCTTGAGAGTTTTGCAGTCTTTCATGAATGGCAGCTCTTTTATGCTAAATCAGTACACAAGAGTACTGTTACTCTCTGCACTTACATCAGTTTTTACTGCAGACAATGTAAATATTTTACACAGGTTTCATGTGAAAGGTAACAATCTAAAGAAACTGAAAAAAATACTCAAGAAATTTGACACAGAGCATATCAATGTCTCAGTACCAAGGAAATCATCATAACACTGATTCTGCTCTGATGTCCTATACACAGTCAATAAAGCTCCACAACGTAAGGCACAGAACAAACCAAATATTCACTCAAGATTTGTAAATAACTCTGATAACAATCAAGAGACAGCTGTGGCACATCAACATAGACCCTGAACAAGAGTTCCAGCATGTAAGAGCAAGGGTTAGCTCAAGAATGCAGCATCACTTTCACAATCCAAATGAATAAGGCCAATTCCCTCTATCTAAGCATTAACGTGAGGTCTCTGAAGACAGCACTGGAAGAGATCAAAGAGTTGTGAGCATGCAAATAAATTATTTGAAGGCTTCCAAATATGTGAGGAAATTATTTAAAATGAGGCTGCAAAGAAATTCCATGATGAGCCACAAGCAGAACACACCTGAGAAGATTAACTTGGTTTTTATCTGAATTGCCTCAGCTGGAGAGCCAGGAACAAAGGTGAAGAACGGAACCCAAGCAGAGCCTTCCTCTCATTAACAGGGAGGAAAGCCAAGCCTTAAGTGTGGCTCTTATTTTCTGTAGGATCCTCAAGACCTGAGTACATTGTCAAATCCGGGGATCCTTGAATCCTGTGGTAGACACTTGAATCCCTGAATTTTTGAATTCCACAGTGGATCCTTGAATCTCGCTTTATTATGCCACTCAGATGTGGCATACTGTTATAACCTTTGCAGTTCAGACATGGGGACGTGATTGGCTGTGCTGGTGATTTGGAGGGTCACAACTGTCTCCTACACATGTGACAGCCACAATCTTGGGTAGTGTGACTCTTGCCACATCAGCGCGTACAACATCCTGAGTTATAATGTCCTTAGGAAGGGATGGAAGGGACAACCAATAATTCCCAGGGGATTAGATGGATGGGAGTGGATGTGGGCACCTGTGACAAGCCATTACATCCATATATTGGATATGTTGCTTCTGCATGTCATGAATGATCCACGAGATGTCTTAATCATGGTCACCAGGTATGGGTTATTGCCAGAGTTTACTGCCTTGTAAATCATGCAGCAGATTATGTATTTGCTGTAGCAGGAAGTAGGAGTATGTGAGCTCTTTGAGCTTTGACGTCATTGTTTCAAACTTGAAAACCATTTCATGAAGAGTGCTGCTTCATGGATGACATTCTTTAGTGGAGTAACAGGTATCTCATGAATGTGATCAAGTAGGCTGTTGTGTAACTTCCTCTGTCAAAGGGCTTAACTGTGGAAGGTGGCTATGCAGTCTGTTACGGAAAGGAAGGGTGTCATTGTGCAGGACAAGTTCAACATGTGTGCAATGTGTAGAAGCCCAGGCACTATCAATTAGGGAAGGAGAGAAGCTATCAAAATTCATAGTGAAGTACCAACCTTGCATCTGTTTATTCAATGCACACAATACAAAGGCTTTTATAGAGTGCACGACTACTCCTGAAGGAGCGTCCCAGTGTTAGCAGCTGGACCACACAAAGAACACCTTGGCATCCTAGACAACTGAGTTACAAAGGGAACTGGGGGGGGGTTTCAGGCCTTTCCTAAAGGAATTTTCCAAGGGAGAAAAGTGAAGGAAGGATGGCAGTGCATTCCAAAGTTTAGCTGTCAAAAAGGTAAAAGATCTCCCACCGCACATATCCCTGTGAACTTCCGGGATGTGCAGGCACCTCTGGGAATTAGACCTGAGGGATCTCCTCTGATGATGGACCTTGAGTCTGAATCTCAAATACTGAGGGCCCTTATTCTCCAAAGCTCAATAAGCAAAGATTAGAGCCTTGAATTTTATATGGCTGGTCATAGAGAGCCAGTGCAGCTGGCGGAGATGAGCAAGCACCAATCGGTGTATTGGGACGTTAAGAATAAGGAGTGCAGTGACATTTTGAAAAATTTGGCAGCCATTGCAGAAGGTAAGCTGGCAAGCCCAGGTAAAGACTGTTGGCGTAGTGCAAATTGGAAGTGAATAAGGTATGAATAATAGTCATATGGGATGCCACAGGTACCAGATGAATCATCCTTCTCAAGGACTTGAGTGTTGCAAAGCAGCTAGCAGAGACCATTTTGATCTGGGGTTCAAAAGATAGTGCTGAATCTCATTTCATGGGCAGGTTTTTGACACAGGAAGAGGGGGAGGGGGAAGCCCCCAGCTAAAAGGCCACCAACTGGGAGAGTCTGGGACCAAGCGTGTGCCGAAAATGAGAACTTCGTTCTTATCAGAATTAAGTTTAAGGCAGTTTTTGCCCATCCAATCACCTACTGCTTTGAGGCAATCATTGAAGGACTTGAAGATGCCAGGACCTGCATGCTGAAAAAAGAGAATAAGAGCTGTGTGTCGTCAGCATAAGAAATGATCTTAACCCCCCATGCTTCAACAAACTTGGCCAGGGGTTCCTGGTATACATTAAAATGTGTGGGGCTCATTGCAAAGCCCTGAGGCACCACATATTTGAGAGGTCTGTTATCTGAGTAAAAAGGGCACAAGAAACACCACCTGGGATCTATCCTTTAAGTATAGTTTAATCCAGGCCAGCATGTTCCCTAAAATTTCCAAACTTTTCTACTCTGTTTAGCATAATGGTGTGCGGGACTGTGCCGAAAGCTGATGATAAATCTAAAAGAATGACAATTGCTGATGCACCAAGGTCAAGGTTGATCTTGATAAATTCTGAAACTTCCAATAAGGTAGACTCAGTGCTGTAACCTGGCTGGAATCTAGGTTGCAAGTTGCAAGTTTCTGTTTTCAACAGCAATGAGCACAAGTTCTGTGTTGGATGGATTTCTACTTCAATTTGCTTTTAGTTTTGTTTGGTCATGGATGTGTGTATAAGGTCCAGACAGTTTATTTTGGTATTGAGTAGAAAGCATAATGAACTGAGCAATGTCAAAGGTGTCTAGGTGGTTGAAGATGTTATTCCCCATGATTTTGATGGATGCATTTCCTTGGAAATTAAAGTTATCAAGAAAAATCTTGTTCATGGAGTTTATTGACGATGCAGGGGCACTTTAAAATATCTCAAGATTTCAGGTGTGGTTGATGTAGGTGGATAATAGCTCAGATGAAACATGATGGTTTTGGGTACTTCTTAGAAAGCCACGGAATTATGTGGTTCCCTACTTGCGAGCATATGTCAAATTGTTTTGAATATCAAGATTTTTACATAACCTACAATCTGTTCCATAATTTTCAGATTTCACTTAAAAAATTCTATCTTAAATGTAGCAAAATTGTCTTTAAAAGTTGTACACCTGGTGATGTGCATTGGTGATCCCTTTATAAATGTAAATTAGTCAGCTCTCAGTCGCAAATTGCTGTCTACAAAGGTCAGCATGACACTGGGATGCAAACATTTGCCAAGACTGTGATACTGTGTACTATAATGGCAACATTTTATTGAATAGGTTCACCTTTGTAAAATGTGCAATATCATGCTACAAAATTTATCTTTTCTTGCTTCATACATAGCTAATAATTTTTTCAAGAACATGTCAGCCTTCTGCTTGAGCCCATTTTCATGGACAGTGGAAACACCTTTATCACCTTGCAGCATCTATCTCAGAAGCATTGAGGGCCTCATTAAGAGTTTGGTGGTCGTTGGAGGCTGCCTGCCCAACTCTTTAGGACAGAAGACTGCCAGTCCGGTCTTCCACCTGCTGGCCCTATTAAGAGTTTCCCGCTGGGTCAGCAGGCGGAAACAACATTTCCACCCACTGGTCCAGTGGGAAACTCACCACAACATTGATGACGGCTCCTAACCAAGCCGGCGGCAAGGTTGCAGTGTGTCGGGTGTGACAACACCTGTTGTGCTTTTCACTGCCTGCTTTGCTGTCCATGGGGCTGTCCATGGGGGCTCCTGCACTGCCCATGCCAAGTGCATGGGCAGTGCAGGGGTCCCCATGGGTCCCCCAGCAGCCCGTCTCCACCAGACTGCATGGTGGTGTAACCACCATGCAAAGGCAGGTGGACATGGGGGCTATAATCCTCAGGGCAGCGCTGCCCTGGGAGATTAAGACTGCTGGCACCGCCTGGCTGTCGACCAGCGGCAACCTAGCGGTGGCGGCAGTCATACTGTGGCACTTTCACCACGGTCAAAATGGTGAGGCTGAATGACCGCTACTGCAGCCCTGGCGGTCTCATGACCGCCAGGGTCATAATAACAGCCTGAATGATGATTGATGCTGTTGTGAGTGTTGCCACAATTATTACTGGAAAACTAGATCCCATCTCCTGTTTAGGTTAGTCAGTCAGTGTGTGGGAATCTGAAGAGTTGTGAGACTAGGGCATCTTGTATGTGATTAGTGGTTGGCATGAACCACGTGTCTTTAAAAAAGACTAACCGACCACAGAAGATGGTCGCATTCCTGTGAAGCTCCCCATGCCTGCATACACAACAGGGACATGAAGGTGGCTTTTCCTCTTGTAATGGCTGCTTAGCATTGCCTCAAAACTCATGAGGTGATGCAGCACCAATAACTTTCTCTATTTCACCTGAAGGAGCGCGTCTTCAATGCCACCAGCGGAGCATCTCTTTTTCCTCAGAGGTACCCACCATTTTCAATGGATTGGGCAACCTCGCAATACTGAAGTGACATGACCTTTGATAATGGATATTACTTATTTGTATTCCCAGTAATTTTGTAGGCGTGGAGAATAATCTGGTGATGTTTCAGCTTGACTTTTTCCTCTACAATTCAGTCTATGGTGGCTTCTTCCTCAGATTTTGCCATGACTAATATTACTCTTTTCTAAGAATGTGCTCATGTTATTGACATTCATCTCCTGCACGAAAGCCCTGTTGACCTTCTGCCTTTGGGATCCCCTTGCTGCATTCTGGATATTGCACCTGTGATTGCTCATCTTGTTTTTCGCTTATATTGCTGCCAGAAGTCGCTTTCTTCTTTTAATGAAGATTTGGCCTTGACTACACTTCTATTTATTTAAAGAGTGTCACCATTTCAATAAGTTACTTCTGCTGCACAAGTTATCTCACTGGTACATATTGTTTTTCTCTTTCTTTTAGAGCGAGACTCTCATAATTTTGTCTTTCTCCTTTCTCTGCATAGGATTCTCAAATGTCAACTTATTTTTTACCCGTCACTCTTCTATATATTTCCACTAATTATTTTGTACTTGGACTATCTTGCAAAACGAATACAGCCTCTAAACATGTTCACCTGTAAAGTATTTCAAACCCCTTACTGTGGCCAACAGGATATTGTAATGGAAGACCCCTGCTCATCTCCACACAGAAGTACTTCTTCTGCTTCGGCATCCTGTTTTACCTCAAATCTTACACTACAAATTTCAAATAGGTCTTCAACCAAACGACTTAATAAATATCCCCCATCTTATACAAAACCTTCTCCTGTGGCTTTAATGGATCTTCTGTTGAAATGGATTAGTGCCTGAACCCTTCTATAAAAGAGACAAATGCTAAATTAAAGTCCCTTGGAGATCCATGGTCTCCCATGGTGGAAAGGATGTTGCAGCAGAGCACCAAATGACAACTCTCAACGAAACCTCCCTCATAGTGAACTCTCTCCAATCACAGGTCCTCACCCTAAAGAAGAATGTTGAGGATTTTGAAAACCCAAACAGATGGAATAACCTACAAATGTATAGTCTGGAGGTGACAGAGGAAACAGATCCTATCAAATTATTTCTTCCAAAGTTACTTAATCTACCAGTTGGGCCATCACTTAATGTTCAACAAGTGCATAGGCTGGGCTACCCTTCTACAGCAGCCTGTACTTCAAAAAACCTAGATGAGTTATTCTCTATTTCTTGGAATATACAGACCTAATCTAGTACATCTCTGCTGCCACACATATGAAATGCATTTCATGGTCAGGTTATGATATTTACTTTTCTCAGGGCTACGCTGAAAGTACTGCAGATTGATGTAAAGAATTTTTAAGTATGCGACCAACACTTGAATCCATTAGTGCTAATTTTGGGGTATTTCACCAGTGCCTCTTGAAAGTCACCTAAAAGAACAAAGTAGCAACATAAGAGGACCTTAGTAGATTGAAGACTTTTCTCGATTCATGCAGAACTGAAACAATGGACATATCCATATCAAATAAATCTTTAACATTGTATTTATATTCACATGTCTCATTTATGTCATTTGACAGTTTTGTAATATAATTGTATTTTCAGATGTTGGTATAATAATACCTGGTCATTTTTCAATAGCGTACATAGTTTACCTATATTTCTTCCCAAGCTTCAATTCAGTGTCATGTCTTCTTTCCACAGGTGAAGTTTACCCATGTGTCCTTGTACTTGTCTCCCGATCCATATCTTACAACCCTTTGTGCACCGTGTTTCCTCTACGGAACAGATGTAATGTCTTATCCATGTGGTCCACTGCCCTCATCACAGTATACCTAGGTATGCTACCCTTCCTTTTTATTTGTTTTATTTTCATATCTACATTTTTCTTTCTTTCCATTCCATATACTCCCTCCCTCCTTTTCCTTTTTCATTTCCTCACTACATCTCACTTTTCTTCCCCTATTTCTCTTTACATTTTCCAACTATTATTGCACTGTTTTTTCTACACAATGTTCTACTTCTTCCCTCTTACATAGTTATTGTCTTTCTCTTACACTATTGTCTCTGATTTTATATTTCTTATTGTTCTTTTTTTAATGGGTCTAAAAATTGTATTATGGAAAGTCAGAGGTTTAAATTCCCCAATTAAGGGACATGGAGTTCTGATGCATCTATTGAAACTTTGTGCACATATTTCTTTTTTGCAGGAATCTCATCTTACTGTGAGTAAATCTTTAAAATTAAAGAGAGGATGGGTGGGTGAAGTATTTTTCTCACCAGGGGCAGGAAAAAAGAATGATGTTTTAGTCCTCTGTACTTAAGTGCCTTCATATCCAAGTCATATAACAGGAAACTGATGTTGATGGTCAAAGGATAAATGGATATTTCTCTCCCCTTGGTGCTGAGCCCTTCTTTGGCTATTTGGGGTACTTCACATTTAGTGCTCCATAACCTTTTTTCCACATAAGGCCAGAGTTCATCTTTTTTTCCAACATCCTGGGGATTCTAAAGGTTCTTTGTGAATTCCCCTGGAAGGGACTAAAGCAATAGACCGAATATAGCAACATTTTGTGTCTGTTGATAAAAATAGGGAAAGTGTGCTCCAGATAAAAGTATCTATTTTCCACAAAAAATGACATCCACAAACAGCTCACTGTACAAGAGTTACCATCTTCCCAGCTTTCAGGAACATGCAGAGCTGAATCAAAAAACCCAATTTTGTACCACAGTTTTGGCATTTTTCTAAGAGGTAGCCTATTTTCCCCATTTTTTGTATTATCAACCTACTTCCAGTTTGTGGTGGAAACCAGTGTAAAACCCATGGGTGATCCCGAAAAGCTATAGATTTCTGAAAAGTATACAAAATTCCAAATTCAGCAAAGAGTCATATGTGTAAATCCCTCAAGGTATTCCCGATGGAAAATAGATTTTGAAATGAAGAAATATTTAAAATTAGTAGGAAAAAAACAGCCATTTGTGACAAAATGTTCATCACTAACTGGGATGGCAGATTGACAAAAGCAATATACCATTATGTCAGCTAAACCCCTATAGTTGTGTGGATAAATATGGTTTGTAGGTTCTCCAAGAACCCAAGGTACACAGAGCCAATGCCTGAGCTGCACCGTACAATGGTTTTTCATAGAGTACCAGATACAGACCAATTCTTATAGCGAAATAGGATGAGTGAAAATTAGGCATCAAGGAAACATATGTATTTCTGAAATAAGCACAAGATATTGAGTTCAGAAGCAGTGGTTATTTCTACATCACTGAAGCTGTGGGTACATGTGCTAGTATATGATTTGGAGAGTATTTTTCAAAATGCCAGCTTTCTTATAGACTGGCTCTCAGTTGAAGGCACAAATGCAGCAAAGTCCAATAAATAATCACAAATTCTGTACTCCCAGAAGTCTCCCGATAAGAATGGTACCTCTCTTGTGAGGGTAGGCCTAGTGCACATGACAGGATATGGACCAAACAGAAACATGGATGCAGTGCATTTTCCACTGAAAACTGGCCCATTTTTTCCAATGTGGATAACTTGAGATTTTGGACCCTAGCTCAGCCTTCACCTAGGGAAACCTAGTAAACCTGTACATTTTTTAAAACTAGATACGTAGGAGTATACAGGCTACTTGCGTGGCTCACCCTACATTTTGTTTACCCAAAATATCTTGCATCCTTCAAACTTTCACTGAAACACATTTTCCTCTGTTCTGGAATCTGAGGGGAGTCACAAACTTCCTTCCATCCAGAATTCCCCCAGGTCTCCCTATAGAAATGGTACCTCACATATATGGGTAGGCCTAGTGCCTGTGATAGGATACGGTCCAAAACATAATATGGAGGCAGCACATTTTTTCTACCAAAAATTGGCAGTTTTTTCCAACGTGTGTAGCTCGAGATTTTGGACCCTAGCTCAGCCGGCACCAAAGGAAACTTAACCAACCTGTCCATTTAAAAAAAAAAGTATACGCGGTTTCCATGGTGGGCCGACTTGCGTGGCTCTAGCCACTTTTTCTGACCCAGAATCCCATGCAAACCTCAAACTTTCACAAAAAAATATATTTTTCTCGCATTTCTGCAATGGAAAGTTCTGGAATCTACGGAGAGTTACAAACTTCTTTCCACCCAGCATTTCCTGTGGTCTTCTGATAAAAATGGTACTTCATGTGTGTGGTTAGGCCTCGTGCCTGTGACAGAATATGGCCCAAAACGCAACATGGACACAGCACATTTTTCCTTAAAAAATTGGCCCTTTTTTACAATTTGGGCTGCTTTGGGTGTTGGGCCCTAGCTCAGCCGGCATCTAGGGAAACCTAGCCAACCTGTACATTACAAAAACTAAACACCAAGACACCAAGGGGTATCCGGGGTGGTCTAACCTGTGTGCCTCTCATCATATTTTTGTACCCAGAATCCCTTGCAAACCTCAAGCCTTTACTAAAGAAACAGATTTACCTCACATTTCTGTGAGGGAAAGTTCTGGAATCTGCAGGCAGTCACACATTTCCTACCACTCAGCATTCCCCTAAGTCCCCCAAGCAAAATGGGCCTCACTTGTGTGGGTGGACCAAGTGCCCTTCACAGGAAAGGACCCAAAACATATTGTGGCGATAATGATAACTATGGTGGGTGTACTAATTGGTTCTGGGATCGGCAGCCATGAAGGGAAACCTATCAAACCAGACATTTCTGAAAAGAAGACATCAAGGGGAGTCCAGGTATTTCCTGTGTGGATCCCCCAAAGTCTTCTTACCCAGATTACCCTGCAAATGTGAAACATTGAATAAAAACTCAATTTTTCCTGGCATTTCTGTGATGTAAACTACAGGAATATGCAGGAATCCACAAACTTCCTACCACCCAGCATTCTCCAACTTGTCCTGATAAAAATGCTACCCCACTGGTGTGCGTGGACCTACTGCCCTCGACAGAAATTGATCACACAAAGGTCAACAGTGGTCCTTGCATGAGGACTACTGTTGACCCTGGGGTGAGCCATTCCTGGGCAAGGGCCAACAGCAGTAATTTGCCACAGGATGGGGCTGATCGCTACCCACAGGGAAACCACACATATATATAAAAAACGTGGTCTCTATATATATTTATAGAGAGAGAGATTCTATCAATATATATATATAGACACATACATAGCTTTTTTTTCTAGGTATGTGTTTTTCTTGGGGGAAATCGTGCCCCCCCCAGGGAAATCACATATGTATAAAAAAAATTAGCACCCACAGGAGGTCGGCCTGTGCCCAGGAGGGCCGACCCTCTGTAGTTTCCTCTTTTTAAATATTTTTTTTCATTAAATCTCTGGGGAGGTGAGAAAACCACAGTATTTTTTAATTAAATATGACCCTTGATGAGGGGGCAGCCCACTTACATGAGGGTCAATCCCCCAGATGGCATCCCTGGTGGCTAGTGGTGTTTCATGGCTATGGCTGTGATCCAAAACCAGGAAACCTTTTCAGGAGGGCCTCATTTGAGAGGGGAGACTCTCCCCTTTCGAACGAGGCCTTCCAGAATGTTGGGGAGGCCATTTTTGGCCTGGTTTCCCATCAGAGTCGAGTGCGACCTTACCTGCTGCTTCCTCAGCTGAGATGGGCAGGGAGAGACGCAGAAGTCATTCTGCGCTTCCCCCGGAGGTTATAAAAAAAGGAATCCTCTGGATTTTTTTAGATCCAGCCTTGGTAATGGTATATTGGCCATCAGACGCACCAGGGAAGGTGTGTGTGTGTGACGAGCATTGTTCATTGATAAAGTGCCAATTGCTTTATTTAATGTATTTGGACCCACTGCTACAGACTGTCGATTTTGGCCTAAGATTACTCACAAACTATGACAGCATCCGGATGATAATTTTGTTTTTGCATTAGATTGCAATCAACTTGTTGATCCACTTATTTACAAACAGTCTGCTTCACACTATATCCCTCGCTAACCACAGAAAAAAATTCTCCATGCCCTTAAACAGGGAAATGTAACAGAGACTTGGAGGTTGTGTAAGCCACTGTTGCGTAAATATTCATATTTTTCTCAAGTACATCACACACAATCACTGATTGACTGTATTTTCCTTTCCCATAATTTAACCCAGACCTTGCCTTCTGCAGATATATGTTCTATTTTGATCTCTGATCATGCCCGAGTATCTATACAATTAGATATTTTACCAAATTCCATATCCCCAAATCGGTGGAGATTTAATAACTCACTGTTATTGGACTCCTCATTTACTGCTTTTTTCATGAATACTTTCATTTTAATCACATGACACACATGGCCTACCGTATCATTTGCGATACATTCAGGGCTTCAGCTCATAACCTTATAATCAATTTTGTATCCAAATAATGGAAACTTCCTCAAATCAATCCAAGCTAATTTTAGAAGACATTAAATGGTGAGAACATCCATACAAGACCTCTAGAACACAAAAATCTTTACAACAATTTATTTGGGCTAAACTCCATTTCAATAAGTTATCAACTGAAACCGTGTCCTCTTAGCTTGTTAAAACTAGTGACAAATTTTATGGTGGACAAAATACATTCTGGGAAGCTGCTGCTGAATTATCTGTAAAGTAAATCAACAGAAATTACAAACTGAATCCATTACAGATGATGCTAACAATTCTCATCACAAAGATTCTGAAATCTTCCACCAATTTTAAACACTTACAAAAATCTATACACACCAGAATATTCTCCATCTCACTATGGAATTCTACACTCTCTACCCTCTATACAGAAATCTCTTCATCCACAATTGGATTTTTCTACCTAAGAATCTGATATCACGCAAACAGATCTTCATACTGCATTACTTACACACAAAAAAAGATATATGTCCGGAGCCCGATGGTTTCACACCTGAATTTTAAACACATTTCTCAAAACTACTCCTCCACAAATTACATACCCTTATTCAGGCTTTCATCCATTCTTCTACATCCTCATGTTTCTTTCAGGACACTCTGATTTGTTTTATTCCGAAGGAAGGAAAAACCTGCAATATTGCAAAGATTATAGACCAATGTCTCTTGTTAATATTGACTGCAAAAGTTTTTCAAAAGCATTAGCCCTACGATTAGAACCCTTTCTTCCTAATCTTTTAGAAAAAGAACAATTGGGTTTTTAAAGGAAGATGCATTTCAGATAATACTCAATTGTTCTTTGATATGTATTCAAAATCCACAGGTCTTACTGAACCCTTAGCAGCTATTGCCTTAGATAATGGAAAATACTTTTGATCATGCTATTTGAAAATTCTTATTTCATACCCTTAATTGGTCCGGTTTTGGCCTCAAAATACTGACCCTCATTTCCCTTCTTTTCACCTTCCCTCGAGCAGCTATCTACATAAATGGGTAACTTCTCCCCATTTTATGTTGAACAGGTGAGTCCATCAAGGCTTCCTCTTTCCCCTTTCCTTTTTAATCAAGCCTTAGAATCATTCTTATCCTGGCTCAGACAGAACACTGACTTACATGGTTTTACATATAACACTCAGCAAATTAGGCTGGCAGCGTATGCTGATGATCTTTTCTTATTTATGTCATCTCCCCAGTCCTCAGTCTTTGCTTTCTCATCTGAGGTAGCATCGTACACCTTGCTATCTGGATATAACCTAAATAATGGGAAATATTACCTCTAAATAAATTCACTTGTAAACATGATTTCATATCCTCAAATTGGCATTGGAAACCTCCACAAATTAAATATCTTGGTCTTCCTCTTACCCCATACTCTTAAAACATCAATTTCTGCAAATATATATAAAAGTATCAATAAATTAACGTAATTAACTAATCGTTGGCATCCCTTCAATCTCTCATGGTGGGGACATTTTGACATGATCAAAATGATGTTGGTACCCATTATTCTCTGTATCATCTCTAACATTCCATGACACACCCCTCTTATGTTTTACACGAATACACTCTCCTCTTTTTTATGGAGTAATAAATGTCCTAGCATGACCTTATTAAAGCTGAAACATCCCAAACTGAAGGTGGAGTAAATTTCCCTGACTTTCCAAAATATCATAAGGCATATTTATTGAGACAATCCACACATTGGATCACTTCCTCAGTAGAATATTGCCCGTAATGGGATGATGTAGAGCGCAACTTCCTATCACCCTTCTCCTTTAAAGAATAAGTAACATTTACACATAAACCTCAAAAACTTTCCACCCCCACTTGTAGGTTATCAGATAGTGTAATGTCAGACACCCCTAAAGGTCTTCACAATTTTCGCCACTCCACCATTTGGTATAATCAGTTTATACAAATAACCAATAGACCTATATTGGAAATCCCAGAGAAAGAGAGAGCTGATGTTTGTCAATCAACTACTACCTCAAGAATCTCCTATCTCTTTTTCACAAGCTCAGGCACTTTTAGGACTCTCCCCATTTAAAAATAAGTTCCACATTTCACAAAATACCACCCTTAAGGCATTCACTACCTTTAAATCAGATTTCATTTCTACACCAATTTTGCACAATCCTCTTGGTGAGTTTCTTCACACTAATCCAAAAGCCTCTACCATGTATTCATATGTACAAAGTATTTCTGTTATTAGAACTAATACAGATAATGAATTATCATGGGAACAAGTATTAACCGTCACTGGGTCCATATCCATATGGAAACAGATTTGGATCAAAATTTAAAAATCCTGAGCACCAAACACAACACAAACACTATTTTACATATATAATAGAATACGTCTCAGTCAATATCCTTACACAAAATAAAATCAGATATTTCACACTCTTGCCAGACACGTTCAGCACAGAATTCTGACTTAAAACACTTACTTTTTATGTGCCCCTCCATTTCTACTTTTTGGTCAAAGGTCTGTGAATAAATGAACTCCATCTTTAATTCAAATGTGTCTTTCTGCATTCCTAATGTGTTTCTGGGGAGTGTTTCAGATGACTGGGCAGATGTACCCTTCATTGTTCAAATATTAAACTTGTTATTGGCAGTTGTTTTTCAGAAATCACACAGAATTGGAAAAACGTTACTCAACGTTATCAATTATCATTTAAAGTAAGGTGGCATGCAGTTCCACAACCATAGATTAGATAGAGCTTATATGCACCAGCTATTGCTTGTATCAAAGCAGAAAACCCTATGGTGTCCGGTAGCATCTTTTCTTAACAAATCTGCCAAAGCATCGGAAGCTCCTTTGCCTAATATACAAGAAAACCTTCAAACTCCATGACCTTCCACGTTTGATAATATTATTTTTTGTCAAATATATTTTACTACATATACATTTTTACTTCTTTTATGTACTCTCATCATACTATAACTTGCCTCCCTCTCTACCCTTTCCCCTCTCGTTATTATATCTTAGTACTGACTTTTTATATTCTAGTGTAATCCATACTTTAAATATTGAATATTTTTTGGCTCTATCTTTATTATTATAGTAAACTTCTACTTTTGAAAACTAAACAATGCACTACCTATCACAAATTCTATATCATATTTTTTCCTTAAGGTTCAATGATTAGGATGTTGTTAACTGGTCTCATTATCTATTCATAAACTAATGGTGATGCATACTATTTGTGGACTGTGAAGTGAATATATTTTGTTTAAAAAAAGGAGATTTTGTGTTACATGTGTTGTTATATTGTAATAAGTAAAAACATATAACTACATCAACACGTTGAAGCAGAAGCAAATATGATAAGAGTAGCATAGGTGAGTGTGTTGCCTCTTTGATCCATTTTCCCACTTTCAAAACAATAAATACCTTGGGGATACCTCAGGAAATAGGAAAATGTTTATTCAAAGTACAAATGTACACCAAGGTAGCACATAGAGCCACTGCAATGTGAAGGGCTTGGGAACGCTTCCTGCTTCACAGATATTTTCATGCTGACAGTTCTTGAAAGAGTCACACCTACACAAGTATGTGTATGTCTTCATGCCGGTGGACATAACAATGTAAAAAAGTAGTGTGTGTTGTTGGTAGCTGCAAAACACTGATTGGACTATGAATAATGCCTAGACTGTATCGGTTGCCAGCAACATTATATTGGCATACAGCTGCATGAGCCTTAGTTTTGCCATACTCTCAGTGACACCACTATTTTCTTAGCTGGTACATCTTGGCATGAAAACAACAATGACAAAGTCTGGCTTGAAGGTATTAAAAATTATGATCTGCAGAGCACCACGCTTCAAAAGCAAGCATTCAAGTTACTGCTCCAGCAATCAATTTACCTAATGTACATGAAGTGTGTGTTTTTGTGTATCCCTAAATAGACAAACAAACAGACACAAGCCTCCATAATAAGTTGGGTAAAATAGGACAGAGTACTTTCCAGGTGAGTTATTTGCCATTGTTAGAAATGGGGTCTTTGGTTGGCAGTCAGGTTGCCCCTTGTCCAAGCAAGGACCCTCACTCTAGTCAGAGAGAATCACCCTTAGCTAACCCCTGCTTAGCCCCTTGGTAACTTGGCACGAGCAGTAGGCTTAACGTCCGAGTGCTAGGTGCAAACTATTTGTATCAACACACACAGTAACTTAACGAAAACACTACAAAATGACACACACAGGTTTAGAAAAATAGGAAATATTTATCTAACCAAAACAAGACCAAAACAAAAAAATTCCACAATACACAAGTCAAGTTATCAATTAAAAAGCAAAAAAAGAGTCTTCATGTAGATTTAAACACACACTAACACCGTTAGGGTGAAAATGTACCTTGGGCGTGTCAAAAATAACCCTGCACGGGCAAGTGTGCGTCAAAAAGGGCTTGCGATGTGTCGATTTCACTCACGAGTCAGACCTTGCGTCGTTTCTCCTTTCGTCGGGTGGTGTGCATCGTTTCTTCTCTCCTCAGGAGTGTGATGCATTGATCCCCTCAGCACTCTCGGGTCCGGGCAGGCCTTGCAGTGTTTTTACACCCCCATCGGTGTTTGCGTCAGAAATCCAGCTGCATGATGATCCGAAAACCACACAGTGCGGGTTGCAATCTCACCAGCCTCCGCCAGCGATACTGTGTGTCATTTCCCCAGCTCCGTGCATCGATTCTTCGGCTGCATTACAGGCGAGCGTCGATTTTCAGCTGCAAGGCCGGTGATGCATCACTTTTTCAGCCGCAGATCGGAGTCGCGTCAATCTTTTCCCCAAATGGCGTTCTGTGCGTGGATTTCGTCCTCTTAGGCTGCCAGCTTCTCCTTTCAGGGTCCCAGGAACTGGATGGGCACCACTTGGCAGGATAGGGGGTCTCTCCAGAGACTTCAGGTGTTGGCAGACAGAAAGAAGTCTTTGCTGCCCCTGAGACCTCAAACAACAAGAGGCAAGCTCTAAATCATGCCCTTGGAGATCTTCACAAGATGGAAGGCACACAAAGTCCAGTCTTTGCCCTCTTACTCTGGCAGTAGCAGCAACTGCAGGATAACTCCACAAAGCACAGTCACAGGCATGGCAGCTCTTCTTCCTCAGCTCTTCAGCTCTTCTCCAGGCGGAGGTTCCTGTTGGTTTCCAGAAGTGTTCAAAGCAAAGTCTCTCTTGATTGTGAAATCCTGACCTGTCCAGGCCAGACCCCAGACACTCACCAGGGGGTTGGAGACTGCATTGTGTGAGGGCACGCACAGCCCTTTCAGGTGTAAGTGACTACTCCTCCCCTCCCTCCTAGCACAGATGGTTCATAAGGAAATGCAGACTACACCCCAGCTCCCTTTGCGTCACTGTCTAGTGTGAGGGGCAACCAGCCCAACTATCAAACTGACCCAGACAGGGAATCCACAAACAGGCAGAGTCACAGAAAGCAAGAACATTTTCTTGTTCTAAAAGTGGCATTTTCAAACACACAATCTCAAAATCAACTTTACTAAAAGATGTATTTTTAAATTGTGAGCTCAGAGATCCCAAACTCCACATGTCCATCCACTCCCAAAGGGAATCTACACTTGAATCAGATTTAAAGGTAGCCCCCATGTTAACCTATGAGAGGGACAGGCCTTGCAACAGTGAAAAATGAATTTAGCAATATTTCACTGTCAGGACATATAAAACAGATTACTATATGTCCTACCTTAACCATACACTGCACCCTGCCATTGGGACTACCTAATGCCTACCGTGGGGGTGCCTTACATGTAAGAAAATGGAAGGTTTAGGCCTGGAAAGTGAGTACACTTGCCAAGTCGAATTTACAGTTAAAACAGCACACACAGACACTGCAGTGGCAGGTCTGAGACATGATTACAGAGCTACTTATGTGGGTGGCACAACCAGTGCTGCAGACCCACTAGTAGCAGTTGATCTATAGGCCCTGGGCACCTCTAGTGCACTGTACTAGGGACTTACTAATAAATCAAATATGCCAATCATGGATAAATCAATTACATACACATTTTGTTAAGGAGCACTTGCACTTTAGCACTGGTTAGCAGTGGTAAAGTGCCCAGAGTAACAAAAACAGCAAAATCAGAGTCCAGCACACATCAACAGCCTGGGAAACAGAGGCAAAAAGTTAAGGGAGACCATGCCAAGTATGAAAGGTCTAAATGACAGGTGTAGTATATTCCTCCTATTCTGAGGCTTTAATTTTTGTAAAACAGGGCAGATTTAAGATTTCTCAAGTACTCATTTAAATATGCTATGGACCGGGGAGAAACCATGGTCCTCATCATTCTCGACCTCTCCAGAGCATTCAACAGTCTCTTACCACACATTTACCTGAAGACTCCAGAAGCTCAACATGCAATGTCCCATACTCAAATGGATGAACTACTTCCTCATGAAAAGCATCCAAAAAATCCGTTTGGCACCCTCTGTATCATAAACCAAGTACCTGATCTGTGGACTCACCCAGCGATCATTCCTCAGCAAGACATTGCTCCACATCTAAATGACACAGCTCGCCAAATTCATTTGTTCCTAAAAAAACGCCATCATCTTTCATGCGAACAACCCCCAACTCATCCTCTATCTGCCAGACACAACAACTCCCACCAAAACAAACTTTCCAATCAGCATGACCATTATAGTAGAATGGATCTGAACCAACTGTTTGAGGTTCAACTCATACAAGAAGGAAGTACTGGTCTGTAGAAATAAGAACTCCCTATGGGATGCCACCTGGTGGTTGACAGAACTAGGACCAACACACACTGACCACACTTGACCACACTTGAAATCTGACGATTATTCTGGATGACATGCTCAACATGACTGCACATGTCAACGCAGTAAGCTCCACCTGCTTCCACATCCTACAGATGCTGCACAAAATCTTCAAGTGGCTGTCAAGAATATCAGACAAACCATCATGTAAGCCCTCATCACAAGCAGACTTGACTACTGCCACATTCTCTACATCAAAATACCCCTGCAGCTCCTGTACATACTTCAGACCATTCAAAACACCACTGCAAGACTCATACTCAACCTTCCACACCACGCTCATGTCTCCCCTCAGCTTGGAGAGGTCCACTGGCTTTCCATGCACAAACACAGCAGTTCAAACTCTTCTTGCATACCTACAAGGCCCTATACTGCACTTTGCCAGCATACCTAAACAACCCCATACAATTCTATCAACTATCCAGACACCTACTTTCTGTCTCACTCTCACCTGCACACAACCCCTGCAATAAAAAAAGAAGAGCAAAAGGGTGTTTGTTCTCTTATATCACATCTAAAACATGGAACAAACTCCCACAACACATCAGAGGCACCTCCTCACTTCTAGAATTCAGCAACAAGCTGAAAACCTGGCTCTATGAATAAGTCTATGGGGAATAAATGCACACACACCTGCTCAAGCACAACATAGCATAACATAACATAACCTATAACATAACATAACATAACATTGTCTTGCAATACATTAAGCGTCGGTTGGCCGACATTGTCCTACTCAAGAAAACCCACAAAATGGCAGTACATGCAGGATACACAGCTGGTTCGAGGGGCACAGGTGTTCTGATGTGCTCCCACTTACCATTCACCACCAATGGTTAGACAAGAAGGGATGCTATGTAGTTCTCTCTGGTACCTGTGGGGGAACGAGGAAAAATGTCTGTTCTTTTAATATTCCCCCAACCTCCACGACCAATTGCTATCCGTGCTTGTAGACTTTTTGCTCCAAATACCCGATGGCATACTAATATTAGGGGGAGGGACTTTAACCTGGTGCTCTGCGAGGAATGAGAACACCTACCCACGAGGAGGGCTCGACCTCACATCACCCACTCCTGGACTTCCTTACAGCTTTTGGCTTGATAGATCACTGGCACACCCAATATCCCACCTTGCAACAGTTTATACACCATTCTGGGGCACACGGCATCCTCTCCCAAATTGACCTCCTCCTTACCCTCAGACACCACTGATATTCTGAAGTAAAACACTTAGCTAGAGGTGTTTTTGATCACTCGCCCATCTAAATGGCTCTAGACGAGGTATAAACCCCATCAACTGCGAGATCCTGGTACCTTAAAAACCCACTCATTAGAGAGGGTGCTATAAGAGTGAATCCTGGGGAGACTCACCACAAACCCTATGGGAAGCATACAAGACAGTGGTCAAGGGTCAAGGTCTTTCCCTGATAGTGGGGCACAAAAAGATAAACAAGCCAAGCTTGAGACTCTCGAAAGAGAACTGCAGGATCTTCAGCAAGCTCTTATTTCCCAAGTCTCTACCACCACTAAACATACACTGAAGTTAAAGCAAAAAGAGTTTAGGGATGCTGCCACAGAGGCCGCCAAGGTGAGTCACAAGCAATGCAACACCGTCTCTATGAAGTCGGTGACAAGGCCAGGAAAGTCCTGGCCCGGGTCTCTAGAAGGGAACAGGCAAGTTGACAGATTTCAGCAATATACTCACACACTGATGCACGTATAGATGACCCCCAAGAAGTGGCAGAGAATTTTGCTGCTTACTACACTCACGGAGGATGCCAGGAAGCTCCTGACAGACATACACTTCTCAACATTTGACTTGACTGACAAGGACCTTCTGAAAGAGGAGTTAACAGAGACCGAGATTACACAAGCCATACCAGACCCCAGCCCTGGCAAGCCCATTGGTCCAAATGGTATGCCAGTAGAACTGTATAAACTAATGGTGGCAAAACTTGTTCCCCATTTATTGGGCATGTTCTATGACTCCAGACAATCAGGCTCATTGCCTAGAGACCAGTAAATGGATACCATTGTGGTCATACCCAAAGAGGGAAAACCACCAGATGACTGCTTTCCGTACCGGTCTATCTCCCTGCTCAAACTTGAAGCCAAGATCCTTGCCAAGTTGCTGGCATCTCACTTACTCAAAGTAGTTATTACCTTCGTCCTCCCAGACCAATCGGGCTACATACCCGCTCGCAGCACCACTCTAAGTCTGTGCTGCTTTCATGGGGTACTGTGTCAGTCTCATAACATTCGGAGGGATGCATTAGTACTCTGCCTAGTTGGTAAATTGGCATTTGACACCTTTGAATGGCCAGATATGTTTGATGTCCTGGTTTAGGTCCCTGCTCCGTCAGTTAAGTCAGATTGCACTACACACAACCATTGGCCCAAGTCAGAGTAAATGGGGTGGTGTCGCAGGTGTTCAACCTCTGCTGTGGCACCCGATAGGGCTGCCTCATGTCACCATTGATCTTTGCTCTCACGCTGTAGCATCTGGCGGCTTTTTTCAGACAAGCCCCTCTGGTCAGAGGTCTTAATTGGGGAGAGGACTGAGAAAATAGAATATCATTATATGCAGATGACATCCTTCTTTACGTTACAGACCTTGACAACACACGCAACAGACTAATTCAAATCATTATGACTTTTAGCCATTATTCAGGCTATACTATAAACTGGGGGAGGTTTCTACTATGTCTCCAGAGCACCCTGATTGTCACAAGACTGTGAGGCATCAGCTGCAGAAGACGGTTTTCGCTACCTGGGAATATACATCACCAAAGACTCTGACTTGTTCTACACCAAAATCCTCTTACCCCGTTAACTAGGCTGAGGCGTGATGTTGAACATTGGCGGTCTCTACCTCTGTCACTTTTAGGCAAAGCAGCCCTCTTTAAAAGGATATCCTACTTCAGGGCAATCAGTTCAGAACTTAGAACACTACTCTGAAACAGGGTCCAGGCCAGAAGAGCACTACACAAACTCACCAGGGGATAGTACAATAGGGAATTATCCCTTCTGGACATCCAGAAATATTAAGGAGCAGATCAGCTCACTACCATTAACTGTTGAGTTCACATCCCCCCACATGAACCTGTGTTTCACATGGACAGATTTCTTATGGAGCCATTGGGTTACCTGAGGGCCCTGTATGACCCCTAACCACGCCCCAAATAGCTGGCCCTACAGCCACAGAAGTCACTATTTGGCATACTGCCCCAAATTCATTGGGATGGAAGGGCAAAGTAACGGAAGCAACCCCCTTGTGGGACACATCATCACTGAGCACCATGGGTACACTGCAGGGATTTGATAAAAAGTACATTATCGATCACTCCAGGGTGGGGGACCACTGGAAGCACGGTTAGGTAATCCGATAGTCAGACCTAAGATCAGACTACCAACTTGCATCCTGTAATATTTACTGCTATTTTCAAGTATGCCAGGTCCTTATGGCAATATTGCCGAAGGGAACACCCCCTGCTTGAGTCTTTGCCCCTAGAAGACTACTTATTGTATGAATACATGCCCCAAAAAGCGATCTCCCTAACATACAGGAAGCTACTGAGAAACACCCCTCACACCTTAATGCACCTAAGGGAGAACTTGGTATATGACCAGAAGAAAATGGAGGAGGATAAGTGAGAGGAGGCCCTGGTGTCCTCATGGGAGGGAGCCATACGGGTGCAGTTTAGGCTAGTACAATTAAATATACTTCATAGAACATATTATGCCCAAGCCCTATTGTTTAAAATGGGCTGGGCAGGGGAAGGACTACCGATGCGGATGTGGATACCCCGGTACGTTACACCACAATTTGTGCGTCTGCCTTATAATCCAAACCTTCTGGTCAGAGGTGGTGGAGTATAAGAGTGCAGTAAAAGGAAGTTCCCTCATGGCATCCGTGCAGTGGTGCTTTTTGAATAACTGGGGAGAGACTGAGGTGACACGTAAAACACAGATATGGTGGGCACTGGGTCTAGTGATGGGCAAATGCAACAGCGCAAGACTCTATGGGGCAGACTAACCACCCTAGTCGGAAAACTGGAAAAAAGATATGGACTGGATCACGCTAACCGAAAGGGTGGTGTATGAGGGTTGTGGGTGTTCCAGCAAATAGACAAAGATCTGGGGACCTTGGAACATCTACAGGGGAGGTATCTGTAACAACCTTACTTTTCTTGGACCCCCAAGGGCGGATTCGGGTGCTCAGGGGCTCCATAAGATTGCCAACTGATATTTAGATATACTGGAATAAGGGGAGAGAGGTCTGGAAACAATGCAAGGATTTTGTTTATAATTTAATCAATATGCTGTCATGGATTGTCTCCACTGATTGCCTTGTTAATAAACAGATGAATAAAAAAATAACATAAAATATAACATATCAAAACATCACATCACATAACATGACATAACAGCATAATATAACATGTCAAAACATAAATCAGTATGCCCTTTTGCAAATAATTGATAAGGAACACACAAAAGACATAGAGAAAACACAGATAAGGCACAAAACATCATTAATGCAAATCCTCTCACACATACAACACTACAGTGTGACAGATGGTTTTTGAATTTGCGCATACCATGGCAAATATTTTTGCATTTGTGAATATGAACATGAGAATAAAACACACAGTCCCACATATACACAAACAAATTACATACAACATACACTCAAAGTTGACTTGACCTTTTCACACGTTATCAAACAGTGGTGTAACAATGCACCCAACAGACAAACAACATACACTCTGAGGTTTATTACTGGGAAAAATCATGCAGATGTTTGTGAACACTTAAAGGCACACAAAGCACAATACTGAAAAATAAAAAAGAGCTACTATTAGGACATTTGGGTCCTAGGGAATCAGGTGGAGGCTGTACTGCAAACAGAGGGTTAGAAAATGAGAAGATGGTTTAAGATAACATTTTTCCACTCATAATCTTCAGAACCTGAGCAGAGTGTGGCACAGTTGCAGTGACATTTAAGTAATCTGTACAACAGTTCCTTGATGCAGAAGAAGGTGGTCTATCTAGGTACATAGTCTGTGCAGTTGCATTTATTTTGACCACAACAAAAGGGTAAGATCTAGTACCATCCTGTCAAATGCCCAGCACTGCACCAAATCCCACTCCACACTGTCACCAGCCCCACAGGCATCTCTCAGGAACTGGCCAACACCCACTGTGTGTGGCCTTTAGCCCCTCAGGCTCCTCAGATGACCTGGCCAATGCCCACTTGCAAATACCCCTTTACCTTTGTCCATCATATTACCATTGTCGCACTTATCACAGCTTGTTTATATCTCAATTCCATGCACTGGCCTAAATTGCTCACAGCATACCATACATTTAAGAAATTGAATTATTAGTTATGAAGGCTGTGAGTCATGGGCAAGTAATAAGCCTGCAATTGTCTTCTTACTGTGGACCAAGTAACACATTATAGCATTTGACTCTCTCAGGATAGCGAAGCAGAGCAGTCTAAGACCTATCCGGGGAGGTGGTGTGGTTCAGCAATCTCAATTTACTGGCACACAATATCAACACTCAATAAAGTATTGTGAAGTGTGTGCTTTCTCTTTTAAAAAGGAAACATACTTTTAGTACACACACTACTAATGCTTCAAATTAAATTACAAATATATTCATCAGGTACACGAGAAACACCTTTGATTCCATCATATCACATTTTAACTCTAGTGAGTCTTGAACATCATGATTATAATGTCCCCCACCTATACCAAATGCAGCATCATAAGGAGGGGTCGTCTGATCTAATGCAAGTGTCCTGGCTTTGTCAGGGTGTCACCACCTTAATTATTAGACACATGTCATAATTCACCATGATATCTCCATTATACC
This sequence comes from Pleurodeles waltl, assembly GCF_031143425.1. Lineage (NCBI taxonomy): Eukaryota > Metazoa > Chordata > Amphibia > Caudata > Salamandridae > Pleurodeles > Pleurodeles waltl. The sequence goes on from NC_090451.1 coordinate 396,970,593, forward strand.
AATGGGGACAATAACCTCATGTATATGTGTTCATTGTAAGCATAGGCATTGCATTGTTTATCATTACGATTAGCCATAAAAGATTGCAATGCAATGCAATAATAAACATGTGTGTCAGATTAGTTTCTTTGCTGTTTACAGGCTACATAATGTAGCCATAGAGCCAACCACCAGAGTTTTCCAACACTGCAGAGCCCACGAGCAAAAGGTCCAGTTCTGGGAGTGCTTAAGTAAACAAACAACTCTCCTGGGCTCATGAATTCAATCTACCCTAACACGTATGGCAAGTTTGTAAAAACAATTCTGAGGACCACCCACAACGCTAAATAATCAGTACACCCAAGAGAGTGGCAGCAGACCAAATATAACTGCATTTGTCCTGTGTTCCTGAACAGTTAGCACATCAATTTTATATATATTTGTATTCACTCGCTAAGAGCACCTGCTGCCAAGATGCAATCCTAAGACCAAGGATATAACAATTAGCCCAAATAGTGTGCACCACAGACAATAAACAGACAAAAGATTTCCATTCAGATTTTTAAATCAGATTGGAAATCTTTTGTCTGTTTAATTGACTGTGGTGCACCACTATCTGTGTTAAGTGCTGAATAATCATATCAGTGGTGCTGCTGCCCCTCTTTGAGGCCCCACTAGGAGGAAAAATTAACAAATAGGCCTCCATCACAGGCATTATGTGGCAGGACAGCCTTTTTAATATATTTTATGAGGGCATGGCTGCTTCTTTCTGCAGCCTTGCACCATAAGATGTAACCTGTACTGCATTTTTCCCTGGCATTTGTGGGTAACCTGGTCACACCCAAAGATTCATATGATGTTGGGCAGCTCAGGAAAATGGCTCATGCACTGCCTGTTAGTTCCACTGTCTCCTGCTCTCTCCTCTACCTAAGCTCCTTTTCCCTGCTCTTGTGATGCGCAAGTGGGTGTAACATCTGTTGGGCACTCCAACCAGCCATGTGGGAGACAGAGATGGAAGAGGCCACCTGCATTACTCCCAGGGCTCTGGCCTCTATAGAATTTAAGGACCAGCACAGAGGCACTCCAATGCTGGCCTACTTTGTTTCCTGGGTCTTTAGGGGATGGAGACACCCAGGACTCTCATTTGCACCGGACCCTTGGGATGGGGCCCGAGGCTGAAGTTCTGTTCAGAGAAGGGTCCACACACACTCCCTCTCCACAGGAAATTGAATGTGCAATTACCCTCACCATGAGGGTAATTGCAGAAATTACGCAAAGAGCTATGCAGCCATTTTTCTTTTCTGACAGTATATTTAAATGAGCATATCGCAGGCCCTGTCAGGCTTTGTTCTGGTTGCCAGGCCTAGCCACCAGGAGCATGTTCATCAGGGTTCCAAGTCTCTGAAGGGGTGCATTTTGTGGGGAGCTGGATTTTCTGGCTTGCTGTGCTAGCCTTCTCCTCAGCCTGGTCCTGTTGTTCCTCTCCTGATCAAGGGTGCTTTTGCTGTACCTCCAACTGACATCACTGCATGGCCACTTCCCACTAAAACCTCAGAGACAGTCCCTACTGAATTGACACTAGAGGTCTGTCCTCACCTTTTTTCCTAGGGGGGCCCAGGTATAGTGTGAAAAGCTAATTGTCAGATGTTTGCCAAGCACTTTTTTCCTCTCCCAGAAACTGGGTTATTCACTGATAATTGCTTCTTTTATTTGGAGAGGACTTTGTTCCCTCTGCAGGGGATCAAACTAATTAACTTGGCCCAGTAATGAGGACAAAGGTTTGGATTCTGATTGTGAGCTGAGCTAGAAAAATATATTATTTAAAACGTATTAATTTCTAAAGCCCCACACAATCTGAATTTAGGCCCAGATTTAAGAGTACCTAGCGCCTCCTTGCCTTACATTAGCATAATGTTTTTACACTAATGAGGCTCAATGAGGCCAAAATCGCCACAACAGATTTACAAAGTGATGCAATGCATATATTGCGCCACTTTGTAGCCCCTTGTGCCACATTATGCCTGCGCCAGGCATAATGTATGCAAGGGGGCTTTCCCCCATTAGGGGTGCTGATAAAATGGCACAAAGAAATCTAAAAGATTTCTTTGTGCCATTTTTTTTGGCATTTTTAGCACCTTCTCAGAGCAGGCGTTAAAATGGGGTGTACTATTTGTTACAATGGACATCTATGTACTGTTCAGGGTAAGCGTCAAAACTAATGACGCTATATGTCCGTACCCTGCGCCATGTTGTGCCATATTTTAAATATGTCGCACACATGGTCGCAGTATGGGGTCGTTGAGGGGCGCAAGGAAAGTGTCACTGCACTTAGTGCAGAACCACTTTTCTTAAATCTGCCCCTTAGTGTGCTGAAAACTACAAAGTAAATCTCAGCATGCATGTTTTACCCCAGTTTGACACCTTGCTGGACAGTGTAGGCCTAAATGGAACTAACCTGTACTTTTGTTTAGTTTGCCTGTATGTACAACAAAATTAAATCACTGCAGATTATCCAGCAAGCACTATTGACCTGTCTATGAATGACGACTAATATTTTAAGGCCTTCCCCAGGTCATCTACTGTTGCAAAGTCCCTTCTGTGATTATTATTTTTTCCTAGTGCCTAATTATCATGTCCTCCAACTAAGACTTTGTGTGGCTAACTGCTAGGTCAATATTTCGTTATATTGAACAGGGGTGCATAAGAAAGGTGTTTTTTGTTTGGCTTGTTGGGCTACTTTGATTTTGTGAGCCAGAGGGCAAGCAAAGAAAACGTATGTAGATTAAGATGTATTATATTTGTTATGTATTTGATTATAGGTTTCCATTGACATTTGACCATAAATGGGTCTTTCAGTTGTTGGTGTAGTAAATCTGAAACTTCACAAATGCAGTCGAGTTTATTTTTTGGGCTTCCATGATACTTTTAGTAGGATTGAGTTTCATATGAAGGCCAAAGTAAATGAAGGGCAATAATTCGTATTGTTATAAAAATTAGATTACTATTTTTTCTTAGTGGCCTATAATCATCCCCTCCAAATGGTAGTTTGTGTGGTACACTTCTAGGGCTGCAAGGTGACTTTTTCATTTTGTTGCACAGGAGTGCATGAGAAAGATGAATTTTGTTTGACATGTTGTGTCAGTTTTAGTTTGTGAGCCAGATACCATGTACAGAAAATGTATGTGGATTAAGGTGTATTCCATTCATTATGTATTTGTTTATAGGTTTTTATTTGCACATGACTATAAATTGGTCTTTCAGTTGTCCATGTAGTAAATTTGGAACTTTGTATATGCAGTTTAGTTTATTTTTAGGCTTCCTTGCTACTTGTAGTAGCACTGTGCTACATGTTATCACTAAGTTGAAAACCTTATAACTTAACACTTACCTACTCTACTTTCCTGCAGTAGCCCCATAGAATCATCTGCACCCCCCAATATGTAATACTGCCTTATTTCATAAAAATCCAGCTGACGGTTTTTGTGCTATGTGAAATACAAACTCTATGGATAATGCATTGGATCTGTAGCTCGTTTTGGGACCCCCTTTTTTTCTTTGCACTACCAGAATCAAACATCGTAAAACTTTCAGTCCTCCAAAAACAAAGCGCAGGAGAAGGTCTGCAAAATTTCACGCACATTTGTCAAAATGGTGTAAAGTTATAGAGGGACAAACAATTTTAAAAATCACTATCTCTGGTTCTCCAGAGGCCACCACCTCCCTGGGGCAAATACAAAAATGGAAGGGGCCCACGCAGTCCCCCTCGAGGAGCCAATGATGGCCTTGGGGACCGCCACCCCCCAGTGCTGGCTCCTGCTCTGCCCCAGGGTGACCACCCTATTGCCACTTCCTCAGAGCAAGGTCACTGTCATATTTATTCCACACAGACATGATGATTAGCTACTGTCTGCACAACAACCTCATTATTTCTAGGACACTGAGATGGGGACTTGGTTTGCCCCTAGCTATGCATGTTTACACATGTGTGGGTGGGAGGAACAGGTCGTATCTAACATCCATCTATATGATGACCATGTAATGCTCTGGGCACAGTACATAGATGGCATATTTGTCATCTGGAAAGGCACACAACAATTGGCTGAAGGATTTGTGAGTATACTCAACAAGAACAACCAGAATCTTAGTTTCACCAGTAACAATAACATGAACACACTCTGGAGTTTCTGGATCAGAAACTTGAAATCACGAACTCCAGAAGTGAGACCAAACTACATAGGATAGAAACAGCTGGCAATACTGTGATTCAAGCTACTAGCAGTCACCCCAGAATTTTTATATATAGTATGCCCTATAGGGAACTCATAGGAACTAGACATATTTGCAGCAGTAACACAGCCTTTGAAAAGGAGACAGATGAGATAATTAACTGATTACGTAGAAGGGGATACAGTGAAAGGATCTTACAAGAGGCAGTCAATAAAGTTTAAAAGCTGAGGAGAGAAGATCTGCTTGTACCATGACAGAGACCTATTATTGGGGAAGGACAAACCAGGTTCATCACTGCATATAGTAGACAGGCCAACGAGTTTAGAAAAATATTATCGAAGCACTGCCCCATTCTTCACACAGATGACATTGTCTCAAAATATGTGTTGACTCAACCCAGCATTACTTCCAGGAAGAATAGAACTCTGAAGGACATGCTTTGTAAAAACATGATTTCCAAAACAGGAGATGGAAAAGGTATCATACGTGCACCTGGGTCTGTAACATGTACAAATTGGAAGGCATGTAGGACCAGTAAAGATGTGAGGTAATTCACTATACCGGAGAGTATCTGGGAAATGACTATTAGGAAGGGACTGTCATGCAACTCAGACTATTCTACATATGCTTTGAGATGTCAAAGTGACAGATATTATATAAGGAGTAAAATACATAGGGCAAAAAAACGAGTTTTAGAACATATGCAAGCTATCACTGGCTCTGGCAGAAAGTACCCTGTAGCCAGGCACTTTGGTGAATGTGATTCCGGCAATAGTGGCTTACTACAGTTTTTATCAAGTCCCCGTCAAGTTTTTGGGCGGTGATAAATTGCTTGCCTTACGGAGGTTGGAATGCAAGCACATTATCAGATTCAATACTCTCCATCCAGTGGGGTTGTACATGGATGAAGAAATGGCAGTAGACTTGGATACTATGCTGTTGTAAGCCTTAACATGAAGCTTCTCTTCTTTGCAATGGAATTGTTGACTCTTAATTTAAATTGTATTTTTTACACAGGTGTTTAGAGTATACTTTTTATGTTTTTTCAGGGGTGTATATTAATTATTGATTATTGTTTATGTGCCTGTTCGGGCTGGACTGTTATGCCTAGGATCAGTAATAATATACTTGAGGATATGCCCACTGGGGCAGAACTTTTTCATTTATGAACAATGCAAAGTTTAGGGACATCTTGTTTTCCTTTTATAATCATGACTCAGATTATGCCCACCAGGGCAAAATGTTTAAGTTTATATGCTTGCTTTTGAGTTGGTCATGATCATGAACATCAAAAAAGATACAATGCGTCCCACTAACAATAATGGCTTACACCATGCCCACTTGGGTGGCCTGTTAATGTTTATTCGCCTGCTTGTGAATTCCAATTTGCCCAAACTGAAAGTGTGTTCGAGCTCACTTGGGCAGTTCCATAATGTAGATAACATGTGAGCACTGAGATGGAACAAAAGGGATTTGAAAACTGTCATATATAATTTCTGATAGTACCTTTATGTGTAATATAACTGTAAACAATCAGGCTTTCATGATGTACCAGAATTAGGTAGGAAAACTCACAGTTTGAAATGCTTTGCAAGATGGCTGCTGCTTTTGTAGTACTGACTTACTTGCAGCCCTTCTTTTATGTTTGTTAGAAATGGGATCTCTAGTTGGCAGTCAGTTTTAAACCCTGTCCAAGTAGGGACATCACTATAGTCAGGGCAAGGGAGTCACACTCCTAAGATAACCCCTGCTCACCCCCTTAGTAGCTTGGCACATGCAATCAGGCTTATCTCAGAGACATGGTGTAAAGTATTTGCACAAACATATACGGTAACACAGTGAAAACACCACAAAGGAGCTCCATACCAATTTAAAAAATAGCCAATATTGATCTAAGTCAAACAAGACCAAAGCGACAAAAATCCAACCTACACAAAAAGAGATTTCAAATTTTAAAGAAAAAGAGTCTTAATCCATAAGACTCTATGGATGCATTGCTTTAGCACAAACTACCTGGTGTGCATCAAAAATAAAGCCGCAGGAGCGAGGGTGCATCAGAAAATCAGGTGATGCGTTGATTCCTTACTTGCAAGTGAGGCTGTGTGTCAATTTCCACCGCTCTGTAAGCGATGTGTTGGTTCTTTGCTTGCAGGGAAAGGATACTTTGATTTCCAGACAGGCAGTCTCGGGTCCGTTCGGTGATGGTGAAGTTTTGGTGCCCAGGGACGATGTGTGGAAAATCCAGATGCACAGTAACGATAAAGCTGCTTCGATTTCTGTTGCTGTGAGACAGGTGCTGCATCAATTTTACAGCCATGATGCAGATGCTGCATCAGTTTTACAGCTGCGGTTCAGGTGCTGTATTGAGTTTTCTGCCACTCGACTCCGGATTTTCACTCAGGTTTTGCCAGCCTCTCCTTCCAAGGTCCCAGTAACTGCAGTGGCACCACTTGGCAAGTCAGAGGGTCTCAACAAGAGAACCCAGGTGCTGGCAGATGAAGTCTTTAATGTCCTTGAGACTTCTTAAGAGGCAAGTTCAGTCCAAGTCCTTGGAGAAACTTCACAAGCAGGATACACAACAAAGTCCAGGACACTGGAGTGGCAGGTGTGAGTCATGTTTACACGGCTACTCATGTGAGTGGCACAATCAGTTCTGCAAGCCCACTTGTTGCCTTTGATTTACAGGCCCTAAACACCTCTAATACACTTTACTAGGGACTTGCCTGTGAATTTAATATGCTAATCAGGGATAACCAATCATAATCACAATTTAAATAGAGAGCACTTGCACTTTGCCACTGGTCGGCAGTGGTAAGGTGCCAAGAGCACCAAAACCAGCAAAAACAGATCAGAATAAATGGGAGGAAGGAGGCAAAACGTTTGGGGATGACCCTGCAAAAAGGGCCTAGTCCAACAATGTTGATCACAGATATTGTATATTTATGATCTTTTGTTTGCATCCACTTTCAGTCGTGACCAAGACACTGGCTAGTGGCGAAAGGCATTGGGTGTGTTGTCAAAGCATTAAGGAACTAAGATATCGGGAGTGCGCATTACTGTCTAAACTACCCTGAACCAAGGAGACTGTTTCATTGATTATATGGGTTCCCCACATCTGCACACATTATGCGTTTAGGGAGGGAAGAATCAGTGAGAGTAATAGGAAAGTATGGTGAAGGATGGTGGTTGCAGTAGGTGGGTACTGTTAGGACCTGGTTTCCATTTTTAGGTCGAGCATAGAAGCGCACAAGTGCTGCATTTCGACCTGTTGTAATCTCTTCTGTGGGCTTTAACCACGCCCATCTCATGCCCATTATTTTCGTTCGTTCCTGGGCCTGCCTTCAAAAATCCCTTGATGTCATTGGTAAATGCTTTAAGTTTGTCCTGCCTTTTGTTACCACCTTAGAGTCTGACCCTGTCACATGGATTATTGCACGATCGGGCCAATAGCTTTGTGTCGGCACACTATTTTTCTTTTGTCTTGTTGCTTCGCTCATGGCTGTATGTTATTTCTTCATCTTCCTTGGTTTCGGGCATCTTGCTGTTTTTTTGCAATGTTTGCGGGGTCTTTTTTATTTATTTATTTTTTGCACCTTTATGTAGCGTGAACTCAACATGAAGTTATTGGAGCGCTTTATTAATTTATTTATTTTGCAGTTTTACGTAGTGCAATCTCGATAAAAAGGTATTACAGTGCTTTACATGAGCACCGGTTACATTACATAAGAACACATTCATTTTTGGTTCCAAGTAGAAATTAAAGCCCAAAAGGCTGGCGGTGTACACTGCTACATTATGGGATTGGCTGTAGCCAACCTGCCACTTCTACACTTATACCGCCATGGCGGTATGAGCCACCGGGCAGGGGATATCTATCTCCAGCCAGGCAGCCAACATAGTACCACCTATGGCATTATGAGTCGGCCTACCACCATGGTTTTCGTGGCGTTAGCAATGGCACGAAAACCATGGTAGTAGGCCCTACTGGTGACAAAGAATTCCTTCCCTATCACCGGTAGGCGGCTCACTCACCTGATGCCCCCACCCCATCCTCCATCCAGACTCACCACCCCTCCTCTAATCCACTCACTCACTCCTCAAACACACACACACCACACAACTGACCCCACCCCACAGCCACACACACACACACATCACCCCCTCCCCCACTACCGTCACAGTGCCCCTCACACCACACCCCCCTCCCCGCATATACACACACAGACACCCACACGCACCAGGCATACACCCATTCACTTAGACATACATGCATTAATTCATACACTAACATACATGCCTACTTCCAGCCACACTCACACACATTCTTACACACAATCACACTGACATGCAGATACACACTCACTTCACTATTGTTACATGCATTCACTCACACACATACACCCACGCAAACAACACAACACACACAGACGCATTCACACACACACATAGACATTCATGTACACACTCACCACCCACCCCCCTCCCCTGTCAGAAGCCTGACTTACCTTAGTCGAGGAGGTCTTCCGGCAGGCAAACGGAAGGGGCGCTGCTACCACCAGCAGCGCCCTGCCAGCAGCGCCCCACCAGCAGAATACCGCCAGCTGTATTACTAGTCATAATAAAGCTGGCGACGTACTACTGGCGTGGCGGTGCTAAAGGTAGCAGCGCTAGCTTACCACCGTCCACCACCATAAGCACTGCTGGATTTCCGCCCTTATTGTGGTGGAAGTCAGGCAGTGCTCATAATATGGCAGATGGATGGTAGCCACAGTGGCAGTATGTTAGCGGCCGTCACTGCGGCTGTAGGCGGTAGTACTGCCAATGTAATAATTAGGACCTAAGTGATTTGCCCAGAATCACATGATGTTGAACCGGCACCATGACTTGAACCATGTTTCCCAGATCCAAAGTTGGCAGCTCTGATCATTACACCACATCTCTAGGGTATCATAGCCAGTCTGTAAGCACAGCATCCAGGCAGAGACACCATACACAAACAACCCATCCGATATTTTTCCAAACAGCATCCTAAGCCTCCGCCCTCCACCAAAGAAAGGGCTGCAGGTCTGTGGTGGTAGAAAAGGTTGGGCTTTTAAATATCAAGTTTTTGTTGGCCCAATAAAAGGCATGGAAACAAGTCTTCTTCGCACTCAATATAAACCTCCATCTACTCATCAGAGACTTCCTCGGCTACCCACGCCACCTGTGACAGACCTTGCTGCTTAAAGGACTGGTGGGATACATCCGGAGACTTAACTCCTTGTGGTACTAACTGCAGGTTCCAAGAGATGGCCAAACTAACATTTTTGGGGCCAGATTTTTAAGAAAAGTGGCACTACACCCACTTCAGCAACACTTTTCTTGTGCCCATTAGCACACCCCATCATGTGTGTGCCATATCTAAGAGTCTGCGCACCATGGTGGTAGTTGGGGAACCAGCGTCAAAGGTTTTGACGCTAGTTCAGAGCTTTGCAGGATTTGCTCTAAAATTGTGACGCTAATCCTGCAAAGGCCATTGAGGCCCATTGTAAACAATGGTGTACCTTCTTTTAATGCCTGCTCTGAGCATTAATTATGAAAATAACTGGCTAATGAAAATGTATTTTGTTTATTCATAATCAAATGTCCTCGAAATTGGATATTAATATGTACTAAAAGGATTAATATGTAAAATATTGTGAAATGTTTTATTCTTCATGTTTTAGCATTGGTTTTAGAAAGGGCTCACGTTCTGTAATTTGCCAGAAGCAATGTTTTAAAAGTGTTAAAGCTGCAAATGTTTCTCTAAGTATCCTGTGTAACTCGCTGTGGAAAAGTCATTTTCTTATGTTGTAACTTTTGTCTGTTTTCATGGGATGAGATAATGTGTACCCAGGAACAATAGTCTTCAGTGCTTATGTATAAGATGATGTTATTGTGAATGGAAAAAATGAAGAAAAGATACCTCTGAAATGTGGAAAAGTTTTAATTTGCTGAACACTAAACCATTCCATAGATTGACCAATAGAAACTTAACTAGTTGCTTTCTTGGGATTTCACATAGCAAACCTCAGAGGATGTAAGAGTAGTTCCTTTCAGTGCCTTGCAGTTCTCAGCTGTCTGTAGTTATTCTTTTACTCTGCTAGTGTAATGAAGTGCTGTGTCCTTAGCTTTCTTTCTTTCACAGTTCAGATGCATTAAAGCCAAACATTACTCACTGTTCCCTATTATGCCATTGTCCAAAAAACAAGACCAGAAGATGCTCCACTGATGAAGACATCGCTGCTTGCTGATCCATTTAGGAGAGGTATAACCAAATGTGCATTTGTCTTTCTTGCAGATTTTTATGTTTTCTCTCTCTAGACAATCCAACCATTATTTTTGGGTAGTGCCATTGTCAGATGTTTTACGAATTAATTTTTGTCTTCTTTTCTTTTTGCATGAAATCCAAACATGCATATCGAATCAGAATAATAGTTAAGGATTTAAAATTCTAAATTTGACTGTGTCATATAATTTGAATGTGAATAATTTCCATTATTCATCTGCTATTGTTGTTATTCTGCGTGGTGGTTCTTGAATGTTTAATGATAAATATTCTGTCCTGATTAAGACTTTCGAAGATTTGGTCAGCCTGTATTGTTTCTCTACTTTTATCATTTGGTTTTATGTTTGATTTATGTGAGCTTAGCATTGTTAATCTAAAGGGCAATTTTTTTTTGAACTTTATTAACCTAGTGTGGTGATTCAGGGCAACTTAGGTAATGGTGGGTATAAATTACTGATTCCAATATTAAAAGTGATGTTTATTTGATTTGATATTGTTGATCTTGATGTTGATTGTTAGGATGGTATCTCACTCCTGCCTGAGTCCAAAGATTCATGTCGACCTCTACGGGTAATTGATTGTTACCCTAAACGTGTCACCTAAAAATAAATTATCAAAAGAAATATAAAGCTGGACATGCCCACAATTTTGGGAGCAGAGGATGGTTATGTTTCAATAGGAGGGTTACGTCTAAATAGGAGGGTATCATTGATGGTTTAATCTCATTTTGAGGGAAACGTCCTGTTTTTATTAGTTAAATATAATTTAGAAAGAATTGGGAGATTTGGTTTTACCAGTGCTTGTTGAAAATTTGAAAATTTGACATTTGGGTTTGCCAATGCTTGTGTGGATGAAAATTGGTTTTGCCAATGCTTGTTTGAAGATGTTCCCAGTGTTTCTAGTTTGATTTGTGTTTGGGTTAGGGTTTGCACATGCAGTGCTTTAGCAAATCGCAGGTGAATTGTGATGTTTGAGAGAAATAGGGAATTTGTGTACTCCAATGTAGTTTGTTAGGGAGTGTGCGTACTTCAAAGGGTATGTGTAAGGAGTCATTGTACTTCAATTAGGTGTGGTGCTTTGTGCTCACAAATTGCCCACTTGGTTGTTGGTATACAGACCTTGCGTGGTCTAAAATTCCGGAGTATTGTGTATTGAACAAATGTCTCTTACACACTTGGTTATTGTAACTTCTGTGTTTAGTTGGTCAATCGGGCGTGATTGACAAATAGTATACCTAGAATGTGAGTTAAAGGGAGTGCTAGTATGACAGATATTGGTGATTCCTGAGTGCACAACGAGGATTTGATATTAGGGTAAAATCTGCTTGTCGAATTTTACTTGCGAATCAGAGAATACAAAGATTGAATGAGTAGTTGTCAGACCTAAAAGCTGCAAACAAAATATTTGTGAAGCTTCCGAAAGTGATTGTGTTCCCTACCTTTAGTAAGCAGACAGTTGGTGTGTTGATTTTTCTTTGGTGCTCGCAATATTTTGCAGTTATTTTTGAGTGAATCAGTTTTGGAGAAACAAGTCTGCAAGATTTTGTCAACCACTGTGTGTGTGAGTGTGACATCACTAGGTCCACACTGGGATAGGTCGATTGGTGAGAAGGAGTCGTGAAGGCATTGGTGGACAAATGTGAAGCATTATTTGTTGAGAGAGGCAAGCGAAAAGGATTTTGGGATTGAATTACTTCCTGTTTTGAATTTAAATTGTAGTTTCAAGTCCGATTAGAGTAAAAATAATATTTTTCAAAGTGTTAAAGAGTGCGCTTAAGGGAGATGCTTCAATTCCAGTAAGAGTAGGAGAAATTGCCCCGCCAGAAGGTACACCTACATATTTCGTAATTGAAGAGAAAGGTACTGCAGCATGTATTTGGTTAAATCAATAGTGTTAAATTACAGAGAAGGAAGGGAGCTTAGTGTTTCCTGCTTATGGAACTTTCAATGTGAGAACTTGAGGCGAGTGCTGTACGAATTCAAACCTCCTCTGAGACCAGCACAATTTCAATCTCTAGCCATTTGGGAGTTAGTGGCCAGACAACAAGAGAAATTGCAACTTGAGAGGCGTATGAGAAAAGTTGAGAAGACTTTATTAGAGGCAAGGTGGGACAATGAACAAACATTTTGGAGAATGGAAACTTTATACGGAATTAAAATGTTTCCTGCAGTTACACAAGAGAAAGAGAACAGTGTCAGACAAAAGACAAAGAATCAGGATAAGGACTCTTCTGAAGAAGATGAGTTGAAGCCAGATGAGGCTAGGAAATTGTTGACTTATGGTGATGATGAATTTATAATGTAGTTACTAGGAAGTCGTCCTCCTCCATTTGCAGCACAGAGACAAGTCCAGGTACCAGTACTGGTCCAAGTGCTCCAGTACCAGTTGTAGTAACACAAAGTCAAGTACAGGTTGCGACTAATGTTCCTACTATTACTGTAACTCAGACACCTATGACTCAGGTACTTATAGTCTATCCTACAATTCCTGTTGTAAGTTCTGCACTGAGCATAACAGTACCAGTGGTACCATCATCACAGATATCACAGACTTACCAGACGTCAGTGATGGTTTACATGGAGTCTACACCTAATTCAATGGCTCCAGTGCAACTTTAGACAATGCCGAGATATATACCTGTAACGTTATCACAGTCGAATTCTTCCAGTGCTGTCAGGGCAGAGTTCTGGAGTAATTTACTCAAGAAATCAAAATGTTCAGTCAAGTCTAGAAGCTTTAACAGTACATGCTACTATTGGTCCTGTTGTACCATTGTTTGCCCAGGGAAATATTGACAGTAATGTACAGAATATTTTAAATTCAAATGCAGAAATGGAGAGACTCAGTGTTACTATGGGAGTCATGTCTCCAATGAATCAGACTTTTGACAAGACAGGTCCGCTAATTGATTTAAATTATTCTAGGACTTCACATAATTTAGGAAAGTCAGATTTGAATTCAAATTCATTTATGATGTCTCCTGAGACTCCATGTGTTAATCCACAGAATATGCCCAATGCAAATAATAAAGTTTTGTTGCAGGGTTTGACAGCTCAGCAGCTAAGAGACTAGTTGGAAAAAATAAGTGGAGCAAAAACAAATGCTGAAGGAGGAAATTCTTTGAATCTAGCAAGATTTAAATTGGAATTAAATTAAATGATTGAGGGAACACTTGAATTAAATAGAATTGATTAATACACTGAAGAAGAGTTACGCTTCTTGTGTAAAATTGTTACAAACAGAACTCTATTGGTACATCAGAAATTAGCAGAACTTGCAGAGAAATATGAAATAGAACTTGAGAAATCAAAGTCAATGAAAAGAAGTTACAGTATTTGAGTCAAACGTCTTTGAGAACATGACAATGCCAGGAATGAAAATTCACATTTGGGAAGTACTTCAGAATATTCAAACATAGGGAGCATTAAATAAATGGGAAGGGAGATGGGTAAAGAAAAGAGATCAGAAGAAAAAGGAGTGTGTGAATTCAAATGCTGTTGTGCAGCAGACTGATAATCCAGTAAAGATATTATCTATGAGAGAAGTTCCTGAATAGAATTATGTACATGTCCCTTGGAGCAGGAGTGATATTTTGTCATTCACAAATGGCTACTTGAGATTGAGAGAGAAACCAGTGGAATGGTGCCAGCTGGCAGATAGATTTGTGAAGCTCGTAAAATGCCTGTGGTGAGATTTGAATACTTTGTTAGAAATAGTAGTTCCAGCTGATTTGTGGGTTGAATGCAAAAGGAGAATTGACAGGCCAACAAGAGAACCTCCAGGAGATTCAATTACCGGTGCACCTTCTCCTGATGTAATGAAGTACTATACAAAGTGATTGAATTTTTGAAAATGAGAATTTCTCCTTAAAGTATTGATTGGCAGAGAATTGATAGGACAGCTGAGGAAGCAAAGAAGTCAACATATGCGTACTATGAGAAATTGTTGCAACATTTAAACATTACAGTGGTACAGAAACAATTGAGCCCAAGACATGTTTTATTTTGTGTTCAGGTTTGTTGAAGGGTTGAGACCTGAAATTAGCCAGATGCTTAAGAGTCATTTGATTTGCTGGTTGCAAAACCGGTTAGCAAAGTATTACAGTTTGCTAAATACTGTAGTGATGAGACTGAAATGAAGCAGAAGAAATTGAAGGAAAAGGCGATGGTGATGAGGATTAAAGCAGCACAATGAGGAATGCAGGAAATTTTCCCTCAACAGGGCAACATGCAGGTGATTCAAAATCAGGGACAGGCAAGAGGTAGAGGTCGTGGTGGAAATGAAAATGGTAACCATGTCATCGATTTGAATACTATTGTCAATCCAGGTGATATGCAGACAATGAAAAGGATGTTACCTTGTCCTGCTTGCGGGCACCTCGGGCATTGGAAACAGGAGTGTCCAGTGATGATACAGGAAGGTGTTGTCACGCAGACAAATGAAAACAATGTTTTTCAAAATTTGAGGGGACTGAGATATAATGGTAATCAAATGCAGGTTCCTTAGCAAGTGCAAAGTTTTCAACCAATGCAACATATACAGGTGACACTTTTTCAGGTGCCTCAGTTACAATAAATACAGCACCAAATGCAGATGATACCAAAGCAACAAATGCAGATACCTCTAGCTCCAGTCGTACAGCAGCAGATGATACTTCCTAAGCGGAACACATCAAAAGTTAAATTTAAGTAATCAGACAATACAACCGTTCATACTTCACAGTGAGAATGAATTGAATGATGAATTGATGAGTGAGAGTTTGGATAAAGAAGAATGTGTGTTAGCAGCTTAATTAGCAGTAGATCAAAAAGGACCTTACGTAAATGGAAAAGAAATAGGTCATGGTGGTTCATTCCTATTTGATACAGGAGCTACACGCTCTACAGTAAGAACTGCAGAAGTTCCTAACATGCCACTTTCTGGAAAAACAGTACAGATTGTAGGGGTTGCAAATCAATTCCTGACAAACCCAATTACTAGATGGATTCCTGTTAAAGTTGGTAAATTTGAAGTTTTGCACAAATTTATAGTCTGTGACTCAAGTCCAGTTTCCATATTGGGAAGAGACCTGTTGTGCAAAACAAAATGTTCAATTACCTGTACAAATGATGGAATTGCCATTCAGACAAATAGTGATGATAATGATGATGATTTGTCTATGCCCATTGAACGTGATTCAATTAATGAAGAATTTCCAGTGATTAGTTTTTATCCTACATTTACAGTAGAAGATCTGCCAACTGACGAAAAAATATGGTTACATTAAACCATTGGGATCTTTCTGGTAAAGACATTGGTCTGAATAAAGGAGTTGATCCAGCTAAAGTCACAGTCAAACCGAATGCAGTCTTTCAGCAAACTCCGCAATATCATATGGCACCAGATGTAATTGAAGGAGTAATTCATGTAATTGCAGATTTAGTGAACCAGGGAGTTCTGAAAGAAGTGTTAAGCAGCCAATGTAATTCTCCTATAATGGGTTGGTGGAAAAACAAGGTGGGAATTTAGAATTGTTCAAGATTTGAGGAAAATTAATGGTATAGTGCTCAAATGCTGTCGAGTGGTACCAAATCCAGCAGTGATTTCAGATCCCATGTGATGCAGAATGGTTCAGGGTGGTCGAATTATCAAAAGCATTTTTCTCAGTGCCTCTCCATGAGGATAGTCAATTTTGTTTCTGTTTTAAATTCTGTAATTTTGTATATTCCTGCTGTAGAATCCCACAAGGCTTTTCAGAGTCTCCGTCCATATTTAATCAGTTGTTGAAAACGAACTTAGAGTCATTGGAAATGCCTTTCCCATCAGCATTAGTTCAGTACATTGATAATCTTTTGGTTGCTCCAAAGACAAAGGAAGCATGCAGGCAAGATGCTATTGCCTTGTTGAATAATTTGTGTGAGAATGGACATAAAGTGCCCCAGCGAAATTATAATATTGTCAGAAAAAAGTGAAATACTTGGAACATCACGTAGAAAAGGACGCAAGGAACATTTTCAGAAAAAAAGTTACAGCTATTTTGCAAATTAATCCTCCAGTTATACAGAGAGATGTCATCAGACTCGTCAAATGTTACTCTGAAGAGGTGTACTGTGCTTAACCCAGCAATCTTGCTCCCAGTAGACAATGTTGAAATCGTGAAATTAAAAGAAGTTGAACATAACTGTTTGGAGGTTACTGATTTGCGCACAAAACCTAGACATGATATTCAGCATTCGTTAGAGGAAAATTTTCACATTATTTTTGTCAATGATTCCTGGCTAAGAGACAATGTGGAGACATTGAAATCTGGATATGCTGTGTGCACAATTTCTGGTATACTCGAAGCTTCATGGCTTCAAAGAGTATTTGTGGCAGAAGTGGCTGAATTGGTGGCTATTACTCTAGTATTTCTGCACAGTTTAACGTTACACTTTTCACATGCTGTCAATATGGATTTGGTGTAGTGCATGACTTTGGGCAGTTGTGGTCACAGAGAGGTTTCATGACCTCTTCTGGTTCATCATTTAGAAATGGTGATAGAATTAATGATTTGCTACAAACCCTACAATTACCTGAGAAGATTGCTGTGGTTAATTGAAGGGCACACCAGAAATCAGATGATTTTGTTTCAATGAGAAATGTGTATGTGGATCAATTTGCAAGATTGTGCACATTCAACTTCATTTCTTGTAATGAAGACTGGAACGAACTAAGGCCCTCATTATGGTGGTAAATCCCACTTACCGCCTTGCTGACTGCTGCCAACATACTGCGGCGGCGGCGGGTATCCGTTGACCACATTATGACACACACACACCAATCCCTCACTATTCAGCCACGGACACATGTCCGCCACACCAAAGGTCAGTGATAAACTGGTGGTATCAAAACTCACACCTTTACGCCAACAGAACTACGCCCATCACATTATGACCCACGAATCACCACAATGGATATTCAACTGCAGTAAACAATTGGCGGTACACACCGCTGCGCTCAAAATACACACACACATACAAAACAACACCACATTGGACAATTCAAACAACACGTAACTGACACCCATACACACACCACACCCACCCACTCACACCACTATAAAACACACACCCACATTGCCCACAACCCCTTATGAATACAAATTACTGCCAACAGAGAGAGACAGCAAGACAACTGACACAACCAGAGCCACATACCACTCACACCTATCCACAACTCACGCACCCCACATCACACACCCCAACACATAACCCTATACACCCTCACCTACACACTTTACACAACAACCATGGCACCACAAAGACACCCCCGATTCTCAGAAGAGGAGCTCAGGGTCATGGTGGAGGAAATCATCAGGGTAGAGCCACAGCTATTTGGAGCACAGGTGCAGCAGATATCCATAGCTAGGAAGAAGGAGCTTTGGCGGAGAATCGTGGACAGGGTCAACACCGTGGGACAGCACCCAAGAACCAGGGATGACATCAGGAAGGGGTGGAACAACCTACGGGGAAGGTACATTCCATTGCAGCAAGACACCAATTCGCTGTACAGAGGACTGGCGGTGGACCCCCGCCTCCTCCCCTACAACTAACAACATGGGATGAGCAAGTCTTGGAAATCATGCATCCTGAGGGCCTGGCTGGAGCAGGAGGAGGACTGGACTCTGGTAAGTCAACTCTATACTACTACTCTGCCCCTACCTGTATGCCATCACATACCCCCACCCTCACCCTCACTCCAATCACTCCACCACCTCCCCCACAATCCACCATCACATCTCACTCATCCCAATGCCAAGCCCTGCATGCCATACCAATGCATGGACACCACTCATAGCCCTGCATGGACACCAATCACTAAAGCATGCACACAAGAGAGAATCAGCTAGCTCAGGAGCCAGCACTGTCCAGTCCCCCAACTGAAGAGGCCCACAGTGATGACAGTAACTCTTGTCGCCTGGATCTGGATGACCAACCTGGTCCATCAGGGACCTCTGGACAGTTGGTTACCCAGGCACAGTCACACACCACCACCACAGAGCCTCCCCCATCTGGAAACACCACCACAACACCCACCCAGCGTACCCACACCTGTGTCCCCAGGACACGTCCATCAGCACTGTGTCCATCTCTACAGACATCCCAGGCCACACCTCATACCCAAGACAATCAGGGGCCTGGGGACAGAGGCACAGGCCACCAGGGAAACTGGGAAGACTGCAGTGCGCCAGGGTGAGGACAGGCCCAGGGAACCGACTCTCCAGGAGGCACTCACTGAGATCCTGGGAGGATACCAACATTCCCAGGACACAATGGCCCAGATCCTGGACAATGTGCAGGAGAACAGGTGGCTGCAGGAGGGACAGTACTAGGGGATCAGGGAGGACTTGCAGGCCATCAACACCACCCTGGTCTCCATTGCAGAGGTGCTGGCAGACATGGCCAACAATATGAGGGAGGCAGTCTCACAACAGCGGGCCCCTGCCACTAGCCAGACATCTGAACTGCCTTCTACCTCCGCTGCCGATAGTGGACACCCTGTCCACCTTGAACTGCCATTGCTCCCCTTCCTATGTCCCCATGGACAATGCACCTGTGCTACAAATAGACTGGAACAATACCCTGGACTTTCCTCCATCATCACCCCATCCCATTGCACTTGCCCCTCTTCATCGTAGCACTTCAATAAACACCCTTGGAATACATAGACGTATGGAGTATGTAACATTTTTTAAGTATGTATACGCTGAACCAGGATCAAACATTGCAATTCAACTGTACAGTAGTTGTGCACATAGGAAAGACCTGTATTTGGCTGCAGTGATCACACCAGGAGCGATAGTGAGGCACTAACATCTGTAAAATGAATTGCCAAAGGGTACAATAAGTGGGCATAGAAGTGTGAAAAAACAGCATGCCAGTGCCAAACATATCCAAATAATTGACAATGAAATGTGAAGTAACACTGTCTTACCTGTGTGTCATTGGAAGTATTGTTGTATCACTGCTGTTCTGTGGTCCTCATCCTCTGCCTCCTCATCCTCACTGTCCACAGGGTCCACAGCTGCCACACGGCCATCTCCAGCCCCATACTCCTGCAGAAAAGGCACAAGGCATCTCAAGGCAAGGTTGTGCAACATGCAGCATGCCACGATTATCTGGCAGACCTTCTTGGATGAGTAGCACAGGGATCCACCTGTTAGATGGAGGCACCTGAACCTGGCCTTCAGGAGGCCAAAGGTTCCTTCGATTATCTGTCTTGTTCGCCCATGTGCCTCATTGTAACATTCTTGTGCCCTTATCCTGGCATTCCTCACAGGGGTCAGCAGCCACGATAGGTTTGGGTAGCCAGAGTCACCTGCAATATTGGGGGACAACATTTAGCCAGACACTATCCCATATGGCCAACACCATACCCATACACCAACACCTACTGGGTGGGAACCAGGGCTCACCTATTAGTCAGACCCTGTGCCTCTGAAGTTGGCCCATCACATTTAGGATGCTGATATTCCTCAGGATAAAGGCATCATGCACCGACCCAGGATACTTAGCATTGACATGGGAGATGTACTGGTCCGCCAAGCATACCATCTGTACATTCATGGAATGAAACCTCTTAGGATTTTGGTACACCTGTTCATTGTGACGGGGGGCACAAATGCAATATGAGTTCCATCAATCGTCCCCAATCACGTCGGGGATATGTCCCATTGCATAGAAGTCAGCCTTCACTGAGGCCAAATCCTCCACCTGGGGAAATACAATGTAGCTGCACATTTGTTTAATCAGGGCAGACAACACTCTGGTCAGCACTAATGAGAACATTGGCTGTGACATTCCTGCTGCCAAGCCCACTGTCACTTGGAAAGAATCAGTTGCCTGGAAATGGAGCACTGATAGAACTTGCACAAGAGTTGGGATCTCAGTGGGGTGACAGATAGCAGATATTAGGCAGGCTCCAGCTCTGTGATTGTGGCCCTGTCAAGCCTATAGGTGAGGATGATGTGCCTGTCCTCCATTGTTGCCAAGTGCACCAGGGGTATGTCTCCATCTCCTATTCATCTGCAGCGGTAGCAATCTAAGGGACAAAGGAGTGAGGAGCCGGTCACAAACTGAACATTGGAGCCACAACAGTGCAATGCATGATGTCAATTTGTATTGGTTAAGTGGGATATGTCCACATTTTAACTGTGATTAATTTATTATCTAGGGCCTACCCACCCCCCTGAAATGGCGTCTTCCTGTCCTGTATGGAGGGACAGATGAAAGTGAGGTCATTCCGCTGACGCTTTGCGTTGTTATGGGAGGCGGTCGGGAACCGCCGTGCAACTACTCATTGGTTAATATTGGGCCATATGGGGTACAGTGGCCAGTGGTGATGTACGCCGGCAGTGGCGGTATGTACCTCTGCAGAGGTGACTGCCATTTTCTGTCTGATTCCTCACTTGCTACCTGACCTTCAACAGGAGAGGACCTACACTGCATGTGCTGCTGGGACCTGTGTTTGGAACCTACCATGGCCTGTGTGACTGGTGAAAGGGCACCTGCCTTCACTTCAGAGGAGTTGGAGAGATTGGTGGATGGGGCCTTACCCCAGTACGGACTGCTTTATGGGCCTCTAGACCAATAGTTGAGTACACTGTGAGCACAAAGCATGTGGCATGAATGCATGGCGTGGAGTGTGTGAAGGCCTCATGTAAGAGTGTGGGTGGATGTCTTCTGGGCGACGTATTGGTTGTGTGCTGGGCCATGTGTGTGGAAATGGTGATGTGAAGGGGTATGGTGGGCCATATGTATAACAGGCAGGACTGTTTGACTGAAACTATTTTTCCGTGTGTACTCCCTCTGCAGGTCAGCACCCATCAAAAGAAGGGTATATGGCGTGCCATCGCCAAGGACGTGCGGACCCCCACTGTTGGAAACGGTGGGAGGACTTGGAACGCTGGGCACGGAAGACCATGGAGGCCCAGCTGGGGATGGCCTCCAAATGATGAAGGGGTGCCCGTCGAACTCTGACCCCCCCGGATGGCCTGCATATTGGAGGTGGCCTATCCTGAGCTGGGTGGGTGCTTGAGAGCATCACAGCAGCCACAAGGGGGTGAGTACAGAGCCCATCATTACAACTTATGCATGGTAGGGTGTTATCCGGGTGGAGGATGTGTGTCATTGGGGGCCCCTAGGCCAGGCCTGACTTTGCAGAGTAGGTCCCCTGTTGGCAAGGGTCCTGAAGAGATAATCCTGCCACCTAGCTCGTAGGGATCCACTACCAGTCAGGGCTGCGTGGGTCCCAGGTGTGCTGCATTTGGCAGTTTGTGCCCCTAACCATGCCTTGGTGGCTAGCAAAATAACTGTAGTGCAAAGCATAGTGCGTAGGGCTGTTCCCTGTGTGTGAGAGTGGTGTGTACACCAACGGTGGTGTTGGTGCAGCCATTGACCAGGTATATCCTTTGTCTCTTCTCCCCTCTTCTTGTTATGTCACCCTGTCCTTATGTGCATTAGCATCTTCTGTTGGAGGAGCAGAGGCTTCGGTGACAGAGGGAGCTGCATCTCACAGGACCCAGGAGGCAGAGTCCACCGACGCTGAGTGCACCAGTGGGATGGAGGGGAGCACCACGGCGGAGACTGGAGGGGCTCCCTGGTGGTGGCAGACAGCTCTGTGACCACCCCAGCAACAGGTACAGCTGGACACCCCTGTACCAGCACCACCCTCCCAGCAGCCCCTCAGCGAATTTCCTGTGACCACTTACCCAGGAGGGTGGGCATCTCCTTTGCCCCAGGCACCTCAGGCCCTGCACCAGTTAGCCCTGCTGCCCTGAGTGAGGTGGCTATTAACCTCCGAAGATCCATCTCTGTAGGGCAGTCAACCACTGTGAATGCCATCCAGGGGCTGGAAGCCCAAATGCAACAAACACATGTATTTCTGGAGGGCATTCACACTGGCTTGGTGGCCCAACAGAGATTGATCCAGGCTCTGGCCTCCTCTCTGATGGCAGGCATTGTCCCTGTTCCCACCCTCCTCCCTCCAACTTCTTCTTCCCAATCCCATTCCACTCAACCCTAACCTATCCCAAGCACACAGGCATATGAGCATGCACACAAGACAACACACAAGAGTGGCACAGGCAAACACAACCACCACACATCATCCCACCGGCACTCACACAAACACCATCCAGATGCAGACATACCAACATCCACTATTTCCACTGTCTCCCTCTCCTCCTCCTCCTCCACCTCTCTCCCAGTTCCATCTACACTCACACCTGCATACACAACATCCTCAACCACTACCAGCATCATGACCACACCTAGCTAATACACACCTCACTGGCAGACACATCCACAACAGCCATGTACACGTCACCTGTGTCCTGTCCCACTGTGTCTGTCCCCCTCCTAAAATACACAAACGCAAGCACTCAGACACCCAACAGCCAGCCACCTCACAACAGCATCCAGCCCAAACCCAAAATCAGCAGACAGACACCTCCTACAACCACTTCCTCTTCCTCCACTCTCAAACCATCTCCCTCTTCCCGCCCCAATGTCCCTAAAAAGCTTTTCCTTGGCCAACTTGACCTCTTCCCTACTCCTCCCCCGTCCTTCACGACTGGCTAGGGTGGCAAAAACCCAGGCAAGCACCTCAGCCACCCAGTCCACGGGGCCAGTAATCTCCACACCCACTTGTGGTGGAAAAGGATCCAGGGCACCTGTACAGAAGGTGAAGGAGCCTGCACCAGGAAGGGCAAGGAGCCAGGAGCAGGGACTCAGACGGAGCCCCCACCCCCAACCATGGTTGTGCAGCCATGCGAGGCTGCAGGGGATGGGCTGGAGCTTCCCCCCACCACTACCAGCAGCAGCACCACCACCACCACCAGTGGGCAGCCATCTGGAGCTTCCCCACACCACCACCAGCAGCAACAGCACCACCACCACGAGTGGGCAGCCATCTGAGGCTGCAGTGGATGGGCTGGAGCTTCCCCCTACCACCACCAGCAGCAGCACCACCACCACCACCAGTGGGCAGCCATTTGAGGCTGCAGGGGATGGGCTGGAGCCTCCCATGACCAGCAGCAGCAGCAGCACCACTACCACCACTGAGCAGCCATCACCGCCGGCAGACGGTATGTAGTCCTGCCTCCATGGGCTGCTGTGCGGCCTGCCCACTGTAAATCCAGTGGGTATGACACCCACCTGAGAGACTGTGGCATTGCACTCCCCAGGTCAGAGCAATTGGCATGTTGCCCCCTCCAGAACCAGTTGGCAAGTCACCCACCTGAGAGACTGTATCCTTGCACTCCCCAGGATCAAGAGCACAAGGCACTATGCCCCCTCCAGAACCAGTGGGTAAGACACCCACCAAACCCAGCCTCCCCAGGATCAAGAGCACATGGCCCAATGTCCCCTCCAGAACCAGAGGGTGAGACACCCATCAACCCCAGCATCCACAGGACCAAGAGCACAGTGCACGATGCCCCCTCTAGAACCAGTGGGTAAAACACCCACCTACCCCAGCCTCCCCAGGATCAAGAGCACAGGGCACGATGCCCCCTCCAGAACCATTGGGTAAGACACCCACTTGAGAGACTGTGGTCTTGCACTCCCCAGGATCAAGCACAGGGCATGTTGGCCCCTCTAGAGCATGCGGTCAAGTCACCCACTTGAGAGACTGTGGCCTTGCACTCCCCAGGATCAAGCACAGGGCATGTTGCCCCTCCAGAACCAGTGGTCTTCTTTCATCTGCCGGCTGAGGTGCCCACCCGTTCCCCGTCTCCCTGAGGTGCCTGCCTATTTTCCAAATGATACCACTGCAGTGTTCTCTCCGTGTTGCTGCAGGTGACAGGTGGAGCCTTGGACTTTAGCCTGTGGCTCATGCACAATGAGGACTGGGCAGTGTCCCTTGAATTGTACATATGTATATAACAGTTACATTGCATTTTTGTATTTCTACTGTGTTAATAATATTACACTCACTTTAGCATATTCCTGTTGTCCTTGCATTATTCATCAGGGGTATGGGGTAAATGTGTTTTATTACTGCAGCTGTATGTGTGTATCGTATTGGGGGTGGGGGTGTTGCGTGTGTGTGTCACTCTCTTTTTCCTCCCCCCTCCCCTGTGTGCTAGGCATCTGTACTCACTGTGTCGTCTTCGCCGTCATTAGTGTTTGTGGTGGAACAGGACGTAGAAAATCTTTGTTAACATTTGTAGCACGGCTTCCATGGCGGTGTGGTTCTTTCCTGTGTCTCCAAAGGTGAGTCCTTTCCCTTATGTGCAGTGTTTCCACCAGGCTTTTGATGTCGTTGATACTGCTCCAGAAAAGGTGGTGGTTTCAGGTGTCTTAATACGGTGGGCGGAACATTGGCTTCCGTCTGGCTGTAGGCGGCTATCACCGTGGTGCCTGTTGTTTCCGCCCTGGCAGTCGGTGTGGTAAAGTGGCTGTCTATCTGAGTTCTCACTACCAGGGTCATAATTTGGCGGTAGTTACCGACAGCCTGTTGGTGGTATTACCGCCACTTTATCACCGACCGCCAGGGTTGTAATGAGGGCCTAAATGTTGATGAAGCATCCCCAAGCTGCGCTTTAACAGTGATTGATACATGGGAGGAAATCAAACATTTGCAAGAAAATGTTTCTGAAGATGAAAAGAAAGGTTGGTGAAATTGAAATATTTTCAAAGAGACAATGATGAAATCTGGGTTTCAGATGAAGGGCAGGTGGTTTTGCTAAACTGTTTACTGACGCAAATGGCAAGATGCTGTCATGCTCAAGCACACATTGACAGAAATGCAATGATGCACCCATTTAAGCACTCCTGGTTTAACCCCTTCTGTGCCTTGGACGAGATTACCTCGTCCTGCACCCGGGAACCGGGGGGAGCACTAGCGCTCGCCCCATGGGCCCCCCACCCACACACCCCGGTCATGGATGGAAGGGGAATCCCTTCCCCTTCCACCCCGACCCCCCCACACCTCCCCCCGTGACATCAGCGCGTATCACGCGCTGACGATCACAGAGGCATCCTCAGCGCGGTCGGAAGAGAAATGCTTTGCATTTCTCTTCCGATCATGTGGAGGAGGCCGGAGAGGCTTCAAAGGGAAGGAAATTAATTTCCTTCCCTTTGAAGTCTCTCTCAGCGTTTCAAAAGCCGGATTGTAAAGCAATCCGGCTTTTGAAACGCCCACTAGACACCAGGGATTTATTTTGAAATCGGAAACTGGCATGAGGGAGTGACCCCTTGGGCAAGGGTTGCTCCCAGGGGGGCATTTTTTTTTAAGGCCTTTTCTGCCCCCAAAGGAGACAGAAACCACTAGACACCAGGGAGTTTTTTTTTTCTTCGTGAATTTCACGCAAGGGGAGCGACCCCTTAGGCAAGGGTCATTCCCCTGGGGGGCAAATTTATTTTAGGCCATTTCTGCCCCCCTGGGGGGCAGATCAGCCTATTTTAATTTGGCCGTTCTGCCCCCAAGGGGGGCAGAAACCACTAGACACCGGGGATTTTTGTTGTTGTTGTTTTACAGATGGTGAGCGACCCCTTAGGCAAGGATCGGTCCCCTGGAGGGGCAAGTTGTATTTAGGCCACTTCTGCCGCCTTTGGGGGCAGATCGGACGATTTTAGGTCAATCTGCCCCAAAGGGGGCAGAAACCACTAGGCACCGGGGATCTTTTTTTTTGCACCAATGTCACGCAAGGGGAGCGACCCTGTAGGCAAGGGTCGCTCCCGGATGGGGGTTGGGGGTGTGGGGGGCCAAATTTATTTTAGTCCATTTCTGCCCCCCCCCCCGGGGGCAGAAACCTCTAGGCGCCAGGGCTAATTTTCTTTTGGTGTTTTTTTTCGTTTGTTTGTTTTTTTAGAGATGGGGAGCGACCCATTGGGCAAGGGTCGCTCTCCTGGGGGGCAAATTGTATTTAGACCATTTCTGCCCCCGTTGGGGGCAGATCGGCCGATTTGAGGTCAAGAAACAACTAGGCACTGGGGATTTTTTTTTTTGCCAATATAACGCAAGGGGAGCGGCCCTGTATGCAAGGGCCGCTCCCGGGGAATGCGGGGGGGTGGATGGGGTGGGGGGCCAAATTTATTTTAGGCCATTTTTGCCCCCCCTGGGGGCAGATCGGCCTATTGTTATTAGGCCGATCTGCCCCCAGGGGGGGCAGAAACTTCTAGGCGCCAGGGCAAATTTCTTTTTTGTGTTTTTTTTTTTGTTTGTTTATTTTTTTAGAGATGGGGAGCGACCCATTAGGCAAGGGTCACTCCCCTTGGGGGCAAATTGTATTTAGACCATTTCTGCCCCCCTTGGGGGCAGATCGGCTGATTTTAGGTCAATCTGCCCCCAAGGGGGCAGAAACAACAAGTATGCACCAGGGTTTTTTTTTTTTGCCCCAATGTCGCGCAAGGGGAGCAACCCCTTAGGCAAGGGTCGCTCCCAGGGTGGCTTTGGGGGGGGTGGGGGGCAAATTTATTTTAGGCCATTTCTGCCCCCGGGGGGGCAGAAACCTCTAGGCGCCAGGGCAAATTTCTTTTTGTGTCTTTTTTTGTTTGTTTGTTTTTTTAGAGATGGGGAGCGACCCATTAGGCAAGGGTCGCTCCCCTGGGGGGCAAATTGTATTTAGACCATCCAATTTTTGTTAGGCCAATCTGCCCCCATGGGGGCAGAAACCACTTAGGCACGAGGGATTGGTGTGTGTGTGTATGCGTGTGTTTTCTTTAGGGAGGCAGCCCCTTGCGTAAGGGTTGCTCCCTATGGGAACACATTACTGTTGGCCATATGTGCCCCCCATTGGGGGCAGATGGGCCTATTTTTGGAAGGCCCATCTGTCCCAAGGGGGGGCAGAAAGCCCACCAGTGACCAGGGTAGTTTTTTTCCCAAAAATAAGAGGGTGGGGGTATGGCCATACCCCCACCCCAAATAAATGGGGCCAAAATTGTTGTGCCCACTAGTGGGCAGATGGGGCAATTACCCCTGATCCACACCCCGGGGGGGTAGAAAGTCTGCTAAATGCCAGGGAATTAAAAAAATATATATATATTGGGGTGGTGGCTACCAACCAGTATGGGCCTGGTTATGACCCCACCTCAACTGAAGGGGGTAACAGTCTTTCAGCTCTCCCCGCACTCTGAAACATCTTATCCCACAGCAAGCAAGAAGGCATTTGATTATTTTGGGTTTTAGTTTTACATATGGGCCATGAGAACTTGGCTTACTCTCAAAATCGTCCCACTTGGAAGGGTGAGGGCTGCACTTTATGGACTTTGAGATGCTGCCATGTAGAAAAATCCACAAGACCTAGACCCATCTGAAAACTAAACATCTGGGTGATTCCAGACTGGTGTGTTTCACATGCACCCGCACCATTTTTGTACCCACAATCCCCTGCAAACCTCCACCTTTGCTGGAAATCACACATTTTTCCCACGTTTTTATGATGGAACCTTCCGGAATCTGCAGAAATCCACAAAATTCCTACCATCCAGCATTGTCTCATCTATACCAATAAAAATTCTGCTGCACTTATCTGCCTAAAAATATTTTTTTGCAAACTGCACTTTTAGACCCCCTTTGTTCCCCCTCAATATCGTATGTTTTTGGCTCTTCCCTTTCACAAACACTTGGCCCACCTACACAAATGAGGTATCATTTTTACCGGGAGACTGAGGGGAACTTTGGGTGGTAAGAAATGTGTCCCAGTGCGGTGATCCCACACAGAAATGTGGGAAAAATGTGATTTTTTAGCTAAATTTGAGGTTTGCTGAGGATTCAGGGTAAGAAAACATTGGGGGATCCACACAAGTCACACCTCACTGGACTCCCTCGGGTGTCTACTTTTCAGAAATGTCTGGGTTTGGTAGGTTTCCCTAGAAGGCTGCTGAGCCCAGGACCAAAAACGCAGGCGCCCCCCTGCAAAAACTGGTAGTTTTGTATTTGATCATTTTGATGTGTCCACGCTGTGTTTTGAGCCATTTCCTTTTGTGGGCGCTAGGCCTACCTACACAAGTGAGGTATAATTTTTATCGGGAGACTTGGGGTCCGCTGGGTAGAAGGAAATTTGTGGCTCCTCTCGGATTCCAGAACTTTCTGACACCAAAATGTGAGGAAAACGTGTTTTTTTGGCCAAATTTTGAGGTTTGCAAGGGATTCTGGGTAACAGAACCTGGTCAGAGCCCCACAAGTCACCGCATCTTGGATTCCCCTAGGTCTCTAGTTTTCAAAAATGCACAAGTTTGGTAGGTTTCTCTACGTGCCGGTTGAGCTAGAGGCCAAAATCTACAGGTAGGCACTTTGCAAAAAACACCTCTGTTTTCTGTCAAAAAATGTGATGTGTCCACGTTGTGTTTTGGGGCATTTCCTGTCGCGGGCGCTAGGCCTACCCACACAAGTGAGGTATCATTTTTATCGGGAGACTTCGGGGAACGCTGGGTGGAAGGATATTTGTGGCTCCTCTTAGATTCCAGAACTTCTGTCACCGAAATGTGAGGAAAACGTGTTTTTTTGGCCAAAATTTGAGGTTTGCAAAGGATTCTGGGTAACAGAACCTGGTCAGAGCCCCACAAGTCACCCCATCTTGGATTCCCCTAGGTCTCTAGTTTCACAAAATGCACAGGTTTGGTAGGTTTCTCTAGGTGCCGGCTGAGCTAGAGGCCAAAATCTACAGGTAGGCACTTTGCAAAAAACACCTCTGTTTTCTGTCAAAAAATGGGATGTGT
The DNA here is from genome assembly GCF_031143425.1 of Pleurodeles waltl. Classification (NCBI taxonomy): domain Eukaryota; kingdom Metazoa; phylum Chordata; class Amphibia; order Caudata; family Salamandridae; genus Pleurodeles; species Pleurodeles waltl. The sequence goes on from NC_090451.1 coordinate 396,999,789, forward strand.
CCACGTTATGTTTTGGGGAATTTCCTGTCGCAGGCGCTAGGCCTACCCACACAAGTGAGGTATAATTTTTATCTGGAGACATGGGGAACGCTGGGCGGAAGGAAATTTGTGGCTCCTCTCTGATTCCAGAACTTTCTGTCACCGAAATTTGAGGAAAACGTGTTTTTTGGCCACATTTTTAGGTTTGCAAAGGATTCTGGATAACAGAACCTGGTCAGAGCCCCACAAGTCACCCCATCTTGGATTCCCCGATCACTTGCAGTATGAATAAGTTGAGATGATGAATGTGAGAGAATGTTATGTTTGCACACAGATTCCTTCATCAGACCAGATAGGAATTACTTAGCATAGCTTCCCATTAACGTTTGGAATTAGTTGCAATCTTTTACTAACAAGGCTCTATAACCAAGATTACACACAATTTTCTACTCTACTCTAGCCCCACAAGTCACCCCATCTTGGATTTCCCTAGGTCTCTGGTTTTCAAAAATGCACAGGTTTGATAGGTTTCTCTAGGTGCCGGCTGAGCTAGAGGCCAAAATCTACAGGTAGGCACTTTGCAAAAAACACCTCTGTTTTATGTCAAAAAATGAGATGTATCCACGTTGTGTTTTGGGACATTTCCTGTCGCAGGCGCTAGGCCTACCCACACAAGTGAGGTATCATTTTTATCGGGAGACTTGGTGGAACGCTGGGTGGAAGGAAATTTGTGGCTCCTCTCAGATTCCAGAAGTTTCTGTCACCGAAATTTGAGGAAAATGTGTTTTTTTAACCAAATATTTAGGTTTGCAAAGAATTCTGGGTAACAGAACCTGGTCAGATCCCCACAAGTCACCCCATCCTGGATTCCCCTAGGTCTCTAGTTTTAAAAAATGCACAGGTTTGGTAGGTTTCCCTAGGTGCCGACTGAGCTAGAGGCCAAAATCTACAGGTAGGCACTTTGCAAAAAACACCTCTGTTTTCTGCCAAAAAATGGGATGTGTCCACGTTGTGTTTTGGGGCATTTCCTGTCGCGGACGCTAGGCCTACCCACACAAGTGAGGTATCATTTTTATCGGGAGATTTGGGGGAACATAGAATAGCAAAACAAGTGTTATTGCCCCCTGTCTTTCTCTACATTTTTTCGTTCCAAAAATAAGATAGTGTCTAAAAAAGACGTCTATTTGAGAAATGCCCTGTAATTCTCATGCTAGTATGGGCACCCCAGAATTCAGAGATGTGCAAATAACCACTGCTCCTCAACACCTTATCTTGTGCCCATTTTGGAAATACAAAGGTTTTCTTGATAGCTATTTTTCACTCTTTATATTTCAGCAAATTAATTGCTGTACACCCGGTATAGAATGAAAACCCACTGCAGGGTGCAGCTCATTTATTGTCTCTGAGTACCTAGGGTTCTTGATGAACCTACAAGCCCTATACATCCCCGCAACCAGAAGAGTCCAGAAGACGTAAAGGTATATTGCTTTCAAAAATCTGACGTTGCAGGGAAAAGTTACAGAGTAAAACTTAGAGAAAAATTGCAGTTTTACCTCAATTTCAATATTAATTGTGTTCAGTTGTTATTTTCTGTAGGAAACCCTTGTAGGATCTACACAAATTAGCCCTTGCTGAATTCAGAATTCTGTCTACTTTTTAGAAATGTTTAGGTTTCTGGGATCCAGCATTGGTTCCATGCCCATTTCTGTCACTGACTGGAAGGAGGCTGAAAGCACAAAAAATCATAAAAATGGGGTATGTCCCTGTAAAATGCCAAAATTGTGTTGAAAAATTGGGTTTTCAGATTCAAGTCTGCTTGTTCCTGAAACCTGGGAAGCTGGTGATTGTAGCAATGCAAACCCTTTGTTGATGCCATTTTCAGGGGAAAAACCACAAGCCTTCATCTGAAGCCCCTTTTTCCCATTGTTTTGAAAAAAAAAATTTTTCACTGTATTTTGGCTAATTTCTTGGCCTCCGTCAGGGGAACCCACAAAGTCTGGGTACCTGTAGTATCCCTAGGATGTTGGAAAAATAGGACACACATTTGGCGTGGGTAGCTTATGTGGACAAAAAGTTATGAGATTCTAAGCGAGAACTATTCCAAATAGGCAAAAAAAAGCCTGGCACATGAGGGGGAAAGGCCTGGCAGCGAAGGGGTTAATCCACAGTTTAGGCAGGTTGGTGAAGCAATTTATCACAGATGCATTACATGTCAACAAATGAATGTGGAGAAAAGAACAATTGTCAATTTGAGTCACATAGAAAGAGCAGGAGGGCCATTCAACAGAATTCATATGGATTTCATTGAAATGCCTATGTGTGGTGTTCTGAGATACATGTTGGTAATTGTGTGCATTTGTAGTCACTGGATTGAAGCTTACCCCATACGTAGAAATGATAGTCTCACAGTAGCAAAGCTTTTACTTAGGGAGTTAATTCCTCACTTTGGGTTTCGGCCTCTGTAGAATCAGACAGAGGAAGTCACTTCAATAACAAGGTGATAAAATTACTATGTACAGTCTTGAACATTGAGCAGATGTTAGACTGTAGCTATCGCCCTGAAGCTTCTGGATTAGTAGAGCAGATGAATGGTACTCTGAATGCACGACTTGCAAAAATGTGTGCATCTACAACTCTGAAATGACCAGATGCTTTGACTTTGGTTCTGATGACCATGAGAAACACACCTGACAGAAAGAATGGACTCTCTTCCTATGAACTACTCATGGGTAGAGCAACGAGATTTTCAGCTGTTCCTGCAAATGCTCTTGCTTTTTCTTTCACCAGGTGGAAGCTACAGGCATGCTACCAACCCAAGACCAGTGCCACAGTGTGCAAGCTGGTGATTGGGTGGTCATCAAGAAGTTTGTGAGAAATCCTTGTCTGGATCCTAGGTGGAAGGGGCCCTACCAGATCGCACTTGTTACGACAACTGCTGTGAAGTGTGCTTGGATCCCGAACTGGATTCACACCAGCTTCACTCAAAAAGTGCCTTATCCTTTGGAAGATGAAGAAGAGTTGTTGAGAGCCCCAACAACTATTGTACAGTCTCAAGGAGCAAGATAGGAGACTGTGGAGACAGAAACAGAGACAGTGCAAACTGGTGAAGATCCAGGTACAACTCTGAGGGATGGAATAGAGGAACATCTATTTTCTGAAGTTGCTCAAACATCAGTAAACATAGCAGGAGAGTCAAGTCAGAGGAGGACTCTCCCAGAAGTTGACATTTGGGAAGCTCAGTTGAAACAAGTCACATTTCCCGAATCAACTGAGGATGGAGTTGAGTTGAATAAAAGTCATGGATATTTGACTCCTCCTGAATTAGCTAATGTTGCAGGTCTATTAGGTCAAAGTCAAGATCCTGCCGAATCAAGAAGAGTTGTAAGTCCACTTTTGCAAATGACACTGTAAAGAAAGCTGTGCAAGAAGACAAGCGGCCCAAACTGCAAACAAGTGAAAGGGTTCCAGCTATAATGAGGAGCCAGACACAACAACAAGAGCAGACATTGATGAAGATCTGAGTGAAGGAGAAATAAGTGCAAATTAAAGATGAAAGAGAAAAAGAGTTGAAAGTCGAAGATACTCAGGTCCTGAATGGGTGTATTTTACAACAGATGACTGGCAACATGAATGTTGGTCCTTTTTTTTTTATCGTGAGATTCCAGATCAATAATTTGGAACTTGAAATTGCTTTTGAACTGAGATTTGATTTTCCATTGCTAACTGAACAAGAGAGACAGTGCATGCTACAAGTGATAATCACTATCCAATAGAATATGAGCTACTGAAAGAGACTTTGGAAATTTTATTTTGACAAGCTGCTAAACCAATTATTGACAAAGTACTGGAGAAAAGTCTAATAGCTGCTGTACATAACTACAAAGAAGAATGAAGATTATTTTTGTTTTTGAATTTTGGCTGCATAGTTAAATAATTTTCTTTTTCTTTCGCTTTCTGATTATTTATAGGTCATGGATAACAATTGCATTAAAAACAATAGGTGTTGCAAATGTATGTTTATTGGTTTGAGAATTGTATGTGTGCTAGTAAGTTTATTATTTGTTGTGCGTATGAGTGTTTCTAGCAAATTTGAAACTAATTATACACCTCATTCTGAGACTACTACACTTTTGAAGTTAGATAAGCTTCCCAGGGATGAGAAATATTTACACTTACGCAACTCACATGGAGATCTTTCTTTTAATGTTTTCTATCACTTGCAGTATGAATATGTTGAGATGATGAATGTGAGAGAATGTTATGTTTGCACACAGATTCCTTCATCAGTGCAGAATGGAATAACTTAGCATAGTTTGCCATTAACGTATGGAATTAGTTGCAATCTTTTACTAACAAGGCTCTATAACCAAGAGTAAACAGAATATTTCTACTCTAACTTTGATGTTGTGTTTTCTTTTGTTCTGATTGACAAACACTTGAGTGACATAGATAAAGAAATAAATATTGATATTGTGGGACGTTTCTTTGAGCCCACACTAACATTTGGCACAGCTTACGCTCATAGGAATAATTTGACATGCTTCCTTTTGCCAGTAGAAAAATCTTTTCTAGATCAACCTGATGACAGGAGAAAAGCATTGAAGGAGAAAATAGAGAAAGGGTTAGTAAAAATAACATTTAGAGATGATTATGCATTTAGTGAGACAAACAAAGGAGAAGCTTGCTTTAGCTTTTCAGTATTTAGGAAAGCTTTGCATATAGAGACCTCAATCAAGAACTGATACTGTGTTTGTGGGAATGAGTGATTGCAGGCATGTATTTCTTTCTAAGAATACATGAGATTTGATGTTAAATGGACAATTTCCTGAGATTCCTCAGGTATATTTAATCTGTGGGAAGAATACTTATTATCGTCTCTGAGGGGGATGGTATGGGACCTGTTATTTGGGAGTGGTCTTCCCAAAGATTTACCAGATTGACAATATAGGTGACACACATGACACAAATGAACTGCAAAGACAAAGATCAAAAGGAGCAACTTAATTCTGAGATAGTTGGGGATATATTTTGGAGCAATTATTCCTTCTGTAGGAGTTGTTCTGAATGCTTTGAAAATTAGAAAGTTGTCTACTATTGTGGATAACATACTGACTGATTTTTCTGGAGCTGTAATTTTAATGAATACTGAAATGGCTGTGGTCTGTTCTTTGGTTCTCAAGAACCGACTTGAGTTAGATATACTTTTAGCAAAGGGAAGCGGAGTCTGCAGAATGATAAAAATGCAACATTGTTGTATGTATATACATACCTGACAATAGTAAAGGAATTATACATTTTATTAAGCACCTGACAGATTCAAATTCAGACTTAAACGATTTGAAAGAGTCAAGGCTATGGGAAAATATTGGCAAAGGTGTTAATAAAGTGAAAAATTGGCTGGGTAATCTTGGTCAGGGTATTGTGGAAAAACATTGAAACCATTATTAATTGTAGGTGTATGTGTCATCTGTATAGCTGGCTGTTACAAACTGTAAATACTGATAAAAAGACAAAGGTGAAAAATAGAGGAGGGAAGACATTAAAGCAAAAAAGATGAGAAGCAGATACTTTCTTAATCAGAGAAAAACTGAAAACTGGAGAAAAACGAGAAATAATAGATATTGTAGCCAAACTGAACTTTAAACTGACTCAAGTATTAATACAAGTATTAATAAGTATATTTTGTGATGACACATATAGGCCCTCCTTATGAGTTTATCGGTTGCATGACCGCCAAACTCTAGGTGGCGGTCACACCGCCAACAGGCTGGTGGTGGGACTGCTACATAATGACCGTGGTGAAGTCACCATGGTCGGACCACCAACACCGCCAGGCTGGCGCAAGGCGGCAGCCTGACAGTCCCGGTGGTTGTCATCCTCCAGGGCAGTGCTGCTTGCAGCGCCGCCCTGGAGATTAGGAGTCTCCATACCACCAGTCTTTCCGTGGCGGTTTACACTGCCATGGAAAGGCTGGCGGAGTAGGACCTTTGGGGCCCGTGAGTACCCCTGCACTGGCCATGAACTTGCCATGGGCAGTGCAGAGGCCCCCATGCACAGCCACGCCACGCATTCCACTGCCCGAATTATGGGCAGTGGAATGTGTGATGGGTGCTGCTGCACAAGCACCGCCACTTTGGCGCCGGTATTAATGTAAAGACCCTATTTACCGCAAGCCCAGCGGGCAGAAACACTGTTTCCACCTGTCAGCCCTACCTTGAACTCCTAATAGGGCTGGCGGGGTTCAGGCCGCACAGGCGGCCTGAAGGCAGGAAGAGCTTGGCGGGCAGCCTCCGCCACCCACCAAACTTGTAATGAGCGCCATAGTCTACGGGGGAGAAGGTACTGGTGGAATGCAAACATTATTAATAGAAATTGTGACATTAAAATATAGTGTGAACTAACATATAATAAAAGGTTGTTTGAAAATTATGTATTAATAAATAAAAATGTGTAGCTGATATGGTGGACATCATGAACGACATGTATAATTATGAAAATAATTGGCTAATGAAAATGTATTTTGTTCATTCGTAATTAAGTGTATCTTAAAATTGAATATTAATATGTAGTAAAAGGAGCAATAGTTTAAATATTGTGAAAAATGTATTCTTCATGTTTTAGCATTGGTTTATCAAAGGCCTTATGTTTTAGTAATTTTCTAGAGGCAATATTTTTAAAGTGTTCACGCTGCAAATAATATTTCTCTAAGCATCCTGTGTAACTCACTGTCTGTCTTCCTAAGATGAGATAATGTGTGTCCAGGAACAATAGTCTTCAGTGCTCATGTATAACCTACAACAATTGTATTTTACTGTGGAAACGGGTGACTTCAGTGAGAAAAGATGATCCAATCGTGAATGGAGAAAATGAAGAAAAGATACTTCTGAAACGTGGAAAGTTTTAATTGGTTGAACACTAAACCACCCCATGGGTTGACCAATAGAAACTTAGCTAGTTGTTGTCTAGGGATTTAATATAGAAAACCTCAGAGGATGTAAGAGTAATTCCTTTCAGTGCCTTGCAGTTCTCAGCTGTCTGTAGTTATTCTTTTACTCTGCTAGTGCAATGAAGTGCTGTGTCCATAGCTTTCTGTCTTTGACAGTTCAGATGCATTAAGGCCAAACATTAATAAACTGTTCCCTATTATGCCTTTGTCCAATAAAGAAGACCAGAAGATGCTTCACTGATGAAGACGTCACTGCTTGCTGATCCACTAAGGAGAGGTATAACCAAATGTGCATTTGTCTTTCTTCCAGATTTTTATGTTTCCCCTCAATAGAAAATCCAACTGCTCTTTTTGGGTAGCACCATAGTCAGATGAAGCCCAAACTTGCATATCGAATCAGAGTAATAGTTAAGGATGTCAAATTCTAAATTCGGCTGTTTCATATAATGTGACTGTGAATAATTCATCTGCAATAACTAAATGTATTCTTCTTCCATCATTCAAATATTTTTTGTTGTTATTCTGCATGGTGGATCTTGAATGTTTAATGATAAATATTCTGTCTAGATTAAGATTCTTTCTAAGATTTGGTCAGCCTGTATTGTTTCTGTACTTTTATCATTTGGTCTTGCATTTGATTTATGTGATCTTAGCATTGTTAATCTAAAGAGCAATAAATGTTTGAACTTTATTAAACTGGTGTGGTGATTCATGACCACATAGGCCATGGTGTGTATAAATTATTGACTCCAATATTGAAAGTGATGTTTATTTGATCTGATGTTGTTGATTGTTAGGATGGTACCTTACTCCTATCTGAGTCCAAAGATGCGCATCGACCTCTAAGGGTAATTGATGGTTATCCTATATGTGTCACCTTATAAATAAATTATCAAAAGAAATATATGGCTGGACACACATACAAGAGTCTCATTCATGTACTGTGTCTCTGTAAAGCTGTCTTAAACGAACGTCGCTAAATTTTCTATACGGAGTTTATAAAGAGAGGAATAAGAATTTGTAGAGAGGCTGTGGTTGCATGTTTTAATGTGGCCAACCTAACATTAAACTGCTCATTAGTGAAATTTTTCAAGAGTGTGGAGAGGAAAATTAAGGCCATAGAATCAAGAAGGGAGCTGTAGGGCACTTTTATAATTGATAATTTGGAATGTCCGGCACATGATGATTTTATAAAGTTTTGAATTTTGTTAGGGAACAGTTTCTTTAATGAAAGTTTTTAGAAATGAAAGATGAATTTTAAAATGGATGATGTTTGATGGTTTGATTGTGGTGAATACATTATTTTGCTACGGTTTTTATGAACAAAGCAAATAAACTTGAACTTGATGTAAAGGATAACTTTGAATGGAATAGTCTTGCTCCAGAAATTGATAGCTCACCAGTTAGAGTAATACTACATTTATGGTAGCCAGTTCTGGTATGTTCTCAACAGGTATGAAGGAAAGGGAAAGGCAAGATGGTAGGAAGAAAGAATGGGCAGCAGGAAATGGTAAAGGGTTATTGTGGGTGACAGTTTACCACAAGAGGAATCCGGAAATGAAAGAGTTAGCAATTAGGATGTGCTTTTCGTGGCATACTAGAAGAGGTCAGTTTGAGCACTTAGCAGTGTTCAGCTGTATCACCATGTCAACTTTCAAACTTTTCATGAGTGTCTCTCAAGGGTTTCTAACAATTTAATACAGCGTTGTGTCAACAGCTGAAGGGTAAAGGGGAACAAAACGATTCTAGGAGATTAGGGACCAAAGGGTTTAGAGGTATTAAGTGTTTAATGATGGCTTACTAGGGTGGGAAGAACATGGTTCAGTGGTCACTATCCTAGACAGCTCCATGTTACATGGATGCCTCTTGACAGCTAATTCCCTTAAACCGCCTTCTTAGTAGTTCTAGAAGAAGTACTGCATGACCTTTAGGTCTATTCTTGACTGCTTTTTATAAGTTTCAGAAACTGTGAAGGACTGGATTTAAAGGACTGGTGTGTGCCCTTCTAGATTGCCCAAGGAAATAGCAACTTCTCCCAGCAACAACTGTTCCAACCTGGACAGAATGTGAGAAGTAACCAGTGTCTCCTTTAGAGGATCACAGCTTGATGAAATCCCACAAAGGGGAAAACAATTCCCTTTGGCAAACTTCTCATCATCATCATATATAACTTTATTTTGGCTATAAGCCATAAAAGTAAACAATACAAGACATAACATGATTAAGAAGCATAGCACTTTAAAAATTTTAAGAATGTATAGACAACGTTATTTTTAAACATTTTTTGTTTTTACGAAATCTCAAAGACATATAAAAGTATTAGGTTGTTAAAATGTAACTTCAATTAATTAAAATTTTATCAAACTAATTAAATATAATCTAAAATCAGGACATTAGAAGCACATGATTATCAGAATTCTAGTTCGTGTCACCTGTGTATTTTACAAGAACCTTGCCGCTGAGTGACCAATTTTAACATTTGTCTCTGTTATCCGAGATAAAAGAAGAAAATTGCATAATTTACTTTTTTTTTTTTTTTAAGAACCCTAAATAAATAGTGACGTCATATATTTATAAAACATACAAATCGTCATTATTCTTTAAACTAAAATCCAGACCGTTTAGGTTTTAGGTTAATCCGGTTAAAAACTGATGTATTAAGTGAATATAGTCTAGAACCAATGTATTAAAATTACACATTTATAATAGTTCTTTTGTTCTTAGTAACCATGCACTTCGCAGATATCCCACCACAGAAAAAACTATTTTATCATTTGTATCAGTTGTTAGGAGTCGTAATGCCGTATTCCATTCCCTTATCCCAATAGCCCTACATAGTGGAGCAATCCACTTTTTCCTAGGTACCAAATATCTAGGGCAGAAAAACATAAAGTGCGCGAGTGACTCTTTTGTCTTTTGACAATGATGGCAGTATATTGAATTGCAGTCCTCCGGTCTCCATTGCGCTGTAAATGACTTAAGCGGAAGAGTCCCTAGTCTAAATTTAATAAATAGTGTTTTGGTATATGGAGGATTTACATTATCCATATAGGCCTCGAACTTGGGACTACATTTATGGTCTAAGAACTGCAAAGTCAGACTACCATGATTTTTTAACCAAATTTGGGTCAGAATGCTCTCCCAGTAACACCTTTTTACACGTTCCTTTGTTCCCTTTGCCAAATTGTGGGGAGCACTCCACACCTCCTCCATTTTAAGAAATTTACACGTATCTCTGATGTATCTGAACCAAGGGATCTTTAATACGCTGTCATTTGCAAGAAATTCATCTAGTGCTTTATGGAGAATGGACCGGTCCTCTGAGGACCAAAGATTAATCCAATACATTAGGGGTCTTAATGCAATTTCATTGTGTATTTCATTTAGGGCTAAATCAAATCTTAGTGGAGTGAGAGGGGTGCTCATCGGCAACTTTAGGAAATTTCGAATAAACCGGTTTTCTACAGTGGTCAGACACCTAGAGTTGGTATGACCCCAAAGCTCGGCACCATAAATTGAGGCCGCTACTGCCACTGATTTGTAAACGGTGATGGCAGGTGTTATCTCCCCTTCACAAGTATTAGCTATTTTCTTAGCTATCACTATAGACCTTTGCCTAAGTGTTGTCAGACTCTTCTTAATCTGTGCCGACCAACGTTGGTCGTCACTTAACCTAATCCCCAAATAATCAAATTGTCTGACTCTCTCCACTGGTTGGCCTGCTATCATCATTTTCCCCCTAAATAGTTTGTGTGGGTTATAGGCCATAAACTTAGATTTTGTTGAATTAATTTCAAGTCCTCTGTTAGAGCAAAAATTATAAAAAGTGTCCAATTCATTTTGCAAGCCCATAGGTGTTCTTGAAATTAGTAAGGTGTCATCGGCGAACATTAAAATAGGGACTGGGGTTCCAGCTAATCTAGGGGCATCATGATTACAGTGTAGCAATTGGTCCACAGCACCATTTATGTAGATGTTAAATAGTGTTGGTGCCAAGATGCAGCCCTGCCTAACCCCTCTATTGACGGGTATGGCTTCCGTTAGGTCGCCACTATCTGACCAACGTACATGAGCGTAAGTCCCTTCATGGAGATATCTAATCAGTCTTAGTAGTTCGCTATTGGGTTGATAACTCTCCATAACTTCCCATAATGTATCCCGAGGTACCATGTCAAAAGCAGCTTTTAAGTCGATAAAAGCTACATACAGTTGACTTTTGTTGAATGACAGGTATTTCCAGCAGAGGAGGTTAAACCTAAATACCTGGTCTATTGTACTCACTCCTCTTCTGAAGCCTCCCTGGGATTCTGAGAGAATTTGGGCATCATCTATCCATGTCTGTAATCTGTTCAGCACTTGCTTAGCGAAGATTTTTTGGCTAACATCAATAAGACTGATAGGTCTATAGTTGTTAGGTTGTTCCCTTGGCCCTTTCTTATAAATAGGGACTATAACTGCTCCTTGCCATGTAGTAGGGAGTCCTCCCCCCCTCAGTATTTCGTTACTAAGTGCGTTTAGATACAATGACCACGTTGTCAGACGAGAAAGATATAAATCTCCTGGGATACCATCAAGACCAGGGGCCTTTCCCTTGCGTGTGGATTGGAGAGCCTCTGTTGTTTCTTTTATGGAGAATAAGTCCAGGTCAAATTTGGGTGGTGTTGTACTCCCCCACGTTAGGGTATTGCCAACAGGATCATTAGGTTTTAGTAGGGGTGTAATAGTGCTATTGGTATGTGGTTTTCTGTATATATTTGAAAAGTGCGTCATCCAAATTTCTGGCTGGATGACAGGGTAACTTTCCATTTCTTGAGGGCTACTCTTATCTGACACTAGTTTCCAGAATAGGTTAAGATCTTTCTCCTGGAGCGCCACAACCATCTTGTTCCAATTCCTATTCGCCCATTCTTTTTTTGCATTTTTAAGTACATCTTTGTATACAGTCCTGCTCTTCCTTATCTCTCTTAAATTCCCTTCCTTAAGTGCTCCCAGTAAGTGTATCTTAGCTTGACGGCAGGAGTTGGAGAACCACCTAGAGGTTTTAATCACAGTCTCTGTCCGCCTCCTTACCGTCTGAAAGTGTGGTTTTAGTCGGATGGCCAAGATATTATGAAGATAGACCAAATCAACCAATTTGATATTTGTATGTTTCAGGGGGGAAAGTGTTGTTGCAACTGTTCTATAGATCGCTAGCTGGAAATTTACATCACTTTCAACCCGATCCCATTTCACATTTTTACGGTCATTGGTCCTAATGAGGGCACTATTTGAAGTCCACGTTGATAGTGTCTTGGAACTAAATAAGATAGTGGAAAAGGAGGTACTTAAGGCTAGATGGTCACTATCAATGCGAGGGAGAACTATCATGTCAGTTAGGGATTTCCAGAGGGCGTCATTTACTAAGACATAGTCCAGGTGGCTAGTATATACACCTCTCCTATATGTAGGTGACGCCGGATTGTCTGATCTGGTATTCCCATTTACTATTCTTAATCCCTTTATTTTTATTAGGTCTTCCAGTAGGTCTAAGGCTCCTCCTTCTTTCTTAGATGTAATTTGCACCGGCCCTGATCTATCCCATGAGTCTGTGAACTGGGATCCCTCTTGCTGATTGCCATCTCAGCGGTTCAATTGCATATTGAAGTCGCCCGCAACCATTATACCCCGCCCAATAGGTAAGCAGTTAAGAAATTCTACTATTGAACTCATCTGGATGGTCTGGGTCCTTTGGGTGCCAGGTCTAATATATAAATTTACAATTATTATGTTAACAAGACCTTTAACAGTACTAATTTCAACTGCAACGGCTAATAAATCCCTCAAAGGGGATACTATCTCTTTAACTTTTGGGAACAAGTCGTGTTTTAACCAAATTATCAGGCCGCCTGAAGCCCTACCTGATGGTGATGGTAATGCAGCCTTCTGGAAGGTCCAATAGCCTTCTCTATTTACTACAGATGGCGCCCAGGTCTCCTGTAATAAAATGATGTGGTGTTGATCTATAAGTCTGCACCAGTCAGGATTAGCTATTTTCTGAGTCAGGCCTGCCACATTCCAGGATAGAATCTTAATCGGTGGGTCATGGTCATGCCCATTTTCTGGTAGATTTTCCCTAGTCTCATATGTACAAAATATTTCTTGCTGGGACTTTCCCTTTGGCGAGCCACTACAATAAGTTTTAGGCTCTGCTCCCAGGATATTAGGTAAGTCATTTTTTGTAGTATAAGAGTCGGGATTGGGTATGCCATTGCTCCCAACTTCAACGGCAGGAACTTCAACGGCAGAGACTTCGCGTCAATCTATGTCTGAAGTATGGGTTTGCTTTCGATCCCTTCTCTGCGGGCAAGAATATTGGGCCATTATAGTACTATTTATCTCTTGTGGAGACCGGTTTGTCAATGATTGCGGAAGTTTGTGAACAAGTGTCATTTGGGAGGAGGTGCCCGGTCTCATTCTTTCCTCAAGTGCCAAAAGGCCCTTAACTAGATTCTGACTGGTCAATTTTATCCATATGAGATCTGATGTTGAACCTATTTTTATAAGTCTCTGTGCAATGACTATATCGTCCCTTATAATGGATCTACACTTCTTTGTCCTTCTTATCCAATGTATAACTTTATTTTTAAGGGAATCCCCTTGCTCAAATTGATCTTTACTTAGCTTCGGGACGTTTGTTATGTAAATATCATAGACGTTATGTCTAGTCTGGCATTGGAGGTTATTTCCCAAGGGGCATTTGGAGCTTGTATCTAGGTGTCTTTCTCTGTGCACCTTCCAATTATTCCCTGTGTCCAAGGGTGGATTGTAGTTATTACGAACACACGCTGCAGGAGGTGCGCTATTGCCCCCCTGAGTAGTCTGTGTTACCATTTCGACCCTTTGACGCCTACGCCTCTGTGGGATGGGTGTTTCCGGTATTTCAACTGACTTTGGTAAGGAATTAAGGTCTAATTTTTGTGGTATCTTCCTTATATCCCCAATTACTGCAGATATGCCGTCCAGCTTCTCATATATCATATGAGTAAAAGATGTAAGATGCTCTCTAAGGCTTAAAATTTCATCTCTTATCTGTACTAGCTGGAAGACAGCTAGATGTTCATCTTGAGTGGCTATGACTGGGACTGGTTTCTCAATTTCCCTTGAGATGGTTCTCTCTAATTCAGCTGGCGATGGTAGGACAAGGGGTAAGAAACGGTTATTGCAGTTTGGCAGGGGGGATACACCATCTTACTGGTTAGGCAAATTTAAGTTAGGGCTCTCTGTTGGATTCTTTAAAATTTCTAACTTCCTAAGTTCTGTGCTGGTGCCTTGGGGTATAGATATCTGCGAATCTCTGTGTACAGGAGCGAAGAAAGATTTTATGACATTAGAGGAGGAAGAAGCATCTTTCCTACGAGATTTTGAGGGTTTCGTGGCTAGCAAACTCTCCACTTCCTCTATAAGATCGTCAATTTGGGTGAGCGTACAATTTTCGGCCGCGTGTCGAGGTGCTCTTTTTGCCCTTCCCTGCTCAGTAGGATTACTGGTAGCTTTCCTTTTCCCCATCTTGGTAAGCTATTTGCCTCAAAGACGTTTATAACTAGTGCGCGAAGGGGGAGTTATGAATACCTTGGGTAATAAATTCCAGAAGCCGATAGGCCCTAATTGGGAGGTAGTGCGATATGGGTAAGATTGTTTGTACTTAAATAGACCCAGGCGCACTGCTTTTAAGGGGCATCACATTTGAGCCTACCTCGTTCAAATTATTAGGGGGGTGGCCCTGCCCTGGCTCTTCCTGGCAAGGACGGGCAAGGACGGGCGCAGCGGGAGCGCGACAATGTTTTTAAAGGGCTCCTTGCCCTGACGTGTGGCGGCTGGCCCCTCCTCCTGCTCACAAGTGCGCTACCCGCGGCAGCGGGAGCGCGACAATGTTTTTAAAGGGCTCCTTGCCCTGACGTGTGGCGGCTGGCCCCTCCTCCTGCTCACAAGTGCGCTACCCGCGGCAGCGGGAGCGCAACAATGTTTTTTAAAGGGCTCCTTGCCCTGACGTGTGGCGGCTGGCCCCTCCTCCTGCTCACAAGTGCGCTACCCGCGGCAGCGGGAGCGCGACAATGTTTTTAAAGGGCTCCTTGCCCTGACGTGTGGCGGCTGGCCCCTCCTCCTGCTCACAAGTGCGCTACCCTTTGGCAAACTTAGTTTTTGTTTCTTGATTAAAGATGAAGATAGTGCAGGTGAAAACAGCAAGGCACTATGCTCCTCATTAGATTGGAGATAAGAACCAAGCAAAACAAGGAAAGGCAAAGAATGATTCAACCTTGTAAAGGAAAAATCAGGGGAAAAGACTCAAAGCAAGTGCACTGTGCGTGTCACAAAAAAGGGAGCAAAATGCACTGGAACCCATTATGCTGACTTACGTTCTACCTTTTATAAGGTTAAAACAGAAACTGGTGTCGCAGGAAAAAACTCTGCAACATCTTACATAGGGATATGCCAATAGCTGCCAAAGGATTGACCGTCATATTGGGATGGGCATTTTGTAAGGCTTAGCTCTGCCCTTCTTTGAAAAAAGAAGAAGTCCAAGTTCACATTCCAGTTCCCCAAGCAGCACTCTGAAATCCTGTTGCAATCACCCTCTCCCTGCTACCTGAAATCCATGTGAAACCTTCTTGACTCACCATAAGCACTGAGGCAGTGAAGCCAGTCTGTTGGAGAGGGCGCTCCACGTCTGACTTGTCAAAGCATTCTACAACATGCTGATGTGAAAGCGAGTAAGACATGTCGGCCCTGATTTATACTTTTTGGTGAAAAACTGCACTAACACAGTTTTGCACCAAAAACTTTAGCAACAGCTTGCATCATTTCCGAGCACCAGCCAGGCACCATATTTATGGAATGGTGCAAGCCGGTGCAAAGGGTGGGCTAGCATCAAAAGAAATTAAATTGGCCAGGTGGGGCTGGCGATATGGAAGAAGGGGGTTTTGCACCAAAAATGACGTTAGGCAGGTTATAGTAAATAAAATGACTCTAACCAGCCTAGCATCATTTTCTGATGCAATACCATCCATAGCACATGACTCCTGTCTTACAAAAGACAGGAGTCATGACCACCATCCCAATGGCCAGCACAGGGGACCAGGGTCCCCTGGGCATGGCCATTGCACCCAGTGCCATGTAGGGGGGCCCATTTCAGAGCCCCCAATGGCACTTAAAAAAAAGACTTACCTGTACTTACCTATACTTACCTGGGATGGGTCCTCCATCCTCCGCGGTCTCTCTGGTGTGAGAACACTTGCTGGCTTATTCCATGGTGTTCCACCATGGAAATAGGCCCACAGGTCCCCTAACGCCTGCCCTGACCCAGGAGTTAAATAATGGTGTAAAGCAAGCTTTGCACCATTATTTGACCCCTCCTCCCCCCATGGGTGAATTTAGCACTGGGGATAAATATGGCGCTAAGGATATAGAGTCATTTTTTGCACGCGAATGCCTACTTTGCATCTCATTGATGCAAAGTAGGTTTCCACGTCCAAAAATGACTGTAACTCCATAAATTTGGTGCTAGACAGGTCTAGCGGCAAAGTATAAATATGTAGTTAGTTTTCAATGAATTGCATTAAAAAAGTGACGCAAATTTGGCGCAAAACAAGTATAAATGTGCCCCTCCATCCTCTTCTGTGCTACTTAAATAACCAGCCCCACTACATCTGCGTGGCTGCACTCAATATGAGTTCTTCCTTCCACAGTGCAGGATAAGTGAAACATTCATCAAAGGGAACTCAAGGTTGACCTGCATCATACCTTATACTGTTTCAGAGGGTCATAAAATATCCACTTGCAATGTAAGTAGAAGGGTAACTGGGTTGCTCGGTTGTTCCCTCTCTAAAAAAGCACAGCGGGCCAATAGGACAGGAACTCCTTCAGCAGCACAACACAAGCAATGTTGGCCAAATGACTCCAACTATATATTTTGCTATCTCAACAAATACCAAAGCCTTATTGTTTTCAGTTAATTAGCTTCATAACAATGTTATCATATACATGACATTACATTACGAACATCACTTAAAATCTTGATAAATTGTGACACTAAGGCCCTCATTCTGACCCTGGCGGTCGGTGATAAAGCGGCGGCCAAGCCGCCAACAGGCCGGCGGTCTAAAATATGCAATTCTGACCCTGGCGGGAACCGCCAAAACAGCCCGCCAACTTAACACTCCGCCCGCCACAGCGGTACAAACAAACAGCGCGGCGGTTCCCGCCAACAGCCAGGCGGCAGACAATGTACCGCCCACCCTATTACGACCCACCAATCTGCCACCTTTTCCGGGGCGGGAGCACCGCCGATAAGAACACGGCGGAAACAGACTACGAACGGGAAAACGCTCACCTCTACGCACTCCACGCGAGATTCCGGCAGTATGGAACCAGAGTTGCAGGTCATCCCCGCACTCCTATTCCTGCTCATATACCAGGAGCACGCCCGGCGGCGCGGAAGACATCGGTGAGTACTGCACCTACGACACAGGGGAGGGAAAAGATTACCGGCACACACCCACCCACCCACACCCACTACAACACACACATCAATGCATTCCCACAGATCACTGTCACAACCCACAAACCACCCCCCTCCGAAATAATGCAAAGACCAAAAGAAGAGATCATAAACGGGCAGATATATTGAAATATGTACACCAGTAATCCCAATAAATAAATAAACTATGTACAAAATATATACAGCTACTAAATGTAGTCCAACCACTGTCCGTGGATCACAGGCGTCCTGTGCAAAGGGGCAAGGCCCAGTCCCACGACAAGAACTCCACGGAGAGAACACTGCAGGGGCATCAGAAAGAAAATAGGACAGGCACCTCAGGGGGAAGGGAAGGGGGGGCACCTCAGCCACTTGAGTACACGACGCCAGATCCACGAGGGGACTCCATGACCACTGGGCCATCCTGGGGAGAGCAAAGCCACAGTCCAAACAGTCCATACAGTGGGTGGCCTGCCCACTGGGCCATCCTGGGGAGAGCAAAGCCACAGTCCATACAGTCCATACAGTGGGTGGCCTGCCCACTGGGCCATCCTGGGGAGAGCAAAGCCACAGTCCAAACAGTCCATACAGTGGGTGGCCTGCCCACTGGGCCATCCTGGGGAGAGCCAAGCCACAGTCCATACAGTCCATACAGTGGGTGGCCTGCCCACTGGGCCATCCTGGGGAGAGCAAAGCCACAGTCCATACAGTCCATACAGTGGGTGGCCTGCCCACTGGGCCATCCTGGGGAGAGCAAAGCCACAGTCCAAACAGTCCATACAGTGGGTGGCCTGCCCACTGGGCCATCCTGGGGAGAGCAAAGCCACAGTCCAAACAGTCCATACAGTGGGTGGCCTGCCCACTGGGCCATCCTGGGGAGAGCAAAGCCACAGTCCATACAGTCCATACAGTGGGTGGCCTGCCCACTGGGCCATCCTGGGGAGAGCAAAGCCACAGTCCAAACAGTCCATACAGTGGGTGGCCTGCCCACTGGGCCATCCTGGGGAGAGCCAAGCCACAGTCCATACAGTCCATACAGTGGGTGGCCTGCCCACTGGGCCATCCTGGGGAGAGCAAAGCCACAGTCCATACAGTCCATAACAGACCCCACTGCCACTGGAGGAGGCAAGTTGGCCAGAGGACATCCTGCAGCCCTGCCCGAGATAGATCCTGCCCTGCCACGTCTGCCAAAGGGCCAGCGGTTCTTGCCTTGAAGGGCCCAGTTCAGCGGTTCCTGAGATGGCGGGGCCCAGTTCAGCGGTCCTTGCCCTGAAGGGCCCAGTTAAGCGGTTCTTGAGACGGCGGGGCCCAGCGGAGCGGTGCTTGAGACGGCGGGGCCCAGTTCAGCGGTCCTTGCCCTGAAGGGCCCAGTTAAGCGGTTCTTGAGACGGCGGGGCCCAGCGGAGCGGTTCTTGAGACGGCGGGGCCCAGCGGAGCGGTTCTTGAGACGGCGGGGCCCAGCGGAGCGGTTCTTGAGACGGCGGGGCCCAGTTCAGCGGTTCTTGAGACGGCGGGGCCCAGTTCAGCGGTCCTTGCCTTGAAGGGCCCAGTTCAGCGGTTCTTGAGACGGCGGGGCCCACTTCAGCGGTCCTTGCCTTGAAGGGCCCAGTTCAGCGGTTCTTGAGACGGCGGGGCCCAGTTCAGCGGTTCTTGAGACGGCGGGCCCAGTTCAGCGGTCCTTGCCTTGAAGGGCCCAGTTCAGCGGTTCTTGAGACGGCGGGGCCCAGTTCAGCGGTTCTTGAGACGGCGGGGCTCAGTTCAGCGGTCCTTGCCTTGAAGGGCCCAGTTCAGCGGTTCTTGAGACGGCGGGGCCCAGTTCAGCGGTCCTTGCCTTGAAGGGCCCAGTTCAGCGGTTCTTGAGACGGCGGGGCCCAGTTCAGCGGTCCTTGCCTTGAAGGGCCCAGTTCAGCGGTTCTTGAGACGGCGGACGGTCTATGGCCAACTGCTAATTGCCTGGTGGTGCCCTCCTGGGCAGCGGGGATGGTGCTCCTTCACTGCCCACCTGGGCTGTGGGTGGTGGGGCCCTCCTGGCCAGCTGGGCTGGGTCCTCCCTGGGCAGCGGCTATGG
This sequence comes from Pleurodeles waltl, assembly GCF_031143425.1. NCBI lineage: Eukaryota > Metazoa > Chordata > Amphibia > Caudata > Salamandridae > Pleurodeles > Pleurodeles waltl. The sequence goes on from NC_090451.1 coordinate 397,019,295, forward strand.
GGGTGGTGGGCTCTCCCGGGGCAGCTGTGCCGGTTCCTCCCGGGGCAGCGGCTATGGGGGTTGTGGGCTCCTCCTGGGCAGCAGGCCTGCTGCCTGACCTCTCCGACTTGCTGCCCTTGCCCTCCTTAGTCGTCGGCCTGTGGCCCTTTCCTCCCTTTGGAGCTGTGGCTGGTGACTGTCTCTGGGTGGTGTCCGGGGGGGATGTAGAAGGCGGGCTCCTGCGGCGCCCCTTCCGCCTTCTGCTCCTCTTCCCAGGGGGTGGGCTGGCTGTCCCCTTGCTGCTGGGCGAAGATCCAGACATGCGGGCTGGCGGGCTCCAATACCCCTGCACCCTTGTCAAGGGGGCTGCAGGGCTGGTGGTGGCTGAGGTGCTCTTCTTACCCCGACGAGAAGGAGGGGGGGGCTCAGGGTCAGGAAAGAAGTTAGTAGTGGCGAGGAAGAGCTTCTTGGGACAATGGAGAGTGGTAGGTACAGTGGGAATGGGAGTGGAGGGAGAGGATGTGGTTGTAGGTGAGTCACGTTTGCTGTCTTTGGGTGCAGGTGCAGGAGGGATAGGCTGTCGTGAGGTGGATGGCTGTTGGGTGGGTGGGTGGGTGGGTGCGTTTGTGTGGTGTGGAAGAGGGGGTGACAGACACAGTGGGAGAGGACACAGGGGACGTGTAAATGGCAGTGGGGGTGGTGACTGCAAGTGTGCGGACTGGAGTGGAGGGTGTGCTGGTGATGGAAACACTGGCTGATGGTGAGGTGAATGGAGGTGTGAGTGTAGACGTCACAGGGAGGGAGGAGGGAGACGAGGAGGTGGGGGTCACAGAGGTGGTAGTGACTGTTGGCATGTCTGCATCGGAATGTTGCGTGTGTGAATGTCTGCGTGATCTGTGGTGCTTATGTTTGGATGAGCTTCTCTTGGGTGTTGAGGTGTGTGCAGGCTGGTCTGATGGTGTGGGTGGGACAGGCAGAGGAACAGGAGACTGGGAGGAGGGAGTTAGTAGAGGGAGGCAGGAGACAGGGACAATGGCTGCCGTCAGTGCTGAGGCCAGAGCCTGGAACGATCGCTGATGGGCAGCCTGACCCGAATGAATGCCCTCCAGGTACGCATTGCTGCGATGAACCTCCCTCTCCACCCCCTGGATGGCATTCAAAAGGGTAGTCTGCCCAACAATGAGCGTTCGGAGGAGGTCAATGACCTCCTCACTGAGGGCAGCGGGGGTAACAGGGGCAGGGCCTGAGGTGCCTGGGGCGAAGGAGATGCCCGGCTTCCTGGCAGAGCGGGCACGGGGCGAACGCGGAGGGGCTGCTGGGAGGGCGGAGATGGTGCGCTGGGTGGCGGCTGTACCTGTAATGGCGGGGGGCACGGATGGTGCCACCCCCGCAAGGGAGCCCCTTCCGAGGACGTGTCCGTGTCGCTGCAGGGTCCAGTCGTCCCCGTCGTGGAGCTCCCCTCGCCCTCCGTCTCACTGGTCCAGTCTGACTCTGTGGCATGGCCCTCCTGGGCCATGTGAGATGCAGCTCCCTCCTGCCCCGATGCCACTTCTCCTCCGCCTGATGATGCTGATGCACACAAGCACAGAAAGACAAACAAAAAGGGGGGGGGAGAGAGAAATAAAGGGATATTGAGTACATGGATCTCCGGTACAGTTAGCGGACATGACAGACACAGATGCCCCCTGCACTAAGTTGCGCACTTGGGGTCCGCTACGCATTCCGTGGAACATGCCCTACACGCCTAGAGTTGACAACTGCACCCATGGATGACACGGCCCAGGGATGGCTGTACTGACAAACTACTGAGGGTGGTGGCTGGGGACACAGGGGCTTACGGGGGTGCCCAGCCTACAGATATCGCCCTGGCCTAGGGGGACCCCCAGCCCTCCTCCCCCAACCAGACACCTCCACTGCGCGACAACAGAGTAGATAATGCTTGTACTCACCCCCTTGTGTCTGCTGTGCTGCCCTCACGCGCCCATCCAATTCAGGGTAGGCCACCGCCAGGATCCGGAACATCAGGGGGCTCAGTTGACGGCAGGCACCCCGCCTACGTTGGGAGGCCATCCCCAGCAGAGACTCGGCGGTCTTCTTGGTCCCGTGGCGGATGTCCTCCCACCTCTTGCGGCAGTGGGTGCCCCGTCGATGGTGGACCCCCAGGGTCCGGACTTCCTTGGCGATGGCACGCCAAATCCCGATCTTCTCATGGGCGCGGACCTATGTGACACGTACAGGGAGGGAGAAATACCACGTTCAAGTTTGTCTGCATTTTCCTTTCCAGTGGCCCAACGCCCCCCATCCCCGCCAGGCCCCCCGCCATGACCCCGCCAGGCCCAACATGCCCCCCATCCCCGCCAGGCCCCCCGCCAGGCCCAACATGCCCCCCATCCCCGCCAGGCCCCCCGCCATGCCCCCCGCCAGGCCCAACATGCCCCCCATCCCCGCCAGGCCCCCCGCCAGGCCCAACATGCCCCCCATCCCCGCCAGGCCCCCCGCCAGGCCCCCCGCCAGGCCCAACATGCCCCCCATCCCCGCCAGGCCCCCCACAAGGCCCCCCGCCAGGCCCAACATGCCCCCCATCCCCGCCAGGCCCCCCGCCAGGCCCTCCGCCAGGCCCAACATGCCCCCCATCCCCGCCAGGCCCCCCGCCAGGCCCCCAAGCCAGCCAGTGGCTCCAAATCCATATTGAATTAAACTCACTTGTTGGTCTGGAGGACCGTAGAGTAGCGCATACTGGGGGAGGACCCCATCCACAAGTTTCTCCAACTCCTCTCCAGTGAAGGCAGGGGCCCTTTCCCCAGGTGCAGCAGCCATTGTCCCTTCCAGACCGAGGTCACAGCAACACTTGCAGTATAGGTCCTCTCCTGTGAAAGTTCAAGTCGCAAGTGGATAAGTAGATAGAAAATGGCGGTCACGTCCGCGGCGGTGCGTACCGCGGCGGTGCGTCCCGCCACCGCCGGCGCCCTTCGCCATTGGCTCCTGAAACCCATAGGCTTCAATGTTAACCAATGCGGCTTGGCGCTGCGGTCTTGGCCCGCCGCCCGCCGCGGTGTGCCACGCAAGCGCATTGACCTCACATCCCATTGTCACACTTCACAGGTCAGGCAGCCGCCATTTCCAGGGCCCACATGGCTCAATTTCAACTGCGTCACACAGGCCTAGGCCTTGCTTAGCCACTCAGACACGCCATTCACTGCATAGAGAATCGTTTACTGTGCTAGCTGTGAGTACGTACCTGTGGGTTGCTTGACTGTGTGCTCCATGTTGTCCTTCCTAGGCACCGTCCGCTGGGTTGGGCGAGGAGACGGATGAATCCTCCCGTGTACCGACCGCTGGTGGACCTGTCGACAATGGAAGAACGCCACATTATCCTGACCTACCGTCTTAACCGTGCCACTATCCATGAACTGTGTGCCCAGCTGGAGCCCGACCTGATGTCCCCCATCCGCCAACCCACAGGGATTCCCCCTCTGGTGCAGGTCATGTCAGTACTCCATTTCTTGGCAAGTGGGTCATTTCAGACAACCGTGGGAATTGCTTCTGGGATGTCTCAGCCCATGTTTTCGAAGGTGTTATCCAGAGTGTTGTCTGCCCTGATGAAATCCGTGAGGAGCTACATCATTTTCCCTGAGGTGGGCGAATTGGCTACAGTGAAGGGTGATTTCTACGCCCTTGGACATATTCCCAACGTAATTGGTGCCATTGATGGGACCCATGTGGCTTTGGTTCCCCCAAGAGACAGGGAGCAGGTGTACAGGAACAGAAAAAATTACCATTCAATGAACATCCAGGTGGTGTGTTTGGCTGACCAGTACATCTCGCATGTAAATGCCAAATTCCCTGGGTCAGTGCATGACGCCTACATCCTCAGGAATAGCAGCATCCCTTACGTGATGGAACAGCTACAGAGACACCGTGTATGGCTAGTGGGGGACTCTGGGTACCCCAACCTGTCGTGGCTACTGACCCCAGTAAGGAATCCCCGGACCAGGGCAGAGGAACGGTACAATGAGGCCCATGGGCGTACTAGGAGGGTGATCGAACGCACCTTTGGCCTCCTAAAGGCCAGGTTTAGGTGCCTGCATATGACAGGTGGATCCCTAATGTACTCACCTAAGAAGGTGTGTCACATCATCGTGGCCTGCTGCATGCTTCACAACCTGGCTTTGCGCCGCCAGGTGCCTTTCCTGCAGGAGGATGGTCGAGACGGTGGTGTTGTGGCAGCGGTGGAACCTGAGGAGAGTGACGAGGAGGAAGACAACGGGGCTGAAACAGACAACAGGGACAGAATCATTGAACAGTACTTCCAATAGGACACAGGTAACATTTCAAAGATAATTTAGTAAATGTTAACTACTCTCCAGCATCTCTGCTGCCTGTCTATTTGCCCCAGTGTATGATGACTGAGTTTTGGCTTTTCCCTCCCTATTTCAGAACTGGGGTCCCCACTACGAGTCCTGTGCTTCGTTTCCCCATGGACTACAGCTTTGTGGCAGCTGTTTGTTGACTTCACCATGTACAAGGACATATTTGCACTGTCATGTCAATTACAATCTATTGAAATCACAGCCAGACTCCAGATATTTTGGTGCAAAATAGGTGTTTATTGAAGTGCTCAAAATGGGATGGGTGGTTTCAAGTGGGTGGGGGCTATGGTGAAGGAATGTCCATGGCAGAGTCCAGAGTAACAGTCACACAGGTGCATTGTCCAGAGGCCTGTGGAGAGATGGAGCATGGGCAGTTCAAGGATGGACAGGGTGACAATGTGGGACAGTGGGATGACATCAGGTGGTATCCATTGCTGGCGGGGGTCTTGACATCCTACTCTGTCTTCTTGCGAGATCTCAGGGCCCTCTTGCGGGGTGGTTCTTCTCCTGCAGGAGGTGGGGGTCTGGTGGGCTGCTGCTGTGCGGGGGCCTCCTGTCCACTAGCGCCGGCGGAGGTGGTTGGCTGTTCCTGGTCCAGGCTAGTGGCAGGGGCCCTTGGGTGTTGTTCAGTGTCCGCCCTGTTGTTGACGAGGTCCTGCAGCAGCCCTACCATGGTAACCAGGGTGGTGTTGATGGCTCTGATGTCCTCCCTGTACCCCCGATAGTGTTCCTCCTGCAGTACCTGGATCTCCTGGAACCGGGCCAGTACCGTCGCCATCGTCTCCTGGGAGCGGTTGTATGCTCCCATGATGGTGGTGAGGACCTCGTGGAGAGTGGGTTCCCTGGGCCTCTCCTCCCCCCCCTGTCGCACAGCTGCCCTCCGAGTTCCCCTGTTTCCCTGGGCCTCTGCCCCCTGGCCGGTGTGCCCACTACCACTGCCCCCAGGTCCCTGTTGTTGTTGGGGTGGTGGGTTATCCTGGGTGCCCTGTAGTGGTAGACACACCGCAGATTGACGCGCCCTGGAGACAGAGGCATGGGCCCGCTGGGTGGGAGCTGTGCTGGTGTTCCCAGAGGGGTTTGGGTCTGTAGTGGCCTGGGCCTGTGTGAGGGGAACCGACTGTCCAGAGGTCCCCGATGGTCCGGGCTGGTCATCGGTGTCCAGGTCGACAGAGCTGCTGTCATCGCTGACGGCCTCTTGGGTGGGGGGTGTGGATAATTCTGGCCCCTCCGCCGCGGTGTGTTGACGGTCGGGTCCTGCAGGGGTATAGAGGTATGGTTATAGTTTCAATGTGTGGCATATGGGTGTATCTGTGGGTTCTCGTGTCCCCAAGTGCTGGCATTCGTGTGTGGGGGCTTTGGTGAGGGTGGCTTGTGGGGGGGATGTGTATATGCATTGGGCATGCTTTGGTGATGGGTGTCCATGCTTAGTGGACGCATGCAGGCCTAGGTTTTGGGATGTGTGGGTTGTGATGGTGAGACATTGGCGGGGAATAGGTGTGCTGGGGGTGAGGATGGTGGTGGGGGTGAGGATGGTGGTGGGGGTGAGGGTGGGGGTGAGGATGGGGGTGGGGGTGAGGGTGGGGTTCGAGGATGGGGGTGAGGGTTGGGGTCTGATTTGGCATGCAGGTGGGGGGGAAGCAGTATTGAAGCTTCAACTTACCAGTATCCATTCCTCCGCCGACTCCTGCGAGGCCGTCAGGATGCAGGATGTTCAAGACTTCCTCCTCCCATGATGTGAATTGTGGGGGTTGAGGTGGGGGTCCTCCGCCAGTCTTCTGCACGGCGATGTTGTGCCTGGATACCATGGAACGCACCTTCCCCCGTAGGTCGTTCCATCGCTTCCTGATGTCTTCCCGATTTCTGGGGTGCTGTCCCACTGCGTTCACCCTGTCGACAATCCTTTGCCATAGCTCCGTCCTCCGGGCAATGCTGGTGTATTGTATCTGTGTGCCGAACAGCTGGGGCTCTACCCGAACGATTTCCTCCACCATGACCCTGAGTTCTTCGTCTGTGAAGCGGGGTTGTCTTTGGGGTGCCATGGGGTGGTGTGTATGATGTGTGGGGTGGAGTATGTGTATTTAAGTGAGTTGAGTGTGGTGGTGTGTGTTGTTTTGTGTGTGGATAGTGTGTGGGTGATGGTGTTGAGTGGCTGTGGCTGTTATTTTTTGGATGCTGGTGTCTCGCTCTTGCCTTCTTTACGAATTTTTTAGCGTAGGGGTTTGTGGGTGATGTGGGTGGGTGTTTTATATCGTATTGTGTGTGTGGGAGTGGTGTGTGTATGTGTATCAGGTGTGTGGGATTCAAATCGTCCAATGTGGCTGAGTTTTGTTCGTTTGTGTGTATTCTGACCGCGGCGGTGTGTCCCGCCAATGGAATACCGCGTTTGAATGACCGCCGCGTGGATTCGTGGGTCGTAATGGCATGGGCGTATTTCTGTTGGCGTGACGGTGGAGGTTTTGTCACCTCCACCTTTCCGCCGACCGCTGGTCTGGCGGTCTGTTGTGGCGGTCGGATTTTCGGAGGTTTGCCTTCTGCGGGTCAGAATGACCGTGGCGGGTTTCCGCGACCGCGGCGGGATTATGGAGGATTTCTGACCGGCGGTAGGCGCCTTTTACCGCCGAGGTCAGAATGACCCCCCAAATTACTAGTGGTTGTTTCCTAAAATTGTTGCTTCAACTAGTAGATAATTTCCTTTGCAAGTTGCAACTTCTCAGAATGTATATAAAGCTTTCGGTGAATAATGTGATACCATAAAACTTTAATAAATAAGATATTAAGGGCCTGATTACAACTTTGGAGGACGGTGTTAAACCGTCCCAAAAGTGGCTGATATACCACCTACCGTATTACGAGTCCATTATATCCTATGGAACTCGTAATACGGTAGGTGGGATATCCGTCACTTTTGGGACGGTTTAACACCGTCCTCCAAAGTTGTAATCAGGCCCTAAGTTGCTAAAATACAGTGATAATTGTTCAATTTAAAAGCAACATGAGTTGTCGCAAAGTCAGCATTTGTATTAGTAACCTAAGGCTTAAAATATAATATTAATTCAGTAACATACAGACGTCAATACCCACTGTGCAACTTCTTTAAGAACAAACCAGAAATAACATTGGCCCTCATTCTGACCTTGGCGGGTGGCGGAGGCCGCCCGCCAAAGTCCCGCCGTCAGGTTACCGTTCCGCGGTCGAAAGACCGCGGCGGTAATTCTGACTTTCCCGCTGGGCTGGCGGGCAGCGGTCGCCTTCAGGCCGCCCGCCAGCCCAGCGGGAAAGAGGCTTCCACGATGAAGCCGGCTCGGAATCGAGCCGGCGGAGTGGAAGCTGTGCGACGGGTGCAGTTGCACCCGTCGCGTATTTCACTGTCTGCGCAGCAGACAGTGAAATACATTTAGGGGCCCTCTTACGGGGGCCCCTGCAATGCCCATGCCAGTGGCATGGGCACTGCAGGGGCCCCCAGGGGCCCCGCGACCCCCCCTACCGCCATCCGGATCCCGGCGGTCGGACCGCCGGGATCTGGATGGCGGTAGGGGGGGTCGGAATCCCCTCGGCGGCGCAGCAAGCTGCGCCGCCTTGGAGGATTCAATGGGGCGGCGGTACACTGGCGGGAGCCCGCCAGTGTTGCCGGTCCGACCGCGGCTTTACCGCCGCGCTCGGAATCCCCATTGGAGCACCGCCGGCCTGTCGGCGGTGCTCCCGCGGTCCTCCGCCCTGGCGGTCTTTGACCGCCAGGGTCAGAATGACCGCCATATTCTTTAAACAAAGGCTGTGTCTGTGGAGTTGCTGCCAGTAAGTCCCATATTTATGAAACGTTTGCGCTGCCTTACCATCACTTTTGTTATGCTAAAGTGGTGCAAACATAACTCCATATTTATATTTTGACGCTAGACCCGTCTAGCGTCAAAATTTAGGAGTTAGCGCCATTTTTAGGGAGCGCCAATCCACCTTGGTTCTCATTGCAACAATGAGATGGAAGGTAGGCAATCGCTTCCAAAAAATGACGCCAGCGCTCTTTCACAATATTTACCTACCAACACAAAAATGATGCAAACCAAGGAAGCAGACCTAAAAAATAACTTCAAATCCGATTACAGTAAAAGTTTAATGCCTGGTCAGACCAGGTGTTAAAAAGAGGCCCACACACCACCACTCAAGGAAACCACACAGAAGGAGCATCTGAAACCTCCAGGAGAGCACGGAAGTGGCACTGCTCCAGCTTGGCACATGCCATAGGTGTCAGCGAAGACAGCAGGTGCCTCCACTACCACCGCAGCAACCCCAAACAGCACCAAAGCAGCAACAAAGGCAGCACAGAAGGCAGGAGAGAATCTTCAGGTAGCACACAACCATCCTTGGCCTCAAAGAACAAGTTGTGATCAGGATGTACAGAATGAACTGGGAGTCCATAGTACGCCTGGTGCACCATATTGCTCCACACATCACAGCAAGGGCGCAAACTCCCACTACAAATCAACCCATGACCAAACTCCTCGCTGTCCTCCATATGCTGGTGTCTGGATCTTTTTAGATAACAGGTGCACAAGTGGCTGGTATGTCGAAGCCATCCTTCTCGGTCCTCCAACCTAAGGTTCTGGATGCTATCATACACCTCACACCCCACCACATCTGCTTCCTAAACACCCAGCATCTGCAGCAGGAGGCCAAGCAAAGCTTCTATCATATTGCATGGTTTCCGCATGTGCTGGGTGCGATGGACTGCACCCATGTGCAACTGGTGCACCTGCATCAATGGAACACCTGTATAGGAACCACAAGCACACACATTCAATCAATTTGCAAGATGTTGTGGACCACCATGGACTTTTTACCAACATCCTTGTAAAATATCCCAGCAGTGTTCATGATGCATACATATTTTGCCATTCCAATATCAATGAGCGGTTCCAGAAAGGCTGATATGGCAATGCTCATAGGTAAGCCACCATACCACTCATGACACACACAACACACCAACCATCTAGGTCAAACAGGACACACACCACACTAAATACACATGGGCAGGGGAACACAGATGTACAGACAACAACACAAATGCAAGATGCCACACTACACTGCATACATTGCACTCCATAAACATATACACACACATGTACATAGCACAGCCACACCCTGACTGGCACTCCACCTATAGAGAGGTGGAGCCAAGTCCCCTTTGCATTCAGAACTGCTCACAAACCACTACAAGTGTCCCCAGGTTGACAACTAAATACAGATCACACACACATTACTTCAAACAAAGAATGGCCCAAGCCTGTCAATGGCATAGGCCATGGCCCTTTTAAGAAAGTCACACATAGGCAGAGTCCCATGTAAATCATGGTGCGCAAGCCTCTGGCAGAACCTAAATCAAATGCCACCAAAGTGGTGCCATAACCAACTACATATCATCTACACATACCTGACATACCTGTAGTGTGCACATACGCCTGTCTGCTGCATTGTGTCGCACACATACAAATATAAAAGTACCTGCCATTAAAGACCATGAGGCAGAATCATGTGAAATGCTGCAGCACCTACTCCAGTTCCACCTCACATGCACCCCTATTGCCCCCTAACACCACCATGTCTTCTCCATATATGAGAAACAGTCCACCATGGTGCAGAGTTTCCGAAAAAACTGTTAACAATCATGGATGCCATAGAAGGACTCGGTAGGAGTATAGAGGACATACCTGACTTTACATGCACAGTACTAAGGGACTCATGTGAAAAATAGCTGTGCCCCCTCCCAAAGCCTGCACTGTGCATGTGTAGAAAATGTCTGTGAGAAATCATGTACTGGAAGCTAGGAGATACTACTGCACCAAATTACATCATCCTACTAATATGTGAAACACACCCTTGTACACTTGATGGCTGGCACAAGCATCATCTGTCCCAAAGGGTCACAAAATGTCCCACTGCTTGCATTGTGCGACATGGTAACATGGACGGCACAGACTGGCTTTGTAGGGCAACTATTGTGCCTCAACATCTGACACCATTGTGGTGCAAGGAGGTGATAGGTTCCATCTAACAACAGAACACTGCTTCAATTATGGACTACACACTCCATTTTTCTAAGTTATGACCATCATTTTGGGATAAATATGAAACTTCCTTGGTCCTTGAGCCCCTACACAAGATTGTCATGTCCATGAACACAGTCCAATGAAACCATTCCACAAGAACAGAAACATACGCTATACCACAAGCAAGTCTGAGTCAACACTCCAACTAAATCTAACAACTGCCATGGTATGTTCCAAACCTTCAAGGATGACAGTACTTATGTTTGTAGGCAACTATGCCTATCCTACAACAAGTCGCAACTGTAGTCCCAACCCTTCTGGCTCACTAGCAGTAACTCACCAATAACCCAAACAGTTAAAGGTGATTTGTGGCAGCCTTTACGCATGCACTCAGAAGTAAGACATCTCAGGGAGTGTCGTGATTAAACGGAGATTACCCCTTTCTCACAGATACATTATGGGGGGCATTCTGACCCTGGCGGCCGGTGACCGCCAGGGTCACCGACCACGGGAGCACCGCCAACAGGCTGGCGGTGCTCCCTCGAGCATTCTGACCGCGGCGGTTCAGCCGCGGTGAGAAACGGAAAGTCGGCGGTCTCCCGCCGACTTTCCGCTGCTCGGGGGAATCCTCCATGGCGGCGGAGCGCGCTCCGCCGCCATGGGGATTCTGACACCCCCTACCGCCATCCTGTTCCTGGCGGGTCTCCCGCCAGGAACAGGATGGCGGTAGGGGGTGCCGCGGGGCCCCTGGGGGCCCCTGCAGTGCCCATGCCAATGGCATGGGCACTGCAGAGGCCCCCGTAAGAGGGCCCGCAAAGTATTTCAGTGTCTGCAAAGCAGACACTGAAATACGCGACGGGTGCAACTGCACCCGTCGCACCTTCCCACTACGCCGGCTCCATTCGGAGCCGGCGTCCTCGTGGGAAGGTAGATTTGCCCTGGGCTGGCGTGCGGCCTTTTGACGGCCGCCCGCCAGCCCAGGGCAAATCTCAAAATACCCTCAGCGGTCTTGTGACCGCGGAGCGGTATTTTGTCGGGGGAACATTGGCGGGCGGCCTCCGCCGCCCGCCAATGTTAGAATCACCCCCTATGTCTCATCCAAACACAGGCAATAACGAAGATGCAGTAATGTTTCAATAGTTTTTATTTAATACAATCTGCAATCTGCAGTAAATCACATGGGCTGCAATGATTCGGATGATGAACAGTGCAAGAGATAAAATTGTACAGACAAGACTCATGATTATGAAGACCTCCACCATCTTGCGATAGCATGTAAAAACATAAGATGTATAATATGTCCTAGTACCCTATCATAATAGGCCTAACCTTCTACCTAGAGGATAGCTGGGTATGTTAAACCTGATCTGCAAAGGCCATGTCCCTGGAAGGAACCCCCAACCCTTGTTACCTTGGAATGAGGTCTCGAGCTCAGACTCCAGAGGAACACGAAGTCCGGGTCAGCGTCAAGGTGACGTGCATCATCGATAGCGGCGATGGTATCTGGTCGGAATCCCTCTGATTATCTGTCTAAAGTGTGATGTATTGATACAGATCTACTTGGACCCCTGACGTAGGTTGTTCCCACACAATAGATAACACAGCATGCTTGGGACGGTAATTCCGAATGAGAGCACCTACAGTTTGTTTGTCTTTGTTGCATGAGCTGACACCTTATCGCGGTGGCACTGATAACATAAAGCTAAACAAAATGGACTAACTATAAACAAGGTAGGCATCTTAGAAGAATTTATTAAATAAATGGTCTAAGACCGAGTAGGTTAAAAGTCACTGGGTGATGGGGGCACAAGTCTGCAAGCCATAGGCTAAGCTAACTCCTGTTGTCCCATTAAAACGAACATGAATTCACTACACCAACACATCTTCTCTCTTTCCTTTGCAGCTGATCCAGTGTACGGCATACAGCTATGGGTTAGGACTCCATTTGTCAATCTGACAATGGTGGAAGAGAGGGCCTACAACAAAGGGAACTGAAGAACATGCAATGTGGTGGAGTGGACATTTGGGTCCCTGAAATCAAGGTTCAAGTGTTTGGCCCTGTCAGGAGGAAGCCTCTTGTATGCTCCACCACTTGTATGCAAAACCATACTGGCATGTGCAATCCTCCACTACATCTGTGTCAGAGAAAATGTCCCCTGGGATGACCAGGTTGATGTCACCAAAGAGGAGGAGGATGATGATAGAGCAGATGATTTGGAGGGGGGAACAACAGAACACTGCTGCAGGAGTTTGCAGGAGACTCCACATTGTAGAGAACATCTATATATAGGCCCTCATTCTGACCTTGGCGGGCGGCGGAGGCCGACCGCCAAAGTCCCGCCGTCAGGTTACCGTTCCGCGGTCGAAAGACCGCGGCGGTAATTCTGACTTTCCCGCTGGGCTGGCGGGCGGTCGCCTTCAGACCGCCAGCCAGCCCAGCGGGAAAGAGGCTTCCACGATGAAGCCGGCTCGGAATCGAGCCGGCGGAGTGGAAGCTGTGCGACGGGTGCAGTTGCACCCGTCGCGTATTTCACTGTCTGCGCAGCAGACAGTGAAATACATTTAGGGGCCCTCTTACGGGGGCCCCTGCAATGCCCATGCCAGTGGCATGGGCACTGCAGGGGCCCCCAGGGGCCCCGCGACCCCCCCTACCGCCATCTGGATCTCGGCGGTCCGACCGCCGGGATCTGGATGGCGGTAGGGGGGGTCGGAATCCCCGCGGCGGTGCAGCAAGCTGCGCCGCCGCGGAGGATTCAATGGGGCCGCGGTACACTGGCGGGACCCCGCCAGTGGTGCCGGTCCGACCGCGGCTTTACCGCCGCGGTCGGAATCCCCATTGGAGCACCGCCGGCCTGTCGGCGGTGCTCCCGCGGTCCTCCGCCCTGGCGGTCAAAGACCGCCAGGGTCAGAATGACCACCATAGTCACTGGACTAAAAACATCACATTGTAAATAGCACACATAAAGTACTTTGCACCTGATTCTTCTTGATCTACTCATTCTCCACTACATATACCACTGGAATGTGACTCAGACTTCAGGAAGCAGGTAATAAACGCAAAGGTTAGAAGTATGATAGCAACATTGTTTGTGATGTAAGAGGGTCTACTGCCTCCATCTCACATATCGGTGACACACAATTCATGGGCCTGTGACTCCTAAAGGCCTAGATCCATGTACCACTACATACATTGTGCAGTCAAGTGGTCAAGGTGCTAATTCCTAGACCATTCACCACAACAACACTATGCCTAACAGGATGTATGCAAGGGAGAGCACACATAAGGTAGGAGCTGTCAACAATTGGATTTTAATTAATGTTGGAACTGAACACTGTCACAACTCAGAGTGATTGCTGCTTTGCCTGCCCGGTACATGTTTGACAAGGGGGGGACATCTTAGGCAACTATGGACCTTCAGTAATTGTCCAGGGATTGCATCCAATCTCAGTTATGGAGCCTGCACAGTGTATCCATGGGACGATGTCCTGGCACTGCCATTGGGCACAACCCTGAGAGATGGTGAACTGTACCTCACATATGGCACATACAGGTTGGCTGTGGAGTACGCAATGTGTTACCAGACAAATCAAGCCGCTATGGGTGCGGAATCACTATCCAAACACATGACCCATTGTCAGGATCTAAGAATTTAATGGAACAATGCACCACCAAATATAGGGCCTGATTCTTACCTTGGCGGTCGGCAGAGAGGCGGCGGTCGGACCGCGAACAGACCGGCGGTCCAAAAAATTGCATTCTGACCGCGGCGGTCACCGCCGCGATCGACCGCCACTTCCCCACTCCGACCGCCACGGCGGTCATGACCGACGGGCTGGAGTTCGCACACTCCGGCCCGGCGGTCGACCCAAGACCGCCAACCGTATCATGACCCTGCTTACCGCCGCGGTTTTTGGCGGTCGGGAACCGCCATGCGAACCATGGCGGTAGGCACTATCGGGGCCAGGGAATTCCTTCCCTGGCACTGATAGGGGTCTCCCCCACCCCCCACTGCCCCCCACGAGTCCTCCCCCACACCCTCCACCCCCCTGCCACCCCCCAGAGGTGGTACGAACCCCCTGCCCCCCCCACCCCGACATGCACATACACGCACCCCGACATGCACGCACCCCCAACATGCACATATGCACACCCCCTACACACACACATACACAACGGGGGCACATACCCGCACACATACATGCCGACATGCGCACCCGCCGAACTACACACATTGCCCAAAGGCACAGCAGCACCCCCCGCCCGCATGCACGCACTCACACACCCCCTCTACACACCCCCATGCACGCACACATCACACAACACCCCCCCACCCCCTCCCCTCACGGACGATCAACTTACCTTGTGCGTTGGTCCTCCGGGAGGCGACGGGAGCCATAGGGACGTGACCGCCAACAGGAGACCGCCAACAGAAGACCGCCACACAGAAATGTGGGTCGTAATTCTGGGGGCGGTGTTCTGCTGGCGTGGCGGTGGAGGTTGACCAGTCTCCACTTTCCCGCCGACCGCCAGTGTGGCTGCTGGCGGTATTCCGGCGGAACGCTCCCAGCGGTCGGAATACGCGCAGCGGCATACCGCCGTGGTCGGCGGTCTTTACCGCGGTGGTAACTCGGCGGTCTTGCGAAAAGACCGCCAAGGTCAGAATCAGGCCCATAGTCTGGGAAGAATGTAGGCAGAGTGTGTTACACTCACTGTGTACACAAGCTGCACACTTGTCATACAAATCTGCTGTCTTGTCACATGCCCAGAGCAAATCCAGACAAACATGTGAAGACCGATGTACGGGTGTATGTCCTAGGTAGCAGCAGGTTTGCCAGTATCAACAATCTTTGTCATGTGTCAGCATGTTTACCTAGTATGGTCTGTATAACAACATCACACAGCACTTTGCAATACACACCACTCACTGACACTCACATGGCAGCACAAGTGCATGGTAGCAACTGTAATAATTCACCCCATACAAGTTTTGGACTCCAACATCGCAATCAGGTGTGGGGTGTGCTACTATGTCCAGCACTGCTCAGTAATCTCAAAGACACAACATCAAACTGATTGGGAGTAGACCTACTTTTATATGTTGCGTTTGGCTAATCAAAAGTACAGCACTGAGATGATTTCACAACTCAACATCATTCAGTCATGGTAAGAGTTACCTAGGTTGTAGCATGCTGAAAGTAATGCATACCCATTTCAATGGAAGATGTGGATCAACAGTTTAGAGACACCCATAGATACCTACAACTACAACACAGAAGGTCACTTGGAGACAACACAAGTGCAGTGGCAGGTGTGATGTCATGTGTGTGTGGCACTCATTACCCCTCACAAATACTGTCAATGGAACAGTAACTATCAAGTAGCCAGTAGTAGGAGATGTGTACAATTACACAAGTCACATGTTGCATCCTGTCCCTGTATGACCAGAAAATGTTGCTGTAGAAGATGTGTACAAGGTGTAAGCAGCCTAAGGAATGGGAGTAATGAAGGAGACAATACATACCTTACCAGTAATGCAAAAAACTATAGAGAAGGGACGCACATAGACCAATACTGACTGTACAACACATCAATGTCTACATGTCAACATTTAACATATGTACAGAGAGGGTGGTCAGGTCAGTACATAACCCAGTCATGTTGGCCACTAGCATACCCTTGTATTTGCCCATCGCATGCCACCATGACAGGAGGCAGTGACAGACAGCACCATCTGTACCCTGGAACGTTCCCAACATTGAAGCCACAACAGATATGCAACCCCTAAACAAGCTGCCCATGGAAACAACTAAGGACATAAAATAATGAGATATGTCCTACACGCGCAAGCACCCAGAGCTCTGTACAAGAGAGGAGAAGGCTGACATTAAGTACAGCAGAAAAAAATGTGATATCCTGGTCTGTATGGTCACAATTGTGCATATGTCTGTCTACTGGGGAGTTCGCATAGTTCTGCTGAGTAGCAATCATGAAGAGTCTAGACCCCTGCTCAAAAAACCCACACACCACTTCTCTGGCTACACTGACGTATGACATTGTCAGGGGCCTGATGCATGTGCACAGGGGGCTGAGTAAACTGGAGCACAAATAACCTGCCCTTTAACATGCAATCTATGGGTTTTTGTTGCCATACAAACTCACACAGTTGTGATGATGAGTAGGCTGTCATCTGTGCCAGGCTGCAACACTGCTACACAGTGGCATGCCATTGTATGTGACAGTCATAACAAACATGATGTCTACAAATGTGAGGTCCTTGTTGGAGGCATGAACACATATACCACATATCTCAGCATACATGAGCCACTAAAATGGCTTAGGCATGGTAATGTGCATGGATTCTGAACAAACAGCAACCTAGCACAATAGTAAGGGCATAGGTATCACAAGATCAGTGACTGAAAGAAATGACCTTCACATGTGTTCTGACATACGGAAACATAGGTGGCACTGACATGACTACACATGCATTTGTAAAATGCCAAAATGTGTCCATGCATGAAGATAGTAATGTGTGGTTTCACATCCCATGAACACGCCGCTGTGGTCATATGTTACAGAAATGACACTACACATGTCTTTACACACACACGGCATATACGAACTTTCACTAACACATGTGTACATAACATCTCTTGCAACTAAGATGCATGGGGAACCAAATGCCACACATGTAGCAGAGCAACATGAAGTAAAATCCAACAACACACTACAGAGTGGACACAGATGCACACACAAATTGCCAGGGGGAATGTGATGTCAATGCAGTCCTAGTCCACTGAATACTCTGAGTAGAAATTGTCATGGTTGTCACATGCCTTACCATGTGTTAGACATAGGCCATCATATGTATTGTGTTTTAGGTATGTGTACATTTGTATCTCAGACATAACAATGTAGTCCACCCACAAATTAGTATTCAAACACATATGTACACACATAGCACACATGTGCCAACATGTATGTGGAGACAGTGTAGCTACCCCTGCACAAGGTATAAGTACTCACATGCAGCAGACTCATAGACAAACCTAGGGATTCAACATACCAGTGTCACCATTATGACATTACTGGATAGTTACGCAATGGTTCATACCACAGCAACAAAAATAGTGATTTGACACTGACTCAGATTTTGGGCTATTTGTATACCATATGCTGGGCCAATATCTGACACCAGCCAAGGGGTGGGTTTAGCATGTCAAGATCTAGGAGTAATGCTTACATTTCTATTAGATTTTTTTGCTTTTTCTTTGTGTGATGCACTGTGCTGCACACAGTGTAAGAGCAAATCTCACTTTAAGTTTGTTGTTATGCAGGAAGGCGTTCCTTCCTGCACAAAAACCTTCTCCTCTTCAATGCAGCCATCCTTGCACTATCGTGCAATGGTGGCTGCATTGGCAGACAACATCTAATTTCCACTTGCACATGGGGTACACAGGGTTGAGATGTATCCAAATGTATATGGCGCAAGCCTGGGTTTTGAAAATGACGGTGCGTGATGCTGCCTAATTTTGCAAAGCAGCAAGCCCCATCATTTTCTGTTTGATCTAGCCCTCTATCGTGCGAGAAGGTGAGATTGCAGCCACTTGTACAGCTGCACACATGATGTTCACATACATGCACAATGTGTTGTATGTATTCTTTGTTGTGGCCATTCCTATATGATGCAAATGGTTGTGTGTGAGTTGTTGTGTGTTCACCCTGTATGGGTTGTGTGCCACAGGCTGCAAGCTTTAGGGCAGATTGTTTCTCATTTGGCATGGCTCGGGGCAGCTGCAAGATGTGTTGCAGTTAACTGCAGCAGTTTAGATACATAGGGCCTGATTCTAACTTTGGAGGACGGTGTTAAACCGTCCCAAAAGTGGCGGATATACCACCTACCGTATTACGAGTCCATTATATCCTATGGAACTCGTAATACGGTAGGTGGTATATCCGCCACTTTTGGGACGGTTTAACACCGTCCTCCAAAGTTAGAATCAGGCCCATAGTGATGTGCCATATTTACTTGACTACAGTACAGCCCTGCAATTCCCCCTGCAACTGCACAGATTTGTTCTCCCTGTGCCAACACAGGCATTGTTGCAGCATGATGACAGGGTGCCTGCTTTAAATTGATGATTTGTTCATGTGCAGGGAGGTGTCCCTTCCTACACAAGTGCAAGCTATTTTTGCTGAGATGGCATTTCAATGTGTGCTGCAAGATTCAGCACACATGACTAAAGGCAATGCGAAAATGAGGAAGGGAAGCATTTTGGCCTGAGACACAACCTTGACACCACCCCCGTGGTGGTATTAACTCTGTCCTAGTCTCTGATGTCTATGTTGTGTTAGTACAGGCGCTTTGACTATATGCACTGAGTGTTGTAATGACACAGCCACACTATTTGCACATGCATACCAGGCAATGTGGTGTATATTTACATGGTGGAGTATAGCCATAGTGAGTGGCCTATGTTGACGTTGTGTACATGTTAGAGCACACAGCACAACCGAAGCGTCAGTACATGTGTGGCTTGGGTGGGGATGGTGCGTCTTGATTCAGGGCCTATGGGTCCAGATGCAAACCTTTAGCATGCATTGAGTGTGTCCTATGTGCCTCCCCCTTCTGCCATTAGTGGAGTTCCAGATATCCCCCCCTGCAACTTACCCTGCAATTGTGGTGGTTCCTGGTAATCTGCACTGTCCTGCAATTCCATTGACCAGCTCCTCCGGGATGACCGCTACAACCATCACCTCCAACTCACCCAGGTCCTCCTGGGGTGTGGCACTTCCACCTCCAGTCTGCAATGCTGCCTTATGGTTCCTGGTGAGTTTCTCCTTAGTCATGTGCTTGCAATTGTGCCAGCACTTCTTGACCTCAGTGACAGTCCTCTTCACCTCTGCAACGCTGTTGTTTTTTTCCACTATTTGCTGCCATATTGCGTCTCTCCTACCAACTGGCAATTTGGAGGTGATGAAGAGCTGTTATTCGTGCTCCATCACCTCTCTGACCAAGATGCCATGCTCCTCCTCGCTAAAGCAACACTTGTGCTTTCTCTTCTCCTTCTCTGGGAACTTTTCTGGACCCTCCTGGATGGTAGTTGGGTGACTGGGGTCTCCCTGGAGTCTATCCTGGTCTGATGATTCCATCTTCTTTTGCAATTGCACTCTTTCCTGCTTGTGCGTTTTGTTTTGATGCTAATGCGGTGTAAAAATGGTGCTAACTCTTTTGCAACATGTTTACGTGCTGCAAAATGGCCTAGCGCCACTTTTGCAGCATTAGCATCATTTTTCCTTAAGGCAGGTTGCAATGGTTAACATAATTTGTTTTAAAGCTAGCCATTCCTTAGGGCCATCCTACATCATTTCATAAACATAACCTTTAAAATGATTGTTTTCTGCCGGCGGACCCTTCATTTAAAAGGTGTTGAGGCGAGATCATGAACTTCATCAGTTTGCAATTGATCGGCGGGATGGATAGATCAAACACTTTTATTATAGCCATTCTGCAGGTTCTAATTCCTCAACCATTATAAGCCTTTTTCAGTAATACAACACATATGTTTTTTTTTTTAAATGGACATAAGCAGACAAGATGAACAATATCTACAGTGATGGCACTGCAAAATCTGCATGCCTTTGAACCAGTATGTTTCCATGATGGCAGGTTGGCCAAAGAATGTACAGCACCAAGACGAATAGCCATCAGTTTTCTTTTTAAGTGCACAGAGAAGGTTATGCATAGGTATGCTATTGGCTTCAGATCGTTATAAGACTGCAAAATCATCCAGGCATGTGTGCAACCAATTAGTGCTTGCTTGTCAGTTAAAAGTGAGTTTGTTTTTGCGGCTTTGTTTAATGCTTGACAAAAAGTTGAGTGAGATAAATTCAAATTACATAAATCTATAGTGTTTGTTGCTTCCAATGATGAACACAGGTTTTCCCTATATGTGGATTTGTGATCCATTTCTAGTGACTGCCTTAGGGCATTAATTAACCAGCGACCTCGATTTGATCTCATTGTGTGTCATGATTTAATGGTGGAGTATCTTCTCTTTAAGGTTTGATTCATAAAGCTAAATTCCAGTCTGACCTGTGCAGGTGAAGCGTTCTGAGGGAGACCAAACACATACTTGAATGCCCTGATTTGAAGTTTGTCCAAGAGCGAGAAATCCTTCCCATGCATGACCACACTAGCATATACAATTAATGGCAGACGTTTAGCTGCAATGACAGCCATTAGTGGCCTGAACGAAGGACCGACCACCATCTTGGCTCGGGCACAAAACATGAATATTGATGCGTTCCCTTTCCTTGCAACGTACTTGGGTGACCTTTGAAGGTTAGCTTCTTGTCTATATACAGCACTAAATACTTGTAACTATTGACTTCCTCTAAATTGGTGTCTTCAAGCTTGATCATAAGGGATGGACCAGATTGCTTACAGATGGACATTGTTTTTGTTTTTGTTGTGTTTTGCTATCAGTATGGAAGACTTTGTCTTGCAGTTGTCCTCTGCCTATCCATCAACCCTTTGCACTATGTGAAGAGCAATGATGCCTTAGTGGAACCTGGAGGGCTTGATTCCTTCACTTAGAATGTCGAGGATTAAAGGCTGGGGCATGTCAAATCTGCACGATTTAAAAAATGTGTTTTTCCTGAAAACACATTTAACAATTCATTTATATTACCACGCAGAGCAAACCAAACCTCTTGAGTTTAGACTAAAACTCGTCCTTAAAATGCAAAGCCAGGAATAGTAGAGGATGCAAAATAAAGTTTGAAAAGTCTCAATGTAAAGAGACATCAGTACAAATTCACAAACATATTAACATTTTACTTCTTTCATGGGGAACAAAGCACACAATCCAAAGCGTTGGGCAACTGGGGCAGATGCACCAAAAACGTCCAAAACAAGCAAATTGGTAACCTTGGATTCATAATTTGTTACATTTCAAGTGTAACAAAATAGTCTCAAGTGAAACATACTGGGGCAGATTTACTATCATTTTGCACCAGGGTTGTGTCACAAAAGTAATGCAAATTGGCACAAAATGTTTATTTAGTATATTCTTTTCAGCACAAAACTATCAAGTAGCCCTAAAGTTCTGCAAAGTAGCTCTTTTCATTACTTTTCTTTGCATCACAAGGTTGTACCAATAGGGTACAACCACCCCTGTTTTTTAGACAAAGCCCCGTTTAATAACATTTGTAGACAGGGCTTTGTGGCAAAAAACATATTTTTCAGGTTTGTGTTAAAAAGGCAAAATATTTTCTTTCTTTAAACTTTTCTGCTTTTGCTTGTTAATCCCTGCCCCCGATATACCTCAGTAAAAAAATTGTTGTCCAGAGATTTTCATTTTTGATTTGTGTTTTTGGATCATTAGAAAAGTAACTTAGCTTGGGTAGACATTGCTAATCCGGGCCGGGTTTTTCTGGGCAACATTTTTAGAAATGGTGGATGTGTTGCAGTGATGATGTAATATTCAGGAACCATGAGACCTAAGTATTTCATTTGGTGTCAAAACATAGGTTTTGGGGGTCAATTAGTCTTATGGAGACAGAACATAACTCCTCAGAGCAACCCTTCCACCATTTTCCAAATTGGCGGCTATAATAGAGGAAGAAGAGACATATATTTAAAATTAAACAAATAATGATGGTTTTTAATTCTTTTATATACACACCAAACAATGTTTATGATTTGAATATGAAACAAAATAATGTTTGTCACTGTCTTAGACATATTTTCATAGTTCATTTTATTTATTTGCTTTGGCAATCACTCGTGGTACATTCGCAGAAAGTTGAACATTTGAGAAGAGCATATCAACTGGTGAATCTTTTTATAGTACAGGTTTTGCAAGTACATGTACGTGTAAGTTCTGTGGGTAGACGCTTTAGAAATTGTGTAGGTTTTAACATCCATCAATATGTTTTGAACCAAATTCAGATTGGATCCAAAACATTTACACGTCTTCTGATCAAGAAGTGCGCTCTTTTAATTAGTCCATGCACAGAATTTGATGTTGGTGGAAGGTCCTTGGCAGGACTGATCTCTTGAACTCACTGTACCAAAGATCATCAAATGTGTGATAGTGGGAACTCATTTTCCACACATTCGCAGGTATTTTTATACGTCTCTCAAGTCACATTCTTCTTCTGTCTCAGCAAATCCTTTTAGAAACTTCACAGGTTCAACTGTAAAAGCTCTAAGCTTTGCTCCAATGTTGCTCATAGTGTCATCACAAGTAAGAATATGTGCCTTGATAATGACACTGGGCATCTCTGGGTCAAGTTTCTTGTACAGAATATGAAGCAAGATTAAGGGGGTCATTCTGACCCTGGCGGTCCAGGACCGCCAGGGCCACGGATGACTGAAGCACCGCCAACAGGCTGGCGGTGCTTCATTGCCCATTCCGACCGCCGCTGTAAAGCCGCGGTCGGAAAACCGGGTCCGGCGGTTTCCCGCCGGATTTCCCCCGGCTGGGCGAATCCTCCATGGTGGCGCTGCAAGCAGCGCCGCCATGGGGATTCTGACCCCCTTCCCGCCACCCTGTTTCTGGCGGTTTTTACTGCCAGGAACAGGATGGCGGGAACGGGTGTCCTGGGGCCCCTGGGGGCCCCTGCACTGCTCATGCCACTGGCATGGGAAGTGCAGGGGCCCCCTAACAGGGCCCCAGCCTGCTTTTCACTGTCTGCTATGCAGACAGTGAAAAGCGCGACGGGTGCAACTGCACCCGTCGCACACCTGCAACACCGCTGGCTCCATTTGGAGCCGGCTTCTGTGTTGCAGGCGCCTTTCCCGCTGGGCCGGCGGGCGCTACCTTAGGTAGCGCCCGCCGGCCCAGCGGGAAAGTTAGAATGGCCCCAGCGGTCTTTTGACCGCGGGGCGGCCAAATGGCGGTTCCTGCCTGGCGGGCGGCGACCACCGCCCGCCAATGTCAGAATGAGGGCCTAAGTGTCTTTTCTCACCTGTTCCATTCCATATCCATAACTCTGACAATCCTTGAAGTATGAACATGGCAACAAATCTAAGTAGTACAATAATAACATCTGTGTCAATTGACAGTACAATGACTCGATTGGAACCATTTTGAACAGCCCACTCAAATTGTGGTACAACACAAAGGTCAGCTTCCTCCAATTGAACCTTACCTCTCTGTCTTTCACCACAAAATGTCTTGGCATGCATTTTCTGTAGAGGCATAGTTTTTCCACCTCTAGTTTCTTCACTTTTTCCAAATACCAGGACCCATATCTCAGGTAGTTTATGCAATCAAATTGGCAAAAAAACAGTAATCTGTGACTCCACAGTTTTCATGTGCAGCTCTCAATCACCTTTCCGATCAGGATGTACCAAGTTTTTTTACTGGAGCTATCATGTGTAAAACATTTCCCCAGAACTTACAAAGTTCTGATTTTTCTTCACATTCATTGACAAACTCTATGAACTTGGTTTTCAGGTTTTCTGATTTTCAAGTGGGCATATTGACATTGCCTGTCTTTGCATCATGTATTTTGAATGAAGTGCACCCTGTAATTTGTTCACTTCTGAGATAAGATATGCACACCCTAATTTGTCATCCTTATTCCAGAAAGCATTCCAACGCAATGTTTCTTTAGCCTCAGATATGATGAGCATACCTTGTAAGAAACAGACATAATGATTTCCGCTCAATACTGACTGACAGTTTTGCTTCCAGAGATTTCAGCCTCAATAAGTGCATCATCTATGCTACCACATCCAGTGGAATAACTTCCTGCACACCACAGCACAACGTTTGTCATGTGGAAAATGCCCATCATTGGATAAAGATCATCAAATTCTACTGGATTGCTCATAAAAATATTAGGTACAATACATAAAACACCTTCATCACAGAAAAATGGCAGGTTAGGGTGGTCTTCAAGCTGAGCACACACATTTTAGATATGTTCTTAGCGCTGTGTATACTGTTGGGTAGTTTGTGACTGGAGATGAAATTACTGGTAAAAACCCAACCTTCTTGAGTGGAATGGTATTCTGGGAGATCAGAGCATGAATTCCAACCCATGGAGGAACTGGTTTTTCTTCATCCCTCAGTCTGCACCGAATGAGTGATATGATAAATTTAATTAAAACTACTTTGTGGACCGCAGCAACAGGTAGAAGATCCATGTACCCAGCCACTTTGAAACTTTCTGGTAGACTGGGACACGTTGATGGCTTGCAGTGATTTTGCACACGTTGGCAAGGCAGTTGGGTTATATGTTTGCAGCTTTGTTTGTTTATGACATTAGCTGTCACAGCTTGTTTTCCAGCAGCTACTTCATTGGTACAGTCTTGAAAAAGAACCATGGCAGTACCATGTGTGCTGGATGTTCCAGACAAAGAATAGCTGTCTTCAAAATCAAAATTATCAAGAACAGCAATTGTAAATCATTTCCTGGTAAAGTGATTCAGAAGTGGTGTGCTAAGGAATTCACAAGGTTTTACAAAACGAGCTGCTAGCGGGTTCCTGCTCATTGCTATGTCATCATAACTTGTTGATACACCAATCCTATTCATTGAACTGATTAGCTCTCTACTTTTGAACTTGTCATAGATTGCTTTGGCAGTCATCATGTGTAGCAGAGTTTTCTTTTTGCAATGTTGTATTCACAAAACATGATTTGGAAAGGACAGTACATTTGCACAGCATAAGCCTGACGGTTCATGGTATTGCCTTCCATGTCTTTGCTTATATCTTCAAAGCAATCATCAATCTTGTTGGCTTCTGTACCAAACTAAAGAACTTTTAGCTTGATGTTAAACAATGATGTAAAACATGTTAAGACAACATCAATCATTCTTGCTTGTTGACTCCCATGAATTGTGGAGCTCTGGGGCATCACAAAATGTGTTATTAAGGCTATAATCGAAATCTTTTAGGACATTTTTAAAAGGGATCCTGCTGATTTTACTGTATCCTGTGATCTTACTTTTAACCCCTTCACTGCCAGGCCTTTTCCCCTCAGATGCCGAGCCATTTTTGACTATTTGGTGCAGTTCACGCCAAGGCCCTCATAACTTTTTGTTCACATAAGCTACCCACCCACAAATTGCATTCTTTTTTCCAACATCCTAGGGATTCTAGAGATATCCTAAGGGATTGTGCTTTCCCCTGGAGGAGACCAAGAAACTAGCCAAAATACAGCTATTTTGTTTGTTTTTTAAATGGGAAAAAGGGCTGCAAAAGAAAGCTTGTGTTTTTTTCCCTGAAAACGGCATCAACAAAAGGTTTATAGGCTAAACTCACCATCTTCCCAGCTTTCAGCAACATGTAGACTTGTATCAGAAAACTACATTTTTCAACACAATTTTGGCATTTTACTGGGACATACCACATTTTTACTATTTTTTGTGCTTTCAGCCTCCTTCCAGTTAGTGACAGAAATGAGTGTAAATCCAATGCTGGATCCCAAATAGCTAAACATTTCTGAAAAGTAGACACAATTCTTAATTCAGCAAGGGATCATTTGTGTAGATCTTTCAAGGTTTTCCTACAGAAGGTAACAGCTAAAATAAAAAAACAATATTGAAATTGAGGTAAAAAAAGAGCCATTTCTATCCACGTTTTCTTCTATAACTTTTTCCAGGTATGGGAGATGTTTGAAAGAAATATACTGGTACATCTGCTGGACTCTTCTGGTTGTGGGGATATATAGGGCTTGTAGGTTCACCAAGAACCCTAGGTACTCAGAGCCAATAAAGGAGCTACACCTTGCAATAGGTTTTCATTCTATGCCGGGTATACAGCAATTCATTTGATGAAATATAAAGAGTGAAAAATAGGTATCAAGGAAACCTTTGTATTTCCAAAATGGGCAAAAGATAAGGTGTTGAGAAGCTGTGGTTATTTGCACATCTCTGAATTCCGGGGTCCCCATATTAGCATGTGAATTGCAGGGCATTTCTCAAATAAATGTCTTTTTACACACTGTCTTACATTTGGAAGGAAAACATGTAGAGAAAGACAAGGGGCAATAATGCTTGTTCTTCTATTCTGTGTTCCCAGAAGTCTCCCGATAAAAATGGTACCTCACTTGTGTGGGTTGGCCTAATGCCTGCGGCAGAAAATGCAACATGGGCACATCAAATTTTTATGTTGAAATCTGACGTGTTTTTTGGCCTAGCTGTGGATTTTGGCCTCTAGTTCAGTTAGCACCTAGGGAAACCTACCAAACCTGTGCATTTTTTAAAACTAGATACCTAGGGGAATCCAGGATGAGGCGACTTGTGGGGCTCTCATTAGCTTCTGTTACCCAGTATCCTTTCCAAACCTCAACATTTGGCAAAAAAACACTTTTTCCTCACATTTCGGTGATAGAACGTTCTGGAATCCGAGAGGAACCACAAATTGCCTTCCACCCAGCATTTCCCCAAGTCTCCTGATGAAAATGGTACCTCACTTGTGTGGGTAGGCCTAGTTACTGCAACAGGAAATGCCCCAAAACACAACGTGGACACATCACATTTTCCACAAAACTTTTTTACCTGTATTTTTCAAAGTGCCCAGCTGTGGATTTTGGCCTCTAGCTCAGCCAGCACCTAGCTAAACGTAGCAAACCTATGCATTTTTTAGGCGACTTGTGGGGCTCTCATTAGCTTCTGTTACTCAGTATCCTTTCCAAACCTAAAAATTTGACCAAAAAAACACTTTTTCCTCACATTTCAGTGATAGAAAGTTCTGGAAACTGAGAGGAGCCACAAATTTCCTTCCACCCAGCATTGCCCCAAGTCTCCTGATAAAAATGGTACCTCACTTGTTTAGGCAAGCCTAGTGCCCGCGACAGGAAATGCCCCAAAACACTACATGGACACATCAAAATTATCAGATACAAAACTACCTGTTTTGCAGGAAGGTACCTGCATTTTTTATCCTGGGCTCAGCAGCCATCTAGTGAAACCTACCAAACCCAGACATTTATTTGGGGTGGGGGTATGGCCATCTCCTCAACCTCTGTTGTTGAAAAAAGAAATTCCCTGTTCTCTGGTGGGATTTCTGCCCCCCTTCAGAGCAGATGGGCATTACAAAAATAGGCTGATCTGCTCCCAAGGGGGGCAAAAATGGGCAACAGTAATGTGCCCTCATGGGGAGCGACTCTTGCCCAAGGGGCTGCCCCCCCCAAACAAAACACACACCAATCCCTGGTGCCTCAGTGGTTTCGGCCCCCCCCCCGGGCAGATTGGCCTAATAGAAATAAGCCGATTTGCCCTCAGTGGGGGAGAAATGGCCTAAAATAAATTTGTCCTCCAGGGAGCGATCCTTGCCTAAGGGGTCGTTCCCCTTGCATGAAATTGACGTGACAAAAAAAATCCCTGGTGTCTAGTGGTTTCTGCCCCCCTTGAGGGCAGATTGGCCTAATAAAAATAGAAAAGGCCTAATTAAAAAATGCAGCCCTTGGGGAGTGGCCTTTTCCCAAGGGGCCCACTACCCTTATTTGTTTACATCATGTAAACAATATCCCTGGTGTCTAGTGGGCACCCCTGCAGCCCGATTGCTATGCGATCAGGCTGCAGGAATGCTCCCAAAGACATGAAAGGAAAGGAAAGGTCTTTCCTTTCCTTTCATATCTCTCTGCCCACCCCCACCCCCCAATCAGAAGAGAAATGCAAGCATTTCTTTTCCGATTGTGCTGGAAGCTGAGCTTCCAGTGCAATGGGACAGCCTCTGATGAGGTCATCAGACGTCACTGGAGCTAATTTACCTATAAGTCCCTTGTACAGTGATATTCCATATGCCTAGGGCCTGTAAATTAAATGCTACTAGTGGGCCTGCAGCTTGTGCCACCCACAGAAGTAGCCTTTCAAACCTGTTTCAGGCCTCCCATTGCAGGGCCTATGTGCACAGTTTGATGCCACATTGGCTTGGAATCTAAAATTACTTGCCAAGCCTAGAACTCATAGTCACCCCTAAAGTAGGCCCTAGGTGGCTGAATGGGCAGGGTGATGTGCAGGTTATAGGTAGGACATGTGCCTTCATTGTGTGACATGTCCTTGTAGTGACAAACAGACTATTTGATTTCTCACTGCTGTGATTGGAGCCCCTCTCATAGGTTTGCATTAGGAATTCCCTTATATATGAATAAGTGGTAATTTCTCTATGAAGAGTAGCATGGGCATGTTTAGTAGGTCTGGAATGATAGTGAGAAATCCTGCTTATTGGTGTGGGTCGATTCTTCATCACTATTGTGGAAATGCCACTTTTAGAAAGTGGACATTTCACTGTGCTTATGACTCTTGTGCTTTGCAGCCTGACTTCAATCCACGTCTGGGGTAGAGCGACATTCTGCATACTTTCCAGACAGCCATCATACAGGGAGAGTGGAGGTGTAACAGGAATACATCTACATACTTAATGGTCTTCCTGGGCTTGGGAATTAGAGGCGGGACACTTGCATTTGTATAGGCTGTGTCATGCCCTCACACATAGGGCTTGTTTACTCCCTACTGATGTCTGGAGCCATGGCAGGGGTTGAGAGGGGGTGTTGTGTACTTCTAAAGTTCCTTTGAAGTGCCCCCTAGATCAAAGACATTTTGAGTATAAGTACAGGGACTGTAGTCCCACGTTTTTAGACACTGCGTGGACTTGTACCCAGATGCTGCTGGAAGAAAATGCCATGCTAAGAGGAACTGCTATTAGGACTGTCCTGCTGTTGTGTTGACCTATGGCCTGCTAGGTTATAAGAAGGACTGCCACCTTATTCTATGTGCTGCTGCTGGTTCCTTGTTTCTGTGATCCCATTTGTACTCCAGGGGCTGGTAGCTGCTTCCCCCTACCTCTTTTTCTCCCCTGTTGGTCCCAATCTGGGCCAAAAGAGGAGTTGTGGTGGGCACTTCGAGTTTTGCTGCCTTGACTGGTTACAGGGGCGTAGCATGAGGTGAGCACTACTCCTCACCTTCGGGAAGCGCATGGTGAGCGCCATTGTTTTTTTCTTGTGATTGTGTGCCATTTTTTGTGGTGCCGCAGAGAGTGCTGAGTTGTCACCCCCTGCGAGGAGTGGCCAGGGGGAGGGACGAGTATTGCATTGGCTGCAGGCAGTATGCACAGACAAAGTGCACATTACCTGGTGCCCTCGGGGCACAATCAGACACCTCTTTCAATGTTGGGGTATTCCGGGGTGGCCAGTGTGTGCAGATTCCAGCTGCTGCTTCGGGTGAACAGACCGGTTCAGTCACCATGATCAAGGAAAACCCTCAGCACTGAGAAGTAGGTGATGAGCCATGCAGAGGGGGCAGCTGTCCCCTAAAGAGGAGACCGCTCCCAGGATCCACCCAGGCTCACCTCAGAGATGGGTATTTCGTTCCTTGAGGCAGCTGCACTGCGCACTTGTGGCAACTGCTGTGGGGCCATCTTTGGGGACAATGGATCCTATGAGGTCTCTGGAGAAGCCCCGGACCTGCTGCAACTTCAAGGCGGCTTCCTGTGTTGAGAAGCTGCTTTGGTTAGCGGCTGCTCTATGCACTAGCGGGTAGCTGCCTTTGATCTTTTAATGCAGGAGACCCAGAGTGGTCGTCCCGCTAATCCCTGCAGTTGGTGCCTCCCCACGAGATAAATCATACCTTGGGTGCACTTGGTCCTTGGATTGGTAGCATCATGGGGAGAGTCCTTGATGGCAGCCTCCCTCACTTACAAACTTGCCACATACAGAGAACTGCCTGGATTACCGTTACCCATGTAGCAGGTGTGCAGTTGTTCCTGTAACCTATGTTTGTTGGTAAATTACTGTAAAATCTGTAATACTAGCCCACGAGCATTGACTGTTATAGTGACAGATGTATTTTTCTCTATTATCTGCTGTATTTTCGTGCTCTGGGATTGATGTATGCCGTATTTCTTCTGACAAGAGCACAAGAGATAAGCCTGACTGCTCTGGCCAAGCTATCAAGGGGGTGAGCAGGGGTTATCTTGGGTGGGTAGTTCCCTTACCCTGACTAGAGTGGTGGGTTCTGCCTGGCTTAGATGCGTACCTTAGCCAACCAGAAACCCCATTGCTAACACGGATTAATACTGTTTCATCAATGTTTACCATTATTTCTCTGATCTCACTGAGTGTGAACCCGTAGCCAGCACTCGAGTGACTTTTGAACTTTACTTGCTTTTTCAAACAGTACAAACTTAGCTGAAGGCTGGTGGTTATGTTACTGCTGAGAGCTCATTGTACATTGATTTTTTTTAACGTAAGCATGCATGCAGTTCGGGTAGGCATACAAATCGGGTGCAAATAGATTCACCTTCGCAGTTTAGATCAGCTACTCAGCTGAAAACTTCATCTTGGAAGAAACAAGCTGCAGATAAAAAACATTTTGACCTTTGAAGCTCACATACTCTGTACTTTGTTCTTTCTTCAATCCCTTTGGCCCTTGTTCTGGCTAAACCACAGATAACACATTGAAGATCCTCTGCTTTCTGATAAATTGTTGGAGGTGGACGAGTGGTAGCCACCATCTTCTAAGTGAATGGGCATTGGGTCTGGTTGTCTTCAATTTCTATGAAGACTCAGATTCTTGTTCTAATTCACTGGTTTCTGCTATTTTTACTGATTTTTGCCAGGTTTTTCTCCATTATATATGACTTGTAGCACTGGTTGGTAAAATGATCAAATATTTGATACTCTTCACCCATCGCTTTCAATCTTAAGTGAACTTCGTTTTGCCATATTTCTGCATCCTCTTGAACTCTCTTCTGCCCAGTTGCAGTTGAAGTTAGCTTTTCTGATTAGTTTGGCATATGACACATTTTTCCTTATTGGATAGGTCCTCAGGTTTTGTAGTTAGCAACACTCTGCCAGGAAGTAAAGATCCTCTGCTACCAACAGCTTTGCTCGTGTCTACAAATTTAAATCAACAGAATACCTGAAAGAAAAACAGTATTAAAATAAATTACCAATATGATGGCTAAAACACATCATTATATGCCGCCATTTTGGAAACTGGCAGATGGGTTGCTCTGAGGAGTTATTTTCTGTCTATAAGACTACTTGACTCCCAAAACCTATGTTTTGGCACCAAAATGAAGTATATAGGTCTCATGGTTCCTGAAATATTGCATCATCACTGCAACACATCCGCCATTTTTAAAAAATAACGTCCAGAAAAAAATGGTCCAGATTAGCAATGTCTACCCAAGCTAAATTACTTCTCTAATGATACAAAAATACAAATCAAATATGAAAATCTCTGGGCAACATTTTTTTCACTGAGGTATAACAAGGGGCCAGGACTATCTGTGCTATACTGTACAACAGGCATCCAAAGTTGGAAATGTTTTAAAGTTTGCCTAACCATATTATTTTGTACTAGAAGGAATCTCTTCCAGTGCAACACCTATCCTAGACACCATGTACACAGCTTTGCACTATGGGGCATATGTGTGTTTGTGTGTGTGGTCCTAGGCAGCCTGATTTTGCTCAAGCGCTAGGGAACAACAGCGCCATATTATAATAAATACTTAATATTTTGCTGTCTTGTTCTCTCGGGCAATAGTGCCGCAACTTTTGTTGCCACGCTAAATTGTGTGTAAAGTTTTTTAATTTGCTCTACAATGTTTTAGCCTTGTTTGCTGACTATGTCCAACCCTTTAGAACACTGTAGACCTTCCCCATGAAGAATCAGTGTCTCTAATGTCTGTTTCGGAAAGACTTTTTAGCAAGTCCCATCTCTGTCTGAAAGAGGGACCTAGCCTGACAATGACAGAGCTAACAGAATTCGGCTCAACCTGCAATTATACACATCTCAAATGTGGACTTACTACATTTAGTTCTACAACAGGGCATTATTAAGTGCCTTCCCAGGATGCCACTATCAGTGGCCTCATGATTAGTGAGCTTGTGTTTGAATTGATAGGGGCTGAAGGGGATAGCAAACTTATCACATCACTAAAGAACAACAATTCTTGTACTGGGCCAACCTGGCCTATGGATGTAGACACCTGGTATCAATTCCCAAACAAAATGTCTGCCTCACTTACAGCCACTGGAACTTCCTACAACCTATCTCTGTCATCTTCTAGTCTAATAAGAGCTCTAAACTATCTCTCAGGCAGCATGTTTGAGATCTTTAAAAAAATACTAAATCACTTTTGTGTACCATGGCATTAGAAAACATACTGTAAACACTTTTTGTGAATTTGGACTGTTGCGTGGTCTATGCAGAATGAGATTGCAGGTGAGTAAATTGCGCTTGCTAATGCCTACTGTATTGTTTTAAAATGTGGACCAATGCATCCAAAGGGATTGCTTGTCCAAGGAAGATGAGGTACTTGTTAATGTACTTTTTAAAGATTTACCCTACACTTTATAAATATTGTACGCAAAGCAATAATTGAGGAAACTAATGTTGCTTCACATTTGTTGCTTCACATTTGTTTATAGCGACAGAATCACTTGATGAAATTTTATTGCATTCACCTGTGTATTTTTTGTGAGTTTGTGGTGAAAATTCATTACGTCTCAATTTTGCACTGTGTCAGCGTGGATATAAGCATTGTTGTGTTGGAGAATGGTAATACAGCAACACAAAGTTTTAGTGGGTGTTGATTACACAATTGTCCTGTAAACAGTACATGTGAGTAGATGGGCTGTTCTCAATTGCAGCGACCAATCAGACAACATTGGATTATTGCGGTGGAACATAAATACACTACTTGATGGGATGAATCCGGGATGTGTTCATGCCTCTTCTCCTTTAAAGGCAACCCCTCAGCCTAGATTTACTAAGGTTTGCTTGCATGCAGAGGGCTGGTGTGCAATTTGTTGCTGCGCCCGCGTTAATGGCAAGTAAATCAACGCAGTGTTTTGTGTCGCTTTGCACAAAGCGAATGACTTGACAAAACATAGTAAATAACCTCGTTCGTGTAAAAACGAATGCATCTTTGTTTGCAATAGCTTTGCATTCTTCATTAATATTGCTGTATTCTGTCACCAAATAAACTGACTGGTGGTAAGACACATCAGCCTGAACTCACCCCTTTCTACATTTACTTTCTCTGGATGGTCATATTTTAAAATAAAAGCCAACAAGGGAATCAACGAAAGAGAATTTAATTAATTTCTATTTAGCCCTTCATCAGGAGACAAAATGGTATTTCTACCTGAAAAGATACAGTTCAGAATTTAAAGGTACTTTCTTTTTTATTAAAAAAATAAACATATTTTTCACAAGTAGAAATATAAACAAATATGTATTTCACTATGTTTTGCAAAATGTGATTAAACCTACATTACATGGTTTGTATTATATTGAATCAGCTTTTTGTCAAGAGGGCAAATATGGAAGAAATCATTGCTTCGGCATGTAAATTTCTTTGTTAATCATTGGAGAGGGTTTTTGTACCCAGAGATAAACTGAAATTATTGAAGAGCAATGTCTCCAAATGATATTTCCCGTTCTAATATTTCTGCAGTTTTTTCTCCCGTGCGTCATTTCCAGTAAATCCTCGTCGTGGCAAGGTCTCTATCGCCTCGCCTTAAACGATAAGGGCATAAAACTTATTTAAAAGCAGTTTGGAAAGTGAGTTCATGGTGTCATCGGGAGGGCGCAGCGCGTAAATACTGGCGTGGCGCTTTATTTCAATTGGTGCTGTATTCATGTGTTTTTTCTGCTTTCCTCAGGCCTAAGCATTCTGAAGCGCCGGTAGGCCTCAAGATATGTGGCGGTGTCACTGCTAAATGTGGCTTCTGCTGTCTGGGATAATTTAGTACATTTATTCCATAATAATTTCCACGGAATTCTATTATCGCCCTTTGTTCTTGGAGGGTTTGAATCGTCGCGTTTCCATACACTGAGCAAGTCCAGAGTGTCTGCATTTTTAATTAGTCTTCTTTCGACAAAATATCCGCTTTTCACCACTAATAGAGACTGAGGATCATTTCTCTCGTGTTTAAATAACTGCTTGGTGTAGTATAAAATTGTTAGAGACATGATGCAGATCAAGATGCTGGCTTGAAGTGGAGACAGGGAACAAGCAGTGCAATAATAAGCAGATTTTAATGATTTACAATAAATCAGCATTTTTGCCCTGTCAGTGAGATTGAGGAGGCCGGCAGCTCTTCACATGTCGGCCTAGCAAATGTCTTCCTGATGAATCATGTGCTCTGAATCACTGATCACAACATTTCAAACAGCACATCCAAATAATGAGGGGAGAGTGTAGGCAGCACGTGCGTGGCGGGCGCGGGAAGGCGGAAAAGTGCGTGTTTTGGTGGTGAGCAATGCACCCCTTGCGATATTACTGTCTACTTGAGGGCAGGCAAATTGAATGAATATACATGATCAGTTTAACTGTTAATGTCTTGTCACAATGTTTCTTTGATGTATTTTATTCGGGTGCACTTGAGAGGTGAATAAAATCTCGTCATAAAATATAGTGTTCCAAAGAATGGCACATACATACAGTGGCGGGCAGCACAAACTAAAGTGGTGGGGTGAGTGGGGGAGTCATAGGGGGAGCGCGGGGGGGGGCTAACAATAAAAAAAATAAAACATTTACCTGGTGTTGCCGGCTGCCTTGTGCTCCCCTGATTCCTAGTCCCTAGGACAGCATCAGAGACTCCCTGTGCTGCTCTCATGCTATTACAAAGCATGAGTGCAGCGTAGGGATTGTCCTGAGTGGGCTGGTTTACCGCTCGCTTAGGCACAGGGAGTCTGTGCTGTTTCTCCAACCCAGCTGTGCAATACAGCTGGGTTGGAGAAACCTAACTGCAGATGTCTGTTTGGCCGGCCTAGAACGGCCGGCCAAACTGACTTGCTCACTTAAGTGCACACCACTACTCCACTCCTCCTCCACCATCCCATGGCCCGGCCCTTCCCTGCACATGCTGGCTCAGCCAGCAGCTGAAAAATAAAACAGTAATAAAATATTGCTTTCTTTTTCAGCTGCTGGCTCTGGGCCTATGGGGCGACGGAGGAGCCGCCGCTGCCTACATAATACTGGAAACATTCACTGGGAAATACCATCCTGTGATTATTTCTCTTGAAATGCTCCATTTGTTTCAGACACCGTCCTCTAAGCAGAAGCAAACATTTCATTCAAAGGTGAAAACTAACCAAAGATTTATTAGCATGCCCAATAGCAAATAGATGGCCACACGAGAAATAGGCCAATGGGGTATCAATATCACTAAACGAGCTTAGCACTGCCTGCGAGGTCAAAGGGTCATGAGGACAGTTACATGCAGCTACCAGATGTTCAGGAAAAAGAGGTTGCATTCTCTGCTGATCTGCTAATGGACGATGTAACATGGCAGCCCCGCCCAGTGTAATGTTGAACCTTCTCGTCATAGGTCAGACAAGAATGAAATGAATATTTAGCATTCTAGTTCTCCAATACCAACGCTATGGTTGTGTGCTGGCAACAGACCTGCGTGAAATTTTAATTTTGCCATCAGAATTCACGAAAGACCGACATTTCTCAAAAGTTTGCTTTACTCAGTTTCACATAATGTTTTCAAGTGTGTGCACACATTGTCTAAAAAGTCTTGGGAGACAGTTGGTCGTTAGTTTTGCTAATGTCTTGCAGAGAAACATGTTCTGCTTAAACCAGTCTTGTGCGTTTATCCTGTAATATTTTTTTCAGCAAAGTGCGTACTCACTTATGCAAGATAACATCAAACCACATTTCGCACTGAAAGCATAATTGTGTGTCATTTCTAAAAAAAATCCTGGAATTTCATGAAATATCACTAAAAAAGATGTACTTTGCACAACTCCCATTTTGACTTTGTCTAAATGTACTGCTTTCGAAATCCACCCAATTAAAGATCCACAATAGTAACAATAGCTATAAGGTTAGAATAAGTATTAATTACAACAAAAACAATCATATAAATAGCCTTTTAACCTTTAATAACCAGTATTACCCTTGCCCAATATCTGTTAGTTTATTTAAATCAGAAAAAGAAATTCTGATATGATGCTAGGTTTGAAAATATGTCTTTGAAACAGTTGCATCAATACACTGAGCATTTGTACTAGCTATTTTAATAGAACTGATTAAACATTCAGGCCCATATTTACCTTGCAGAGCTTCATAAATTTGAAGTAAAGCAATGCAGCAAAAATTGCAGTTTTGCGTTACCATGCAATTCCCATGGATTTTGATGCATTCCCACAATTACAAGAACAGACCTGCCAACACCGGAAATCCTGGATAATGTATCAAGGTTCAAAGTGGATGAATCGTGCAGCAGTACCACAGAGGAACAATCATGAAATAAGGCATCCATTCTGTATGTGTACCCTAATTTACCTTTGTGTTCTTGAAAAACAGTTGGTAATACCAGCCTACCGGCTAACAGTGAAGCTGATGTCTATCTTCAGATATTGCTGGGTATGTCTGCAAAAATCTTGACACCCTTTGATTGTTCAGCTAAGGGTTCACTGTTTCTTATGGTAGAGTATTGCTCTCATTTCAGGAACATACTAAAAGGGAACTTACGTCTTTGGTAAAACTAACTAGTGGGTGTTCTGGAGCTGTCTTTGCCTGTGGCTATAAACATTGCTATGTTGTTCTTGAAGAATCTCCGACCAGATACAAC
Organism: Pleurodeles waltl; assembly: GCF_031143425.1. Lineage (NCBI taxonomy): Eukaryota > Metazoa > Chordata > Amphibia > Caudata > Salamandridae > Pleurodeles > Pleurodeles waltl. The sequence continues at coordinate 397,056,248 of NC_090451.1, forward strand.
CTTGTCACATTTATTTTAGTTAATCCCAGTTAAAGGAAGATATAACCCACTTTATACTAAACCGATTGACCTTCTATACCGTCTGATAAATATGTGTGAAACGTTACCATCTGACAAATATGTTCACCTTACCGTTGCTCTTACTGGTGATTTTATTTTAGCAAAGAAGATGGTGATGCAGAATTTGCTTCTTATAATAATTTCCTCCCCGAGTTTCACCAGTGCAGATCCATCTCCAGGGGCAAACGGCTTTGGGCTGAGATCATAAGCCTGCAACTCAGGCCTCTGCAAAGTAGAATGTCATCAGATCGGCCAGGATATATCACTCATATTTCTCTTTCTTGCTGCATTGCTATCATTAAACACACTTGGGTCAATGGATTGTTTGTTGACCATGTCTGTGAATATTCAATAATTCACAAGTTTGATAGTGATCGTGCATCACAGCAAGCTGTCCTGTCAGGGGGTAGGAGTCCATAATAGCTACAAATGATATTGGAACTATATACAACATTCCTAACCATGCTGTAATTAAGTGGACATAGGGCAACCTCGCTAAAATATTAAATCGAACCAATAATGTTATTACAACAATACTTCAGGATAACATCCGTTGTGTGCTATCATCATGGGATTAAATCTGCACCACCCTCAGCAAACTAGTCTGTAAAATAAACCAGCACAATAGAGATTTGCCAGCTGATTTCATTATGCACCATTCCTCAGCGCTCTGTGCCATAATCAAATCCTGAAATTTGATAAACTGCAGAACAGTTTAATATTTGGCAAAAAGACATATAAATCCACTGTGAGGGATTCAACAATAGCTTATAATAATAAACAAAAACGGGGCCCTATTTACCACATGTAAGAAAAATACACTAAGGGGCATATTTATACTCCGTTTGCGCCAAATGTGCGCAATCGGCGCAAACCCTGCCCCATATTTATACTTTGACGTCCGACCCCGCGGGCGTCAGAATCCCGCCATGTGCGCCATTTTTTAGAAGGGGGAACCAGCCTTGCGTTAATTATATGCAAGGTAGGCGTTCCCTTCCAAAAAATGACTTTAAGACCTGTGCCCCTTATTTATACTCTGGTGTCATTTCGACGCACAGGAGGGGGTGGGCTTTAAAAAACGGTGCACAGCCTGATGGGCGCGGTTTTTTAACGCCTGGGTCAGGGGAGGCGTTAAGGGACCTGTGGGCTCAGAAGGAGCCTAGATGTGCCCTCCCCTGCCCCCAGGGTACCCACCTGCCACCCTTGCCCACCCCAGGAGGACACCCAAGGATGGAGGGACCCATCCCAGGGAAGGAAAGGTAAGTTCGGGTAAGTATTTTTTTCCGATTTTGTTTGTGGCATAGGGGGCCCTGATTTGGGCCCCCCTACATGCCACTATGCCCAATGACCATGCCCAGGGGACATAAGTCCCCTGGGCATGGCCATTGGGCAAGGGGGCATGACTCCTGTCTTTGCTAAGACAGGAGTCATGTTAATGGAGGCTGGGCGTAAAAAAAAATGGCGCAAATCCGGTTTGAGGCCTGAATTTTGCCTCAGACCTGACTTGCACCGTTTTTTGACGCACAACCCCCATTTTCCCATACGCCGGCGCTGCCTGGTGTGAGTCATTTTTTTTTACGCACACCAGTCCGCAAAAATGTCCGGCTAACGTCATTCTATTAATAAGGCGCCCGCATGGCGCGTTGGAATGGCGTTAGCCGGCGGTAACATTTTTGACACACAACTGTGTTGGCGCAGTTGTGCGTCAAAAAGTATAAATATGGGCCTAAGGCTTTTTTGGAATGTGGTTACTGAGATTGGCCAAGCAAAATCATCCAATCCGATATTGCTATAACTGACCTTGGTTGTCATGTCCCGCTCACCGATCTTTAAGGGTGCAGTACTTACCCAACTGTGAATACTTTTCCGTGTGATTTGGCTCTGTGATTGACAATCCTGATCCCTAAAACCCAATCCTTAAGTCCAATATCTCATTCTGGGCCCAACAGCTGAGACAATACTTAATCATGTCCTGTTGATTGGAGATATTCCCATCTCATGAAGAACACTAATTATTGCCTAGAATAAAGGACCTAGCAATGAAGCAAAAAAAAAAACAGGGATTTATTCTGTCAGAAATCAAAAGCACAGTATTGCACTCTATTGAGGGCTGGGTACAAATAAAATATATTACTAACTTGATGGCGGTGACGTTAGATTCCTAAACCACATCAGCAAATGCATTTCAGGCTTTGAATGTGATCACTAACAAGGAATTGTGCCTGAATAAAGACACAGTTTCCTCTTGTTTAATCGAGTTCAGTCGTTTTATGGTTGATTGGAAGAGACTCTGATCCAATATGCATGCCCTGAATATTGACCATACGCTGTTGTATGTTGTACAAAAGTTACATGAATTCACCTCGGTGCAAATACAGATTGGCAACCTTTTGGAATTTATCAGTCAGTTACCAACTATTTCAAGTGGGACTGCATCTTGGCCCCTACACCTTTTAGTATGTACCTGGCCAACCTATTGCTCCTAGCTAATAACTTCAATTGTCACCTATACACATTTGCAGCAAAAATACCAATCAAGGATTATGTCGATTAATTAGGGCTAGTATAGTAGATAAGACAGCTGTTGAGCCTTAGAGTTTTCTGGACTTCATTTCTCAATAGTGCAGGAAAATAGGTTTAGGATGAACTTAACAAAAATCATGATTTTTGAAAGGCCTTTCTAACAGTTTAGCAGGTATGTTGAAGGTAGACCTCTGAAAACTACCCAACTTAGGATCCGTTGGGTAACTTCTATTGTAGTGTGGTTAGTTTTACGTATTCATTGCGCTTTAGCTTCAGGCTTTAGGCCTTTGCGCACTTTGCCCTGAATATATTTTATTCATTTGCTGAAAGCTTAGAGCCTCTGTGCACTTTGCTCTACATGCTTTTTATTAGGCTTCGTACTGTTATTTTTCAAATAGCCAGTTCTACGGTGTTGTTTTTTATTCATATCACACTGTTTTGCCTACTTCAGCACTGGAGTTCTCCATAACATATTTACTCTGTGCTTCAGTCAAGGATACAGTCTGGTACATTGCCGATAGACGTGGTAAGAGTTTAGACTTGGCATTCCTGCGTAGGGACATTTTGTGATCACGATGACATGTTAGTTATAAAATCACTTCCTTGTCCCAATACACGCAAGAGGGAGATTCCGACCAGGGAACCACAACTAGACGCTGACTGCCTCGTTGCAGACGCTGAACCAAGATCACAGGTCTTTGCTCAGGTATGAGGGCTGATGTTTCCACAGTGATTCTAATAGGCAAGCTAGAAGCTTAACATGCTGTGCTCTAAACAGAACAAGCAGAGGGAGAGTAGAAACTGTTAGACAATATGATAGCTTTGTTCTTATGTTTTACTCTCCTGGTGACTATTTCAATCCTACTGTGTTGTATCGTTCTGGTTCTTGTGGCTCACGCCTTAATATCTAAAATACAGTTGTTTTATTAAAACATAATATAAAACTTATACTGTCTTTGTCATTTGTATATGAGATCATATTGGAAATAAGAGAGTTGGTTTGGATCTGAGTAACCACGACTTCCCTGAGAAGTTCCAAAGATGTCATGCGCTCGGCTGCCAAATCATTCCTTCCACATGGGAGAAATGAGGCACTGCTAGTTAGCCGGAGCAAAAACCGGATTTAGGGTGACAGAGTTCTTTACACGTGGGTCAGACTCAGTCCCCCACACCGTTATAGATCCTGCTACCTAGGAATCCAGTAGTCTCATTTAGAATAATGAGAGCCCACGCGACACTATGTCCTCGTGACTCTCCCGGTCTCTCCGAGTGGCCTAGCTAAAAAAACAGAAAACACAATGCCAAAAGTGGGGTAAAAACGTTTTTGATAATACAGTTTCTTATTCTATGGGTCTAAACGTTTTTATTGCTAAGATTGTCCTTGTTTTCCATTACTGCTTATTATTCATTACATTTATAACAGAAGAATTAGTGCTGGCCTGGAACGCGTTGAGGGGTTTAACTTGAGGAGCCATTTTAGGATTAGACAGATTACCTCATGCAATATTGTGCTTCTTGAATTTGGATTAACTGCCATAAGTAAATTGTGCCATGAGCCGGCTTTTCTTTATTTCTTCACCCTATGCCAACCTGGCCTCAACGGTTCTCTGTCTATTACTTCCTTAACATGTGAAGACCTTGATAGGAATTTAAATTATGTTTGTTCCTCATTGTTAATGTAGTTACTTCAAGACTATAAGTTAGATTTGATATGGTTATGTAAAGTGTTTCTTTAAATGAGTTCAAATCCAAAATAAAAACTAGTACGTCTCCGAGCTTCAACCAAAACCTTTGCTCTTCCTTCTGAGCTTATTTATTATTTGTTTTTCTAAGAGTTTAACTGGGGCACATATTTGGATCCACTTTTACTCCGTTGACTCTCCAAAGACACCTAAAAGTTCCCACAGCTCAGAAAATCCACTACGAGTATTTATGATCCTGACTTTGTTATTCTGAAATAAAACCACTAATAGAATCTGTACATGGCAGCTTTAACATCACCTGCCTTATTTGTGAGGTGGTATCTGAGAAATCATCGCATTTTTTGACTGCGTATGAAAAACATTTAACATTTATGTCTAGCTTGCACTTGGTACAAGGCAATTGAGACTGCATACAGCTGAAGTCGCCAAGGCAATTTTAACCAGGATAGGTCTGGTGTTGTGAAATTTATTGACTAGCTGTTCCCTACTTTGTAATCGTGGCAAGTGAATAAAATGAGTTTTACTGACTCTATTTATAACTGGTCCATACAAGTTCGGCAAAGTCTGCATATACCAAACTTGTACTCGGACTTAAGAATCCTTGTTGGACCTTCCATGGAGTTTGTGGGCTCAGAACCGGGTTTTTGATCCTCTCCGCGTGTTGTGGGTTAGTGGACCCTAGTGAGTGTTTGTGAACCTCTTGGCTGAGCTGAGGTCTGTGAATTCTTGAATTCGGCCCTATGGACTGTAAAACATATGGTAAAATCGATATTTATTTACCCCAAGGGGTGCATTGAGAACTCCCCTGGTCATTGCGGTTAGGGGACACCCAAACCCACACCATCGCCATATGACTGAATCCCATTTTTTGTTATGGTGGAGGCAATTTTCTGAATTGCAGTGAGCCAATCAGACGCTTCAGGCTCTCGGATCCAGCTTTAGATGTGTGGACCTGAAATTGATGATAGGAAAGAAGCTCTTTCATTCAATCAGATTTGAGTTTTTTTGTTTTTTTAATGTAGTCCATGGGTGGTCTGCGATCCTTGGTTAAATATAAGGCAATATTACACTTTCTCCTATTACAAATGATTTCCTAAAGAGAGTGAAAGAGAGAGAGATAGATAGATAGATAGATAGATAGATAGATAGATAGATAGATAGATAGATAGATATTAGAAAGCAGTGATACAATTTTATTGATTGAGTGCTACTGACAAAATCCATCTTATTTATGGGCAGATAATGTATCTTGTATATTTCAAGTTCATTTGAAGCAATGAACTGTAAGGTCTATTCCTGCCTAGCATATTCACCGATGTGAATAATGGCATTATACGAGCATAAATCAGATATTTGCAGTGAGAAGAAAATAGAAAGGAACAACATTGCATATGCATACAGTCGTAGTGTCTTTTAATACCTGGCAGTGTACTATATACACAAAATGTTGCGCGACACCTGTAAATTTCCTTTGAGCACATGGACAGGTCTGATTTCAGCAGGGAATTGTTATTTTTTAAAAAACGATGTTTCAATGAAGGCCATAAAATAACACCCCGCTGTCTATTAAGTCACCACGATTCAGAGCTTGGCCCTTGCTTTTGTTTTGTGCGAGGGGAGAAACTAATTGCCGATTTCTGCCGAAAAATCTGCAAATGAACCGTTCTATTAGCACAAATGTTCAAAAGTCTTTAGAAGCCATCTCTTCAAAGGCATAATTAGGTATTTATTTCAGACAAGCTAACGTCTTTGCAGTAGCTAATAAGATGCAGCCCATTTGAATATTAATATAATAAATGATTAAATTAAACAGCCAGATTCTGCCTCAGAAATAGACTTTAGAGGTCCCAGGGGGTCAGTAAAACTGTATTCCATTCCTCGGTGCAGTTAACATAGTGCAAGGGACATGCATGTGTAAAGCAATATTTGTCCTGTAAAACGTAGACTCTAGAGCTTTATGGTGGCGTTCGGAGTTATTGTTCATTCTTATGAAGCCAAGGCGTGTGATAACGTTGTCGGGTGAGGTATGGTTCGTGTGTCTAGAGTCTTGTGGACTCAAGAAAACACAGGCCTTCCTTCGGCAATGGTATTCCTCTAACATGAGAATGGGTTAATGATGCTAGTAACCGCCGGAGCAGTATGTGAGCAATTTCAACATTGTTTTAAGTGCTTCCTTTTGTCACTATTCCTCACAAAATGCACCAAGTGCTCTGGGACAGGCGGTTGCTTCCGTTTTGTATACGAACATTTAGGAGGCTTTCATTACGGACACGTACAGCTAATGGAAACCACGAGCAAAGTCAGTAGGCAATTATAATTGGCCATTAAACCAAATAAAGGTGTTCCTGTGTTTAAATTAGCCTAAGAAAACTGCCTACTCTCAAAATGCCAGAAAGATGAGGGGTGTGAATCATGGTCTAGTCACGATTTCTGCTTTATTAGCATTCCAAGATATTCTTGGTCTATGTAAAACAGAAACGGAAAGAGAATGCTTTTATGAACTATTAGACATATATATATATATATATATATATACATACACTCGCACTCTTACCAAGCACAGTTTTTTCCTATTCTTTTTTACTGCAAATATTACATTGATATGATTAGTGATGTAATGAAAGATCTCATGAGTGCCAAAATTTGTGGTGTAATTAGCAGTGCATGACGAGGGAGCGAGTTATAGTTACCTTAGGGCACGAGTTATGGTTACTTGAAATAACTATACCTGTTTTTTTTTACTTTTAAAATGTGAGCTTAACTATAACGTCCCTGTAACTTTTGTATTTTACTGTGAATGTCTATGTTTTTTTAACGTATATTCATTTTTATAACTATACATTAATCCAACCACTGCCTGCGGCCAGACCCTGGGACCAACCCCTTGTAAGCACCCAACCTTGCACCATGCATGGCCTTCGCCCGTGCGCAGCATGGGTTGCCCGCAAGGCCTGGCCTGCAGCCAGTTCGTGCAGCCAACCCCCCTAATCACTCAACCCCATGCTGTGCACAGCCCTTTTGCAGTGCGTAGCAGGAGTTGTCCGCAGCCTATCTCTCTGGGTGTGAGAATAGGTGTGAGAGGGTGAATCTGGGGGTGAGAGTGGCTGTGAGAGTGTGTGTCTGGGTGTGAGAGTGCATACATCAGTCTTTTAGTGGATGCGTCAGTGTGTGCGCAGGTCTATGAGTGGGTGCATGAGGATGTCAGTGGGTCTTTGACTAGGTGTGTGAGAATCTAAGTGGGTCTGTGGGTGGGTGTGTGAGGCTCTAAGTGGAGATGTAAATGGGTGCAACTGGACTTCTATCATTATCCCCTTGTGGGCTGAACTGTGATGAAGAATTTGCATCTCATCTGCAGTAGTCTGCCACAATAACTGTTTCCGTTTTGGCTGAAGATTAATGTTTTGTATGTTTTTTAGCAGTGCTTTAGATATCTCATATGTTCATTTCGTTTTTTTGTTCATCTTGTTTCACAGGGTGATGGGGCACTCATGTTAATCTAATTCTGATGCACACTGTGGTATGGTACTGTTATAATTCTACGGATATTGTTTGATCTTGATATAGATTAGATGGGTGTGTGTTCACTTAAGTGTCTGTGTTTTTGTAAATTAGCCACATCAGCGATACTTTACTTTATGCATTTTATTAATTTGGCTATACAAGGTTGGGACTGCATGCTTGTCATTTTGGAGTATGGTGGTTTACATTTTCTTTTTTATTATATTCATGACTTTGTTTATGGTATTCTATGCAGCTTCCACTACCATGCTGGGCTTGATCTTACATCTTGTATTTTTCCGCTGTCATCTATGAATACTGTATTGATGAATAATGACATACGAGTTGTAATCAATTTGCCAACTTGGCAAGTTCGTTAATTTTTGTGCAGACTGTTGCCCTGTTTGTGCTACCTATTCAATATATAAGATTTGAAATATTACTTAACAGCACTATGCATTATTTGGATTTGTATTAGGTGCTGGGAGATGGTATGGTTTCAACATTCAATAACAGTATTTTACTGCGCGCAGACACTTTAAGATGGCATCAGTCTTTGTATATCTTCAAGTGATGAATTCATTTTGTTTATGGATATTTTCTGTGTGTCCATCATCTATGTTACTCACATATTTATGATGGGGTAGGCAAATCGCCACATTACCTGTTATCAAGTCCCAGCTGGGAAGAAACACACTGGGGAAAAGCTACTAGCGGTCGCCACTAGGTAGTATTAGTTAGGACTCAGTTTCTTTTGAATGAACATTCTTTGTTTTGCTAATAATTTTGGCGAAGTTTCATGAATCTTCACGAAATCTTCCAAGAGAATATGCCACTAATTTCAGTTGCTGTCTGGAAAGTTTTGAGGTGGTCCATCAAGCGGGGGCCGAAAAAAAGGGGAGGTCCCAAAACGCATTTTCCCCATTCATTTTTCAATAGGGATTTTGAACAGCGATAGCGCCCAAACTAGCAGACGGAATTACACCAACTTTGGCAGAAAGGTAGCTCTTAGTCCAGAAAGCAACCTTTTTGTTAATTGGTGCAAATCAGTTCGGTAATTTCAGAGAGAATAAAGACAATCCAAACTCATTTATGTGAATATATATATATATATATATATATATAGATATATTTATATATATAAATATATATATATATTAGGCCTGGGCGGAGTTCACAGAGTTGAGCTATGCGGAGCTCCGCGAACTGCCCAATAAACTCCGCTGCACTAAGCAGAGTTCCACAAGCGGCAAGTGCATTAGGTCGCGTCTTTTGCACTGATGTTTAGCACCAGGTGTTTGCCCAGCGTTGAAAAATCAGCACCAACAGCTCCTTGCGCAGCACAAGAGGGTGCTGCTTCTTTTCTGCCGCTTGAGTTGATTTCCTACTCGAGCGGCAGCTACCTCAACGTGAACGGAAGGTTTCTCAACACAAGCAGTTGTAATAATCTGCGACACCCGCGTTGAGAAATCTCGCGGGAGGTGGTGTTGAGTAAGATTTTCCCTGCTCGCGCTCCCCAACTCACCATTGACGAGCGTGAGTGAGGAAAAAAACTCCGCTCCACTATGCAGAGTTTTTCAGAACTCTGCACTCTAAGCGGAGCAGGGAGTGGAAAAACTCTGCAAACTTCAGGAGCGGAGCAGAGTTCACCACCCACTCCTAATATATAGATATCTGCCAGTAGGCAGTTATAGTTAGGACCTAGTTTCCATTGGAAAAGAGTTAACTTGCCTACATCTTTTTCATTGTTTGAGGAATTGTCATGAACATCTGCCAAAGAAGTGCTCTCTAGAATCTTGTTGTGCATGGAGAGTTTCATGGTAATCCGTCAAGGCAGGGGCTGAGAAAAGGGAGGGGGTTAAAAAAGTACATTTCTCATTTTAATTCCAATCAAGATTTTAGACATGACTACAGCCCGAACTACTGAACGGAATTACACTACAATTGGCAGGAAGGTAGCTCTTGCTCCAGAAACAGTGCTTTTTGTTATTTGGTGTAAATTCTTTCAGCAGTTTTTTAGAAATTAAATGAAATCCAAATTTGTATATCTAGGGTTGGAATGAATTCACAAATACTGCCGATTTCGCGCAGGGATATGATTGGGTGCCAACACCTTCAACCAGGAAGTGTTGGCAGCCATTTTGAGGCTCGGCTTCAGTAGAGTTTGAAAAGAAAAAATAAATAAATCAATCAATCAATAATATTTATAAAGCGCGCTACTCACCCGTGAGGGTCTCAAGGCGCTAGGGGGAGGGGGTTACTGCTGCTCGAAGAGCCAGGTCTGGAGCTGCCTCCGGAATGCGAGGTGGTCCTGGGTGGTCCTGAGGTTGGCGGGGAGGGAGTTCCATTTCTTGGCCGCCAGGTAGGAGAAGGATTTCCCACCTGCCGTGGTGCGGCGGATGCAAGGGACGGCGGCGAGTGCGAGGCTGGCGGAGCGAAGTTGACAGGTGGGCGTGTAGAAACTGAGGCGACGGTTGAGGTCTTCGGGTCCCTTGTTGTGGAGGGCTTTGTGTGCGTGGGTGAGGAGCCTGAAGGTGATCCTTTTGTTGACGGGTAGCCAGTGCAGGTGTCTCAGGTGGGCGGAGATGTGGCTGTGGCGGGGTATGTCGAGGATGAGGCGTGCGGAGGCGTTTTGTATTCGCTGAAGACGTTTCTGGATTTTTGCCGTGGTTCCTGCGTATAGGGTGTTTCTGTAGTCCAAGCGGCTTGTGACGAGGGCGTGGGTCACAGTTTTTCTCGTGTCGGCGGGGATACAGCGGAAGATCTTTCGGAGCATGCCGAGAGTGAGGAAGCAGGAAGACGAGACGGCGTTGACTTGTTTTGTCATGGTGAGAAGCGGGTCCAGGATGAATCCGAGGTTGCGTGCGTGGTCTGAGGGGGTTGGTGCGGTGCCCAGGGCCGAGGGCCACCAAGAATTGTCCCAGGCGGACGGGGTGTTTCCGAGGATGAGGACTTCCGTTTTGTCAGAGTTCAGCTTCAGGCAGCTGAGTTTCATCCATTCTACGACGTCTTTCATTCCATCCTGCAGGTTGGTCTTGGCGATGGTAGGGTCCTTGGAGAGGGAAAGTATCAGCTGTCGTGTAGGTCGGTGATCTTTCGATGGAAGAAGGTAGCGAGGGAGTTGCAGAGTTCTTGTGAGGGCATGATGGAGTTGGAGTTGGCGTTAGGATTGGAGAGTTCTTTGACGATGTTGAAGAGTTCTTTGCTGTTGTGAGTGTTCTTGTCCAGTCTGTCTTTGAAGGATGTTATTTTGGTGGCGCGGATCAGCTGATGGTGTTCGCGGGTGGCGTTTTTGAGGGCAGACATGTTTTCTATGGTGTGGTCTTTGCGCCAGGTTTTCTCGAGGGTACGCAGTTTTTTTTGGAGTCCTTGAGGACGTCTGTGAACCATTGAGGTTTCCTGGCGTTGGTCTGTCTAGGGAGGCGTCTGAGGGGTGCGAGGTTGTCAGTGCAGTTGGTGATCCATTGTGTGAGGTTGAGGGCTGCGTTGTTGGCGTCGGTGGTGATGGTAGGTTGGTTGTGGCTGAGAGTGGGGAGTAGCTGTTCCGTGGAGATTTTGTTCCAATGTCTGCGTGGGATGGGTTGTGTGCGGAGGTGGAGAGTCTTGCGTCTGAAGGTGAAGTGGACACATCTGTGGTCGGTCCAATGTATTACGGAGGAGTGGCTGAAGGATACGTGGTTGCTGGCGGAGAAGATGGGGCCTAGCGTGTGTCCGGCGATGTGGGTGGGGGTGTTCACCAGTTGCTTGAGACCGAGGTTGGCGAGGTTGTCGAGCAGGGTGGTGGTGTTGGTGTTGTTGTTCTGCTCCAGGTGGAAGTTGAGGTCTCGGAGGAGGATGTAGTCCGGCGAGGCTAGGGCGTGCGGGGAGATGAGGTCTGTGATGGATTCGCTGAGGAGGGCGCGTGGTCCAGGGGGTCTGTAGATGAGAGTTCCTCTGAGGGTGGTCCTGGGGTCGGTGTGGATCTGGAAGAGCATGTGTTCGGCGGCGAGGGGGGTGTCCGGTGGAGGTGGTGACGTTGATGGAGTCCTTGAATATGATGGCGATTCCTCATCCGACTTGGTTGGTGCGATCTCTCCTGGTGATCTTATAGCCGTCGGGGATGGCTATGGCGATGTCGGGGGCTGAGGAGGTGTTCATCCAGGTCTCAGTGATGAAGGCGACATCCGGTGCGGTGGAGTCCAGGAGGTCCCATAGTTCAATGGCGTGCTTGTGGATGGATCGTGCGTTGATGAGGATGCATTTGAGGTGGTTATTGGCGCGAGGGCTGGCGGGCGGGGTGCAGTCACGGTGGAAGGTATGCTTGCAGGTAAGACATGCGAAGGGTCCATGAGTGCGTTTCGGGTTGGCTTGGAAGCAGGTTGTGGGGCGTCCCGGGTTGAGTGCGTGGAGGGAGGTGGGGTCGTAGCGGCGCTGCAGGGTTTGGGAGTGCTGGGTGCCAGGGGTCGTGGCGCTGGGCGCGGTCCAGGCGCGGACGGGCACAGACGGGCTTGCCTTTGGCGTGCCTTCGGCGCGGCCGCCCAGCGGCCACCATAAGAGGGAGGAGGGGGGGAGGAGGGGTCAGCTGGGGCGGGAGGCGGGAGGGGGGGCGACGAATGGGAGCAGGGGGTCGGGGACGCACGGGTGGTGGTGGCGGGAAAGCAGAGGGCGGGGGGTCAGATAGAAGGGAAAGGGAAAGAAGAGAAGGAAGGGAAAGTGAGAGAAAAAGGGGGCAAAGAGGAAAATCCACAGGAGAAGGAGGCGAAAAAGACGAGGAGCGAGGCCAGGAGGAGAGCAGAGGACGCGCGAAGAAGAATGGACGAGGGAGAGAACAGAGAAGGAGGAGGAAAAAGGACTACAGAAGAAGGGAAGAACACAGAAGAAGAGAAGAACACAGAGGAAGAGAAGAACACAGAAGAAGGGAAGAACACAGAAGAAGAAAAGAACACAAAGGAAATGAAGTACAGAAGGGGAAGAACACAGAAGAAGAGAAGAACACAAAGGAAATGGAGTACAGAAGGGGAAGAACACAGAAGAAGAGAAGAACACAAAGGAAATGGGCTACAGAAGGAGAAGAACACGAAGGAAATGGACTACAGGAGGAGAAGAACACAGAAGAAGAGAAGAACACAAAGGAAATGGAGTACAGAAGGAGAAGAACACGAAGAAAATGGGGTGAGGAAGAGGAGCAGAACACGAAGAAAATGGATACCAGAGGCAGGGCAGAAAACGAAGGAAATGGACTACAGAAGGAGAAGAACACAGAAGGAGAAGAACACAAAGAAAATGGGGTGAGGAAGAAGAGCAGAACACAAAGAAAATGGATACCAGAGGAAGGGCAGAAAACGAAGGAAATGGACTACAGAAGGAGAAGAACACAGAAGGAGAAGAACACAAAGAAAATGGGGTGAGGAAGAAGAGCAGAACACGAAGAAAATGGATACCAGAGGAAGGGCAGAAAGCGAAGAAAAAGTTGGAAGAGAGAGAGTTCAGAAGACAGAGATGAGTAACGAGGGGCTGGACGGGGGGAGCGCAGGGAGTACTTACGGTTTTGCTGGGAGGTGGCAGGAGCCTGGGCAGGTGGATCTGCAGCAGGGGGAAGCGACCTACCCTAGGGTCAAGGGTCGCTGTCTCTGACGCGCAGCGGCCGCCATAAGAGGGAGGAGGGGTCAGCTGGGGGCAGAGGCGGGAGGGGGGCGACGAATGGGAGCAGGGGGGGGCAGGGCCGCACGGGTGGTGGCGGCGGGAAAGCAGAGGGCGGGGGGTAGATAGAAGGGAAAGAGAAAGAAGAGAAGGAAGGGAAAGTGAGAAAAAGGGGCCAAAGAGGAAAATCCACAGGAGAAGGAGGCGAAAAAGACGAGGAGCGAGGCCAGGAGGAGAGCAGAGGAAGCGCGAAGAAGAATGGACGAGGGAGAGAACAGAGAAGGAAGAGGAAAAAGGACTACAGAAGAAGGGAAGAACACAGAAGAAGAGAAGAACACAGAGGAAGCGAAGAACACAGAAGAAGGGAAGAACACAGAAGAAGCCATTACCCTAACCCCCTTGCCTTGGTCCAGGGGTCCCACATGGTTAAAAAGCATTTCATTTTAAAAAGCACATAAAAATCATGAATATTCACAAATTTTGCAGTGATAAAAAAAAAAGCAAGCACAGTCTCTTGTGCTTGCTTCTAATTGCGCACCTGGGAGGACCAGGTCCCGGGGGCACTGCAGGCAAAATAGGAGTGCTGCGCTCATGGCCCTCCTCCCAGGGCTTAGAGAAGCCATGGTGATCACCACCTCCCTGGAGATATATGCCAAAAATTTGTGGGGGTAACACGTCCGCCTGCGCCCCAGGGACCACTACATCCCAGGGTTTATTTTTCATTGATATAATGGGGGTCCTGCGGGCTGCCCGGGCCCTGGAGACCACTACCTTTCTAGGGCTATGTTAATAAAGTATGCAGGGGGCCACGGTCCCCCATGCCACGGGGACCGCTACCTGACCGGGGCAATCAACTGTTATGTATGCAGGTGCCGCTTGGACCCCTCTGCAGCCCAAGATATTACCACCTCCCCGGGGCAGTAAACATACTGTTAGGGGGAGCAGTGTGCTCCCACCCCCCCCCCCTGCAGACCCAGGGACTGCCGCCGCATAGGGGCAATCAATACAATGTGTGGATTTCTTTGGTTTTGTGCCCACTATAACATCCCTGTAACCTTTGGTTTTTTAAAGTAAAAGACATTTTTTATATAGATATAGGCGAGCAAATATCCAGTAAACCTCTTATTACATATAGGAAAGGAACCTCAATGAGGAATATTTTGGTTAGGAATGATATAAGACAGGAAGTGGCGAATAAAAATTGGATTCATATACTAGATGGTTTTTACAAATGTTTTAAATGCAAAGCTTGTAGGAATGGAGAAAATTTAAAACACGTTAAAATAGATGAGAAGATTGTTCACCGCATTAAAGGCAGATACAGTTGCAAAAGTTACTTTGTAGTCTATATCCTAAAGTGCACTTGTCCCAAATTGCACGTAGGCAGAGGTTGCATGGGCAAGTGCATAGAAGAATTTTACAACATTTTAGGGCCATACAAAACAAAGATGATTCGTACCCAGTAGCCAGACACATACATGAAGTGCACGGAGGCAGGATGGAGGATATCACATACAGTGTTATAGATGGTATCAAGAAAGACATACGAGGAGGAGACAGAGAAAAAAAGCTGAGAAAATTGGAATCCAAATACATATTGGCATTCGATACTAAAGAACCGAAGGGGTTAAACAGTAGCGAAGAGATGCACATTCACTTATATTAATCCATTTGGCTATAAAAGAGAACTGTCATTTACTGGTAGAAATTGAGTTAAGATGGTCAGACAAAGAATGCATAATATGGATAAAGAAATAATCAGCTAATCAGTTATATTTGATGGATCAAATAACATACATAAAAATATTTTTTAGAATTTTGGTGATGTATTGTGAATACAGAAATGCATGGCACATACATTAATGTAGTAGTCCAAAAGAATTTACAATTATTTATCTAATATTCATTTAGTTTTTCTCTGTCAAAATCGGTTAATTAATTATGTCTTACTTGATTTTGTATGATCACAACAGTGGTATATTTCATGTTGACAATAAGCGAGTTTAATTTGAAATGTTTGCTGGTTGGTTAATAACACCACCATGTGAGTATTTAAATCGAGCCAACATGGCGTTTGACAGGTTGAAGAAGGCGGCAACGCCGAAACGCGTCCCAGTAGACGATTAAATCAATGAACTGTGTTCGTGGAGTGCTGTCTTTCTTCCTGAATGTGGGAGAAATGTGTTGACATAATACGCGATGGCGCGCGTATCGAGACAAGCACCTTTGATGGTTTGGTGCAGATAAGGAAACGCCGATCCTAAGTGTTTATATATATATATACAGTATATATATACAAAAAACAAAGGAGAACTCTGGGAAGTTCCCAATTTTAGGTGGAGAGCTGTTCTAGTAAGGAGCACCCTGCAACACCAGCAACACTCTAAATTTGCTCACCTCAAATGTCTGCTTATCTAGAAAAGTTTTTAAGCATAGGATTAGCACAGTGCTATCCTTGCCGAGCTAGATAATGACAAAGTCTTTTGCCATTTGTACAGCAAAATCTTTAAGCATAGGATTGACATAGTGTCATCCTTGCCGAGCTGTAAAATGACAAAAACCATTTACTACTCCAGGCACAGTATAACAGCTTTGGACTGGTCAAATACCATCCAAGCCAACCTGGAATGAGTAAAGCAACCCCTGACACGTGTTTCGCTCTCATTAGAGCTCTTCAGAGGAGTTTAGCTTTGTCCAGACACAAGGGAGCACCCAGTATAAGTCAAACCAAGGCCCTTTCAGGGTTAGAGTGATGCATAAATTATGCAAAAAACAAAGGAGACCTCTGGGAAGTTCCTGGTAAATGGCACTTAGGTACCTAGGGCATGGGGTACTAAGGGTAGGACCCTGAGGGCAACAGCACTAATTGTGCCACCCTCTGGGGCCATGCATCCAAATGCATCCAGCACTGCCACTGCAGGCTGAGTGTCCTGGTCCAATCCTGAAATGCAAACTTGGCATGGCACACTGCCTGTGTGCCCTGTCCACTACACATAGTATACAATATAGCTAAATCGCCCCTCTGGCAGGCCTTCCAGCCCTAAGGCAGGGTGCACTGTGCTGTATGTAAGGGCATGGCTGCATGAGCAATATGCCCCCACTGTGTCCTTGCCAAACCTGGGACATAGTGAGTGAACAGAGCAGCCATTTTAAATACATGTGCTGGACACTGGTCAGTATAAGTTTCACAGCTACATGATGGCTACTCTGAACCCTGGGGTGTTTGGTATCAAACAACTTAGAATGATAAATCCAAATTGGTACCAGTGATGGATGTCTTTCAAAATGTACCCAGAGGTTATCTTAGAGGTGCCTCCAGCAAAAGCAAACTACCCTGGCATGGTTGCTGGCTAGTCCCAACCAGACAGGATTCAGGATGCTGGGGAGAGAGCCATTGCTGTCTAGGGCTGAAGACCAAAGCCCTTCCTGGGCAGGGGTGCTACCCCACCTCCTCCAGGAATGTGCACAGCCCTGCCTAAGAGCTTCAAAGGGCTTACCGCCCTTGAAACTCGACCCCAAGCCTGCTGCTACCAGCAGATGGCATCCCCCACTGCACTCCCCCATGACTGGCAGGGGCAATGGCGGGAAACTACACAAAGGATAGGGGGAGTGGCCTCACCTAGCATGCACCACCCCTAAGGTGTTGCCTGCGAGGTGGGCCCTCCATTTCACTTTCCTCCATCTGGGATGGAGGAAAAATAGCCAACCAGGTATAGGGAAGTGACCCCTCCCCACAGGAAGTGGTCACGATGTGGGTGTAGCTACTACAAGGTTCCCCCTAAATACAGTATTTAGTGGGCACTCCTAGACCAGGAAATCATATTCAACAGACAAAAGAAGACCAGTACCAAGAAGATCAAAGGCACGAGAAACCTGTGGACCTGCTGCAACACAGTAAAGGTGCCAAACCCATCCTGCGGCACCGAGGACCCGACAATCACTGCTGAGGAGCTGCTGAACAACTGCAAAAACTCTAAAGAACCCCAGACGACCTCCAGGATTTGAAACTCGCCATAGAACTCCCTCCAGAGTGGAGGTACCACTCTACAACAGCAAGAAAAAAAGCAAGCTAGTGAGGGTCTCTTTACCGACAGCCACTAACTCCCAAACCGGATGCCACACCTAGACCAAGCAACACATCAGTGACCGTGAGGACAAACCCTGCTAGTGTGCCAAGTTTGGTGGCACTGCACCCTTCAGTGTTAAACCGTGCCAATACACTGTGTATTGGTCGACTAACATTGGGCACCAAGAAAACCAGCCCGCCTGGGGCTGAAAAAGAACCAGGAGGAAGCCACAGTCAAGGGACTTCAGGAACACCCTGGACCTCCTGCCTCAGTTCCCCCATTGTCCTGCAAATGACTCTTGAGCCAACTTATCACCTGCTTCTGAGGGCATTCTTGCGCACAACTCCTGGCTCACCGATTCGCTCTGCACCCGCCGCCCTGTTCCCTAAATCGAAGAACCTACTGAGCCCTAAGGGTCCCCCACCCTTTGCTACCTCAACACTCCAAGGGGACCACAAGGAACCATCTTTAAACTTACCTGTACAGTGCTTTTCCAAGTGGTCAACTTCAGTGGCCCTGCAACAGCTCCAGAGATCTTTTCCAGCTGCACCCACTGGTACCGGGAGAACTCCTGAAATTTTCCAGCTGGCACAGTGTGCCCACTGACGACCACGATCAACCTGCAAAAGAAGAACTTGGTAAACCAATTGTACGATTTTTATATGTATTTTTAAAGATGACCTTCTATTGATTCATGTGGCGCATAGTTACGCACAAATGTTTTTTTTATTAAACTTCAAAAAATCATATCTCAAAAAGTACTTAATCAATGTTGATAATCTTGGTCTCAAAAATTACATAAAAATTTGAAGTAGTTTTGTAAACCAGGCTTAGGAGGTCAGGGTATCACTACCCTGCCCCGTATGTCATTTATTTTCAGGACTCCAGACCGAGTCCCAAACCCTAAGATGGCTGCCACTACTCCCTGGTTGAAGTGGTGGCAGCTAATCAGTTCTCAGGATGAAATCTGTCAGCTCCACAGATCCGCTGTGGTGTGACATATACACTTTTTAAGCCTAATTTCTTCCAATTTACTGAACAGCTATCCACCAAAACAAAAAAAAAGCATTCTAGACTAAGACAAATATATCTATGCAAAAACAGCTTCTGCTGTGGAACCCTTGACCCATAATTGGTGAAGCGCTGGGTCGCAATTTTTTGCATGCCAAGATACCCTTCTCACGTTCAATGATGGTATAGTGTGAACTGATGTCAAGTGTCATCAAGTTAAACTCATCCTCCCAACACAGTCCTTTCAGCTTGCCCAGAAAGTCCTTAGTGTACCTAATGTATGAGGGACATACTAGTGACAAAGTCCCTTAGCACAGACCACATATTTGGACACATTCTCCAGAGCCCTACCCTTGGAAGACACAATGGGCCTGCCTGGTGTATTAAGTCTGCCCTTGTGTTCTTTGAGGAGGAGATAAAGAACTGGTAGCTTGGGAAATTTTTCCTTGAGGTCACAACATTGCTCCCATTCCAGGAGACACTTGTCTCTCCGGATTACTAATTGATCCTAAAGCTCATTGACACTTTTGTTATAGGTTTCTCTAGTGATGATTTCATAAAAGATAATGTCACTGAGCTGTCTCATAGCCTCTTTCACATAGTTGATGAGTAAAACAATGTTGCCCTTCTTGTCCCAAGGACATATGATAATGTTGGAATCACAATCTAGTGAGTGCATAGCTCTTCTCTGGTCTAAGGAGAAATTGTGCTGAGCGTTAATCAATTCCCTTTCCTGAGGTTTTTCAAATTCTTAGTAATAACCACATGGAAGGTATCAATACTGTCATGGGGCATAGTTAGTTGAAACCTGTACCAGGGTTTGAAACCACTCGGATACGCCTTATCAAAAGTGATCCCTAAACCATCCACTAATGTATAGATGTCCATGGGGATGCTGTCCTCAGTCAGACATATCTCAAGCTCATGTAGTGTCATCAACATCTACATATACCCAGTGGTTATGCCATTTGGCACAGTGCTTGTTTCAACAACACATGCCACATCCAAGCCAACCCTCTTGTTAAGCTGTGCCACTTCTTAAGTTTAAGCTTTTTTATGAGTTTGAGCATGTCTGTGTCTCAGAATAGTTGAATTTCCATAGGGGGGCAGAAGGTAAGACCCTAACAAAGTGTTGTCTTCTCCATGTTGGTAAATGTTCTGCCTGCTAACTTTATAATGTTCTGTTTACCATCTCCATGTTTATTATAATTCTGAGGCAGGGCTCACTGTGCTGTTTCCCACGTGCCCCTGTCATCTTGTTCCACCTCTTCTGTTTCCTCTGGCAGAGTCTTTGTCGCCTATATCTGTTCCACCATGACATCTTCAGCTTCCTCTGCTCTTTGGAACTGTCCCCTGGCCTCTGCTCTTTGATATTGTTGTACAGTGTGCAGTCTGTCGCCCTCTTCTGAGAAGCCAGTAATCGTCCAAAAAAGTTGCTGGTTTGAAGCTGGTTTTCCTGGCTGAGGTGTTGCTGTCAGTTGTCCCCGATGTGTCTGTGTCCTTGTCTGTAGCTGTACCTGCTTCAGAGATTGTAGTTTCATATTGTGCCATCAGAACAGGGGTTGGTATGTTGATGGCACTATCATACTTACCATTACATGGAAGAATCATCCCACTGTCGTAATCATCATAGTCCCTTTGCAGTTTCCTCTATTTGATGTTTTTATATCTTTCTCATGTTTGTCAAGCTTGGTGTTCATGTCTGCTATGAATTTGTCAATTATATCTTTCTCTGGTCACTCACTCAGTACATCTTTGTTATCTCCTGTCGGACCAGGCATATTTGATGAGTACCTCCTTAATCCATTTGGAACTGGCAGCAGCAGAGTTGTTTGTCCCTCTAGTATTTTGAGGTTTGGTGAGTCATACGATGGTACAGTATATATGCGGAATCTCCTTGATACCATTCCTTTGTCCACATAGTTTTGTAAGGAGATCACTTCCTACCATTTAGAAAGTTCTGACCTGCGTAATATTTCAAGTTTCTTGAGTTTTTCTCCCAATTCTTACTCTTTGCTCATTTCTTTCCTGGAACTACATCCTCTAGGGTGTATGTTGGCAAAAAAAGCTTGTGCCACTGCTCTCCTTTGGGAATCTTGAATTTCTGACATGATAATTGAAGGGCTGATTGGTAGCCTCGTAAAGTTTGTGAAAAACAACTATGGTCACCAATGGCAGATTCCCCTTGCCACTAACAGAAATTCAAAATGGAGGACACCCTCCGAAGGAGAATTTCAGTAATGCTGATAGTGCTCTGTTTGTGTTGCGGCTGAACAGAGACATGAAACCCACTTTGTGGTATGACAGCCAACAAGAAAACCAAAACAGAGTGCTGTGCATTTTCCAGCCCACAGGATCCCCGCCTCCCCCCAGGCAGTCACTAATACTGGAAAGGCTCACCTCTCCAAGGTGTACTGTGAACGGGGGGCTTAGGGTTGTGGACTGCATCTCCTTCTTAATTATGTTTTACACGAGTTGCATCCTATGTGTTCAATCTTGTTGAATTGGCCATGGAATATTACAGGTGTGCCTTGTATCAAGGCATTTTTGCCATTATGTTATATGACTTCAGTGACAGCTGCTCTGTCTCATATTGACGCAGTGGTTCCACAGGCCATTAAGTCATTTTGGACTGTGTACCAGGGTATTGTAATGTTATCCCATGCAGGTTCAAATTATATTGCTCTCCCTGTGCCAGTATACCTTATCTTTCATTATTTTGTCGGTGATTCTTAGTTACTATGTGTACTTGAGGCATTCTTAGATGGCATCCATATTCTGTACAACACCGATGATTTTATTTGGTGATGTTCCTTCTTTTATGTTGCACATTATTTATCTTTCACACAATTGTTTGTATTCTGTCAAATAAGCAAGGCCGCACATTGGCGGAAACACGTCTTGGTGCTGGAGTTAACTTATTGCACTGCAACACTGACCTGAATGAGCATTTATTTACATTACTGTTTATATATATATTGCCTACTGGCGGTCGCCAGTAAGTAGCTATAGTTAGGGCCATCTTTCCACAGAAAAAGCATTTTTTGACTTGCCTATATCTTTGGTGTTGTTTGTCTTCACAAAATTTCCAAAAAGAAGTGTGCTGATGATTCTTGTTGTGCATGGGAAGTTTCTGGGTGATTCGTCAAGCGGGAGCAGAGAAAAAGGGGGATCAAAAAACATGCACTTCCCATGTAAATACCCGAGAAATTTTGAACACCACTACAGCCTGGATTGTTGGACGGAATTACACCAAATTTGGAAGAAAGATAGATTTAATTCTGCAGATTGTGCTTTTGCTTATTTGGTGTTAATCCATTCAGTAGTTTACGAGAAATTAAAGAAAACCACCAGAATACATATAGTTTTTCATGTGCCATTAATAATCAATCGTCAGTGCACAGGACATGTTTTGCTACATGTCCTGTATACTGACGAGTGAATATTGTCATTCAATCCACTTTCGGAAGAAGAGAAGATGCACAACTTGGATGTATCAATGGCACATGAAAAATAATATGAAAAACCAATTTGAAGTCAATTGACTAGCTCTGAAGAAGTCCTATGTTAAAGGATGAAACGCGTTGGCTGTTGCTGCTATGAATATATGTATTGTTGGAAAAGAGAAAATAATAAAGAGAAGATTTGCATAATATTTCATCAAGAAATTGGACATCGGAATATTATTGGTGGTGGTGCACTACCATTGTTCTTAATTGTGTTTCACCATAGTAGTCCTTTCTTTATGTAATGCCTTGTGTATGAACATAAAATAGTAATCTAACATGGAACCCAAACATAGTGATCAAGGACAATGGTGGCTGAAGGCTGAAACGCATTGATGTGTTCAGCCAAAGAAAGATTTGGTGCCAGAAAAGACTGCGTCTGGAGTGCCATTCCTTTTGTGATTTTGAAGGAATTTGGGGAATTTTCAGGGTGTGGGCATACACGCCTCAACAAGCAGCAGTGGCCTTTGGGAGTACTCTACCTATATCTTTGGCACGGTCTGATAAAGCTTCACAATTTGTTTGAAAAAAAGTGTGCCAGTGATTCTTATTGTGCACTGAAAGTTTTGCGGTGAGCCGTCAAGCAGGGGCTTAGAAAAGGGTGGGGACAAAAAACATGCTTTTCCCATGTTAATTCCCATAGGAGTTTTGAACATGACTACAGTCTGAACCATTGGATGAAATTCCACCAAATTTGGCATATAGGTAGATTTCAGAAAGGTGATTGTGCTTTTTGTTATTTAGTGGAAATCTGTTCAGTAGTTGTTGAGAAATTAAAGGAAATCAAACTTTGTATATCTGAGTTAGCGACACATTTGCAGCAATTTATTTTTTTCATAGTGTGGACTCCCACCCTTTTTGGGGAAAAAGCCCCCAGGTAGCTTAGGTCCCTGGGGCATGTTGAGATAAAGGAGGGTGGTGCATAGAGCCTCCTTCCTAGGGTATTTCTTTGCCCCAGTGACCATCACCTCCAAGGGGCTGAAATTCTAATTAAATATGGGGGGTGTGGCCCCCAACAGTCCAGGGAACTACCTCCTCCCTGGGACAAATAGAACATGGGAGGGGGGCACGCGGCTCCATAAATGGCCCTGGGGACCACCACTCCCAAGGGCAGGCTTCTGCTACCTCCTGAGGTGCCCACACTCGGGAGGTAGCTGTTTGCTTTTGCTTGACAGAAGCTGACAGCTCCCACCAAGCAAAATCAAACATAACTCTGCTTTCAGCAAGCAGGAGCTGTCGAACAGCTCCCACTTGCTGAAAGTGGCGTTTTCATCTCTTTCTCTGCACAAAAATATGCGTGCATTGAAAGAGATGAAAACTTTACTCTTGCAAGCAGGGAGCCGCTATTTAGCTCCGTGCTTGCGGGAACACTGCGGCAACTGCAGGACTCGGGGAGCCGGCTAGGACCACTGGGGCCTTCAGGCTCCCCCATGGTCCTGGCCTGTCACAAAAAATCTTGCTTAAGTGCCGCTTTGAAGTCATTCTATGGAGTGACCATTGCAATAACAATAGCAATGGTCTCTCCATAGAGTGATGTAAAAACGGCACACAAGCATGATGTTTGCTACGGATGTTATTGTTAGGTTTTGATGCACAGCAGACCAGACTCACATCTGGCCTACTGGTAAAGATTTTGGACTGTCACTCAGTCAGTTGAAGATTCAACTCCTGGTACCTCATGGCAGTGTGTCTGTTTATTCACTTGTGTTTAGAATGTTAAACATTCCTAGTAATGGTTACTTGAAATAACTCTAACTATAAAAGCTGAATTGCTGTGGTTTTGTGCATTTAAAATCTGAACCTACCTATAACGCTCCTGTAACCATTGTTTTTTTTAGTGAACTTCTAAGGTTCTTTTACTTCTATTTCATAACTATAATGTCCCTGTAACCTTTGGGTTTGTTAGTTAATTTCTAGTTTTTTTTTCAATGTTAAGTAAAATGCCCATCACAATGCACAATGGGGGGAAGTTGGATACAAGGCTTGGCCTGGCATTGTGCTGCCCACACCCATGCTTGCTGCTCCCGCCCCGCCCCAATCCTTGCCATTCATTGTCCAAGTCCATGCCTCTTCCTATTGACTGTGAGTGTTCTGTTGAGCTGAGCTGCCACTGCCCCTCCCCCCTGCCTAGCATGGTGAGATGACTGCGCCTGTCCGTGCCACCTCCACCATGCCTGTCCAAGTTCCATGCCCCAATACCCTCCCTCCTGTCCTCCATGGTCCATTTTGCTGCCACTCTTTTCTGCCCACCATGCTCTGTTGTGCTGCAACTGCTCCTCCTGCCTCACCACGTGGTCTGCTGTTAAGTCCCTTTCCCTGCCCTCTCTTGCCTGAGTCCAGCCCCTACCCATCCCTTCTGTTCTCAATGGAACTTTGAGCATGCCCTTGAGCCCTCCCTCTTGCCCACCATGACCGTAGTGCTGCCACCAACCCTACCACTTGCCATGCATGTCCTTCTGTGCTGCCACAGCCCCTCCCACCTGCCCTGTGTGGTCAGCGTGCTGTGCCTGACCCCCTCCCACCATCCACCTTCTCTCCATTGCCTGTGTATAAGCCACTTTAGTCTCACTGTTGCCCTCCATGGTGTGTTGTGCTTCCAGTGCCCACCCTGCCTGCCCTCCATGGCATGCTTGCTGCTCCAGCCCTGCCCCCTGCCCCTCTGCTCTCCTTTTTCTATGTTCAGGCCCCTATGCCCTTCCGCCTGCCTTGTATGGTCCATTGTCATGCCCTTTCCCCCTCCCTCTAGCCCTTCATGGTCCATTGCCTCTTCCCCTCTACTCTCTGTTGTCCATGTGTATGGCACTGTCCCTTCCCTATTGATTTCCATGGTCCGTTGTGCTACACTGCCTTCCCACTTGCCTGTGTGGTGTATTATGCTGCTGCAACCCATGACATCTGCCCTGTAAGGTCAGTTTGGTCCCCCTGTCCATCTCCCTCCTGCCCTGTTTGCCGAGTCCATGTCCCTACCCCATTCCTCCTGACCCAAGTGATCCAATAAAGCATACTTGTTAACATTTTCAACTTGGTAAAAGGGAGATTTTGAAAGAAAACCTGGGAGATTGATTTTCCCCATTGAATTATATTGCCTCAGCCCCTCTTTCCTGCCTGTATTGTTGGTTTGTTGCCCCTGCCCCTCCTACCTCTGCCCTCCATGGTCCATTGTGCTGCTCCTGCACCTCCTGCCTGCCCAGAGTCCTCGTCTCTGCCTCAATTATTCAAGTCGTACCCCTGACATCTGCCTCCCCACAGTAGTTTAATGAACAACTAGACTGCTAACTTTCTATATGTATTACAAAAGTGTGGCACGCCTGACGTCATCTTGATGTAATCAGAGCTGTAATACCTAAATCATTTCCTTTAGAAGTTATAAAATTGAGAGAAATTTTGGTGAGTACTCTAAAAACTAAAATGAGGACATATTTTCTGAGTTTGCAAATAGTGACAAAGCACTTTTAAAATTATTTGCTAGCCAGGCCCGGCAGCAAACCCCTATAACCACCCAACCCTGTACCAAACATAGCCTTCGGCTGTATGCAGCTGGGGTTGTCCGCAGGGCCTGCCCTGTGGCCAGTCCTTCCGGCCAACCCCCTCAACCACCCTACCCTGCATCCCTCACGGCGTTTGGCCAGGTGTAGTAGGAGTTGGCGACAGGGTTTACCCCTCTGGGTATGAGAATAGGTGTGAGAGGGTGTCTGGGTGCGAGAGTGGGTGTGAGTGTGTCTGCCTGGGTGTGAGAGTGGGTGTAAGAGGGACTATGTGAATGTGAGAGTGGGTGTGAGAGTGTCTGTCTGGGTGTGAGAGTTGGTGTTAGAGGGTACCTCTGGGTGTGATAGTGGTTGTGAGAGTGTCTCTGTGAGTGTCTGTGTGGGTGTCTGTGTAGGTCTGTGAGTGTATGTGTGAGAGTCTGTGTGGTTCTGAGAGCACATGCAGGAATCTCTGAGTGGGTCTGTTAGTGGGTGTATGAATAAGTGGATCTGTGAATGAGTGCATGAGTCTGAATGGGTGTCTGAGTGGGTGCCTCAGTGTATGAGTATGTCTGAGAGTGGGTGCATGAGTGTTTCAACAGGTCTGTGAGTGGGTGTGTGGGTCTCTGAGTGGGTCTGTGTGTGAGTCTTTGAGTGAGTCTATGAGTGGTTGCGTGAGTCTCTGATTGGGTCTGTGACTGGTTGTGTAAGTGTATGAGGGTCTGTAAGTGGATGTGTGAGTGTCTAAGTGGGTCTGCAAGTGGGTGAATGAGTCTCTATGTAGATCTGTGAGTGGGTGCATGAGTGTCTGAGTGAGTGTCTGAGTGCATCTGTGAGTGGGTGTGAGAGTGTCTGTGTGGGTGTATCAATAGTTGTGTGAGTGACTTACCATAAATAAACCTCCCCTGCCCTTTGATCCAACAAGACTCCATGGCTTTGCATGAAATATCTGTCCAAGTGGAGGTCTTCTTGCCTCCTTGGGTAAATGTCTAGTATGTATTCTGCAATACAGCTGTGTAATGGAGAACAAGGAAATGTCACCAGTGACTTTGTGTGTGTTTGGCGATGTGAGTGTCCCACGATCATCTTTCTCCAGAATTCTGTGATAAGATGAATCTTCCCATAGAGAGGCCAACAAGATTACAAAGATTCAAATCTCGACCAAACTAGAGCCATGTTTCTTTGTTTTGTGAAGATGTCTTCATATTCCTCTTTATCAAGAACATGACACCAAAATCCATAGGAAAACCACTAGGGGGCCCTTTGGTACGCTTCCCATCATCCTGGCAAACGGGGGGAAGACATATGCATACTACTAAGGTAGACGACGGTCCTGGGCCAGCTTCCAGGCGATTTGCACTTTTGCATACTCTTAGCAATTTGAAGGGAGAACCATGGGAGAGGAGAGTGCTGCATGTCCCCTCTCCCCTGGTTGATTCCAACCCTGGGGACTGACCCCCTGGGCCCACCAATACTCAATGGGGAGGGGCCCTCAGCAGCATCTGTGCCCTGGCCAATTTTGACCCCGAAGACCCCTTCTCTGGGGCCCACCAATATTCATTGGGGGGGCACATGTCCACCTCCTCCAGTCGATCATAGCCCTCGGGACCCCAACCTCCAGAGTCCGGCCATCTCTCCACGGTATCCTCCAGGGCACCCGGTGTGCAATGAGACAGCAGGGGTAACCTTCAAGGACCCTGTGGTCCCAGCCAGCTGACCATTTCTTACGGGAACCAGCATTGCTGTTACAGGCAGAGAGCTGCTAAACATGCAGCTCCCTGTCTGATGACCAATGTTTCCTCTGTTTACCTGCCCACATGTCTGGGAGCAGGAAAACAGAGGAAACCTCTGCTTTCAGCAAGCGAGGGCTGTTTGACAGCGCTTGCTTGCTGGAACCGGAATTTTTGCGGTGACTTGGCAGGAGCTATCAAAGCTCACACCAATTCACAGCAAACAGCTATTTCCGGGTGATGGGCACCTTGAGACACAACAGGAGCTGGCCCTGGGCGGTGGTGGTCCCCAGGGCTATTATAGTCTCAATGAGGGGGGCCACGCGGCCTCCCTCCAACATTAAAGAGCCCTGGGAAGATGGTGGTTACAGGGCCGGCGGGCTGTGATGAACCCTATTAATTCTTACAATTCAGCCCCATGGAGGAATCGGTCCCAGGGGCTGTGGGGGGCTACGTGGCCCCCCCTTATTTAGTTATTTTAATACAATTGCCCCCAGAAGGTGGCGGTCCCCAGGGCTGTAAGGCGGGGACCCCCTTACATAAATAAGGCATTTTGCCCTCGGGAGGTGGTGGTCCCCGGGGCACGAGGGTTGCAAGGCTCCCTGCAATTTATTGAATTTAAGCAATGGGTAGGTGGTGGTCCCTGGGGCACGGGAGGTCTGCAGGCCCCACTTATATAAATAAAACATTGTGCCCCAAGGACGTGATGGTCCCCAGGGAGTGGAGGGCCACACGGCCCCACAATCCATGTAAATTAAGCCCCAGGGAGGGGGTGGTCCTCAGGACATAAATGAGCCCAAACAGGTGGGCCCCATGAGCCCCTTCTTTATTTTTAACATACACTCATGACACGGCCCACCTGGGAGCTTTTTTAAAAGAAGCATGGGAGACTATGCTTGCTTGCAGATTCACGACCCTTCGTGAATTTGTGGCAAAATGTTTTTCAAAAAGTACTTTTTTGCCCTGAGGGTGTCCCTCTGCGACCCCAGCACCAGAGCAAAGGGGTCAGGGTGTCCCTACCTTTGAACACGACTACAGCCTGAACCACTGGATGGAATTACACCAAATTTGGCAGAAGGCTAGGTTTCAGTTCGCAGATTGTGCTTTTGCTTATTTTGGGTATATAAGCCACAAGTTTTGGAGATATTAAAGGGAAAATTAATTTGTACATCTGTGGCCAGAACAACTTAACGAATACTGACAAGTTCATGCAGGGAAATGCACAACTCTGATTGGCTGCTAACACTTCAAAACAGGAAGTGTTGGCAGCCATCCTGCAACTCAGCTTCAGCGGAGTCCCATAAAAAAAGAAAAAAAAAAGACAAGAGACCTGGGTAGAGGCACCCTGACCCCTTAGCTCTGGTGCTGGGGTCCGAGAGGGACACCTCCAGAGCTAAAAAGCATTTTTTTTAAATTTCGCCATGATTTATGGTTGTTCCATGGATCTGGGGAAAATGAGCCTGTGCTCATTTTATATACAGCCCGACTGGGCCACTTCCTGTGGGCATTGCCTCTTTAATGTGAGGGGCACCCAGTCCCCTGTTGCCCAGGGGACCGCCACCTCTCCAGGACTACAAAAAATTATGTTTGGAGGGGCCAAACAGCCCCGCGGACCTGGGGATTGCCACCTCCCTGGGGTTTTCAAATAATTTAATGCGGGATGACACGCACCCCCCTGTAGCCCAGGGACTGCCCCCTCCCCGGGGCTTTACACAAACATGATGCCGAGGGGCACGCAGCCCCCTGCAGCCCCAGGGACACGCAGCCCCCTGCAGCCCCAGGGACAATAACTTCCCTGGGGCTATGCTGAAATATGATGCAGGGCTGAGCAGCCCCCCGCACATCCCTGGGGACCACCAGCTCCCCGGGGCTATAATAAAAAAAATGAAGGGTGCCCACTTCGAACCCCTAACCTCCATGGACCACCACCTTTCCAGGACTGTGTAACATTGGATGGGTCGACGCGGCCCCCTCGAGGAGCCAATGATGGCGCAGGGGATCACCACCCCCAAGGGCCGGCTCCTGCTATGTCCCTGGGTGCTCACCCCTGGGCATAGCTGTTTGTTTTTGCTTGGTGGGAGCTGGCAGCTCCCACCAAGCAAAAGCAAACAAAGTCTGCTTTGTGACAGCGTGCAGGGAAGACAAATGAAAATATTCATCTCACAGGCATGGAGCTGCTATATAAAGCAGCTCCCTGCTTCTGGGAGCAATGCCGGCTTCTGCAGAATGCGGAAAGCTGGCTAGGACCACGGGGGCCGTCAGGCCACCCCAGCAGCAGTACTGTCCCATAATGGGATGGAAGAGAGTGAGAGATTGTCATTGCAATGGTCTTTCCATGCAATGACTTCAAACAGTAAGACTAGCAAGACATTTGGTACAAATGTTATAGTTACATTTGGATGCAGAGCAGGACAGTGTCACTGCTGGCCAAATGTTCAAGCTCTTGTAATGTCACTCAGCAGGCTGAAAGTACAAATCCTAGTATCAGTTGGCAGTGTTTTGTTTATTTATTAGTGTTTTAATTGTTAAACCTTTCTGGTAATGGAACATTCACTTTTCTTTCCTGTCACATATGTGGGTTGCATGTCATAGGTATGTCTGGAAAGAGTCTTTCAAAGAGTCACCTGTGGCCAAATGATTAAGGTCACACACCCTCA
Organism: Pleurodeles waltl; assembly: GCF_031143425.1. NCBI lineage: Eukaryota > Metazoa > Chordata > Amphibia > Caudata > Salamandridae > Pleurodeles > Pleurodeles waltl. The sequence goes on from NC_090451.1 coordinate 397,086,086, forward strand.
CACTGACATTTGAGGGTTCAGCTCCAGGTGTGTCCGTGATCATTTCCCTCCTTTAATTTCTTTTAAACTTTTTTTTTAACTTCAAAAGTTTAAGGTTGATCCTGAAAGGTGATCTCACTCTTTTTAATTGACAAATAAAAAAAAATTCAATTTGTCCAGAAATATCTCCTTCTAAGTATATCAGCCATCAAGGCCTAAACAAATCACTGAAAAACCAAAAGTTACAGGGATGTTATAATTAAGACATTTTTTTTAAAAACCATTGAAATTTACTGAAAAAAAACAAATGTTACAAGGACGTTACAGTTAGGCTCACATTTTAAATGTACAAAACCATAGAAATACACCTGTTATAGTTAGAGTTACCTGAAGTAACTGTAGCTCATGCCCTAAAGTAACTATAACTCACGCCCTCGCCATGCACTGCTAATTACCCCACAAATTATGGCACTCATGGCATCTTTGATAACATCATTGATAATATCAATGTAATAGTTGAAGAAACACATTTGATGAAAAAACTGTGCATTGCGGGGGCGCAACCAATGTCAATGCCACCAATAATCCACTTGACTCTTGTAATATTCAAAGAGAGATTGGCACTTAGACTCAAAACAGTGGAACAGATTATCACCAAATCACCAAAAGCATGCCTTCTGAGAAAAATATAGGTTTCTGTCAAGTTTGGAGTTATTTTGCTGAACCATTTTTTCCAAGATGCTTCTTACATTTCCTGCGGGAAACTGCATTGGTGCCCCCCCCCCCTTGAAAAATCACCCCAAATTTTTTCAGGAAGGAGCTGAGGTGGATTAACTTTTTTGGGAAAGTTTTGTGACGACTCATCAAATGGCATCATTGTTATTAGCAAAATAAAAATCCTCCTCTTCCTATGGAAACTCTAACCTATCAGTAGCAACAGTGCCCATATAGCCACTCGGTTATTATAGTTACGATTCCAGTAGACAGAAATTCCTTGGAATTTTGATTGATCATGACTGGGTAGTTTGACAAATCTTCACAAAACTTAACAAAAAAAAGAAAATTCACTTCAGCTCCTTCCTTGAAAGATTTGGGGTGATCCGTCAATAGGAGCCAAGAAAAAAAAGAGGATCCCAAAACAGAAAATCCCTATGCATTTTCCATAGCCTTATTTAGGCAATGCTACCCAAAAAGCTGCTCAATAGAATTACACCAAAGTTAGCAGGAAGCTAGATCTTGATCAGCAGAGTTGAGTGTGGTTTTATTGTGATTTGGGGTAAATTTGTTGAGCTGTTTTTGAAAAATTAAGGTACAAAGATATTTGTGTATCTGGATGGTTGGGCCCGCAAGAGTCTCTTGACAGCCATGTGGGAGCGCCAATTTAAAAATAGAGTGTTCTCATGGCCCCCTCCATTTTTTATTATGTTTGGTCTCAGAGATGTGGCCCCAGGGGCCTAATAAGGCTCACGTAGTGGTGCTGCACACCAACTCCCCTCAGAGTTTGGCACCAGGGGATGGTGTTCCTGGAGGCTCTCTTGGAGCTGTCACCAGGAGATGGGGTCACCACACCTGGCCCAATTAAGGGTCAAGGTGGGGGTTCCATGCCCCCTCCTCTTAATGTATATGTTTTGGCCCCAGGAGATGGGGTCTCTGGGACCCAAAGGCCAACCCTATGCTGCGCACACCTAAAGCTGTGTGCGGAGTTGGGTTGGCAGCATGCTGGAGGTTTAGTCACAGGGCCTGGCAGCAGGCCAAACCCTGCGGCCAACCCCCTACTGCGGACGGCCAAAGGCTGTGCATAGGATGAGGTTGGCTGCCTGTAGGGAGTTAGAAGCAAGGTCTTGCTTCTGGCTGCAAGACAGGATCTGTAGCTAATCCCATGCCACACAAAACCAAACAATGTGGGTTTAGCTGCCTCCGGGTAGCTGCCTGTGATGAGTTGGAAAAAGGACTTGGCTGTACAGCAGCCTCTAAGACCAACCCTATGCCACACACAATGAAAGGCCACACCTAGCGTGGGGTTGGCTGTCTGCAAGGGGGTTGGGTGCCTCCAAGTGGGTTGGCGACAGGGCCAGGCTCTGTTGTCAACTCCCTCATGTGCACAAAGACTGTGTGCAGCATAGAGTTCACTTCCTGTGGGTTTTGCCACAAGCCAAAGGAGGTATGTGGAACGGTGTTGGCTTTATTTATGGTAATACAATATAAGCTTACTTTAAAAATACCCTAGAAAATCACGGAAAAAAACAAAAGTTAAAGTAACATTATAGTTAAATGTCATGAAAAGATCTGTTTTTGTTTAATAACAAACACTAGAAACTCACTAAAAAAAACAAAGGTTAAAGTAACGTCATTGTTACGTGAATATGTCAGTGACAACATTAACATTTTGAACTCAAGAGACAACAGAAATTAATCAGCTATAGTAAGCAGAGCTAGCTATAACATGCCCCCACCATGGACTGCTTTTAACCTCACATATTACATCCCTCATGAAGTTCTATGACATAATTTATGACAACACTCTGACATCTCAAATTACATCATTGATGACATCACTGATGATATAATCCAAGCATCTTTTGTACATATTACTCTGTAAACAAGTAGGGCATTAGAGGCCAGAAAGTAAGTAAAAAATATCTTTGAATAATATAAGGCAAATATAATGCCATTACAGTTGCAACTCCCTTAGGAGTTGCAAGCATGTGTTATGTGTAACACTAACCCTATAACATATTCTTCATGGGTAACTGAGTTCACATTAACAATCAACCAGAGATAGATGGGTAACCCCCTACTGCACAAAGTGTCAATCTATATACAAACGTTCAGAGAAAACCAAGCTCCTCAAGATACTAAAAATGTAATCTAAAATGAATGCCCTACTCCACATAGCTTTCATATATGTGCCATGAGAGTAAAAATAAATGCAGTCCTTTAAATTGTTAATTAGAGCATCTGCACTAATAAAAGCACAGTCACACAATTAGTACGTAGGTACTATAGTGGAATGATGAAACTCCGTAATATTACCATGGTACAGCAACACTGACATGAGAAAACCAATGTTCCCACCCTCCCCAATGCCTTATTGCTGTTACAATGACTTTGCAATAAAAGCAATTCTTCAAATAATCAGGCATTTTCAATACCATTTTGCCTAACTGCACAAGTTTAATCCTACTTTTGGTTAAATATCTTCTCTAGAAAATATGAATGACAAATGGCATGGTATAATCTATACATTGAAATGTACAGAATGTAATATTCTGTTTATTACCATTGTTTGCAGGACTGTAGGGGCAGCATGCCCACTTAATGCTTAGCCTCTCTTGAGTCATGGCCTTGCCCATGCTCAGTCCTTTCAGATCAGTTCACTATACAGTCAGGCTATCATCATAACATGAATACAAATACTCTTGCTGAAAGGAAAAACAGCAATCGTCCATATTGTGCAATTGAATAGAGTTGCTTTTTAACTTCACACAGTCATGGTCACCTACACATTCCACCCTTTAAATAAGAGGGTCTTTCTCAAAACAACGACACTGACCAAATACTTCCTATATAAAGGTCAACAAAAGGCAGCAATGGAAGACTTAATCACATGTTCAAAATGATAACCCCAGAGTTACAAAAACAAAAATGTTATCACACAGAAACTTGGTGCTCTATTTCACGAAACATAGTTCAGTATCTCAAGACCAGGTCTGAACCCACACATTTGTACAGCCTAATTTGCTACATTGTCGCAACACCAAGAAGGATAGCTGATACATAGCAATTCCGAATATTGTATAACATCCAGATATGATACCACAGTGCATATTATATGAAGTCAGAATGTCGTATTGAATGCAGTAGCAAGGACAAATTAGACCCAAATGAGCAATACAATACATGATGGAAGACTAATATGGTGAATACAAGAAAACATTTACTCTTTTCACTCTAGTGGACACAACTGCTGTTATGTTTGAAATGTATAACCCCAGTGTGCAATAGTAAAGTAGTATCATAATAATATGACAAGAAGAAATTAAGCCCTAGTGGGCAATCAAAACATTATCACATAACATGGACCTTGCGTGGCAAATTCAAGAAAAGATCTTACCTTTTCTGATTCTAATGGATACAATTAATGAACATATATACATTTCCAGTGTGTTATGTCATTTTGTAAAAATATCACATCTGACTATGTGACAGTAAAGCGGTTTGATTTATTGATCATTCAACATTTTGTTTATGGTGGATCATTTCAATATATGTCCTTGACAATTATTTCATCTGTCTGATAAATACCTCTCCTGTCTTATTATAAGTTCATCTCCATTAAAGGAATTCAGATCACCTCTGATTGTAAAGTAAACCATTTGAATAATTTAAGAATATATATATATATATATATATATATGGATGGTAGTCAATAAATGGTGGGAAAAAACAACTTTAAAAAATATATAGATTGTGGAAGAGTCCTGAGAGGTTTGAGGATATTTGATTTGCCCACGCTTAATGATATGGATGATGATTTACTTAAACAGTGGCAGACTGACACAGTGGAATGTTTGATGAAACTGGTGCAAACATTAATTAGCCAGGCAGAACGAAAATTGGATAAAACATTACAAAGAATAAAATAAATTGAGGGTCAATTGGAGTATGCACCTCCATCAGAGGACATTACAGATGTACTAAGTCAAATGGAAAAATGGTTGAAAAAGAGGTGCAAGAGAAAAAAATCTAAAAATGTAACAGAGAAAAGGCGGATTATTCTAAGGGGAGGATATATACATTTGCAAGACGCTTCGATTCCTTTTTTGCTAAGCAACAGATTGACAAAACACTTGAAAAAGAAAAAACAGTATCCAGTGCTGAAACCTCTGAAATGAGCTCGGGGACAAGCTCCCCCCCAGTGAGAGGACCAGCACTGGATTTTTCAGGAGAGATATGCCTCTACAACATGGAAATGAGACAGAGGGGAAGAGGCAGGCAAAACAAAATAAACACGAGAGCACAAGGAGGTCAAAGAGGAAGAAGAAGAGGAAAGAGAAAAGGAAGCAAACAATAAATCTCCATACACTGAAACAACAAGAGCACTTAGTCATCAAATTGTCCTCTAAAACATTACAAGACAAACATATCAAATTATTAAATAAAGGGTTGACTTTTTCCCCTATGGCAGGGATGGACCTGGCCACTGCAAGGATTGACCTATACACATTTTCAAGAAAGCTGAAATGCATCAAGAAATCAACATAACCAATCAGAACTAAAAAACAGGACACCAGAGGTGGCTCTTATAAACATTGGAAAGATGGAACAACTTAGAAGCCTCATGGAACTGGAAGGAACATCCAGTGACAACAATCTAGTCCTTGAGGAGGGGAATGAGCATATTTTATCTGATTAAGAACTTTTCCAGACTATTGGCATTGCAACAGACTGTACAACTCCCAGTAGATGCAACCCTAAATCACGATTGTGTCCTTAACTCCCTATGGGAAACAAAATAGACTTGTTTCAAGAAGTGATGGCAGAAGACCTGACAAGAGAGGCATTGGTGACAAAGAAATATAAACAAACAAATATGATTCAAGAAGAGTGGGAAGCATTAAAAGATCTGAAAAATGACGATTCAATCATCATCAAAGCATCAGATAAAGGAGGCAACATTGTGATCCTGGATCGAACTAAATATATAAAGGAGGCAATGAGACAACTAAATGATAAGACCAGTTACATCAAGTTAAGTGTGAACCCCACAATTGACAATATTGTGGAATACCATGGCAAACTTACAAATTGGCAAGATGAGGGCCTTCTGGAAGAAGAAGAAGTAAGGTATTTAAAGATAGACAGTCCCATAATCCCTACAATATATTTCTTGCCAAAAGTACACAAGGACAAAATGAATCTTTCAGGACGGCCCATTGTTAGCTCCATAGGATATCTGTTAGAGAACACATCAAGATTCATAGACATCTTTTTGTTTCCTTTCATCCCAAGCCTCCCTTCCTACCTGAGAGATTCTATGAACTTCCTCAATTGAATTAACAACATCCCTTGGAAGAAAGATTACATCATGGCAACAATTGATGTTGTTTCCCTCTATACCTCAATAAGGCATAAAGATGGCCTTGAGGCTTGTAAATATTTCTTAAGAGCAAGGTCCATTGGGCTATTGAAGCATACAGAGATGATTTTGGAAATGCTCCATAATTGTCTTACTCACAATATTTTTCTCTTTGATGGTCAATATTATTTACAAAAGAGAGGAACTGCAATGGGTACATCTTTTCACCAACATATTCCAATTTAGTTTTGGGATGGTGGGAAGCAGAAACCATCTGATGTTATAGTAATGAAGAAAATCTAGGGCACGTGATACTATGGATCCGCTATACTGACGATTTGTTCTTGATCTGGGAAGGAGAGCAAGAAGCACTGGAGGAGTTTATTCTCTCCATTAGTACAAATCCTCAACAGTTGAAATTCACATATGAAATTGGTACTACAGGTATAACCTATCTGGATAGAAATGTTTTTATCAAAGATGATAGGGTATGTACTCAGATCCACAGAAAGCCCACAAGTGCTAATAGCCTTTTACATGCTAACAGTGGTCATCCTCTAGCTCTAAATGGAGTATACCGCATGGAGAATTTTTGAGGGTAAGACGCAATTGTTCAGATGAATCTGTCTTTGAGACACATCTGAAAGATATGAATGTAGGTTTTGCAAAAAGAGGATTTCCAGAGACTGTGTTGAAAGATGCAATGACAAGGGTAAAAAAACGCAAACAAATTGAACTTTTAACACCAAAGAAAAAGGATTCCACAATGACAACTGAAATTGATTAAATTAGATATATCATGAGATTAAATACTGTTAGCCCGGGGATCAAAACGTTCCTGAATAAAAACTGGAACTTATTGTTGTTTGATAATACATTAAAAAAGATGTTACCAGTTTATCCACAGATCGCATACAAAAAAATCCTCCCTACAAAAACACCTTTTCAAGAGCTCCATGGTCTCACATAAGAAACACATCCCGAATTGGTTGGAACAGAAGAAACTTGGATTTTGAAATGTGGGAAATGTAAAGCATGCTCAATTGGGAAAAATACTACTACCTTTCAAACATGTAATGGGAAAACAATGAAAATAAGGGAGAGAATCACTTGTGAGACAACATTTGTCATCTATGTTTTGGAATGTGGATGTAGGAAGAAATACGTAGGGAGCACAGTGAATAAATTAAAACTCCGTACACTCCAACATTTAAGAGCAGTTAATAATAAAGATATGACATATTCTATAGCAAAACATATCTAGAAAGAACACAATGGAAGAGACCAGGATTACAATACTATGGGATACAAAGAATCAAACTCAATCCTAGAGGCGGAAGTGAGGAACAACATTCACGGAGAATGGAATCAAGATGGATAATCCTCAGGGGACCTGAGAACCCCTGGAGGTTAAATGCAGATGCAGAACTACATGTACTTTTATGACATTGACACATAAAAGCTCGATTGAAGGTCATGGGATGGGGAGAATACATCTTAGCAGCAAGAGAGAGTTACTGATGATGAAAGGCTATCACTAATGTATTTATGTAACACTAAACTCTATGAACTCTTTGATAAAAATTAGGATATGATAGGACGTTTAGTGGAAGATATATGTAGTATATGTGGTACTTCATTTATGTTTTTTTCCCCACTAGACACTCTTTTTGTAATAAATGTTCACATTAAGTTTCATCAGAAGGCATTGGCAGGCGTGGATGAGACAAGTTCCTAAGAAATAAGTTTGAAAATGATATATAGAAAAATGCACTTTCTTAAGAAAACAATTTAATTTCTGTAAGAAAACAATGTAATTTCTGTTGAAAAAGTTTTGCAATTGAATGGATTAGCGGTCACGGTACAACTTAGGGGGCTCCACAGTCTTATTGTTTCTGTGGAAGGGAATGGGTGTATAAGATAACATGATTAGAATGATGAAATGAAAAAGTTAATATGTGATGTATATAGCATTTGGTAAAAGACGATAATGAATATACTTATTTTAAAATATATTACTTTAGAGATACTTTACCAAGATTTAGGGATTACTAAGTGTTGTTTTCACACAAGTGCTTATTGCAGTCGAATGGTTATACATGAAAATTTGAATCCCACAGTTGGAATTATACTCCATTAGGGCACCTAACAAGATTTAACATACATTTTAAGAAAAGAGATAGGGAGGCAATATAAAGGAAATGGTAAAATCAGGACTGGAAGGTGAATGCCCTATGGGTTGTGTGAGGGGTGTGTGAAGAGGGAGTGGCTTCTTCTTGGATATACCTAAGCCACTGGAACACAGTGAAATTCTAGCCAGTTGAAGGTTCATGCCGAAACGCATCGCCATTTTTATGAGCACCGAGCACTTTAAAAATAAAGAAATGAAGTAAGAATCTTTGGAACTCAGATTTGGTTGTGCTGCCTTATTTCTCTCTTTTCTTTGGAACCCTCAACAACGTTTTGGAAGCAGAAAGGCTCCTGGAAGGGAGAAAAGTACTATATATATATATATATATATATATATATATATATAAATGTTTCTTCATCAATATTCAACCCACTGTGAATACATTTATCTAATGAAATGATGTGATGAGATCCCAATTTCTGGAAATATTGTTCCTTACAGCCACCTCTGATTCTCGGTTCAATCATGCCAATAACAAAGAACACCAATGATTCACAGTTGCTTTCATGATGTTGCTCAAAATGTCGAGCAATACGATAATGTTTGCACTTATCAGAAATAGCCTTGTGATGTTTCAAAACTAATTTCTTTACAAAGAAAAGGGCACTCCTCAAGTGGAACTTTCTGTAAAGACACTCTAGGACATATACATTATGAAGGGTAGTACATGTAATTCTTTTGATTATTGGTCTACTTACTTTATCGCAAAGGCAGTAATTGCTTTGAATTTTTCTTGGAAAGTTTCATACTAATCCATCATGCTGGAGTCAAGAAAAAAGGGGGTAACAAAACAAAATATTAATTTCTCTTGTTGATTCCCATAGGAAACTTTGCTCTTTGATACAGAAAAAGATCAGCTGAACCGAAACACAGCCCATTTCTCAGAAAGTTAGAATATTATTCAGAAAGCATGCTTTCAGAGATTTGGTGTAAATCTGTTCAGCCATGTTCGAGAAATTAATTCGGGTTGGGCTTGGAGAAGCTAGAAAATTAGATAAATCTTGATCCTTTGTCATGAAGGAATCCCTGCAGTACTGAAAATGGAAAAGGGTACTTTGATTGGCTGAGGGAACATTTTCTCCCTTCAGCCATTTCAGTACCACAGAACCAGTCCCGGGACCTTGGTATCTAGCGATCTGGTTGACGTATCTCAAATCAGAAGAAAATGCTGTTGACACCATTAAAGGATGCAGTCACATGGTTCTGGTGTCCTGGCAAAGGAAATAAGGGGCCGCTGCCAGGATACATTGGCCCTTAGGCACTTGTGGGGAAACCCAGAGAGACCGTCTTTGTGGCAAAAGTATTCCAGAGAGACCAAGTGCAACCCTCTAGTTAGGTACCATGGTGCCATGCCAGTGTGGCTCAATGGTTAGAGCGGCAGACCCTGATGCAGAAATCTGGCCCGGGACCAGGGTTCAATTCCCGCCTTGGCAGGTCTTGGGCTCAATTTCCTCAGACCTGATAATTCTCGCATCGGTGCCTAATCTAATTCATGGGTCCCACTCTGTAACTCTGGGCAATAGCTTGCGTAATCTCCACAACTGCCCCAACAGTGCTGGGATGCCTGGCTTCACCTTGGAGATTGCGCAGGAGTGGGCACGTCACAGGGAAAAGCCAGGAGGGGTTCCACAGCTGTATGCGTACAGCGCCTTGAGACCCTAACGGGTGAGTAGTGTGCTATACAAGTACGAAGTTTACAGTTTATGGGGGTGAAGCTTGCATGGCAGGTACTGAAAGACTATGATGATACTGGAAAAAAATAAAGTGGAAAAAAAGGGGGTGGCTTGCCAGTGGGGGTTGGCTACCTGCTTCAGGGTTAGACACTGGGTGACGTGCAATGCTGTACACAGCCGAAGGCCATGCACATAAGGTTGTTGGGGCTGGGCAGAGGTCCCTCCACCATCCTGATAGTGAAAACTCCATCTACCAAACTCTAAACCTGCCAGATAGTAACAAAGTTTAACTTTAAGATAGAATTTAAGACATGACAAACAACATAACATTATTTTCTCTTCTTTAACTAATTAAGGAAGTTATAAAAATAACTTTTTTTACATCTTAGATTTTATTTGAGTTTTTTTTTTTTTTTTAGGGGGTTCAAATTAAAAAAATGTAAACAGTAAACAGAAAATCTGTACTTTAAATGAAAATATAGTATATTTTTTGCAGATCGGTTTGTGGGTAGCTACTAATGCAACCTGAACAGCCAAACTTTGCTCTCCAATAGAGCAAACTCTATTGTACTTGGTGCAGTAAATCAAGAAATGGGAGTAACATCCCTTTGCGTTGTCAAGATTTGAGGTGGCATACAGTCTGTAGGTCAGAGAACAGGTCCTGCTACAGAAAAAGAAGTCTCTTTCTCTCCCTCCACACTTTTTTTTGTAGCATTGTACTGACTGCTGTGCCATGCGCTCTAATGCTTCCTCATGCCAGATGGTCCAAAGGAATATTTTTTTGCTGGTACGACGGAAAAACTCCTCATGGCACGAGTTGCAAATGACCAATGTTGTGGACACATTTTTCCCCCTGCAAGAAGAGAAAACAATGCCAGAAGAGCGATTCTGGCATGGTCCCATGTGCTTCTCCTGAGGATCATGCTGTGAAGTCTCTTCTCTTCTAGATGCCATGATATATACTTGTTTTAGTGTAATACCTATAAAAATTGAAACTCTCTAAAAAGGTCGGTGAAGACCAAAAAATGTTCACACACCCAAGTACAGGTCCCTAATGATGGTAAGTGGGTGAGAACATCCTCAAAATGCAGCAATATAGTTATTTCAATTATTATGTACTTTCTACTCTGAGTTACAGGTATCACTGTACCATTTCTAGGTACACCTAACAATGCAGACACTTTACTAAAAACTTCACAACATCCTGCATATTTGTGAATGTGGGGAAACCCCTTAGCTCAAACTTAAAATTAAATTACCCTTCCTTAGTAAACACAACCTTGTTTTAACTTATGGGAGTCATGGGACTCCCGCAGGACCCAGTAAAGGAGGTAAAGGCCCAGCTGAAGTTGCAAGGCTGTCTGTCATTGGCTCTATTTGTCCAGCTGGTGAACCGTGGTACCTATGGGACAAAACAATAAAATAAAAATGAAAGTAGAAAACTTATTGGCCAGAAAGTGAATAGTAGTTACAACAAACCCACACGCTATATAATTATTCAGGTATTAGCTTCCTGAATACCATTTACAATTGTTATTTGACAGAGACACCTGGAAAAATGTAAAATCTGGATACACCATAGCATTTAAGAAAACTGGGAAGAATGAACCACCAACTAAAGAGTGGGCCTAACTTAACATCACCATCTTAGGATGCAGATTTAATTTTGATGCCTACAACATCCACAACACCAGCATCCACTAGGCCTGAAAAGGAGTGTGGAGGGTTTTTTACCCTTCTACAAGGGCAAAAGAAAATCAATTAACATCTGGACCATTAAATGCACATTGTGCAATCAAGATCTTCACCCATCCTGGGGACTACTCCATGGGTACTTCTGGAATGAGGAACCACACAAGAATGATGTACCCCAACAAGATTGCCCAGTTGAAAAGAAAACATCAGGAAGTGAAGAAGTACAAAGAGCACCTGCTGATGCAATGAACACCAACAGGAGGAGTAAGACTGCAATATGGAGTACTTCATCACATACTGCAACAAATGTCACCGGGTATACTCCCTGGCCGAGACCAACAGAAGAGTTTTCATCAAAGTGATGGAAGCGCACTTGAGAGACCACCATAAAAGTTGCACAAAAACCTAAGAAGAAAAGATTTTAAAAAGCAAACAATCAAAAAAAAAAACAATTAAAATCAAAAAGAAAAAAGGTTTACCATTTTTTTCAAACTCCAGAAAATGAAAAATCTTGCAAAAAGTGTAAATAAAAAAAGAAAGAAAAAGAAGAAAATGAATGTCAACAGGCAAAAACCTGCATAAAACTACCTTTTCTTACAACTTTAAACAATTAGATGCAGTTAGAGGCTGGAGGCCTGGCTCTGCTAAGCTCAATGGACACCGATGTAGGTTGTGGAACATTGTAGCTGACCACCCTATAAAGCTTGTAAACATACCAAAATTAAGGTATCAAAATAATATAAATTCACTGCAAAAAACCTAAGGTTGAAGCAACTTTATAGTTAGTAATGGACATAAGACCTGAGCTTATATAAAAGAGAACAGAACTTCACTGACAAAAACAAAAGTGTAGTGACATTACAGTTAGGTGAAAAGGACATACAAGAACTGATGTGTAAAAGCCAAAACCTACTGAAATTTACTAGTTATTGTTCGGTGAGTTAACTACAAATTGTGCCCTGCTATGAACTGCTTATGACCTAAATCACTCATGACATGGTAAATGACATCGTTGTTGATATCACTGGTGACAATTCACTGTTTTTCATTTCACTAATTACTTTACCACCGTTTGATGAATTTGCCTTCAACTTTCATCGACCTCAGCACCTTGATGGAAGGTGTTGTGCTGATCCGTCCAGTGGACGCCAATAAATAGGTAGTGTCCCTATAGTGTGATTTTCCATGTTAATTACCATTGGTACTTTTGCTCTGCAACACAGAAAACTGTGACTGAATTGAATTGCACCATATTTGGTACAAATTTTGAATTTTACTCAGACAGCTTTGCTTTTGTAATTTGGTATAAATCCGTTTCATTTTTTAAAAGATAAATTAGTGTTTAAAGAGTGGCTTCTGTGGGCACAACACGGCTAAAAAAAATTAGAAATCTGGACTGTTGGTGTCCAAATATTCTATGATTAGGAGAGTAGTCCATCCAGATTGACAGGGAACAACATGAACAATATATTGTGGCAGCCAATACAGGACTCAGGATCATGGTGCCTGCACCCTGAAAATAAATTATAGAAAATATAAGGGGGCAGGATGAGCACAATCGGACTCCATGGTGCATGTTGATTGTACTTGGTGCAGTAAATCAAGGGGGTTCCTTACTTTTTCCCCTGTTTATTGTGTGACTTCTTGCTTTTGCCTTGTTTTCACTTCTTTCTCCTTGTTTTTTGCCTGTTTTTGTGTGCCTTCCCCTTGCTTTTCCCTCCTTCTCACTGCTTTCTCCTTGTTTTTCCCCGGATATTTATGTGCCTTCGCCTTGCTTTTCCCTAGTTGTCACTGCTTTTTCCTTGCTTTTTACCATGTTTTTTGTGTGCCTTCTCCTTGCTTTTCCCTTGTTTTCACTGCTTTCACCTTGTTTACCCCCATTTTTGTGTACCTTCTTGCTTTTCCCTCATTCTCACTACTGTCTCCTTGCTTTTCCCCCCATTTTGTGTGCCTTTGCCTTGCTTTACCTTAGCTTTCACTGCTTTCTCCTTGTTTTTCCCCATTTTTTCACGCCCTCGTCTTTATTTTTTCTTGCTTTCACTGCTTTCTTCTTGCTTTTTCCCCTGTTCTTTGTATGTCTTCTTCTTGCTTTTCCCTTATTCTCACTGCTTCCTCCTGTCTTTTCCCCCCGTTTTGCGTGCCTTCTCCTTGCTTTTCCTTTGTTCTTACTGCTTTCGCCTTGCTTTTTGGCTCGTTTTTGTGTGCCTTCTCCTTGCTTTTCATTTGTTTTCACTGCTTTATCCAGGACCTGCAAGCATCTGGATACCCTATTGGGTGTTTAGCTGCTCTTTACAGATCCTGATTTATTGATTGATTGAGAGTATAGTGTTGTGTTGTAGAGTAGAGTCCACTGGAGTAGAGAGGAATGTGATACAGTGGAGTGGCATGCAGTGGAATATCAAATCGTGGAAGGGTGTACAGTTGAGTGGCTTAGAGTGGAGTATTGTACAGTGGAGTGGGGTAGAGTGAAGTGGTGGAAAGTGGAGCTGAGAGGTGATGTGTAGAGTGGAGTAAATTGTTATATAGTGAGTGGCATGTTGTATAGTACAGTGGTGTGGAGTGCACTGGAGTGGGCAGGTATAGTGTAGAGTAGAGTGAATTGATGTACATTGGAGTGAAATCTTGTACAGTACGGTGGAGTGGTGTGTCATAAAGGGTTGGAAAGTGTCTTTCGGGCATAGAGTGCTGTACACTAGGTAGTAATGGCATAGAGGAGAGTGTGGCATTGTATGGTAGAGTGGGATGGCATAGACTCATACACTTGAGTGGCATAGAGTAGCATACAGTAGAGTGGTGTAGAGTGCACTATTGAAACACAGAGGAGTACAAAGGAGTAGTGTCTCATAAAACAGAGTATATTAATTGTAGTGGAGTGGCATAGAGGGAATTACATAGAGAGTCATAGAGTGGAGTAGAATGTCATAAAGTGGTATAGAGTAATGTAGAGTGCTGTACAATGGCATTGAGAGGAATACATTGTCATACACTGTATTGCTATACAGTGGCGTATAATGTGGTACTGTGGAGGGGCATAGACTGTTGTTGACTCGAAGAGTGGCATGGAGTGGAGTTAGGTAGGGTGGAATAGCATTGATTGGAACAGTGTATGGTGGAGTCGTTTAGAGTGGAGTGGCGTAAGCGCAGTGGCGTGGAGTAGGGTATAGTGAAGTAGCATACAGTGGAATAACATACAGTAGAATGATGCTCAGTGGAGTGGCTTAGAGTGGAGTGGCATTGAGTGGAATAGCATAGAGTGGAGAGGGGTAGAGTGGAGTTACATACAGTGGAAAAGCATTTAGTACAGTGTTGTAGAGTAGTATGGCATGCAGTAGGGGGACATTGACTGCAGTGGTGTAAAGTGGAGTGGCGTACAGTGGAATAGCGTGCAGTGGAGTGGTGTAGAGTCGAGTGTCATATAGTGGAGAGGGATAAAGTGGAGTGGGGCACACTAGAATAGTGTAAAATTGGAGTGCCGTACAATGGAATAGTGTACAGTGGAGTGGTGTATAGTGGAGTGGCTTAGAGTGGAGTGCAGTACAGTGGAGTAGGGTGCAGTGGAATGGGGTAGAGTGGTGGCATAAAGTGGAGTAGAGTGGAGTATTATAGGATACAGTAGAGTAGAGTAGAGTTGTGTGGCACTATGTACCGTGGAGTAACTTGTTATATACTCTTGTACAGTACAGTGGCGTGAAGTGCACTACAGTGGACAGGCATGTCATAGAGAGTTGGAAAGTGTTGTACAGTGGAGTAGAGTCTGTACACTGTGATGTAAGTGCATACAGTGGAGTAGAGGGTTGCACAGTGTAGTGTAGGGGTATAGAGTGGAGTAAAGTGTTGTATAGTGGCACAGAGTGTAGTAGAGTCTAGAAGAGTGAAGTTGCATAGAGTGGAGTAGACTGTGGTATAGTATGGCTGTATATAGTTGAGTGTTGTACTGTGTCATAAGGTGAGGTAAAGTGTTGTGCAGTGGAGGACAGTGTACTGGAATCCAGGGATGTAACATTGCCTGGAGTCATGTGTTCTAGGATACAGTGGCTTGGATTTGAGTAGAGTAGAGTGGCATAGTATACAGTGGAGTAAAGTGTTGTAGAGTGGGGTGGTTTGTGGTACAGTGGAGTGGACTGGTGTGTTTTAGAGTGTTAGAAAGTGTCATACAGTGGAGTAGAGTAGAGTGCCACAATATGGAGTAAAGGGTTGGACAATGGAGTGGCATGTAGTAAATAGAGTGTGGACAGTATGGTAGAGTGGAGTGGCAGACTGTCATGCAGTTCAGTGACATAGTGTAGCATATAATGGAGTGGTATAGAGTGCACTAGTGGAGCACAGAGGAGTGCAGTGGAGTAGAGTCTCATAGTAGGGAGTACATTAAATGGGGTGGGGTGGCATAGAGGGTGTTGCGTAGAAAGTCATAGAGTGGAGGAGAATGTCATAAAGTGGTTTAGAGTAAACAAGAGTGCTGTTCAATGGCACTGAGAGGAGTACATAATTATACAGAGAAGCACTAGGCAGTGGAATATAGTGTGGCACAGTGGAGGGGCGTAGACTTCTTGAATGGAGTATAGTGTTGTTGAGCAAAGCATAGTGGTGTGGCATGGAGTAGAGTTGGGTAGAGTGGAGTGGCACAGCATGAAGCAGCGTGCAGTGGAGTGGCATAGACTGGAGTGGCATACAGGGCAATAGCATACAGTGGAGTGGCGTACAGTGGAGTGGCATAGAGTGGAATAGTATAGAGTGGAGTGGGGTACAGTGGAGTTACAGATAGTGGAATTGCATATTCCTACAGTGTCATAGAGTAGACTGGAGTAGAGTGGAATGGTGTTAACTGCAGTGGCGTAGAGAGTTGTGGCATACACTGTAGCGCAGCAAAGTAGAGTGGCACAGATTGGAATAGGGTACAGATGAGTGGTGTAGAGTGGAGTGGCATACTGTGCAGTGGTGTTGCGCAGAGTGGAATCTAGTGAAGTAGAGTACAGTGGAATAGCATACAGTGGGTGGTGCACATTCGAGTGGCGTAGAACAGAGTAATGTTGAGTGGAATAGCATAGAGTGGAGTGAGGTAGACTCTAGTTACACACAGTTGAAAATCAAAGAGCACAGTGTCGTAGAGTGGATTGGCATAGAGTCGAGAGGTGTACAGTTGAAGAGCATGCAGTGGAGTGCTGTTGAGTGCATTGGCATAGAGTGGGGTGGGGTAAAGTGGAGTGGCATACAGTGAAATAGTGTAAAATGGAGGGTTGTATAGGAAAATAGTTTATAGTGGAGTAGTGCATAGTGGAGTGGCATAGAACAGAGTGGTATTCATTGGAATAGCATAGAGTAGAGTGGGGTACAGTCTAGTTACATACAGTTAAAAATTGCAGAGTACAGTGTCATAGAGTGAGTGGCATACAGTGAAGTGTATTGACTGCAGTGGCATGAAGTGAAGAGGCGTACAGTTGAAAAGCATGCAGAGGAGTGCTGTAAAGTGAAGTGACATAGAGTGGGGTGGGGTAAAAAGGAGTGACATACAGTGGAATAGAGTAAAATGGAGGGTCATACAGTGAAAAAGTTTATAGTGGAGTGGTGTACAGTGGAGTGCCATAGAATGGAGTGTTATACAGTGAAGTGAGGTGCAGAGCAGTGGGGTAGAGTGGTGGTGTAAAGTGGAGTAGAGTGGCGTATCATAGGGTACACTAGAGTAGAGTGGGGTGGAGTAGAGTTGTGTTGTGTTGTGTGCAGTGGAGTAAATTGTTATATAGTGTACTCTTGTACAGTACAGTGGCGTATAGTGCACTAGAGTCGACAGGCATAGTGTAGAGTTGAGTAAATTGTTACAAATTAAAGTAGCATCTTGTACAGTACAAAGGATTGGTGTGTCATAGTGTTTTGTAAAGTGTCATACAGTGGAGTAAAGTGTTGTACACTTGGATGTAAGGGCATAAAATGGAATAGAGGGTTGTATAATGTAGTATAGGGTATCGAGTGGACTAAAATCTTGTATAGTGGCACAGAGTGTAGTACAGTCTAGCAGAGTGGAGTTGCATAAAGTGGAGTATGCAGTGATATAGTGGGCAGTACAGAGTGAAGTGTTGTACAGTCTCACAGAGTGGAGCAAACAAGTAGGGCATTAGAGGCCAAAAAGTAAGTAAAAAATATCTTTGAATATTATAAGGCAAAAATAATGCCATTACAGTTACAACTCCCTTAGGAGTTGCAAGCATGTGTTATGTGTAACACTAACCCTATACCATATTCTTCATGGGTAACTGAGTTCACATTAACAATCAACCAGAGATAGATGGGTAACCCCCTACTGCACAAAGTGTCAATCTATATACAAACGTTCAGAGAAAACCAAGCTCCTCAAGATACTAAAAATGTAATCTAAAATGAATGCCCTACTACACACAGCTTTCATATATGTGCCATGGGAGTAAAAATAAATGCAGTCCTTTAAATTGTTAATTAGAGCAACTGCACTAATAAAAGCACAGTCACACAATTAGTACTTAGGTACTATAGTGCAATGATGAAACTCCGTAATATTACCATGGTACAGCAACACTGACATGAGAAAACCAATGTTCCCACCCTCCCCAATGCCTTATTGCTGTTACAATGACTTTGCAATAAAAGCAATTCTTCAAATAATCAGGCATTTTCAATACCATTTTGCCGAACTGCACAAGTTTAATCCTACTTTTGGTTAAATATCTTCTTTAGAAAATATGAATGACAAATGGCATGGTATAATCTATACATTGAAATGTACAGAATGTAATATTCTGTTTATTACCATTGTTTGCAGGACTGTAGGGGCAGCATGCCCCACTTAATGCTTAGCCTCTCTTGAGTCATGGCCTTGCCCATGTTCAGTCCTTTCAGATCAGTTCACTATACAGTCAGGCTATCATCATAACATGAATACAAATACTCTTGCTGAAAGGAAAAACAGCAATCGTCCATAGTGTGCAATTGAATAGAGTTGCTTTTTAACTTCACACAGTCATGGTCACCTACACATTCCACCCTTTAAATAAGAGGGTCTTTCTCAAAACAACGACACTGACCAAATACTTCCTATATAAAGGTCAACAAAAGGCAGCAATGGAAGACTTAATCACATGTTCAAAATGATAACCCCAGAGTTACAAAAACAAAAATGTTATCACACAGAAACTTGGTGCTCTATTTCACGAAACATAGTTCAGTATCTCAATACCAGGTCTGAACCCACACATTTGTACAGCCTAATCTGCTACATTGTCGCAACACCAAGAAGGATAGCTGATACATAGCAATTCCGAATATTGTATAACATCCAGATATGATACCACAGTGCATATTATATGAAGTCAGAATGTCGTATTGAATGCAGTAGCAAGGACAAATTAGACCCAAATGAGCAATACAATACATGATGGAAGACTAATATGGTGAATACAAGAAAACATTTACTCTTTTCACTCTAGTGGACACAACTGCTGTTATGTTTGAAATGTATAACCCCAGTGTGCAATAGTAAAGTAGTATCATAATAATATGACAAGAAGAAATTAAGCCCTAGTGGGCAATCAAAACATTATGACATAACATGGACCTTGCGTGGCAAATTCAAGAAAAGATCTTACCTTTTCTGATTCTAATGGACACAATTAATGAACATATATACATTTCCAGTGTGTTATGTCATTTTGTAAAAATATCACATCTGACTATGTGAGAGTAAAGCGGTTTGATTTATTGATCATTCAACATTTTGTTTATGGTGGATCATGGCAATATATGTCCTTGACAATTATTTAATCTGTCTGATAAATACCTCTCCTTTCTTATTATAAGTTCATCTCCATTAAAGGAATTCAGATCACCTCTGATTGTAAAATAAACCATTTGAATAATTTAAGAATATATATATATATATATATGTATGGATGGTAGTCAATAAATGGTGGGAAAAAACAACTTTAAAAAATATATAGATTGTGGAAGAGTCGTGAGAGGTTTGAGGATATTTGATTTGCCCACGCTTAATGATATGGATGATGATTTACTTAAACAGTGGCAGACTGACACAGTGGAATGTTTGATGAAACTGGTGCAAACATTAATTAGTCAGTCAGAACGAAAATTGGATAAAACATTACAAAGAATAAAAGAAATTGAGGGTCAATTGAAGTATGCATCTCCATCAGAGGACATTACAGATGTACTAAGTCAAATGGAAAAATGGTTGAAAAAGAGGTGCAAGAGAAAAAAATCAAAAAATGTAACAGAGAAAAGCGGATTATTCTAAGGGGAGGATATATACATTTGCAAGACGCTTCGATTCCTTTTTTGCTAAGCAACAGATTGACAAAACACTTGAAAAAGAAAAAACAGTATCCAGTGCTGAAACCTCTGAAATGAGCTCGGGGACAAGCTCCCCCCCAGTGAGAGGACCAGCACTGGATTTTTCAGGAGAGATATGCCTCTACAACATGGAAATGAGACAGAGGGGAAGAGGCAGGCAAAACAAAATAAACACGAGAGCACAAGGAGGTCAAAGAGGAAGAAGAAGAGGAAAGAGAAAAGGAAGCAAACAATAAATCTCCATACACTGAAACAACAAGAGCACTTAGTCATCAAATTGTCCTCTAAAACATTACAAGACAAACATATCAAATTATTAAATAAAGGGTTGACTTTTTGCCCTATGGCAGGGATGGACCTGGCCACTGCAAGGATTGACCTATACACATTTTCAAGAAAGCTGAAATGCATCAAGAAATCAACATAACCAATCAGAACTAAAAAACAGGACACCAGAGGTGGCTCTTATAAACATTGGAAAGATGGAACAACTTAGAAGCCTCATGGAACTGGAAGGAACATCCAGTGACAACAATCTAGTCCTTGAGGAGGGGAATGAGCATATTTTATCTGATTAAGAACTTTTCCAGACTATTGGCATTGCAACAGACTGTACAACTCCCAGTAGATGCAACCCTAAATCACGATTGTGTCCTTAACTCCCTATGGGAAACAAAATAGACTTGTTTCAAGAAGTGATGGCAGAAGACCTGATGAAAGTGGCATTGGTGACAAAGAAATATAAACAAACAAATATGATTCAAGAAGAGTGGGAAGCATTAAAAGATCTGAAAAATGACGATTCAATCATCATCAAAGCATCAGATAAAGGAGGCAACATTGTGATCCTGGATCGAACTAAATATATAAAGGAGGCAATGAGACAACTAAATGATAAGACCAGTTACATCAAGTTAAGTGTGAACCCCACAATTGACAATATGGTGGAATACCATGGCAAACTTACAAATTGGCAAGATGAGGGCCTTCTGGAAGAAGAAGAAGTAAGGTATTTAAAGATAGACAGTCCCATAATCCCTACAATATATTTCTTGCCAAAAGTACACAAGGACAAAATGAATCTTTCAGGACGGCCCATTGTTAGCTCCATAGGATATCTGTTAGAGAACACATCAAGATTCATAGACATCTTTTTGTTTCCTTTCATCCCAAGCCTCCCTTCCTACCTGAGAGATTCTATGAACTTCCTCAATTGAATTAACAACATCCCTTGGAAGAAAGATTACATCATGGCAACAATTGATGTTGTTTCCCTCTATACCTCAATAAGGCATAAAGATGGCCTTGAGGCTTGTAAATATTTCTTAAGAGCAAGGTCCATTGGGCTATTGAAGCATACAGAGATGATTTTGGAAATGCTCCATAATTGTCTTACTCACAATATTTTTCTCTTTGATGGTCAATATTATTTACAAAAGAGAGGAACTGCAATGGGTACATCTTTTCACCAACATATTCCAATTTAGTTTTGGGATGGTGGGAAGCAGAAACCATCTGATGTTATAGTAATGAAGAAAATCTAGGGCACGTGATACTATGGATCCGCTATACTGACGATTTGTTCTTGATCTGGGAAGGAGAGCAAGAAGCACTGGAGGAGTTTATTCTCTCCATTAGTACAAATCCTCAACAGTTGAAATTCAGATATGAAATTAGTACTACAGTTATAACCTATCTGGATAGAAATGTTTTTATCAAAGATGATAGGGTATGTACTCAGATCCACAGAAAGCCCACAAGTGCTAATAGCCTTTTACATGCTAACAGTGGTCATCCTCGAGCTCTAAATGGAGTATACCGCATGGAGAATTTTTGAGGGTAAGACGCAATTGTTCAGATGAATCTGTCCTTGAGACACATCTGAAAGATATGAATGTAGGTTTTGCACAAAGAGGATTTCTAGAGACTGTGTTGAAAGATGCAATGACAAGGGTAAAAAAAACGCAAACAAATTGAACTTTTAACACCAAAGAAAAAGGATTCCACAATGACAACTGAAATTGATTAAATTAGATATATCATGAGATTAGATACTGTGAGCCCGGGGATCAAAACGTTCCTGAATAAAAACTGGAACTTATTGTTGTTGGATAATACATTAAAAAAGATGTTACCAGTTTATCCACAGATTGCATACAAAAAAATCCTCCCTACAGAAACACCTTTTCAAGAGCTCCATGGTCCCACAAAAGAAACACATCCCGAATTGGTTGGAACAGAAGAAACTTGGATTTTGAAATGTGGGAAATGTAAAGCATGCTCAATTGGGAAAAATACTACTACCTTTCAAACATGTAATGGGAAAACAATGAAAATAAGGGAGAGAATCACTTGTGAGACAACATTTGTCATCTATGTTTTGGAATGTGGATGTAGAAAGAAATACGTAGGGAGCACAGTGAATAAATTAAAACTCCATACACTCCAACATTTAAGAGCAGTTAATAATAAAGATATGACATATTCTATAGCAAAACATATCTAGAAAGAACACAATGGAAGAGACCAGGATTACAATACTATGGGATACAAAGAATCAAACTCAATCCTAGAGGCGGAAGTGAGGAACAACATTCACGGAGAATGGAATCAAGATGGATAATCCTCAGGGGACCTGAGAACCCCTGGAGGTTAAATGCAGATGCAGAACTACATGTACTTTTATGACATTGACACATAAAGGCTTGATTGAAGGTGATGGGATGGGGAGAATACATCTTAGCAGCAAGAGAGAGTTACTGATGATGAAAGGCTATCACTAATGTATTTATGTAACACTAAACTCTATGAACTCTTTGATAAAAATTAGGATATGATAGGACGTTTAGTGGAAGATATATGTAGTATATGTGGTACTTCATTTATGTTTTTTTTCCCATTAGACACTCTTTTTGTAATAAATGTTCACATTAAGTTTCATCAGAAGGCATTGGCAGGCATGGATGAGACAAGTTCATAAGAAATAAGTTTGAAAATGATATATAGAAAAATGCACTTTCTTAAGAAAACAATTTAATTTCTGTAAGAAAACAATCTAATTTATGTTGAAAAAGTTTTGCAATTGAATGGATTAGCGGTCACGGTACAACTTAGGGGGCTCCACAGTCTTATTGTTTCTGTGGAAGGGAATGGGTGTATAAGATAACATGATTAGAATGATGAAATGAAAAAGTTAATATGTGATGTATATAGCATTTGGTAAAAGACGATAATGAATATACTTATTTTAAAATATATTACTTTAGAGATACTTTACCAAGATTTAGGGATTACTAAATGTTGTTTTCACTCAAGTGCTTATTGCAGTCGAATGCTTATACATGAAAATTTGAATCCCACAGTTGGAATTATACTCCATTAGGGCACCTAACAAGATTTAACATAAATTTTAAGAAAAGAGATAGGGAGGCAATATAAAGGAAATGGTAAAATCAGGACTGGAAGGTGAATGCCCTATGGGTTGTGTGAGGGGTGTGTGAAGAGGGAGTGGCTTCTTCTTGGATATACCTAAGCCACTGGAACACAGTGAAATTCTAGCCAGTTGAAGGTTCATGCCGAAACGCATCGCCATTTTTATGAGCACCGGGCACTTTAAAAATAAAGAAATGAAGTAAGAATCTTTGGAACTCAGATTTGGTTGTGCTGCCTAATTTCTCTCTTTTCTTTGGAACCCTCAACAACGTTTTGGAAGCAGAAAGGCTCCTGGAAGGGAGAAAAGTACTATATATATATATATATATATATATATATATATATATATATATATATATATATATATATATAAATATATATATAAAATATTCCATCTTTATTCATGACAAACCTTTATCTTAAGTTCTTAAGTGAATCGATGTTTCTTCATCAATATTCAACCCACTGTGAATACATTTATCTAATGAAATGATGTGATGAGATCCCAATTTCTGGAAATATTGTTCCTTACAGCCACCTCTGATTCTCGGTTCAATCATGCCAATAACAAAGAACACCAATGATTCACAGTTGCTTTCATGATGTTGCTCAAAATGTCGAGCAATACGATAATGTTTGCACTTATCAGAAATAGCCTTGTGATGTTTCAAAACTAATTTCTTTACAAAGAAAAGGGCACTCCCCAAGTGGAAATTTCTGTAAAGACACTCTAGGACATATACATTATGAAGGGTAGTACATGTAATTCTTTTGATTATTGGTCTACTTACTTTATCGCAAGGGCAGTAATTGCTTTGAATTTTTCTTGGAAAGTTTCATACTAATCCATCATGCTGGAGTCAAGAAAAAAGGGGGTAACAAAACAAAATATTAATTTCTCTTGTTGATTCCCATAGGAAACTTTGCTCTTTGATACAGAAAAAGATCAGCTGAACCGAAACACAGCCCATTTCTCAGAAAGTTAGAATATTATTCAGAAAGCATGCTTTCAGAGATTTGGTGTAAATCTGTTCAGCCATGTTCGAGAAATTAATTCGGGTTGGGCTTGGAGAAGCTAGAAAGTTAGATAAATCTTGATCCTTTGTCATGAAGGAATCCCTGCAGTACTGAAAATGGAAAAGGGTACTTTGATTGGCTGAGGGAACATTTTCTCCCTTCAGCCATTTCAGTACCACAGAACCAGTCCCGGGACCTTGGTATCTAGCGATCTGGTTGACGTATCTCAAATCAGAAGAAAATGCTGTTGACACCACTAAAGGATGCGGTCACATGGTTCTGGTGTCCTGGCAAAGGAAATAAGGGGCCGTTGCCAGGATACATTGGCCCTTAGGCACTTGTGGGGAAACCCAGAGAGACCGTCTTTGTGGCAACAGTATTCCAGAGAGACCAAGTGCAACCCTCTAGTTAGGTACTATGGTGCCATGCCAGTGTGGCTCAATGGTTAGAGCGGCAGACCCTGATGCAGAAATCTGGCCCAGGACCAGGGTTCAATTCCCGCCTTGGCAGGTCTTGGGCTCAATTTCCTCAGACCTGATAATTCTCGCATCGGTGCCTAATCTAATTCATGGGTCCCACTCTGTAACTCTGGCCAATAGCTTGCTTAATCTCCACAACTGCCCCAACAGCGCTGGGATGCCTGGCTTCACCTTGGAGATTGCGCAGGCGTGGGCACGTCACAGGGAAAAGCCAGGAGGGGTTCCACAGCTGTATGCGTACAGCGCCTTGAGACCCTAACGGGTGAGTAGTGTGCTATACAAGTACGAAGTTTACAGTTTATGGGGGTGAAGCTTGCATGGCAGGCACTGAAAGACTATGATGATACTGGAAAAAAATAAAGTGGAAAAAAAGGGGGTGGCTTCCCAGTGGGGGTTGGCTACCTGCTTCAGGGTTAGACACTGGGTGACGTGCAATGCTGTACACAGCCGAAGGCCATGCACATAAGGTTGTTGGGGCTGGGCAGAGGTCCCTCCACTATCCTGATAGTGAAAACTCCATATACCAAACTCTAAACCTGCCAGATAGTAACAAAGTTTAACTTTAAGAAAGAATTTAAGACATGACAAACAACATAACATTATTTTCTATTCTTTAACTAATTAAGGAAGTTATAAAAATAACTTTTTTTACATCTTGGATTTTATTTGAGTTTTTTATTTTTTTTTAGGGGGTTCAAATTAAAAAAATGTAAACAGTAAACAGAAAATCTGTACTTTAAATGAAAATATAGTATATTTTTTGCAGATCGGTTTGTGGGTAGCTACTAATGCAGCCTGAACAGCCAAACCTGCTCTCCAATAGAGCAAACTCTATTGTACTTGGTGCAGTAAATCAAGAAATGGGAGTAACATCCCTTTGCGTTGTCAAGATTTGAGGTGGCATACAGTCTGTAGGTCAGAGAACAGGTCCTGCTACAGAAAAAGAAGTCTCTTTCTCTCCCTCCACACTTTTTTTTTGCAGCATTGTACTGACTGCTGTGCCATGCGCTCTAATGCTTCCTCATGCCAGATGGTCCAAAGGAATATTTTTTTGCTGGTACGACGGAAAAACTTCTCATGGCACGAGTTGCAAATGACCAATGTTGAGGACACATTTTTCCCCCTGCAAGAAGAGAAAACAATGCCAGAAGAGCGATTCTGGCATGGTCCCTTGTGCTTCTCTTGAGGATCATGCTGTGAAGTCTCTTCTCTTCTAGATGCCATGATATATACTTGTTTTAGTGTAATACCTATAAAAATTGAAACTCTCTAAAAAGGTCGGTGAAGACCAAAAAATGTTCACACACCCAAGTACAGGTCCCTAATGATGGTAAGTGGGTGAGAACATCCTCAAAATGCAGCAATATAGTCATTTCAATTATTATGTACTTTCTACTCTGAGTTACAGGTATCACTGTACCATTTCTAGGTACACCTAACAATGCAGACACTTTACTAAAAACTACACAACATCCTGCATATTTGTGAATGTGGGGAAACCCCTACGCTCAAACTTAAAATAAAATTACCCTTCCTTAGTAAACACAACCTTGTTTTAACTTATGGGAGTCCTGGGACTCCCGCAGGACCCAGTAAAGGAGGTAAAGGCCCAGCTGAAGTTACAAGGCTGTCTGTCATTGGCTCTATTTGTCCAGCTGGTGAACTGTGGTACCTATGGGACAAAACAATAAAATAAAAATAAAAATGAAAGTAGAAAACTTATTGGCCAGAAAGTGAATAGTAGTTACAACAAACCCACACGCTATATAATTATTCAGGTATTAGCTTCCTGAATACCATTTACAATTGTTATTTGACAGAGACACCTGGAAAAATGTAAAATCCGGATACACCATAGCATTTAAGAAAACTGGGAAGAAAGAACCACCAACTAAACAGTCGGCCTAACTTAACATCACCATCTTAGGATGCAGATTTAATTTTGATGCCTACAACATCCACAACACCAGCATCCACTAGGCCTGAAAAGGAGTGTGGAGGGTTTTTTACCCTTCTACAAGGGCAAAAGAAAATCAATTAACATCTGGACCATTAAATGCACATTGTGCAATCAAGATCTTCACCCATCCTGGGGACTACTCCATGGGTACTTCTGGAATGAGGAACCACACAAGAATGATGTACCCCAACAAGATTGCCCAGTTGAAAAGAAAACATCAGGAAGTGAAGAAGTACAAAGAGCACCTGCTGATGCAATGAACACCAACAGGAGGAGTAAGACTGCAATATGGAGTACTTCATCACATACTGCAACAAATGTCACCGGGTATACTCCCTGGGCGAGACCAACAGAAGAGTTTTCATCAAAGTGATGGAAGCGCACTTGAGAGACCACCATAAAAGTTGCACAAAAACCTAAGAAGAAAAGATTTTAAAAAGCAAACAATCAAAAAAAAAAACAATTAAAATCAAAAAGAAAAAAGGTTTACCATTTTTTTCAAACTCCAGAAAATGAAAAATCTTGCAAAAAGTGTAAATAAAAAAAGAAAGAAAAAGAAGAAAATGAATGTCAACAGGCAAAAACCTGCATAAAACTACCTTTTCTTACAACTTTAAACAATTAGATGCAGTTAGAGGCTGGAGGCCTGGCTCTGCTAAGCTCAATGGACACCGATGTAGGTTGTGGAACATTGTAGCTGACCACCCTATAAAGCTTGTAAACATACCAAAATTAAGGTATCAAAATAATATAAATTCACTGCAAAAAACCTAAGGTTGAAGCAACTTTATAGTTAGTAATGGACATAAGACCTGAGCTTATATAAAAGAGAACAGAACTTCACTGACAAAAACAAAAGTGTAGTGACATTACAGTTAGGTGAAAAGGACATACAAGAACTGATGTGTAAAAGCCAAAACCTACTGAAATTTACTAGTTATTGTTCGGTGAGTTAACTACAAATTGTGCCCTGCTATGAACTGCTTATGACCTAAATCACTCATGACATGGTAAATGACATTGTTGTTGATATCACTGGTGACAATTCACTGTTTTTCATTTCACTAATTACTTTACCACCGTTTGATGAATTTGCCTTCAACTTTCATCGACCTCAGCACCTTGATGGAAGGTGTTGTGCTGGTCCGTCCAGCGGACGCCAATAAATAGGTAGTGTCCCTATAGAGTGATTTTCCATGTTAATTACCATTGGTACTTTTGCTCTGCAACACAGAAAACTGTGACTGAATTGAATTGCACCATATTTGGTACAAATTTTGAATTTTACTCAGACAGCTTTGCTTTTGTAATTTGGTATAAATCCGTTTCATTTTTTAAAAGATAAATTAGTGTTTAAAGAGTGGCTTCTGTGGGCACAACACGGCTAAAAAAAAACTGAAATCTGGACTGTTGGTGTCCAAATATTCTATGATTAGGAGAGTAGTCCATCCACATTGACAGGGAACAACATGAACAATATATTGTGGCAGCCAATACAGGACTCAGGATCATGGTGCCTGCACCCTGAAAATAAATTATAGAAAATATAAGGGGGCAGGATGAGCACAATCGGACTCCATGGTGCATGTTGATTGTACTTGGTGCAGTAAATCAAGGGGTTCCTTACTTTTTCCCCTGTTTATTGTGTGACTTCTTGCTTTTGCCTTGTTTTCACTTCTTTCTCCTTGTTTTTTGCCTGTTTTTGTGTGCCTTCCCCTTGCTTTTCCCTCATTCTCACTGCTTTCTCCTTGTTTTTCCCCGGATATTTATGTGCCTTCGCCTTGCTTTTCCCTAGTTGTCACTGCTTTTTCCTTGCTTTTTACCATGTTTTTTGTGTGCCTTCTCCTTGCTTTTCCCATTTTGTGTGCCTTTGCCTTGCTTTACCTTAGCTTTCACTGCTTTCTCCTTGCTTTTCCCCATTTTTTCACGCCCTCGTCTTTATTTTTTCTTGCTTTCACTGCTTTCTTCTTGCTTTTTCCCCTGTTCTTTGTATGTCTTCTTCTTGCTTTTCCCTTATTCTCACTGCTTCCTCCTGTCTTTTCCCCCCGTTTTGCGTGCCTTCTCCTTGCTTTTCCTTTGTTCTTACTGCTTTCGCCTTGCTTTTTGGCTCGTTTTTGTGTGCCTTCTCCTTGCTTTTCATTTGTTTTCACTGCTTTATCCAGGACCTGCAAGCATCTGGATACCATATTGGGTGTTTAGCTGCTCTTTACAGATCCTGATTTATTGATTGATTGAGAGTATAGTGTTGTGTTGTAGAGTAGAGTCCACTGGAGTAGAGAGGAATGTGATACAGTGAAGTGGCATGCAGTGGAATATCAAATCGTGGAATGGTGTACAGTTGAGTGGCTTAGAGTGGAGTATTGTACAGTGGAGTGGGGTAGAGTGAAGTGGTGGAAAGTGGAGCTGAGAGGTGATGTGTAGAGTGGAGTAAATTGTTATATAGTGAGTGGCATGTTGTATAGTACAGTGGTGTGGAGTGCACTGGAGTGGGCAGGTATAGTGTAGAGTACAGTGAATTGATGTACATTGGAGTGAAATCTTGTACAGTACGGTGGAGTGGTGTGTCATAAAGGGTTGGAAAGTGTCTTACGGGGCATAGAGTGCTGTACACTAGGTAGTAATGGCATAGAGGAGAGTGTGGCATTGTATGGTAGAGTGGGATGGCATAGACTCATACACTTGAGTGGCATAGAGTAGCATACAGTAGAGTGGTGTAGAGTGCACTATTGAAACACAGAGGAGTACAAAGGAGTAGTGTCTCATAAAACAGAGTATATTAATTGTAGTGGAGTGGCATAGAGGGAATTACATAGAGAGTCATAGAGTGGAGTAGAATGTCATAAAGTGGTATAGAGTAATGTAGAGTGCTGTACAATGGCATTGAGAGGAATACATTGTCATACACTGTATTGCTATACAGTGGCGTATAATGTGGTACTGTGGAGGGGAGTAGACTGTTGTTGACTCGAAGAGTGGCATGGAGTGGAGTTAGGTAGGGTGGAATAGCATTGATTGGAACAGTGTATGGTGGAGTCGTTTAGAGTGGAGTGGCGTAAGCGCAGTGGCGTGGAGTAGGGTATAGTGAAGTAGCATACAGTGGAATAACATACAGTAGAATGATGCTCAGTGGAGTGGCTTAGAGTGGAGTGGCATTGAGTGGAATAGCATAGAGTGGAGAGGGGTAGAGTGGAGTTACATACAGTGGAAAAGCATTTAGTACAGTGTTGTAGAGTAGTATGGCATGCAGTAGGGGGACTTGACTGCAGTGGTGTAAAGTGGAGTGGCGTACAGTGGAATAGCGTGCAGTGGAGTGGTGTAGAGTCGAGTGTCATATAGTGGAGAGGGATAAAGTGGAGTGGGGCACACTAGAATAGTGTAAAATTGGAGTGCCGTACAATGGAATAGTGTACAGTGGAGTGGTGTATAGTGGAGTGGCTTAGAGTGGAGTGCAGTACAGTGGAGTAGGGTGCAGTGGAATGGGGTAGAGTGGTGGCATAAAGTGGAGTAGAGTGGAGTATTATAGGATACAGTAGAGTAGAGTAGAGTTGTGTGGCACTATGTACCGTGGAGTAACTTTTTATATACTCTTGTACAGTACAGTGGCGTGAAGTGCACTACAGTGGACAGGCTTAGTATAGAGTTAAGTAAATTGTTATGAATTGGAGTGACATCTTGTACAGCACAGTGGACAGGCATGTCATAGAGAGTTGGAAAGTGTTGTACAGTGGAGTAGAGTCTGTACACTGAGATGTAAGTGCATACAGTGGAGTAGAGGGTTGCACAGTGTAGTGTAGGGGTATAGAGTGGAGTAAAGTGTTGTATAGTGGCACAGAGTGTAGTAGAGTCTAGAAGAGTGAAGTTGCATAGAGTGGAGTAGACTGTGGTATAGTGGGGCTGTATATAGTTGAGTGTTGTACTGTGTCATAAGGTGAGGTAAAGTGTTGTGCAGTGGAGGACAGTGTACTGGAATCCAGGGATGTAACATTGCCTGGAGTCATGTGTTCTAGGATACAGTGGCTTGGATTTGAGTAGAGTAGAGTGGCATAGTATACAGTGGAGTAAAGTGTTGTAGAGTGGGGTGGTTTGTGGTACAGTGGAGTGGACTGGTGTGTTTTAGAGTGTTAGAAAGTGTCATACAGTGGAGTAGAGTAGAATGCCACAATATGGATTAAAGGGTTGGACAATGGAGTGGCATGTAGTAAATAGAGTGTGGACAGTATGTTAGAGTGGAGTGGCAGACTGTCATGCAGTTCAGTGACATAGTGTAGCATATAATGGAGTGGTATAGAGTGCACTATTGGAGCACAGAGGAGTGCAGTGGAGTAGAGTCTCATAGTAGAGAGTACATTAAATGGGGTGGGGTGGCATAGAGGGTGTTGCGTAGAAAGTCATAGAGTGGAGGAGAATGTCATAAAGTGGTTTAGAGTAAACAAGAGTGCTGTTCAATGGCACTGAGAGGAGTACATAATTATACAGAGAAGCACTAGGCAGTGGAATATAGTGTGGCACAGTGGAGGGGCGTAGACTTCTTGAATGGAGTATAGTGTTGTTGAGCAAAGCATAGTGGAGTGGCATGGAGTAGAGTTGGGTAGAGTGGAGTGGCACAGCATGAAGCAGCATGCAGTGGAGTGGCATAGACTGGAGTGGCATACAGGGCAATAGCATACAGTGGACTGGCGTACAGTGGAGTGGCATAGAGTGGAATAGTATAGAGTGGAGTGGGGTACAGTGGAGTTACAGATAGTGGAATTGCATACCCTACAGTGTCATAGAGTAGACTGGAGTAGAGTGGAATGGTGTTACTTGCAGTGGCGTAGAGAGTTGTGGCATACACTGTAGCGCAGCAAAGTAGAGTGGCACAGATTGGAATAGGGTACAGATGAGTGGTGTAGAGTGGAGTGGCATACTGTGCAGTGGTGTTGAGCAGAGTGGAATCTAGTGAAGTAGAGTACAGTGGAATAGCATACAGTGGGTGGTGCACATTCGAGTGGCGTAGAACAGAGTAATGTTGAGTGGAATAGCATAGAGTGGAGTGAGGTAGACTCTAGTTACACACAGTTGAAAATCAAAGAGCACAGTGTCGTAGAGTGGAGTGGCATAGAGTCGAGATGTGTACAGTTGAAGAGCATGCAGTGCAGTGCTGTTGAGTACATTGGCATAGAGTGGGGTGGGGTAAAGTGGAGTGGCATACAGTGAAATAGTGTAAAATGGAGGGTTGTATAGGGAAATAGTTTATAGTGGAGTAGTGCATAGTGGAGTGGCATAGAACAGAGTGGTATTCATTGGAATAGCATAGAGTAGAGTGGGGTACAGTCTAGTTACATACAGTTAAAAATTGTAGAGTACAGTGTCATAGAGTGAGTGGCATACAGTGAAGTGTATTGACTGCAGTGGCATGAATTGAAGAGGTGTACAGTTGAAAAGCATGCAGAGGAGTGCTGTAAAGTGCAGTGACATAGAGTGGGGTGGGGTAAAAAGGAGTGACATACAGTGGAATAGAGTACAATGGAGGGTCATACAGTGAAAAAGTTTATAGTGGAGTGGTGTACAGTGGAGTGCCATAGAATGGAGTGTTATACAGTGAAGTGAGGTGCAGAGCAGTGGGGTAGAGTGGTGGTGTAAAGTGGAGTAGAGTGGCGTATCATAGGGTACATTAGAGTAGAGTGGGGTGGAGTAGAGTTGTGTTGTGTTGTGTGCAGTGGAGTAAATTGTTATATAGTGTACTCTTGTACAGTACAGTGGCGTATAGTGCACTAGAGTCGAGTAAATTGTTACAAATTAAAGTAGCATCTTGTACAGTACAAAGGATTGGTGTGTCATAGTGTTTTGTAAAGTGTCATACAGTGGAGTAAAGTGTTGTACACTTGGATGTAAGGGCATAAAATGGAATAGAGGGTTGTATAATGTTGTATAGGGTATCGAGTGGACTAAAATCTTGTATAGTGGCACAGAGTGTAGTACAGTCTAGCAGAGTGGAGTTGCATAAAGTGGAGTAGGCAGTGATATAGTGGGCAGTACAGAGTGAAGTGTTGTACAGTCTCACAGAGTGGAGCACAGTGTACTGGAGTCCAGTGGCGTAGTATTGACTGGAGTCACGTGTTCGAGAGTGCAGTGGCTTGGAGTCTAGTAAAGTGGAGTGGCATAGTATACAGTGGAGTAAAGTGTTGTAGGATGGACTGGTAGGTGGCTCAGTGGAGGGCAGTAGAATGCTGTAGTGTGTCGGAAAATGTCATAGAGTGGAGTAGAGTAGAGTGTCACAAAGTGGATTAAAGGGTTGTACAGTGAAGTGGAAAGCAGCAAAGTAGATTGTGGTATAGTATGGTAGATTGTAGTGTCATAGAGTAGCATACAGCGGAGTGGTATAGAGTGCACAAGTGCAGCACAGAAAAGTACAGTGGAAAAGAGTCTCATAGAATACAGTATATTAACTGGGGAGGTGTGGAGTAGAGGGAGTTGCACAGAGAGTCATAGAGTGGAGTAGAATGCCATAAAGTGATATAGAGTAAAGTAGAGTTCTGTACAGAGGCATTGAGAGGAGTAGATTGTTATACAGTGTCGTACTATGCAGTAGAGTGCAGTGTGGTACAGTAGAGAAGCATAGACTGTTGTTGAGTGGAGTGGGGCGTTCTGGAGCAAAGCATAGTGGAATGATGTGGAGTGGGGCTCGGTAGAGTTGAGCGGCATAGAATGGAATCACTGACAGTGGAGTAGCATAGAGTGCAGAGGTATACATGGCAATAGCCTAGAGTGAATTGGCATATAGTGGTGTAGAGTGCCACAGTCTGGATTAAAGGTTTGGACAGTGGATTGGCATGTAGTAAATAGAATGTGGTACAGTATGGTAGAGTGGACTGGCAGACTGTCATACCATTGAGTGACATAGAGTAGCATATAGTGGAGTGGTATAGAGTGCACTAGTGGAATACTGGGGAGTACAGTGGAGTAGAGTCTCATAGTAGAGAGTATATTAAATGGGATGGGGTGATGGGGTGGCATAGAGGGAGCTGCGTAGAAAGTCATAGAGTGGAGTAGAATGTCATAAAGTGGTTTAGAGTAAACAAGAGTGCCGTTCAATGGCACTCAGAGGAGTACATAATTATACAGAGTAGCACTAGGCAGTGGAGTATAGTATGACACAGTGGAGGGGCGTGGACTTCTTGACTGGAGTATAGTGTTGTTGAGCAAAGCATAGTGGAGAGCATGGAGTAGAGTTGGGTAGAGTGGAATGGCCCAGCATGAAGCAGTGAACAGTGGAGTGGCATAGAGTGGAGTGGTATACAGGGAAATAGCATACACTGGAGTGGTGTACAGTGGGGTGGCATACACTGGAGTGGCATAGAGTTGAATAGCATAGTGTTAAGTGGGGCATAGTAGAGTTGCACACAGTGGAAAAGCATAGATTAGCGTGTTGTTGAGTGGAGTAGTGTACAGTGGAGTGATGTTGACTGCAGTGGCATAGAGTAGAGTGGCATTCAGTGGAAGAGTGAACAGCAGAGTTTTATGGAGTGGAATGATGTAGAGTAGATAAAAGTGAAGTGGCTTACAGTGGAATATCATAAAGTGGAATGGCATACAGTAGAGTGGCATAGAGTGGACTGGCATGCAGTGGAGTTAGGTAGAATGGACTGGCACACATCGGAAAAGTGGAAAGGGGAATGGTGTAGAGGGGAGTGGCAAAAAGTGGAGTGGCTTACAGTGGAATAGTATACAGTATAGTAGAATATACTGAAATAATGCCATATGGTGGAGTAGCGTAGAGAGGAGTGGGGAACAATGAAGTAGCACAGACTGTAGTGCAGTGAGGTAGAGTGGTGCAGACTGGAATAGCGTACATTGAAATGACGTATGGTGGAGTAGCCTAGAGTGGAGTGAGGTATAGTGGAGTAGAGTACAGTGGAAGAGCATACAGTGGAAAAGTGTATAGTACAGTGTTGTAGAGTGGAGTGGAAAACAATGGAGCTGGGGCGGTGTGTTCATTGGTTGTCACCGCCGCACCGTCACATGCATTACCATTAATTTAAAAAATCAATTGATTTTTTAAACTAATTCATAAGGGATGAACCAGCGCAGCCGGTGTGGGCAAGTGTGGTCAATCCTGCTGATTGGGAGGAAGCAGATATTACTTTAAGCACACGTCTTGTTGGACAAGTTTCCTAGTGTGGCCAACCACACATGTACATTTTGGTCCTCCTGAGCCGGAGCTGCTAAAAGAGCCGGGGTGCAGAGTACAGCTCCCATGGTCTTCTTTGGAGCGCTGGGTTCAGCTGCTTCACCAATGCTTGCATTGCTCTCATACTGTTTACTACAAAAACAGTATGAGAGCAAGGCATGGATTTGTTCTGTTCACGGCAGTTACCATGCTCAGAAGGCATTGCAGTGGTGGGAGTAACACAAAACATGGACAATCACTGTGTGGTTTTCTTTTCTAGGCCTTACAATGATTGGCAATGTTCTTCCGGTCACTGTGCCGAGTGTTAAGACGTACAGCTCTGGAGACTGGAGTAAAAGACACCCAGTAAGTTAACATGTTTTACTGTCTTTCCTGGGTCCTACTTTAAGTTATGTCTATGTTAGTTCCAAAGCGCTTATGGCACTCAACGCAGCTTCAAAGCGCTGGGTGTGATGAGGGGAGAGAAGGAAATTAAGTAATGGGAAAGAAATAAGGGAACGAGAAAGAACGGCGCAATGGGAAAGGAGGGCGCACGGTTCAAGGTCATATTGGTTGCTGTATGGCGTATACACAGCAGTGAGGCCGTTTCGAGGCGCAAAGAGGTGAATAAAAATGGGGAAGGAAGTTATGAAGAGGGAAGAGGTGAGATGGGAGCATGATATAGATATTTTGGAGTCCTTGCATAACGCTTGTTCCACTGTAAGCTGCTTCAAGCGATGCAGAGGAACAGAAGTCAGAAGCAGTGGGAACGGGTAGAAAGGAGACTTGATCCTGGAGCGTAGGCCAAACGTTGTAGGAATATTGGAGGTGACAAAAGCTGGAACCCGGATTAATGTCCCCCCCCCCATGCCAGGACCCATCGGCGTTTTCCATGTACTTCCAGCGTGTTTTGCTTGGATTTTGAAATGGTGTCATGTGCTCTGCACTGGCCTGTAGGTCAATCTGACACTGCACGAAGGGCTGGCATGACAGATCATGTGAATGTGCATCTTTTTATTAGAATGGGTGGCGGGGAGTGAAAACTGAAAGCTATCTAGGTAGCGAAGTGAAAAAATTATAACCTCACCAGCATGAGGGCTGCCCCACAGTCCAGAACAGTGCCTGGAAGGTAGAATGCTGTTGCGTGCGCTTCAAAGTCCAGCACAGCGGCTAGAAGGACTGGCTGCAGAAGACTGAAGGTTCAAGTAACAGACTTTATAACAGGAAGATACGGTCTGCGCAGTAGGCCATGGCATAAGCAGCTGTAGGGATGTGTGGAAGCGTTCTGCGGGGAAAACTGCAAGCTCAGATCCTGGGTCGCTAGTCGCTACTGATGACGCAGAAAAAGATGGTCCGACATATATTCATGTATACCGTGTAATCAATACATATAATGCAGTGTGATTTTAATAAAGAAATAATGTACGAGGGAAATTGTGCCCTCGGGGTAGTTCGCCATCATTATAAACGAGCTTTATTAATCACGAAGTATTAAAAATGTAGTAATCCGTCATAATCGCAAATGTATGCCATGATTTCTTGTTTGAAAACTGTTTTGCTTAGCTTAAATTTAGTACAGGCTTTGGCCTAGTTGCTTGGTTTCAAATTCTAACTGCGTGATTTTTTTTCCTTGAACTAATGAAACATATATTCTTGCTTGAAGTTGTATTTTTCCAGTAGAAACTGGCTGGTACACTTATCTCCAAGGTTTCGTGCTAGGCCGGTTACATCCCCTTTGATACAAGGTCAGTCTCTGCAGGTGCGGACAATGAAGGTACAGATAGTAAAATAATTGGCAAACCATGATACAATTTGTGTTCCAAGGCTCCAAGGACAGTGTATGCATAAATGGGCGCTAGTAAAAGACAATTTTTGATTGGACAATTTGAAGCCAACCTATGAACCCTCCAATGGAAGACCCTACAGAATTTGGAATGTTTCTTACTTAAAACCACCGGACAAAGAGAAGTCAGCCATTTTCCTCGATGCCAGTTTGAAGCCTGATGCCAGACTCCATTTTGGACGACACCCTGATGCCCTTTTCTCTATCTGAGAGAAAGAGACTTTAAGAATTCTCACCCTAGAGACTTTAACTTTGATTTGCCCCCCCATCTTGCCCATGCAGTAACTTTGCCCCATTCTCCTTGCCGTTGCAAGGAAGCTTGCCCTTAACTTTGCCCCCTTTGAAATTTGCCCCATGCTGATCAACCGGTACCTGAAGGACGAAGACTTTTCTTGAATGCTGATTGTATTTGGTAAATATGAAAGGATAAATGTATTATGCATTGTGTTTTTCCTTTTAGGTACCAACTGCTATTTTGATAGGGTCCTAGCTAGAAGTTTTCCAAATTTGTGTTGACTAAATTCGTTTTGCATGAAGTCCCACATGCCAATGCTAATTAGAGGTTAATCGAGGTATTCATTCAATGTATCATGAAGAATTTAAATCTTGTTATGCTGACCGAATGTATGCAATTAGTCAAATACAGTTAGTCACATTAGTGATTTGCATTGCTATAACAGAGTGTATTATTATCCAGATTTTACGTAGATTGCGTTTCTTCCGCCGTTATGGACAGCTAGTAATGTTCATATACATATATCAATTGGTTTTGAGACATATATACATCGTGCTAGCTTTGTTAATATAGGGAAATAAATTCACTAACTTTTAATAAACTGGTGTGGTTATTCATGACTGAAAGGTCATGGTGCGCCGACATACCAACTGTTATTGATTTCTGATGTGTTATATTGATCAATTAATTGAGTATTAATTACCGATTTCAGTAGTTATTGATTATTGATCTGAGTGACTCGACTAATGAGGATGAGGAGAGCCCGACTCGGTTAAAAGATTCACCGACCTCCTACGTGTCCAGGTACAGGTAATTTATAAGGGCTGGACGCGTTATCAGTAGATGGTAGCAGAGATTGATGGTTTAGCCCTTTGGGACCCCATCCGAACAATAGACAGAGTCAGGTTAGAATTTTCTTTGATAAAACAAGTTGGAGAGATGATGATGCCCTAAGTCCCCAATGACTTTCCCGGGATCTCGGAGCTTGCGAATGAGGAACATGGAGGTATGAGAATGGTCTCAGCATTTCTAGTGACGGTATGAGTGAAGTTAGGGTTTCGCGCATGCACAGCTTATCGCCGCAGATTAATTGAGAAGTTTGTGAGGATTTAAGGGGTTAAAAGATATTAGAGGACTGTTCCTCCAAAGGTGTGAGAGTAGGGAAGTCATCGAACTTCACGTGTGTGTAGCGCTTTGAGCAGAAAAATTGTCCACGTGGTTGTTGATGTTGAGACGGGCCCTGCGAGGTCAAGAGACTCCGGAGTATGTTGAAAAGTGTATGTGACACTTGTTTGATGTTGTGATCTGGTCGGTTTAATAGGTTGATCGGGCGTGGTCAACAAGTCGGTATGAATGTTGCAGAGTGAAAGAAAATTTCGACTTTGAGATTTGACGAATTCTAAAGTGCACTAGAATAGTTCATTGATCAGTTGAGAGTAAAGTTTGCGGGTCAAATTTTGCTTGTGAAAGTGGGAAACCGAGAAAGATGGAATAACTGCCGAGGCTAGTGAAAAATCCCTAAGGTTTCTGAAGCGATTATATTACCTTTCCTGTAGTAAACCGACAGATCTGTTTTATTCTTTTGGTTAAGTGCTCGCGTTATATTGCAGAAATTAGTTTATGAGTGAAGCCGAATGAAAAGAGGACAAGCCGCGGGACTTTGTCAGCCGCAGTGTGTGAGTGTGACGTCACTAGGAGCCGCGCTGGGATAGGTCGGTTGGTGAGAAGGGTCGCGCACGGATTGGACGCAGTCCGTGAAGCGCAATCGGAAGGGGAAAGGCAAGCGAAGAGTATTCCGGGAATTAAAGTCACTTATTGATTACATATTTTAGAAAAACAAAAGACGGAAAGATTAAATTTTTCAAAGCATTTAAGAGTGCCATGAGGGGAGACGTTTATATTAAAGCAAATGTAGGAGAAGAAACACCGCCTGAGGGTACACCAGCTTACATCGTCATTGAAGAAAAGGGTGTAGCGCCATGTCTATGGTTTAAACAATGGTGCAAATTAAAAGAGAAACATGGAAGTGTAGCGTTCCCTATCCACGGGTCGTTTAATTTAAGGGTTTTAGAAAATCTGAGATTTGCGCTATACGACATGAAAGTACCCCCAAGGCCAGCACAGTTTGAGGCATTAGCAATTTGGGAGCTAATAGCTAGAAACCAACAACAAAAGAAATTTGAGACAAGAATAAGAAAAGTAGAAAAGACACTAGCGGATGCTAGATGGGACAGCACATAAAAGGTTTGGAGATCAGACGTATTGCAGGGAATTAAATTGTTTCCAGCGATTGCAGAGGAAGCGGAGACGGAAGGAAGGAAAGCCACCTGTAAGACAAACAGGAGTCAGTCCAGAGAGGGAGAGAGCAATGGAAACTCGAAAAGGGGAGACGAGTCAGATGATGAGGAGTTCATTATACCATTGCTGAATGATCGCCCACCGCCATATGTGGAAAGCGAAAAAGGCTCAAGCATTAGTACTGCCCCTCCAGAACCAATACAGGGTAATGTAACACCAAATTTGAGAATATCTCAGAGGCCGAGCAGCTCTGACATGCCTTTCTCACCACGAATACCACGGATTCAGAGAATGTACCCAGACGTGCCAACATTGAAACCTGCTGATAACTATCAGCCACAGGTTCAAAGGCACTGTTGCAATGAGCATAATGTGGGAATGACTTCC
Organism: Pleurodeles waltl; assembly: GCF_031143425.1. NCBI lineage: Eukaryota > Metazoa > Chordata > Amphibia > Caudata > Salamandridae > Pleurodeles > Pleurodeles waltl. The sequence continues at coordinate 397,125,834 of NC_090451.1, forward strand.
GATTCAATGGCGCAAGGAGGAAAAAACTATCAGAGACCGACATCGATTCAAGCTGAATCAAAACAGTTCTCGATGCCCCAAAAGCAGACACAAGAAGTGCGAGTAGTAGAAAGCCAGTTAGGTATGCCAGCAATGATGAACCACAATGTGGGGATTAACATGCCACAGAATTCGGGGAACAGACAGAACCCAGACGCAATATCTCTACCTATCACTGTTGGTCCACCAGTACCACTGTACATACAGGCAAATCCAAGCACCAGTGACCAAGGGTTAATGATACAGAATGGGACAGGGAGGAGATGCATAGAAACCACTCCAGAGACAACTCCGATAGCGGCACTGCCAAATGGATCTGGGTCCTTGTCGGAATTCAGTCCAATTCCAATTTGTGCTCCGTCAACCGTGGTAAGGTCACATCCACCACTATTAGTACCGCTAACTTCACAGACTGAAACATTACAGAAACCGTCGGTGGCAGTTGATGTAACTGCTACACTGATGGGACTGAACGCGCAACAGTTAACACAATGGTTCAACACCCTGAATTCCCCACAGAGTACATCTAGTGGGAAGGGAGAAGAATACCTGAATAAGATAAGGTTGGGTATGGAGGCAGATGAACTGGTAGAGGGAACAATGGGTTTAACCAGATTAGAATCATACAAAGAGGAAGAACTAAGATACATGTGCCCTAGGATTACAAGAGAAGTGAGCAACATACATAAGAAGTTACAAGAAATTGCAGACAGAAACGAGATCGATATATGTAAGACCAAACACCTGAGCAGAAGTTACAGGTTAGACTTTGAGACAAAAGATTTTGAACACATGAGATCCGCAGGGATGAAAACACACCGTAAAGAGATACTGCAGAGTGCACAGGTTTGGAGATGTTTAGACAAGTGGGAAAGCAGGTGGGTCAAGAAAAAGGATAAAAAGAAGGAAAATACTTCAGAACAAAGTGAGAAAAAACAACAGAATGACGATCTGATAACCATGCTACCAATGAGAGAGACAGCAGGGGGAAAACTTGTGCATGTACCATGGCACAGGTGCGATATTCAATCCTTTACGGATGACTTTCCCAAATTAAGAGAGAAGCCGATTGAGTGGTATCAACAAACGGATAGATTTGTGAAACTCACGAAGTGTCTCTGGGAAGACCTGAATACCTTATTTGAAATTGTGGTTCCGGCAGATTTGTGGGAAGATTGTAAAAGGGCTATAGGTTGGCCGACGAGTGAACCAGAGAGAGATAGGGACACAGGTGCGTCATCACCTATGGTAATGAGTTTATACCATAAGGTGATCGAGCACTTGAAAACCAAGGTTGCGTCGAAAAATGTGGATTGGCAAAAGATTGACAGGACCGCTCAAGAGGTTAAAGAATCTATACACGCGTATTATGAGAGGTTGTTGAAAGCATTTAAAAATTATAGTGGCACGGAAACGATTGAGACAAAAGACATGCTCCATTTTGTGTTTAGGTTTGTGGAAGGGCTGAGACCCGAAATTAGCCAGATGATTAAATCGCATTTGATTTGTTGGCAGTCAAAGTCGATTGATGAAGTGTTGAATTATGCAAAATACTGCAGTGATGAGATTGAGACAAAGCAGAAAAGATTGAAGGAAGAGGTGATGGTGATGCAGCTCAGAGCAGCTCAGACAGGTTTACAAGGTTTGCAAGGTTTTCAACAACAGAGGCTGCAGCAGCAGCAGCAGGGAAATGCTATGTTTCAGCCACAGATGAGAGGCAGAGGCCGAGGAGGGTTTGCGAATAATGGTCCTGATTTGAATACCGTTATGATTCCAAATGGTATACAGGCAATGAAGAAGGTGATGCCATGTCACACGTGCGGAATCGTCGGGCATTGGAAACGGGAGTGCCCAATGATTGTGCAGGAAGGTGTAGGTCAGCAAAACAATGATGTCAATGCATTTCAGACTATGAGAGGACCGAAACTGAGAGGTCCGAAACCAAATTTTCAAAACAATATAAACCAGATGCAGGGTTTACAACCCATGCAACCGCAACAAGTGCAAATGCCTCGTGTGCAAATGACACAATTGCAGCCAATGCAACAGCAGTTTCCTATGGTACCTAATCAGCAAATGCAAATACCCTTAGCACCAATGAATCAGCAGCAAGCAATGCTTCCTCAACAGGTCACGGGTCAGGGAATGAGTCAAAATGACACAGTACACCAATTCCCACTACACAGCGAGAATGGAATAAACGATGTATGGGAGAGTGGAAGTTCAGATGAGGAGGGAAATTGTGTGCTTGCAGCATCTTTGGAAGTTGATCAAAAGGGTCCGTATGTGGAGGGAAGAGTTATGGGTCATCGCGTTTCATTCTTGGTTGACACAGGAGCTACACGTTCAACTGTTAGGAGCATTGAAGTGCCAAATCTTCCACTTTCAGGGAGAACAGTTCAAGTAGTGGGAGTAGCAAACAGGTACCTGACGAACCCAATCACAGATCCAGTACAAGTCAGAATTGGTAACTATCAAGGGTCACATAATTTTGTGGTATGTGACTCAAGCCCGATATCACTGTTAGGGAGAGACCTATTGTGCAAATTGGGATGTTCGATTATTTGTTCGAACGATGGAATTAGAATTCAGACGAGCAGTGATGGGGAAGAAGAGGACAGTGTAGAAGGGGATGAGATGGAGACTGTCGATGAAGAGTATCCTCTGATTACCCTTTTTCCGATGATCACTGAAGCAGATATTCCAGCTGAGTTACAGGAAACAGTCGGAAAAGAAGTGTGGGATATGACAGGAAAAGAGGTGGGATTGGTGAAAGGAGTGGAACCAGTGAAAGTGACTGTAAAACCCAATGTAACCTTTCCCCAGACCCCACAGTACCATATGGCACAAGACACCCTCATGAAAGTCGCCCAACTCATTGATGAGTTTGTAAAGCAGGGAGTACTGAAAGAAGTGTTAAGCAGTCCATGTAATTCACCAATTATGGGACTAATAAAGCCAAGTGGAAAGGTCCGAATTGTGCAGGACTTGAGGAAAATAAATGACATAATAATTAAATGCTGCCCAGTAGTACCAAATTCAGCTGTGATAATGTTTCAAGTCCCTTGCGATGCCGAGTGGTTCTCAGTCATCGACTTGTCACAAGCATTCTTTTCGGTGTGTCTTCATGAGGACAGCCAATTTCTCTTTTGTTTCAAATTCTTAGACAGAGTTTACAGTTGGTGTCGAATTCCTCAAGGGTTTTCGGAGTCACCGTCAATTTTCAATCAGATTCTAAAGAAAGACTGGGAAGCGTTAGAATTGCCATTCGAGTCAACCCTAGTACAGTACATTGATGACTTACTGATTGCATCCAAGACAGAATGTGACTGCACAGCCGACACCATTGCCCTATTGAACCATTTGGGAAGGAATGGACACAAGGTGTCTCCTTCAAAACTACAGTTCTGTCAGAAGAAAGTGAAATATTTGGGTCACCAAATAGAGAAAGGGTCACGGAGAATAATGAAGGAAAGAATAACAAGTGAACTTCAAATGAGTCCCCCAAAGACGAGGAGGGAGGTGAGGAAGTTTTTGGGAATGGTGAGTTACTGTCGCCAATGGATTCCCAACTTCTCAACCCTAGCAAAACCTTTACTGAAACTGACCCAGAAGGATGCATTGGATGAAATTGAACTGAAAGGAGAAGAGATGGATGCTTTTATTGAATTGAAAGAATGCATGTGCAGGGTTCCAGCTTTAGGTATGCCTGACTACACAAAGCCTTTCACATTGTTTTGTCATGAACGTGATGCATGTTCCTTGTCTGTCTTGACCCAAGCCCATGGTGGCGTAAACAGACCAGTAGCATATTTTTCAGCTACTTTGGATCCGGTCGCAGCAGCACTGCCAGGGTGCTTGCGCGCCGTAGCCGCAGTTGGTATCAGCCTCACTCAGAGTGAACGAATAGTGATGGGACACCCTTTAACAGTCATGGTCCCTCACTCAGTCGAGATACTTTTGACACGTTCCCGAACACAGCACATGACTGGTGCTAGACTCACAAGGTACGAAACAATAATTCTGGGATCACCTAATGTGCAGCTGAAAAGGTGCACTATGTTGAATCCAGCAACCTTGTTTCCCAGTGAAAATGCTGAAATTGAGAACGCTGAAGACATCGAGCACGACTGTCTTCAGGTGACTGAATTTTGCACCAAACCAAGACCTGATATTAAAGATACCCGATTGGAAGAAAATGATCAAATTATTTTTGTCGATGGTTCATGTTTAAGAGATGCACTGGGTGTATTGAAAGCAGGGTACGCTGTATGCACGGTAACAGGTGTTTTGGAAGCATCTTGGCTTCAAGGAGTTTACTCTGCACAAGTAGCAGAATTGGTAGCCCTTACTAGAGCTTGCCAACTCTCTGCATTGATGAAAGTTACCATTTACACTGACAGCCAGTACGGGTTTGGAATAGTGCATGATTTCGGACAATTGTGGTCACAGAGAGGCTTCATGACCTCTTCAGGATCGCCAGTGAAAAATGGCGAAAGAATAAAGGAATTGTTACATGCCATCCAACTACCAGGAGAAGTAGCAGTGGTAAAATGCAGTGCACATTCGAAGGGACAAGATTATGTTTCTCTGGGAAATGGATATGCGGATCAAGTCGCAAGGTTTTGCGCATTGAACTGTAGATTGCTTAGGGATGAATGGAATTTGATAAGTGAACCAGAACTAGAACCAAGCAAAATATTTGCTCTAAAGGTGATAGATACGATGGACGAATTGAAATCCCTACAGAATGATGTCAGTGAGGATGAGAAACTCTCGTGGACCAAATCACAATATGTAAAGAGACTAGATGAATTATGGGTTTCAAGTGAAGGGAAATTCGTTCTTCCAAATAGCCTTTTGACACAGATAGCCAGATTTTACCATGGACAAGCTCATCTTGGGAGGGATGCCATGATTAGGTTGTTTAAAACTGATTGGATTAACCCCAAATTCTGTCAAGTTGCTGAAGCAGTTTGCCACCGTTGCGTCATTTGCCAACAGATGAACGCAGGGAAGGGAACCGTAGTAAATTTGAGCCACATTGGAAGAGCAGGGGGTCCATTCAGCAGGATGCAAATGGACTTCATTGAGATGCCTGTGCATGGAGGCTTGAAGTATGTGTTGGTGGTTGTGTGCCTTTTTAGTCACTGGATTGAAGCATACCCTACACGCAGAAATGACAGTCTCACAGTTGCAAAACTACTCTTGAGAGAGTTAATACCACGTTTCGGATTCCCGATCTCTTTAGAATCAGATAGGTGAAGTCACTTCAATAATGAAGTAATAAAATTGCTTTGTGCAGCACTGAACATTGAGCAAAAGCTGCATTGTAGCTACCGCCGTGAAGCATCAGGTTTAGTGGAGCAAATGAATGGCACATTGAAATCAAGAATGGCGAAAATATGCGCATCAACAAACTTGAAATGGCCTGACGCATTGCCTTTGGTACTAATGTCAATGAGAAACACCCCTGACAGAAAGACTGGACTGTCCCCACACGAGATTCTCATGGGCAGAGCTATGAGACTTCCAGCAGTTCCTGCAAATGCGCTTTTGAATATTACAGATGATATGGTGTTAGACTGCTGCAAAGGTCTAGCTGATGTGGTTCAATCTTTCTCTCACCAGGTGGAGGCAACCACCTTGCCACCGATCCAAGGTCCAGGACACGCCCTGAAAGCAGGTGACTGGGTCGTGATAAAGAAGCACGTGAGGAAGTCGTGTTTGGAACCCCGTTGGAAAGGACCTTTCCAAGTGATTTTGACGACTACCACCGCTGTGAAGTGTGCGGGAGTTCCCAACTGGATTCACGCCAGTCACACAAAGAGGGTGTTGTGTCCCACAGATGAGGAAGTTGAAGCGCTGAAGTTACCAGTACCTGATAACAAAGTACCAAGCGCTGAGGCAGAGCGAAACAGAACTAGAAGCGAACAGGCAGAAATAGAGGAGGGAGAAATATTCTCTGAGGACGAAGCAACTGATTCACTTGGGGAAGACCAAGGAGGAGCCTCAGACAGCGACGAAGCAGCTGAAGGTAACAAAGAGCCTGAAGCAGCTGAAAGTGACAAAGAGCCTGAAGAAAGTAACGGTGACAAAGGGCTCGAAACAGGTGAAGAAGCAGGAGAGCCTGATCAGAGGAGGGCTTTCCCAGAAGCAGACGATACAGAAAAAGAAAAGGAAAACCTGATTGACTCCCCAGAAGGAGGGGACAAGGCAGAACAGAACGAAGCTGCTCAAACTCCTTCAGAAGAGATTGCAGGTCCATCAAATGGACACAGTGCAAAAAGAAGACCAAGTATATCGCCAGTAAAATTAAGAACTAGAGAAACGTTGAACGACAGTGAAGGGCCAAGAGTGAAAGAGAAAAGAAAGGAAGTGTCTGTTGTAGTACCAACACCAAGTGAAGAAAAGGACTTGGCCAAAGAGGAAAGTACCAGTGAGAAAGAATCAAAGAGAGATGCAAAATTGAAAAGAAAAAGGATACCAAGCAGGAGGTATTCCGGTCCGGAGTGGGCGTACGTAGCCAATAACGATTGGTCAGACGAATTCGTATCCCTCAGTCTTGAGAACGAAGAGGCAGAACTTCATTTTGGAAGTAAAAACTTTATGGACTATGTTGATTGAAACCATTGATCACTTGATTGACTTTTCAACCGGCTAAGACATTGCTAACTTGATTGACTTTGAAACCGATTTTGAGACAACGCTGCTAACCGATAAGAGACTAAGCTGCTAAAGAAACTGTGTGAACATTGAACTCGTTAAGCTTTGTAAATACCTGCAAACACGCTTTGATAAAGTGTCTTCAACTTTCTGATTCTATACAGATCATGACTAGCTTCACTACACAGGGGCGTAAAATGAAGTATTGTAAATACATGTGTATAGGCTTAATAACCGCATGCGTACTAATAATCGTAGCAATAGTTCTTGGAATGCATGGTAAAAGTGAGAGTGAGACGAATGATGCTTCTACTTCTAAACCTATTATCGTTACTAAACTAACAGCTCTGAAGAGACTCGAGCAAGACGAGAGACACTTGCATGATAAGAAGGAACTTTCATCTAACGTTTTCTATCGCTTACTGAGTGAGTATGTTGAGACCATGGATGCGAAAGATTGTTATGTGTGTACACAAATACCTACCTCAGTAGTGGAGGGGGTAACGTATCACAGCATGCCTCTTACGTATGGAATTACATGTAGTATAGTAGCTTCCAGATTTTATGCTCAAAAAGACATTCACTATTTCTATACTAATTACGATGTTTCTTTCGCATATGTCCCCATAATAGGGCATTTAAGTAAGATAGCTCGAGATTATTACGCCAAATTAATGAGGGAATTCTTCGAACCGATGTCACCTTTTCACACAGCTCACGCACATAGAGAGAACCTTACATGCTTGCTTTCACCAGTAGAAATATAATTTTTAGACCGCACTGATGATAGGAAGAATGAAATGAAGGAGAAATTAGAGAGGGAATTACACGAAAGGACGTCTGTAGATAATTATGCTTTTGCTGCAATAAAGACACAAGGGAAAATAGCTTTAGATACATTGCATGTAGGAAGTTTTTGTATACATAGATTTCCATCATATTATGACACAGTTTTTGTGGGAACGAGTGAATGTAAACATACATATGCATTTCAATCTAAGTGGACGTTCATGCTGAATGGACAAGACCCAGTTATTCCTGGAGTATATTATATTTGTGGACTCAACGCCTATTATCGTCTTCCTAAAGGATGGTATGGAAGGTGTTATTTGGGAATAGTGTTCAACTAGACGACTTAAAGAAATTTCCAAGGCTGTCTGAATCACATCGTGTTCAGAAAAGGGAGACAGCTTCTGGTGTGGTAGGAGATATATTTGGAGCATTGATTCCGTCAGTAGGAGTCATATTGAATTCAATCAAAATACGAAAGTTGTCTACTATTGTGGATAACATGCTGACAAAGTTTTCAGGAGCTATAATCCTGATGGATGCTGAACTTGCTGCAGAAAGAGCTATGACTCTTCAAAATCAGCTTGCCTTAGACATTCTTTTAGCAAAGGATGGCGGCGTTTGCAAAATGCTTGGCACGCGTCACTGTTGTACATATATACCAGACAACAGTGGAAAAATTAGAACGATGCTTACAAATTTAACTAAAGAAAGTGTAGATTTAAAGGAATTGAAAGAACCCGGAGTTTGGGAGAAAGTTGGAAGGGGATTTGCTTCCGTGGGAAATTGGCTCAGCAACGTTTGGAACGGATTGTTACTAAAAATAGTAAAGGGAATATTGATAATATTAATTTGTTTATTAGGCTCTTGTGGAACATGGAAAGCTTTCAAAATGTTAAAAGCAAGGAACAAAAAGAAAAGAGAAGAGAAAATAGAGAACAAAATGGTGGAAATATATAGGGAGAAGTCAAAAGGGACTAAAAGAAAAAGGGAATTGACTGAAGTGCCAAATTACTATACAGAATTTTAATGGAATAAAATTTGTGGGTAGATTTGATGTGATGACATAATTAGTCATCAGAGGAGGGATTGATGACGCAGAAAAAGAAGGTCCGACATATATTCATGTATACCGTGTAATCAATACATATAATGCAGTGTGATTTTAATAAAGAAATAATGTACGAGGGAAATTGTGCCCTCGGGGTAGTTCGCCATCATTATAAACGAGCTTTATTAATCACGAAGTACTAAAAATGTAGTAATCCGTCATAATCGCAAATGTATGCCATGATTTCTTGTTTGAAAACTGTTTTGCTTAGCTTAAATTTAGTACAGGCTTTGGCCTAGTTGCTTGGTTTCAAATTCTAACTGCGTGATTTTTTTTCCTTGAACTAATGAAACATATATTCTTGCTTGAAGTTGTATTTTTCCAGTAGAAACTGGCTGGTACACTTATCTCTAAGGTTTCGTGCTAGGCCGGTTACATCCCCTTTGATACAAGGTCAGTCTCTGCAGGTGCGGACAATGAAGGTACAGATAGTAAAATAATTGGCAAACCATGATACAATTTGTGTTCCAAGGCTCCAAGGACAGTGTATGCATAAATGGGCGCTAGTAAAAGACAATTTTTGATTGGACAATTTGAAGCCAACCTATGAACCCTCCAATGGAAGACCCTACAGAATTTGGAATGTTTCTTACTTAAACCCACCGGACAAAGAGAAGCCATTTTCCTCGATGCCAGTTTGAAGCCTGATGCCAGACTCCATTTTGGACGACACCCTGTTGCCCTTTTCTCTATCTGAGAGAAAGAGACTTTAAGAATTCTCACCCTTGAGACTTTAACTTTGATTTGCCCCCCCCATCTTGCCCATGCAGTAACTTTGCCCCATTCTCCTTGCCGTTACAAGGAAGCTTGCCCTTAACTTTGCCCCCTTTGAAATTTGCCCCATGCTGATCAACTGGTACCTGAAGGACGAAGACTTTTCTTGAATGCTGATTGTATTTGGTAAATATGAAAGGATAAATGTATTATGCATTGTGTTTTTCCTTTTAGGTACCAACTGCTATTTTGATAGGGTCCTAGCTAGAAGTTTTCCAAATTTGTGTTGACTAAATTCGTTTTGCATGAAGTCCCACATGCCAATGCTAATTAGAGGTTAATCGAGGTATTCATTCAATGTATCATGAAGAATTGAAATCTTGTTATGCTGACCGAATGTATGCAATTAGTCAAATACAGTTAGTCACATTAGTGATTTGCATTGCTATAACAGAGTGTATTATTATCCAGATTTTATGTAGATTGCGTTTCTTCCGCCGTTATGGACAGCTAGTAATGTTCATATACATATATCAATTGGTTTTGAGACATATATACATTGTGCTAGCTTTGTTAATATAGGGAAATAAATTCACTAACTTTTAATAAACTGGTGTGGTTATTCATGACTGAAAGGTCATGGTGCGCCGACATACCAACTGTTATTGATTTCTGATGTGTTATATTGATCAATTAATTGAGTATTAATTACCGATTTCAGTAGTTATTGATTATTGATCTGAGTGACTCGACTAATGAGGATGAGGAGAGCCCGACTCGGTTAAAAGATTCACCGACCTCCTACGTGTCCAGGTACAGGTAATTTATAAGGGCTGGAAGCGTTATCACTACCTGTTCGACGTGGACGGTAGGTAGCACTTTGTGGTACTTTTATGGGCACCCGTGAATGCATCAGTGTTATGGGGTAGTTCTGTCTTCATATCTGCTCTGGTGCTGTACGATCCCCTACATCTGTTGTCATGCTGAGAAGCCATAATGCATTTACATATTTTTGATTCACTACTATTAAGTTTGCATCAGATTCTGACTGGGTGTGCCACACATTCAGCCAAGATGATAAGGGGGTTAACTTTCAGGAAACTGAAACAAGGCTCCAAGTTTAAAAAGGATGAAAGGCTTCTCAAGATCCAGACCCGCAGCATCCTTTTCAGAAAGCTGGTCTCATAGCCTGTGTAATCGTCCTTATGCCCAGTTCACATTACCTCCACTCGGGGTTCTTAAAATTAAAGCAGGGTCCACTTTCGAACACAGTGCCAAACATCAGTGCTGCTCAAGGGCAGGCTCCACCACAACTTTCTGACTTGAATACATATGATGCTTTTAACTTAATAGCATGAAACGAGTTCTCCTGTCATCGAAGGTCAACAGATGAGACACATTTAACCTCTGACAGTGCATTGCACAACAGATTCTGCAGAGAGAAGGCGGGAAAAGAGAGGAAGTGGGAACCCCTCACTCAGCCGACTCCTGAGGCTGAAGTCATCACTAACACAGCGAGGCAATGTTTAATAATGGAAAGAATGGGCTCTTCTTTTTTTATATTTGCGCGCCTGTTTTTTAATGGAAAGAATGGACGGTTTTTGGTTTTTAATATTTGTGCACCTGTTTTATGGTCTGGAGGGCCAGTTTTACGGTTTATTTATCTGATATTACCACATTGACTGCAGCAGGAGCGCAACTAGACCCAAACTTCGGGTGGCTAACATTTCCAGCTAGTGGAGCTATCTTTATTGCCAATATGAGGGAAGGAAGTGACAAAGTGTGCAGGTTAAATGTAGTGGACAAACCCATTCTGAATATGATTGAAAGATTGGAGTCTGTTATTCCGGTTTCTCACTTGACTGAGTTGTTTGATGGCGGATCAGGTTTCTGAGGTCATCTTGTGGCGTTTGATCCATTTGCTACATATGAATATTTTGATTCATTACATGTTTATTGTCCTTTGATTAGAGATCTTCCTTTATTTGACCACTTGAGGCATTGTCCATTTAAGTTTGAGTCAAAGTCAGAGGGGTTTTCATACTTAAATGTGATTTGTGTATTATCTGCATAACAGTAATAGTTGAAATTAAAAAAGTAGAATAGGTCTGGTGGAGAGCAAAGGCAAGTGCTATAGAGGCAGTAGAATAATTAGGTGAGCTGCGAATTGAATGGAGCTGACCTGAAGGGATAAAGTGAGATTATGATCTGTCTGATAGAAAATATGGAATATGCTTCTGTTCGTCTCTGTTTGTTTAGAAGTCTCTGTAGAAGACTGAGATGATGAATAGTATCAAAAGTAATGAACCGTTCAAGTAATAAGCCTGCTAATACTCCATTGAAGAAATTTTCTTATAGCAGATCTTGCTATCTGTATTTTTTTTACTAAAACAGCCTGTTAATGGCCAGAAGTAAAAAGGATCTTGTTACAAGGCATGTTTGTTTTAGGAAGGGTTTAGGTAAGACATTTGGAGTTCCTTTGGGAAGATACCTGTATTCAAGGAGCTGTTGAGAGTTCAGGCAGGATTGGCTACAGAGCTATTAAAGAGGACATTGGTCTACGGAGATGTAGCTTAGTTGGTGAGATTCACGGGGTGTGAATTTAAGAGTTCCCAACAAAACAAGTGAGGCAAACCCATACAGGCACAGCAGACCACATCCTGGCCCCCGAGACCCAAATTCCAAGCCAAAAATGCATTTATTTAGGGGAGGAGGTGTCCCACCTCATACACCTTCCCTGAAGTATGTTTCTGTTGGTCTGCTGGTGATTCAGCTGGCCTTAAAGTGATTGCAGTATTGAAAAAGTCTTCTGTGGGTAGGAGGTTAAAGGGATTAACTGTAGTTGTTTTTGTGTTTTGTTATTTGGTGAACTGAGCTGGGTGCTAGAATGGTGGCTGAGGAGTGGGAAGGCAAGGAGGGAGACTGACTCTGGTGGGTAGCAAGCAATTCATGTGGACCATGCAATCAGCAAGGGTCAGTGATGAGGAGGCCTTCTGCTGTGTTGCCAAGGAACCAAGATGCCCTAAGGTACTACTACCTTGGGTATTGTGGTTTAAATGAAAAAAACATTCTCTTAACTTTTCTAGAGGGGTTGTTGTTTGTGACGTTTAGGCCTCTAATCAGGTCTACAGGTCACGCAACAGGTCTCCCTATTCAGATCCCCTTTCCTGTGGTACGTGCTCTTGGCCACTGTCAGCTCGCCAGGACTTAGGGCAGGTCTCCCTGAAGCAAGACAGACATCAGGTGTTGTGGTTTGTTAACTTTACTTGTTCCAGTCAGCGTTCCTCACTACCCTCTGCGGAAGAATAAAAAGGAAACGTCCACCTCGTTCACCATATAAATGCTGTGGAGTGACTATTACTACATGTGTGCAAGAAACGAATGTATATTTAGACCAGCGACTGACTATACATTGAGATGCACATATGCACTTGTTTAGTATCCACAAAACATCAGATTTTCAGGAGGCAACTAAACATGTACAGAGAGAAAAGACCATTAAAGAAGCCATATTAATTGAGGAAAACATAATGTTGCCTAAATATGGTGTTGGGATGAGATTGTCCCCTGCGAAGCATACAGTCATATTGTCCTATTCTGAAAGTAAAACTGTTAGTATCTAGTTTCCAAGATTATGGCCCTCATTATGACATTGGCAGTAAATCCCACTTACCGCCACGCTGATGGCCGCCAACTTACTTCCGCAGCGGCAGATATCCGTTTACCATATTATGACACACACACACCAATCCGTCAGTATTCAGCCACATACACAAATTCACCACAACAAAGGTCAGTAATAAACTGGTGGTATCAAAACCCACACCGTTATGCCAACAGAACTACGCCCACCACATTATGACCCACAAATCACCATGGCAGACATTCAATGGCGGTAAACATTCGTGGTACATACCGCTGCGCACAGAATGGACACCCACAGACAAAACAACACTACATTGGACAATTCAAACAACACGCACCTGACACCTATACACACACACCACACCCACACCACTATAAAACACACACCAACATTACCCACAACCCTTTACAAATACAATTAATTGCCACCAGGCCGACACCAAGACCACTGACACAACCAGAGCCACACACTATTCACACCTATACTCCACTCACACACTACATCTCACACACCCGACACATCACCCAACACACCCTCACCAACACACATCACAGAACACCCATGACACCACAAAGACACCCATGTTTCACAGAGGAGGAGCTAAGGGTCATGGTGGAGGAAATTGTCAGGGTAGAGCCACAGCTATTTGGAGCACAGGTGCAGCAGATATCAATAGCTAGGAAGATGGCGCTATGGCGGAAAAATGTGGACAGGGTCAACGCCGTGGGACAGCACCCAAGAACTAGGGATGACATCAGGAAGAGGTGGAATGACCTACGGGGGAAGGTATGTTCCATTGCAGGAAGACACCAGCTTGCTGTACAGAGGACTGGCGGTGGAGCCCCACTTTCTCCCCCACAACTCATAACATAGGAGGAGCAGGTCTTGGCAATACTGCATCCTGAGGGCATGGCCAGAGTCGGAGAAGGACTAGACTCTGGTAAGTCAACTCTCTACTACTATCACCACCCTACCTGCATGCCATCACATACCCTCACCCTCACCCTCACTCCCATCACTCCACTACTTCCCACACACCCCACCATCACATCTCACTCATCCCAATGCCAAGCCCTGCATGCTGTACCAATGCATGGACTCCCCCCACAGCATGCACATCTTAGAGAACTAACAATCCCACCATACACTAACATTCACAAGTGAAAGGTGCCAGGGCAAATCCAAACAAAGAGGGGAAGCCACAGATGTACAATGTGTCAGGCACAGAAACCATAACACATCATTTACATCCCCATAGGTACACCAACCAAAGCCAGCGGAGAGGAGGAGCCAGTGCTATCCAGTCCCCCAACTGAAGAGGCCCACATTGATGACTGCAACTCTGGTCTTCAGGATCTCGATGACCAACCTGGCCCATCAGGGACCTCTGGATAGCCGTTTACCCAGGCCCAGTCACACACCACCACAGAGCCTCCCCCATCAGGAAACATCACCATAGCACCCACCCAGCGTACCCATACCTCTGTCCCCTGGGCACGTCAATCAACAGTGTGTCCACCTCTACAGGGACCCCAGGGCACACCTCGCCCCCAAGAAAATCAGGGATCTGAAGTCAGTGGCAGTGGGCACACAGTTCAGGGGACAGAGGTACAGGCCAACAGGGACACTGGGAGGACTGTTGTGCACCAGGAGAAGGACAGGCCCAGGGAACCGACTCTCCAGGAGGCTCTCGCAGAGATCCTGGGAGCCTATCAACATTCCCAGGACACTATGGGCCAGATCCTGGACAATGTGCAGGAGAACAGGATGCTGCAGGAGAGACAGTACCAGGGGATCATGGAGGGCTTGCAGACCATTAACAACACCCTGATATCCATTGCTGGGGTGCTGGCAGACATGGTCAACATTATGAGTGAGGCAGTCTCACACCAGTGAGCCACTCAATGGCCACCAGCACTCCTCCCCCTGCAAAAGGTGAACCACCCCACAAACATTACCTGAGATCCAGACATAAGCCAGAGACACTTGCCAAGACCCCCGCCAGGAAATGAGACTCTCCTGATTGTCACCCTTGTGCCCCACTCTGTCACCCTGTCCACCTTGAACTGCCATTGCTTCCCTTCCTATGTCCCAATGGAAAATGCACCTGTGCTACAAATAGACTGGAACAATACCCTGGACATTCCTCCATCATCGTCCCATCCCATTGCACTTGCCCCTCCATATATTAGCACTTCAACAAATACCCTTTAAAAAAACATTTTGGAGTATGTCATGTATATCAAATATGTATTCATTGCAACAGATACAAACATTGCAACTCAACTGTACAGAGAATGGCCATAGAATAATGACCTGTAGCTGCTGTAGTGATCACACCAGGAGTATATATCAGGTCACCAACACCTGAAAAATGAATTGCCAGTGGGAACAATAAGTGGACATAGAAGTTGCAAACATCAGCATGATATTGGCAAACAAATTAAAACAAAAGTAATTGAAATGTGAAGTAACACTGTCCTACCTGTGTCATTGGAAGTATTGTTGGATCACATGTGTTCCTCTGCCTCCTCATCCTCACTACCCACAGGGTGTACTGCTGCCACACAGGCATCTCCTGCCTCCTCCTCCTGCAGGAATGGGACATGGCATCTGAGGGCCAGGTTATGCAACATGCAGCATGCCACCACTATCTGGCAGACCTTCTTGGGTGAGTAGCACAAGGATCCACCTGTTAGATGGAGGCACCGGAACCTGGCCTTCAGAAGGCCAAAGGCCCTTTCAATTATCTTTCTGGTTCGCCCATGTGCCTCATTGTAACATTCTTCTGCCCTTGTCCTGGCATTCCTCACAGGGGTCAGCAGCCAAAATAGGTTTGGGTAACGAGAGTCACCTGCAAATATTGAGGGACAACATTTAGCCACACACTATTGGATATGTCCCACACCATACCCATACACTGGGTGGGAACCGGGGTTCACCTATTAGCCACACCCTGTACCTCTGTAGTTGGCCCATCACATTTGGGATGCTGCTATTCCTCAGGAAAAAGGCATCATGCACCGAACCTGAACACTTAGCACTGATGTGGGAGATGTACTGGTCCACCAAGCACACCATCTGAACCTTCATAGAGTGGAAACTCTTATGATTCCTGAACACCTGTTCATTCTGCCGGGTGGGGGGGACAAATGCAATATGTGTTCCATCAGTTGCCCCAGTTATGTTGGGGATATGTCCCATTGCATAAAACTCGGCCTTCACTGTGGCCAAATCCTCAACCTTGGGGAATGCAATGTAGCTGCACATGTGTTTTATCAGGGCAGACAACACTCTTGTCAGCACTATTGAGAACATTGGCTGTGACATTCCTGCTGCCAAACCCACTATTACTTGGAAAGAACCGGTTGCTAGGAAATGGAGTACAGATAGCACAGGGGGATCCCAGTGGGGTGACGGATAGCAGATATCAGGTTAGGTTCCAACTGTGTCCAGTTTATAGGTCAGTATTATGTGCCTGTCCTCCAGTGTAGCCAAGTCCACCAGGGGTCTGTACACGGGGGTATGTTCCCATCTCCTATTCATCCACAGCGGTAGGTATCTAAGGGACACAAGAGTTAGGAGCCGGTCGCAAACTGAACAATGGAACCAGAACAGAACTTTGCATCCTGTAAACATGAAATGGGTCATTGTGATTTGTCAAGTATGTGCTAATATCTCCTGTGATGCAGCATTATTCCATGGCCTGCCCCCCCCACCCTGAAGTGGCATCCTCCTGTCCTCTGTGGAGGGACAGGTAGAAGTGAGGTAATTCCGCTGACGTGGTGCGCCACTGTGGGAGGCGGCCGGGAACCCGCCATGCAACTCCTCACTGGCTAACTTTGGGCCCTATGTGTTACAGTGGCCAATGGTGATCTATGCCGGCGATGACGGTATGCACAGCTGCAGAAGTGACCGCCATTTCCTATCTGATTCCTCACTTGTTACCTGACCTTCCATAGGAGAGGACCTACACTGCACGTGCTGCTGTGACGTGTGTCTGGAACCTACCATGGCCCGTGTGACTGGGGAAAGGGCCCCAGCCTTCACTTCGGAGGAGTTGGAGAGACTGGTGGATGGGGTCCTACCCCAGTACGAACTAATGTATGGGCCTTCAGACCAACAGGTGAGTACACACTGAGCACGATGCATGTGGTGTGAATGCATGGAGTTGTGTGTGTGATGGCCTTGTGTAAGGGGGGTGGGAGGATGTCCTCTTGGTGACGTACGGGTTGTGTGCTGGGCCATGTGTGTGTAAATGGTGATGTGAAGGGGTATGGTGGGACATATGTGTAACAGGCAGGACTGTTTGTCTAATTCTATATTCCAGTGTGTATTGCCTCTGCTGGTCAGCACCCATCAAAAGAAGGGTATATGGCGTGCCATCGCCAAGGAGGTGCAAACCCTGGGGGTCTATAGCAGGTGGAGCACCCACTGTCGCAAATGGTGGGAGGACCTGGGACGCTGGGCACGGAAGACGGCAGAGGACCAGCTGGGGATGGCCTCCCAACAGGAAGGGGTATCCGTCAAACCCTGACTCCCCTGATGGCCTGCATACTGGTGGTGGACCTATCCAGAGCTGGATGGGCACTTGAGGGCATAACAGCAGCCACAAGGGGATGAGTACAGTGGCCATCATTACCACTTACACATGGTAGGGTGGTATCCGGTTGGGGGATGTTATGTTATTTGAATTTGTAGAGCGCCGAAACTACCCGGAGGCCTCGCAGCGCCTGTAGATGTGTGTCAGTGGGTGCCTCTAGGCCAGGTCTGACATTGCAGCGCAGGTCCCCTGGTGGCTAGGGTGCAGAAGGGCAAATTTAACTACCTAGCTCGTAGGCATCCACTACTGGTCAGGGCTGCGTGGTTCCCAGGTGTGCTGTATTTGGCAGTGTGTGCCCTTCCCCATGCCTTGATGGCTAACTATTTCTCTGGTAGTGCAATACATATTGTGTCGGCCTCTTCCCTGTGTGTGAGTGTGCTGTGAACGCCAACGGTGGTGTTGGTGCTGCCATTGACCCAGTGTATCCTTTGTCTCCTTCCCCCCGTTCTTGTTTTGTCATCCTGTCCTTATGTGCATTAGCATCATGTGGCGACGGAGCAGAAGCATCGGCGACGGAGGGAGCTGCATCCCACAGGACCCAGAGGCAGAGTCCACCGACGATGAGGGCACCAGTGGGACAGAGGGCGAGGGGAGCACCACGGCAGAGACTGGAGTGGATAGTTCTGACACAGATACCTCCTCCGATGGAAGCTCCCTGGTGGTGGCAGACACTTCTGTGACCACCCCAACTATAGGTACAGCCACCATCCCCCGTACCAGCACCGCCCTCCCCGAAGCCCCTCATCGAGTTGCCCGTGTCCACTCACCCAGGAGGGTGGGCATCTCCTTTGCCCCAGGCACCTCAGGCCCTGCCCCAGTTAGCCCTGCTGCCCTAAGTGAGGAGGCTATTGACCGCCTGAGATCCATCTCTGTGGGGCAGTCAACCATTGTGAATGCCATAAAGGGCCTGGCAGCCCAGATGCAACAATCTAATGCATTCCTGGAGGGCATTCACACAGGATTGGCGGCCCAACAGAGATTGATTCATGCTCTGGCCTCCTCTCTGATGGCAGCCATTTTCCCTGTTTCTCCCGTCCCCCCTCCAACTTCCACTGCCCAGTCCCACTCCCCTCAAACCAAACCTATCCCAAGCAAACATACAGACGAGCATGCACACAAGACAACACCCAAGAGTGTCACAGGCAAACACAAGCACCACACTTCACCACAAAGGCACTCACACAAACATCATCCAGTTGCAGACACACCAACATCCATTAGGCAGGAAGATCAAGGAGCCTGCACCAGCAGGCATGAAGGGCAAGGAGCCTGGACCAGGAATTGTGACAGAGCCCCCACCATCAACCGTGGTTGTGCAGCCATCTGAGGTTGCAGGGGATGGGCAGGAGACTCCCCCCCAGCAGCACCACCACTGTGCAGCCATCTGAGGTTGCAGGGGATGGGCAGGAGTCTCCCCCTACCAGCAGCACCACCACTGTGCAGCTGTCTGAGGTTGCAGGGGATGGGCAGCAGCCTCCCCCCACCAGCAGCACCAGCACTGTGCAGCCGTCCGAGGTTGCAGGGGATGGGCAGGAGCCTCCCCCCCACCAGGAGCACCACCACTGCGTAGACATCACCGCCTGCTGACGGTATGTAATCCTGCATCCATGGGCTGCTGTGCGGCCTGTCCACTCCAGAACCAGTGGGTATGACACCAACCTTAGAGACTGTAGCCCATCACTCCCCAGGATCAAGCACAGGGCACGTTGCTCCCTCCAGAACCAGTGGGTATGACACCCACCTTAGAGACTGTGGCCCATCACTCCCCAGGATCAAGCACAGGGCATGTTGCCCCCTATGAAACAGTGGTCTTGTTACATCTGCTGGCTGAGGTGCCCCCATCCCCCTGATGCCTCTGCAGTGTTCTCTCCGTGTTGAAGCAGGTGACATGTGTAGCCTAGGAATTTGGCCTGTGGCCATGTGGAATATTACAAATGAGGACTGGGCTGTGTCACTTTTTCAGTACATATCTATATACCTATTATCTTGCCTAACTTATTATTTCTACTGTGTTGATCCTATTACAAACACTTTTATGAAATCATTTTGTCCTTGAATTATTTAGTCGAGTTATGGGATCAAATTGTTTTTGTAATGCATCTGGTTGTGTGGATGGCGTGTGTGTGTGTGGGGTGTGTGTTGTGCTTGTGTGTGTGCCACTCTCTTTTTCCTAACCCTCTCCCTTGTGTGCTAGGCGGCTGTACTCACCAGCGTCGTCTTCGTTGGCGTTGGTGTTCATGGTGGAGCAGAACGTAGAATATCGTAGGAAAAACATGCAGTTGTGGTTCCATGGCAACGTGGTTCTTCCTTTTGTCTCCAATGGAGAGTGCTTTCACTTCTGAGCTCAGTTTCCGCCAGGCTTTTGATGTCGTTGATACCGCCCCAGAAAAGGTGGCGAAATGTCTGGTCATAATATGGTGAGCGGAACATTGATTTCCGCCTGGCTGTAGGTGGCTCCCACCGTGGTGGCTGTTGTTTCCCCCCTGGCAGTCTGTGTGGTACATTAGCTGTCTTTCAGAGATCTTTCCGCCACGGTCATAATTTGGCAGTAAGTACTGGCAGCCTGTTGGCAGTATTACCACCACTTTATCACCGACCGCCAGGGTCTTAATGAGGGCCTATGTCTTTAGCTTTATGCTAATCCAGTATGTAGAAGCCTATACTGTCCCTTGACATGACTGAGGTCCTAGATCTGTCCTGTGACCTGGAGGGGCACGCTAAGCATGTCCTCATTTTGCTGACAGTGGACTACTGGCTTGTCACAGGTTTAGGGTCATACTGGGACAGAAAATAAGCTTGGGCATCAAAATGAAAGCAGACCCCATTGTTGAACTAGATGGCTAAAAAAGTGGCCCATATTTGCAAATTGGGTCAGTTTTGAACTTGTAAAAACATGCTGCATAATTATTTTTAAAGGTATGGAAGACTGCATGGATTTGCCACAAGCAAAATCAGAGACGTCTACAGTAAAAACTAGAACAGCAAACTACAAAACAGGCTCAGAAACAGAAAAAAACCAGCCCACAAAATGATCTGTCAGAGCAGTCTATCGGGCACTACCTGATTGACCTATAGGCCAATCCAACCCTGCACAGGTTTAGCATGTAGATAGATGGTGCCGCATACTGTGTTTTGTGAATCCATAGTCATGGCCAGAAATTTTTATTTGTGTCACTGGAGTGGAGGCCCCACTTGTGTAAAGTTCTGCTTTAATTCACACTTTGTGCTAACATTCCAAATTTGTTGTGCACACAGCTTTTGTGGTACACGCAACATGTGTACGAGTGTGTCAGAGTAATGCAGGCCTGCAGATTACATTTTAGAAACCTCTTAACCTGCTCCTGGGCACAAGATGGAGGTAAGATTGTTTAACCAGATGGTGGAAGTGTTTTGCTGTCATTCCTGAAGCTGGAGGGAGGAGACCTAGACAATGAAGTGGATACAGAGAAGACTAGAGAGGCACAGAGGACACAGAGGCCATTTTGCTGGGAGGAGCTGTTGATTAGTCCTTCTGCAGTACTGCAATGTGGAAGATGTTTGGGATGAAGTGTTCAGTGTGAAAAGTATCTTTTTAGGTAATCTAGCATTTTGTGTTTCCCATGATAATTGTAAAATGTGGCTGTTGATAAGCCAGGCATAGAAAGTGCATGCCTATTTGCGCCTCTGTTGTGGGTACTCCAGAATGGAGACTAGCCTGCTATGAAGAGCATCACTATGCTTTGCAGCATAGTATGAAGACTGCTGTGCACCCACAGCTGGTTTCTGACTGAAAGCCAGCTTCTCAGGTGAGATGGGTATTCCCTGGAGTCCTGCCTAACTGGAAGAACTGTATCTCTGAAATTAGTGCCTGGAAGCCAGTCTGCCTACTGAAAAAGGGAAAGATCCAGCCAAAATGTGGTGCTGATGGTCTACCCAGGAGAAAGGAGACTGCACAGAGAAATTGGTGATTCTGAAATTATGGGTGCAGTCTATCCAGAAGTGAAGTGCCAAGTGGGCATTGTGGATTGGCAGCTAACCTCGCCGATGTGCAATAAGAACAATCGCGACTGAACCGACTGAAATGAAGGCCTGCGCCTATGGCTGTCACAACCGCTGCTAGCATGACACTGTGTTCTTGTCTACGTGGCTTCCCATCTGCTTCTTAATATCAAGTGACCAAGAAGTGGGCCCAATGCCTGCCCCCAGTCCCCAACAACAACAGCATCTGCGTTCATTAAAGGGCTAATCTACCCCAACACCAAGGTTGAGACCCAATAGCCCATGGATGACCTATGGTCCCCTGAACATGGTCTTACTGCTCCTCTAATAGAAAGGGCATACATTCCACTGATCGACTTTGCACTGTGTGCCTTCTAACCCTATAAAGTCACCACAATTTACTTAATACTAAATTTTCAGTGGGAGTCCAGGGGACAATGGGTGCAGTAGGATTCTCTCCACTAAATGTATTAAGGCACAGGAGTGAAAACAGGGTGTGTTTGAATAAAGCTAATAGTGTTATTAAAAACAGTTCACTGAATCTGGATACCACAATGTAGGCCAATGGGGCACACATGGTGGTCTACATTGTGGCTTCAACGGCAGCAAAAGGTGTCTGGCCAATGGTGACCCACTAACTCTGTCATTCACAGCAGCCAGTATGAGAGGCAACAGGGCTAAAGTGTAGGACCAACAAATAGATCTACAAACTGTGCCCACCTGCACACTTAGCCTGCAGTCCCACTCATTTCTCACACTAACACATGGCCTCAGATGTAGTGTTTCACTTTTAGACTGTTGGGCTTGCTCGCCCTCCAGCAGCTTTTGCCTGCATTCCCCTCTTGTACCACAGTACCACTCCCTCCTGGCTCATCCCCACAGACTGAGACTGATCATTCCCCCACACTAGCCACTCAGCCTCTGCCCAATCACCCATCCCATTCTATCCACCAGCCTCAGAATACTCTTCCCTCTTGCACCAGCCCTGTGGTTGTGGGTGGAATTAAATAGGTATCTAGTACTACGGGAAGATCAGATATTCGGTAAGTTAATTTGTGGACAGATGTGCATGTTTGTGAGTGTTGGGTAATTAAATGTGTGATGTGTGAGAGGTGTTCCCATGTAAGTGCTGAGTGACTGTGTGTCGTGAGAATGCATAGTTAGCATTGTGAGTGCTGAGTGAAAGGTGGCCTATATGAGTGCTGAGTTAGTGGAGTGCTCAAGTGAGAGCTGTATGACCATTGTGTGTATGTATGTATGTATGTATGTATGTCAGAAGAGAGTGAGATGTGTGAATAGTAGCTGAAAGGACAGCCCTTATGAGTGCAAGACAATGTATCTCGAGATGCTTTTGAGGAACTCAACATGTCATTGACAGTTGATAAGTGGTGTTTCAGATATAATTAAAACTAGAATTATCATGATGTCAATCAGGGACTTAGAGTGGAGAAAATAAATTATCAGCTGATTCTGCAATAAAATGCTAGCTTTTTGGGCAAATTCACTTTTCTAGAGGTGTCCGAGCCACTGAAGACCAGAGCCAAATCTAGAACTCTGACTCAGGAAGATGTATTTTTGGAATCTAGAGCCAAGACTTCATGTGGCCTCTGCCACCCACCATCCTTTGCCTATAACCAACCCCCCTGCCCCTTCATCTAGTGGCTAAATGTGCAACATGAAACAAGGATCCTGGGAACACATTGTTTACCTGCTTGACTAAATTGTAGGATCCTAGGCAATTACCGTATTTCAATATGCCTCCTTTTTCTTTGTTCTCTCATTTGAGTGGACCTTTAAAAACTCTCACTTTAGGATGCATGCTCTATAAAAACCTCACATGTATATGTTTGAAAGATTTTAAAGTTTCTTCATATGTTATTAAAACTCTTGCAGGGTTAACATTAATTTACTTGTACCTTGGTTCACTATCAGCAAAATCATTGGAGGCATTGCTATATCTAGGTTTATGTTTAGAGACTATGGGGTTGATTTACTAAAAACCCATGCAATGCAGCGCAGCAATCAATGTTGCAGCACTCCATTAAGTGGGATTAGAGAGCAGGACAGGGCCCTATCTGTTAAGTTAATGCTGATGGACAATCCGTGTAATACACACATTTTTGCACAATAGCGCAAGACTGTGTCTGTGCGATGTATGGCATAGGTTATGCACTGTGTTCAAAATACAACATCTAGGCTAAATTTAGAACATTTCCCACTTTGGATGCTGCTGTACCCTCATTTATA
The DNA here is from genome assembly GCF_031143425.1 of Pleurodeles waltl. Lineage (NCBI taxonomy): Eukaryota > Metazoa > Chordata > Amphibia > Caudata > Salamandridae > Pleurodeles > Pleurodeles waltl. The sequence continues at coordinate 397,149,627 of NC_090451.1, forward strand.
ATAAGTGTCTCAAAGAGGCAATATTTTGGGGCACAAAGCCCTCTCTACTACAGTCAGTAGACAGGGCTTCTCATTAAAAACCTTGGAAACATAGAATATTCATTCACTACCCTTGCAACAGCCCATTATCACAAAGTAAAGTAAAACAGAACACATTACTGCTTTGCATTACTTTCAGGCAATTTGCAGTCCAAAACAAGTGTTGCGCTCAATCATTAATTCAAATAAACGTTTGCAAACTCAGTCCATAAAGTTAGTAAATCTGCTCTAAGACTTCTGATATATGTCACTTAATGCAGCAGTGTATTCTAATGTTCTGAAGTGAAAGGCTTTGACTTTAAATAAATACACTTTTTGAGGGGTCTTTAGCACATTTTTTGCACATCTGTTTACATAGCATGAGGGCTTTGTTTCCACTATAGCACTTAGGGCCTCATTACAAGTTTGGTGGATGGGATTACTCCATCCCAGACGTGATGGATATCCCGCCTGCCTTATTACAAGTTCCATTATATGCTATGGAACTTGTAAAACGGCGGACGAGATATCCATCACTTTTGGGACGGAGTAATTCTCTCCGCCAAACTCGTAATGAGGACCTTATAATCAAGCCTGATCATTTGCTGAGTTCTGGCTTGGCACTCCCTATTAATTGTCTGCTTTCCCAACTCTATATTGTGCCTGAAATATAGTCAGAGCCACTGGAATTATGAGATTGTGCAGACACTGTGATTTTCACATAATTGTAGATTTGCCGCATTCATCACCTAATCCATCATCTGCAGATATTAACAAAAAATGTGTTTCTAGCTCAAGCCTTCAAACATTACTAAAAACAAAGTGACATGAATAGTTGTGAAGTGGAAGGCCCATTGCAAAGGTTGGCTGGCTATCTTTCTGTAGCTTGTTGCTATATTTAGATGATAAACTGGTACTAGTGGGGCGCAACTAATTCCCAGACAGTGTTAACAAGTTTAAAATTGATAAAGTAATAAAAAGTAATACTATCACAAAACGAACAGCATAATTTGCCTTTCCTTGCTGCACAATTTACTTAACCCTTCCACATAATTTGGCCCTCCCCTGATGCATAATTCCAGTGGCCTTGAATATACTCCCCCACTGTGGCAGCAACAGCCCTTACAAGAAGAGGGAGGGCAGGTAGCACAGGATGAAGTGAAAGCAGACAGAAGACTTATTTACAATGAAATGGCCTTTTGAAGACCTGAAAAATACTACGAGTGCGTCTTAGGCACCAGTCCATCCCAACCCGGCCCACAACAGCTCAAGAACTGCCTGTGTCCTTAAAGCTGAGGCTGCATAGCCCGGACTACGGCAGACGACGGGAGGGCTAAAGCCCTTTCAGCCCAAAGGGCATTGCGAGCCTGGACTGCAGCAAGTTCAAGTGCATGCGATCTCCCATACCTTGTATTACACCTGTATGTTTTTGGACTTTGATGTTTCTCAGGGTGCAGAGTTGGCCTCCGGTAGCTGTCCAATTTGCATGCAATCCTACCGATTATGAAGCAGTGATGCATGAACTGTTGTGTTGTTATGATTTGTTAATATGCTTTCCTCCGTTTTTATTATTACTTTAAACTTAGCTAACATTCCTATTTCTTACAAATGTTCACATTTAGATTTTTGTGTGCAACAACATTGAAAACTGATGCATATGATAGATGTTTCGTTGTGAGAAATAGTTAAGGAATGTATTTGGGAGATGATGTATACCAACTAGTGTACTTTTTATAATAAGAGCCACGAGACAGGACAAGACTGTCACTGTGTATGGCTTATTTATTACAGAAAAAAGTGTGTTTTCACAGTACAGCTTCATCGTGGGCAGTGGGCCTTACAGTTTCCAGTGATGTTGTAATTTTATGTTCAATTTGTGAGAGATAAACATATAAGCCAGGTTTAGACCAACAAGATGTTTCTAGACAATGCTTACTGGGGTGCAGGTGCACCTTACTAGAAGCAGTCAGCCTCCCCCCTTAAAATAATGCTATTAATGAACTAAGAGGCAACTCAGTCATGTGCACCGTATATGTGGTCTTGATTCTTGTTGCTTTTTCACTTTTTTAACAAAATTAGCTTCAAATGTACTGTTTTCCCTTTTTCTTTCAAAATTTTCTCTGCAGGGGAATCCCCCCGTCCAATCCTGCATTATGCCAATCAGGCTCACTTGCAAAGTCAAACTTGCCCCTAACTTTTATGTCCTAACACTTTGAAAAGTCACCAGCAGCCACTGCAATGGAGTTTCATTGACTGCAGTGGAGTAGAGTGGAGTGGTGTGTGGTGGAATAGCATAGAGCGGAGTGGCGTACAGGAGAGTGCTGTAGAGCAGAGTGAGGTAGAGTGTACTGTTGTACAGAGGAATTGCGTAAAGTGCAGTGGCCTAAGGGGTGTAGTTTACAGTGAATAGGCATACAGTTGAATAGCACACAGTATAGTAGCATGTAGATTGTCATGCTACGATAGTGTGGAGTGGAGTGTCGTAGAGTATAGTATCATAGATTGGAATAGCATAAAGTGGAGTGGGAAGAGTAGAGTTGCGTACAGTGGAATAGCATAGAGTGGAGTAGCGCAGAGTGCAGTGATGTAAACTGAGTGGCATGGATTGGAGTGGCATAGAGTGGAATGTCATAGAGTGGAGTGACTCAGAATGAAGTAGGAGAGCTTAGGGTGTCTTAGGGAGGATTGGCATACAGTGGAGTGGCTTAAAGTGGAAATCCTTGTATTGGAGTGCTGTACAGTGGAGTAGTATAGAGTTGAGTGGCATAGAATGGAAAAGTATATAGTGGAGTTGCATACAGTGGAGTTGCATATAGTGGAATAGTGAAGAGTGGATTGACATACAGTGGAGTGGCATAGACTGGGTGTCGTACAGTTGAGCAGCATACAGGCGAATAGTGTACAGTTCAGTGGTGTACACTGGAGTGTTTAAGGGTGGAATGGCATGCAGTGGAATGGTATAGAGTGGAGTGGCATACAGTGGAGTGGCATAAAGTGGAGTGCGTATCTTGGAGTGTCATAGAGCAGACTGGCATAGAGTGAGGTACAGTGTAGTGGTGTACACTGGAGTGGCATACAGTGGAATAGTGTACATTGGAGCGGTATATGGTGGAGTGGCATAAAGTGGAATAGCCTACAGTGAATTGGTGTACAGAGAAGCAGTGTACATTATAGATGCATTGAGTGGAGTGAGGTATAGTGTATTGATGTACAGTGGAACAGTATAGACTGGAATGGCATAGAGTGGAGTGGTATAGAATGTAGTGGCATATAGTGGAGTGTTGTAGAGTAGAATGGCACAGAGTTGAGTGTTGTAAAGTGGTGCAGTACAGAGTGTACTTGTGTAGACTGTAGTAGTGTTTGTACACTGTGATAGCATACTGTGGAATGGCATAGAGTGGAGTGTTGTAGAGTGGAGTGGCATATAGGGAATAGCATAGAGTGGGGTAGTGCAGTGGGGAGTGACTTAGGGCCAGATGTAGCAAATAAAAAATTTGCGAGTTGCAAAGTGCGAGTCCATGCGACTCGCAATTTGCAACTCGCAAATTGGTATGCAGTACGGTGTCTCAGACACCGACTGCGACTCGCTCTGGGGTCGCAATGACCCACCTCATCAATATTCATGAGGTGGGTCGCAAATTGCGGCCCCATAGCGAGTATAGGCACTCGCAAACATGGAGGCCTGCTGTCGTCGGCAGACCTCCATGTTCGTGACTGCTTTCAATAAAGCAGTTTTTTTTTTTAAAGTGTAGCCCGTTTTCCTTAAAGGAAAACGAGCTGCACTTAAAAAAAAACCTGAAACCTTTAGTTTCGTTTTTTTTTCAGGGCAGGTAGTGGCCCCTTGGACCACTACCTACCCTGAAAAAATTGTTTTGGGTCCATTCACAAAGTGGAAGGGGTCCCATGGGGACCCCTTCCAATTTGCGAGTGGGTTACCATCCACTTGAAGTGGATGGTAACTGCGACACCATTTGCGACCGCGTAGGCGGTCGCAAATGGTATTGCATACCACTCAGAATCGCAAATAGGAAGGGAACACCCCTTCCTATTTGCGATTCTGAAATGCATATTGCGAGTCGGTCCCGACTCGCAATATGCATTTCTGCATAGCAAAGAGGCATTTGCGCCTCGCAAACGCCGATTTTCGCCGTTTGCGAGGCGCAAATCCTTTGCTACATCTGGCCCTTAGAGTGGAGTGGCATACAGTAGAGTAGCGAACAGTGAAGTGGTGTACAGTTGAATAACATTGAGTGTTACTGGCGTACAGTGGAGTGGCATAGAGCGCAGTGGCATACAGTGAAATAGCATACTCTGCAGTGGTGTACACTGAAGTGGCCTACAGTGCAGTGGCACAGAGTGGAATAGCTTCGAGTGTTTTGGAACAGAGTGGACTCATGTACAGTGGAAACGTATGCAGTAGAGTAGTGTAGAGTGGAGCAGCATACAGTGGAGTGGCATTCACTGGAATGTCATAAAATGAATTGGCTTAGAGTGTAATAGCATACAGTGTAGTGGTGTATAGAGGAGTAGAGTGGAACAGCATACACTGGAATGTCATAAAATGGACTGGCTTACAGTGTAATAGTGAAAAGTGTAGTGATGTAGAGTGGAGTGAAGTAGAGTGGAGTTTGGGGTAGAGTGGAGTAGTGTACAGTGAATTAGCATAGAGTGGAGTGATGTATAGTGGAATGACAGAGAAGAGTGCTTAGAGATTGTAATAGCGAGAAGTGAAGTTGCGTACAGTGGAGTGGCATACAGTGGAATGGTCTAGAGTGGAGTTTAGTAAATGAAACAGATATAGTGTAAAAGTGTGTGAATGAATGTAGTTGTAATGTGGTAGGAAATTACATTATTAGGTGGAAATGGCAATTATTGGTAGTATGTGTGAATAGTGTAAGTAGTGCTAAAGTCATGTTATAAAATGTTTAGTTATGTATTGTGCTGTGGTATACTGCTGTACGTTCGCGGTATACCACAGTACTTGCACCTGATAAGCCCGTATGTGATTGGCTCATGGAAGATGTATCACTGAAATGGAGAGAATCTCCCTTTCTAATGGAATCTCTCACTAATGGGATTACTGCAAAAGGAAGATCCCCAAGCAGGAATTCACTCACTAGACCACCTCTGGCATGGACAGGTAGCCCCCAAAACAGAAATAATATTTTACTCCAGTGCTTGTACCTCCACCAAAAACAATCCCAACAGTCTTTCTGCTCCTAATTATAGGCAAAATGGATGGCTTGATGATTAGGGGAAAAAAGAGAAAGAAAGGGCAGAAAGCTGACTAGGCACCAGGAGAAAAAATGCACAAAAAAAAAGGATGGGCATGGTCTGCCCAGGCATTGGGATGATCCCACACACCATGATATCCACAGTGGTCTTTCTGCTTCCCGGTATTACAGATTGGGTGATTTTATACCAAATGTACCCCCCCACCCGGAGTAGTGGGGAAGAATGTCCGCTAAACACTATGGCAAATGTTGAATGAAAATACTAAGTAAAATGCTGAACTATACTGTTTAGCTATGCATGGTGAAAAGAAGGGAAGAGTACTTTTGTGGTGAAATAATTGTGTTATAACTTATTCTCCTGAAGGAATAGTATGGCATAAACCATACATACAGATCTACAGAGCCTAATAGGCTTCATCTCTTGCTAATCATAGCGGATCACCACACTCAACAATGGTAAGGAATAAAATATATTGAATATATATGTGCTTGTGTGTCTGTGTCTACATGCTGATTATGCCATTTCAGTGGGGGAAAAAAGTATCGCTGAATAAAACGTGTAATTTAGAAAAAGTGTAATTATAAACACTCATTCACCAATTTCTTACTAGAGTACAAATGATAAATTCCATATTTTAACCCATTTGAAGCTTTGCCTTTTCTTAGCTATGGCTCCTCCTCACACTGAACAATGGTGATAAATACAATATTGCTTCGTGTATAGTGCTGTCCACAAACCCCCGGTATATAGGCGCTTGAATGACAGACTAGGGGCTGGTTTGGGTTAACTGAGATTCAAACGTGACCGCTATGCATCAAAGCAGAGGGTTAACCTATAACCTGTCTGACCAGGTGTAGCCTCAGGAAGGAAAAGCAATGTTTTACGCGCCTACATCCTATTCTGTCGAAATGAGATCAAAGAAAACAAGGACGAAACCCCGGCTATAAGTGCGGCAAAGTAAATCAAAACAAATCCTCTCAGCAAACTTTATTCACATCTGATATCGTTTCCAGAAATTAAGGTCAGTTTTGTGGAACTAATGGGGAGTGCAGGCCATATATCTCGGACACCATGACAATGCCGCGGAGGAAGATTTATACACCGCACTTTCAGATGCAGAGTGGAGATATGAGAGATCAAATGGAAGTGCGTGATAACACATGAAAAATGGCCCGCGCGGCCCATAAATTAATTGAGAAAAGAAGGTTGTCATTATTTGAACATGCTTTAAAAATAAGGTATGGAGTCCAGATGGCACTGCAGAGATAGGCCAAGAAAGTGTGAGTAATTGATGACTTTAAAATAAAAGAAGATCTCGGAGAAATGGATTGTGTACCGGGCGTTAGGAGAGAGAGGGGAGACACAAAGGGAAGTTTGCAGCGGCACAGACACATTCATAATATGTGTAAACAATGCTGGATGGAGTCTTGGCTTTTCAAAATCATATTTCGATGTCCACTTGGGAGTTTTTCATATTGTAACTTAATTAACAGTTTCAGTAATAGCCTTTTGGCTTATTGACAGTTTGAACCTGTTAATAATCTCGGTTATTGCAGCCCCGAAAAATAAAGCAATGGTCCATAACCAGGGTCAAGTGGACAGTGATGTTATATCTTTTGAATCATCAGGAAAGATTGCTTGTGATGTCATATCCACTGTCAATATTATGTTGGTTAATGGCATCTCTGAATTAAGCTTTGTCTTACTGTTTTTAAAACACCAAAATATAAACTAGTGGTTGTGCTGCACAGATTAAATCTCATGTTTGGTAGGTTTCTTGTGGTTATTGAAGTCAGAGCTGAAATCCGCATTGTGCCATGAACGATACCTAGAACCAGCCATGCATTTTTTGTTTTTTAGCACATTTGTTACACCAACTTTCTCATACTGCGGGTTCTTGAACCCAGTTCCATGAAGCCAAGAGATGAGGGAGAATCACACAGCTATAATCCCTGAAGAAGGACACTGTAAGCATCTGAAACACGTTGTGTTGGTGAGTAGGCTGAAGGATGTGCAGATGATAAGGTGATCGTCGCGGTTGGATATGTCTTTCAGGTAGTCTGGCACTGTCAGATGGAGCAGCTTGAAAGGGCTACTGTGTGTAGATTTGTTCTTTTGGGTGACATCACAGCCCACGGAACCAAATAAGAAAGGCCCACATATTGGCCTTTAACTTGTCCCATCTGACTTTGCCAGTCTGCTGGGATGGTCAGTCCGACACTGGTGCCCCATCATTCTGTTAGCTGTATTTCGAGTCAATTCTCTAATACATAAGAATTGGAGGACTTCTCTAAACTGATTGAGAATTAAAGACATGAACTTGTACATTTCCGAGTTCCCACTCAACTTAGCGAGTGAAACGCTTCACTTGTGAAACTCTTGATCTTGTGGCTGGCTTCTGTCCCTTTTCAATGCTGGATTTTTAAATGAAAACGTGGACCGATACTTAAAATGTGAAACTTAAAGCTACAAGTCCCAGAATGCCACAATCCATTGGCTAAACTGCCAGCACTACCTTGAGTTGTCCTCAATAACATAAGGTCTCTTGGCACCTACGTATAATTTAAAGACTTGCAGGCAGCAGTGTAATCTATTTGGATGTCACATTAAACTTGCTATTATAAAACTGAAGGTTGCCACTCCCAAGTGGAAATCTGAGGAAGTGACATCACTCTACTGGACATCTGTTGTTAGGTATGATCTTTGGTGGTCGCACATATGTGGTTGACAATACTTACTGTAGAAATTCTAGATGTTGTATTCATCCTCAATAAACTGTGATTCCATTGTAACCGGTCTTCCCTTGCCTGGAATGCCCCTTCCATATTGCTGAGAAGAAATAAAGCAAGCTCAGTACATTATTACACTTAGTGACTTTGGAAAGCAGTCAACCAAACATGTAATGCACAGTGTTCAAGCCAAGAAAGAAAAGCTCCAGGCTGATAAAACCCTGGGAAGTCTGCTAAATCGCCGTGCTGAACTGTTCTTCGTTACCGAGTGCCTCATTTCTGTTTTTTACATTCTCACAGCCGCAGCTTCCCCTCCTGAACTCCAAGAGAACAATATGAAGTATTTGTTCAATAAGAACGCAGTAGTGTAACGTGTGCATGAGAAAATCTTTTTGCCATATTTTCTTATAGTTTCGTACAACACTTATGTCGAATTTGCTTAAGGTGTCTCATTTGTGAGTGACTATAACTAAGTGAATATATAGAAACATGCACGTACTAGACATTCGCCAAAAAAACATCAGTATAGCTCTAGAAACAGAAAAGAGAGAAGGCAATAATTGAAGCCTACAATCTTTAGTCAACACTGTCGTCTTTACTTAAGATGCATGTAGGAATAGCAGGGTACGCACCGTAAACCAAGGCATAGCTGTCATAGGAGTGGGCGGTGGCGGAATTCTTACCACACACGATGTGCTCGTCTGAAGAAACAATTTCAACATTATGAACATATTGCCAGCAATGTATGACACCACGGCCTGTAGCTGATCGGAGTGTTTGATGACTCATAACTATTACATGAATGTCATCTAGTTACAATATACTTACGGCTCAGACATTACCTATCTCCACAGTATACTTTACCTTCACCAGAACACACTGTGACTTTCTGCAGCAGCTTAGAATTACCATCTTTGGCTCATGCCCTGAAATTTCCCATATGTTCTGGGATGAAACATGCTGGCTATCCTATGTTTGACCACATTAAAATTAAGAGAGTCATGAAGGTTGCCTTGTACTTAGCACATTTACAATAAAAATATATTTGAAGAGAGCTGTGCCTTTAGACTACATATTGATCCCATTTTGTAGATTTTACCGATGAATCCTACTAAGGGCCCGAAACCTTCCCCGGGTTGTTTGTCTTCTCGCTCAAGAAGGACCTGGCTTGGACTGATCACACTGGAGAAGGGTCAAGGCTGATTTGCGTATGTGTGGGTCCAAACTGAGGTGGCATGCAGGGCAAAATGAGAATGGACTGGAATGGGGACAAAGTAATTAACAGTGGCTTTTGATTAATTCAAGCATTTCATCCATCATTTTTTGTACACTATGCTGGATGTAGGAAGACCAATCCAAATTTTATCAGGTGTAAAAATGCTCCTGGTCAAATCACAAGGAATCCAGAAAACAGGCAGTGAACAGAGGCTCAAACTAGCCCCCACCATACCCCTTCCCACAGCAGCAGGGAAACTTGCAATGCACCCACTGAAGCCGAGGAGCTTGCCTACATCAGCCTTGCCCAGTGGCCCACTATAGGCCCGACTCACATTTAGCACCAGCTCAGAGCATGGTATATGTGAGCACAAAGTTCCAGGAATCAGGGAATACCTGTGGTAAAGGCGCTAGTAATTCTGGTTCAGCCATTTTTCTCCATTCTTGACACTTCCTCTCATAATGTCTGTATTTAGGGTTGAGATACCATCTGAAACCATTAATTCTGGAACCAGTATCTCCCCATCTTATATTCAGCCAACTCATGATAGAGACTAAAGTGGTCTCACGCTGAGTGCTCGAAAGGGCATCATTATAGGTGGGTTCTAGAAAATGGGCAAATATTACCTGAAGGCTTCCCACTGGCTCCAAATATTGGATGCCCATAGCTTGTAAATGACTGTTTACAGTCAAAGTGTGTTGGTGGCAATGGCAAACAAGGAGCTGGAGCCAACCATTGGGATCGATGTTCCCAATAATCCCTCTGGATTCACAAGTTTGGGGTTATATCCTACCCAGTCTGTTTAAAGTTATATATTCAGAACTGAAGTCATGACTGAAATGGTTCCAGAATCAGAGTGAACCCCAAGGGCTTGTGTTAAAATGAAAAATCTCTTGTGTCCCTGACAGACTGTAGGAAAAGTGATACAGACACCCAGAGGTTTACAGGATAACGGACAGACAGGCATAATCGATAGAAACAGACTTTCATGAATCCCAGCAGGTACTTAACCTTTAGATGATTTTGGTAACAGGTGTTTCCTATGTGTGGGTCAGGGCAGCTGTGCTACAGAAAAATGTGACTTCGAGACAGGCTCTTCTTGTCAAATCATTCTGCATTCAGCATTCTGTTCTCGGGCGGCTGCTTGATGTTGTCTTCGGTATTAGACAACGCCTCTTTTCAGAAGGGCAGTCCAACCGTTTAACTCTTCTCAGCCTCTGGAGGAACACAAACGTAGGCACTGTCTCTTAACTGCAATGGTCCTCTGGAATCCTGATCAGCTGCAAAAACATTTTTAGAGGGCCAGTTTCTATTCTGTTACATATTACATTGGTGTGAGACCAGGGCTAAACACTATGGGCCTGATTAACAACCTTGGCGGATGGGATAATCTGTCACAAATGTGACGGATGTCCTGTGCGCTGTATTACAAGATCCATTATATCCTATGGAACATGTAAAACGGTGGACGGGATATCCATCACGTTTGTGAAGGGATATCCCATCTGTCAAGGTCATAGTCAGACCCAAAGTGTACCACCCTAAAAGAATATATTTCCACTTAATCAAGTATAGGCCACATTTTCTTCAGTGAAAGAGAGTATGAGACTGGTTAGCATCCATTGGTCAAACAAGATGTGTTTAGCGTCTAAACGTAGACTTATTGAATGTACTCTCAAGATTTCAATCAGCTCTAACGTCATCATAATGGGGAAAGAAATGTATGCTACTTATTACAGTGATTGATAATGGGAAGGAGCTATGACTCACAAAAGGGCAACCTCGAGTGAGTCATGATGCCCATCTCCTCCCCTAGTAATGGAAATAAAGAGCATATCATAGATGTCCATCTGCATACATGTGTTATACCATGACACTGTTTCATCTGTATTTGAGTTAACAAAAGACAATGGACCAAACCCAGGAAGTAAGGAGTTAATTTTGCGCAGAAAGGTAACATCACACTGAAGAGGTATGGGCCCTCATTACAACATTGGCGGTAAATGCTGCTTACCGCCGTGCAGAAGACCGCCAACACACAGCCGCGGCTGCGGAATTATGCCACAGATATTATGACCCATAGCTCGGAATCTGCCAAAATTTTGACACCCACACAAGTCGGCCACACCAAAGGTCAGTGATAAACTGGCGATAACAAAACCTCCACCGTCACGCCAACAGGAATATGCCCACACTATCAAGACCCACGAATCCACGCGGCGGTCTTTCAACCGCAGTATTCCATTGGCGGTACACACCGCCACGCTCAAAATACACACACATTTACAAAACACAACCACATTGGACAAGTCCAAATACACACACCTGATAAACATACACACACCACTCCCACACATCCAATACAATATAAAACACACACCCACATCACCCACAAACCCTTACGACCACAATTGCGAATGAAGGCCAGAGAGAGAGACACCACCATCTACAAATTAGCATCCACAGGCACTCAACACTATCACTCACACAACATCCACACACAAAACACTACACTCCCCTAAACATCACCCCACACATCACAACACACACCACCCCACACATCACCCACACCACCCCATGGCACCGCAAAGACACCCCAGGTTCTCTGAGGAGGAGCTCAGGTTCATGGTGGAGGAAATCATTCGGGTAGAGCCACAGCTATTCGGATCACAGGTGCAGCACACCACCATAGCTAGGAAGATGGAGCTATGGTGCAGAATCTTGGACAGGGTCAACGCAGTGGGACAGCACTCAAGAACACTGGATGACATCAGGAAGAGGTGGAACGACCTCCGGGGGAAGGTACGTTCCATGGTATCCAGACACCACATTGCGGTTCAGAGGACTGGTGGCGGACCCCCACCTCCTCCCCCACAACTAACAACAGGGGAGGAGCAGGTCTTGGCTACACTGCATCCTGAGGGTCTCGCAGGAGTAGCTGGACGAATGGACTCTGGTAAGTCAAATCTTAACTATTACATCCCCCACCCTACCTGCATGCTATCACATACCCCCACACTCGCCCTCACCCCCATCACTCCAACTCCTCACATATATCCCACTATCACAAACCACCCATCCCAACACCAAGCCCTGCATGCAAAACCAAAGCATGGACACCCATCACCAATGCATGGCCACTGCACATACCCACACACACCCCTAAGCAATTATCACACAAGGTCCCACACAAGAATGCAAGCACTGGGGTGCAGGGTCACCCACCCATTGCACACCATGCCACACACAGATGCAATAATCATGCCTTTACACCCCTGCAGGACCCCTACCCAACGTCACCGGACAGGAGGGTCCAGGCATGTCCACTCCACCCACAGAAGAGGCCCACAGTGATGACAGCAACTCTGTCCAACTGGATCTAGATGACCAGCCCGGCCCATCTGGGACCTGGGGACAGTCGGTTCCCCTCACACTGGCACAAGCCACAACAGAGCCTCCCCCCTCTGGAAACACCAGCACCACACCCACCCAGCGGGCCCATACCTCTGTCCCGAGGACACGTCAAGCAGCAGTGTGTCCACCACTACAGGGAACCCAGGCTAACCCACCACCCCAACAACACCAGGGACCTGGGGGCAGTGGTAGTGGGCACACGGTTCAGGGGACAGAGGCCCAGGAACACAGGGGAACTGGGAGGGCTGCTGTGCGACAGGGGGAGAACAGGCCCAGGGAACCCACTCTCCACGAGGCCCTCTCCAACATCATCAGAGCCTACTACCATTCCTGGTCCACTGGCCAAGTTTCAGGAGACCCAGCGGCTGCAGGAGGAACAGTATTTGGGGTTCACGGAGGAACTCAAATCCATCAACAACAGCCTGGGCACCATTGTAGGGGTGCTGAAGGAACTCGTCAACACCAGGAGGGACACTGTGGCACAACAAGGGGCCCCTGACACTAGCCTGGACGATGGTCTGCCCACCACCTCCGCCAGTGCTAGTGGACAGGAGGCACCGCCACAGGACCACGACACCAGCACCCCACCCCCTGCAGATGGAGAACCACCCCGCAAGCGGTCCCTGAGATCCAGGACAAAGACAGAGAACAATGCCATGACCCCCGCCAAGAAATGAGACCACCCTGATTGTCATCCTTCTGTCCCACTTTGTCACCCTGTCCATCCTTAAACTGCCCTAGCTCCACTTCCTATGCCCCTTTGGACAATGCACCTGTGAGACTAATAGACTAGACTCTGCCATGGACATTCCTCCACCATCACCCCTGACCATTTTACAACCCTCTCCAATATTTAGCACTTAAATAAACACCCTTAAAGCACAAAACAATCTGGAGTCAGTCTGTGCTTTCAAAAATGTGTATTTGTAATAACTGTGTAAAAATGATATATCCATTGTATTGTCAACGTACCTATGTCACACAGCTCTAGTCCATGAGGAAACAAAGCAGATGTCACACAGTGGGACCCACATCTGTGAATTGAAAAGGAAAGTGACAACTAAGGGTCCATACACTGGGTGAAGGTGACAGAGAGATGAGATGTCGTACAATTATATCAGATGAAGCAGGCAGTGATGTCTTCTTACCTGTGTCTCACTGGAAGTATTGTTGGATCACCATGTTTCTGTTGTTGATGTCCTCTTCTTCTGCTTCCTCTTCTTCACTGTCCACAGGCTCCACAGCTGCCATAACACCTCCATCTGGACCATCCTCCTGCAGAAAAGGCATCTGTTGTCGCAAAGCCAAGTTGTGAAGCATACAGCAAGCCACGATGATTTGGCACACCTTCTTTGGTGAGTAGAAAAGGAGCCACCTGTCAGATGGAGGCACCTGAACCTGGCCTTCAGGAGGCCGAAGGTCCTTTCTATAACCCTCCTAGTTTGCCCCTGGGCCTCATTGTAGCATTCCTCTGCCCTTGTCCTGGGATTCCTCACTGGGGTCAGTAGCCATGACTGGTTTGGGTAGCCAGAGTCACCTGCAAATTTCAAGGGAAATCTGTTAGACACACACTAACTCTTTGGGACATCTCCAGACCCAGACACCTAGTCACATTGTATAGGCTCCATGTCCTCACCTAATAACCACACACAGTGCCTCTGGAGTTGCCCGATCACATAAGGGATGCTGCTATTCCTCAAAATGTAAGCGTCATGCACTGATCCAGGAAACTTGGCATTCACATGGGAGATGCACTGGTCGGCCAGACACACCATCTGCACATTCATTGAATGGTAACTCTTCCGGTTTCTGTACACCTGTTCACTCCTGTGGAGGGGGTACCAAGGCCACATGATGTTGGGAATATGTCCCAGGGCATAGAAGTCACTTTTCACTGTAGGCAAATCCTCCACCTGAGGGAAAACGATGTAGCTGCACATGTGTTTCAGCAGGGCAGACAACACTCTGGACAACACATTGGAAAACATAGGCTGGGACATCCCTGATGCTATGGCCACTGTCGTTTGAAAAGACCCACTTGCCAGGAAATGGAGTACTGACAGGGCCTGCACTAGAGGGGGGATTCCTGTGGGACGGCGGAAAGCTGACATCAGGTCTGGCTCCAACTGGGCACACAGTTCCAGGATTGTAGCACGATCAAGTCTGTAAGTGACAATTACATGTCACTCCTCCATTGTCGACATGGTCCACCAGCGGTCTGTACACCGGAAGATGCCGCCACCTCCTCATCTGCCCCAGCGGACGTGCTCTATGGAGGAGAACAGCGAGCAGAGAGTCAACCAACACTGAGGTACGTTAACACAACTTTATTCCTCAATTTTTTAAGACCGCTATGTGCCTGTATTAGTGTGTATGCAAGGCCTAGATATGTGTGACGCATTTAAAATTGATGCGATGTGGCCCCCTGAAATGGCAGCTGCCTGACCTGTAATGTGGGACAAGGGGATATGAGGTAACTGCGCTGGTGTTGTATACCGTCGCTGTAGGCGGTCGTAGACCGCGGCGCAATCCTGCATTGGTTAACATTGCACCCTATGGGTCCGAGGAGATAATGATGATGTACGCCGGCGGTGACGGTACGCACCGCCGCGGACGTGACCGACATTTTCTTTCTGTTGAATCACTTGGTACCTGATCTTCCACAGGAGAGGACCAACACTACAATTGCTGCTGTGACCTCAGTCTGGGAGAGACAATGGCCCATGTGTCTGGGGAAAGGGCCCCTGCCTTCAGCACGGAGGAGTTGGAGAAACTGGTGGATGGGGTCCTCCCCCAGTAGACGCTACTCTACGGTCCTCCAGACAAACAGGTAAGTACACTGTGAGCATGTCGAATGGGCAATGCCTGTGTAGAGTGGTGTGGATGGAAGATGGGGGGGGAGAATGAGGCGTGCATGAAACAACAGTGAGTGCATATGCGTCATGGCAAGGATAGGGATGCGGGCCAATGGCTGTGATGGTGTGGACGGTTATATCTTCTCATTTTCCCCTGTACTATTTCTTTAGGTCAGCGTCCACCAGAAGAAGGATATTTGGCGTGCCATCGCCAAGGAAGTCCGGACCCTGGGTGTCCACCACAGACAGAGCACCCACTGCCGTAAAAGATGGGAGGACATTCGCCGCTGGAGCAAGAAGACGGCAGAGGCCCAGCTGGGGATGGCCTCCCAATGTGGGAGGTGTGCCGGTCGCACCATGACCCCCCTGATGTTCCGGATCCTGGCGGTAGCGTATCTGGAGTTGGATGGGCGCTTGAGGGCATCACAGCAGCCACAAGGGGGTGAGTACAGTCACATTCAGCTGATTCTGCGTGCAGTGGAGGTGTCTGGGTGGGGGAGGTGGGCTGTGAGTTCCCCTAGGCCAGGGCGAGTTTAGTAGGCAAGGTCCCGTCATAAGGCAGGCCATGTGGCACCCCACCCCACCTGTGTTCAGAGCCTACTACACCTAGTCAGGCTCCTGTGACTTCCATGTGTGCAGCAATCGGGCATAGGTCTTGTAACCCATGTCCCTGTGATTAATTAGGGAACTCAAAGTGCACAGGGTAGTGCAGGTAGCTTCTGTGTCTGTAGTGTCCGCCAATGGTAGCAATATTGCATGCACTCAACATGTCTTTCTTCTGACTTCCTCACCCTTTTAGTGGTCTCCCTGTTCTTGTGTGCATTAGCATCATCAGGCGGAGGAGCAGTGGCACCGGAGCAGGAGGGAGCTGCATCCCACATGGCCCTGGAGGGTGAGACAACAGAGTCTGAAGCCACCAGTGGGACGGAGAGCGAGGGGAGCTCCATGGCGGGGACAGGAGCTGAGACCAGCGACACAGACTCCTCCTCTGATGGGAGCTCTCTTGCGGAGGCGGGCCCCTCTGTGCCCACCGCATCTACAGGTACAGCCACCATCCCCCCTACCAGCACTGCCCTCCCAGCAGCCCCTCAGCGTGTGCCCCGTGGCCGCTCAACCAGGAGGGTGGGCATCTCCTTCGCCCCAGGCACCTCAGCCCCTGCCCCAGTCAGCCCTGCTGCCCTCAGTGAGGAGGCCATTGACCTCCTCAGGTCCCTCACTGTTGGGCAGTCTACCATTTTGAATGCCTTCCAGGGTGTAGAGAGGCAGTTGCAACAGACCAATGCATACCTGGAGGGCATTCATTTTTGTCAGGCAGCCCAAGAGCGAGCTTTTCAGACTCTGGCCTCAGCACTGATGGCAGCCATTGTCCTTGTGTCCAGCCTCCCCCCTCCAACTTCCTCCACCCAGACCCAAACCCCTGTACCTCAGCCTATCCCAAGCACACCATCAGACCAGCATGCACACACCTCAACACACAAGGGAAGCTCTGGCAAACATAAGCACCACACATCCCACAGGCACTCACACAAGCAACATACCCATGCACACATACCAACATCCACTGCCTCCACTGTGTCCCCCTCCTCCACATCTCCCTCCTCTCTTCCAGTCTCGTCTCCACTCACACCTGCATGCACTCCGTCTTCAGCCACTACCTCCATCACCAGCACACCCATCACCACACCCCGCTCATTTGCACTCACCACCCCCACTACCATTCACACATCCCCTGTGTCCTCTCCCAGTGTGTCTGTGAGCCCACCTCCCAAGGTACACAGACGCAGCCACACACCCACCCAACAGCCATCCACCTCACGACGGCCTCCAGCCCATGCACCTTCACCCAAAGTCAGCAAACGTACACCTCCTACAACCACTACCTCTTCCTCCACTCCCAAACCCCCTCCACCTACCCGTCCCAGTGTGTCCAAAAAACTTTTCCTGTCCAACCTTGACCTCTTCCCCTCACCTCCCCCACCCCTTCAGTCCCCTAGGGCCCGCCTTTCCAGGTCCCAACCCAGCACCTCAGCCACCACATCACCGGGCACAGTGGTGCCAGCAGTTACCAGCTTCTGGAGTGCACCAAGCAGCAGTTCAGCCAGTGTGCCAAGGAGCCAGACCACAGATAGTCCCCCACCTCAAAAGCATAAAAAGTTGGCCAGTGCCCGGCAGGACGAAGGCAAGACATCTACCACCAAAGCCTCTCCCAGGAGTACAGTTGGGAGTGGGAAGACAGCTGCGCCACCCTCCAAGGTGGGGAAGGGGCACAGAAAGACAGGCAAGTCGCAGAAGACCTGCACGGCGGACAAGCCAGCCACCAGCACCGCTGCCAAGGACACTGCCGCCACAAGCACTGCTGCCAAGGACACTGCCGCCACAAGCACCACTGCAGAGGACACCGCTGCCACAAGCACCGCCGCCAAGGACACCGCCGCCACAAGCACCACTTCAGAGAACACCGCCGCCACAAGCACCGCTGCCAAGGACACTGTCGCCACACGCGCCGCTGCCAAGGACACCGCCACCACCAGCACCGCTGCCAAGGACGCTGCTGCCACAAGCACCGCTGCCAAGGACACCGCTGCCACAAGCACCACTTCAGAGGACACCGCTGCCACAAGCACCGCTGCCAAGGACACCGCTGCCACAAGCACCACTGCCAAGGACACCACCTCCACCAGCACCGCTGCCAAGGACACCACCGCCACAAGCACCGCTGACAAGGACACCGCCGCCACAAGCACCACTTTAGAGGACACCGCCGCTACAAGCACCGCTGCCAAGGACACCGCCACCACAAGCACCACAGGCCAATGAGCGCCAAAAGCTTCAACGCTACTGGGGTCGCCACAATCAGGATGAAGCACTCTGGGCACAAAGCCCCCTCCAGAACCAGTGGAGTATCCCATCCACTACCTCAGTCCTTGGCAGGATGAAGCACTCTGGGCACAAAGCCCCTTCCAGAACCAGTGGAGTATCCCATCCACTACCTCAGTCCTTGGCAGGATGAAGCACTCTGGGCACAAAGCCCCCTCCAGAACCAGTGGAGACTGTTATCCACTTGAGAGACTGTGGCTTTGCACTCCCCAGGATAAAGCAGTGGGCAAACCACCCACTTGAGAGACTTGTGAGTCTGCGGCTTTGAACTCCTCAGGATAAAGCAGTGGACAAACCACCCAATTAAGAGACTTGTGAGACTGTGGCTTTGCACTCCCCCGGATAAAGCAGTTGGCAAACCACCCACTTGAGAGACTTTTGAGACTGTGGCTTTGCACTCCCCAGGATACATCAATGGGCATGGAGCCCCCTCGTGGATCTGGCGTCCTGCACTCATCCGGCTGAGGTGCATCCCCTTCCCTTCCCCTGAGGTGCCTGTTGTAATTCGAACTGATGCCCCAGCAGTGTTCTCTCCATTTTGATCGGGTATCTTGTGTGGGCCTCGCCCATGCATTTTGTGCCCAGTGGTCCACGGACTTTAATGGTGGAATACCTTGGACTTGTATTATTGGTGTACATATTTGTTAATAGTGTATATATACTTTTTAAATACTGAATTTTAATAGATTACAAACATTCAACTCATTTCCTTTTGTATTTGCATTCTTTCAAGGGGGTTGGGGGTGTAACTGTAATGTATCAATATGTATTAGAGTGTGTGTTGTTGTGGGTGGGGGTGTTGCATGTTGCGTGTGTGTGTCACTCTCTTCTCCCTCCCCTGTGTCGTAGGTGCAGTACTCACCATGGTCTTCGGCGCCGGCGTTTGTGCTCCTGGTAGAGGAGCAGGAAGACAAACGGCAGGGAGTATTTGGAGTTCTGGTTCCATGGCGTCCTGGTTCCTCGTGGGGTGTGTGGAGGAGAGCGTCTTCCCTTCCATATCCTGTTTCCGCAGTGTTTTTGTTCACGGTGAATCTGCCCCGGAAAAGGTGGCGGATTGGACTGTTGTAATACTGTGGGGGGTACTTTGTCCTCCACCTTTCTGTTGGCGGCTATCGCCGCGGTGTTTGTTTGTACCACCATGGCGGTCGGAGTGCTAAAGTGGCTGTCTATGTTGGCGGTTTCCGCCACGGTCATGATTCAATTTTTTTTACCACCAGCCTGTTGGTGGTTTTACCGCCGCTTTAACACCAACCACCAGGGTTGTAATGACCACCATGATTATTAGAAGGGTTTTTTCCTTGTGTAAAATAAGTGTTCCATGCAATGTGTGAGGCAGTAAAACTCGTTTATCCTTTTCTCATATCAGGTCATTCTACTGTGGTAATAAACTCCACTTTCATCTTTGCACCGGTATAATAAATGTGTGAATGCGCATTTATGAGTACATTGAAGGCAGTCTGAAGAGGTACAATTGGGAGAAACTCTCTTGCAAAGGAAATTAAGCTAATTATTAACACAGTCTCAAAATAGGTATGGTGAAGTATAATTATCACAACTTGAGAATATCAGCGTTAGAGTATGAACATTGATTGGATGGCCAGGGTATGGAGATAAGGAGCATAAAAGTGCAGTTTGCAGCTCCTATAGGGAAGGCGTGCAACGGTGGCGGATAATGAGATACATGATTATAAGACTTTAGGAACAGAAGCAGGAAACAACGGAAAGACTTTAGGAAAGACTGACTAGTTAGGATTCAGAATAGATTGTTCATGCCTTGTTTATACAGCTTAATTACTTGCCTGTTTAAAACAGTGAGGTCTTGAGCTTTTTCCTCGGGTCCGTGTTTGGTGCATCTTATTTGTGTTCTGCTAAAGCATCTAACAAGATCAGGGCAGCAAACAAGAACTGATTGGAGACCCAGTGACACTGAATTTTTTTATGATTCCAGGCAAAAATTGTTTTTACTTCTACCATGTTTTAACCTTTAAAAGCACATTATTCCTACCACATATAACGTGTGAGCACAGCACACACTCTGAGGGAAACAAAGGATCGCTTGGATTTCCCGAGAGGGTCAGCAGACACCTCTCCTAGTGATTAGGTGAAATAGAAGATGCCTCTGCTTACTAATGAGCTGCTGCCAAGTCCCTGGTTCTCTCCATAACCTTCTCAGGGGACAGTCGTCACAGTCAAATACTAGTGAAGGTCCAGCCGTACAGCAGAATCGAGCGCTCTGCTGTGGCATGAACGAATATGAAGGTGGAGTATCTCCAAGTGATTTCTAGATGTCAGGCCACAGTGCCGAAAAATCAGTGTCAGACTGAGTCCACAAAATGGAGGTCTCATGTCACAGCTGACCATCCCTAACAGAATCTTGTTGAAACAACCCTGAGAAACCGGTCCAAAAGTTTCAGGTTTTCCCCTTAATGACTGATGACGATAAATATTTTCAGAGATGTGTGGCTTTTCTGAGCTTCAAAGGTGGTTACAGTGAAATAAGGATAGGAATGCCTCAAAGCCAAAACCACTAAGATGCACTATATTTTAATTATTGTCAAGTTGAGTTCGTTATGCATGAAACAACAACTGATGAAGATGATCAGACACCCACAGATTTTCTCGTTCTATTGCCACCAACTCCTTCCTTTAATGCTTTATGAATGGATGACTACAGGCGGGGTATTTCATCCGCAGAATTTTCAAGGAAGGTCTTTTTTAAGATACCAAATGCATTATGACATTCTGTAGTCCCAAATAATTTATTTTACCCTTTTTGAAGACAGTTCTAATATCACTATGGATCAATATTTTTTTTCCAGGTGCCTTGGTTGTTTATAATAGATCTAAGTAATGCTTAATTCTGAGTCTGAAACGTGAGAACTTCCTAGTCCAGCAAAATTTGGACCTTAGTCGGAAAGAGTTGGACTTTCCAAATCTCCACCTTGTACTGTAGGTACAGGATTATTGTTGTGGTTTATTTGCTTTTCGAAAAAAAAATCCACCTTGGAAATTTGTTTTCAGAAAACAAAATCCTCTGCCATGTGGGTGCATATCAAACATTGTACTTGCTCGGCAATAGATTAGTGCTTTCAATGGAGCTGGCACAATAGTTGTTCCACTTCAAACACAAAGCACACACCCCCGTGGGGATTTCTGAAAATGAAGGCCACTACTCTGTCAGCGAAGTGGAATCCGTATCACCTGCTCACCTAATGGGGCAGCAGGCACTCGACATGCTCTAAATGAGTACCCACATCTTTGTCTTTGATTGTCTACGGCACTCTGCTCCCTTTTAGCTTGGTTTGCATTATAGAAATGTTATACCTACATACATACATCCATAGAAGAGTAAGACCCAGGGAATGGGACACCGAGGTATGGACACCAGATAAACAATATATATATAAATAATGTTTTGAGGACATAAATAGATGGACATAGGGCAAGGATACAAAGTTGAGCAAGGATACAAAACACTAGTAGGGAGATACGATGCCACTGTGACCCAGAGGGGACTTGGGATGGGGACTGTAAACCAGTGAGATATGGGCAAACAATGCATAGGATATCTATTCAGATACAGGAAAAGAACAACATTGATATTGTTGAAGGGACACGTCCAGCAAACAAGAGGCAACAACAACCTGCTGTCTCAGAACCACGCACATACACTTTAGACATACCGCAGCACTGCCAAGTCAAGGACAAAGGCAGAAGTGTTCTGTTTTTATTCTATACCAATCACCCCACCCCTGCCCTCAATTATGATTAACTCCTTCCTGCCCCTCTCCTGTTTCTCTTCCCTTCTTTTAAGGGTCCCTCTCCTCTTCACGAAACATCACATGGGAGAAATAAGTGTTAGAACACTATAACATTGATAAAACAATCTTGCTGAGACCACACACTGTAAAAGGGAGAGTATTTTGCTGGAGTAAGTTTATAGTGCTTAAAAGTACTCAGACTCTTTGGCCCTCATTCTGACCCCGGCGGTCACGGACCGCCGGGGCCAGGGTCGGCGGGAGCACCGCCAACAGGCTGGCGGTGCCCCTCAGGACATTCTGACCGCGGCGGTTCAGCCGCGGTCAGAACAGGAAAACCGGCGGTCTCCCGCCGGTTTTCCGCTGTCCTGCAGAATCCTCCATGGCGGCGCAGCTTGCTGTGCCGCCATGGGGATTCTGACACCCCATACCGCCATCCTGTTCCTGGCGGGTCGCCCGCCAGGAACAGGATGGCGGTATGGGGTGTTGTGGGGCCCCCGTAAGAGGTCCCCACTATGTATTTTAGTGTCTGCTTTGCAGACACTGAAATACGCGACGGGTGCCACTGCACCCGTCGCACATACCCACTCCGCCGGCTCCATTCGGAGCCGGCTTCCTCGTGGGGAGGGGTTTCCCGCTGGGCTGGCGGGCGGCCTTCTGGCGGTCGCCCGCCAGCCCAGCGGGAAAGCCAGAATGGCCTCCGCGGTCTTTCGACTGCGGAGCGGCCATATGGCGGCTCCCTCCAGGCGGGCGGCTCCCGCCGCCCGCGGGGGTCAGAATGACCCCCTTTGTCTCTTATCACTTACTGGATACTGTTTGGGGGAGGGCACATTTCTGGGTCCTGCAACGTTTTCTGGTAATGCCTTGTTAAATTCACACTGCAGGGTGGATGTGGCACTAACGTGACACTGCTGAACAGAGGTCACATTGTGTTGTTTACTCTGGATCATGTACCCCTTATGGCAAGGTAGAGGAATAATCATGCACTATGACTACAGAGCGAGCTAATTTTCCATGGTTTACATTGCACAAATATGACCCTTCTTCATTGAGCTGAGTTCCTGAAGCAATGACAGGACACTGACCTGAAACCCTCAGGCTGTGATTACTAAATACAAACCAGTCAAGCATTGTTTTAGTATTGAGAACAATATTTCTAAATTTGAAATTGAGACTTTTGCTTAATGTTGTTGATTGAGAATAATTGAATGTTTGTAATTTCTAAAAATGCTTCATTGGCTACCTTACTCAGTTGGTGTGAATTTCATCAGTATTATTTAACTTAATTAATTTATTTCATTTAGCTATTGTCAAAAGTATCTTTCTAGTCCGCAGAGTAATCATGGATTATTAGGAGTTGGGGCATTTTACCACTGATACCCATGGCCTGACATTCAATGCACTGCACCTTTTAGGCAATTGACTCTTACGGTAGTGAGGGTGAGCAGTCCAGGGAGGTAGTGTGGGGGTAGAGATTCAGAAGTCACAGAGTCAAACAACCTCGATAATAGGTACTGCCCAGCCCAATGCTTTTCTTTGTAAAAAGCAAAACACTATAATTACATGCCAATACATTATAGTCTACATAAGAAATGTTAAGCAGCTCTAATATTCTAAGATGGGCTCTGAAGGTTCATATAGAAATATTCGGGTGTACATCTGGCACAGGTACAAGCTCACTGTATTATGGAGCAAGCAGCTGGCCTAGTTCTGTAACCCACAGGCCAGTTCATATATATGTCTCCTTAATTATTTCATTTAGGGCAATCACGTCCCACTGAGTTAAATAATCCACTTGAGCTTCTACAGATAGAGACAGAGTCAATGTTGAAATCATGCTGCTCAAGTTGTCAGAATGACTGGGCACTTTGAACACACATGCATGCAGGAACTGGTATCAGGGGTTCAGGCGAGCAGTTTTCAATAGTTTAGGCTGACGATCCCACCTCCTCCAAATCTCTCCATTGACACATAAATACAGAAACTCTGGTTGGGAACAGCCAGGTTTAGCAGCACAGCAAGGTCCCACACTGACAGAAGTTCTCTCACAGGTGTATTCTCAGGTCTTTGATTGCAAGGCTAGATGTTGCATCAAAGTCAATACCAGATCTCCAGGCTTTAGCAGATGACAGGCACATCACAATCATGCTGGCTGACACATACTGACTTTTTAGAATGATTTGGCTGACTTGGCTTGTTGTGGAAACCCATAGGGAGACTGAGAGCCTCTCTAAAATTGGCTCTGCACAGGTTACACTCCCCAGTTCAATCTGCTTCTTCGGGGCTGTTCCTTACTCTGAGCACCGCATCAGAATCTGTTCTCGAAGGGTTAGACCCTCTATTCCCTCTCTTTGTAGGCTGGGCTACAGGCATACCTTGCTGATGAATTTAGGTCTGGAACCAAGTGGAATAGTTTGGGTCCCACTTTTATACACAGTTTCTTGACAACGGATGTTGATCATATTTTCAATGAACATGTCATTGTTTGTAGCTGTTCCTCTGCATAGTTAATTTTAACTTCTGCAGAACAGACACATTCTTGGTCAAACATGATGGCTCTTACATTAAGTACTGAAAATGTTAGCTACAGCTGATGCACCCAAACCATGAACAATGACTTATGAAGACTCTGCACCTGGCACTTTGGTGTAGCACTCCTTAGCCACTATACCTGCACGTTTACTTCCCAGTCCCTACTGTGAACCCGAAAGGGCAGTGCAAGAAATATACTTCCAATGTCTGGGTAGACTGCACCTCAAGCTATACTATGTGCTATGTTTTACCAGGGTTATCCCAAAATGTATCCCACTGGTCTCTGCAGCTTTACACTAGCAAACTATTTGGAGTCCTGCAACCTGTCCACAATCACACAATATGCACACAAGATGTACACAGTGCCAAGAGTGCATGGTCTTGTCATTACAAATGAAGCAGAACTTTACATGCGTGGAGAGTGTGGGTCCCACTCTCATTACGGAACAGAAAAAAGGTCTGGTCATTACTATCAATCAGAATAAATATTAGCAAAGCCAATGGGTCTTGGCTCAGCATGCCCATACATATGTTTGAAAGTAACACACACACACGATTAGCAATATTGAAATGGATTTTGTATTTTAAAAAACCCATTGTAAATGGCCGTTGATGCACATGCTGTGGCATGATGTTTGCGCACAAGTGTTGTGATGCAGGTGGTTATTTTACAGTTACCATTCTATCACAAGGGACAGCTTTGTTGGATGGTAAATTAAAATTTAGAAAAAAGTAGGACAAATAAGTGTGCATAAAGTGCATAAATGGATGCAAGGAACTCAGCAGCACTTTGCAGCTGCCAGACTCTCGTGAAAAAATATGCATGTTCAACATGAGGATTGGGATGGGTAGCAGACTGGAACAGGGCAAGAAGCTTTAAAGGGTAGGGAACAGGAGAATGAAGTGAGTAGGTGGGGAAATGACAGGAAAACAGATAGAGACAGCAAGGAACCTCATGCACTTCTATGGAGTGCTGAAAGTAAAATAAAAAGGAATCCCTTTAAGTAACCAGTAGAAAGATACAACTCATCCAATCAGAGCATGATGTGACTGAAATGCTTCTGGCCTGAAAGAGACAAGCATAAGAAACAAAAGGAAGTCCACTGAATCAGGAACACATAGTTAAGATAGACAACGAAGTCAACCCATTATGAGCAAGGGGATGATACAAAACCTACAGTAAGTTTATTGGAAACAATAGGTCTGCCTATAGAGCAGAGAATGCTGTTAATGGGAGAAACCTATAAGCTGCTGCCAACTCTTAATGTATATTACCCAGGACATAGATAGGGGGTACCATGTCACTAAAGAACGTGCTTGGTGTACTCACCAGACCACAGTCCTAGGCTTTGGATTTCAGAACAATGATGTAACATCTAGGCCTCATAACTGATGTGTGCCATGGGCCACAGACAAATCAGGATACAAGATAAACTACAGCAACTCAAAAATGAGATTTATTAAGCCACATCAGGCCACCTTGCATGGCCCTGCGTGGCTTCATAAATCTTTGAGTAAAGCAACGCAGTGCAAAAAACTTAATTGCCTACTCTGCCCAAGGGACGCATTTCATGGGTGTTATGTGGGTGTTCCCACGCAACATCCATGTATTTTGACCCATTCCCAGATTTATCAGAAGTGGTCGACCTGAGAATGTGTCCAAGACCCTTGAGTCCCAAGGTGAGATCTTTATTTCTCCTTGTTTTGTCCTCTTTCTATGTGTGCTGCATTTTGCAGCACACATAGGAAGATGAAAAAGCCTCAGAGGATAGTTTTTGTAAAGGAAGGTGACCCTTCCTTTCCAAAGAAATCCTACATGTAATCCTAAATGCAATGGAGGCACTCTTGCACCATAATACATGGGTGTCTGCATTGCCGCTAGGCAGCCCATAGTGTGCCAGTGCTGGGGAGCAGACAGGAATGTGCCACATTGGGATAAATATGGGGCATCCCTGCACTTTTACTGTGACTCAACACAGTGCAGCAAGGTGATGCTGTTCTGTGCCACTTGGACATAAATATAGCCATTAATCCTCTGATTAAATGACCAAAACGTTTGGAGAGACAACTAACAGCAGAACGTCAATGAACCCTATTGTAAAGAGGCAAGCATGGAGGGGTTTGACCTCACCATGAAGCTAAGAGCAAAGAGAAACCTTAGAGGACAGGGAACTGTGAATGGCAGTAGATATAAAAGATTAACAGGGAGGAAAAAAGGATCATACTGATTAACCAAACCAGAATCATCTGAAAAGTTGGGCTGGATTGGAATAAAGGGTGTTTAGAATGTTGAATCAGAGTGAATGTTTTAGTGAAAGATATGAGGGCAGTTTCAGTAATATGAAATACATCAAATTCAGACTCAAGGAAAGAAAAGAATTGAAGTTACACCACCTAGAGCTGAATATAAGCCTCTCACTCGAGAAAGTTACAGTGTAAGAAGGCAATGGGTTGGAACGAGTTGGGGAAGGCAAATTAAATAAATAGTACAACTCCGTGAAAAAGAAAATACTCTGGTACTCCAGGAATAGGAGCAGTATTTATAATATTGAGAGTCGGAAACAGGTGAATGTTGATAAGGAGAGTGGAAAGCAAGATGGGCAAGCGGGAAAGGAAAGTGAAGTGGAGAAGAAAGTTCAAAGATTGTAAATTTTAGAAGTAGAAAATCTAAGAAACTCAAAGGTAGCGTGTTTAAGCAGGGTTATGAGGTAAAGGTGATTAAAGAAAAGGTACAGGCATTGAGATCAGCAAGAAAATTGGTAACAGGTTGATGGTACTATTGTGTATTATTTGGGAAAGGCTCCTATAATGTGGAAATTAAAAAAATGAAAAGGTAGATCAGAGAGACTATGGATTTATTTTCCAGGTGTTTCTATGTTTCAAAGCACACAGTTTAAAGCTTTAGGAATGGGAGTTTCTTGGATGGGAGAAAATGATAGACAATTTTAAGAAAAATAAATTCTCATTATTTGATCCACTCATTGGTGATTTTCAAATTTTGACTTGGCAGCTGTACCTACAAGAAATTATTTAAGTGTTAACTGCTAGACCAGTGGTTCTCATCCTTTTGGCTTCGTTGGACCCCACTTTATCAGTTCAGGAACCTGGGGACCCCACTGAATCATTATTGGAATTCGAGGACCCCCCAAATGAGTCATTGCTGAAAGCTGGGGAACTAATCTGTTAATATTATCAAATTTTCACGGACCCCCTGAGGAGGCTTCGTGGGCCCCTAGGGGTCCCTGGACCACAGGTTTTTGAACCAGTACGTTAGACAGACATCCGAACCTTCAAACATTGCGTCACCAAGATGATTATATCTAAAGACATGCAAATAATGCTGCACATTTCCACATTAACAATGACTGCCTAATCCCGACTAAATATGACTTTCCAAATTTTGTTTGGTACAGAATCTAGCTGCATGGCCAGATTTGAGCTTCAGACGCATATTCATTTTTCCCCTTTTCTGCTCAAGCTACATTGACTGATTTTGGGAAACAAAGTTCAGCTCAAAAGTCTTTGCTTTGCACATAGGGTGTTGTATCAACACGGACCAATTTATTTACAGCATCATATGCCTAACAGATTGATTCTTTCTTCCCACAGATGCAGACTTGTGTTTCTTCCTTTAAGGAAGTAATGCTCAGGTAAGTGATTGGTCTCTGTTCAGGCTGTCAAGTAATAGCAATCATTTCCACTCGCCATTTGATTGGAACCAAACCACTTGTTTTTTCATACCCTTACATCTTGCTTGTCTCTGCACAGTAACTGTTTTCTTCCTTCTGCTTTACATATTTTTTAAATCACAGTTGGCTGTCTCGCTAACAACTACTTTACAACAATTAATATAACATAAAATATCATAGCATAAATTAACATAACAAAACATAATAGAATTGAGTAAAAACTCAATAGGTTTCAGATGGAGTAAATGAAGAGAAGAGAATTAGATGTCAAGTGTTGACTGTAAAGTGGATGATAGAGGCATGGTAGGTTTTGAGGAAATGTAAACTCTGAAGAGAAGGAAAACAAAAAGGAGATTTCATACAACTTAAATGTAGAAAAAACATATAATGCTATCCCAGACAGATACCAGTCTTCTCTGACCATCGACCATGCAGGCCCCACCAACCATCTTGCTGGTACTGTCCACCTGCTCAGCTGGCCAAAATATTAGCGTTTTTCCCTCAGATCGAGGTAAATGACACAGTAAAGGATCTGGTATCTTTTGGCTGGTATAGTCATTCCCCATTCTGGAAAGAAAGCATTTAGGCCCGTATTTATACTTTTTGACGCTAAACTGCGCTAACGCAGTTTAGCGTAAAAAAATTTTGCACCGGCTAACGCCATTCTGAAGCGCCATGCGGGCGCCGCATTTATTGAATGGCGTTAGCCGGCGCAAGCAGACCGGCGCTGCCTGGTGTGCGTGGAAAAAAACCACGTACACCAGGCAGCGCCGGCGTTGGGAAAAATGGCGCTAGGGCGTCTTAAAAATGGTGCAAGTCAGGTTGACGCAAAAAATCGCCTCCACCCGATTTGCGCCATTTTTAACGACGCCCAGACGCCATTTACATGACTCCTGTCTTAGTAAAGACAGGAGTCATGCCCCCTTGCCCAATGGCCATGCCCAGGGGACTTATGTCCCCTGGGCATGGTCATTGGGCATTGTGGCATGTAGGGGGGCACAAATCAGGCCCCCCTATGCCAAAAAAATAAATTAAAAAAAACAAAATTATACTTACCTGAACTTACCTGAATGTCCCTGGGGTGGGTCCCTCCAGCCTTGGGTGTCCTCCTGGGGTGGGCAAGGGTGGCAGGGGGGGTCCCTGGGGGCATGGGAGGGCAGCTGTGGGCTCATTTTGAGCCCACAGGTCCCTTAACGCCTGCCCTGACCCAGGCGCTAAAATCCGGCGCAAATGCAGGGTTTTTTGCCCCGCCGACTCCCGGGCATCATTTTTGCCCGGGAGTATAAATACGACGCATTTGCGGCGCAGTCATTTTTTTAGACGGGAACGCCTACCTTGCATCTCATTAACGCAAGGAAGGCGTTCACGCAAAAAAATTACGATCTTTACTCATAGTTTGGCGCTAGACGCGTCTAACGCCAAAGTATAAATATGGCGTTAGTTTTGCGCCGAATTTGCGTCGAAAAAAACGATGCAAATTCGGCGCAAACGGAGTATAAATATGCCCCTTAATGTGTTTAGGCCCGTATTTATACTTTTTGACGCTAAACTGCGCTAACGCAGTTTAGCGTCAAAAATTTTTGCGCCGGCTAACGCCATTCTGAAGCACCATGCGGCCGCCGTATTTATTGAATGGCGTTAGCCGGCGCAAGCAGACCGGCGCTGCCTGGTGTGCGTGGAAAAAAAACACGTACACCAGGCAGCGCCGGCGTTGGGAAAAATGGCGCTAGGGCATCTTAAAAATGGTGCAAGTCAGGTTGACGCAAAAAATCGCCTCCACTCGATTTGCGCCATTTTTAACGACGCCCAGACGCCATTTACATGACTCCTGTCTTAGTAAAGACAGGAGTAATGCCCCCTTGCCCAATGGCCATGCCCAGGGGACTTATGTCCCCTGGGCATGGTCATTGGGCATTGTGGCATGTAGGGGGGCACAAATCAGGCCCCCCTATGCCAAAAAAAAATATATAAAAAAAAAAAAATTATACTTACCTGAACTTACCTGAATGTCCCTGGGGTGGGTCCCTCCAGCCTTGGGTGTCCTCCTGGGGTGGGCAAGGGTGGCAGGGGGGGTCCCTGGGGGCATGGGAGGGCAGCTGTGGGCTCATTTTGAGCCCACAGGTCCCTTAACGCCTGCCCTGACCCAGGCGCTAAAATCCGGCGCAAATGCGGGGTTTTTTGCCCCGCCGACTCCCGGGCGTCATTTTTGCCCGGGAGTATAAATACGACGCATTTGCGGCGCAGTCATTTTTTTAGACGGGAACGCCTACCTTGCATCTCATTAACGCAAGGAAGGCGTTCACGCAAAAAAATGACGCTCTTTACTCATAGTTTGGCGCTAGACGCGTCTAACGCCAAAGTATAAATATGGCGTTAGTTTTGCGCCGAATTTGCGTCGAAAAAAACGACGCAAATTCGGCGCAAACGGAGTTTAAATATGCCCCTTAATGTGTGGATTGTGTGTGGATTTTGTTGCAACTGTATTGACTGGGATCTGGAATTCCAGCTTTGGGTTATCCCTGCACCAAAAGCCACTGGCAACTGGTATGTAGCTCAAGTCTGGCCTGTCTTAGTTGCTGAAAGGTCGAGACCCTTCTTTTCGTTAGCTTAGAACCCTGTATGAATGATCCTGGACAAAATGTGCCTGAGATTTGCAATTAAGTCAGGGATAAGTAAGAGGGTCTGTGACACGTTGTAGACTGAGAAGTCCAAGCAAGCACTGGAGTAAGTAGAAGCTGAAGTAGTAGATTGCAAAGTTGTTGGCAATTCTATAAATCTTGCCCCAAAATGTATGCATGTGGATGGCTAGGGAAAGGCAGCAGACACAAGCTGTAGGAATGTGAATGTCCTATTTGGTGAAGACTGCAGACCTATCAGGAGTAGATCTCAAAGTCCCTGGCAGTCCCTTTAATACTCCCACAGAACATGCACATGTGCACACAGATAACCAGTGAGGAGCTGCGACAGGACCGAATGGTAAGCTCAAGGTTATGTATTTGCCAAACGTACTGTTGGTAAGCAGCGGTAGAGGAAAATGTTGCCCATATGTACACAACAAACTGGATTACTTCTGCAGCTACAGTGCCAATGCAACTTTGCACCGATATTGGACTAACTGACAGCTGCAAAACATAGATTTGCACTCGCTACATATCAGTGGAAAACTGAAATCGGAAACATCAAGGGAACCTTGTACCAACTTTAATGCAAGCTACATAATGCGGTCCAAGATTGTACACACACAAGGAGGACTTACAGGTGAATTCATTAGTCAGTTTGAAAACTTCTTCCACAGTGCTCCCGAAACAAAATACGTCAGGTGCCATCTTGGGCAACTGAAAACATGTCTAACATTATATAAGGTGCAAAGAAAACGTCCACAAATTGCCTTTCTTAAATTATCTATTTCTCAGAAATTAAACTGGACATTTAGAAATGGAACGAAATAGTGACCCTGCTGAATTGACTCACTTGTATTAATAAAAGAGAGAAGATGGGCCTTTTTATATAACTGATAAATTGACTTGGAACCCCACGATTCATTGCATTCCTTAGAACTATTAACACGCGCCCAGGAGGATTTCAACAGAAGAACGTGCATTTGTAGCTGTACTGCAGTTGCTATTTGTTATTTAACATGTGTTAAATATTTTCAGGCCCTGCTGTGCACAGCTGCAAGCTGCTTATTTTTGGCACATTTTGTGAGTACAAAGCGGTTTGTGTCTTTGGGTTTCACCTTCCATTTCTACAGCCTGCTGGTTTGATATTTCTAAACTTCACAAAACGGATTTGTTCTGTTCTGACCTTTGATTTGCTGAAACATAGATGAAGTCATAGAAGACCATGGGAAATCATGGTGTTTGCTCTCTGTGGATTAAAGATGTCTGATTTATTATACGTCTACATTTGACTAAATTGAAGGAATAGCCAAGAATGCACTGAAACTACAATATTATTTCTTGCACAACAGAACGTTGACTCGTTTTAAAGCCAATGACAATTCAGAGCAAACGGTTTAAATTCCCCAAATCATAGCTCCCCATGTCACTTTAGTTTATTGTACGTTGCAAAAGACATCACGCATGTAATGATGGGATGCTTGAACTTCTCACTAAAGTTGAGGTGGAATGGTTTATGAAGTTATATCATTTCTATATGGTCATAAAATGATTTTTGTATTAGTATTGTATGTTACTTAATGAACCATGTCCAAATATAGGGCTTGATTTACTGGGTTAACAGTCTTGAAGTTGTTTGAGGTCAGAAAGATTTGTCAAATTTATAAAGGTGTTGTCTAGTTTACCAGTCTTTATTTTTCCTTTTTTAGGCGAGGTGTTAAACCATCAGGCCAAATATACAAAGGTTTAATACGTTTACAGTACTCTTATTATTCTTCATTGGTCGAATGAAGTCGCACATAAAGCTTCATAAATGTGTTTTAAGTTCGGTTAACTGGACCAGAAAGTTTTGTTGTTGATCAACTAAATTATTTTATAGAGTTATAGTCTTATAAGTGTGTCTTTTATAACGGATACATTTAAGACCACAGCAAAGTGATGGTGATATGACTTGCTGTAAGTGATTTACTTAATTACTCTTCACCTTAATGTGTGTATACTTTTAGTTGTTACTTATCAAATAGAAATTAAGCGACTTATAGAAGCCAGTTATGTTATTCAAGATACTTGTCTTTTATATGATGCCACCCCTCTAAGTAGTGTATGAAATCCCCCAAACAACACAGTTATAAAAAAGAAATCCACACATTATTTTAATTACATTGACAAAGTACAATGTAAATTTATATATAAATAGACACTGGGCACAATACTCAGCGGTAAGAAATAATTAATTATTATTCTAAAGGATTAGGATCATAAACACATTCCAAAGCAAGGGACACATATTCTGACATTTATAAAATGCATTTTTTTATTTCAACCAAGTTTATTGAGTTTCATCTCAAAAGAAAAGAGAAGATAAACATTTGGTAACACATAATTTTGTCTGTACCATCATGCATCACAAGAGTGTAATAATAATATAATCAACAATACATATATTGTGTGTTATGACATTACTAATGAAAAGTGGAGCATCTAAATCATATTATTAAAGTTACATTCACAGTCGAAGATTAATAATTCAGACATATGTGTGGTTGCCAACTTCAACTTTGTAAGAAAGATGGAAAAGGACTGGTGTTTATGACCTGTATTTCTCAAAAGTTCAGGACATTTAATTGGTATTCACCTAGTTAAATGAGAGCAGATTCTCTTTAGACTTTAGCAAGGGCAGATTCCCCTGAGACTTGGAGACCTATAGACCTCTCTTCTCTTTATTACTTTGTGTGGTTTTATGCTACGCAACACCTCTCTATCAAAACTTCTACTGAGGTTTCTGCTATGCCTATATTTTCATTATTTCCTGACAGATAATTAGGATTTTCTATAGCTTAGTGTAGGGTACTTAGATTAATTTATTTTCTCCAATGATTAGGCAAGAGGAACACAATTTATATACAGACAATCAGATCTTGTTTCTTATCTTTTGCATTGCTGCAACTGAAATTCTTATATGCCTTATGCTTGCACAATTTATTCTCATTCGAGGCTTTACTTCTCCTTTGGTGATTCTGTGCATATATAGCATGTTTTGGGCATACATTTGGCCCTTAATTTGTTAATTTGTAATAAACAATTTAACTTTACTCTCCGTCTCCGGGATTTAATGTGTGACCACATAGGTTACACTGTTAATTTATTTGAGGTGTTAATTGTCATTTCCCTTTACCCCTCAAGACTCCTAAAAAGGTCTGTTGGGAAAAGAGAAGCAAGAACGTGGGCCCAGGCGTCATAAAATGTTAGTAGAGGATGGTTAGGATCCCAAAGTAAGGGGAGCTAAAACCCTTTATTCTCGATTAGTTAGTCCCTAGTGCCCATGTCCAGAATTTGGAGGATTGGCAGAGTTACGGAGATTTGGGAGAGAGTCATATCAGCAGTGGAGGAGTGAGTATCAATAGGGTCATAAATTGTAGTGGTGCATGCTTAGCTTGTGGTACTTTGTGGATGTGGGAGTTGTTATCGAGTATGACGTGATTTAAGTTCCAGGGATATTATTAAAAAGTGTAGAAGACAATATATTGTAATTGTCTTCTAGGTTTGATGGTGCTTATCATGAGACATCGCCGACCGCACAATTTAGATAGGGACTTTTATCTTTGCATCAGTGTGAGGTGGCTGGTAAGTGGATCCTAATTGGCAGGGTGAATCTGTACTGATCTGAATAATACCCTCCAGGTATAGGTTTAATTCAAATTGCTGTTGACTCTTGTGTGATTGAATGCTGTTAATTCTTTAGTGGAGCAGACAAAGCTTATTTGTACTGTATTTTGTTATGTGTGTTTGATGCTGAGAAGTGCATGTACATGCATATTGTAAAGGAGGGTGAGCCACTGCAAAAGTGAGGTTAACATCACAGTGTGCCATACTGGTATTAATTGACTGTGTGACAGAGGGTTGCACTACTACTGGCTGATGCTGCTGAACAAGAAATTGGGGCTAAATAGTTATTTCCTGGTCTGGAACAAAATTCTATATATGATTATTGATATTTGCTTGAAAGATGAATTGTTTTAAGGTAATACAAGATTTGTTTAGAGGAGCTGTGCTTATACCTAATGGAGAGGGAGAAGAGACACCTCCTGAAGATACCCCAGTCATTATATGGCATTAAATGTAGGGCTCCATGCATGTATTAGGCTTAGTCAATGGCACAAGATCACAAAAAAGGAAGGTGCATTGAGGATTCCCCATATGGCACATTTAATTTGAGGATCTTGAAAACGTGAGGAGAGTGTTATACAAGATATAACCACCTCCTAGACCTGCACAGTGTGAGGGGCTTAATCCTTGGGAACATGCTGCTCATGCTACAGAGAAAGAAAAGTATCAGGGAAGAGCTTGAAAAGCTGTACACACATGCTAGCTGGGATACTGAACAAAGGAAATGGAGAACGGACATGATGAAGGGAGTAAGATTGTACCCAGCCTTAACAAGTGAAGAGTTCGAGGGGGAAAAGAAAAAGGATAGGAAAGCAAAGGATAGAAAGCAAAAACAGGCAGATGATATGAGTGAGATCAGAGATAGTGATTCCGGTAATAGCTGTTTAGATATATTATTGTCATAGCATCCACCTCCTTATAATGAGACCCAAGTAGAGGGAGGAGATAGTACAATTGGTGGTTGGAAGATTGGATTAGCTATTGCCCCAATGAATGTGAATCATGGTCCATTGTGGGTTTCTCCATTGAATGTACCTCATGAACTATGGGAGAAGTTTCAGGAATTAGTATTCCTCCTAACCCTATTGGCACAAACACTTCTGGTGCTCTCACTATCCCAGTTACTATTGGCCTGTGGTCCCCATGTATAAACCTGATTTCCCAGGAAAGACAACTTATAATTTGGTTGTTCCTGGTGCAGCAGGCACTTCAGGTAATGCTGCAGGAAATCCCGATACAAGAAGATTTGTTCCTGTAGTCCAGACACACACAAGCTCTCCATGTGTGGCGACTGCTGATTTGATTTTGGATCTTTCAGGGTGCAGTTCCATAGGTACATGTCAGAGAATGCAAACGTATGGTGCACTCTTATGGGAGCCATCTTTAAATTCCAGGGGTGGTGCCCGTGGAGGTGGGAATATGCCTAGGGTTCTTGTGGTGTCACAAAGTCTCAGTGCAAAGGAAATAGATGAGTGGGTGAAAGCTTTTAATACTAATATTCTTTTGAGTGATAGTGGGAGTTCTGAGTTTGGTCAGGGAGTGATTCAGTCACCTGTGAGAGAGAACCTTGTTAATATGGCTAAACTGAAGTAAGAACTGGA
The DNA here is from genome assembly GCF_031143425.1 of Pleurodeles waltl. Lineage (NCBI taxonomy): Eukaryota > Metazoa > Chordata > Amphibia > Caudata > Salamandridae > Pleurodeles > Pleurodeles waltl. The sequence goes on from NC_090451.1 coordinate 397,185,835, forward strand.
TGAGATCATGAAATGATTTGTTTAGACTCTTACCAAGAAACTGAGCTTACTTTCACATGTAAAGATGTTACCAGATGTGTGGCACACGTTTATGACAAACTATCTGAGTTGGCTCAAAGATATGAGATAGACTTCAAGAAGACCAAAGCATTACAAAGGAGTTACCGGGTATGCTTTAATGAGGAAGACATAACCTGTATGAGAACTTCATGTATGAAAATCCAAATCAAAGAGCTGATTCAGAACATTCGAAAATGGAATGAGCCAGATAAGTGGGAAAGTCAATGGTTGAGAAAGAAAGAACCAAAGAAACAGACTGGGGAATCACCTCCTCCTGTAGCGGGAGAGGCAAATACATCACATTTCTAATTGAGAGAAGTGGTGCCTGGTGGAGGTTATGTTTACATGCCCTGGAGTAGAAGTGATCTTGCATCATTCACTAACGACTTTCCAAAGCTAAGGGAAAAGCCAGTGGTGTGTACAAGCAAGTTGAGAGACGTGTGAAGATTTCACAAGTGATGTGGGTTGATTTGAACATTCTGTCTGACATTGCAGTTCTGACTGACTTGTGAGTGGAACGCAAGACAGCTGTTAAATGGTCGAGGATCCTAGTGAAGAAAGGCCCTTCGCCGTTGGTGCTAAAAATGCATCAGCAAGTGATGACATTCTTGAAGTCAAAACTGTCACCCAAAGATATTGACTAGATCATAATTGACAGAACAACTCAAGATACAAAATAGTCGATTCATGCCTATTATAAGAGTCTATTGCTGAAGTTCAAGCAGTGGAATGAAGATGCTTGAGGACAAGAAAATGGGCCATTTTGTGTCAAGGTTTGTGACAAGAGACCTGAAATTATCATGATGATTCAACAGCATTTGACTTGTTGGCAGAATAAATCAGTTGATGAGATTCTTACATATGCAAATTGATGAAATACAGGTGAAACAGAAGAAACTGAAGGGGAAGTTTATGGTTGCGTGGATGAAGGCTGCTCAGAGGAGTAGTCAGATCCAGCCATTTGTAGGGAATGTTGGTGCTATGGAAGGTATGTATCAGCGGGGTACTACTGTGATGCAGGGTACAGGCTCGAAGTCACAATTGACCATAGAACCGGAATGGTTGTGGGTAGTCTGAAAAAGACAACTCCTTGACATTTTTTGCAACAAGATGGGGCAAAGGAACAGGGAATGTTGTCTTAACCCAACCAATCAGCTCCAGAATTCATGGTTTGGGCAACCCCAGAATAACAACCCCATACAGATACAAAATGTGCAGAGACAGAGAGTGCAGAATTTCAATGTACCACAAGCTCCAGTGATGTAGAATAATTAACCCCTGATGCCACAGCAAAATACAAATGGCCCCAGATTAAATTCTAGTCAAGTTCCAAACATAAATTCAAATGTATTTCAAGACAATAGTCCCTTCCAACAGTTCCCGAATGTTTGAGACATTTGAGAATTATGTCTCGGATCAGTCAGCCTGACGGAGCCCGAGGGGGTAGAAAGATTGCATACTTGGCACAGTCTTGCAGGTATACCAGAATGTTCCATTCATAAATGGTAAAGTGAATGGTCACTCTGTGTCATTTTTGGTTTACCCTGGTGTTACCAATTCTACTCTGAGAACAGTAGAAGTCCCAAACCTACCCCTCTCGGGTAAAATGATCTAGGTTGTAGGAGTTTCAAATAAACAAATGACAACCCAAGAAACAACTGAATTATCTGTGAGAATAGGGTCCGTTGAAGAGAATCACTGATTTGTGTTTTGTGATTCTAGTCCAGTGAGTATCTTGGGAAGAGACATCCTTTGCAAGTTAAACAAACTGTAACATCTATTGCATGCCAAAAGGCATAGAGATGCAAATGCATGATGAGGGTGTTGCCTTCAAATGGAGGAATTATGTTTCTTACACTACATTGTTTACCATGCTGGCCAGTGACGATTAACCACCAGACCTTAAAGATGAAGCCATGTCTGAGGTTTGGGATTTTTTTAACTAAAGGACATCAGGTTGATCAAAGGTGTTGAACCTGTCTGAATCAAAGTGAAGTCAAATGCTGAACATCTGAGAATACTCCAATATAATTTGACAACTGAAACGATTGCTGGGATTACTCCAGTAACTGAATCTATGACGCAGAATAGAATCTTAAAGGAGATAATGGGGAGTCCATGCAATTCATCCATTATGGGTTATCAAAAACCAAGTGGGAAATGTTGCATTGTTCAGGACTTGTGAAAAGTGATCAACATTGTTTTTCACTGTTGTCTCATGGTACTGAATCAAGCTGTGATTTTGTTTCAGATTCCATGTGAGGCCGAGTGGTTCACGATTACTGATCTGTGCCAGGCTTTCTTTTCAACAATGTTGCATGAGGACAATCAGTTCCTCTTCACATTTCAGTTCCGCAATCATGTTTTGGCATGGTGCTGAGTCCCACAAGGGTATACTGAGAGTCCATCCATCTTTAAGCGGATTCTTAAGAAGAATCTGGAGTCCCTCATTATGCCTTGCAACTCAGTTATAGTCTAATATATCAATGACCTACTGTTAGTGTTGAAACTTCAAGAAGCCTGTAAGCAAGATAAGATTGTGCTTTGAACTGCCTGGCTGAGAATGGACATAAAGTGTCCCAGACAAGTTGCAATACTGCCAGAAAGAGGTGTAGAATCTCAAACATCACATTGAGAAATGAGTGAAGAAAATGTCACAAAAGAGGATTTCAGTAATTGTGAGAATGTATCCACCAACTACTCAGAAAGAGGTCAGGCTGTTTTGGGGAATGGTGGGCTACTGTCACCAGTGCATACCCAACTTGTTCCTAGTGGCAAAGCCTTTGCAGAAGCTGACACACAAGGATGTGTCTGATGCAGTACCCTGTGATGACAATTGCTTGATTGCCTTCCTAGGGCAACCTACATAAACCAACGTGTGGTTGCCTGGACCCCCTGCACAGTGGGCCTAGCTTTGCACACTACATAGAGGGCCAGCCTCCTACAGTGTTTCAATATTCTATATTTGTAGGTGTGTCCATCTGAGTCTACAGTTAATGAAAAGCACATTGTGTTTCTGAGATAGTGGGGTATGGGAAGGTACTTTGGCGAAGACCAAGGAACACTAATAAACTGAGAAGAAAAATCTCCTATTTGTATACCAGGCCCAACAGACACTCAAGCTCATCCTGATGGCCGATTCATGGGATGAGAACTTGATGGGAGTTGCCAATTTCACCTGTGCAAGGAAGATGGAAAAATACTGGTGTTGATGATGTGGATTTCTCGAAGATTCTATGGGTTTAATTGGTATTCACCTAGTTAGACAAGCGCAGATTCTCTTCAACCTTTGATGACAGCAGATTACCCTCAGACTTGGAGGGGTATAGAGCTCTCTACTCTTTATTCCTTTGTGTGGCTTTATGTTACACCACATCTCTCTACCAGAAATTCTACTGAGGTTTCTGCTATTCTGACATTTTCATATATTTCCATTATTTCCTGAGAGATAATAAGTATTTCCTATAGCTGATCGTAGGGTACTTAGATTAACTTAGTTACTCCAATGATTAGGCAAGAGGACTGCAACTTATATACAGACCAACAGAAAATCTTTCTCATCTTTTTTATTGCTGCATCGGAAATTCTTGTATGCCTTATGCTCGTATGATTTAATCTCATTCAAGGCTTTACTTCTCCTTCCGTGATTCTGTTCTTATATAGCATGTTTTGGACATACATTTGGCCCTTAATTTGTAATAAACTTTTCAGCTGTACTCCCCGTCACCAAATAGGTTACACTGTTAATTGATTAAAGAGCTAATTTTACCTCCCCTTTAACCCATCGAGGCTCCTAAAAAGGTCTGTCTGGAGAAGTGTAGCACGAATATGGGCCCTGAGTGTCATCACAATACACTTCTTAAAGGGAAACAAATCACAAGGTTGATGTTTGGGGAAAAAACTATACTCTTGTCATACAAAATTCCTCCTGCATTTGAGTATTTAGTACGGTATTGAGATGCAGATAGTTGAAAAATAATATGGAGCAACACAGAGCATCACATGTACCGAGGAAGGCGAGAGTGTGTCCCCTAATGAGGAAAGTGCATAATGCCAGGGAAAAAGAAGAAAAGAAAAAGAAACCCAAGAAAAGAAAACAGAAGACAAGCCTAAAAGAAAGGAAAGGGAGGTAGAAAAAAGAAGGGTTTTTTTAGATTGTGTTTTGTTTAGGAAATCCGTGAGAGTCCTATTACCGGACGATACCTACACATTCTTGTATCTGTCAAATAAACAATGCAAGCGATATAGTAGTTCACAACAAGCAACCACAAAGGATGTACAAATTGTGTAGTATAGTATCACCTATGGTTGTTCTCATTTCTGTAAGTACATGCCAAAGGAATCCCATACATGTCTAACACTGCACATGGTGTGTAACTTTGTGTACATTATATGGTCCACACTGCTAGTGGTACAAAGCATGTTCCATCACTTTTTGAAGGATCCATCAGAACCGCCTTGGCATCCACTGTTAGACATAGGACCAAGAGTAGTGAACCTTGCGCAGATATGAGCAATGAGGTTGGATTTGCAGAGATTCCCACGGCAATTGTCAAAAAGTTGATCTTGAACAGTTTTATAAAATCTGCTTGGATAAGAGTATTTATTCTGCTTGAAAAAGCTTTGGTGATTTTACATGTGTTCCAAAGAACCCACTTCCTCACTGCATTTCCAATAAGTTTTTGTCTTACACAGTCCCAATTTGTAAAGACTTGCATGTGTCTATGAGGTTTTATAAGTGGACCAAAACTTGGTTTGAGCTCAAGCTGGGATGATGTCTGCCATAAAAGGAGACTGTCATATTTTTACTCATGTAACATCCTTAAAGGGAGTAGTGTGTGTAGACTTAAGTTATATGGGCCATTTCTTTTTCAGCTCTTTCATAAAGTAATTTTTGGTGGGTTAGAGCAATTTGTAAATATGTGACACCATATGACCAATCTTCCTAAAGTTACCAAGCAGCCAAGGAAGATCAGGAATATAAGAATGGGCAAGTTTCCTAATTACATTTTTCAATCTCAGACAATTATTGAATTCTATGTCAGGGAGACCAAATTTCATATGCATATTACAGAAAGGGATAGGATTGTGTCATTTTCCAACATTCCCTAGGGAGTTTATGCCCCTCTATGCCCATTATTCCCAATATATAATTTTCCCATCAATCTTAATCCTGTGATTGTGCCATGAAGAGAGGCATGCACCAAGTGTCTCTTTAAATAGCTAGCACTTTGTCTATTTGTAATAAAACCAATACAGTATGTAGCATTATGGAACTTGAATATTCTAATGGTAGTTTTGCTACATGACATATAGAGAGAGTGGCACAAAGGGTAAAGGGTGTATCAATTGGCCCTCTATCTGTATCCATGGAGGAGCACTGCTATCCTGTGGCACACAGCACCAAGTGCCATGGGAAGCCAGAAATATCTGCTGCTCAGGGAGGTTGAGGCTCCCTTACTCTTATTCATTTTTCATACATTAATAGAAATCCTGGCTCTTTTACTTTTCCATATGAACTAGGAAATGTATTTGTCCACTGTCTCAGAAAAGGAAGGTGAAAGTAAGATTGGTAACATAATTGATACAAAAATAACAAGTGGAGCCATCATCATTTTGACAGTCACAGTCCGTCCCTAGCAGGTGACATGTTCGGGTGTCTATGCAGTCGGCAATTCTTAAATTTTTGACAATATTCTGTTTTCATCATTAGCAAGAGAGCTTTTCAGAACTTTACCAAACCATATACCTAAGTATTTGAGGGTGCTGGGTTGCCTTCTGAAGCCTAACTTACCAATCACTGATGTGGTGCAATTAACATTGAGTGGAAACACCTAAACATTATCTCTGTGAAGAGGATAACCTGAGACCGATGAGTACCTTTCTATTTTGTTTATAATCAGCATAAGCAGCCACCAGCAGTCTATCTGAGCTAAAAGGGAGACCCTTAATTTTTTATTGCATCTGAAAGTTGACAACAGAGACTCAATGACTAGCAAAAAGAGAAGTGGGGAAAGAGGGCAGCCCCGGTGAGTGTCATGGGATAACAGAAATGACTGAGACAAGTGGTTATTAACTCTCACCTTCACTATCAAACTCGAGTAGAGCACTGTAACCATGCACAGAAAGTCCTCCCCCAGTTGGCTTTTGTGCAAGGCTGAACGTAGAAGAATCAAGTAGACCTCATCAAAGGCTTTTTCCGCATTGAAGGTCAATATGGCTGTTGGGAACTGGGTGACATTTTCCTTGTCAAGTACATAGCAAAATAGTCTGATCTTATCAGTAGCCAGTTTACTCTCTAGGAATCCAGTCTGGGAAGGTGGGATATGTTATAGTATAGCTGTCTCCAGTCTGAACATAATAACTTTAACATAAAATTTGCAATCAAGTTTAATAAGTGATATAGGTCTAAAGTTCTTTTCATCTAGGTGGCCCTTCCCCTGTTTTAGAATGACCATTGTTGTGACTTCCAAGGCTGAGCCTGAGATAGACAGAGTCAGCATATTGATGGAAAATGGCCTTCAGAGAAGCAGCGGCGTGGAGGGTAATAAAATGTATAGTCTCTACCCGATGGATTGTATAATCTGCAAACATCCACCAGGTTATTATTCTTGCAACACGTTCTCATGAAATGTATAGTCTCTACCCGATGGATTGTATAATCTGCAAACATCCACCAGGTTATTATTATTGCAACATGTTCTCATCCCTCTGCTACCCAGGAATGTATTTTTCAAGATTCTATCTAAGAACTGATCCTTCTGGAGATTAAAAACCCCTCCCAGAATCATTTCTAAGTTATACGGCAGATCTGATAATCACTTGTCGAGCTCTTTCCAAGATGCTACCAGGTTGTCTTTCAGGGCACACATATTCACAATTCAACATTCCCTATCCATTTTCCTGGCTCTAGTTATAAGTCATCTACCTTGGTGGTCATGTGAGTGTAATAGCACGGTAATTTCAGATTTTTTAGAAATGATAGTAATTACCCCATTTTTCTTGTGTATTGCTGGGGAGACAATAGTCTCTGCAATCCATGAGCGGTAAAACCTAGCATTACTGAGGGAGTTAAGACATGCTTCTTGCAATATGACAACATTGCTCCATAACCTACTGCAGTAATCGCCAATCCTTTTACGTTTGGCAGGGTGGTTCAGGCCCTTGGTGTTTAGTGAAAGAATTGTAACTGATGAGGTAATTGTGTTGTCTGGCTATTGGGAGGCAATGTGCTGGGTAGTTAACCAGGAATTGAGAAGGCACGTGTATGCTCTAACCACCAGTCGTGGCCCTATATGAATGTGAGAATGCAAATGAATGCATATTGAAAGGGGTTCCAAGGGTACAGTGAGTGACCGGATATGTACTAGGTGTCTAAGTGATCGCAGCTGAACTAAGTGGGCTTAAGGGAGATCAAGCCAAGAGGATAGATGGGCCGGGGTTACCCGAAGCATTCATTGAAAGATCACCAGCCTCAAACTAGTCTCGAACAAGTCTAACAAGTGCATAACAACAGTTGGAATAGCGGTCAAAGATCCTGTTTAACATAAGATAAAGGTGGTCATTATGACATTGGCGGTGAGTGATAAAGTGGTGGTATAACCGCCAACAGGCTGGCGGTAAATACTGCCAAATTATGACCATGGAGGAGATACCTCCCATAGACAGCCAATGTACCACACCAACTGCCAGGGCGTTAACACCACTGACCATGGCGGTAGCCATCAACAGCCAGGCAGACGCCAAGGTACCACCCACCATGTTCTGACATAGCAAACAGCCATGATTTCCGTGGTGGTACCAACACCATCAAAAGCCTGGTGGAAAAAGAACACAGAAAACAAAAGACTCACCAACAGGTACACAGAGGACTCCACTGCCGCCATGGAACCAGAACTTCAAGTCTTCCCGATGCTATTCTACGCAATGGCCCTCATGGAACACCAACGCCGATGAAGACGATGAGGGTGAGTATAGCCACTTAGCACACAATGGAGGGAGGGACGAAAAGGAGAACCCACCACAACACACACCATTCACACACACACCATACACAGAACCAGCAGCAGAGTTAAATCAATATTACAGGACACACTTTAAAATAAAAGAAGGACAACTGTGAGAATCAGCAAACACTGTAATTTGATGCCAACAGCCACCATATTGTCCATTCAATTCCAAATGCAGGGGACAATGTTCATAATGGGCCAATGGCCAGTCCAAAGTACAAAAGGGCCACATGGCCACAGGGCACAGTCCAATGCCCAACTTGACCCCTGAGAACGTCCGGAATCCACTGTTCAGGGACATCATGTTGGAAATGGGCAGGCACCTTAGGGGGAAGGGGGTGGGGTGGGGGGGTGCACCTCAGCTGAAGTGGGGAATCTTGCCCACTGGTCCTGGAGGGGGCTCCTCGTACAACAGTCCCTGGAGGGTGGCCTACATGCCCTCTGCTGGAGGTGAGGGCTGCTGTGCCTGTGCTGGAGGCTCCTTGCCCTCTGCTGGAGGGCTGTTGTGTCTTTGTTGGTGATGAGGGCTGCTGTGTCTCTGCTGGAGGTGAGGGCTGATGTGTCTCTGCTGGAGGTAGGGGCTGCTGTGTCTCTGCTGGAGGTGAGGGCTGCTGTGCGTTGGCTGGAGGTGGGACCTCCTTGCCCTCTGCTGATGGAGTGGTTCTCTTGCCTTTCATTGGTGGTTGAGTGGGCCTCTTGCCTTTCATTGGTGGTAGAATGGGGACCTTCACTTTCATTGGTGGTTGAGTGGGAACCTTCACTTTCATTGGTGGTTGAGTGGGAACCTTCCCTTTCATTGTTGGTGAATGGGGATCTTCACTTTCATTGGTGGTTGAGTGGGAACCTTCCCTTTCATTGTTGGTGGAGTGGGAACCTTCACTTTTATTGGTGGCTGAGTGGGAACCTTCCCTTTCTTTGCTGGTGGAGGGGGATCCATGGCAATCTTTTCTGGTGGAGGGGGATCAATGTGTCCCCTCTTGTGACGGGTCCCCTTGGCCTTTGACATGTCACTTGTGTTCTTGCCTCCAGGACTAGGAGGTGCCTCCACGGTCCCCATCTCCTGTCCCTTGCTTTTCACCACCCTAGTCCTCCCTTTCTGAGCTGGAGGTGTGCTCACAGTAGGAGTGGCAGCCCCTCAGGGGCCCCTTTGTGCCAGCAGCTGATGATTTGATGGGAGCAGTGGCAGACTGTTTGGCTGAGGTGCTGGGGTGGGTCGTCGGGACCCTGCTGTTATGGGCAGGACGGGAGGGTGGAGGGGGAGGGAAGAGGTCAAGACGTGCAAGGAAAAGCTTCTTAGGGGCTTTGGGGTGGGATGTGGGATGAGGTATGGAAGTGGAGGTTGAGGTAGTGGTTGTAGGAGGTGTCTATCTGCTAGACTTGGGTGCGGGTGTTTGGACAGGTTGCATGTGTGAGGTGGATGGCTGTCGGGTGTCTGAGTGCATGCGTTTGTGTCTCTTAGGAGGGGGCAGGCAGGGTGGGAGAGGACAAAGGGAGCGCATGGATGGATGTTGTGGAGGTATCTGCAAGTGAGGTGTGTGTGCTGCATGATGTGGTGATGGTGGTGGTGGCTGTTGATTCAGTGCATGCAGGTGTGAGTGCGGATGTGACTGTGAGGGAGGAGGAGGAGGGGGAGATAGTGGAGGCAGTGGATGTGGTTGTGTGTGCAAGTGTCTGTTGTTTGTGTGAGTGCTTGTGGCCTGAAGTGTGCTGCCGTGTTTGACTGTGCTACTCTTGTGTGATGTTTTGTGTGCATGCTTGTCTGTGTCTGTACCTGGGAAGGGTTGGGATTGAGGAGACTGGGACTAGGAAGTGGTAGTTGGAGGGGGGATGGTAGGAACAGGGACACTGGCTGCCATCAGAGAGGAGGCCAGAGCCTGAAATGATCTCTGTAGGGCAGCCAACCTACCGTGGTTGCCCTCCAGGCATGCATTGCTGCATCTGTGATGCCAACTCCTGGATGGCATTCACAATAGTTGACTGCCCTACAGAGATGGATATCAATAGCCTCCTCACTGAGGGCAGCAGGGCTCACTGGAGCAGGGCCTGAGGTGCCTGGGGTGAAGGAGATGCCCACCCTCCTGGGTGAGCGGGCACGGCCAACTCGGGGGGGGGGCAACTGGGAGGGCGGTGCTGGTACGGGGTGGCGGCTGTACCTGTAGCTAGGGTGGTTCCAGAGGTGTCCGCCACCACCAGGGAGCTTCCACTGGAGGAGGAATCAGAGTCATTGTTGTCACCTTCTGTCTCCACCGTGGTGCTCCCCTCACCCTCCGTCCCACTGGTCCCCTCGGCGTCGGTGGACTCTGCCTCCTAGGTCCTTTGGGATGCAGCTCCCTCAGTCTCCTGTGCCCTTGCTCCTCCTCCAGATGATTCTAATGCACACATGGACTGGGTGACAGAAGATATTGAGAGAGAAAGGGAGCACAGGGCCAATTACAGCAACAACACCACAGTTAGCATACATATTACCATCACACACAGGAATCAAGATTGAGCACTATGCATCGCACTGGCATTACATTGGCTAAGTCCCACAGCACGATGAGAGCCAACCACACCAACTGCACCCCTCCTAAGCCCTGTCTGACATGGAATGCTACCTATCTAGGTTACCAGATTTTGCTATACACAATTTTCCTTGAGCTGGATCATGCAGCAATGGCTGAGCTGGCATTAAGGGGCACCAGCTAACTGAAACCCACCACCAGGATCCCATGCCACCCAAAAATAATTGTTGTCATGCTCACTGTACTCACCCCCTTGTGGCTGCTGTGCTGCCCTCCAGCGCCCATCCACCTCTGAGTAGTTCATCACCAGCATATTGGCCATCAGAGGGGTCAGGGTCTGATGGGCACCCCACCCTTGTTGGGAGTCCATCCCCAGCTGGGCCTCTGCAGTCCTCCGGGCCCAGCGTCTCAGGTCCTCCCACCTTTTCTACAGTGGGTACTTCGCCTGTTATAGACCCCTAGGGTCCGCACGTCCTTGGCAATGGGACACCACAATCCCTTCTTCTGATGGGCGCTGACCTGCAGAGGTAACACAGACAGGAGGACACCATTAACCATACAATCCAGCCTGTCACACATATGGCCCACAAATACATTTCCATCTCCATTGGCACACACATGACCCGGAGCCCTGCATGTACACTACCACCAGACATACCCCCCACCGAATTACATACTGCTAGCACACACATCTCCATGCAACCATGTCACATGCATCATGCCCATGGTGTACTCACCTGTTGGTCTGGAGGCCCATACAGCTCTTCATACATGGGTAGGACCCCATCCACCAGGTGCTCTAACTCCTCCGAAGTAAAGTCATTCACATTGTCCCATTACATACATGCTCTATGTACACAGAGGTGGTGGTTCTATTGTTCAGATTGTGACACCCTACTCACTCTTGTGTCCCTTAGATAACTACCACTGAGGAGGAATAGGAGGAGGAGACAAGACCCGGTGTACAGACACCTTGTGGACTTGGCTATACTGGAGGACAATCACATAATACTGACCTATAAACTAGACAGGGCCACAATCACAGAGCTGTGTACTCAATTGGAGCCTGATATGATATCAGCTATCCTTCATCCAACTGGGATCTCCCCTCTTGTGTAAGGTCTATCAGTGCTCCATTTTCTGGCAACTGGTTCTTTCCAAGTGACAGAGGGCTTGGCAGCAGGAATGTCATAGCCAGTGTTGTCAATAGTGCTGGCAAGGGTTTTGTCTGCCTTGGTCAAACACATGTGCAGATACATCGCTTTCCCCCAAGTGGAAGATTTGGCCACTGTGAAGGCTGGATTCTATGCAATGGGACATATACCAAATATTATTGGGGTGATTGATGGAACACATATTGCATTTGACCCCCTCCGGTACAATGAACAGGTATTCAGGAATAGGAAGAGTTTCCACTCAGTCAATGTGCAAATCGTGAGCCTGGCTGACCAGTACATCTCCCACATCACTGCCAAGTATCCTGGATAGGTGCATGACGCCTTTGTCATGAGGAATAGCAGCATCCCAAATGTGATGGCACAACTACGGAGGCACAGGGTGTGGCTAATAAGAGAGCCAGAGTCCCCACCCACTGTATGTCAGTGTATGCCTTCAGGAGTCATCCCCCATGCCATTGTGTAGGCTAATGTTTGCCTCTCAATACTTGCAGGTGACTCTGGCTACACAAACCTATCATGGCTCCTGACCCCTGGGAAGAATGCAAGGACAGGGGTTGAAAATCAGTATAATGATGCACATGGGCGAACCAGGCGGATCATAGAACGTACCTTGGGCCTCCTGAAGGCCAGGTTCAGATGCCTCCATCTGACAGGTGAATCCCTGTGCTACTCCCCTGAGAAGGCTTGCCAGATAGTTGTAGCATGCTGCATGTTGCACAACCTGGCCCTCAGATGACATGTGCCTTATCTGCAGGAGGAGGAGATTGGAAATGGCCCAGTGGCAGTAGTGGACCCTGAGGACAGTGAGGATGAGGAGGCAGAGAATGAGGCTGTGGACAACAGAACATCAGTTATACAGCACTACTTCCAATGACACACAAGTGAGACAGTGGAACTGACAATTCCTCTGATTATGTATCCTTTCAGTGTGGTTGTAGCATGATGGCAGTCAATTCCTTTGCATCTCAACTGATTGTCACCTATGCCTTCTCATTTTGCAAATCTTGGTGTTATAAATACTGTGTACTGATGTGATGACTACAGACAGCTACCGGTCATTATTTGCATGCTATCACAGAGTTCAGGTCATTCGCACAAGATGTACCTGTTACCATAATTGCACATTTTCTTCACACGAAGAGCTATTACTTAGGTTGTGTTCAAGGGTGTTTATTGTGGTGAAATTTATAGACAGAATAGTGCAATGGAATGGGGTGATGGTAGAGGTAAGTCCAGGGTATTGTTCCAGTCTGTTTGTAGCACAGGTCCAGTGTCCAAGGAGCGATAGGAAGGGGAGCAAAGGCAGTTTAAAGTGGACAAGATGACAGAGTGGGGCACAATAATGACATTCAGGAGGGTCTCATTTCCTGTCGGTGGTCTTGGTCTTGGCAAGTGTCTCTAGCATCTGTCTGGGTCGCAGGGACTGTTTGCGGGATATTCACCTTCTGCAGGGGGAGGGGGGCTGGTGGCCTTTAGGTCCTGTGGCAGGGCCTCCTGTCCACTAGCTGCAGCAGATGTGGTGGGCTGTTCAGTTGTCTGGCTAGTGGAAGGGGCCCGCTGGTTTGCTGTATATTTCCTCATTATGTTGGCCATGTAAGCTAGCTCCCCTGCTATGGAAACCATGGTGGTGTTGAGAGCCTGCAGATCTTTCCTGATCTCCTGGTGAGACACCTCCTGCAGCCGCTGGTTCTCCTGCATGTAGTCCAGAATCTAGCCCATCTTGTCCTGGGATTGGTGGTAAGCCCACAGGACATTACTGAGTGCCTCCAGGACAATCGGTTCCCTGAGTCTGTCCTCCCCCTGGCACACAGCTGTCCTCCCAGTGTCCCTGTTCCCCTGTGCCTGTGTCCCCTGAACGGTGTGCCCACTGCCACTGACTCCAGGACCCTGATAGTCTTGGCTGTGAGGTGTGGACTGGGGTCCCTGTACAGATGGGCACACTGCTGATTGATGTGTCCTGGGGACAGAGGTGTGGGGATGTTGGGTGGGTACTATGGTGTTGGATATTGAGGGGGAGGCCCGGTGGTGGACAGGGAGTGGGCTGGGGTGGCCGACTGACCAGTGGTCGCTGATGGGCCAGGAAGTTCACCCAGATCCAGATGTCCAGAGTTACTGTCATCACTGGGGGCATCCTCTTTTGAGGGACTGGCTAGATGTGGCACCTCCTCACTGCTGGGATTGGCTGGTGCACCTGTGGGGATGTAAGTGATGTCTTATGCTTTATGTCTGTGACATATTCTACATCCCTAGCTTCCCTATATCATTGTTGTTGCCCTGCCACCTTTGCTTGTGTATGGTGAAGTAATATGTGATTGTTTGTTCTCCATGCTGTGCATACATTGGTGGTGGGTGTACATACAGGGCTGGGAGGGATGTACATGCAGTGGGTATGGCATGCAGGGCTTGGCATTGGGGTTAGTCATATGTATAGGTGTACTATGTGGGATGAGACGTGTGATGGGAGTCAGGGTGAGGTGATGAGATGGCATGCAGGTATGGGCGTGATAGGTGGTAAATTTTGACTCACCAGTGTCCAGTCCTCAGGCTACTCCAGTGAGACCCTCAGGATGCAGTATTACCAAGTCTTGCTCCTCCCATGCTGTCAGCTGTGGGGGAGGAGGTAGGGATCCACTGCCAGTTCTCTGGATGGCGAGCTGGTGCTGTGCTGCCATGGAACGTATCTATCCCCGCAGGTCATTACACCTCTTCCTGATGTCATCTCTTGTTTGTGGATGCTGTCCCACGGCGTTCACCCAGTCCACAATTCTCCACCATAGCTCCATCTTCCTTGTGATGGATATTTGCTGTACCTGTGCTCCAAACAGCTGTGGCACTAACCTATTTCCTCCACCATGACCCGCAAATCCTCATCTGTGAAACAGGGTGACTTTGTGGGGACATGGGTGTTATGTGGTGTGTGTTGCACAGTGCATGTTGAATAATGTGGTGGGGTGTGTGGTGCATGACGGATGGCTGGGTGTTAGTGGGGTGTGAAGTTGTGTCTGTGATTTGCGTGTCTGACTCGTGGCTATTTTTTGTGTTTGTAAAGGGTTGTGGTTAATGTGGGTGTGTGTTTTATAGTGCTGTTGGTGGGTGTGTGTGGTGTGTGTATTAGTTTCAGGTGTGTTTTTTTGGTAATGGCCAATGTTGTGTTCTTTTGTATTTGGGTGGTCATTCTCACTGTGCCTGTGTGTACTGCCTATGGTTTACAGCCGTTGAATGTCCGCTGTGGTGATTCATGGGTCATAATGAGGAGGGTGTTGCTTTGTTGGTGTGACGGTGTGGGTGTTCGTACCGACAGTTTAACACTTACCTTTGATCTCGTGGATTTGTGTTTGTGGCAGTATTCTGTCGGTTGAGTGTGTGTGTCATAATATGGCGAATGGATGTTTGCTTCCGTGATGGTATGTTGGTGGCTGTCACCGCAGTAGTAAACGGGATTTACCGCTAATGTCATAATGGTCACCAAAGTGTCTTGAGTGACATATTATGACCACTTAACTGAAGCTTGCACTTATCAAGCAGAATACAACTACAAGAAACAGAATACAGATTGCCATTACAGAAGGAAAAACAGGGAGGACCCACCTGGGCCGTGTAGAGCTCAAGTGTGTGCCCCAGCCGATGCGTCAGAAGTAGAGAGGAATGTTTGTAGGTCCACAGGATCTATGAAAAAACACTGGTTTACCTTTAAACACAGCATGGAATTTGGCTGGACCAGTAAAAGAAAGGGAGTGGAGAGGTCTCTCACTGGTTGACGGAGTGCCAAAAAACCTTTCCTTATTTAAACTGTCTCCATAGAGTAATCCTGTGCAACAATTATTTTAGCACTATTCCTCTGTATTTGCTAAATTTTCCTCAAGTGAGACAGAAGCAATTCAGCGTGTCAAAATTGTAGTGTCCTGAAGATCATTGTTCTTGGGGGTTTTGAGCAGTTAACAGGATTAGTCAGCAGATCGCCCAAAGTAATTCTGTGAACCCTTTCTTTTTCAAAGTCCTTCTCAAATGTGAGCCCCGGAGAACTTGGTATGCAAGATTCTTGAACCTTAGCACAGGAGTTTGCACCACATTCTGTATTCTCAAGTAGGTCAGAGATTCATTAGCAGGTTGCCCCTAAAGTTGAGATCTTCTGTCTCAGAGAGTTTGCTTGTTAGAACCTTCATTTTATGGGTTGACATGTCTGTTTCTTCACTGAAATATTTGTGTTCTCCAAAGTACTAATTCTGGACTTCACCTTTGTGATTCTACTTACTAGCCCCTTTCAGTCATTACGAGGAGCCTAAAATTTGTGGTGCATTGCTTTGTATTGGCTTTAGTTTCTTGGGCCAGGTCAAAGAATGCACCCAGTTCTTGTATAATGATATCCATGTCTAATGTTGACTCTGTTTTAGGTTTGACCGGGGAGTCTGGTAATAGCTTATCCACCCTGGAGGATTCAGGCTAGCTTTATTGACTTTAGCATGCTTGTGGTCCTTGTTCTCTTTGCTTCTATGGTCAGCCATTATGGACCATCGCAATTGTGAGCGAGACATGGAATTATTTTTAATGTGAGTCTACAATGGACGCAGAGTCTGCTCAAGTCTGTAGTGTACTGTGTGGGACAGGGAAAAGGTCCGTTAATATGGCC
Source organism: Pleurodeles waltl (assembly GCF_031143425.1). Lineage (NCBI taxonomy): Eukaryota > Metazoa > Chordata > Amphibia > Caudata > Salamandridae > Pleurodeles > Pleurodeles waltl. The sequence goes on from NC_090451.1 coordinate 397,202,213, forward strand.
CCAACAGAACTAGTGTAGTACCAGTATATGGAAGATCTCTTATCGATAACAAGCACACATAAACTTTTTGCAAGGATATAGGTAAAACTAATATGGCATGGTATTCTTGTGGCTAATGGAGTATCGAGAGTCCAACTTGGAGGGTTACTTGAGTTGTGCAGCCTCCATGCTTTGCTGGCATAAAAAAGGGTGTCTGCTGGGCATCAGAATCAGCGAGGATAGAGCAACACAATCAGCCATTCCTGGTGGCAGCTCTCTTCTAGCAGGTTGCATGGTGTGAGTACCTTCATTGTAGAGCCGGCTCTTGCCCACCAAGAATGCAAACCTCCTCAGGCAATCACTCTGTAAACCCAGTGGGCCCTCCTGCCCCTGAGAGTCACTCTTTCACAGTAGCTCCAGTGGCAGCTGCTATCTTGGGCCTGCTGGGTAGAGGGGAGCAATTATAATCTACAGGGTTCACCAGCTCAATGGAGCGCTGACTAGCAGTGGGAACACCATCAGAGATTTCCAGTCACTCCGCCCCCAGTAACCTCCTTCCCTGTCTGGCAAAAGTGTTCTTTCACATGTGCAAAGAATTTTATCCTAGATATAAATATTTATTTTACTAATTATCTTCTCCATTTGTAATGGAGACCTAACATGAGGAGTCAGGACAATACCTATGTACATGACAGTAATTTCACATGCTTTATTGTGTCAAGAAATGAGACATCCACCTGCAAGATCAGGCCATAGTTCTGGAGGACACATGGTCCGATGATGAGTTTGCCATGGAGCTGTGCAGTCCCTTTCAAGAATGGAAGGTTGTGCTGATTGTGGGCCCTACTACAACAAGACCATGAACTTATGCTGTCCCTCCGAGTTCTCCTAGATATCATCCTAACTTTTCCACCATAGCAAAGTGGTGATGCTTTTACATAACATGTCTGATCAGTGGTCATCTTTCTGCCAATGGCTATTACTGCCATCCACATTGCTGGTTAAGAGCAATGCAGATGAGACTCAGGTTTTCACACAGAAAGATGAAATAGCTGTAAAACCCCTACCGGAAGAAGCATTGATGTGCACTCTTCCAGTGTTCTCAGAGATCTCTGTGTCTCTCTGTGAAGGAGTGTGGGCCTAGTGTCCTCCATGTTCCCCTTAAAAGTGTTGTAATATAAAATGGTAGGCCTCCAGCAGAATGTGGCAGAGGGCCCTGAGACACCTGTTTCTTGAAGGTACTAGTAAGCCTTAAACTGACTGGGAGGCCCTTGAATGGCGAAGGCTCCCTTCCACCGCAGGGACTGTAGGGCACTCTATTACTCCCCTGGGCTTTGGTTCATTAATGCACCTTGAAATTTAGTCTCATGCAGGTCCATTCTTCATGTACATGGGTGGTCAGATGTAGCAGTCTTGCCGGGCCCCAGTACTATGCAAGAGAGAAGAGTGCCCATTGTGCTGCACCTTGGACCCCTTTAGTCACTTCAACTCGTCCAGTGACACACAGGAGTCCTTCCTCACCTGTCACACCTACTCATTATACCAGCTCTCCCACATAAGTAGCATCATCATATGTTCAGGAAGTTTGGAGAGTTAGAGTTGTTGATGTCCCAAAAGATTTGAGAAAAAATAACATTTCAGGTTTACAATAGGATCAGATAAGCATACGCACTACACTTATAATAGTGCTCATGCTTACACTTCCATCTGACCTTCTCAGAGGGTTGTATGTCAGAATAAAAAATAACAAAATAATGATGTCCTAAATATTGTCCCATTTGATGTAGACATTTATTATTGAATGAAATCAAGCAATTTTTTTGTACACAATATTTAAGGCGCAGAGCTTATGTCACATGTTGTTCTGTGAATGATATTCTGATCCCACACCCCTCAGAGAGAATGAGTAACCACTAACATTAACGTGTGACAAGTCAAACAGCACTTCACAGCATGCCAGACATTTGTACCATGTGACATTTTACATAACCATTGTAAAAATGCTTGTGCTTTGTTATTTTCATACTAAATTTGATCATATCAGAAAATAAGGACTAGAAGTCTATGGTGAACAGTTCATATATACCCTATGTTCAGAAGATGCCGACGGCCCAGGTTTAAATCCAAATCTTTTCCTTACTTAGCTAATTGTTACTATGTATCTGTTCCAAAAAATAGTAATTTAATTTAAAATGGGTCACAACATTTGCCTTTCATTTTCCATGAATGATTACCACAAAAGGCGGGCTAATATGTATTACTTGTAAAGTGAGTGGTTTAATTGTGAAGTGTAAATAACAGTGTCTAAGGTACCCCATGTTACTGTAACCCCTCAATGCTGGAGAGTGTGGCCATTGCGGTCATCTACCCACAGAAGCAGGGTAATTTCCAGGTAAATATCCTACTTCGTTGTCTGTGGCCTTTCCCAGTTTTTTGTTTAGAACACCTAGGGCATTATGTAGGTATGTTTTGCGACTCTCTATTTTGTCACAAACCTATCTACGACTGAATACATGGGGTTTCAGCATGTACGAATGGCATTCTGTAAGCCTAAATAGCAATGCAACCAAATAGCGATTCACTATAAGTTGCAACTGGATTTTGTGACTCACAAATAGAGAATCGCTATTTGCGTGCCGCAAACCATATATTCAAGGGAGACACAATTAGTGACTTGTCGCAAAAATGCAAGTTTGCACATGCAATTTAGCACTGATTTCATTCAGGTGGTAAGTAGATTTAAACTATAAAAAGAGCCCCAAAATGCATTAGGCTTTTCCAAAACGCTGCACTTTATCTGATTACATTGAGGAGGCGATTCCTAGCTGCCCAGCACAGGAGGAGGAGGTGGAGACAGGAGAGGATCTACACAACCTGAGTCTCCATATTCAAAAAGACAGAGGAGAAAATATGTGAGAAATACAGGCTTAGTAGCACAGTGATCTTAGAGCTGATAGAAATGCTTAAGCCTCAGCTAGAAAGCCATGGCATGTGTAGCATGTGCAGCTGCTCCATCCCATGCATGAGCAAGTTTTGTGTTCACTGCACCATTTGACCTCTGGTAGCTACCAGGGGGTGATTGTTGTCACTGATGAGGTATCCCAAAGTGCACTGTCATGTTTCTTTTGAAGGTTCCTAGATGCCATGCTCTCACACATGCCCAACTACATTTACTTTCCCAGGAATGCAGAGGAAATCCACAACACAGAACTAAACTTGTATAGGCTAGCCAACTTCTCCCATGTATTAGGGTGTGTGGATGGGACACATTTTCCCATCTGTCCATTTGCACATCTAGAACATGTGTTCCGCAATAAGAACAATTCTCATTTGTATGCGATGCCCATAGTGTCATCACAGATATGGTGAGAAAATACCCTAGAAGCACCCATGATGCATACGTCTTCAGGCACAGTAGAATACACCAATCCTTGGAACGTGGGGAGTTTGATGATGGATATTTACTAGGTGATGTGTAGCTGTAAATTTAAATGCATATATGTCTGTACATAATCAGGTGCTTTAATGCTCACATTTACAATGTTTTCTGCCAGGTGACAATGCCTATGCATTGAGACTATGGATCCTGATCCTATACCTAGCACTCACAGGCCACAATGAGAGGCATTAAAATATTACACATGGACACACAAGAGCTGTCATTGAAAGGACCTTCCGAATCCTGAAATCAAGATTCCATTGCCTGCACAAAAGTGAAGGTGCTACCTAGTATGCTTCAGAGATAGCCTGCGAAATAGTGTGAGCCTGTGCTATCTTACATAACATCCCAACCAGGCGTGGGCTACAACTCAACATTGATGACACAGAGTCAGAAGATGAAGATCCAGATCCACCTCTACGACAGCCTGGAGATGTAGCATAGTAGTGGAGAGGAGACGTTGATGGAATCACATTGCAACATATTACTTTGCAAGGTAAGTTATGAGTAACACGGAGCTCAACGAAATGATGTATGCAAAGGCAAGCTAGCAAGATTAAACATCCTTTAATCTTAGCCTACTCTCCTGTCAATCACAAAATGAGATCTAAGTGTACCAAGTAAAAAGCAATTGAAAGCTTCTGGTTACATCAACAGACATATTATATTCATGTGTATGTCCCAAAGTCCAAACATGTGGCCACCAGGCTCTCCAATGGGTATCAGCACCATACCCTGTGTCAGCTTGTATTCCTAATGGGTTGCTGCTACTGCTATGGTGTAGGGCGTGGGCATCATTGGCCGATATGGTGCTGACACTATATTACTCCTCAGTGTCCTGACTGGTATCTCCACTGCCTCTTGCTACCTGAGAGGTCTTTAGCAGCTCAACAGCTGAGGTTATGCACCCTAGGCCCCTGGCCACATCACCAGTGAAATGCCCCAACTCTACCTGTAGTGTGACAGTATGTCTGGACAGGCTTGTAGTTGAAGTGGCCAAACCACCTACGGATCGGCTTAAGCAGCCCAGTCTTCCAGCAGCACTGCAGTCATGATGCCTCTGATGGGCACATTCCACCACCATTCCCTGACCTAAGTTGTGCAATACAGTGGTGAGGCTGACTATGTTGTCACTCATTGCCGACATGTGCCCCTATGCTGTCAAACCCCTGAGTAATGCTCTGCTGCATGTGATGGTGTTCCTGTTACATATTCTCAACTGCTTATTTTGAAGGCATTGATTATGGAGGAGGGATGCCTCTAGACCCAGGAACAACTGAGTGCTCCCATCATCCTCACCAGCATCAAGTGCCTCATGATGCCCTTTGTGCCCATCCCCTGTAGCTTGCTGTTGGTGGCTCAGAGTTAGCTGTGTTATCGGACTTTGTGGTAGAGTGACACCATCATTGTAGTCCATTGCAGAAGGCTGTGCTGCAGGTGTCTTAGTACAACTTTGGGGTGGAGTGGTGCTGTCTTGATTGTCTACGGGGACTGGTTCCTCTTCTGCCATGTTGGCACCATCCACTTTCTCCACACTGGATTCCTCAATATGTACCTGAGGGTGATCCTTGAAACATAAGAGGCTCAATAAAATCACCTATATGATGTATGGTGCAGTAAAGTTACATTTGACTTCTGAGCTGACTCCTGGATTACATTACCCATAATGCGTCATACCAGTACTGAAGTTGTAATTTGGAGAATTCCTGGCTGATGCATGCTGTTGAAATTTGTGGGTGTGCGCATAGAGTTGTGGCCTGAGATGTGAAAAATTTAATGTGTGACATTTACTTGTTGAGGATCCTGCTGCTGAACTACCAAGCTCCCCAATACCCACCAACAGCCTCCCGCTCCAGTGTGGTCTCCACCATGGTCTCCATTGCAGTTCGTGGTGGTACTGTGGATGGTCCACCACCTGTTCCCCCTGATTCCTTCAGTTGCTCGACACCTTTTCCTTCGTCCACGACCTGAGGTTGTACCAACTCTAGTGTATTTTGTTGTGGGTCTATTTTTAACTCCTTGCCTGAGCACAGTAGTTGGCTTAGCTTAGGCTTGCAACCTGTGCCCTTTCACCTAGATAATATGTTCTGTTTCGTGTATTTGTTTTATTCATTTTAGCACAGCTTGATTTAGTGGTGTTGTTTTTATTTTCATAATCAGTTGCTATTCTGGGAGAGTGTCTCTACAAGTGCTATGCATGACATATTTGTATCATGTTCTTCTGCCCCAGGTTGACAAGAACAGAATGCAAAGAACACAAGATAATATTTTTGTATTGCCGCCACAAGACTGTGCAAACAGTCTGGCACTTAGGTATATACCTGAATAAGGCTTAATATGCAAAAACAAAACATGTTCTTTATGTAAACACATTGTAGGACAAGGGGGGGGTCCAGCCAGGGTTTTCCATCTACACTGCGTTTCAGTTTGCAGCTAACCTCAGCCTTTGTGTATCTATGCAGCCTGATCTGGAGACCTGAGGCCTGACCTTGTACTAAGATAACGGGGGTGGGGTGTGCTTCTAATGGACACTGCATAGACAGATTGGGGTCACACCACCATGCTTTCACTAGAGGCTAGGGAATAGACTTTATTGCAATATGTTAAGGTTGCATGTTTATTGCAATATGTTAGGGTTGTTCATATTTACATCTCTGATTTTCACAATCCTGATTTTGTTATTCTTCAATATCCTAATCATTGCAGCTCTGCATGTTATCATAGATTGCAGTCTTTTCAATAAATGTACTGAAAACTATCCTGCATCTTCTTTGTTGCCTATGTGTTTGTAGGAGACTTGTATTTAGAGAGAAAAGGATAAGGCTTGTTCATCATGAATTCCCTGAGGGGTCTGCAGAGCTCCATGCTCTAGGCTACTACAAATCACATTTACTGTGTGGGTTTGGGTGAGGTGCTGCTAGAGAGCTGCGAGGGTTGGGCAGACAGCTGCCAATTGGTGTGGGAGTGACTCAGACACCTACAAGCAGAGGTGCTGCTGCCCCAAAGCCAGCAGTCTTGTTGAGATACAAGAGTCCTTACGCAAATTTCTTCTACGCAGCGGTGGCTGACTCCAACTGGATTTATTTTGGCCTGCATTTCCTGCCAAATTTTCTTCTTTTGGGAATCTGGCACAATCATTGATGCCCTCCCAAACAAGACAGCATGGTGCAGACAGCACACCTTAGTGAGAATTTCTAACTCCTTCTCAGCAAATCTGAGTTTCCTCTTCCTCCTTACAAATACTTTTGCCTGTTGTTTGGCTGGCCATAGCTGCACTTGCTCTCCTCAGCTTGTTTGACATCTGCTTTGTGTTCTAGTTAGACTCCTTCTATACTCCTGTGAGGCACTTCCTGGTTCAGGAGTAATTACCCAGGACCAGGAAGAGTTTTTTTCCCTGATTTTCAGCTCTGGTCACCATTTGCAGCTCAAATTCATTCTCTGTTTGCGATTGGATTCGCGAGTCGGTAACAATTCAAGTCGCAATTAAGGAAATCAGAATTAGCAAACACACAAATTGAGATGCAATTTGTTACAGACTTGCATTTTGCTGGTCACATCATACTTACATGCCAATTTGTGATTTCCTAATTGCAATTCACAATGACTGGCAAGTAGGTAAATGCAATTATTTTTGTTTGTACATGTGGCCCTTAGTAATTCAAGACTAGCATCATGGCTTACTTGTGAGTGTCTTTATTCTGGACATCTTCACTCTTCACTTATACATTATGGGTCTCTCATAGCAATATTCACAAGGAGTATGGGGTGTGATTAGGGACCAGTGGCAAAGAAATTGCCCTTAGCCCTTAACTCTCAGACTTTGAGACTTGGTAGTGTGTCAAACGTAACTGTGAAGGGGGAAAGGAATTTTCCTTTACGGACTAGGTGGTCTCACACACTATATAGTGTCTTGTTTCATCATATGACCACCTAGCCCCATTCGGGCAGGACAGTGCCACCTTGATGGGTTCAACCTCACTGTTAAAAGAACTTAGAGGGAGTGCTGAAATTAGAATTCTCTGGATAAACAAGGGATCCAGTTGTGCTATGGAAAATATAAAAATACATAATCAGTCACCTGTGTAATAGTACACCTTTATTCGTGGTGACTGCTGGTATGGTTAAAAACAAGTGATGGGACACCTACAGAGAATAATGCACGAAGGGTCACCTATTTGTTGGTTAATGGCCACCATGTTTCTGCCCACTTCCGAGAGCCAAAGGAGGTCTGGGGCATTCATCAGGACCTGGGATCCCCTAAGTATATGTATTAAATATTCAAGTGTGAGGGAATGGTGAGTTATAGGGCTGCCTCATTAGGAGGTGCTCTAGAGAAAAAAGAGGGAAGCCTACCTACGGGAAGCTAAACCACAGCAGTCTAAGATAAAATAAAAACCAAAACAGAAACAATACTAGGTATAATATTTCATCAAGGTGTGACACAGCAAACCACAACACATGAGTGAGTGACACAGCACGCCTAGATGAGTCACAAGTGCATGCACTAGCAAAGTGAAGACCTGACACCATATAAGGGGTAGAAAACCCCAAATAAAGGGACAGGGAAAGCCATTCTCTTACCCTATTCCAGCTGGGCTATTTGCCCTTCGTCTATAGGAGGGGGGAGTCCCCTAATAGTCACACACTAAAAACATGGGAGATATTAAGGCAAGAAGTAAGCTCAACAGATCAGGGGGTTGGCTAAGGGGATCAGCGCTTATGGTAGCAACTGGGTAAGATCAGGAAAAGATGCACCTTTGGTGCGTACTGGCGGTAAACTCAGTGCCCAGGATGTAGCATTTTCTTAAAAGAAGCTGATTGTAAAGCCAGGGCCCGAGGGTAATGTATGAGAGATATAAACAAGTCTATGTAGGTACACACACAAGCAAGCAGAGGCTGTAACCAAAGGTCCAGGGATGCACTGGGATCGTATATATTGAGGGTATATCACTGTGAAGGTTACAGTGGAGGCGTAACAAAAATTACAATGGCAGTGCAATATTACACAAAATATATGAGGAAGACTCACACACGCAAAAACACACACACAATGAGGCACGGCTATCATTCATCACCCAAGTAACCACTTAAGTCTTATCTGTGCGGAGGCCGTCTGAGCTGTGGTGCGCGAGGCAGGTTACAGGTGACACTCACTACTCCAAAGGGAGGCGCCCTCCTGAACACCTAATCCATTCCCCTCCCCGACCACTTGTGTGTTAGGGTCAGGGAGAAACGGAAGTTTAAATAGCCAAGAGGCGTGGTAATGGCGCCGGCGATGAGGGTGCGTGGAGCACTGCGCTCCACCGGATTCAATGGCTTGATAGCGTAAAACGCTTCCAGCTCTCATCAGGGAGCATGGAAAGGGTAGTCCCAGAGCTGCCTGGGGAGCGGATGACACAAGGGTTGTGGACTCTGCAGAATAGCAACGTCCTTTCTGGAGTCCTTTATGCATCAGAAGCAATGGCTTCCTTCCATGAGTTTATAGATATTTTCTAGTGCCAGGGTATATGACAGGTTGAGAAGCCCTACAAGATTTTGGGGATTCTGATGGTATAATATTGTGAAGGGCATCATTGGTTGAGGGACTGGAGAGGTTGGTGGATATTGATGGGTGGAGTATGATGGGGGCTGAGTGGGAGGGAACACAATTAAGCTGGGCATTTTGTATGGAGACATTTCTGGGGCAGGAAAGGATGTTTATTTGCCTCCAGGGAGTGACTGAGTCTGAGAGGGCAATGAGAGTGTTGATGGGGGTTCTGAAGACCATAGTTAGGGAGAATAGTCTAAAAAACATTGATAATAGAATAAGCTGGGGACTAGATCTCCTTTCAACAACCCTAAAGCTAGGAGCTGATCTTGCTTAAAATAGGTGCTTTCATTACATCTGAGCTTTTGTCTATGAAGATGTGGTACAATTTAGGTTACCCCTAGTTCTCAGGTGGTGAACCTTCTTCTGTTGCATCTGTTCATCCTCATGATATTACTTGTTGGGATCAGAAATGTAATATTGTTTGGGGAAGGAGCAATTGGAAAGGGGTGACTACATGGGGCAATTACTAGGTCAGATGGTTAACGCATTGGGCCTCTATTTAACCCACCACATCCTCTTAGATATCTTCCTAGTTGTTTTCTTCTCTCACTGAATCTTTTGTCATGGTCAGAATCTGGCAGGTATTGTAGCCCATGCACTCAAGATGTTACAATGTGCAAGAGCTGAGCTGGAAGATAGATTGTTACATTGGCTAACTCCTCTAAGCCACTCTTGACTTTTCCTAAATCTACTTTCCTTCTCTACCTCGAAGGAGTTTTCTTACATACACTCCCCCTCCCAGTCTCTTTGCTCTCCTCAGTCTGTTCTCTCTTTGTCTGACACCCTGCAATAACCCCATTTCACCCTCTATTATAATCTGCTCACTCCACCTCCAAGTGTCTTCACCTTCTCACTCAATCTTCTCTTCTTTCATGGTTGTCTGCTTTCTCTCCTAGTCTGTCTCCTCTCCATCTTGGTTTGTTCGCTGTCACCACCACCCTCTCCATTCCCATCCCAATCTATCTGATCTCACCACCAGACTCTTCATTCTCCAGTTCATATTCTGCACACCTCCTCAAATGTTTCTGTGGTCCCTGAGACTGTCTGCTCTTCCTCCCAGTATCTCCACTCTCCCTACCAGTGTGTCTGCTTTCTCTCCTAGTCTCTCTTCTCTGCTCCAGATTTCCCTATCCTTACTTCACATTGCACACTCTCTCTCTCTTGTCTCTGTGCTCCCTCATCTAATATGACCACTTTCCCCTGTCTCTCCCCTTACCCCAAATCTCTTTCTGCTCCCATAATACTGCTCATTCTTGCACTCTAAAAATGTCCACTTTTCTTCATTCTCTCCATATTCAGCATCCTTACGTTCTCTCTCCCAGCCTGTCCACTCTTCCTCCTAATCTACCTCCAGTGGTTGCCTTTCTCTAGCCCCAAACTGTCTGCTCTCCCTCCCAGTCTCCTCACTCTGACATCTCTGCTGTCCCTCCATATCTATCCAGTGCTCTCCCTACATGTCCACTCTCCCTTCCAATCTGTTCACTCTCACTTTTAGTCTCTTCTCTCCTACAAGTCTCTTCATTCTTCCTATCTCTCCACTGTCATGCCCATTTTGCCTATTTTCACTTTAAAATCTTCCCTCTCCCTCCTAGCTTACTCTCTCTCACCTTAGATTTCCTGGTCTTCCTCCAGTCATTTCACTCTTTCCTTCATTCTTTCTATCTCCCTCTTACTATCCACTTTCTCCCACCAGTCCCTGACCCTTCATTCTCCCTAGTCTGTCCTTTCTCCCTGTGGGTCTGCTCCCTCTCCCTTGGCTTCCCTCTCCCACCTCAGCGTGCAAGCTCTCTCCAGTGTTTCCGCTCTTTCTTCCAGTCTGTTTGTTCTCCCCTAGTATCTTGGATACTGGCAAAGTACCTGCTCCCCCGCCTCTCTGTGCTCCCTGCGCCCTCAGTCCCATTTGGTTCACTGTCCCCATCTGTCAGCTTTCCCACCCAGTCCATCATCTCTTGCTCCCATTCTTCCTGCTTTCAACCATAAACTCTCGTTTCACCATACCCACTCTTCCCTCAGCCTTGTTTCCATTAGCTGTCCATTTCCCCAGTCTATCCTCTCTCATCACCAGTCTCTCTGCCTTTCCTATCTCCATACTTTCACTCACCGTTCCGTCACTCTCCTCAGTTATCCTCTGTCTGACCCAGTCTCTTTCCTACTCTCTAGCCTGCCCTCTTTTACTCAGTTTGCCTACATTGCCAGAGTCTCTCCACTTACTCCTCCAGAGTGTCTCTGCACTGCCTCAGCCTCCCTGCTGTCCTCACCAGTCTCTCGCTCTCCCTAAAGCCTCAGTCTCAGCCAGATTGGCCCCTTGGTCTCTCATTATGTCCACTCTCCTCATCTTTCACCACTCCTCCTCAGTCTGTCTTCTCATCCTCCCAGCCTTTTACCTTTACTTGCCTCTCTCTCTGCTCTCATTAATCCATGCTATTTAAGCAGCCAACTACTAAATAGCAGACATTGTTAACTGTTAGACCAGCCTCCAGTTGACCAGACACTTCCTTTCAGAAGCGGGGGACTTCCAAAACCAATATATTGCCTTTATGATAACTTCTATCTAAAGAGTCTGCTTCAGGCTGATCATCTCCTTCCTTCTAAATAACTCAAAGCAGACATTGCTAACTATTAGACTGGCCGATGGGTCAATAAACACTTATTTGAGAAGTGGGGGACCGCTGAAACCACTAATGCCTTTATGGTAACTCCTATATGAAGAGTCTGCTCCAGCCTGATCATCTCCTTGCTTCCATATCACTCTTAGCAGACATTGTTATTAGACCGTCAGCAGGGCGAATAAACAATTCCTTTGAGAAGTGGGGGACCTCTATCACCTCTACATTTCCTCTATGAGAACTCCTTTGTTGAGTCTGCTCCAGCCTAATCATCACCTTGCTTCTACATAACTTATAATAGACATTGATAACTATTAGACTGGCCACTGGGTCAGTATATACTTCCCTAGATAAGTAAGGGGCCTCTATCACCTCTACATAGCCTCTATAACAACTCATATGTTGAGTCTGCTCCACCCTAATCATTACCTTGCTTCTACATAAGCTATAGCAAACAATAACAATTAGACCGGCCACTTGTTGAATATACGATTTGTTTGAGAAGTGGGTTGCTGCTATCACCCCTGTTATTGCCTGTATGATAACTCCTATGTGAAGAGTCTACTTCGGGCTGGTCATCTCCTTGTTTCTAAATACGTTTTGACTGCAGTGTTAAACACTACTTTTCTAAAATAAGTAATCGCCATTTAACTTTGGTTCAACATCATAAGGATAATTGTTACTTTGAATCTCACGTTTTTATCTTCATTCTTTAGACAGCCCTCTCATCATTAATTTAAGTTATCTCATTATCGCTTGGATAGACATAACACGCATGCCCCTTCTGTGGACTTTTTTTTTAAATCTTCTAACATGCTCTTGACACAGCTCATGCATCTTCCTGGACAACATCCTATCACTAACTGATTAGATATCTTCCACAAAATGAGGAGTACTTCTGCATGAAAAGTGTATCCTTTGGAAGCATTGCTCATGTGTGTGTTATCTGTGCACGAGATGACGCTGAACAAGAAATGCTACTGCAAGTACCTCGCAAGGTACCAATGTGACACAGTTTCATAGAACTAAAATGCTGCTTGGTCTTGGCTCAGCATTTTCTTCAGAGTGCCACAAAGGGAATTGCATCAAAACATGAACTCACATAACTAATGCGCATGAGTGACCAGTACCAAGTAACACAGAAGTTGGAAGCTGATGCTGATGCCCAGGCTTAGGAAAATCGGAAAATTTGGTCAGATAGAGGTTGGACAATAATTACTCCACAACGTGTCATTTGTGTAAAAAAACATACTTTGCACTGCCATACAGCAGTATGCATGAGCAGCACTAGCAGGCATTTCACACAGGTTCAAATCAACAGGGAACATTCTTGAATGTGGAAGTCCATTCGAGTTTGCACTTTTTTCCCTGAGGTCCAGGCCCCCGTACTGTGCTCACATTGGTATTTACATTTGAAGCCACGCATGCAGATTTATGCAGGGACAGCAGCATAGGAGGCAGCAGGTATATGTAAATGCTTTTGTGGGATTCGCTATCCCCCATGATGTGACCTAGCCTTTTGCCAGCCGGGGTCCATCTAGGGGCACTAACATGTTGTGTAGAGACGTGCAAACCAGGGGCGGAGGGCAGCACAGGACAAAAATTTGATTCTTTCAGGATGCAGCAATGCCACTCACCGTCTAGAGGGCAACCCAGGGCAGTTGATGTGTGGGGGGAAGTTCAAAGCAAGTGTATCTGCAGCTGCCGTCAGCCCTGAATATTCAGGATTAAGGAACAACGGTGCATGAAATCTCCTCTCCACACTGCCTCTCGTGAGAAATTCAACAACCACATTTGAAGCATCATGGATGTCCCCATCTGTCTAGAAAGCTAACCATCCTAATTGTCATGGTTGCAACTTTTTCACTCAGCAGTGACGCAATCAATCAGTTACCCTTTGCTTGTGGCTGTTCTATAACTCCTTTGTCCCCCATCCTATTACCTCGAGAGGACTTTGGCCCTCATTCTGACCTTGGCGGGCGGCGGAGGCCGCCCGCCAAAGTCCCGCCGTCAGATTACCGTTCCGCGGTCGAAAGACCGCGGCGGTAATTCTGACTTTCCCGCTGGGCTGGCGGGCGGTCGCCTTCAGACCGCCCGCCAGCCCAGCGGGAAAGAGGCTTCCACGATGAAGCCGGCTCGGAATCGAGCCGGCGGAGTGGAAGCTGTGCGACGGGTGCAGTTGCACCCGTCGCGTATTTCACTGTCTGCGCAGCAGACAGTGAAATACATGTAGGGGCCCTCTTACGGGGGCCCCTGCAATGCCCATGCCAGTGGCATGGGCACTGCAGGGGCCCCCAGGGGCCCCGCGACCCCCCCTACCGCCATCCGGATCCCGGCGGTCCGACCGCCGGGATCTGGATGGCGGTAGGGGGGGTCGGAATCCCCGCGGCGGTGCAGCAAGCTGCGCCGCCGTGGAGGATTCAATGGGGCGGCGGTACACTGGCGGGAGCCCGCCAGTGGTGCCGGTCCGACCGCGGCTTTACCGCCGCGGTCGGAATCCCCATTGGAGCACCGCCGGCCTGTCGGCGGTGCTCCCGCGGTCCTCCGCCCTGGCGGTCAAAGACCGCCAGGGTCAGAATGATCACCTTTGTGTTGTTACTTATGTCTCTAATGTCTTCTTTGTAGGCAGTTTGCCGTTGCGTCCTCAGACTGTACTCCACGTGCATATTGTGTGTCATAATTGTTGTGCAACAATTTGAAGAAATAGTGTCAAGAGAATAAACGAAGGAAAATGTGATTATAATTTCAGATGGACATATTAGTCCTTGTAATCACTGAGTAACGAAATAGTTTTTTTTTCCATCAGGCAAACTCCTACACGTATCTAGCTTCCAACTTCTCTTCTTTGCCCTTTTGTACAGCACGTTTAGGAACTGAAAGAATCACCTCCATAAGCGTTCTCCATCTGCACGTTCTATTATTAAGTTCAAACCATAGTTCATATTGAACTAACGTAAAACAGACAAATAATTAGCATGACATTTAACAAATGGTAAACTGGATTTAAAATGTATATGAATCTAATAGAAATCCTACAAATTGGCTTCTAAAAGCATGGCTCGCAGAGAGTTCCTCAGTGGCCTGCCATGTCTTGCGAACACTAGCATTAAATGCTTACCAAGAGCTACAAAGTACGTCCTTTCAAAAGGTCAATGTCTGTCAGGTGAAAACGATCCTAGTGACAAGGTGCTATATTTCTTTCATTCATTAAAAGCTGTAGGTTCACAAACGTTCACCACTTGCTTTTTCTACGCAGGTCTCCACTTTCAACAATTGTACTAATGTCTCATTATTATAATCAAGTCCCCTACGACCTAGGAGGAGGACTAAATACGGTTGACCTTTTACAATTTGAGATTATAATGTAAAATCCTACATGTTTTTAACTTTTTGCAATTGTCAATAGGTTTCAATCTCCTTATACAACTTCTGCTCAACCGCTGTTTACCAGTCAGTCAGCAGTTTGAGAGAATTGTGGTCAAGCCTTTGTGGAATCCTTACAAAACTCTCAACAATTGAGCCTTCCTAGTGGGTATATTCCATTCCACCATTTTTTGCCCACTTACCACGCCAGATGAAAAGTAGCCACAGGCAAAAACATCTTTGTCCTTCTCCAGTAAGGACAGTCACCTCAAAAAACTGCCTACTCCCTATGAAAGAAAACAAAAGCAATCCTAGACATGTTACAATCTTGTTGAGCCTGTAAGGTGCAGTTTGAATTTTGAGGCACAGCAAACATTGGGCTCATTTCTGGAATGACAGCTGAAGTTTTCCTATTGGAGGAGGACCAAAGCTGATTTGCATAACATTGGTCACTGTCTGAACTTGTATCAAAAAGAAGTAGTCTTGAATGCTTTCTGAGTGATTGTCAGTGGTGAGACCTTTGCATGTACTGCACCGAACAGCATTGTGTTTGCTTCAGCTTTACATCCTGGTGCAAATTATATGCCCTGACATGAGTCCTGTGCTCATGGTGCCATAATTCTTAATGTGCTGGTGAAGTTCAACAAAGCTGATACTGAATCTAGTACTCCTTCTGTTCCTGTATATAGAGGACCTGGTCTGAATTTCAGATTGAACTGCTCCTGTTGAAGTGGGACCAAGGGCCCGATCACTAGGTTGGCGGTGCGCGGACTGCCAAACTTGAGGTAGCAGTCAGACTGCTGCAGTCCTGGCGGGCCGACCGCCAGCCTTTTCATGGCCGTTGCGCTGCCACTGCAAGGCTGTCAGAAAGGCAGTGCTGGGGCCACAGGGGTGCCCTGCACTGCCCACTGGCTTTTGGACAATATTTTCCCAATTTTTGATGGATTATTATTTTTGACTATGTGGATACAGTGGAAAATCTGCAACTACGGAACAATAATGGCCTCATTACGAGTTTGGCAGCCAGGCCCCCACACCGCCATGTTGGCAGTCCTGAAAAGACCACCATGTTGGTGGACTTTCAGACCTCCCTATTATGAGTGAAAGAGGCAGAACGGCAGACTGGTAGCGGCGCAGAGGCCCGTAAATAGGCAGTGCCACCTCCAGCGCCGACAGCTCCACGACCAACCACTGACTGTATTACAAGCACACAGTCGCCATGGCAGATCCCAAAGGTGATCAGCCAATGGCGGTCTGAACCATTGTTGTCCACAGTCACCAAAGTAATACACAACAGCACATTGGATGGATTTGAAAAAAACACAGCTGACACATATTGGCGTACACCTCCAAAGGACACTACAAAACACATCCCTTCACATACCACAATCCTTTGTATATACACTGTAACAGCCACATAAGCCAGAGTACATTATTTACCACAGAGTGCAGATACTAGGCCAAGGAATGTTTGGATATTCAGAATCTCCTGTTGAGGAATGGGACATATGTGCATCAATGAGTCACTCACTTCATGATTGTAGCACCAGATATTGCACACACACAAACAGGACAGATGTGACCTACCAACCAGCCAGGCCTTCTCTGGCTACAGTTGTGACATCAGCTGGGGTATGGTGCTGTTCTGCATTATGAAGCAATTATGGGCTGAGCCCGAATAATGGGAAAACATATGTGAAATTTACAGATCCATTAAACAGAAAACTTGCACGTTGATGGAATGGATGTTCTTTCTGTTGCAGTATACTTTTTCATTGGCCTGCGGTGGCACCAATCCAACATGTGTACCATCAGTGACTCCCACCACATGTGGGATGCGTGCAAAACCATAAAAGTCAGCCTTCACATGGGCTAAATCCTTACATAGGGGAAACAGTATATAACTGTCCAGGTGTTTTAACATTGCTGAGAGGACATCCTTCAACACCAGACTGAACATAGTTTGGGACACCCCAGCAGAGCAGATAGGGCCACTGTATGTTGGAAGGATCCTGTGGCTAGGAAAAGAAATACTGACATGACTTGTACAATGGGTGGTATGCTGGTTGGAGCACTACTAGTTGGCATCAGATCTGGCTCCAACTGATGACACAAGTCCACTTTCTTTCCCTATTCAGATGGTAGAGCATTATGATGTGCTGCTCTTCCATGGTCTGAAGGTCTAGCAGTGGACAGTAGATAGGAAGATGTTGCACCCTCTTTGTCCCTGGGTACCTATGTATGACAAGACATGATTTTTAAAATTAGTCACTTTGTCCAGAACAATATATATTATGCATGTCAATTATATCATGTGACAAGGCATTTCTGAATGGATAGACATGACAATCAGTACACATCACATCTGCAAATAACAAAAGTGACACATGTGCCCTCCATGATGTTCCACACATGTGGTAACAACATCTATATACATCTATATGGACCAAACTCAAGGATATGCAACACAATTGCCCTTCGAAATGTGACTGGATATCCCTATTGCCAAAATGACAACATACTACAATGGTGTTTGAGTAGTAGGACCTACATGACAACATAGGATAAGTATATTTGTGAGCTCAAAAATCAATTTTCATAGATGTGATGCAGTTTATATAGCCCAATACAGCCTTTCAGGCCCCCAAAATGGTGGCTGTCTGACTTACTGCATTAAACATTAGGAACCGCCCGCGACCGCCAGCGGAAGTCGTCATGGCAATAGGTGGTTGTAACTGCAGCGGACACAGTCATACGCTAACATTGTTGCCAGTGGCAGTCGCGGGCCAATGGCTGTGTCTGCCCTCCCTTCCAACTTCCTTGTGGCGTCCCGCAGGGATCCTCTCTTAGTCCGACACTTTTTAATCTTTATATGTCACCATTGGCCAACTTGGTGTGCTTATTTGGGGCTCAGATCGTCTCCTATGCAGATGATACTCAGCTGATTGTGCCCATTTCACATAATGTGAAGGACACAAAGGAACATTTTCAATGCTGTATGTTAGCAATTAATAAGTGGATGACCTGTAACTGGCTGAAACTCAATGGGGATAAAACAGTGATCATGTGTTTTGGGTGTAAAGATTCCGCTTGGGATAATAACTGGTGGCCGTCCGTGTGTGGGGGCTGCCCATCGCCGGTACCGGCTGCCAAAAATTTGGGCATTATGTTTGATGACTTATTGTCTTTTAAATTACAGATTAATCATCTGGTCAAGGTCTGCTTTTGGACACTAAAAATCCTCAAGAAAATTCTTCACCTTTTGGAGGACGACCTTAGACGTCCGGTCGTACTGACGTTGGTCACTTCTGGACTGGACTACTGTAACTCTTTGCTGCTTAATGCTAATAAATCCTCTCTGGATAAATTGCAGTCTATTCAGAATGCGGCGGCCCGCCTAACTTTAAATATGCCCCACTTTACTTCTGCTACTAGGTGTGTGACATCTCTTCATTGGCTTCCAATTAGGAAGAGAATCATGGCTAAAACACTCTGCCTCACGCATAAAGCTCTTCAGTCATTGGGATGTGATTATCTAAAATCCACTTTTTCGTTTCACCAACCCCCGAGACATCTGAGATCTGCTTCTAGATTTACGATCAAGGTCCCACGCTGTAAAAAAGCGAGATGGGGAGATCGTGCTTTTTCGGTGCAAGCATCCAGACTATGGAATGGTTTGCCTCTCTCGATGCGACAAATACGGAACCATCTGCTCTTTAGGAAGTGCCTTAAAACCTGGCTTTTTGCAAACTAATTAGTAGTGACAATCTGGATTCGTTTTTCTGCATTTATGGTCTGCATAGCGCTTCGATGCTTCCGCCGGAATGCGCTCTATAAATAATCCCAATAGTATACAATACAATACAATATGTGGAGGACGTGACCGCAATGTTCTGCAGATTCACTCACTTGACTCCTGACACTGCTGCCAGCAACACCTCCATGACCTGAGCTGTTGTGTGCAGCCTCTGGGAGCAATTATGCCACATCCTGCAGGTGATAGGGCCCGCCCTCTCTCCAGAAGAGCAGGAGAGGCTAGTTAATGAGGTCCTACCCCTGCAAGACCAACTCTATGGCTCAACAGAGGCGCAGGAAAGTACCTCATATGCACATATTCATATGTACTTCACCATCTTTTCCCTCCTCACAGGCTACCATGTGCCTATATGGGCCAGTTAGACTACTTGTATGCCTGTTGCAGTCTGTGTGGCATCAATGGGATCGACAATGTGCAGGTATTGGTGGCCAGTGTCATATGTTAAGTTTAGTCACATTGTGTTGTGTGAGGTTTTTGGTGTCCTGGATCCTCCTTGTGTTGGATGCACATAACTAGGTAAGGAGACATTACTGCCATCCACTGACATCTCTTTCATCATGATTGTTGTAAATGTCAGGCAACATGTATGTGCATGACAGCATGAGCTGTGTGTATGCATGTTGAATGAGCCAGTTGAGAGTCATGAGAGCAATATGTATAGTGCCACAGATCTTTCAACCCACATCTGCATGTGCTAAACTGCTGTGTGGAAGTCATACCATGAGTCACCCTGTCCTTCAGGTTGCCACACACCACACGCCATGTTGATGTTGGCTACATTGTGTACTGTCATGCATGGAAGTGATGGAAATGGACTCCATGGTTCTGTCTGCTCAGCCTGCAGAGACCAAGCCCTGTCAAATGTATCTCCCAGTATAGGACCTAGTCCAGGCTATGGAAGATTCAATACGGCTATGCAACTGTGGCACTATGCCCACTCCCTGTACACCAGCAGATTCTGACATGTTGACAATATGATGCTCTAGTGGCAAAACTTGCCCTGAATGCTCATTCCTTTGACGTGATTAGGAATGGGTACAGAGGTAAATCATTAATTTAGTCCACATGTGCATTTAACATCACTGTCAATGTGTGTCTTAGACCAATGACACACACCTTACTCCCACAGCTCTGTTGTCACCTTCACACAGGTCATATTTGTCCTGTACAGGTGTATTGCATAACTGACAGTCCCCCAGTGCATGCAGGGTGTTGATTCCTGGGAGTCCACATCTGACTCAGTCGCAGGGTCACATAGCACAAACTGTACAATGCATGCCTTTCTTTGTTGGATGCCATCTCTGTAGGATGGACACATATGTCCAAAGGAGTGTTGTGGTACAGGTACATAGCACAGAACCTACCCCCTGAAGTGGCATGATTCTGCATTTGGTCAGCCACACGTCCACTAATGGACAAGGAAGACATTTTCTGTACCCACCATGCCAGCCATTTCATTGTTACTCGTTTGTAATAATGGAGTTTTTACTCTGGCAGTTGCCTGTAGTGACTGCATTGAGTTGTTCTCAAAGAGTATGAATGTGTTGGTCCATTCATGCCTATGGAGTTTACCCTTCAGAAGTCACATAGCAGGGTAGTGTTTCATATTTTCTCACATCACAGTACAGGTTGCTAGAGCATGGGCTGTCTGATGTCAGTAAGCTTGCTTAGTCATGGTAGGCCATGAGCGTAGTAGTGGGTTAGTCTGCAGATGGGAATATATAGGTCTGCACTCATGTTCCTGTACTGTGCCATCCTTCCATTGCATTGTTTGTTTTGACTTCCTATGCCAAAGTGCTGTCATAGACATTCCACCATAGCAGTTGTAATTTGGGTTGGAGCAATGCAGTCTGCCAACTCAAGTGTCTATGAAATAATCCATTAGGGGGCTTAGCTTGTCTTTATTTTGTTTGTAGAAAGGGCTTTCTATTGGTAGATTGTAGTGGTTAGCTACTTCTGTGACAGGGACATTGGCTAGTGCTATCACTGTTCTTATTTCAAATGAGTTGGATGTTTGTAGCATATTCTACACAGTGCAGATTGCTGGAGGTGTTTCTGTATGCTCTGATTGGAATGACAGCAAGAGCCTTCTATGGCTGTGTGGAGGAACATTTTTAAAATGTTTTGAATCACAACTTGCTCAAAGTCTATGATTATTTTTTTTGTGGGTAGTGGTTACTGATTTTATGTTTAATGTGGTTTAAAAGTTTGTAGTAAGTGCTACTTTGTTTATTTGGTTGTAGGGCACATATGAAAATGGGCTATTTGCATTTTAAATTTACCTAGTATGGTGTATATCTGAGAGAATGGTTTGGGACACATTTTGAAGGTCCTATCAATCAATCAATCAAAAGTTAAGCACATCCATCCTTGAAATAATTCCCCTGGTAATCTTTAGATAATAAATAAGTTAAAACATTATACAAAATGTGGGGGACAACGACAAACAGATACAATTCATACTGCACACTAGTTGAAGGTATTAGATTAATAAGAATATATTGCACATCAGAATATACACACCACAGCCAGGATTATCATGGTTGGGACACATTGCTTACCTGATTCGCCATGACCTTTCAGGGAGTGATTCCCCTATTACTATGAGCAATACAACTGCTGAAAAAGCATAGTATTATACAGTGACCGACAGCAACCAGATAATTTCAGATGGGACTCTGATTGAGAGTGATGTTTGAGTAATAATGACATTACTTATTACATGATTCACCACTGTCTGGATTTGCAGTGGTGACACATTTTTTTGCTTACTCTCCACACCCCCTCAGGTAATGAGTGAGTGCAAAAACCAACATTTTATCTTATCTCAATATCCTAAGCGCCTCTTTGAGCTCGCTGAAACCACAATCCTGACACCGGAACTATCCAACACCTCCTGCTGCTCAAGTAGGCCGGGCAGAAGAACAAGACGTGTTCAACGGTTTCAATGGTGTTACCACAAGCCGGGCACTGCCAGTCAACAGCCCTCGGCACTTGTACCCACTAGGCAGCAAAGGAATGGAGGGGCAAGGTCCTGTACCAAAATTGCAAATACAAACACCTAACCATAGTTGGCTCTATCTCATTCTGAAAGTGCTCCTTTATATAGGAAACCATAACTGAAAGGAAAGCATCTGTTAGAGAGCCTTTACTCATCCAAGAATATAAATGTAAGTCTCTGTGTTGCCAGTAAGCTGTTTAATTTGGGACTTGGCAATAGCCTCAGCCTCACAGGACTGCTCAATAAACTTGCTATCCCACTCTCCAACAGAGTGGCTTTCACATACTTTATCCAGGGTATATTATTATAAACAGCCTGGGAAAGAATTTCCTCTAGCCTTTGCTGATGAGAGGGGAGCTCAAGGGTGGCCCAGATACTCCTCCTGTAAAGTAGGGGGCACACACTTATGCGGTCAGATAAAGCTCTTAACCCAAAGTTCAGCCAGAGTGGGAGCAAAGGAGTGCTTATAGGCACACCTACCAACTGGTGAATCAATCGGTTTTCCACCAAGGCTAATGTAGTCACAAGCGGATCTCACCACACCTCTGCACCATAGGAGGCTGTACCAAGAGCCTGTCCATCAGATTTGTGGAAGGAGACGCGGTGGTTCAGGTAGGCTGGTCCTGCATTGTGTATGGCCTTGTATGTGTGGGTGAGAAGCTTGAAGGTGATTCAGTTCTTGACCAGAAGCCAGTGGAGGGTCCTCAGGTTTTGGGAGATGTGTTATCGGTGAGGGAGGTCCAGAATGTGTCTGGCAGCAGCATTCTGGATGAGTTGAAGTTTTTTGATGTTCCTAGTTGCTGGCATAGAGGTTGTTGCCGTAGTTAAGCTTGCTAGTGACTAAGGCGTGGGAGACTGTCCTGTGACAGTCTGCTGGGATCCATCTGAAGATCTTCTGAAGTTTGTGGAGTGTGTGCCAGCAGGAGGAAGCAACAGAGTTTATCTGGCGGGTCGTGGATTTGGAGGAGTCGAGGAGGATTCCTAAGCTGCGGGCGTGCTCGATCAGTGCAGCAGGGCGCTGAGGGATGTGGGCCACCAGGAGTCGTCCAAAGCTGAGGTGGTATTTCCGAAGATGATGAGCTCCATCTTGTTGGATCTAAGCTTGAGGCAGCTTTCTCTCATCCAGGTGGCAACAGCTTCCATTCCTGAGTGAAAGTTCCTTTAGGCCGTCTCCGGGTCTTCGGTGAGGGAAATGAAGAGTTGTGTGTCATCAGCATATGACACAATGGTCATTCCGTGGCTTCTGATGATGGCAGCAAGAGGGGCCATGTAAACATTGAACTCCTCAATTGATTCCTGTGGGTCTGGAAGTATAGGACGGGAGTCTGACCCTCTGTGTCTTCCTGGGGGGTCAAGGAGTATGAGTGCTGCGGCGTGGCTGCAGTCTAGGAGTAATCGGATGTCATCGGTGGCTGCCAGGAGGGCTGTCTCTGTGTTGTGATTGCTGCAGAAGCCGGATTAGGAGCTGTCCAGGGAGTTGTTGGCCTTGATGAAATTCCGTAGTTGTGCATTGATGGCTTTCATGGGGTAGAATAGCAGCGAGATGGGCCAGAAAATATTTAGTTCTGATGGGTTGGCCGAAGGTTTCTTCAGGCAAAGGCGTATTTCTGTGTGTTTCCAGTCCTCGGGGTAGGTGCCCATACTGATGGAGCAGTTGATTGTGTTACGAAGCTCGGGTCGATGGATGCACTGGCTCTGATGTATATGTGGTGGTGGCAGAGGTCCGAGGGGGCTCCAGAGTGGGTGTTGTTCATGATGTTGACTGTTTCCTCTGTGGTGAGCGTGGACCAGCTGTGGATGGTCTGGGTGGGTTCTGGGGGGGTGGGTCGGTCACAGGTTGCGGTGCCAGGATTTTCCGAGAGGAAGCTGTCATAGATGTCCTGGATCTTCTGGTGGAAAAAGGAGGCAAGTTTGTCACAGAGGTCCTGTGACAGCGGGATGCTGGTGGTTTCGGAGGGGGGATCTGTGAACTCGTTAATGACTGACAAGAGTTCCTTCGAGTTGTGTGCAGAGGAGTTGATGTGCTCCTGGAGTATATCCTACCTTGTGTTCTTGATTTTTTGTCGGTGGGCGGCGGATGCTGGATTGGCTGTTCCTCCATTTTTTCCTCCATTTTTTCTGTAAACATCCACGGGTATGCTTTGATTCTTGGAGTTTGGTGGTGAACCAGCTGGCTTTCTTAGGTATGCGTTTGGCGATGTAAGCCGGAGAGAGCCTAGAAAGTTGGCACAATAGATGATCCATGGGTTGAGATTGCGCGCCGCTATGTTGGCATCACCAGAGGGGGAAGGGAGGGATTTGGCAAGTGATGAGATGAGTTGTTTGTTGATGATTTGGTTCCATTTCATGTGGGGGGTCCTGGAGGTGCGGGTGAGGCTGCTGGGTGTGGTAATTGTGAAGTGTATGCAGTGGTGGTCGGTCCAGTCTGGGGTGGAGATGGTCTCAATGGTGATCCAGTTGCTTGAGATAAAGATGGGGTCCAGTGTGTTTCCTGCGATGTGTGTGGGTCTGGAGACCAGCTGTCTGAATCTGAGGGTTGCAAGGTTGTCAAGTAGAGCTGTGGTGTTTGGGTCAGTGCAGTCCTTGAGGTGGAAGTTCAGGTGGCCGAGGAGGAGTTAGTTGACTGACGACAGGGCCTGTGGGGTAGCAATGTCTATGATCTCGTCTATAAAAGCTGGGTGGGGCGGCGTGGCCTGTACACCAGGGTGCCACGAATGGAGGAGTTGTAGTTGGAGTGGACCAGGAAGTGAAGGTGTTCCATGGTGGTGCAGTGTTCTTCTTGGACAACCTTGACACATAGTGAGGAATTGTGTATGATGGCGAGTCCTCCACCCGGATGGGAGGGCCGGTCCCTCCTTAGGATGCTGTAACCATCGGGAATGGCAATGGCGATGTATGGACCCGAGTTGGGGTTGGTCCAAGTCTCGGTGAGGCAGGCGATGTCCGATCGGGTGGTGTCGATCAGGTCCCAGAGTTTGGTGGCGTGTTTGTGGAGGGAGCGGATGTTCAGGAGCAGGCAGTTGATGGGGTTGTGGAGGTTGCTGGTATCTTTGTGTACGGAGAGTACCTTCGGTTTGTTGAGGCTGGTGCTGAAGTTGAAGTTCCTGTAGGTGAAAGATCCGTTGGTGTCCTTGGAGGAGATGCTGCAGCAGTTGTTGAGATGTATGCTGTTGAGGCGGAGGAGGGTCTCAAAGTCATACCAGAGGCAGTCCAGGTGTTGGTTTAACAGAGATCCAGGGCTCCTTGTGCTGGACACAGTCCAGGCGCGGATGGGCGCAGACGGGCTTGGCTTTGTCCAGGCGTGGCCGCCATTAAGAGGGGGAGGGGGGCATTCAGCTAGGAGGCGGGAAGGGGGAAGGTGCTTGGCAGAGGCGGAGGGGGCAGAGGAAAGAGGGGAGAAAGGAAAAAGAAATAGAGAAAAGCAAGTGATGATAGAAGAAAAATGCAGAAAAAGCAAGAGTGAAAGAGCGACAGAGAGAAAGAAAACAAAAGGAAATACTTACTTGTGATGGCGACTAGCCCACCAGGGATGAGGCTCAGGGACGAGCCTGCGGGTAGAGGAGGGCTTCGAACTGAGAGTCAGGATACTTTCCTCCTATAAAACAGGACTGTGGGTCTCATTAGAAGTTTGGCTGTTGGATTACTAGACCGCCTATTGCAAGTTATATAGGCAGGACTGCTGACAGCCAAGCAAAAAAGGCACACAGCCAGCGGCACAGCAGCCTGTGAATAGGCAGTCCGACCTCGAGTGCCATCCGCAATGCGACCAAACAGGGATCTTTTACTAGCACACAGTCACTGTGGCGGTCCCCCATGGTGGTCAGCCAAAAGCGGCCGAACCACAGTGGTTCACGGTCAGCAAAGTAATGCACAACTGCACATTGGTGGAATTTGAAAACAACACATCTGACACACATTGGCACACTGGACATACCTGCAAAAGACACTTTAAAAAAACAACCCTTCACAGACCACAATTCTTTGCATTTACACAGCAAGACACAGAAGCCAGAATGGTTCACCATGTCAAGTTCTAAAAATTCCAGCTTTTCAGAAGATGAGTCATGGGGATGAAATCATAAGAAAAAGCCACAAAAGTCCAGCATATTCCTCTCGGTAGGAAAATGGAAGTGTGGAACAAGATTGTTGACGGTGTGAATGCTGTAGGGACCACCCTGCGCACAAAGGAGGACATCAGGAAAAGATGGAACAATCTCAGGGGCAAGGTCTGTTCCATGGGCTCCAGGCATCAGCTGCGGGCCAAGAAGATGGTGGTGACCCTCCCAGTGCCCCATCACATCTCTTTCCCAGGGAGGAGAAGGTCTTGGCCATCCTGCATCCTGAGGGCCTAACAACAATACATGAGGGAGTGGAGTCTGGTAGGTCACACTACAAAAAATGTCACCAAAAATGTATGTCATACATGCTCATAGCTCACCTTTTGCATCATTTACTGTTTCTCCACTCACCAGTCCAGTGTTCACCTGTCAAAAGACCTCTATTTGGCACCTCCCAATTGAAGTGTTCTCACCTGGGCTGATGACATTTGTATATTGTGTGTAATACAGGGACTGACATGACTGAAACTTTCAGCAGGCACAGCTTCCATAACACCAGACCAGTGGTCACTTGTCCAAATACCCCTGTTTGTTATCTATCTATCTATCAATTTATGGTCCTCATTATAACATTGGCGGTAAATTCCACTTACCGCCATGCCGACTGCCACCGCAGCGGATATCTGCCAACCATATTATGATACACACATACCAATCCATCACTATACAGCCACACACTCAAGTCCGCCAGCCCAAAGGTCAGTGATAAACTGGTGGGATCCAAACCCACACCGTTACGCCAACATAACAAAGCCCACAACATTATGACCCACGAATCACCGTGGTGGACATTCAATGGTGGTAAACCATTGGTGGTAAATACCACTGCGCTCAAAATACAAACACACATACAAAACACCACCACATTGGTTAATTTAAATAACACTCACCTGACACCTATACACACACCACGCACCCACACCACTATAAAACACACACCCTCATTAACCACAACCCTTTAAGACTACTAACCATTGCCAACAAAGAGAGAGACAGCAGGAGCACTCACACAACCAGACCCACATACCACCATCACCTATACACCACCCACGCATCTCACAACACTCACCCCAACACATCACCCTACACACCCTCACCCACACCACTCACACCACACTCGTGGCACCACAACAACACCCCAGATTCTCTGAGGAGGAGCTAAGGGTCATGGTGGAGGAAATCATCCGTGTAGAGCCACAGCTATTTGGATCACAGGTGCAGCAGATATCCATTGCTAGGAAGATGGAGCTATGGCAGAGGATCATGGACAGGGTCAACACAGTGGGACAACACCCCAGGACAAGGGACGACATCAGGAAAAGATGGAATGACCCACAGGGGAAGGTAGATTCCATAGCAGCAAGACATCATCTAGCTGTACAGAGGACTGGCGGTACACCCCCACCTCCTCCCCCACACCTAACAACATGGGAGGAGCGAGTCTTGACAACCATGCATCCTCAGAGCCTGGCAGGAGTAGCAGAAGGACTGAACTCTGGTAAGTCAACTCTCTATTACTATCACCCCCCTACCTGCATGCCATAACATACACCACCCTCACTCTCACCCTCACTCCCATCACTCCACCACCTTCCACACACCCCAACATCACAACCCACTCATCCCAATGCCAAGCCCTGCATGCAACACCAATGCATGGACACCCTTCACAGACCTGCATGGGCACCTATCATCATAGCATGCACACTAGAGAGAATCACCTAGCCCACCAAATAACAACTCACACAAGGAAAAGCTGCCAGGGCAAATCCAACGAAAGAGGGCAACACACCCATGCACAATATGTCACACAAAGAAACAAATAATGCATTTACATTCCCACAGGGAACCCAGCCAATGTCACCGGCGAAGAGGTTCCAGCACCATCCAGTCCCTCCACAGAAGAGGCCCACAGTGATGACAGCAGCTCTGGTCTCCTGGATCTGGATGAACAACCTGGCCCATCTGGGACCTCCAGTCAGTCGGTTACCCAGGCACACTCTCACACCACCACAGAGCCTCCCCCTCAGGGAACACCACCACAGCACCCACCCAGCGGGCCCATACCTCTGTCCCCAGGACACATCAGTCAGCAATGTGTCCACCACTACAGGGACCCCAGGCCACCCCCACTAACACAGGACAATCAGGGACCTGGGGTCAATGGCAGTGGGCACATGGTTCAGGGGACAGAGGCACAGGACAACAGGGAAGCTGGGAGGACTGCTGTCCGCCAGGGTGAGGACAGGCCGAGGGAACCGACCCTCCAAGAGGCACTCACCACAATCCTCGGAGCATACCAACATTCCAAGGATACGCTGGGCCAGATACTGGAAAAGTTGCAGGAAAACATGCGGCTGCAGGAGGGACAGTACCTGGGGATCAGGGAGGACTTGAAGGACATCAACACCACTCTGGTCTCCATTGCAGGGGTGCTGGCAGACATGGCCAACAGTATGAGGGAGGCAGTGGCACACCACCAGGCCCCTGAAACTAGCCAAACCACTGAACAGCCTTCCACCTCTGCTGCCGCTAGTGGACAAGAGGCCCCACCACAGGACAAACAGGCTACCAGCACCCCTCCCCCTGCAGAAGGAGAACCACACCGCAAACGTTCCCGCGATCCAGGCAGAAGCCAGAGACTATTGAAAAGACCCCTGCCTGAAAATAAGATTCTCCTGATTGTCACCCTTGTGTCCCACTCTGTCACCCTGTCCACCTTGAACTACCATTGCTCCCCTTCCTATGCCCCCTTGGACAATGCACCTGTGCTACAAATAGACTGGACTCTACCCTGGACTTTCCTCAATCATCAAACCAGCCCATTGCACTACCCCTCTTCTTCAGAGCACTGCAATAAACACACTTTGATCAAATACAATTATGGTGTATGTCAAATGTTTTCAAAATGTATTTGTTAAACCAGTTTCAAACATTGCAATTCAACTGTACAGTAATGTTTACATTGGAAAGACCTGTAGTTGGCTGCACTGGCCACACCAGGAGCAATAGTGGGGCACCAATATCACCAAAAAGAGATGCCAAATGGTGCAGTGAGTGGGCATAGAAGTAGGAATACACAGCCTGCCAGTGACAATGTCACACATCAAACTGTAAATTATATGTGTATTAACACTGTCTTACCCGTGTCTCATTGGAAGTGTTGATGAATAATTGCACTTCTGTTGTGCTCATCCTCATCCTCACGGTCCACAGGATCCACTGCTGCCAGACGGCCATCTCCAGCCTCCTCCTCCTGCAGAAGAGACACCTGGAGATGCAAGGCAAGGTTGTGCAAAATAGAGCATGCCACAATGATCTGGCAGACCTTCTTGGGTGAGTAGCACAGGGATCCACCTCTTAGATGGAGGCAACGAAACCTGGCCATCAGGAGGCCGAAGGTCCTCTCTATAATCCTTCTTGTTCGCCCATGTGCCTCATTGTAACGTTCCTCTACCCTTGTCCTGGCATTCCTCACAGGGGTCAGTAGCCATGTGAGGTTGGAGTAATCAGAGTCACCTGCAAATATCGAGGAATAACTGTTAGCCACACACTCACCCTTAGGTCCCACACCATACCTATACACCAACATCCACTGGGTGGGAACCAGGGCTCACCTATTAGCCACGCCCTGTGCCTCTGGAGTTGGGCCATCACATTTGGGATGCTGCTATCCCTCAGGATAAAGGCATTATGCACAGACCCAGGATACTTTGCATTGATGTGGGAGATGCACTGGTCCACCAGACACACCATCTGGACATTCATGGAGTGAAAACTCTTTCGATTTCTGAACACCTGTTCCTTTCACCGGGGGGGACAACAAATGCAATATGTGATCCATTGATTGCCCCAATGATGTTGGGGATATGTACCATTGCACAGAATCAGCTTTCACTGTGGCCAAATCCTCCACCTGGGGAAAATGATGTAGGTGCACATGTGTTTAATCAGGGCAGACAAAACTCTGGTCAGCACTACTGATAACATTGGCTGTGACATTCCTGCTGCCAAGCCCACTGTCACTTGGAAAGAGACACTTGCCAGGAAATGGAGAACTGATAGGACTTGCACAAGATGGGGGATCCCGGTGGGGTGATAGATTACAGATATTTGGTAAGGCTCCAAATGGGCACACAGCTCTGTGATTGTGGCCCTGTCAAGTCTATAGGTGAGGATAATGTGCCTGTCCTCCATTGTTGCCGAGTCCACCAGGGGTCTGTACATGGGGGATGACTCCATCTCCTATTCATCTGCAGTGGTTACAATCTATGGAGCAAAAGAGTGAGCAGCTGGTCATTATCTCTACATTCAAACCACTACAGTGCAACGCACACTGTGATTGTAAAATTATTTTGTTGGAGATGTCCAAAATAGTGCATTTGTGTACTGTGATGCAGTTAGGATCCATGGCCTGCACCCCCACTGAAATGGCGTCCACCTGTCCTGTATGGAGGGACAGGTGGAAATGAGGTAATTCCGCTGACGTTGTGCGCCGTTGCAGGAGGCGGTCGAGAACCGCCGTGCAACTCCTCATTGGTTATCATTGGGCCCTATGGGGTACAGTGGCCATTGGTGATGTACGCCGGCGGTGACGGTACAGTACGCACCACCATGGATGTAACCGCTATTTTCTATCTGTGCACTCACTTGCTACCTTACCTTCAACAGGAGAACACCTACACTGCAAGTGCTGCTGTGACCTGTGTCTGGACCCAACCATGGCTCGTGTTACTAGGGAAAGGGCCCCTGCCTTCACCTCGGCAGAGTTGGAGCGACTGGTGAATGGGGTCCTACCCCAGTACCAATTGCTGTATGGGCCTCCAGACCAACAGGTGAGTACACCGTGAGTGCAATGCATGGGGCGTGAATGCATGTAGTGCTGTGTGTGAAGCCTTCATGTAGGGGGGAAGGGTTAGTGGATGGGCCCTGGGCAGCGTAGAGCATGTATGGTGGGCCATGTCTGTGCTAATGGGGATGGGAAGGGGCATGGTGGGCCATGAGTGTAACAGGCAGGATGGTCAGACTAATACCTTTCCCTGTGTCTATTTCCCTGCAGGTCAGTGCCCATCAAAAGAAGGGTATATGGCGTGCCATCGCCAAGAACGTGCGGACCCTGGGGTTCTACGGCAGGTGGAGCACCCACTGTCAGAAAAGGTGGGAGTACCTGAGATGCCGGGCACGGAAGACGGCGGAGGCCCAGCTCAGGATGGCCTTGCAACGAAGAAGGCGAGCCTGTCGAACCCTGACCCCCCTGATGGCCCGCATACTGGCAGTGGCCTCTCCGGTGCTAGATTGGCACTTGGGGGCATCACAGCTGCCACAAGGGGGTGAGTACAGTACCCTAATTTACAACTTGCACCTCGTAGGGTGGTATCCGGGTGGGGCCCTGTGGGTGCCCCTAGTCCAGGCCTGGCATTGCAAAGTAGGTCCCATGTTGTGCAGGATTCTGATGTGAAAGACCTCAAACGAAGCTAGTAGGCATCCACTACTGGGCAGGGGTCTGTGGGTCTCAGGTATGCTGCAATTTGCATTAGATGTCCCTATCCATGGGCGGGTGACTAGCATTGTGGCTGGTAGTGCATTGCCTAATGTGTAGGGCTGTTCCCTGTGTGTGAGTGTGTTGGGTACGCCAACGGTGGCGTTGAGGCCGCCATTGACCAAGTGTATCCTTTGTCTCGTCCCTCCTTTTTTGTTTTGTCACCCTGTCCTTATGTGCATTAGCATCATCTGGCAGAGGAGCAGAGGCACCAGCGACGGAAGGAACTGCATCCCACAGGACCCAGGAGGCTGAATCCACCGACGCCGAGGGGACAAGTGGGACGGAGGGTGAGGGGAGCACCACGGTGGAGACAGAAGGTGACAACACTGACTCTGATTGCTCCTCCAATGGAAGCTCCCTGGTGGTGACGGACACCTCTGTGACCACCCCAGCTACAGGTACAGCTGCCACCCCCGGTACCAGCACCGCCCTCCCAGCAGCCATCAGCGAGTTTCCCGTGCCCGCTCACCCAGGAGGGTAGGCATCTGCTTCGCCCCAGGCACCGCAGGCCCTGCCCCAGTTAGCCCTGCTGCCCTGAGTAAGGAGGCTATTGACCTCCTACAATCCATCTCTGTTGGGCAGTCAACCATTGTGAATGCCATCCAGGGGCTGGCAGGCCAAATGCAACAGTCCAGTGCATTTCTGGAGGGCATTCACATTGGCTTGGCGGCCCAACAGAGATCAATCCAGACTCTGGCCTCCTCTCTGATGGCAGCCCTTGTCCCTGTTTCCGCCATCCCCCCTCCAACTTCCTCCACCCAATCCCATTCCCCTCAACCCCAACCTATCCCAAGCACAACACACAAGAGTGGACATGGCAAACACAAGCACCACACTTCATCCCACAGGCACTCGCACAAACAACACCCAGCATCAGACATACCAACTCACCAGCACACCTATTAGTACACACCCCTCACTGGCAGTCACCACCCCCACATCCATGCACACGTCCCCTGTGTCCTCTCCCACTGTGTTTGTGTGCCCTCCTCCCAAAGTATACAAACGCAAGTACTCAGATACCCTACAACCATCCACCTCACAACAGCTTCCAGCCCATGCACCTGCACCCAAACACAGCAGACTGACTCCTCCTACCACCACTCCCTCTTCCTCCACTCCCAAACCATCTCCCTCTTCCCGTCCCAATGTCCCTAAGAAGCTTTTCCTCGCCAACATTGACCTCTTCCCTAACCCTCCCCCATACCTCACGTCAGGCCAGGGTGGTCAAAACCCAGGCAAGCGCCTCAGCCACCCAGTCCACGGGCACAGTAGTGTCCTCAGCTACTCCAGGCGGGAAAGGATCCCAGCCATCAGACAGACAGAAAGGGTGCTGCCCCAAGTGTGTCAAGGAAGGGCAAGGAGTCAGCCTCAGCTGCAGGAAGGAAGGGCAAGGAGACAGCCCCAGCTTCAGGAAGGAAGGGCAAGGAGGCCATCCCAGCTAGAGACAAGGGGCCCGGTGCTGGGATTCAGTCGGAGCCCCCACCACCAACCATGGTGGTGCACCCATCCGAGGCTGCAGGGGATGGGCTGGAGCCTCCGCCCACCACTGCCAGCACTGCCACCAGCCACAGCAGCCCCAGTGTGCAGCCGTCCGAGGTTGCAGGGGATGGGCTGGAGCCTCCCCCCACCACTGCCAGCACCGCCACCAGCACCACCACCAGCACTGCCACCAGCAGCAGCAGCCCCAGTGGGCAGCCGTCCAAGGCTGCAGGGGACGGGCTGGAGCCTCCCCACCACCACTGCCAGCACTGCCGCCAGCACCACCACCAGAAGGAGCAGCCCCAGTGGGCAGTCGTCCGAGGCTGCAGGGGATGTGCTGGAGCCTCCCCCCACCACTGAGCAGCCATCACCGCCGGGGGACAGTGTGTAGTCCTGCATCCATGGGCATTTGTGCGGCCTGGCCTCTGAAAATCCTATAGGTATGGCACCCAGGTGAGAGACTGTGACCTTGCACTCCCCAAGATTTGCATCACAGGGCACAATTCCCCCTCCAGAACCAGTGGTGAAGCCATCCGCTCACCCATCCTCCCCAGGATGAAGCTCACAGGGCACGATGCCCCCTCCAGAACCAGTGGAGAAGCCACCCACTCACCCCATCCTCCCCAGGATGAAGCTCCCTGGGCATGATGCCCCCTCCAGAACCAGTGGAGAAGCCATCGAATCACCCCATCCTCCCCCAGATGAAGCTCACTGGGCAGGACACCCCCACCAGAACCAGTGGGCAAGTCACCCACATGAGAGACTGTGGCCTTGCACTGCCCAGGACCAAGCACAGGGCATGTTGCCCCCTCCAGAGCATGTGGGCAAGTCACCCACTTGAGAGACTGTGGCCTTGCAATCCCCTGGACCAAGCACAGGGCATGTTGCCCCCTCCAGAACCAGTGGCGTTGTTCCATCTTCCGGCTGAGGTGCCCGCCATTCCCCATCCCCCTGAGGTGCCTGGCTATTTTCGACCTGATGCCCCTGCAGTGTTCTCTCCGTGTTGTTGCAGGAGTGAGGTGGAGCCTTGGACTTTGTGATATATCCCTGTGGCCCACGAACATTGAGGACTGGGCAGTGTCCCTTGATTTGTGAATATGCATATACTTTTTTATTTGGATGCACATATTACTACTATATTTTTCTTATTACACTCTTTTTACTCTATTATAGTTGTCCTTGCATCATTCCTGAGGGGTACGTGGTGAATATGTAATGTTACTGCATCTGCTTGTGTGTGTGGTGTTGGGGATGGGGGTGTTGCATGTGTGTGTCACTCTCTTTTTCCTCCCCCTTCCCCTGTGTGCTAGGTAGCAGTACTCACTGTGGTCATCTTCGCCAGCGTTGGTGGTGGTAGTGGAGCAGAACGTAGAAGAACATGAGGAACACATGCAACTCGGGCTCCATGGCGGCGTGGTTCTTCCTTGAGTACCCACAGGTGAGTCATTTACCTTCTGTGGAGTGTTTCCACCAGGCTTTTGATGTCGTTGGTACCGCCTCAGAAAAGGTGGCGGATTGGTGTGTCATTGTACAGTGGGAGGAACATTGTCTTCCGCCTGGTTGTAGGTGGTTATCGCCGTGGTGCCTGTTGATTTCGCCCTGGCGGTAGGTGTATTAAAGTGGCTGTCTTTTTGGGCGGTTTCCGTATGGTCATAATTTAACATTTATTACTGTCGGCCTGTTGGCGGTATTACCGCCACTATATCACCGACCGCCAGGGTTGTAATGAGGGCCTAAGGGTACACACCAGGGGAGTTAACATTTGACAGGTGTGTGTAGTACAGGGGCTGACATGACTACAACTCCCAAGAGAGACTGTACCTATAACCACAAACACTTGCACAGTGATCACATGCTACAATACATGTGTTAATGAACTCTCAATTGAAGTGTACTCACATGGGGGAGAACGTTGGTCAAGTGTCCATAGTAGAGAGAGTGACCTGACTGCAACTCATAGGAGGCCCTGTTAATGTAATTCCAAACACCAGAACAATGGTCACATGCTCCAATACATCTATTTCACAATTATCAATTGAAGTGGACTCACCAGGGGTGATAACATTTGTATAGTATTGTGTAGTAGAAAGAGTGACATGACTGCAACTCCCAGGAGGCACTGTTTGAGTAACTTTAAATACCAGCACAGTGGTCACTTGTCCAAGTACCATTGTTCGATAACCCATAAATAAAGCGTACTCACCAGGGAGGATAACGTGTCAAATGTGTGACGTAGAGGGAATAGCCTGACTGCAACTCACAGGCGGCACTGTTTCAGTGACTCCAAACACCAGCTCAGTGTTAACTTGTCTAAAAACCCTTTTTGGGAAATCTTAAAGTGAGTTTACTCAGCTGGGAGGATACCATTTGTCAAATGTGATATGTAGAGAGAGGGATGTAGACTACTGAGACCAGGAAGGCCATGTGCCTGTAAGTCTGTAAATCCAACCACCAGGCCAGTGTTTTCCTGTCCAAATACCATTGTTTGGCATTGTTTGGCAGCTCTAAAAGTGTTCTCACCTGGGAGGATAACATTTTTATAGTGTGTGCAGTAGAGAGTATGACATGACTGCAACTCCCAGCAAGCCTTGAGTCTTTAACTCCAAACACCAGCACAGGGTTCACTTGCCCAAATACACCCGTTTGTAATCTCTCCAATACTCCTCACTAACCCGGAAGTATACCATTTGTCAAGAGTTGGGACGACGAGGGAGTGACCTGACTGTAACTCCCAGCAGGCCCTGTATCTGTAAATCCAAACACCAGACCAGTGGTCACTTGCCCTTATACCCCTGTTTGTCAACTACCAAATGAAGGACAAGATCTACAAGAAAGTGACGCATCAGTTCTGAGGCGCCACTTTTCTTGCGCTGCCCCAGCTAACTTCACCATGGCTGCGCCATATTTGCAACACTGATTTCCACAATAACGTAATAATTTATGACACTATTCTGGCTCTTTGCTGGATTAGTGCCATATACTATTATAGGCCTGTCTCTTTAAAGCCTGCCCCGAGCAGGCGTTAAAAATGATAGAAAAAATGTTGCAGTGAAATCTTGTAGATTTCCTTGTGCCTTTTTTGCAGTCTCCCTGCGTGGGAACAGCCCCCTTGCATACATTACAGCTGGTGCAGGTATAAAGTCGCACATGGGGTTACAAAGTGGCGCAATTCTAACATTGTAAATATGGCCTGGCAAAATTACCTCCTTAATGCCACCTTAGTGTAAAACAAATTACCCTAGTGTGGCATAAGGAGGTGCAAGGGCCTTGTAAATCGGGCCCAAAGTTTACTCACCTGGGAGGATAACATTTGTATAGTGTGCGTAGTACAGGGAGTTACATGATTACAACTCCCAGGAGGCTCTGTTATTGTCACTCCAACCACTACTCCAGTGTTCTCTTCTCCATATACCCTTGTTTGGTAACTCACAAATGAAGTCTACCCACCTGGGAGGATAACATTTGTCAAGTGTGTGATGCAGAGGAAGTGACCTGACTGAAAAGGCCAGGAGGCTCTGTTTCTTTAGCTCCAAACACAAGTCAAGTGTTCACTTGCCCAAGTACACACACTTGTGAACTCTCAATTGAAGTGTACTTACGTGGGAGGATACCATTTATATAGTGGTGGGAAGTAGAGGGAGTGACCTGAATGCAAAGCACAATAGGCCCTGTTTCTCCAACCCCACCACAAGTCCAATGTGCACTTGCCCAAATGTATCTATTAGTGAACTCTCAAATGAAGTTTACTCACCTGGGAGGATACCATTTGTCAAGTGTGTGTAGTAGAAAGAGTGACATGACTGCAACTCCCAGGAGGCACTGTTTCTGTAAATCCAAACACCAGGCCAGTGGTCACTTGTCCAAATTCCCTTGCTTGCTAACTCTAAATTGACGTTTACTCACCAGAGAGTGACTAAGATACTGATCATGCTCAACTCAGAGATGTGTCTGGCTACCTAGCTCCACCTTGACATGATAACCCAAGATGAAAATGTTGAGGTCAGGAAGGACAACTTGCCCAGTGTTCAAACAATTATCCATAAGGCTTCAAGATGCATAACCAGAATGGTATTGGGAGCAGACACATTCACACTGCACTGACCGCATGATGACTCAAGTCACATATACAACAAACCCCTGGGTCTACCTGCATCTTGATCAACTCGGCCTCAAACTGGCCAAAGCCATATTTTGCCTAGCCACTGTTTTGCTTGCACTGGTGGAAAGATGTAATTCTCAGCCCATCCTGCCAACTGCTAAAGATCTGCACATTTCAGCAACTGCTTCAATTAAAATGAGCTGGCATGCTCCACAAATGTCATGTCAATTCAACCAATACTAGGGGTACTTGCCACAATAGGTTTAGCTGCAACTTAACTTTGTACAAGGTCTCTGCTTATTGTAACACTAAACTGTTGGAGGTAGATGTCACAATACAATGAGTAACATTGTACATTTCACATCAACAGGATGAGCTGCCACTGGGCACACAGAAGCCACAGAAAAGACTGCCATTACACCCCTGGATGAAGCCCTCAGTGAGGAAGAAACTCTGGACATCTGGACGTGGAGGACAGTTATGGCTCATGTTGGCAACTTGATCAGACACCAACAGTGAGTCGTATTGTGGCCACATCAACACCTTCCAGCCCAGTGGCCTCAACATCACAGGCAGTCATTCGCCCCCCAACCTATGTACTGAGCACAGTGTCTATCATCTTGTGCCCCCAGGCCTGGAACTTGAGTTGCAGTGCAACACTTTGGACAGTGAGGTTCCAGGACCCAGTTGGACAGGGCTTCCTGTGGCAAGGGCACATTCCCGTGGGGGTAGGGTGCATGAGAGGGATGCTGTTGGCCAGCGGGTTGAAGCCACTGAAGCTGATCTTGACCTTGACACCATCAGCCAAGTCTTGGGGGTCTTTCAGGAGTTCCAAGGCTTGATAGTACAAGTCTTGTTCAAACTCCAGGAAATCATGCAGCTACAGGGGGACATGCAAAGGGACATGCAAGAACAGATGGAGGCCCATAATACCAATATGGCCTCCCTAACAGGGGTGCTGAGGGACATTCACACAGCCCTGAGCAGGGATTTTCAAAGGCAGTCTTTCCCTTCCTTTGGCTCATCAACAACAGGCCCATCAACATAGGTGCCAGCCAATGGAAGGGAGGCCCTGCCCGAGGAAGAACCATACCCAGACACCCCTCCCTCTGTAGCAGCAGATTCTCCCCCATGCAAGCGTGGACATCCAGCAAAGAATCCAAGAGGTGCAGATGGCAAAACACCCACCACTGCCAGCAAGTGACCTCTTCCTAAAGGATCTCCTTTGTGTGCCACACATTCACTCTGTTGACTGATCCTCAACCATCTACCAGTTCCAAGGGGAGGAGTACTCTGGACTTTCGACTCCGAGTGGTGTGGCATATACCTCAATGACCTAGTCAGTGAACTGCTCTACCTCCCGTAGCTCCACTGGCAAGTAGAGCCCTCGTTCCTCTGAATTCCTGACCTCTGTCAGTAGTTTGAGGCCCTCCTCCACCCGCAGGTTTCTGCCTGCACCTCATCCCTGGTGTCTAGTGGGAGAGCTCTGCTCTTCTACTACACTGCCCTCTCTTCTCCTTTTGCCTACTTTGCTCTTTGTGTGCTTTTCCTTCTGTGTTCTGTCCCTTTTGTGCTCCTTTTGCCTTTCGCTTCTGCGTTTCACTCTGTCCTCATTTCTTTCTCCTCTCACCCACTCTCTCTCTCTCACTCTCACTCTCCCCCTCTCTATCTCCCCGATGCTGCTGCCCCTGCTGCCCCGCCTCCTCCTCTCTCTCACGTTGCATTTCCGCTGTTGCTGCCCCCGCTGCCCGCCCCCTTTTTTCACACCGTTTTCCGCCCCCGCTCCCGCCTCCCAGCTGTCCTTTCCTTTCCCTCCCCACTAAAAGGCAGCCACTGTGCAGTAAGACGAGCAATATCACTGACCAATTAATGAACTGCTCTGCCTCCCGTGCAAGTAGAGCCCTCGTTCCTCTGAACTCATGACCTCTGTCAGGAGTTCGAGGCCCTCCTCCACCCGCAGGCTTCTTCCTGCGCCTCATCCCTGGTATCTAGTGGGAGAGCTCTGCTTTTCTACTAGGCTGCCCTCTTCCTCTCTTCTCCTTTTTCCTATTTTGCTCTTTGTGTGCTTTTCCTTCTATGCTCTGTCTCTTTTGTGTTCCTTTTGCCTTTCACTTCTGCGTTTCACTCTTTCCTCGTTTCTTTATCCTCTCACCCCACACTCTTGCTCTCACTCTCCGCCCCTCTCTCTCTCTCTCCAACTGCTGCTTCTCCTTCGGCCCGCCCCCTCCTCTCTCTCTCTCGCTGCATTTCCACCACTGCTGCCCCTGCGGCCCCTTCGGCCCGCCCCCTTTTTTCATGCCATTTGCACCCGTACCCACCTGGACCGTGCCCAGAGCTGGAATCCCTGGTTCTTGCTCCCCCTACCACTGCGACACACAATGCCATCACTCTCTATGCGCTCAACGCTGGCCGCTCATCCACCTGCCATCAGGCCACCCCCAGCTCACCTGCAGACCCTTCTCCTGGTGGACCTGCACCTTCACCAGACCCCCATACCAGCGACCTGCCCGCCAAGGCAGGACGCAACCATCTCGGATGCATCATACTCAGGAATACCATCAGAATCACGACCAGCACCGAAAACACCCTCAGCGCCGCCGAACACCAGCACTTCCAGCTAGACAATGATACAAACACCACCCTCAGAGGGACCTTCATTTACAGACCCCTTGGACCCCGACAGCAGTTCAGCAACACCATCTCCGACATCGTCAGCACGCACGCCCTCGCATCCACAGACTACATACTCCTCGGGGCCCTGAACTTCCACCTCGAGAACACCAACGAAAACAACTCCACCACCCTGCTCAACAACCTCACCAACCTCGGTCTCAAGCAGCTCGACACCACACCCACCCACTCCGCAAGGCACACGCTCGACCCCATCTTCTCCGCCAGCAAACACATCTCCTTCAGCCACACCACGAACTCCACTGGACCGACCACTGCTGCATCCACTTCACCTTTGAGAAACCCACAACGCACCTCCAGCTGCAGTGGATTGCCCATTGCAGATGGAACAAGGTTACCGAAGACCAGCCGATCACCACCCTCTACCGGAACCCACCAATCAACACCACCGACACCAACACAGCCACCCACAACCTCAGGCAATGGATCGAAGACTGTGCCAACACTCTTGCCCTGATCAAGAAACCTTCAACCAGATGCACTGACAGAAAGGCCTTCTGGTTCACCGCTGACCTCCAAGAATCCAAGCAAACATGCTGAAGACTCGAGAAAAAGTGGCGTCAAGAACAGACACCGGACAACCACATAGCCTTCAAGAAGCCATCTGCATACACCACCAACCCATCCAAACCACCAAAAGAACCGCCTTCAAAGAACGCATTGACAACAACGCACACAGCTATAAAAAGCTCTTTAACATCGTGATGAAACTCTCCAACCCCAGTTCCAACGTCAATGACATCCCACCATCGAAAGGCTTCTGCGACTCCCTAGCCACCTTCTTCTACCGCAAGATCGAAGACATCCATGACAGCTTCAATACCCAGACCCCTGTCAACCACTGATACCACAGACTCAACACCCCCCAACCACACTAACCTTCTGCTCTCCTGGACCCACGTCAATGATGATGACACCATCAAAATCATGAACACCACTCACTCCGGTTCACCATCCAACCCCTGCCATCACCACATCTTTAACAAAGCGAGCTCTGTCATAGCACCCCAACTCCGGAAGATCATCAACACCTCCTTCAAGACTGCCATGTTCCTGGACAGCTGCGAACACGTCGAGATCAACACCCTCCTCAAGAAACCCAAGGCAGACCCAAAGGACCTCAAGAACTTCCGGCCCATCTCCCTGCTCCCCTTCCCAGCAAAAGTCATTGAGAAAATTGTCAACAAAAAACTGACCCGCTTCCTCGAGGAGAACAACACCCTGGACTCGTCCCAATCCAGATTCGGCAGCAACCACAGCAGCAAAACCGCCCTAATTACCGTCACTGGCAACATCAGGATCTTACTTGACAGCGCTGAAACTGCAGCCCTCATCCTCCTGGACCTCTCTGCCGCCTTCGACACCGTCTGCCACCACACCCTATGCACACGCCTCAATGACGCAGGGATCTGCGACATAGACCTGGACTGGATCACCTCCTTCCTCGCTGGCAGAACCCAGAGATCCTGCCTCCCTCCATTCCGCTCTGAAGCCACCAAGATCATCTGCGGCATACCTCAGGGGTCGTTCCTCAGCCCAACCCTCTTTAACATTTTACATGGCTCCACTCGCAAACATCGTCTGATCACTAAACTCAACATCCTCTCAATCGCCGATGACACCCAGCTGATCCTCTCCCTCACCCAGGACCTGCCAACCACCAAAACCAACCTCCACGAAGGAATGAAGGCCATCGCCAAATGGATGAAGAACAGCTGCCTGAAACTGAATTCCGACAAAACTGAGGTCCTCATTCTAGGCTATACCCCTGCCACCTGGGACGACTCCTGGTGGCCTGCCACACTGGGAATCCCGATAATATAATATAATACACTGTTCCAAAACTGGTGAACGGGAAAGGGGAGAAGTCCTGATAATCAGGAGCACAAGTCCTCACACACCACATTTGGTGTCATGCTTCATCATAGGACAGCTCCTCGTCAGGCCGGCACTGCAATGCCTGACGGGCACCCCCCGAAGGGGGGCTCTTTGCCGGAGATCTTTTAGTTAATGATGAAGCCGCGGAACCACGTGTGGGTCCGAAAAAGAGGAAAGAAAAAAGACAAGAAGAGGATAAAATTGGCTCAAAACCCTCACTAAATAATTTATTGTTCGCTGTTGGGATTTGGTCAAGATTAAAAAAGTAGCAAGGGAGTGAAACAAGAGGTAATGCTCAGACACTCGTACAAAAATCAAGACAAAGGAAGACGGTAATTATCCGAAGTCCCTCAGTATAAGGTCAATATACGGTCGACATGTTTCGCGTCTCTCATGGTCCAACAGGATCCCTTGACGCTTCTTCAGGACCTATTTATTCATTGGACTTCTCCAATTGAAAACAAAGGAAAATTCATCAGCTCCTGCAACCTAACGCTCACAGTCAAGACGTCATTGGTCACTTACTAGAGGTAAACCGGACTGGTTTCCCTTTCCTATTAGTCACCCATCTCTATTTAGAGGAAGTGTTTCATGGGATCACGCAGGCCTGTTGCCCGGTTCACAATGAATTTGTGAGGTTACCGGCGTGCAATGAGACACCTACCCCCGCGGCTGCGTTCCCGAATATGAGACACTGGGAATCCCACCAACACCCATCGACCACACACGCAACCTGGGGCTCATCTTGGACTCATTGCTATCAATGACCCAGCAAGTCAACGCCGTCTCTTCTTTCTGCTTCAACACCCTTCGCATGCTTCGGAAGATCGACAAATGGATCCCCACCGGAACCAAAAGGACGGTCATCCAAGCCCTCGTAAACAGTAGAATGGACTACGGCAACACCCTCTACACAGGAACCATGGCCAATCTCCAGAAAAGACTGCAATGCATACAGAACGCCTCCGCACCCCTCATCCTGGACATACCCGCCACAGCCACATGTCAAATAGCTGATGGCCACATAATATACTGTAATGCATGGAAGTGATGGAAATGGAGTATCATGTAGGTTCTGTCTGCTCAGCCTGCAGAGACCAAGGGCTGTCAAATGTATCTCACAGTATAGGACCTAGTCCAGGCTATGGGAGAGTCACTATTGCTATGCAAAGGTGGCATTGTGCCCACTCTCTGTACAGCAGTAGATCCTGACATGTGGACAATATGGTGCTCTAGTGGCAAAGCCTACTCTGAATGCTGCAGTCCTTTTCCTAGATTAGGAATGAGGACAGAGGTAAATCAATTAACTAGCCATATGTACATTTTGCATCATTGCAAATGTGTGTCTTTTACCCATGACCAGCCCCTTACTCTCACAGACCTGTTGTCACCTTCAAAAAGGTCATATTTGTCTTGCACATGATTGTTGCACAACTGCCAGTCCCGCAGTGCAGACAGTGTATTGCTTCATCGGAAGCCATGATATGTAAGTCAATAGCTTGGTCACGTAGCAGAGATTGTACAATGCATGCCTTTGAATGTTGGATGCTATGTCTGTAGGATAGACACATGTGTTCAAAGGAATGTTTTGTGGTACAGATACATACCACAGAACCCACCCCTGAAGTGGCATGAGTCTGCATTTGGTAGGCCACATGTCCACACATGGACAAGGAAGACACTTTCTGTATCCACCATGCCAGCACCTTGATTGTCACTCAAGTGTAATGGTGAAGTTTGTACTATGGCAGTTGCCTATGGGCACTGTATGCAGTAAGTCAGTCTCACAGAGTGTGAAGGTGTTGGTTCATTCAGGCCTAAGTAGTTTACCCTTCAGAAGCCACATGTGTGTGTAGTGTTCCATTGTGGCTCACATCACAGTACATGTTGTTGGAGCATGGGCTACCTGATATCAGTAAGCTTGCTTAGTCATTGTAGGCACTGAGCAGGGTATTGGGTTAGTCTGCAGATGGAAATACATATGTCTGTAGTTATGTCCCTGTGGTTATTGGTTTGTGTATTTTGCACTTGTGGAGTGTTAACAAATTAAACATTTCTAGCTTGGTGTTTCTGACATGCATGTGACCCAACCAATTATGCCAAGATTTGTGATTGTAATCTCTGGGTTTGTCTTTTGCAATGATACAGGTAAACGCTCATGAGAAAAAGGAGCTAAGGAGAGCCATTGCCCGGAGGTAGGGACCTTAGAGGTCCACAGCAGGTGGAGGACCCACTGTTGGAAGAGGTGGGAGGACACGAAACTCTTGGCCTGGAACATCGATGAGATCTAGCTAGGGCTCTCCTCCCAACCTTGATGGGGTGCACATTGGACCTTGACCGCTCTAATGGCCCGCAATCTGCCAGTGGCCTACCCAGACCTTGATGGGC
Organism: Pleurodeles waltl; assembly: GCF_031143425.1. Lineage (NCBI taxonomy): Eukaryota > Metazoa > Chordata > Amphibia > Caudata > Salamandridae > Pleurodeles > Pleurodeles waltl. The sequence continues at coordinate 397,246,206 of NC_090451.1, forward strand.
ATCTGAGGATAGCAAAGCAGCCACAAGGGGGTGAGTACGGGGCGTATTCCTGCCTGTCACATTGCCAAGTGAATGTGTTAGGTTCTGACAGCTCCCCCTGACAATTAGGGATGAGCCATGTTTAACACAGTAGATGACTGATTGTTTGTGTAGACATGTTATGTGGTGCATACTGTTGTCCCTTGCCTGTTGCCCAGGGACCTAGGACACAATTGTGTACATCCAGAAACAATGTGCTCTCCAGGGACAACATATGGTCATGTACATTGATCAATCAAGTACTGTTTGTTGGTGTAGTGGGTGTGAATTCAATGCAACAGACCGCTACTCATTAGTGTTACTGGCCAAAATAAAAGTGGTGAGGGATCAATGTCCTCAGCCATGTGTCTGGTGAGATGAGTATATTGGCATCTGCCACCCAGAGGCTACCTGTCTTCAGCCTATGATGGGTGCTGGTGCCTCACTACTATCTGTAATGTGAAGATGGCCATCATACACATGCCAGTGCATACATCTTTATGGAGTGAAGCTATAGACCAATACTTTCCCTTGGTAAGTGGGGAATGTCCATTATCATGATTTATGTGCCATCACTGTTGCCAACATTCCTTGTGCCCACATGTCAGCATGTGCCCCCTTCTCTTTTGAAAACATTTGTAAGCTGCTGTTTCATGCACGGTCTATCTGTGTTGATGGGATAAATTCTGTTGTCCCTCACATATATGTGCATGCCAACCCATCATAGCATGTCATTCAGCATGTACAACTGCAGTAGCAATAAGGGACATGACGGATAGGCCTAGAGTTTTTACCAACAATGTGCATATCCATGCCATTAATGTAGAGTCATGTAGCAAAGTGCTATGCACATGTAAAATGGGGAAGGTTTGTAACCTGACTGTTGGCATGCATCATGGAGTGACTTGCAGTTCAGTTCAGTTTACGTGTTTGGGTACAACCATTCATCCACAGACATCTGGGTTTGCATGACCAAAATGGAAACAATGATGTAGCTTCCCCCTGGGCAACATACTGAGAGCCTGCTATAAGTACTTGTAAATCTCTGGGCCTCTCCAACATTCAAAGGACTAATGGCGTCTACTGATGCACTAAGAGCATGTCATTGTAGGGGTGATTTCCCTGGGTCTTGATGATTCCTTTTGTTGTGGATTTTAGAGATATATCTCCCTGACATTTTGCACTCTTTGTCTACACTGTAAATTTTCATGCCAAATATGTAGCATATCTGACCAACAATAGTACTACCTCCATGATTCCATTGGGACAAATTTCAATTGGTGAAGTGTGCAATGTTGATATGTTTCCAGTGCAACATGAGTATTTCCATGTCACCTTCCCCAAGGCTATTGTTTTCCTTGCTCATAGCAGGTTCTGTAAGCATGATTTCTTATTGTTGTGTTTTTGTTATGTGGCAAATAGATGTCTACATGGCCTTGTGCATTCTGTGGAAATGCAGTTGGCATTGGCCTACTATTGTGTGACAACAGGTAAGTTATGCATACTCCATGAGGCAAAGCACTGAAGGTGATGTGGTCTCCTACTTGTTCAGTGGTTAAAATTATTGCACAACTTCAGCTATGCAATTGCAATTGTCTCGGATTCTGATTTTCTTGTAGGCAACTGTTGACAGTTCATAAGGTAGGCGTGAATATGGTATGTTACATGTAGGGGCTACTTAGGTGGAGTTTCTTTCTGGGGTCTACTTGACATCGTTGGTAATGCTTGCTAATCAGAGCTGTTGTTCAAGTGTAATCATCGACATGTGGTGACCCTAGTTCTCTTTGTATTTTCAGCATCAGCCCAAGGAAGCGAAGGAGACTGGGCACAGCCGAGTGGGGAAGCATCTCGCCACGGGACCTCAGGTCAAGACACCACTGACACAGAGGAACCCAGTGGCCCAGAGGGTGAGGATAGTGCAACTTCGGAGACCGGATCAACATCCTCGCCATCATCAGATTCTTCCTCCAGTGGCCACCCTTTAGCCACCCCCAGACAAAGACAACACAGGAGTATGTCCTGATTGGTCTGCCACCCCCAGTTCTATCGCCACTCTCCTTGTTGCTCCATTCCTTGTTGGCTGTGCCCACTCCCCCAAAAAGGTCGGTGTCTCCTTTGCCACAGGCCCCTCCACCCCAGTCCCTGTCCTGTTACCTCTGTTACCTCTGCTGCCCTGCTGGCTATTGACCTCCTGAGAAGTATCTCTGTGGGTCAGACTGCCATTGTGAATGCCATCCAGTGGTTGTCAAACCATCTGCAGCAGATGAATGCATTCCTGGAAGGCATTCATAGTGCCAAGTCTAGCCTATGCCAACAGAGATCTTTTCAGGCTCTGGCCTCCTCAATGAGGGCAGTCAATCACCTCCCCCCACCTTCCACCCCCTCCACCTCCCTTTTCTTAATCCAAATCTCTCATGCCTCTACCTAGCCCAGGCACACAGACAGTTCCGCACACACCTACCTCAACAAATAAAATCAGCACACATAAACACAAACACTACAAGACAAACCAGTTAGCAAAAACTCAACAGACACCCAAACACACCACATCAGCCACCATATCCCCAGATACTCCACGACCCCCACTGGCCCAAACACCACATCAAGTATACCCACAGGCACCACCAAAACAGGTAGTGACACACCGACCACACACCCTCCAACCTGCAGACACCACCCCAACAGACATCAACACCACCACCACTACAAGCACACCCACAGACACCACCTCAACAGACACACATCCACCACTCCTAAACCTCCACCTCCCAGCACCCAAGACAGCCAACGCCCATACTCACACATGCAAAAGATACCACCTAAACATTAGCATACTTCACACATGCACACACCCAAGTAATCTACATTGACACAGCAGACAACCACTCCCTTAACCTCAAGATCCCCTTCTGATGACTATTACTGTGTTCCTAAGGAAAGTTTTTAGTTGACCTTGCCTTTTCCCCTGTTCCTTCCATCCCTGTCCCAAACCCAAGAGGTTCCGACTCACATCCCTACCCATCCCTTCCACCTCCAAGTGCTCCCCTGTCACACCTGACCCCCCTGCCAGCACTGATACCCCTCCTCCCAAGAAGTCCACCCCTCCAAAGAAGCAGTCCATCCCTCCCAAACCCACCCATCCCAAATATGACCCACCCCACCCCTAGGATGATCCTTGAGGTGCCTGCCTGCCCACTTGTTGTCCCTGCCTGTGGAGGTTCCCTGGCAGTAAAGGAGTCAGGTGTGAGCACTGTGATGTGCATGGACATTGCAATATGGACTGGCCAATGGCCTTTGCTTTTGAGCATTTCAAGTTCATAAACCCAAATATTAGTTTTTTGGGTTCACGTTGTCCTGCAATACCTTTTATACCTTTATGTTGTTACTGAGAAACTTGTGTTGTCTGCCTACAGTCGTGTGTGTTTCTGCCTGCATGCTGATCCATTTGCTGTGTTTTGTGGCATCTGAATTTGTGGGCAATGCTGGTTTCACCCAAGACAAAGGTAGATGTTGACTGTATGAATATGTGGATGTCAATGCAATTGTGGTGTCACTGCATTGTGTTCTGTTTGGTATGGTAAGTATTTCATCTTGTGTTGTCCAATGTGAGCATGCATGTTGTTAGACGTGCCCCGTGATATGGATTATAGATTCATCTAATTTGTGGAAGCTTGAATTTTGTATGTGCAGACATGGAGTGTGTTCAATTGTGCTACCTTTGCTTTCATTTGACTGTGCATGTGTTCATTTAGCTTTGTGTACCTTGCAGCTACTTCATGTAGATGTATGTCCCATGGAGCTGGAGTTGTATTTGCTTTGTTGACTTGCACTTCCACATTATGGAGATCGGCATGTCACGACTCCCTGAGATACATGTAGGACCAGTTCATGTGCAAATGTTGTTTCAGGGGCATGTGCAAAGTGTGATGTGTCCCAGTGTTGTAACTTTCCCTGAGTGATCCTGATGACCCCATCCCTATTGTGCAGGTATTGTTTACATTATAAGCTTTGGATATTTGTCTCTCTGACCCTGTGTTGCAATGTGTGTGGTGGTGTGTGTGTCCATTGCAGGGCTGTTTAATGGGAGTGGTGTTTGTATTCCATGCCCCATCCATACATATGTGTATTGAATGTGACGACAGTCCATGGCATGTGTGCAATGTGAAGGTGTCAGTTGTATTTGTATTTGTGATGTTGCTGTGTTGGTGTTGTGTGACACAATGCTGTGTACATTTCTCTGCCCCTGTGCCAGAGGTGAGCATATGTGTGTTTTTGTGTAGTGTTACGGTAGAGTGTGAGTGACTTGCTCAAAGAGGGTGTTTTGCAACTGTGAATGTGTCCTTCTTTGTGAATGATTCCGAACCGGGACATAATGGCACGTGTACTTGGTGCCCGTAGCATGACCCCTATATCATGTGGATGATGGTGCGATGATCTGTTGTTGAGCATATTGAATCAGTGACATCCACGTGGTTTGGATTTTGTGGCCCTTCGATGATCAGCAGCAGCATCAGGATGTGTGTGATGGGCTCCTTGGTGGCACTGGATGTGTAAGGCTGCCTGCAGGTGAATGTCTCCTTTTACACTCCCTGTTTCCACCTGCTGAGGCATGGGGGTTGGACCACCATGGTCATATTGGCAGTGTGCAACCTCATAATGTGTCTGGCGAAAATGTAGGCTCAGCTGGCCTGTTTGTGCTGCCTCGTGATCCCGGCGGTCTGTGCTGCCTGGCAGTGCCAGTGGAACCGCAGCGGTCTTTGCTCCATAGGCCCACGTGAGTCATAATACAGCAGTCCAACCGCCAACATGACGAGGGTCAGACTACCACTGCTGCCATGTTGGTCCACAGACCACCAAACTCATAATGAAGCCCTATGTACTTAGTTTTGCTCATGTTGATCTCTAAACCCCTCTGCTAACAAAAGCATTCAAATCGGTTCTGCAGTTTTGGGAGTCCCATAAGGGACATGGAAAGAAAAAGGGTATTGTCAGTGAACATGAGTGCGTCATTATCATAGTAATCTAGAAAACCTACAAGGCCATTAATATAAAGTGTGAATAGCATGGGGGTAAGTATGCACCCCTGCCTAACTCCTCTGGTCATAGGGAAGGGTTCTGTCAGCTCATCTGCACTCCCACACCTTACCTGTGCATAATTTTTAAGATGCAGTCTCACTATGATAACTAGCAGACGGCTTGGCACCTTCATCTCTGAAAGTACCCGATAGAGGGTGGATCTCAGTATTAGATCAAAGGCAGAGTGCAGATCTACAAAAACAACATAAAGTCGGCCCCCCCACAGAGTAACAGTCTTCCAATACACCAGCTGTAAACAGAACACTTGTTCAATTGTGCTTGTGGCCTTTCCAAAGCCCGCCAGGAGAGGTGTCAAGATTTCATTAACTGTTAGCCGTAAGTATTGTGTGTTTTGCTTGTAATTGTCTGTGCGTTATTTGTGCCGTGTTCCTCTTATTGTGCCTTTCCGTTCTCTGACTCTGCTTTCCGTGCCTTTTCTGCTCTTTGGCTCTATTTTGTGACTTTCCTCGTCTTTTTTGCCTTCCTCGTCTTTTTGTTGCCCATTTTTCCCTGATTTTTCGGCTTGTCCCGCTCCCCCAGTTCCTGCCGCTGCTTCCCCTGTTGCCCTGTCCCCCTTGCGCCCCCATTTGCCCACTGCTCCCTGCCTCCAGCCTCCCAGCTGCTCCTCCCTCCCACCTCCCCTTCTTAATGGCAGCCACTGCGTGGAGCAGAGAATGACCCCTCACCTGTTTTAAGGCCAGGTTTCACTCAACACGCTGCGCAGCTCCACCTGTCTGCCTCCGTGCCCCCGACCCTGCCCTTGCTGCTGCTGCAAGTTCGAGGCCCTCCACCACCCGTAGCTACCCACCTGCGCCTCATCCCTGGTGTCTAGTGGTTGGTGTAAGTACTGTGTGTCTGTCCTGTAATTGTCTGTGCATTATTTGTGCCGTTTTCATCTTGTTGTGCCTTTTTGTGCCTTTCCGTTTTCTGACTCTTCTTTCTGTGCCTTTTCTGCTCTTTGGCTCTGTTTTGTGTCTTTCCTCGTCTTTTTTTGCCTTCCTTGTCATTTTTTGCCCATTTTTTGCAGATTTTCGGCTCGGCTCGCTAGCCCGTTCTTGTCTCTGCTTCCCCTGCGGACCCGCCCCCTCCCGCTCCCATTTGCCCACCGCTCCCCGCCTCCCGCCTCCAAGCTGCTCCTTCCTCCCACCTCCACTTCTTAATGGCAGCCGCTGTGCCGGCACGCCGCTGGCAAGCCCGTCTGCACCCATCCACACCTGGGCCGTGCCCAGCGCCAGTCCCCCTGCCCCTCACGCCCCCACACACCGCCAGATGCTGCTACACTGCAGAGGAACTCCATGTGCTCAACCCCGGCCGCCCCACCGCCTGTGTCCAGACCTCCCCCAGGCACCCCCATGGACCCTTCTCATGCCGGACGTGCAACTTCACCTGCGCTCAAGCCAACAAGCACCACAACAATGCCACCCACCACAACCAACTCAGCTGCATCCTCCTCAACACCCGCTCCATCCACAAGCATGCAGTCGAACTCTGGGACCTGCTCACATCTACCTCCCCAGACATCGCCTTTCTCACCGAAACCTGGATGAACCCCTCTTTGGAACCTGACACTGCCATAGCCAGCCCTGAGGGCTATAAAATCACCCAAAGAGACCGCACCAACAAACAAAGAGGAGGAATCGCCATAGTCCACAGGCGCTCCATCAGGATCTCAACCAACACCCACGACACCCTAGATGCCACTGAACACCCGCACTTCCAGATTTACATCAACACCAACACCACCCTGAAAGGAACCCTCGTCTACAGACCCTCTGGCCCCCCCACCCACAATTCTGCGACACCATCGCCGACACAATCAGCACCCACGCCCTCGCCTCCACAGACTCCATGCTCATCGGTGACCTGAATTTTCATCTGGAAAACACCAGCGACAGCAACTCCGCAGCCCTACTGGACAACCTTGCCAACCTCGGCCTCAAGCAACTCGTTACAACGCCCAACTACTCAGCCAACCACACACTCGATGCCATCTTCTCCACCAGCAGCCACATCACCTTCACCCACACCACCGAACTCCCCTGGACCGACCACCACTGTGTCCATCTCTCCTTCCGGAAACCCACCATCCATCACCAACAGCATCAGACCCCTCACCGCAAGTGGAACAAGATCTCTAAGGACCAACTGATTTCCACCCTCGCCCACGCCCCGCCACCCAACACCAGCGACTCCAACACCGCTTCCCTCAACCTCAAGCCAACTTCCTCGTTCCACTTAGGAAAACCACCAACACCCACACCAGCAAGAAAGGTCCCTGGTTCACCGCAGACCGTCAGGCCTCCAAGCGGGAGTGCCGGAAATCTGAGAAGATCTGGCACCAAGAACAAACAGAAAGCAACCACGCCACCATCAAATCCGCCATCCGCAAACATCACCAGCTCATCTGGGCCACCAAAATATCTTTCTACAAAGAACGAATTGACAACAGCGCACACAACAGCAAGGAGCTCTTCAGCATCATCAAGGAACTCACCAATACCAAGGCCTGCTCTGCCGACCCCCAACACTCGCAAGACCTCTGCGACTCCCTCGCTACCATTTTTTACCACAAGATCACAGACATCCATGGCAGCTTCGCACCGCCGTCCCCCACCACCACCAATGCCAACACCGACCCTAACTCACCCATCCACACCAACATCCTGAGTGCCTGGACCCACACAAATGATGAGGAAACCACCAAGACCATGAGCACCATCCACTCCAGTTCACCCACCAACCCCTGCCCTCACCACGTCTTCAATAAAGACAGCAAAATCATCGCTCCCAAGCTCCGGACCATCATCAACAGCTCCTTCGAGACTGCCATCTTCCCGGAGAGCTGGAAATACGCCAAAGTCAACCCCCTGATCAAAAAGCCCAAAGCTGACCCCGAAGACCTCAAGAACTACCGGCCGATCTCCCTACTCCTCTTTCCTGCGAAGTTCATCGAGAAGATAGTCAACAGCTAATTATCTCACTTCCTAGAGGACAACAGCCTACTCGACATCTCCCAGTCCGGCTTCCGCAAGAACCACAGCACCGAGACCGCCCTTATCGCTGCCACCAACGACATCAGGACCAGGCTCGACAAAGGGGAAACCATTGCCCTCATCCTCCTCGACCTCTCCGCAGCCTTCGACACCGTCTGTCACCACAAACTTCGCAGATGCCTCCACGACGCTGGAATCACCAACAACGCCCTGGACTGGCTCACATCCTTCCTCACTGCAGAACCCAAAGAGTCCGCCTCCCCCGTTCCTATCAAAAGCCACCAAGACCATCTGCGGTGTCCCCCAGGGATCCTCACTCAGCCCCACCCTCTTCAATGTCTACATGGCACCGCTCGCAAACATCGTCCGACCCCACGGCCTCAACATCATCTCCTACACGGACGACACTCAGCTGATCCTCTCTCTCACGAAGGACCCCGCAACCGCCAAGACTAACCTCCACACCGGACTTCACACCATCGCCAACTGGATGGAGTCAAGCCACCTCAAACTGAACTCGGAGAAGACCGAGATCATCATATTTGGCTCCAACAAATCAGCATGGGACGACTCCTGGTGGCCTGCCACTCTGGGATCCGCCCCAATGCCCACCATCCATCCACGAACACAACCTCGGCTTCTTACTGGACTCATCACTCACTATGACCCAGCAAGTCAATGCCATCTCATCCTCATGTTTTAACACCCTTTGCATGCTTCGCAAGACCTTCAGAAAGATCCCGATTGAAACCAGAAGAACAGTCACCCACGCCATTATCAGCAGCAGACTGGACTATGGTATTGCTCTCTACACGGGAAAAACGGCCCAGCTCCAGAGAAAACTTCAGCACATCCAGAATGCCTCTGCATGACTCATCCTCAACCTCCCTCGCCACGAACACATCTCAGCCTACCACAGAGGCCTCCACTGGCTCCGCGTTAACAAAAGGATCATCTTCAAACTCCTAACCCACACTCACAAAGCTCTCCACGACGCCAGACCTGCCTACCTCAATGAGCGTCTCAACTTGCACACCCGACACGTCAGCTCTGCTCCGCAAACCTCGCCCTCGTCCCCTGCGTCCACCGTACCACAGCCTGTGGCACATCCTTCTCCCAGCTTGCCGCCAAAACCTGGAACTCCCTCCCCATCAACCTACATCTGACCCGGGACTTCCTGACTTTCAGGAAGCGCCTCAGACCTGGCTCTTCGAGCAGTAGCACCCCCCCCCAGCGCCTTGAGACCCTACCAAGTGAGTAGCACGCTTAACAAATTACTGATTGATTGATTGGTTAGCCAATCTTGAAATCTCCCCAGCGTCACCCTGCTAAATAGCTATTGTGTGCTATGTAGAAGACTTAGAGGTCTATAGTTTTCTGGTAAGTCATGTGAGCCCATTTTAAAGATGAGGATAATTTCAGCCCCCGTCCACATCAATAGAGTAGGTGCACTTTTCATGATAGCTGTGAATATCACAGAAAAATAGGCACTCCAGATGCCTATCACACTCAAACACAGATCACCAGGGATTTTGTCTAGCCCAGGGACTCTGTTGGGGACAATTTCCTGATAGCCAAGATTACTTCCTGCGCTGAAACATCCTGAATATTGGACTCTTGTTTACATACTACAAACCCTTTAGAAGCGGGGTTGGGGCTTACAGCCTCTTTGCTACAATCTCTAGGATGCTGTTGTTATTCCCCAGTGCCCATTATATTACATATGGAGCCCTTCTGCTCTCCCTTCTGCATATATAAACTAGAGAAGTGTGAGACTCAGTTGTTGGTTGCAATATTGATTTCTATAGAACAGAACCTGTCCTTACTACCAGAGGGCATTGAATTCTGTAAGAAGCAATGGTCATTTGATCTGGCGGCATCTAAAATACCCTCCCAAATCCCCCATTCCCAGTCTTTTTTGGCTACTGATAACACTTTCTTATAGGGCCTTCTCATAGCCTGATTCAGGGGTATGTCTTGCTTTTTGAGTGCATGGACCAGTTCAGACTTAGCGTCTCTATGATTTATGATACCAGGATAGAGGTAACTTCCTCTCCATTTTTCTTCCAGTTTCAATATAAAATGGTACCTCAGATTTTGAAAAAAACGATTATGCAGCTCAGAAACCACTGCAAGGGACTAATAAGTGCCTCCTGCCGGGTCCAGTGATAACTTACCCTCCATGCCATTGGCAACAAGTATATACATCTCGTCAATGGACTCCTGTGAATGTTTAAGTGTAGACCATTTAACCCTACGTCTATTGCTAGTGACTTAAACTTCTATCAAAAGGCTCACCTTGCGTGCTGTGATGTGCTCTAATGAGCAGGCTCAGCTTAAGAATCAGAGCACGTTGGTCACTGTCAGAGCGGAGAAATACTGTCATCTCAATCAGATGAGGCCATAATTTGATGTTCAGCATTATATAATAGATTAGATTAATGTGGTTTATCCTATTAAATGTGTTTTGTCTGACTTGTCAGAGATAGAGCTGCCATTACAGGCATGTAGTCCCTGATTTAAAGTAAGGGCATTAATTTGGACTCCTATAGGATGAGGGGATTTCTAACTCCTGGACTGACCAGAAAGCATCCTTGTCAGCCATAAGGGCCTTGCTATCAATGCTCAGGTGTTCAAATTAGCAATTGAAGTCACACCCAAAAGTTTTCCTTATGGTGGCTGGGAGCATGGCTAGATGCTCATTCAAGTGGTGTAGAACAATAGATTTTATTTCATTCCTGGTAGGTCTGCAACATACATTACATACGTAATATATTGCATCTGGGGAAACAATCAGGCTAAGGCACATTATGCTAGGGGAGTCCTCATTGATCTCTCTTAGCAAGCCTGAAATAGTAGTTCTAGACCAAATAGTAAGAGCCCTAGAGGGCCTGCTCATCCCTGGGTATACACCTGTCTTATAAAAGTTAAAATATCCTGCACGGTGGAGGGGCTGCAAGGACCAGGTCTCTTGAAAGAGACAATAATCATTTTGGTCTATATATTTGGACTAATTTAGATGCCCGGCTCGCAACATTCCATGAGATGAGCTTAGTTTGTGGGGTCATTTCAGGGGGGGAGGGCGGCCCTATCTTCTTTGTCAGTCAATGGAGTTGTGCGGACGAGGTGGGGAGACCCAACTAATTCTGCTATTTGAGTTGGTTTTGGCTATTTGAGTTCGTGTTAGATGATTAGTATGGGTACTTTGCATTATTTGGCCCCTTACTGCACTATATGAAATAATACCTGACTTAACAAACACCCCTCAGTCTTAGTAGTATACACTGGCCACCATACCCTGTTGGTGAGTCAATCTACACCTGCTAGGGATTCATAACAGTTGTGAGTTGCTATTGAGAAGTTTTCGTCAAATCTCATCTGAACTGAGCAGGCAAAGACTGGTGGTGAACTGGGCGAATGGGGGAATATTGCCTGGAGGTGGCCTATTAAAATGTGTTTTTCATTCTTGAGGGTTGTCATATAAAAGGATGAGTTCCTCATTATGTGCTGCTATTAAACATTCAGGTATTTCTCTGTATTGGTATCTTCTGCGAGGAGAGGAGTATCACTGGTGACTTTTTTATTTTGCGCAATTAAACACTTTAAATTGGGCATAAGTGGTAGTTGGTTTGTGGTGGGTTCAGGGTCTTTACTCTTTTAGGATTTCGGTTGTGGGTTGCTGGGAGATAGTGTTTTATTATATCCTGCAACACCTCCTTCTATTTCTGTCACATTTGGGGGGTGTATGTGTTCTCTTACATGAATAACAACGTCAACTTTTGTAGTGGCCATCCCATAGTACGCATTAGAATAATATGTGGTACTTTTCCAATTTACATTTTCTGTTACCGATGTGACTTAGCAACAGCTTTTCTTTCTGAGATGTTTTGTATTTTCTCTCTCTGTCATTGTATTTAAAAGTATAACCATATACATCACTTTAAAGTTTCTACATTTGTTATTTACATTCACAATTATGCAACTACGTCTATTTTGTACACTTACATGTATGTTCTTCTTAGATATTTCACACTGTTTTGCAGCTTTTCCATTTGGGGTGTTCTAATTTGGAGTAGGTGTTTTCTTTTTTTGTTGGGTAAAAAAAGTGTCAGTTTAATTTAAAATTTTAATTTGTTGGTAGTTTGTAGAGATTGGGATTGTTATTTTCTTTTACTCACTATTTGGGTGAGTTTATACTTTTTATTAATTTACGAATACTTTGTTATATCTTTTTTCTGGCTTGTGATAGTTGGATTTTTTGTCAGTTTATCACTGTTTCAAGTCATAGTGTTTTCTTTTAGGAAGTACACATAAAGAGATAGAAGATGATGAGTGTTTTATTAATTATTTGCTATTTTACATTTTTAAGTTTCTTTACAAATACATTTTAGTATAAATGTAAGTTTTTCTTCTTTGGTTCCATAGTTGTTGAGATGTATGTAGTTCTTATTTGATGGTCTCGTCAGAGAATCCGGCAGAGTTTCCTTGTCTTGCAGTGTTTTTCAATTTTGAAGTATTTAGTTGTTTAAATTAGTGTGCCTTTTAAATTGTTGTTTTTTGTGTTTTTTATTTTATTGGCTGAAGGTGATGAAATGTTGTTTTTATCCAGTGTTTTTTAAAAAAAATTTTATCAGTTATGTCCTTCCATGGTTAATGCTAATTTAGGTTTTATTTATAATGTATTGTATATGCTTCAATAGTTTTAAATATAATGTTATTTATATATGTGTACATATTTACAAACATTTAGGTTGTGATCTAAATATTTGTAGTTAATGCTACTTTTTTGGTTTGAATGTTATGATTTTAGTTATATATTTTTTGGGGTGAATTGTAAATATTTTGATGATGTAATATATTTATATTTAGTTTAAAATGCATATTAAATGTTTTTGTTTTTTTTCAAATAATTGTTTAAAGTAGAAAGTGATTTTTTTTACATTTAGTGATGGTATTGTAATTATTTTGACAATATTTATGCAGTTGATACTGTGTGAATCAATCTTTTGACATATTACATGTTTATTTAAAGGTGGAAATATTTTTGTTTCTGATATTTGTGTTTTCGATATAAGTAAAAATCGACATTTGTAACAACAATATTTGTGTTCTCGATATTTGTGGTTTTACTAGTTTAGTATAAGAAGTTGATATTTTTGGTAACAATATTTATCTAATTATATTTTTGTATTTCGATATTGTATGCAACAATATTATGTCAGTGATCCATAATTGCATTTGCTTTTAAACATGGGTTTTCTCCTATTGATGTAATTGGTAAACTAGGTTCATGCAGTGTTCTTGTCTTCAGGATTGGCTTTAGTTAGAGTACTTAATTTTCCACTTACTGAGCTCCAAGCAGTGTTTGTCATTCAAGATAAGCAGGTGTCAAAGGTTTCCAACATTCAGCATCAACAAAGGGTGTGAGAGTGAAGGATAAGACATGAGCATTGCCAATTCAAAGTTTAGGCCCATATTGGTAAACATGACCCCCTTGCAAATAACTGTAAGTGAATAGCTGATGAGGTAAAATTAAATTTTGGGGTTTCATTCTGTGGTCCCCATTAAGGCTCAATAATAAGGCTCAATACAATCTGGAGCTTGAAGATGTAACATTGATTAGTACTGGATGAAATTAAATATTTCAAGCAACTTACCCCTTTTTAGGTAGTGTAAGGGCCCTTCAAGATGAAGAGTAAATAGTAATTTATTAAGCACCTCTCAAACATACTCCTACCAATTCCCCAATTCTAGAGCAATTTGTGGCAAATTCAGCTGCACTGTGATGTCAAGATCAAGATCCTACGCTGATGCTATTATCATTTTCTACTTGATCCTTTCTTATGTTCCTGAACTGACAGATAGTGTGCCACGAGTTTCTAGAATTTACTAAAATGTTGAATATCTGGGTACATCAGGGGGTAAGGGCCTGATTATAGGTTTGGCGGTCTGACCACCCGAACTCCAACACGGTGGTGGGGAGGCAGCCATCAAGCCGGCAGCCTCACCACCATTGTATTACATGTTTTACCAGACCGGTGGAAACAGTGCAATGGCATTAGGCCAATGCCACCTCACACAGCACCCTCAGGATGTGCATTGTCTGCCATTGCACATTCTGGGGGTGTTGACAGGGGGTTCCTGCACTGCCCATGACATGGTCGTGGGCAGTGCAGGCCCCCCCCTGTGGTCCCAACTCTGCCTTTCCATCAGCCTTCTCAGGGTGGGGACCCTGCCATAAAAAAGGCTGGTGAAAAGCACCGCCATGGCTGACCACGATTTTCACTGCCGACAACCCATCATCATCCATTATCCTGGCGGTGGTGGCGGTCTCCTGGTGGTCCAACCGCCAAGATCGTAATCCAGTGGTTTGACCGTCAGGGATTCGGTGGTCAGACCCCCACAGCGGGAACGGTGGTCCTATGGACAGCCATACTCGTAATCTAACCCTAATTATTTAATATGACAACTCAGAGTAAGAGATGACTTGGTTGAAGCAGCTATAATGCTAGCCAAATTACTTCCCTTGTATGTATTTTACCTGCAATACTGGGTGGTATCAAAGAACTGTACAAAAGTGTTACTGTGCAACAAATGTTACAGCCAGTTTGCCCATTCTTTGAGTTAGGTAAGCAGTTTGAGATTATAGGAAAAGGAACATGACACTGCATCTGCTCCTAGGTTAGATTCTGGCCTTTTTTCCAGTGGGCCCACTCCATTTTTTATGTTTATATCTCTTCAAATAGGCAATCACAATCACATTGATTTGTTTTTTAAAAGATTGTTGCTCGAAATTCAGATATCTCATTTTACCTTTCAATCATTGATGCTTAGATATTAAAAAATGAAAAACTTTAGTTATAACATGTTAAAATAATAAGTGTTCATGTAAAATCCAACCTCAGAATGATTTACATCAGTATATAATAAAATATAAGGACAGTAAAATAAGTCATTAAACAAACACCAGAAATACACTGCACATCATCAAAAATGAAAAAATTCTGAAGTCAATCAGTAATGTGATCTTTATGAATAGAAATGGACTCACTAAAGGATGTATGTTAAATTTTCCTTTACATGAATATAAATATTAACATGTAACAAAAACAAAGGAAGGTAAAAACAATTCAAAATGTTATATTATATTATATGCATATATTCCTGTAATCAAAAGTAAAATCTAGGTTCCCTATACTACCTCACTCTCAAAACATAACTAATGCTTATAAAAGAATATATAAACTAAATATAGTATATTAACAGGTGATATTTTAAATGTATTGACCAATTTTATTTGCCAAGGTGTTAACTTACTGTTGTGTTGCGCAAGTTAGGATTTTGGCGTAACTCTATAAGCGGTCCCCTCTACAAGGAGTCCCCTCCCACCCATGGGTAATATTAGTGAACTTACTTCAACACACTAGACCTGAATGTGAAGGACAAATCCTTGTGGCCCCACAAGACACTATTCATTGTGTAATGGACATAAAGGTATTTCTTTTGAGCTACCAACAGTCCCATAAAGATCAGAGTCATCATGGAAACAGCAACAACCTCATTTCATTATTCATACTACCACATACATTGTACTAAGAAGAATTAAATGCTTTATTTTAAAATTATTTATTACTACATAAAGAATCTGTTTCTCTAAAACAACCACACAGTATTATAAAAACAGCCAGGAGACATGATAAAAGTAAAAAGGATAAAATGAACATTTCCAGCATTGCTAAAATGTCTTTACAAATTGTCTAAAACCTAACACCTTATTGCCCATTTCTATGTGCTATACCCTGGGACCATAAAAAGCAAACAAAATTGCGTTCCAGAATTTCTTTGGGAGATGGGTTGCACTGCATACCTTGGTGACAGCAAAGACTGTTGTTATTGGTGGGGGTGTGAAGATAGTGTTCCCTGCAGTGGCAGTCATTCTGTCTTCCTTTAGGACTGGGCTATATCAGTTGCAGGATTCAGGTGAGATATGCCATCTGTGAAGTGTGAAGTGCGCTGGCAGTAGATAAAATCATCTCTGTCAGAATCTCAGTTGATAATCTGGGCTAAGGACCTCTCTATAAAGTGGGGAAATGACAGTCCTTATATCTTAAATCTATATCACAGATTGGAATATGCATGCTAGATTATGTACATCAAAGTGTACACTTATGACGTTGATGTTATGGACCCTGGCGGTCGGCGATAATGTGGCGGTACGTACTGCCATAATATGAAATTGGGGGGTTGGCTGAAGCCAATCCGCCAATGTACCACTTTGACCGCCACAGCGGTAACAGCCGCCAGACAGGAGCTATCCATCACCAGCCCGGCGGCCTCTGTTGTTCCGCCTGCAGGATTATGACTACGCTTACTGCCATGGTTTTACATCATGAAAACTATGGCCGTAGGACATATCAGTGACAGGGAATTCCTTCCTTGTCACTGGTAGAGGTCTCCCCCCCTCCCTCTCCAGTTACCCTCCCACACCCCCACCTCTCCAAAATGCCCCCCCCACATTCACGCCTCCTTCACGCACACACACACAGGCATACACACAGCCATTTCCTACATGCTTACACGCATGCATACATCCATTCACACCCACATCCGCACACACTTCCAAACATGCACGCAGACACGCATTCACCTTTCACAACATAGATGCACTCACACGTCTGTATATGCACACACGTATTCACCACTCAACACACCCCCGCATTCAAGCACACACATACACACCCCCCACACCCACACACACAACATCCCCCTCCCCTTTCAGAGACCTGACTCACCTGGATCGAGGGGGTTCTCCGGCAGGAGACGGGATAGGGCGCTGCTACTGCCAGCAGCGCCCGCCAGGCCGTATTATTGGTCATAATATAGCTGGCGGCAGTCTACTGGCATGGCGCTGCTGGTGGTAGCAATGCCACCTTACCACCATCCACCGGCATGGCCACAGCCAGATTTCCGCCATTCTTGTGGCGGAAATCCGGCTGTGGTCATAATATGGCGGATGGCTGGTAGCCGCGGCGACGGTCTTTTGGCGGCTGACGCCATGGCGGTAGGCGGTTTTTACCACCAAAGTTTAAATGAGGCCATAATAAGTATTCCGTGCTTGTCTTGGAGGGTTGTTAGACCTGTCAGCATTAGGGTGATCTTACGCCCAAATGTTTCTCTTTATTGCCTCACTTTTGCGTAACTTTTTTTTTGGCCATGGGACGCTGGGCACTTTACCACTGCTAACCAGTGCTACTGTGCATGTGCTCACTCCCCTAAAGAATGGTAACATTGGTGTATCCACAACTGGCATATTTAATTTACTTATAAGTCCCTAGTAAAGTGCACTATATACCCAGGGCCTGTAAATTAAATGCTACTATTGGGCCTGCAATACTGACTGTGCCTCTAACTTGAGTAGCCCTGTAAACATGTCCCAGGCCTGCCACTGCAGAGCCCGTGTGTGCCGTTTGACTGCCATCTTGACTTGGGATTTAAAACTCTTTGCCAAGCCTCAAATTCATCTTTTATTAGATATATGTCACCCTAAGGAAGGCCGTGGGTAGCCCACAGGGCAGGGTGCTATGTAATTAAAAGGCAGGGCATGTACTTTTAGGTTTTACTTGTCCTGGTAGTGAAAAACTCCCAAATTTGTTTTTCACTACTGTGAGCGCTATCACTCTCATAGGTTAACCCTGGGTATTCCTTATTACATTTAATAAAATATAATTACTGACTGAGAATGAGTAGACACATCATGTTTAGTACCTATGGAATAGTAATGATAAATCCTTTTTAATGTTAAAGTTGTGTTTTCCTAATACAATTATGAAAATGACACATTTAGAAACATGGCATTTTCCTTCTCTTAGCCCTGTGTGTCTGCAGCCTGTCTCCAATACACGTCTGTGGAGGGTGAGGGGAGAGTTACATTTATAATAGCTGCACATCCAGCATATGCTTTTGAGACTTTTTACTCCTGGGTGGAGTTGGAGCACATCAATACTGCTTCAGGACAGTTTAAAAAATACACAGAGGTATATCCACCTGCACAATATAGGGTTTACCAAGAAATGGAAATCCCTTTATCCTACAAGAACACCAAAATTGGTTTAGTGTTTTTTTGCCACATATGCACGGACATGTTCATTTGGGGCGTCTCAGCAATGACGGGGCTACATGACCAGTATTGGCTGGCTATACTCCCATTCCTCTCCCTGCCAATCTATCTCATGCAGAGGTAGTAGGGGTTTTAAACTACACAGTCATCCTTTACAGGACAGTGGTGCAATTTGTGCAATGTACTCTGAGCTCACAGCCTGCTACGGTATCAGGACCTGCTGCTCCCCCACAAAAGCAAATCATACGTCCACAAACTATTAATGCTATCATGGGCAAAACACCAACAAGTGTGATGAAATGACTTTCTGAGTTGCTCGCAATATATATATATATATATATATATATATATATATATATATATATATATATGCATTTGAACATAACAATACAATTTTTTTACGATGATATACTAAATAACCAATAATTATATAATGATCTATGTAATTAATCAATTAAATATTATGTAAAATTACAATAAAATTACAAAATAAATATTAAAAAATTTACTAATTCCCCTACAAACCAATGTTCCAAAAATTGAAATAAAATAAATAACTTTGACATTTTGCATATTCAATAAAAACCAAAACAATACTAATAAATAATTAAACATATTTACCATTAACATAAAATGAAGAATAGGTGTTAGAAATGGGGTCTCTAGTTGGCAGTCAGTTTACACCCTGTCCAAGTAGGGAACCTCGCTCTTGTCAGGGTAAGGGAGTCACACACTTAAGATAACCCCTGCTCATCCCCTTGATAGCTTGGCACAAGCAGTCAGGCTTACCTCAGAGGCAATGTCTTAAGTATTTGTACACACATACACACAGCAACACAGTGAAAATACCACAACCAGAACTCCACACTAGTATAGAAAAATAGGCAATATTTATCTGAGCAAATGAAGACCAAAACGACCAAAATCCAACATACAGAAGGAAAGATATGAATTTTTAAAGATTAAACCCATTGAAGCACTTAGAAACACAATAGCTCTAACTGGGACTATCATGACGTAGTTGACGGAGTCATTCCCCACAGTCTGACGCCACTCATGAGGGAGTGTGGCGAAAGTACCAGAGTCGCATGGACCCCAGGTACAGTACCTTTGAAAATGATGGAACAAAGATGTTGCACGGAGATGGGGAGGTGAGGCGTTGCTGGAGCCGGTGCGGCATTGGTTCCTTAATGCTACTGGGGAGGTGAGGCATTGGTTCCTACTGTGACGCAGGGCAGGTGAGGAGTTGGTTCCTTACAGTTGCAGGGGAGGTGATGCAGCGTCTGTGGCAAGGTGTCAGTTCATTACGATTTGGCGGGGTCGATTAATTTGGCAGGCCAAGACATAATGAGGTCGCAGTCACACCACAGGGCCACAGGCACCACGGCGGAGCTGGGTGTCACAGGCGTTGGTGATACGGCACTCGAGACTCACTATGTCACAGGACTTCAAAGGCACTGCAGCGGCTTCGGGCATGCAGGGTCAGTCGTGGTCATCAGAGCAGGGACCACTGTTTTGATGCAGGCCTAGTCAGGGAGCAGTGCCAGTTCTGGAGATGTCTGGAGTCGAGGTGCCTCATTCTCCTTGTTTTCAGGACAGCTTTCACCCCAAGGGCCTAGGAACTGGAATGGGCACCACCTGGCAAGTCAGGGCCCGCAGCATGAGAACCCAGAGGCTGGTAGGTGAAGTCTTTGCTGTCCCTGAGACTTTTCAAGAGGAGTCAAGCTCAGGCCAAGCCCTTGGAGAAACTTCACAAGCAGGATACACAGCATAGACCAGTCTGTGTCTTTGCAGGCCAACGCAGCAAAGCACAGACAGCAAAGAGGCAGTACTCCTCACAGCTCTTCAGCTCTTCACCTTGTCAAAGGTTCCTCTTGATCCAGAAGTGTTCTAAAGTTGTGGGGTCAGCAGTCCAATACCTATACTCATTTCTGTCTTTGAAGTAGGCAAACTTCAAAGGAAAGTCTTTGTAGTGCACAAGACCCTGCCTCTCCCTGTCCTGACCCAGAAACACTCCATGGGGTTGGAGACTATTGTGCAAGGACAGGCACAGCCCTATTCAGATGCAACTGTCAGCTCCTTCCTTCTCTCTAGCCCAGGAAGACAAGTCAGGAAATGCAGGACACACCTTAGCTCCCTTTGTGTTACTGTCACAAAAAGCCTAACTGTCAGACTCACCCAGACTAGTATTCAGCAGCAAAGCAGAGGAACAGAATGGTTAAGCAAGAAAATGGCACTTTCTAAAAGAGGCATTCTCAAACAATTTAAAATCCAACTTCACCAAAAGATGGATTTTTAAATTGTGAGTTCAGAGACCCCAATCTCCAAATCTCCATCTGCTCCCAATGGGAATTTACACCTAAAAGGTATTTAAAGGCAATCCCCATGTTAACCTATGAGAGAGATAGGTCTTGCAATAGTAAAAGCCTAATTTGCAGTATTTCACCATCAGGACATGTACAACACACCAGAACATGGTCTACCTTTTAAATACACTGCATCCTGCCCATAGGGCTACCTTTGGCCTACCTTAGGGGTGCCTTACATGTACTAAAAGGGAAGGTTTGAGCCTAGCAAATGGGTGCACTTGGGAGGTCGACATGGCAGTTTACAACTGCCCACAAAGACATTGCAATGGCAGGCCTGAGACATGTTTACAGGGTGACTCATGTTGGTGGCACAATCAGTGCTGCATGCCAATTAGTAGCATTTGATTTACAGGCCCTGGGTTCACATAGTGCTCTAAAAAAGGGACTTACTAGTAAATCAAATATGCCAATTGTGGATAATCAATCATAATCACAATTTACACAGGGAGCACTTGCACTTTAGCACTAGTCAGAAGTGGTAAATTGCCCAGAGTACCAAACCAGCAAAAATGAAATCCAGCACACAGTCAGAAATACAGGAGGCAGAGGCAAAAAGACAGGGGAAACCACCCCAAGGGTGCCAGATCTAACAACAGGTATAACACAAATCTAATAAAACTCAGCTAAATAAGTTTAAAAATGATATTATGTGAAAGTATATTTGAAAAACGATGTAAAAGACACAAAAAGATATTCTTACTGTTGATATTCTGTCCCATGTTATTGTTTGACATCACTGTATTTTTGGCTCGATTTTTGTGTCTCACAATGTTTCGGAAACAATATTTTAGCAGAATACCTTTGGAGAGGAAGCTAGCTGTGAATTATATACGTGACTTAAGACTGGTCTTCAAATGTCTGTAAAACCTATGATGGTTCCTGGCACCCTAAATTGACAAGGAAAAATAAGTAAAGAAAGAATCTAGTATAACAGAACATTATTTGCCATTGGATATAGCTCTCTACACATGCAGGACAGAATTAACATGTTGCATGCCAGCGGAAGGCCCTGGGTGGACATGGCTGGACGCATAAGGGTACCTCCTGATGTAAACATGAGAGGCAATAAAGATAGACTTAGATGTGTTTGTCTTTTATGTTGGGCCTTCTGGAGATGCCAAAAGGTAGGGGTGAAGTACATGGGTCCGTTGGTCCAAAGTAAAACTCTTCCTGATATCTTGTGATTTTAGCTCTTGCCTATGCCTAGTTTCATAAAGTCTATTTACTTTTACGAGTCTTGCATTATACCTCTTAAGCTTTGGTTTTCCTTTAAAATGTATCACAGTGTGCAGTGTATGTAACCACTCACCTTCGATCAATGCCCCATGATTCTAGCTGCAAGGTTAAGTAAGCATGAACAAATTTTAGAACATTGGAATGCTGGGGGCTCCATTGAAAACAATGGAGTGCTGCGGGCTTTTACTGGCCGGTAAAAGCCCGCAGCGCCAACATTCCAATGTTTGCTTTGTTCACAGCAACAGCAAAAAAAAAAATGTTCACGGAGCCCGAGGGCATTAAAATCCCCTCGGGCTCCGTGAATTTTTTTTTTTTTAATAGAACATTCTGCCCTGAGTGGCAGAATGTTCTAATAGCCTTAGAACCCGCCATAGCGGGCTCTACCGGCTATTAAAGTCCCTCTCCCTTGTTAAATGCCCTCGCCTTCGGCTCGGGCATTTAACGCGGGGAGCGGACCTTCAATAAAACAAAACAAAGTTGATGGGACATTCTGGACATTGTATTTCTCTTGGGAGATCAGTATTGATCCCAAGGGGAAATATTACAGTGAGCCTTCTCCTTCAGGCAGTGTTATCCTCTTGTAAATCGATATTGTTATCCCGTGGGACTCTGAAGGTCAGTCCATATTTGAATGATGTATCTCTGATCACGTATCTATAGAATCCAGGCAGGTGCAGAAGATTACACAAGGGAACCACATCATCAAATTCCATGCAGTGTTACTCGTGGCCAAAGCAGGTTGTGTGGAAAATATCTGAAATCTTTCTGGCCCATTCTCACTTGTTGGTAAAACTACACAAGGTGGCCATGGATCCGGCTCAGAATCAAGGCTAGGCCTCTGCTAAATCTTAAAATTATTTTCACAGTATAGTGAACATTTTCCTTTCTGGCATACCTTGAATTCAAAAGTCACATGAGAAGCAAGCAAGTGAACTGAGAAAATCCCTCCTACAAGACACGTTCCACTCTAACTAGTCTCCAAATAAGAAATGTGTTAAATTGTGCGAAATTCACAGCATTTTGCCAATTACACGTAACACAACTTTTCCAAATGTGTTTGTTTTGCATGCATATTTTTGACTTTGAATAGCTTTATTTCGGCAAAACACGACAAAAGAGCACAATACAAAACATTTTAAAGTACCAAATGTAAAGCAATCGAGCGAGCAGTAATGCAAAACACTAAAAACACATTAAAACTTGGCAAATAAATAAACCCAAGGAGTGTGACACTCAGAATTAAAACATTTAGCATATGACATGATGAATTGCAAAACCCAAATAGCAGCATTGTCCTAGCCACAAATAAAGTGCAAAATCCAATACCTGCATTATCCCTGCCACAGATGGCTACCCGAAAGGTGCAAAAGGAAGACAACAACCGTCACTCGTTCCCTTCCCATTCCTTGATTGCCTTTGCTCTAACATACCAAATTTTCCCCCGAAATTTTGCAACTGCACAGGACCCTGGGGCCCTGGGGTCCAACCTCAAAATTCTCAGTGAAGTAACGCTTTTACGCGTTCCCAATGCCTTATGACAGGCTTAATCCATTTCCAATGGGGCTTTTCATACACCCTGCATGCAAAAAAGATGTGACCCACTGTTTCCTTAGATTATTTGTGTCAGCGCGTCTGACCTTATTAAGTAAACTTACATGGGAGATGCAAATAGGCCAATGGACCCTTGACTGTGGTTTGAGTTTTTCCCACCATATATCCCTTACCAATACAGATCAATAACATCAACAATCTATAACTTCAATAATCAATAGGAGTCAGTGATTTCCACTCGCCATGACCTCGCGGCCATGAATAATCGCCCCTTTATGTAAAAGTTAGAATGTTTATTTCCCACTATTTCCCTGAAATATACATTTCAACTAGTACATAATTCACATGTCGATGATTGGCTCCTCTTGTCCTGTTCCCATCGTTCGGCTTGTTAGGTATCAATATTGTTGAAGTTTATACCCCAGTCAGTGCACCCATTGTCTTCTCTTGGGAAGGTCAGTCTTAAACACATTACATGAAACATTGTTTCACTAGCAAGTATAGCATCTTCTAGCAAGCAGTTTTTCATGAGAACTTACTTCAACTACGAGCACATAGTCAGAACAGTGGAAAATCACAATTTAATTCTCTAAACATCCATTTTATTAAACGCCTAAGAAATGCAACTTGACATGAGGCCGTGCAACTAGGCCAAGACCTCGCTAAGTTAAGGCCTACAATTAATAAAGCTAATACATAATGCATAACCCTTAATATGACACAGTACCTCATGAATCAAACATAAACTCAACATTACTTATTAATAGGCCATTAATAAGTACACTTCGTAAATTTTGGCAGCCACTCTGGTGGGCGCAATTCAAATACGTGCATTATTTTTTTTTAAGATAATACTTTTTCTACGCAAATTCAACACTCAGATTACATGAATATTAATGAATAAACTCATTAATAAATTCAGCATTAACAATCCCTCCTCTGATTACTAAATGTGTCATCACAATAAACCTTCCCACACAAATTTTTGCATCAGCTAACATTCTGTCATCTCTATTCCCTCATATCTCCATTCCCTGTTCAAATTTCCCCTAAACAATTTTTCTCTTTTCAGTTCTTCCCTCCTCTTTTAATTTTTCATTTTCTTCAATGTAATCATTCTACACAATTTACATAGTCCCTATGCTCCAATTATGCAAATCACAATAATCAATATCCTTGTTATATTTTCAGTATTATCCATTCCCAATGTTGCTGAGCCAATTTCCCACTGAAGCAAATCTTTTGCCAACTTTCCCCCAAACACCTTGTTCTTTCAAATCAGCACTTTCGTTAGTCAGATTAGTAAGTAAGCTTCTAATTTAGTTACTATTATCAGAAATGCACGACAGCAATGCTTCGAATTAAGCATTTTGCAAGCACCGCCATCTTTTACTAAACTAATGTCTAACGCAAGGTGATTCTGAAGACTCATAGCTCTTTCTGTGGCCAATTCTGTATCTGTTACAATCATGGCTCCTGAAAAATGTGCCAGCATATTATCCACAATAGTAGTTAACTTTCAAATCTTTATAGAATTCAGAACAACTCCTACTGAAGGAATCATTGCTCCAAATATATTTCCTACTACATCAGAAGGAGACTGTTTCCTTTCCCTACTGTGATGTAATTCAGTCAATTTTGGTAACCTTTTCAAGTCATCAAGTTGGAAAATCTTTCGGAAAACTATTCCCAAATAACATGCACCAAACCATCCTCTCGGAAGACGGAAATAAACATTAAGTCCACAGATGTAATATATGCCAGAAATTGCAGGATCCTGTCCATTCAACATAAATGTCCATTTACTCTGAAACAAAAACACATGCCTAAATTCACTTGTTCCCACAAACAAAGTGTCAGTGCTAGATTTAGGCCTATATACACGAAGCTTCCCTATGTGTTGCACATCTAAAGCTAATTTCCCTTCTGTTTTCATTGCAGTATAAGCATAATCATTCTTATAAGTCATTTTCTCTAAGCCCTTTTCTAACATCTCCTTTAACATCTTTCTCCTGTCATCTTTGTTATCTATAAAGCTCTTTTCTAAAGCTGTAAGCAAGCATGTCAGGTTATTCCTGTGCGCGTAAGCTGTGCCAAAAGTTAATGTAGGCTCGAAGAAACCCCTCACTAATTCTATGTCATTATCCTTGGCTGCTCTACTCAGGTACCTAATTATGAGGACAAATGAAAACACCACATTGTGGTTGGAATAGAATTACTGAATGTACTCCTGGTTATAGAATCTTGTTCGTAACAGACTACTACTTATCCCATAAATAAGAAGCAAACTATGATAGGTAACTCCTTCAACTTATGAAGGAATCTGTGCATCCATCGTCTCAACATACTCAATAAGCGATAGAAGACATTGGACGAAAGTTCCGCTTGAGCATTGTCTACATGCAGATACTTCTCATCTAACCTAAACTTCTCTATCACTGTTAATGCAGTAGTTGTCTCTAAAGATGAAGTATGGCTGGCTTTACTCTTGTCAAAAACAGCCATACCCTCAATCAATATCACACACAATATCATGCATACAATTGCTTAACCTACACTCATGTATTTACAGCACCTGTTTTTCCTACCCTGCTGGCTAAGGTTATTCAAGATCTGTAAAGAATCAGAAAGTAGAAGAGAAACTTTAAAAACTATGCAGCAAAAATCTTTTTTCAGTAGTTATTTACAACTTTAAGTCTCAATTCCAGGATCCTTTGTCAAAATCGGTAAGCTGGTCAAAATCTTTTTGGCAGCTGGACAAATCAGGTTATATTGTCAATCAGGTTATCTAAGTATTTTCCGGTTACTTTCAACGGTCTCTTTTCTCCTTTTTATTTTTCTCAATTTGTTCGTTACCTTCTTTCATGTGGCAAAATATTGACCTGGAATGTCTTGATCAAAACAAAAAGACAAAAACTCTTTTTGCCATTCACTTGTTGTTGCATACACATATTCAGGGCCTGTGCATCTTTGACTTACTATCCTCTTTCTTTTCAACTTTCGATCTCCATTCAATTCTCCTTCACTCAGGTCTTTTTACAATGTCGTGTCTACTTCTTCCTCGATTGATGTCACACCAACTGCTTCTTTTCTCTTTGCCTGTGACTCCTGCCACTTATCTCCTTTCAGTGGACCCTTGGTCAATGCTCTTTTCAGTGTTGAACTTGAAACTTCTTCTGCTCTGCAGGATTTTCTCTTGACGGACCTGCAACTGGTTCAGGAGGAGTCAGATCACATTGGCTTTGATCCACCTCAACTCCTTCCCCCTCGGGGTCTGGCGTTTGCTTTGTTTGTCTCTCAAATTCATCTACTTCTGGGAGAGCGCTCCTCTGACTAGACTCTCCTGCTGCCTCACTTGAGATTGGTTCCCTGCCCCCCTCCTGGAGGTCTTCTCCTTCGTCTCTCACAGGAGTGTCTGAACATCCTCAATGTGCTCAGATCCAGTCTCAGTTCCTCTTTCTTTTCCTTCCGGCTCTAAAGCTTGTCTGGTCATTGTTGGAACTCTCAACAACTCCTCTTCATCATCCATAAGACATGCCACTTTTCTTGTGTGGCTTGTGTGTATCCAGTTCGGAACTCCAGCACTCTTCACAGCTGTGGTAGTGGTCAGAACCATCTGGAAAGGGCCTTTCAACCAAGGCTCCAAACACGTCTTCCTCACATGTTTCTGGACCACCACCTGTCACCCACCCTTAGGGGGTGTCCTTGATCTTGGATCGGTGGCAGTGTGGTGGCTTCCACCTACTGGGAGAAAGAGCGAACCACATCAGCCAGACGTTTGCAGTCGTCCAACACCATATCATCTGTAATGTTCACAAGAGCATTTGTAGGCACTGCTGGCAACCTCATTGCTCTGCCCATGAGGATTTTGTGCGGGGACAATCCTGTCTTCCTGTTGGGTGTGTTTCTCATTGTCATCAGAACTAACGGCAGTGGGTCAGGCCATTTTAGATTCATAGACACATGACAGCCTCACAGTAACAAAACTGCTGCTTAGGAAGCTGATTCCACATTTTGGGATTCCAATCTCTTTAGAATCAGATAGGGGAAGTCACTTCAACAATGAAGTAATTAAATTGTTGTGTGCAGCATTGAATATTGAGCAGAAGTTGCATTGTAGTTACCGCTCTAAAGCATCAGGACTAGTGAAACAGATGAATGGTACCTTGAAATCAAGAATGGGAAAAATGTGTTTTTCCATATATGGTACGCGTCAAACCAATGACTAAAGATGCAATCACCAACACATATCTCAAACCTCCACACAAAGGCACATTTCAATAAAATCCATTTGCATTCTGCTGAATGGAACGCCTGCACTTCCAATGTGGTTCTAATTAACCACTGTCACTTTTCCAGCATTCATCTGCTGCCAAATGATGCAACGATGGCAAACAGCTTCAACAACTTGTCTAAACCTTGGATTGAACCAATTATGCTTAAAATGGCATCCCTCCCAACTTGTGCTTCACCATGGTAATACCTAGCCATTTGAGACAACTATTCAGCAAAACCAATAGGCCCTCTTCTGAAACCCATAATTCATCCTGTCACTGTACACATTTCATTTTGCTCCATGATCGTTTTTCCTCCCTGTCAGCATTATTCTTCAATGTTTTCAATTCTTCCAATGTATCTATTACTTGCAATGGAAAACTTGGACATGTTTTATCTTCTTCAGGTAACAATTCTCACTTATCTTTGAATGATATACAGTTCAATGTGCAAAACCTTGCGACTTGATCTGCATATCCATTTCCCATTGACACAAAATCTTGCGATTTCAGATGTGCACTGCATTTCACCACGACAATCTTTTCAGGCATTTGGATAGCTTGCAACAAATCTTGAATTCTCTCACCATTTCTCACTGGTGAAACAGAAGAAATCATGAAATCTCTCTGTGACCACAACTGGCCAAAGCCATGGACTATTCCAAATCCATACTGGCTTACTGTGTATTACTGTGTATTCACTGAGCAGAAACAAGGCACAGTCTAGTAAGGGCTATCAATTCCGCTACTTGTGCAGAACATAGGGGGTGATTCCGACCCTGGCGGTAAAAACCGCCAGGGTCGGGGTCCGCGGGAGCACCGCCAACAGGCTGGCGGTGCTCCTTTGGGCATTCCGCCGCGGCCAGAAACGGAAAGTCGGCGGTGTACCGCCGACTTTCCGCTGCCCATGGGAATCCCCCATGGCGGCGCAGCTTGCTGCGCCGCCATGGGGATTCCGACCCCCATACCGCCATCCTGTTCCTGGTGGTTTCGGCCGCCAGGAACAGGATGGCGGTATGGGGTGTTGTGGGGCCCCTGGGGGCCCCTGCAGTGCCCATGCCAATGGCATGGGCACTGCAGGGGCCCCCGTAAGAGGGCCCCACTTTGAATTTCAGTGTCTGCTTAGCAGACACTGAAATTCGCGACGGGTGCTACTGCACCCGTCGCACCCCTTCCACTCCGCCGGCTCCATTCGGAGCCGGCTTCATCGTAGAAGGGTGTTTCCCACTGGGCTGGCGGGCGGCCTTTTGGCGGTCGCCCGCCAGCCCAGTGGGAAACCCAGAATGACCGCCGCGGTCTTTTGACCGCGGTACGGTCTTCTGGCGGTTCCCGCTTGGCGGGTGGCTCCCGCCGCCCGCCAAGCTTGGAATGACCCCCATAATCCTTGAAGCAAGGACGTTTCCAGAATTGTGCACATGGCATATCCTGCTCTCAGTACTCCTATTTTGTCTCTTAGACAAGAACCATCAACAAAGATAATTTGGCTTTTTTTTCTTCCAATCAGGTGTCTCTAATATCAGGTCTCGGTTTTGTGCACAGATCAGTTACCTCAAGACAATCATGCTCAATGTTTTCCAACTTTTCAATTTCAAAATTTTCATTTGGAAGCAAGGCTGCTGGGTTCAGCACTGTAATCTTTTCAATTACAAATTTGGTGACCCTAGAATACTCTTTTCATATCGAGTCAATCTTGCATCTGTCAGATATTGGGTCTTGGTTCGTGTAAGTAAAACTTCAACTGAGTGAGGGACCATTATTGTTAGGGGATGTCCAATCCCAATGCCTTCACACTCTGTGAGGTTCTGTCCAACAGCTGCAACTGCATACAGACAGCCTGGTAAAGCTACTGCAACTGGGTCCAAAGTAGCTGAAAAATATGCTATTGAGTAGTTTACACCTCCATGGACCTGCGTCAAGACAGACAAAGAACATGCATCATGCTCATGACAAAACAACGTGAAGGACTTTGTGTAGTCAGGCATACCCAAAGCCGGCGCTTTGCACAGACTTTCTCTCAGATCAGCAAATGCTTTAATTCAGGCTTCATCTAACACTAGGGGTTTAGTGACCTCCTTGTGGGTCAGCTTCTGCAATGGTTTGGAAATGCCTGAAAAATTGGGAATCCACTGGTGACAATAGCCTACCATCCCTAGAAACATCCTGCCATCTCTCTGTGTGGCTGGGGGACTCATCTGCAATAAGTCTGTGATCCTTTTCTGGATATTTCTCTTATTCCTTTCTCAGTCTGGTGACCCAAGTATTTCGCTTCTTTCTGACAGTATTGTAATTTAAGTGGAGACACTTTATGAACATTCTTTCCAAAATTATTCAGCAATCGTGTCATACTTGCACTCATCCCTCGTTCTGGACGCAATCAGCAAGTCAGCAATGTACTGTACCAAGGTCGATTGGAAAGGAAATTCCAACAAATCCAAATTATTTTTCAGGATCTGATTGAATATGGAAGGTGACTCTGAAGACCCTTGAGGAATTCGGCACCAACAGTAAACTCAGTCCAAAAATTTGAAACAAAAAAGAAATTGGCTGCCCTCATGAAGAGTCACAGAAAAGAAGGCTCATGACAAGTCGATGACAGTGAACCATTCAGTATCACATGGAATCGTAAACAGAATCACAGCTGGATTTGGCACCACAGGGCAACATTAGATCACAATGTCATTTATTTTTCTCAAATCCTGGACAATTCGAACTTTCCCCCCAGGGCTTCTTCAATCCCATTATCGGTGAATTACATGGGGGGGTTCAACACTTCTTTCAGGACCTCTAGTTTTACCAATTCTGCAATTATATGAGCAACCTTCATAAGGATATCCTGGGGCATGTGATCCAGGGGAATCTGGGGAAAAATTGCATTCGGCTTTACAGGAACTTTAACTGGCTCAACTCCCTTTATCAGACCTATTTCTTTCCCCGTCAAATCCCACACTTTCTCTTTAAACATTCCCTGTAAATCAGGAGGAGGCTCCTTCACTGTAAACACTGGAAAGAAATTAATCAGGGGGTACTCCTCATTTTTTTTCTCACACTTGGTCTCTGGAGCTAGGCCATCCTCATCATCACTATTTGTCTGTATCTCAATTTCATCATTTGAGCAAGTAATCGAGCACCTGGTTTTACACAGCAAGTCTCTTCCCAGTGGGGACACCAGACTTGAATCACAGACTACAAATTTTTGCTATCTTAACCTGGACTGGTTCCGTAATTGGGTTGGTCAAATACTGATTCGCTACTCATACAATCTGGACCATCTTTCCTGAAAGTGGCAAGTTTGCAAAATTTAGCATTTCGCACTGTGGAGCGTGTAGCTCCTGTGTCAGCCAAGAATGAAACCTTGTGACCCATTACCTTTCCCTTCACATATGGGGCTTTCTGATCTACTTCAAAAGAGGCTGCAAGCACACATTACTCTTCATCCAAACTCTCGCTCACCCAATTATCGTTTATTCTATTCTCACTGTGTAACGGAAATTGGTGTACTGTGTTATTACTTTGGTTAGAACTCTGACCCGTGACCTGTTGATAAAGCATCACCTGCTGCTGTTCCATTGGGGCGTGAGGTATTTGAATTTGCTGTCTAGGTACCATCTGAACCTGCTGTTGCATTGGCTGCAACTGTGTCATTTGTACACATGGCATTTGCACCTGCTGCATGGGTCGGAAAATTCTGCATTTGATTCACATTATTATGAAGATTTGGATTATGACCTCTCATTCTAGGTCCTCTCATGTTTTTAAACAAATTGATGTCACTTGTTTGCTGAACGACACCTTCCTGCACCATCATCAGACACTCCCGCTTCCAATGTCCGACTGCTCTGCAAGCATGACAAGGCACCACTTTCTTTATTCCCTGCACATCATTCGAAACCACTACAGTATTCAAATCAGGGCTACCATTTCCATTACCAATTTCTCGCGACCTCTACCTCTCATTTGATTTTGAAACACCACATTTCCCTGCTGCTGCTGTGGAAAATTTCCTTGCATCCCTTTCAGTGTTGCTCTAATCTGCTTCACCATCGGCTTTTTCCTCAACTTTCTCTGCTTCAATTCAATCTCATTCCTACAGTACTTTGCATACTGCAACACCTCATTGTTAGAAATGGGGTCTTTGGTTGACAGTCAGGTTACCCCCTGTTCAACCAAGGACGCTCACTCTAGTCAGGGTAAAAGAGAATCACCCTCAGCTAACCCCTGCTTACCCCCTTGGTAGCTTGGCAGAGCAGTAGGCTTAACCTCAGAGTGCTAGGTGTAAAGTATGTGTACCAACACACACAGTAACTTAATGAAAACACTACAAAATGACACAACACCAGTTTAGAAAAATAGGAAATATTTATCTAAACAAAACAAGACCAAAACAACACAAAATCCAACATACACAAGTCAAGTTATGAATTTTGAGAGATTAAACTCAAAAATAGCGCTTAGAAACAAAAATGCTTCGATGAGATGTTACCACGGCATCGTGACGGAGTCGTTCCGAACAAGCCGACACCAGCGGCGCTGGACACGGAGTCGTGTAGACCCCCAAGTACAGTACCTTTGGTGAAGAGTGAAAACAAGCCGATGCGCAAAGTCGGGGATCGCGGCATCTGTGCGAAACGTTGAATCCGTGCACTTCGAGCGGCGTCGGTCACAACGTGGTGAGACGACTTCCACGGAGTTGCGGGGCTGCAGCGGCGTTGGGCCTGCGAAGAGCGTTGCGTTCCAGCGAAGGTCACGGCATCGGGTGCAGGCGGCGTCACCGAATTCAGCAGCGGCGTTGGTCCGGAGTCGTCCGAAGTCGATTTCCTTCGATTTCCACCAGATTTCCTTTCAAGGGCCCAGGGACTGGATAGGGCACCACTTGTCAGAGCAGGAGTCTCTCCAGAGACTCCAGGTGCTGGCAGAGAGAAGTCTTTGCTGTCCCTGAGACTTCAAACAACAGGAGGCAAGCTCTAACTCAAGCCCTTGGAGATTTCTTCACAAGATGGAAGGCACACAAAGTCCAGTCTAAGCCCTCTTACTCTGGCAGAAGCAGCACTGCAGGAAAGCTCCACAAAGCACAGTCACAGGCAGGGCAGCACTTCTTCCTCAGCTATCAGCTCTTCTCCAGGCAGAGGTTCCTCTTGGTTCCAGAAGTGTTTCTAAAGTCTGTAGATTTGGGTGCCCTTCTTATACCCATTTTAGTCTTTGAAGTCACCTTTCTTCAAAGGGGACTCACACCTACTTGTGAAATCCTGCCTTGCCCAGGCAAGGCCTCAGACACACACCAGGGGGTTGGAGTCTGCATTGTCAGAGGCAGGCACAGTCCTTTCAGATGAGAGTGACCACTCCACCCCTCCCTCCTAGCAGAGATGGCTAATCAGGAAATGCAGGTTACACCCCAGCTCCCTTTGTGTCACTGTCTAGTGCAAGGTGAAAAACAACCCAACTTTCAAACTGACCCAGACAGGGAATCCACAAACAAGGCAGAGTCACAGAATGGTTTAAGCAAGAAAATGCTCACTTTCTAAAAGTGGCATTTTCAAACGCACAATCTTAAAATCAACTTTACTAAAAGATGTATTTTTAAATTGTGAGTTCAGGGACCCCAAACTCCACATGTCCATCTACTCTCTAGGGGAATCTATACTTTAATCATTTTTTAAAGGTAGCCCTCATATTATCCTATGAGAGAGACAGGCCTTGCAACAGTGAAAAACGAAATTGGCAGTATTTCACTGTCAGGACATACAAACCACATTACTATATGTCCTACCTTATCCATACACTGCACCCTTCCCTTGGGGCTACCTAGGGCCTACCTTAGGGGTGCCTTACATGTATGAAAAGGGAAGGTGTAGGCCTGGCAAGTGGGTACACTTGCCAAGTCGAATTTACAGTGTAAAAATACACACACAGACACTGCAGTGGCAGGTCTGAGACATGATTACAGGGTTACTTGTGTGGGTGGCACAACCAGTGCTGCAGGCCCACTAGTAACATTTGATTTACAGGCCCTGGGCACCTCTCGTGCACTTTACTAGGGACTTAACAGTAAAACAAATATGCCAATCATGGAGAACCAATTACGTACACATTTTAAACAGGAGCCCTTGCACTTTAGCACTGGTTAGCAGTGGTAAAGTGCCCAGAGTAACAAAAACAGTACAATCAGAGTCCAGCACACATCAACAACCTGGGGAACAGAGGCAAAAAGTTAAGGGAGACCACGCCAAGGATGAAAAGCCTAACACTCATCAATCGGCTTTGCTTGCCAGCAAATCAAATGACTCTTAATCATCTGGCTAATTTCAGGTCTCAAACCTTCCACAAATCTGAACACAAAATGAATCATGTATTTCGGCTCAATATTCTCTGTACCACTGTAATGCTTAAACGCCTGAAACAATCTCTCATAATACGCATGTATTGACTCCTTTGCTTCCTGAGCTGTCCAGTCTATTCTCTGCCAGTCAGTGTTTTTGGGCGAAATTCTCGTTTTCAAAAATTTTATTACCTTGTAGTAATATTTCATTACTTCAGGAGATGGCACACCTGTAACCTGATCTCTCCCTGGTTCTTTTTTTTGGGCCAATCTATACTCCTCTTACACTCCATCCACAAATAAGCTGGAACTACTATCTTTAATAGAGTGTTCAAGTCTTCCCACAGTCATTTGGAAAGTTTCACAAACCTGTCTGCCTGCTGGTACCATTCTACTGGCTTCTATCTCAACCTGGAATAGTCATTTGTAAAGCACAGAATGTTACTTCTGCTCCAAGGGACATGAGCAAAATTCCCTCTGGGAATCTTTCTCATTGGCAAGATTTTCACCGTATCCTTGCCCTGCTGCACATTTGCAGTCAGCTCTGCAGAATCCCTTTTTCTTTTATCTCTTTTCTTTGCCCATCTGCCTTCCCATTTGTCTAAAGCTCCCCATGTCTGGACACTTTGGAGTAACTCCCTAAGGTGTGTCACCATCCCTGCAGATCTCATGTGTTCAAAGTCATTTGCATCAAAATATAACCTGTAACTCCTTTTCAGATGTTTTGTTTTCTCTATTTCTATGCCGTACTTCTCTGCCAGGTCGGCTAGCTTTTGATGTACATTGCTCACTTCCCTCATAATTTTCGGTCATAGATATCTCAATTCTGCTTCTGTGTAGGACTCTAATCTGTTCACACCCATAGTCCCTTCAATGAGCTCACCCGCTTCCATTCCTAGCCTTGTTTAGTTCAAGTACTCCTCTCCCTTAGGAGCACTCTGCGGGGTATTTAGTTTTTCTAACCATTCAGTCAGTTGCTGGGCATTCAAACCTTGCAGCAAAATATTGCCGGCCTAGGCATGTGTCATTTGTTGTACCACTGTAGTTGGGGACTTTGGTGTCAGTAATTCCAGACTCTGACTAACATTCAACCCTGTGACAGTATCCGGAGGAACTCCGAATGGAGTAAGGCCTAGCAATGATCTCGATACGCCAAAGGTCTGTCTTACAGGAGAGACTTCTCGAATATTCTAAAAAGACCTCCCTTTATTGAATTCTGACTCAGGACTCCCTGTCCATTTGCAATGTTTTTCTCTTGTGTGAACAGCGGTACAAATGGATCAATAGTTACAGGTACAGACACAGCATCTGGGCGTGTTCTAACACTCAAGTTCTGTGTTTGCCTAGTTCCCATATTTTGGCTCATTAGTAGAGACATATCTGTCTGGGGCCCTGTTATCGGAGTTTACTTTGGCATTGCTTTTGACTGCACTTCAGGGAGCAAAAGTGGAGTTGGCTCTGTCTTAATCAACATCGGTTTCGGTAAAACCTGTCCCGTAGGCACTATTAGGTTTCCACTACAGCTACATCAGGGTAAATTCCCGGGACATTCGAATGTGGCACCTGATTTTGATCTACTGGAGTAATAGGTGCATTGGGATTGCTCTGAATTGGGCTCTGTGTCATATTCGGATTAACCTGCACTGGACTCATTGTTGCGTTAACCTGGTTCAGAGCTGAAGGATTTATACTAATGCTCAGACCACTCTCTTGTGCTGCATACGGTGGAGGACGATTTCTTAATAAGTGCAAAATAAACTCATCATTGTCTGACTCTTCTTCAAATGTCAAAGATCCTTTACACTCCTTTGGTCTCCGCTCCCTACTCTCAGAGGGGCTCCTATTTGTTTTTCTAGTAGCTTTCCTTCCTCCTCCCTCATTGTCTTGTGTAATAGCTGGAAACATTTTAATCCCCTTTAAAGTCTGGGCTCTCCACAATTTCTGAGCATGGTCGAATCTAGACTCGCTAGTGTCTTTTCTGCCTTTTTCATCCTCCTCTCAATTTTCTGTTGCTGTTGCTGTCTGGCTACTAACTCCCAGACTGCTAATGCCTCGAACTGTGCTGGTCTCAGAGGGGGTTTCAGATCATACAGCACCCTCCTCAGATTCTCTAAACTCCTTAAATTAAATGTTCCATGAGCAGGAAACGCCAAGCTCCGGTCCTTTTCTGTTACTTTGCACCACTGTTTCAACCAAAAACATGGGGCTACACACTGCTCTTCGATTACAAAGTAAGCTGTACCTTCTGATGGTGCAATATCCCCCATACTCAATGTAATGTACATTTTCCCCCTTAAACCTCTCTTTAAAGCTTTGAAAAAAAACATTTTTGTGACCTTTCTGTTATTCAAAATCAAATCAGGAAATTACTTTTAATCCCAGAATTTTCTTCACACACCTTCTCAACCAAATGCGCTTCACAGACGGCTGCCAATTTGTGTGCGACCCTTCTCGCTAACCTACCTATCCCAGCACGGCTCCAATGGCGTCACACTCACACGTTCTACAGCTGACAAAGTCTTGTGGCTTGTCCTCCCAAACTCAGATTCACACAAAACTTATGCAATATATTGCGAGCACTACACAAAATCCAAACCCAGTTTGTCTGTTTACTACAGGTAAGGTAACACAATCACTTCAGAAACTTTATGGGTTTTTCACTGAAGGTGTTTCACCCTAGCAGCTACTCCTTCTTTCTCAGTTTCCCTGTTTCACAGGCAAAATTCGACCCACAGAGTTCACTCCCAACTGTGGGTCTGTCCTGGTGCACATGGGACTCGGCAAATCTCATGGTGAGTGGAAATCACTGACTCCTATTGATTGATCGGCAAATCTCAGTCAAAAATTATTTCACTCACTTTGACTCACACTCTGACTTATTGACCACACCCGATCAACCTAATAAACCAGACAAATAACAAAAACCAAGTGTCTCATACACTTTTTCAATACACTCCAAAGTCTTAGACCCCTCACGTTCCGTACAGGAACAACCACGTGGATACTTTTTTAGCACAAAGCGCCACACACATGTGAATTTCGATGACTTCCCTACTCTCACACTACGGAGTACGCACACTCCTTCTACAACTTCGTTTGGAGTATGCAAACTCCTTAAACACTCTCAAGAATCACAATTCACCTGTAATTTGCATAAGCTGTGAAAGCGCAAAACCTACTTCATTCACACTGTCACTAGAATGCTGAGAGCATCCTCAAACAATCATTGGTAAGCTCCAATATTCTGGGAAAGTCATTTTAGGTTCTTAGGGGCACATTGTCTTTCCACTTTGTATCATTGAATCTGAAAGAACCCAAAATGTCACCAATTTTCACAGACTCTGCAAATTATTTTGCTCCTTGTAGAATATTAGCCCTTTCCCTGCTTCCATTTCTGGGGACACCTGTTATTTCTCGCTTACAATCTCTGAGACCACATACTCTTCTACCTATCTCTGGAGACAATCTGTACCAGGCCTCTATGATGGGCTCTTAAGAAGTCAAACCATCAATCTCTGCTCCCATCTCTGTTAGCACGTCAGACCTTATTAAGTAAACTTACAAGGGAGGTGCGAATCGGCCGATTGACCTTTTCACTGCGCTTCGAGTTTTTCCCACCATATATCCTGTGCCAATACAGATCAATAACATCAACAATCTATAACTTCAATAATCAATTGGAGTCAGTGATTTCCACTCACCATGACCTCACGGCCATGAATAATCGCCCCTTTATGTAAAAGTTAGAATGTTTATTTCCCTCTATTTCCCTGAAATATACATTTCTACTAGTACATGATTCACATGTCGATGATTGGCTCCTCTTCTCCTGTTCCCATCATTCGGCTTGTTAGGTATCAATATTGTTGCAGTTTATACCCCAGTCAGTGCATCCATTGTCTTCTTCTGGGAAGGTCAGTCTTACACACATTACATTAAACATTGTTTCACTAGCAAGTATAGCATCTTCTAGCAAGCAGTTTTTCATGAGAACTAACTTCAACTACGAGCACATAGTTAGAACAGTGGAAAATCACAATTTAATTTTCTAAACATCCATTTTATTAAACGCCTAAGAAATGCAACTTGACATAAGGCCGTGCAACTAGGCCAAGACCTCGCTAAGGTAAGGCCTACAATTAATAAAGCTAATACATAATGCATAGCCCTTAAACATCAAACATAAACTCAACATTTCTTACTAATAGACCATTAATAAGTACAATTCATGAATTTTGGCGGCCACTCTGGTGGGCGCACCTTAAAATACGTGCATTATTTTTCTTTAAGATAATACATTTTCTACGCAAATTCAACACTCAGATTACATGAATATTAATGAATAAACTCATTAATGAATTCAACATTAACAATCCCTCCTCTGATGACTAAATGTGTCATCACAATAAACCTTCCCACACAAATTTTTGCATCAGCTAACATTCTGTCATCTCTATTCTCTCATATCTTCATTCCCTGTTCAAATTTCCCCTAAACAATTTTTCTCTTTTCATTTCTTCCCTCCTCTTTTAATTTTTCATTTTCTTCAATTTAATCATTCTACACAATTTACATAGTCCCTATGCTCCAATTATGCAAATCACATTAATCAATATCCTTGTTATATTTTCAATATTATCCCTTTCCCAATGTTGCTGAGCCAATTTCCCACTGAAGCAAATCTTTTGCCAACTTTCCCCCAAACACCTTGTTCTTTCAAATCAGCACTTTCATTAGTCAGATTAGTAAGTAAGCTTCTAATTTAGTTACTATTAATAGAAATACATGACAGCAATGCTTCGAATTAATCATTTTGCAAGCACCGCCATCTTTTGCTAAACTAATGTCTAACGCAAGGTGGTTCTGAAGACTCATAGCTCTTTCTGCTGCCAATTCTGTATCTATTACAATCATGGCTCCTGAAAAATGTGCCTCACAGCCATGAATAATCACACATTTATGTAATAGTTAGAATGTTTATTTCCCTATATTAACAATGCTTATGTGACATAACTCTGTCTCAAAATCAAATGATAAACATACAAAAACAATACTGGCTGTCCAAAGTGCCGAAAGAATCACAATCTAATCAAAGCTTGAGCTACCACACATTCTAAGGTTACAGTACAAATTAATAGCACGAATAACGGCACAAACGAAATAGCGTACATTTAGATTCAGCAAAGAAAAGACATCAACTGTTAATTCATATAGCGAACTTCATCCGCGAGAACCCTAACTAACACCAGATTAGAATAGTATGTTTGGGCTTAGTCAACACAAATTTGGAAAAACATCTAACTATGGCTCTGTCAAAATAGCAGTTGGTACCTAAAAACAAAAGCAAATTGACATTACAATCAGTATCATAGTCAGTATACCTGTCCTCAATATGGTTCAATAAGCTTGTGACAGTCTTCGTCAATAGGACATCAGTTTGGTCAGCAAGAAATCAGGATTCAGCATCAAAGTTCAGAAAAAGCAAAATCTCTTTAAGCAATAAAGTTAAGCACGTTTCCTCTCAGGACGGTCAAGAAAATAATGGACTAAACTCTCAAGAAGAATGGGGTGAATGGCGTATCTCCTCTCCGTGCAGTCTGGCTAAGTCAGATTTCCTAAAACTACTTCCCATGTCCTCATTGGTCAGAGAATCGCATTTTCGTACTTAGTACATTGAAACTAAAACCTCAAATCTACATTTCGACTAGTACATGGTTCACATATCTCCTATTCCCATTGTTCGGCTTGTCAGGTATTAATAATGTTGCAGCTTATACTCTAGTCAGTGCATCCATTGTCTTCTCCTGGGAAGGTCACATTGTTTCACTAGCAAGTACAGCATCTTCTAGCAGGCTGTTTCTCATGAGAACTAACTTCAGCCTCAAGCACATGGTCAGAACAGTGGTAAATCGCAATTTAATTCTCTAAACATCCATTTTATTAAATGCCTAAGAAATGCAACTTCACATGAGGCTGTGCAACTAGGCCAAGACCTTGCTAAGTTAAAGCCTATGATTAATAAAGCTAATACATAATGCATAACCCTTAATATGACATAGTACTACATTCATCAAACATAAACTCAATGTTTCATATTAATAGGCTATTAATAAGTACACTTCATGAATACTGAAGGCCACTCTGGTAGGCACACCTTCAAATGCGTTCATTATTTTTCTCTAAGTTTATACATTTTCTACACAAATTCAACACTCAGATTACATGAATATTCATTAATAAACTCATTAATAAATTCAGCATTAACATTTGCAGCCGAGACATAATGATGATACAGCAAAGTTTAATGCCCAGCTGCTCTTGAAGGACTAAGGCTAATCAAGACCTTATTCACATGAACCATTTGGATTTGCACTACAGTAGACAGGAGACTTGAGAAGATCAGGTTCTGACCAATACAGCTTCTGCTTGTTATTCTGACAATGAAACGAAACGTAAACCTAGGTTCCGGAGAAGCAATAGTTAACAAGTGTGTTCTGGGAAACATTTGCCTCATATATAGTGCAGCAGAAAGTGGATTAATGTATGGTAATTCCAGTGTCCATTGTAACATTTGAAGGGCGTTTAATAAAAATACAGAATTACTGGACTACTGGATGTGATAATTGAGGATTATGTAATGGAAAAACTGCATTATGTTACCTACAGCAAACTGTAGGATCATTACTTCACACATAGATGCAGAAAATGTGCAGAAAACATTAATGTTGTTGGTTGTTCCCTATTTGTAAACAATCACGAGTAATGCACAGCATTACGTTTGTGATACCATAATTACTACTTCAAGATGTTACCCTGCTTTGTGTGCCACACACATGCCCTCTTACACGAAGACATTCCAAACCAGAAAAGCAATTCCCACCCCTGTTTTGACCCATAGTATGAACCCTTCCATATTGAGGGAGATAAAATTGTGTAAATATTTGCCCCTTAAATACTGTGTGGAAATAGTTATTAAATAGTAATAAACTCGTTTTTGTTTTTCATACTGAAGCGCATGGAACTAAGGGGGTAATTGCGACCTTGGCGGTCTTTTCGCAAGACCGCCGAGGTACCGCAGTGCTGAAGACCGCCAGTGGTGGTGGTCTTCTGCGCCGCGTATTATGACCGCTGGCAGCCGGCCGTCCTTTTTCGTACAGAAAGCCGCCAGCAGCCATACTGGCGGACGGTGGGAAAGTGGAGGTTGCTCAACCTCCACCGACACGTCAACAGAACACCGCCCACTGAATCACGTCCCATGATTCGGTGTGGCGGTGTTCTGGTGACGGTGTTCTGGTGGCAGAGCTGGCCCCATGGATCCCGTCCCCTCCCGGAGGATCAACGGACAAGGTAAGTTGACAAGGGAAGGGGGTGTTGTGTGCGTGCATGGGGGTGTGCGTGTGAGAGTGTAGAGGGGGTGAGTGAGTGTATGCCTGCCGGGGTGTTGTGTGTATGGGAAATGTGTGCGGGTCGGACGGTGTGCATGTCTGTTTGTATGTGTGCAGGTATGTGTTGTCGGGGTGTATGTGTGCGTGTAGGGGTGTGTATATGTGCATGTTCGGGGTCGGGGTGGGGAGGGGGGTTGTGCCACCTTTGGGGCGTGGCAGGGGGGTGAGGGGTGTGGGGGAAGGATTCGTGGGGGGTAGTAGGGGGTGGGGGAGACCCCTATCAGTGCCAGGGAAGGAATTCCCTGGCACTGATAGTGACTACCGCCATGGATCTCATGGTGGTGCCCAATCACCCGAGATCCATGCGGTATGCAGGGTCCTAATACCGTTGGCGGTCTAGTGACGACCACCGGGCTGGAGACAGTAATCTCCAGCCCAGCGGTCTTCACCGCCATGGCAGTCGTAATGGTGAAGTGGCGGATGACCGCACCGGTTCAGAATTCCATTTCTTTTTCTGCCGGCCTGTTTGCGGTCTTACCGCCGCTTTACCACCGACCGCCAGGGTAGTAATGACCCCCTTACTCTCTTTGTGAGCATTCCAGAGTAATGGGCTGGTGGGGGGGCATGGACGTCAAATCACTGAAATGCAAGGGGTAACGGAAGTGACATCACACAACCTTTAACCTCCACTTTCACTCATATACACATACTTAAACATACCCACAAATGTACACTTATATCCAACGTCTCTCACATAAACGCACTCTCACCCGTAACCACAACACAGCATACATTTATTTAAAAGCATTTTTTACTTACCTCAGCTGTCATTGAAGGGCATATTTCAGCTAATTGCACTCCATTTTTATTGCACTAATAGCAATTGATACATATATTATTTACTATTGGGGTAATAAAAAATTGACAGAAAACAAAGAGACTGGAGCCCCAACTGACATTCATAAGGAGGAACTGACACTGTGTTCCTGACATTGAATTTGCCACTTCTGGGGCCCGGGGTCGCAAAGGCAGTGCCAGGGGTAGCAAAGGACAAGCCAGGGGTCGCAGCTGCGACCCCTGGCGACCCCTAGATGACCTCCATGTGGGGAAATCAGGATAGCCACCGTTTTGCTGCTGGCTTCATCTAGGGACACCCATGCATGACTGATGGTTGTGACATCCATAGGTTGGTAACACTCACAAAATAATCATGTGTAGCAGGAACACCATGCATATTGTTTGCATTTACTACTTGTTTTAAGAAGGGACGTCAAGAAGGGCAGTCAAAAATGTTTACAGAAGTAGGGTGACAAGGTATCCATAAAATGTTTGCGCCAATTTTGTAAAACGGGAAAATAAAACACACTCTACTCCTTTTAGGATTTTCCTGCTAGGTCATTATCTTAGGAGATACGATGAGGAAAGGATCACCTGTCCTTCTCTGCATCGACTTGTAAATGAAAGCCACACACAGGTTTTCCTATTCCAAGTGTTGCATCAAGGTTGCATCCGTATAACCACAACAAATTCCTTGGTACGGTATTACCACACCATCAAAGGCTGAGAGCCTGGGCCTGCATGTTTTCCCCACATTCCGCTTTTACCGAGAGCCCATTTCGCCATAATAAGCAATGTTTACAATAAATTCTGAAATATGAGTATGATGTGATAGAATTTATGATTTTTTAATGAATAGTACAGAGAATGGGCAAATTGATGTTGCAAAGCAGGAGAGGCAGCACTCAAACATTTTATTCAGACTTAGCCTGTGCTGCTAGTGACATGGTCAGTGAGTAGTAAAAAGGCTCATGGCGCTTATTCTCACAAAGGTGAAAGCGCCAGGCACTCATCTTCGTTTTTACATGCGCCACTTGAGAACGTAAGTGACAGATGCAATGGGCTGTGGACATGCAGGTTTTGCCTCTGCATAACCCAATCTCTGTAAGCACAGTGCAGATGACAGTTTGGTTGCTTTATACTTGCACTCATGAATGACCTTTCCTTTCCAAGAAACTTTTATACCAGATAATCCACTGGTGCGTCCAAAGTCCACTCTGCCATAACACCTGTGCTGTCAAGGTGTGTGTTACTGGGCCTTCCGATCATCCTG
Source organism: Pleurodeles waltl (assembly GCF_031143425.1). Classification (NCBI taxonomy): domain Eukaryota; kingdom Metazoa; phylum Chordata; class Amphibia; order Caudata; family Salamandridae; genus Pleurodeles; species Pleurodeles waltl. The sequence goes on from NC_090451.1 coordinate 397,289,648, forward strand.
TACCCTTGCAAAGTTTGTCATGTAGGACTGTCTCCACTATCATCTTCTTGAAGTCGTTTTGTTTTTTTCTTGTGCTTACACGTTCTCTCATCCGAAGCAGTAGCACTCATGTTTGAGAGAATGGCGTTCTATAATGAACTGTTTGTATGTAAATCTTATGCACTGGCACATGTAAACGTAAAAAAACATTGGCAAAGTCAAAGGTCTGTCCTTGGTAGAACAGCAAAATGTTTTTTTTTTGGCAGCATATACCACAAAAAGAAAAAAGAAAAAGAAGGAAACAATGCCTTTACATAAATGTAAGCATTCATTCATGCAGACGGCTGATTGATGTCTGATCCCCACCATGACTACATGGGGTTTACACAAGCTGAGAGTTCTGTCATTCATTTGTTGGTTGATCTCGAGCCGAGGGCTTTCACACGGTCCATTGTTACTACTTTGTTAAGCTAACATTATGGTCTATTACATAGAAGCGTTTCAATTCTTAACTCGTGTTAGGTTTTATTTACTGTTACATTTCGAACAAATGGTCTTCAGTATATATGCAAAACTCAACACTTTGTCCTGAGGACGGTCTCACGTACTTTTAGATGCCTGGGGACCAAAATGTTGACAGACTGACCACCACAATTGCTAATTGAAGGGACTTTCAAACCTTGCTTCCATACAATGATTTTGTTAAGACTGTGACACAAGGAAAACATAGCAGGTGAGTGATCCCACGTCTGCCACAGATCACTTCTTGGACTACAACAAACTTTGGTGATCTTGGTCTCACAGTGGGAGAGTGGTATTTATCTTGAGCCTGTCTTTATAATTACATGAATATACTGTGGTCTAATAAATAGCGATTTGTTTTGTTAGACAAAAGAAATATGCTATATATATAATGTATGAATTATATACAATTATATTAATTCTGTTTTGTTACTTTAGTCATTCTATATTTCAGAGTGGATATTTTTACATGTCTGCCTAAATTAGCAACTAAACATATCTTTCTCCTTCAGGAAGGAATTTGTGTTTTGTACATTCACATGAATATGGCCACGTTATGCTTGGATTAAGAATTTTAAATTTAAAAAAGTCATATATTCAGCTGTTTTACCAGTACTGTGTTAAACAGCAAGCCTTTCAGTTTTGCCATGCATTTTATTTTTATTATTTGTGAAGGAGACTGGACTGAATCACCACCTAACCCAACACTTAATCACATATAACTATGATGTTAAAATGTCACAAATACTTCATAACATAAACTTTAAAAATAAGTACAGGTAACAAAAATGGTACTTAAAGTTTATATAACAAATAATTAAAATGAAAACGTACACTTTGAACCAGATTAGCAACTGAAGAGAAATTAGCTATTTTTAAGCCTCAATTAAGACAGCCGTACACTGTCTGCTGCAAGACATGTTGCAAGACATGTTGTTAGCTTACAGTGGCCTTAAGCCTGCCCATTGTTTACCACTGGTTACTTCACTGTCACACTCTGTGCTTGCTTCTTATTAGTCAGCTTTGATAACCTTTCCTTCCTCTTTCTGTGTTTCCCTCCACTGGCGCATTCACATTTTCCTTGTGTTCTTCCTCTTCTCATAGTTCAAGTGTTAATTTTTTTCCTATTGTTTATGCACTCTATGAGAGCGTGTGAGTTTTCCAGTCTCCTCATAAACTTCCCCCCTTTGTGTTTTTTTCTTTCTCGCCCATCCTCAGTTGCAATTTTGCATTCTCCCTGCCCACTTTCCCTTGCCTTTCTTACTTCCCCACCACCCATTGTCCTTTGGATCCCCAAGCAACACCCATCCACCCTTCATTGTCTGTTTGCATGCCTAACCCCTAACGACCTCTCTCCATTTGTTTCCCTATCCGTTCCCACCTGCCCTCCAGTGTCTGTGTTCTTCACTATTGCCTCCCACCCACCTTCAATTGTCTCTTTGTTTCCCAAATCCTTCCTGTCTGAACTGTGGTGTCTGTGTGCTTCCACATCTCCTCCCACCCACCCTCCACTGTCAGCTTGCTGCCCCAGCTCCTACCACCTGCTTTTGTTTTAAGCTTCCTGCCCCAGTCCCTCTTGCTTGCATTTCATTGTCATCGTGCTGCCCCGTCTCCTCTCGCATGTTCACCATTTTACGCTTGCTGCCCTAGTCCCTCCAGTCAGCAGCTCTGTTGTCAACTTGCTTGCCTATCCCTTCCCAACTATGCCCTTTACTGTTAGGTGGCTTCCCATCCCCTCCTAGCCACCCTCTGTGGTCACCTTTCTGCCCAGCTCCTACTCCACACTCTTCATTGTCAGATCGTTTTTCTCTCTACTCCCAATAGTCCTCTTTTGTCAACATGCTTTTGCAACCCCTCATGTCCACCATGCATTGTCAGCCTGCATCCTCAGCCCCCCACACTTTCTGTTATCAGCTTGTCTTACCAGTTCCTGACGCTCACCCTTTGTTGTCTACGTGCTTCTTCATAGTCTCTTCACGTCTGGTCCCTCACCCACATCCTTCTCTCGATCTCTTCCTCTGTTTTGCCACATCTCCTTACCCACTTTCCTGTGTTTTTTTTTTAAACAAAAAAGTGTGTTAGCTCTGACCACTTCATAGCACTTTTCTTAGCAATAATTTTAAGCAAAGCTGCAAAGCAGTCACACTGCTGTGCGGCATCCTATAGATCTCATAGGCAAGACCTATTCACTTTTCCAATGCTTGTTAGGTGATGCTGTGATCCATGTGCACAGGATTTGTGCAGTCACTCAACGTGAAGGGAGCCATTGAGTAAAGTGGGCTGACCCATTGCTTCATGCTGTATGATAGGGTGAAAGCAAGATGCGTGACAATTTAACAAACCAGTAGATGAAGCCTGTTAACCAAAACTCCCCTTCGTGTGTTTATTATATATGACATTTTGGGTAAAACATTAATCTGGTGAGACAGCAAAAACTGTCTCACCAGACCTAAAAATGTTCTGCTTGTAGGGTTGGCTTTTCATATGTCATTCGTGCAGCATATACGCTTGGGTTAGTAACGTAAAGCATCACTGACCTGAAAGTGACAATTTCAGTGCCATTTATTACTACCCCTGCTCCTGAAAACATGAGCAACAGAAACCCACCTGAAAGTGCTTACCTAGCTTACACTAAATTTATTTTGTGTTTTTTATCACTTTGAAAACTGATACCCTTAACCTCTTTTGATCTTTTAGCATCTACTATCAATAGCTCACAAATATGAAAGACGTCCTACACAAGAGATATCCACAGAGATTGCCTGCAACAGTAATTGGTATATTATATATAATATAACAATTACTGTTGCAAGTAAGGCCCTCTCCCTCAATATTTTCCGGAGAATTCGGAAAATAAAGCAGACTAAGAATATCACTGTATAAGCATCTTGGCAGTTTTCATTCTTATTGCATAGAGCATTGCAACTGTCCATCTCATATTAATACACATCCCTGACAACGTCTCTCCTGTTTTACGTACACCACCTTGCTTATAGGCACTTCCGGTCGACCACCACTTTAGCTTATTCATCAATGTTGCTTGCATAAACGTCTATCATTCGTGTGTGACTGAACCGCCTTCTCATTCTGCAAGGCATGAACTCTTCTTCATGTGCTCTCCATAAGTCACAAATAAATACTTCTTTGATTATCCGAGGCTATGGCATTAACTCTCTTCCATGTAGCATGCACCCACTCTAATGCTTATCCCTAGAATACCACCTAGCTTTACTGCTCTGTAGGTTAGTTTGACGAATGCACTCACCTTCTTCTGTGCAGTGTTCGTCGTGCATAAAACATCACCCACCTGGTATCATCAAACTTTAAGTGGAATTTCGGTTATTTGAGACGATTGCACCAACTTCCATTTACACATCACTCACCCTCCCTAATGCATCAGCCACATGGTACAAACAAACAGTTTATGTTTTTTTAGGTTATTTAGACTATTGTATAACTTTCTTTCTGTTCACCCTCACTATGCTGATTACTTTTGACCACATTACCATCTGGTCACAATTATGTTGTGCACTTGCACTATTGTGTTGGCTTGTTTATCTCTTATTTTGAAGGCATTCAGGGTTTATTTGCACTCAACCAATATCATTATGGTGTTTTCTAGGGGCCTACTTAAGAAAACGTCACGCAGTGCGACGCAGCAAGTCACTTTGCTGCACTGCACTCTGTGGCAGGGAAAGGGTGGGAATGTGACGTATTTAACGCAATACGGTGCATTCCTGCCTTTCCCCCTGCCCTGGCGCCCTTTTGGCATGCTAGTGCCAATGCAGACATCCATGCAGCATGGTGCAAGGGTGCCTCCGTTGCATGCAGGATTGTTTTTGTGCAGGAAGGGAAACCTTCCTGCACAAAAACAATCTTGAGAGGCATATTGCTCTTTCTATGTGTGCTGGAGAATGCAGCACACGTAGAAAGTGGAAGAACGAGGAGAAATAAAGGCATTTCTCCTCATTACACCTCTCCTGGGAAGGCATATCATTTTAACACATTCCCAGGTTGACCAGTTCTGATAAATCTGGAAATGCATCAAAAACCATGTGATTTGCATGGGATCATCCATGTACTTCCCATGGAATGCCTTTCCAGGGCACAGTAAGGCAACTCAATGATGTGCGCTGTGTTGCTTTACTCCAGAGTCGTGGAGCCACTCAGGGCCATGCAAAGTGGCCTTGCGTGACTTCATAAATCTGACTTAAGGTTTGCATTGCTTTCGCACAAGAGCGACGCAAACCACCTTGTGAAGAGGCCCCCTAGCTATTTGGAAATCTCCAAGGGTGGTGCATGGGCATTCCCATGCAATCACTCAAGGTCTGTGATGCAAAACCATATTTACTCAAAAAAAAAGTATACAGGATATTGCGTCAAAAAACAGTGTCCGTTTCAACTAGCTTTTCTTTTCCGACTCTGCATGTGTGCTGCACTGTACAGCACGCATACGAAGAGGAAACATTTCAAAAGTTAGTCTGAGCATAGTATTTTATACAGGAAGGATGTCCTTCCAGGACAAAACCTATGCTAGACTCATGCAGACATCTTTGCACTAAGGTGCAAAGGTGTGTGCGTGGAACATGGCGGCAAATTTCACCGCCGGCGCTAGGGAGTGTCATACTTCTGTAAATACGGCGCTGTCCAGCCCTCGCCATCCCAAGCAGCACAGTGCAGCATTTTTGGCGGCTGCACTGCACTGCATGAGAATTTAGTTAATGTGGGCCGTAATCTCTTGTGCCTTAAAAAACAAATCCAACTTTGTGTAATGCAATATGTGCTCACGTGAAGTGTTACCATGCGTTAGACCACGTTTGCGCTATATAATACTGCAAACAATATAAATTTTAAGCAGAACTTTGGTTTGTTTGCCATCCTGCTTCTGCAGGACCCCTTGTTACTAATCACACAACCCTTAATGATTGCAATCGTTGTGGTGCAAGTGTATTTTATTTCAGGCAGTGCTTTTCTGTATTTTCTTTTATTGTTGCATGTTTAACTGAGACAAAAATATATCTTCTCTGTGGACAATATTGACATTTTGCTTGGAAATATTAGTGCATTTCGGTGCAGTTTGGTATACCTTGTTCCTTCCAAAGAAGGTCACAGGGCTAGTATTGTATGACACAGACCATTTGTTTTAAAATTCTATGTTGTGACGCGAGGCCAGCGTTATTCTTTAACTTATTTACTGTCACAGACAAGATTCAAAACAAACAATAATTTCCTCACTACATAGACTACGTGTCCCAAGATTTTGCACAAGAAGTCAGAATGCAATTGAAACAACAAACATGTGACCTTCAGCACCATTTAGAATCTGTTCTCTGATGCTCCAAGTCCGGCTTTCGCATCAAACCATCTCCTCTTCTGCTGATGTCCTTTAAGAGCAGTGTCACCTAAGTGACTGAGTAGTGACTGCAAGGTAATGAATCTGCTTGGATCATTCTGTGGAGAAATATTTCTGGGTTAAAACACTATCTCTTTGGGATTCCAATTTTTAAACGTTTCTTTACAGCAGTCTATTTTTCTCTTACTGATGGGTGTGGCTTCTTCTTGTATCCTGATATGAAAGATGCATTGTAAACACTATGCAATCCTTGTATCCATCACAAATGACATCAGCTTCTGTATATAACCTCGCTCAGCCCCACCAGGCGTACAGCGATGTCCTAACATGTCTAAACTTTGAAACATACGTGTCAGCAATCAATATGCCTAATGTTGAATTTCCATCCTTCAAAAAAGCCTCTTCAAAAATCTGTTGGACTTACCTCTGACCACAACAATTTTTGGGGACTATTCACTTGTGTTCTTTGTATACTATCGTATACATAAAAGGCACATGCTGCTCGAGGGTAGTAATTCAAGATTGTGGATGCTTGTAATACATTAACCATGGAGAATGTTAATTTAAGAGCTGCTGCCAAGTGAGCACATACATTTCTTTTAGAAAACTTGTGTGATATATTGTTTTGTAGAGCAACCTTGTTTTTAGGATACCTTTCAGAATTGTTCTTTTTTCTTTCCTGCAAACGTATATAGCACTCTCATTCAGGACTTGTACTCCTGATTTTCTAATGTGATACGTTGTACTACAAGGCCCAGAAAAACCTTGACTGGATGCGTTATTCACACTTGGAACTTACAAATGTGAGAACTGGGAAGTATCATTACCCCTTTGTCATGTTTGGCCTGCATTTGCTGTGTTGTAGATGGAATACATTGGGCTGAAATCTCAGCATTCTTCTTTCAAAAGGTTTTGCTGCCAGGTGTCTCTACCCATGTCATGTGTGACACCATCAGCCATTCCAAGGTTTTTTCCGACTAACATATTATATTCTGTGCTTTGCCGTTCAGCCTGCTTGCATTGAAAACTGCTTTTATCATCATAAGCATGTGTTCAACAATTCCAGCAAGCAAAATTATGCTGGATAAGAAGGCAGGACTGACAGACGATGTCACTCATGACACAAGGTACTAATTGATCTCTATATTGTAAGGAGAACAGGAAGGCAAGGGCTCTGGCTACTGGGATAACCAGAACCAGATAAGCATTACTAGGGCCAGGAGGACCAAAAGAAGGACTAGAAAGAGGATGACCAGAAGGAGGAGGATCTCAAACAAAATGACCACCAGATGGTCCAAGACCAACAGGACCAGGACAATAACAAGCAAGCCTATGGTGACAAGAATCAGCAGGTCCAGAATCAGGGAGTCTAGGAGGGCCTAGAACAGAAGGGCCAAGAAACAGGGAAGGATCTGACACAGGAGAAGGACGACCATGAACAGGACTCGGAGACCCAGGACCACGATGAGGAACAAGAACCAGAATAGGATGAGGAGAACCAGGACTACAATGAACAAGAACACATCCGGTAGAACAAGAGCTAGGAGGACTAGGAGCAAGAACAGCACATCCAGGAAGACTATAAACAATGAATACCAAGAACAAGAGGAGCAAGAAGACCAGGAGCAGCAGGACCAGGAAGACGAGTACCATAAAGAGAAGGAAGTCACTAGTGTGATTCTCGGCCATATGTATTTACTCTTAGGGTCAGATGCCACACCTCGTCCAAGTGACTCCTTTGCAGTCTCCTTCAACTTTTTCGCCATACTTAAACCACTGGGGATATTAGTCATTTAAACATGCTACTGGAAAGAAAATTCCAGCCATAAGGATTTTGAAGGAACTAAGCAAAATTCTTTATTAAACTTGAGAACAGATCTATTTTGCACTAGTTATTATGAAAAATTGAGAGAAAACCCAAACCCTTCCTAGAAGCCTGCAGATTCCTCATTCTGCTTCACGTAATACCCTCCTCCATCACTTTGTTTCTCAAACTTGTGAATAAGAAAAGTATGCACATAAAGTTCCAGTTTCCACACACAGAGAAAAATAGTTAGAGGGAACATTTCTCCTGATACACAGCAGCACTGGACTGCTATTTGCTTAACATACTCATAACATTCAGAAAGATGTTAAACAGATCAGTGGGCATTTCTTTACAAATTATCTGAGGCAAAGTAAAAGAAATGTATTTCTTAACCCTGCTGAAGCTTTGCACCTTGGCACATCAAATTATATGATCATATTGAAAGGCATTTATTAAAAGTACCAGTATTTCAACATAAACTTAGAAACATTCGTGCCTCCACCAATCCTGACCACACTGCTGTTCCTGAACCAAGAGGTCAGTCATTTGTCATGAACTAAGAGGTCAGTCATTTGTCATAGCCTTAGTTACATGAACCAATATTATATTCAATTGAGTCAAACACAAGAGATAGTTTTGTACAGTGCTTATCCTGAACTCTTGCAATTCAAAATGCTCTCATACATAACAATGAAAAAACAGAAGCAAAGTGGACATCTGCAAAGTTACCAGAAAAAATATGTATTATTAAGCCCACTGTCAAATTACTCTACACTAAGGTGTGAGTTGAACCAGAATAACCAGGTGTGATTCAGTAAGCATCTTCTATGAATTGATGTGTCTTACTGCATGCGAAAAAGTGATTTACTCATCAATTTTCAGGAGTATACCTTGCTTACTCCGAGTTTCCTGGAGTAAGAAATGTCTTACGCATGGAAATCACTCACAGGAAATGGTATGTAAGTTAGGCCAGAATAATCAAGTGCACCTCACATTGAAGACACGGGTAAGACATAGCTATTTATATAAAAAAAAAGCTTTGTAAATCGGCTCTTGATCTTGATTTTGTTGCTGATATAACAAAACCTGAAATTATCTGAAATTACCCAAACAGTGAAGATATGAAAATGCAATGTATAAACATGTTTGTCCTTTTTTACAAGGTGTTAGACCTGTCAGCCCTTGACATGGTTTCCCCTGTCTTTTTGGGCTTCTTACCTCCTGTTTTTGATCCTGTGTTGGACTTTGTTTTTGCAGGATTTAGGAAACTGGGCACTTTACCACTGCTGACCAGTGCTAAAGTTCAAGTGCTCTCTGTCTTTGTGGTACTGGTGATTGGTTTATCCATGACTGGCATATGTGATTTACTAGTAGGTTCCTAGTATAGTGCACCATGTGTGCCGAGGGCCTGTAAATCAATTGCTACTAGTGGACCTGCACCACTGATTGTGCCACCCACAAGAGTAGCCTTGCAATCATCTCAGACATGCCACTGCAGTGTCTTTGTGTGCAGTTTTAAACTGCCATGTTGACCTGACAAGCACACCCACTTGCAAGGCTCAAAACATCCCTTTTACTACATGTAAGGCACCCCTAAAATAGGCATAAGGAAGCAACATTGACAGGGTGCAGAGTACTTAAGAGGTAGGGCATGTGCTGGTGTGTTTTACATGTCCTGAGAGTAAAATAATAATGAATTCAGTTTTCACTATTGCAAGGCCTATCTCTCCCATAGGGTAAATGTGGATTGCCTTGAAATATCTTTCAAGTGTAATTTCCCATTGGGAGCAGATAGAGATAAGGACTTTGGAGTCTCTGAACTCACAATTTAAAAATACATCTTTTGGCGTATTTCGTTTTTAAATTGTAAGCTTGAAAATGCCAGTTTTAGAAAGTGGGCATTTTCTTGCTTAATCATTCAGTGCCTCCGACTGGCTGTTAGATACACGTCTTGGTCAGGATGATAGTTGGGCTGTTTATGACTTCACTCTAGACAGTCACACAAAGGGAGCTGATGTGTGCCTTGCATATCCTGATGGGTCTTCCTGTGTTTGAGTGGTGGAAGGACCTTACAACTGCACCTGAATGGGGCTGAGCCTGTCTTTACACAAAGTAGTCTCTAACCCCCTGGAATGTGTCTAGGGCCGGGCCAGGAATGGCAGGGTCTTGTGCACTACACAGACGTTCCTTTGAAGTTTGCCTTTTTCAAAGGCAGAAATTAGTATAAGTATTGGACCTCTGAGACCACAACGTTAAAATCCTTCTGGCCTGAGGACATTCTGCCAGGACGTAGAGCTGGATGCTGTAGGAGGGACTGCCACTCTGCTTGTTGCTTTTGCTGTGCTGGCCTGCTGCTTCTGCCCTGGAAGTGAAAGGGCTGAACTTAGCTTTCTGCATCCTGCTTCCAAAGGTTCTCCAACGGCTTGGCCTGAGCTTGCCTCCTTTTAGAGGTCTCAGGGACATCAATGACTTCTTCAGGCAGCACCTGGTCTCTCTCGCTGAGAGTCCTGACATGCCAAGTGGTGCCAAATCCAGTTCCTGGGCCCTTGGGAGTTCTGGTGTAAACAAGAAGATACCAAGTACATAGACTCCAGATCAGCTTCAGAACCAGCGCCGCTGTCCTACTCCATGCCGCTGTCTGCACCGGAGTGGTGGTCCCAGCTTAGTGCAACGACTGACGCTGCATGCCTAATGCCACTGTAGCACCTCCAAAGACCCACCACAGCATGAGTCCTGAGTGCTGTGTCATTTGACTTTGACTCCACCGCAGCACCTGTGGCCCTGTGGTGTGATTGCGACACTGTGAAGTTGACGCCTCACATTTTGACCTGATGATTTTATCGACCTTGCGGATCGTAAAGAACCAATGCCTCACCACCAATGCCACATCACATCCCCTGCTACCGTAGGGAACCAACACCTCTCCTCCCTGGTAGCAGTAAGGTACTGACGCCGCACCGGCTACACCGATGCTACACCTCCCCCACTCCGTGCAATCACTTTCCTTCCCTAGTTTTCATAGGTACTGTACCTGGGGGTCCGTGGGACTCTGTGACCATCCCGCACTCCCTCTCAAGTGGCCTCAGACTGGTGGGAACGGCTCTGTCAAGATGGTGTGATAGCCCCAGTTGGAGTTATTGTGTTTCTAAAAGATTCACTGAGTTTTAATCTTTTATAAAATTGTATCTTTGCTTGTGTATGTTGGATTTTCGTTGTTTTAGTCTTGGTTTGCTAAGATAAACATTGGCTATTTTTCTGAACCTGTTGTGGAGTTCTTTTGTAGTGTTTTCACTGTGTTACTGTGTGTGTTCAGTACTTTACACATTGCCTCTGAGATAAGCCTGACTGCTTGTGCCAAGCTGCCAAGGGGTCAGCAGGTGTTATCTGAGCTGTGTGAGTCCCTTATCGTGACTGGAGTGAGGGTCTCTACTTGGACAGGGTGCAAACCACTGCCAACTAGAGACTCCATTCCTAACTCAGGGTATGTCTTTACTACTGTGTAAAAACAGTGGTGGACCAAACTGCCTTGTTTTTTTTTTACATGAATAAGTGCAATTTCCTCTATAACTAATTTACCAGAAAAGTGTGGGTTGGGTGGTGTCTATATGAAAATTGTGCACATTGTATTTATTCATGCTGAAATATCACACAAGATTTCTACTCATTATACGCTCCAAGCAGTTTCTAATAAGTCACAAGATAAACATTGCTCACATAGCCCATTCACCCACCAGGGAGGAAAAATTACAGATCGACCTCATAAGGAGTCAGACAGTGCAAATCCCGGGTGGGTTACCACTCCCCTGAACATCACTGACTCAGTGTTCCTGTACCCAGTTTCCAGTAACCAGCTATAAATCCTGACCAGAAAAATTGCAATAGCAGCCAAGCCTCTGTCCCTGCCAACGCACTTTTGTTAGCAAAGGAGTAACATGGTATGCTTCTTACTGCCAGGCCACTTTTCCCCCCCTACCCTACCTTCCTATTCTGCTTCCCTCCAACCACAACTAGCGCCTGTCACTCAGCTCACATTTGCCACCAGCTCAGAACATTTGGTAAATGTGAGCGTTAAGTCCCCTGAACAGGAAAAAACATGTTGAATTCTGCCTGGTAAACTGGATTTGCAGTTATTCCCCATTCCAGGATAATTAGCTCCTAACTGCATGGTATTGATAAGCTGTTACCACACAGTAACATACATTTTGTGTGCGAAGTTTGCACCCTGCCAGTTCTGTGCAACTTGTAATGAGGGCGAGAATGTGCAATCGTATGAAATACAACTTTATTAAAAATACACATATGGTAATTATTGGGAATTACACTAAATCACCATCATGTAATAAATATTTCACAGTGGCCTACTAATAGTGTTTAGACAAACCTGGGCAAATGGCCCAAAACTTTGAGATAGAGAGAAGGAGTGGGGACTGAATACAATGAATTCTTCCTTTTAGAATATTTAATCTAGTACCATAGGATGAAAATGTATTACATTTTGTCGATGTTTCTACTACTTTGTGCATTCTTCTTTACTGTACAGTGCTGCCACTGATGCAGGCACTGCAGAGTAATGCAAAGTGCCTGTAAAGTATTTTTAGGAAATAAATACATCTCTGTTCAAGTGCCAATATGTCGTACTTAGTACCGCTACTATTATTGTACACTAGTAAGGCACTTTAAATGTTTAATACTTTTTCTGCAACTAATGTAAAACACACTGCCTGACCGTGCTGTGAAAATGTAATCTTTTCTTTACAATCTTGCTGACATGAAAAATATATTATAGAAGGAAATGATAAATGTGGTTATAAACCAAATCTGAGATAAGATTTAAGTATTCATATTTCTATCATGTTAATACAAGAAGATAACCCCCTGAAGCAAACTTGACCACAACATTTGTTATTCTGTCCACTGGTCCAATTATTCGGTGTCCAAATACAATTTAGGGGCATGTGCGAATAAATCCACGCCGTGCAGAATATCATGTGCTGTGGTGAGATATGAGGCATCACTGGACAGGAACAAAGGGCCAATACTCATAAATAGTCAGCAAATTGTTTGTGGTACATATACACTGTGCAGTGTAATTTTTATCATATAAATATAACCATTTTACTTCCGCTTAGGTCAACAGTTTGTACTACTCCTTGCAGTTATTTCGCTCAAACCGTCTGACAATTACAATATAAGGTAACTAAGGTATATTTAATAGAATATCAGGCCCCCGTGAACTAAAATGAACTGTTGTTTTTAGTGAATGTCTGCAGAAGCATGGGCCATAACACTCAATAAGTTTAAACTGAATTGTTGGAGTGGGTGTTGTAAAATGTATTTGAAACTGGATTCGTCTATTGTTAACATAATCTTCGATTCTGATATGTTCTTGTATACAAGACCTCCATGACCAAAAGACTGTGGACATCAATGCTGTTTGGTTCCCATGGTACTATTATTGCTTCCCATAGTCCCTGGAATCACAGGGACACCAGCAGACATGAAGTAAACAAGATTCTCAGGGCCTCATTTACAAGCCCTTTGCGCCACTGCTGCGTCATTTTATTTCATGCAGCGGTGGCGCTAGAAATGCACTGCACTGCTCCAGATTTACAAAATGACACTTTGGGCCTAAAGCACCAGTTTGTAAAGCCCTGCATCAGATTATACCTGCGCCAGGTATAACGTATGCACGGCATTGAATCCCAAGCAAAAATCCATACAGAACTGACGCAGTGAAATGTACAACATTTCACAGCATCATTCTGTGACTTCATTGCGTCAGAATTTTACTGCTTGCTCAGAGCAGGCATAAATGTTGATGCAGGGCTTTTTAATTGCAGCCTTCTCGCATATTTGGAGAAGTGCCATTTTTACGACGCTACTCCTGCAATACGTGAGTTTAAAGCCCACAGATGTGTCAGAATAGCGATTCTCCACATGAAATGCCAAGAGAATCTTAATTTCATTAAAGACACCAAGGCTAACATTATGCATTATTCCATTAATGCTACTCCATGCAGCACTTTAAAGAAGTTAACATCACAAAGAAATTATTCCAGAACAGAACATTCAATACACATAACAAGTCTGCACAGTCAATAATCTGCCTCTTTTAAATGCTGCTCCTTGCAGATAAGTATCCTACTCTCCTTCCTATGTTTGTTGTGTTGGTTTGGTTTGCCTTACAGTATCTAATTTATGGATCCCATTATTTGTTCTGTGGCATTATTTGTGTATTGTTGGCTTATTTAAATGGTTTTCCCTTGCAGTACTTTCAAAGTCTGCCCTGCTCGATAGCTCAGATTTTTTTTAAAATAACTCTTGGAGCACAGCGACCTTGCTCCTTTGTATATAACTTTTAGGAGCAGCGCAACCTCACTCCTTTTTGTATTGACATCCCTTCTGGTCTGCCTGATGCCATCTAACGAAGCCAGGGAACAGATCGGTGATTCGCCGGAAGGTCACCGCACGGTTACCTGCGCTTTGATACCCGTCCGGCCCGCAGTGTCTTGTGGGTCTGACGGGCTGACAGGCAACTCAGGTGTTTGATGCTGCAGGCATCCGTATTTGCTGCACTGATTTAAGCAATTCATTAGTTAAGCACCCCCCTTTAATTTAAAATTTGTTTCACACTGCCTGCATTTAGTTTATCCATAAATAAACAAGTTATACACTCTTTTAACATGTATGATAAAGAAGAACAGGCCTCTGAAATGTTTCAGGGTAGAATAAATGAAGAACTGATCAAAACATTGATCTAACATGAGATGCATTCTTGTGTTAAATAGACACTAGACTAAGTCATGTTTATGAGAGGTTCTGATGAAATTGAAGGGGATTATGATTCCACTTCAGCGGAAAAGCTGATTTAGAGCAACATAGGGAGTAAGAGGAAAAGTACATCAAAGCATATTGATGATATTGAAAGAGAGGCTATTGCCTATAAAAATTGGGTGGTCAAAGCACCTCAAAAAGAATGGTGGTTCTCAGCACCTCAAAGAGAATTGGAGGTCCAAGCACCTTGCAGAGTATGGGTGCCATATGCGGCACAAAATTGAAAAGTATTCCTTGCAGCACATTGGATTCAGATGTTCTAAGCAGCATCCAAATTGCTGATGTAAATGATGAGGAATCTCCTAATGAAAATCCTCTAGAAGAATATGTCTTTGATACAGATAATGGAGAGTTTGATCAGGAGGAATTATTTATGGAGGAAGACTTCTCCTCTACCACAAGGGACGTAATCAGAGATCCGTTAGGAGACAAAATGTTTTCTCCAAATGATATCAAGCCCCCTAAGCATGCAGAATGGTGTCCACAGGAACATGATGCTAAATTCAGTAAAAAGTGGGTTTGTAACCCACTTGAGAAGAGAGTCAGCAACATCTTAAAGGCTGAATGCTCTCGGCATGTCATAGATGACAAGATTTGTCTTACCCCTAACCTAGACCCGGAGCTGAAAACCATCCTTTTCAAACTGGGTAGAGCTCCAAGGAAAGTACTTGAGAGATCACTCAAATCTTGCCTCCTTGATATGGTTGGGACGATGGCAAGAATTATTGATATGGTGGAGGATGCTCACATCAATGAAATTCCATTGGATATAAATTTGCCCAGGGGATGCAGCCAAAGGGGTATGGTCCTGCTTGGAAACTCTAATTCTGGCCTCAATGCTGAGAGACGTAGAGTTGTTCTATTGAAAATTTGTCCCAAACTTGGGGATCTTCCTGAGTGACAACTTTCTGAATACCCCTAAGGCCTTCTCTTTGGAGAAGATATGATTAAAACGTTAAGCAAGTATATTGCAACCGTTACTGCCCTTGATAAGTCACAGTCTAATATGCGCTTCAGCCCAAGTGTTTTTGGATGAACCAACAGTAGGGGACTTTCTCTCGGCCACGGCTCACAAAGGTCCCACGTCGTGAACTACAGACAATGGAGAGGCTTCAACAGAGGCTATCAAGGGAGACATTTCTCTTCCCAGAGAAGACAAGCCATTCGTGGATGAGGCAACAGAGCATGATGATGACCCTCTTCAGGATATCAAGGTGAGTACCACAATTTTACCTTCTTCCCTGGGAAGAGTGGGGGATGACTAAAGATCTTTACCCATATTTGGCAAACAATTACACAAGACCCATGGGTTTTAGAAACCATCAAAGGGTTCAAAGCAGACTTCCGGGAAGAACCCTTCCAATCAGTTTCTCCGAGATAACTGAACTTAACCCCTATACAAGAGCTTATTGTAGAGGAAGAGGTATGAGCCTTGTTGCAAAAGGGAGCCATCCCACAGGAACAAATTTGTAGTCTACAGGCACTTCAAGATGGAAGGGATCCATCTTCTAAGAGATTTGTTGCTAAAGGAGGATTGGATTGTGAAATTGGATCTAAAAGATGCTTATTTTACCCCCATGGCCAGGGAGTATAAACCATATCTCCAATTCACCTGGCAGGGTCGTCTTTATCAATTCTGCACACTTCTCTTTCGCCTCTCGTCAACATCTTGGTGTTTCACCAAAGTATTGAGGGCTCTAGCATCCTACCTCAGAAAGAGAGGTATTTGTATGATCATTTATTAGGACGATGTTCTCCTTATGTCCCAATGCTGAACGCAGATTTTGAAGGACTTACATATAGTCATTTCTCTCCTGGAGAATTTGGGCTTTATTGTAAACAGAGAGAAATCCATCCTAATCCCTTCAAGGTCTCTAGCGTTTTTGGGTTTCACAATAGATACAGTGAACATGGTTCCTCTATTACCCTTAAGAAGATCGCCAAAATTTGAAAAGGGATAAGATTTGTTCTCAGACGAGACTCTATAACACTGAGAAAGCTAGCCATGCTTCTAGGTCTTTTATCTTCATCCGGTCAGACCATCTTTCCAGGCCCCTTACACTATTGGGCTTTGCAGAGGATAAAGGCAAAGGCCCTTTGGGGAGGATTGTGGTACAGAGACAAAGTACTCCTGGATGTGGAGGCCAGAGCAGAGCTATCTGGGTGGTTGGAGAATTTTGATGCATGGAATGCCAGGGCAACTTTTGGATGTTCTCCAGACTTCCTTTTAGAGTCGGATGTGAACTTAGTTGGTTGGGGTGCATGCCTAGGTACTCAGGATACTCGTGGTTTGTGGACACACATAGAGAGGTTGCATTATATAAGTTATTTAGAATTGACAGCAGGTCTTTATGCCCTCATGAGTTTCAAAAATTGTTTGCAGGGCAGAGCAGTATTGCTAAAGATGGACAATGTTTCTGCAGTAGCATATATAAATCGGCTAGGTGGAACAAGATTTTTCAACCTGTCACATTAGAAAAGAAGCTTTGGTTATTTTGTTTGGAACACAAGATCAGCCTAAAGGCATAATATTTACCTGGGAAGGCGATTGTCACTACACATTGGCCTTTAAGATTTTTATGAGATTTCACCTACTGGAAGCTGAGTAGAGATCATTTCAGAAGGTTATCGCAGAATTGGGGCCCTCTGGACATAGATCGGGTTGCAAGGAGACTGACATTTCAGCTGAAGAGATACTTCAGTTGGATGCCAGACCTAGGTGCTCTAGCAGTGAACGCATTCCTTCAAACATTGAGAGGAACCAACGTCTATGAGTTTCCTCCCCTCGATCTGATTCTGAGAGTTCTACAGAAGGTCAGACAGAAGAGGTGCTCTCTTGTTCTGATAAATCAATTTTGAGTCTCACAGGCATGGTTCCCGATGTGTCTGGAACTAGCTTTCAACATCCTGTTCCTAATGCCTGCAGTGCAAAGTCTATTACTAAACGCAGATGGAGAAGAACACCCTCTGGATCTGAATGGGACTTTGAACCTTCTTGCCTGGAGAGTATCAGGAGACCTAGAAAAATGTCAGGCCTTTCGGGAAGAGCTGAGGAAATCCTGGAGAAATCATGGGCCCCAGGTCCCCACTGCAGATATAGAGGAATCTGGAGGTCTAGAGTATGTTGGTGCTTGGAAAGGGATTTGGATCCCATGGAGGCACCTATTGTAGAGGTAGTTAACTTTCTAGTAGAACATTTTGGCAGGGTTCTTAGTTATAGAACAACAAATTGCTATAGGTCTGTGATTTCTGCAGGACACAGTCTGATCAAAGGCAGATTTGTTGGAAAGAATGTTTTGTTTTGTGGAGTGCTTAAAAGCATCAGATTAAAAAGACTTCCTAGATCTAAGTATGATTCACTATGGCATGTTTATTTAGTTCTCTCTTTGTTTTCTTGTTGGCCTAGCAATAGGTATTTGGACTTTCAAAGACTTTCTATGAAGTTGGTCTCATTACTTTGTTAAATTTTTTTGTAGACGAGTTTCAGACGTCAAGGCTTTAGAGGTAGGTAACAGAGTTTACAATGCTTTTGGGGTTACCTTTCAGATTACTAAAATGACAAAAACTATGTCTGAAACTATATTTTATCCAAATTTTGATTCTTGCAAAAAGCTTTGTGTGCTGGATTTCATGAAGGAATATGACTCCAGAATGAGTGAATTTCAACCTGATTGTACTGACCAACTTTTGATTTCTTTTTGCTAAACCTCTTAAAGTGGTTACTAAGGCTACGATTGCTAGCTCGGTAAAATGGACTATGCAATCAGCTGGTATTGACTTACAGAAATGTCAAGTACCTTCTATGAGAGGTGCAATGGCTAGCAAGTGCTTTTATAAAGGTGGCACGTTAGAGGATATTTGAGAGCAGCTAACTCCTCTACCTTTGCAAAACATTATTTTAAACCAATCAAACACATGACTGATGTGGTACTCAGGGGCTACCAACATGAATAATGAGATAGCAATTCACCCAATGCAATGCCAACAAAATTTGAATTTCATTAAAGGCACGAAGACTAACATTATCCCAACCCAACCCTAACCCTGTATTTGGGATATATGTTTAAAAAAAAGTAATAAATGAATATTAAATAAAATAATAAGAAAGGGGAGATATAATGATTAGTAATTGCTTTACAATAGTTTGCATGTTTCTGTTCGAATACATTGCTTTGGTAAATCAGTTTGCAGGATTTTAATATTCCTTCTTTGTTGTAAAGAGCACCCCATAGCTGGTCTGCTACTAGAAGACTTCTTGTGCTGACATTATGTCTGGCTTCATTTCAGAGGAATAATGCATAATGGTAGCCTCCGATCTTGTAATGAAATTTGTGATGCATCTGTGAAAACATGTGCTATAGAGCTCTGTAATGTAAATACAGCGCACCCATGGCACCGCTTAGGAGATCTTAGGAGAGCGCAAGCAATCTGACACATTAATGCAGATGAGTCAGATTCTTGTAAATGAGGCCCTAGGGGGCATATATACAAGGAACTGGTGAATTGCCGTCGCCCTGCACCCCCCTAATGACACCATGGTAGCAGTGCATTTACAATACAGTGCACCATGGCGCACGTTAGCACAATAGCATCAACATTTTTGATGATATTGTGGCGCTTTACCTAACTAGCACCAAAAATGTTGACCCCAGTCCAGCAAAGCTCAAAGAGGCCCATAAGAAATAGCCTAGCTTCACTTTAACACCTGCCCTTGGCAGGCATTAAGAAATGACGCTAGAATGGTGCAGTGAAATCTTGTAAATTGCATACATTCTGCCTGGCTCAGGCATAATGTGGTGCAAGGGTTTACAAGATGGCGCAATGCTAGCATTGCACCACTTTGTAAATATGGGACCGGGTGAGAGTCTTTTTAGCGCCGCCGTAGTGTCAAAAACAAATGGCTCTACAGCAGTGCTAAGGGGTGCAAGGGGCTTGTAAATATACCCCTAAGTTTCCTGTTCACTTTGTGTAGTTTAGGGCTCCTCTTCTGTAGTTTATCCCCAGCATACAGGATGGCATTAAAGGCTAATCAACAGTGTCACTAAAAGTTAAATTGAAGCTTCTTGATAAGTATCATTAGAAGAGGGTTCAATATTGAATGTGGATGTTGATTGTGGGTGTCTCTGGGACCCTCTAGAAGATTAGTTTCAAGAGGAATATGATTGACGTAAGCCTTATTTTTGCAAGGGAAAGGTAGAGTTGAGCTATGCCAGATGCTGGTATATTCTGCAAGCTCATATTGGATAAGGTTATGCATGGCAGTGCCAATACCATCCAACAGATAAAAATCAATAAAGTCCCTTTATGTCTAATCACAGATGTAATCCTAGACCAACACTTGAACTTGAACTAAGACAATGCTGCAATCTGTCAGTATAGGCTATAACTGCAGGCATAATTCATCAGATATCAGCCTTGTTTCTATGAAGACAGAACACTTAGCATGTAGGAAGGATTCACCAAAAGCTGTTGCCAGCCATAGTATGCTTGTGACCATGGTAGCCCTGAAGTTTTACCATGAGAGGTAGGCTGCTCTCTGTGCGATTCAGGATGTTGTCCTGGTGTCCTGATGGTGGTACAGAGGATCAGAGATGCCAGATGGATCAAGGACCAATGTCAGCCATTCGATCTGTCTTCTTGAGCCTGATATACAAGGACAATGCCATTTTCATGTGACCGTGGTTGTGGTTACGCTTTGTATTCAGTATTAATTAAGATGATCATCTTCGCAGTTTGTGCTGTCATAGCTTTCCTGACCAGACCACGATGGTATTCAACTTTTTTCTTTGAAGACATTTACTTTATAGTCAAATGAAAGGGAGCTTGGCTCTAACAAGAAAACCTTTGAAACCCCTACTTTTCATCAAGATCATCACCCGCCTCAGGTACGTTTTCTCCCGATTTTGCTCATGTTTTCTGCAGCTACTTTTCCCTATTGGATTTTTCCCCCTGGAAGATACTAGTCACTTTCTCTACATTGACTCTTGTACAGCTCTTCATAGTCAATCAAGACATAGCAAAATTGCCAAAGTGTTTATCAGGGCTTTCGTGGCTTTTTCACAACGTTCACGTTTTTGCTAAGTGCAGGATATCATTCTGGCAACTGGGAGCAGTAGTCTTTTCTTCAGGCAGTTCTGAGGGAAACAAGAGGGAGCTACACCGTGTACAGGCATTGGCAGTAGAGCTTGAATAATCACCGCATCAGGAAGGCTCTCACTTTCTACGGGATTCTATGCAAACCTAAGGCTATTGCAAGGGCAGGCTCTAAAGAGGCTTTTTTCCGCATGGGTAGGTTTATTAAGTAATCACGCCTGAGTGACTGTATAATTTGAAATGTAAGAATTGGCACATTCTGCATCTAAGCACTGCAGCAGTATACACTAAGAAATGTGTCAGGCTTGTTAGGCGTTGGGCAGGAAATGAGGAGCAGGAGCGGGTGCAGAAATATGTATTAGATAACATAAACAGAATAAAAAGTAGAAAAATTTTATTTAAATTTGCAAGTGGCAGTTGGGAAAGCAAAATGAATGTTTACATGGGTTGAAGTCATACAAATTAAAATAAAGGTTCAGAAATCAGTACATGCAAATCATGTTAGATTGCGGAGAAGACCATTAGCTTTTGGCTTGAATTCAGCAGCAGTCCTCGAAAAAACTTTCAATATTACTATTTGTTTCCATAGACATTTAGATTTGATCACTATTTAAAGCCTAGTTCAAGTTAGTGGAAACTCACCATATCTAATGATACCTTCATATTTGTTGATGTTCTATTATACAAGTCGGTACTAACTTAGCATTATGAATTGGATAAACATGAATAAATCAACGTGGGGAGCTGTAGAAAGAATATAACTTGATGCCTGTAAAGTTTAGGTCCTCCATATCTAAGAAGAACTAGTTGAAAATAGCACCAAACCTACCCACATTTACTTAGACCTCTTTCTCCCCATTTGGTCCTTTTTTTGTTAACAACTTTTTATTAACAAATTGCAAAAGATACATTTACAACCATGCATTTAATAAACCGATCTGGACCCTTCAGGCGTTTGACAAGTGTTCTATTGGAAATCTCTTGCCATCATTAACTGTTTTCTTTTCCAAAATACAATTTCTTTCGTTTTAACCGTTGTGTTTCTCCATGGATGGGTGGGGTGAAGAAAGAGACCAACTAATTGATTTTCTTGAAATGACATAAATACGAAACACCCAAATTTGACTAACCAGAGATTAACGTGGAAATACTAGATTTTCTCATAGCATACTGCAATTGCTCACCCTCAGTTCTGATGTCCCAATCCAATTATTTTCTAAATGTCAGCAAATATCTCTATGTAATGACCTTCACCCTCATGTACCTCATGTTCTGTTCACCACTTTGATGATGGTGTTCTCTTATTGTTTGTCTACCTTTCCATTTCACCACCTACAGACAGCTACCACTGTCTCCAGGCAAACTATTGTTTCCAAATCCAAACATATAATAAGTGTTGGCTTTAGATGAGCTTATGACAGAATGACTATGGGGGTGATTCTGACTGTGGCGGGCGGCCTCGCAGTCCCGCCGACAAATGACCGCACCACGGTCAAAAGACCGCGGCGGCCATTCTTACATTTCCGCTGGGCCGGCGGGCGCTCTCCAAAAGAGCGCCCGCCGGCCCAGCGGAAATGCCCCTGCAACGAGGATGCCGGCTCCGAATGGAGCCGGCGGAGTTGCAGGGGTGCGACGGGTGCAGTGGCACCCGTCGCGTATTTCAGTGTCTGCATGGCAGACACTGAAATACTTTGCGGGGCCCTCTTACGGGGCCCCTGCAGTGCCCATGCCATTGGCATGGGCACTGCAGGGGCCCCCAGGGGCCCCGCGGCACCCCCTACCGCCATCCTGTTCCTGGCGGGAGACCTGCCAGGAACAGGATGGCGGTAGGGGTTGTCAGAATACGCGCTCCGCCGCCATGGAGGATTCTCCCGAGCAGCAGAAAGTCGGCGGGAGAATGCCGACTTTCCGTTTCTGACCGCGGCTGAACCGCCGCTGTCAGAATGCTCGAGGGAGCACCGCCAGCCTGTTGGCGGTGCTCCCGTGGTCGGTGACCCTGGCGGTCACCGGCCGCCAGGGTCAGAATGACCCCCTATGTTTTCTATTTCAGGTGTCTGCTCTTGTTTTAAAATCTTTCCTTCCTATTCTTGTGTCTGTCCCACCAAAGATCATTGGGGTTTCTAGCTGGCAGAGGTGTGTGCCCGGTACAAGTAGGGACCACCACTCTAGTCAGGGTAAGTCAGGTATACACTAAAATGCAACTTGTGCACATCCTCTGGTAGCTTGGTGCAGAGCAGTCAGGCTTATCTAAAGTGGCAATGTGTAGAGTATTTGTGCAACACACACACACACAGTAACACAATGAAAACACCACAAAAAGACTCCACACAGGTTTAGAAAAACGCAGTGGAGCACGGGCCAGGTACAGGAGTCACACTAGCCTAGGGAACAGAGTGGCATATTTACAAGAAAGTGGCGCATAGGTCCCGATGTGCCACTTTTCCTGCGTCATCCCTGCACCACCTAACAACACCATGGTTGTGCCATATTTACAATACTCTAGCAAAACAAACAGATGATGAACGGAGTGTTGAAACTTTTCAAACACTCACCCCCAGTCACAGATCTGGGTTTAATTCATCATTCTTTTGCTCACCATACCACCCCAGTTTGAACCAGCCATATGCAAAAATGTCTTGACCCTGTTCCCCATGGATTAAACCCAGATCTGTGTACAGTGTTACAATACAGCACACCATGGCAGTCATTAGGAAAATAGCGTCAACATTTTTGACACTATTTTGATGATTTGCTGCACTAGCATAAAACATGTTGACGCTAGTGCAGCAAAGCACAAAGAGGCACAATGATTACAATGGGTGCATCATTTTAACGCCTGCTCTGAGCCACTGCAAGCATTGAGCCACTTTGTAAACATGGCGCGGGAGAAACGTCTCATTAACGCTGTCTTAGCATTAAAAAATGTAACTAGGGTGATGCAAGGTGTCCCTAGGGGCTTGTAAATATGCCCCAGAGTACCTCGTTCTTGGTAGCAAGCACAAGATACATCGATTTTCCTCATGCAGTGCTAGCAATGCATTGGTTTCGAAGACAAAGAGCCGGGTTTCTCCACGCAGTGAAGGGATGTGTTGATCATCCTTCAGGAGTGGTGGCGATGCGGTGTCCTGATGCAATGTCAGATCCTTGGTTCTGAAGCCAATGCACTGGGTTTCTCCACACAGTGAAGGGATGTACCAATCTTCCTTCAGCAGTGGTAGCGATGCAGTTGTTCTGCTGGAGCGCACACAGAGGTCTTCCCCGCTCCTAGGATTCAGAAATTGCTCGTGCTCTGGTGACACACCACAACTTGTCCCACCTACACTAGTGGTCGACTGGATCCTTGAGCTCAGTGAGGAGACCAACATAGATCAATAACAGAAGGAGCATAAAAAATGTTAAACACCATAACCAATTTAATCTCTGAATCAAAACTCTAAACTGAATAAAGTTTAACACTTTATCACCACTGCAAACTCAATGTAACATAAAAAGTGCACAAAACTAAATTATTATAAATATATATAAAAACCGTAGGCTGACCAAAACGTCTAAAGAGATTAACCCTACTAAACATCAATACTGTTAAACACTCCAAGAGGATAACACAGATTAATAGACCTATAATATGCACATCAAAATCTGATTTCAAAGCAGAAGATGGTGAAATCCGTAAATCCTCAAAATCCAATTAATAACAATCAGTTTTCAGGGCTGGGACATCCTTAGCCCTAATATGAATTTGGACTTCTGTATGTGTGGATGGACTAACACATGGGGGCAAAACAAAAGAAGAGACAAAGATCATTTGAAAAATCGTCTAGGTAGGGTTACTCACTATAAAATACATTGGTGTAATCATCTAGATGGAAAAGGAGGCAAGAAACCATATTACAAAACATATATCTCTCCTCATGGGCGAGAAGACTAGAATGATTCATCGGTCCGCAGTGCTCACAGCTTCTCAGCATTAGTAGACAGCGGCAGTGCGGAACATGAGCTATACGTAAGGCAGCTCAGCAGTTAAGAATTTTTGGGGCATATTAGTACTGAACAGCATAAGCAGATGAAGTAATAGGAAGGATGATTTTTAATTCTTCAGAAGACATCTAAGGGTCATAGAGATTCAGGAGAAGAGAGAGCAGTGCCATATCAAGGGGTTAGGACTCGACTAACTAAAAGTTTCAAAAGTCTCTCCCTAACTAGAAATGTCCACAAGTTTCTGATTGGTCCTGGATGTGGCCTCATTTTGTGCAAATTAATCAATATCCAATGGAAAGCCATTGAAATCAAGTTTGCACCTATTCTGGATTTTCTCAGGGAGTGTGCAAAGTCATCTCGATGAATCCATACAGTTCCTCCAAATAGAACACTTGTTTATCAATTGAAACTTTGTGATTCTCTCCCAGGGTGAACAGGATGATTTTAGCAGCTCTCATGTGAATTCAATAATACTTCCTGTCTTTGTTTGACAGCTAGAACAAATATTGTTACCTTTGTTATTAGTTAAAACATGTTTTCTGTCTTTACTACAATAGGTCATTCACCAACACATCAGTAAGTGAGGAATTGATTCAGGCCAAACAGAACTGAATGAATTAGCACTTTCCCTTTCCTACTGCAAAATAAATCTTCAGGCTTAGTCTAACTAAAGAAACCTAAATACATATCATTGCAACTAATACAATTAACTCCTATTGTGTACCTTACAATTTGAATCAAATATTCAAAGCAACTTAATTAATTGCAATCATTATTTATGTCTGACATTGGAAACAGTTTTAACTTGCAGTTATTTTCTACACACATGTAACTGTTCATTAGAAATCATTTTAATCCATATTAGTATGATAAATTCATGTTAGTTTAATACTCATAATATATCCTTCATCTCTATTGTTTTTCTAAGAATAATATTTTTAATATTAATTCACCTGAATATAAATGCACAACATCTCTCATGGCAAAATGCAATGTCAAAAAGAAATGGAGGTCACAATGTCCAACAAATTCAAACTTGCACATTTTTACATTTCATGTTAATTTCTCTGTTAGGCTTTTAAATTAAGGTTTATAAGCCTCCATATGCTAACTTCTATGCCACTAATGTATTAGTAAAATGTCATGAGCGGTGCCAGTTCTACTCCCACAGCAGCGGTGATGCATCGGGTCTACCTCTTGGAGTAGGGGTTGCATCGATTCCCGCTGGAGCAAGTATCTGGGTCCACTTCCAGTGAACGATGCACAGGAGCAGGGGTAGAGACTTTGATGTCCTTATATCTCAAGCAACAGGAGGAGAGCCAGCAAGCCCTTGGAGATCACTTTTGGTGTGCAAGGCGGCAGCAGAGCAGATAAGCAGTTCCTTCAGGTCAGCAGTCCAGCACAGTGACGGTTCTTGATGCAGTACACCAGGTCTTCTGGCAGAGTCCAGTTGTAGGATGAGAAGTGTTTGATTTGTTGGGGTCATAGGCCCAGTATTTATTCCCAAATGTGCCTTTGAAGTGGGAGTTTGGAATCAAATACCTCAAAGTCAGTAGTTCAAGGCAACGGTGATGGAAAGCACGTCTGGTATAGGACTCACACTGACCTGGGGAACAGAGTATCTGGTTTGTGGTTTCAAGCACAAAATGCATAGATTTTCCTCACACAGTGGTGGTGTTGCATCAGTTCCGAAGACAAAGCGCACGGTTTCTCCAACTACTAATGGGATGTGTCAATCATCCTTTAGGAGTGGAGGCAATGCAGTAGTCCCAATGCAGTGTCCATGCATTGGTTCTGAAGCCAATGCCCTGCGTGCCCCCATCGTCTTTCTATGCAAATTGTGTTTATACCAATGTTACCATGTTGAGGGGAGGAGCACATGCACTTTAGCACTGGTTGGCAGTGGTAAAGTGCTCAGAGTCCTAAGACCACCAAAAAGAATCAGCAAAATTATGAGGCAAGCAGGCAAGAAGTTTGGGGGAAGACCACCCAAAGGCTGGCAGGTCTAGTGCAGGATAAGTTGGATCTTTCTACCGCCAACTTGAGTGGGCTCTTCATTTTTTGTATTCAGCACTCCAATGGAGTGCATCTGTTTCCTTCCTTTCTCCCCTACTTATACCTCTGCACTCTTTACTGCTCTTTCCGATGGTCCCCCTCCCACTCTTCATGCCTATCATCATGGTAAATATTTTTATTTATTTTTCCTTTGACATTAGCCTGGTACCCACAATGTGCTATAAAGTCACATGTCTCCCCTCACTCTTCATACCTTTCATCATGGTAAATATTTTAATTTTTTATTTATTTAATGTTTGTGAGGGGCCTTACATTGTAAAGTGCTATAATGCCACTGGTTTGGGCCTTTCTCATACTTTGTATTTCACTTTTTCTTACTTTTAACTTATTGTTCTATAATGTGTATCTGCTATGCTAAAATGATAAATTAAAAAAGGCCACTACTTGTTTTGACGCATGAACACATGCTTCATGATGCAAGTGCACATGCATCAAAAAACATGTCCCTGGCTATCTTGGAATAGGTTTGTTCAAAACATCCATAGAACATTCACTACAAGATTGATGGTCATATGTGCATATGACATACGATTGTATGTGAGGGAATATCAGTCTGAAAAGCACTGTGATAGCCAATAGATTGACCTTTGAGAGCTGAGACTTACAGGCTTGGCCAATGCTTGTTGATTTTAACTTATTTGCAATCTGAAAGTGGCCCTGAGACAGAGAAGTGTTAAAGTATGCCTTTCAGGGGGCCCCTGGCTCTAGTGTAATAACTGTGATAGTCCCAGGAAGCTTTCTCCCTCTCTCGCCTTCTGTCTTTCTCCTGCTTTTGCTCTCTTCCCACTCTGTTTCTCTGTTTCTCTCTCTCTCTCATCATTTTCTTTATGTGTGCCTCACTCTACCTAATTCTTCTTCTAACTCACCACTTCCTACCTCTTTTTCCCTACCACATTGTGATAAAGAAGCCTCTTTCTAGCATGGTTATCCTAAATTTTGGCCTGTTTGTGAGTTTGTGTCAGTGTGTTTCTACTGTGTCACTGGGATCCTGCTATCCAGGACCCCAGTGCACATAGATAAAAACCTATATGTCAGTGGGTTTTGCCTGTCTCACTGGGATCCTGCTAGCCAGGACCCCAGTGCTCATAGTTTGTGGCCTAATGTATGTGTTGTCAGTAGTGCTTGACTGTGTCACTGAGGCTCTGCTAACCAGAACCTCAGTGCTTATGCTCTTTCTGCTTTTAAAGTTGTCACTGTAGGCTAGTGACTTCATTTACCAATTTCAATTGGCACACTGGACCCCCCTTATAAGTCCCTAGTATACGGTACCTATGTACCCAGGACATTGGGGTTCCAGGAGATCCTATGGGCTGCAGAATTTCTTTTGCCACCCATAAGGAGCTCAGACAAACCCTTCCACAGGCCTGCCATTGCAGCCTGCGTGAAATAGTGCACACACTATTTCACAGCCTTTTTCACTGCACTTAAGTAACTTATAAGTCACCTATATGTCTAACCTTCAATTGCTGAAGGTTAGGTGCAAAGTTACTAAGTGTGAGAGCACCCTTGCACTAGCAAAGGTGTCCCCACATAGCTCAAGGCCATTTCCCAGGACCTTGTGAGTACGGTGACGCCATTCCATGCGTGCACTACACATATGTCAATACCTATATGTAGCTTCACAATGGTAACTCCGAATATGGTCATGTAACATGACTAAGATCACAAAATTGTCCTCCCATTCCAGATCTGATATTGGGGAGCCAATTCCCTGCATGCTGGAGGCTCCACAATGGACCCCCAGTACTGCCAAACCAGCTCTCTGAGGCTCGCACTGCAGCTACAGCTGCTGCCACCTCACCAACAGGGTTGTGCCCTCCTGGGGTCTGAGCAGCTCTGCCCCAGGAATGCAGAACAAAGCATTTCCTTTGAGAGCAGGATCTTACACCCTCTCCCTTTGGAAATAGGTGTTACAAGCTGGAGAGGGGTAGCCTCCCCCAGCATCTGGAAATGCTTTGAAGGGCACAGATGGTGCCCTCCTTGCAAAAGCCAGTCTACACCGGTTCAGGGACCCCTTGTCCCCTGCTCTGGCGCAAAACTGGACAAAGGAAAGGGGAGTGACCACTCCTCTGTCCATCACCACCCTAGGGGTGGTGCCCAGAGCTCCTCCAGTGTGTCCCAGACGTCCGTCATCTTGCTTTGCAAGGTGTGGGGGCACTCTGGAGGGCTCTGAGTGCCAGTAGGTGATGTCAGAGACCCCTCCTGATAGGTCCTTACCTGATAATCCCCCTCTTAAGGCTATTTAGGGACTCTCCTGTGGGTTCTCTTCAGATTCTGCTTGTAAGTTTCCTTCAGGAATCCTCTGCAACTACTACTTCATACTCTGACCTCGGATCAACTGCAGCCTGCTCCAGGAACCGCTGTAACAGCAACAAAGTATCCACAAGGGATACTTTTCCTCTGCAACTTCAGCTCCAACCAGCAACTGCAACAGATTCCACAGTGTACATGCTCTGAGGACTCCCTGTTTTCATCCTGCACCAGAAGGACTGAAGAAATCTCCTGTGTGGTGAAGGGCTCACTCCCCTGCTCAAGCAGGCACCTTCTAAGATGATGACCAGTTCCCTTGGACTCCTCTGCCAGCGACGAGCATGCGCCTAAGGACAGAGACGTTGGACCCCATCAACATGGACTGTCTTGAGGTCCTATTGATGCAATTTGGAGGAGGTAAGACCTTGCCTTCCCAGAGAGCGATGGTACCCCTGTGTACTGCGTCTTCTTCGCCTCCTGAGGCCCCTGTGCACTATTTGCAAAATTCCTTTGTGCACAGCCTGGCCCAGGTCCTCAGCAGTCCATTCTGCGACGCTCATCTCGCTGAGGCGGCGTGGGACCTTCCTTTGTTGTGCTGCACCAACCGCATTTTGCACCTCTTTTGTCCCTGTGTCCTAGGACTCCTGTGGGTGCTGCCTGGCATCTTTGGGCTCTCTAAAGTGCTGAGAGCCCCCTATTCCTCCTCACACAGAGTTGAGGCCCCTCCTGGACCCAGCCAGCGTCATTTTGACGCAAAACACATATTTGTCGTAACCAAGGCTTGTTGGCGACTTCCAACACGAAATCACATCTGCATCCATCTTCTCATCGTGGGATATTTATTGCATCATGCAGGAACCCCCTGGCATCTTCCTAGGGTGCGTTCCTGCAGTCTTCGATTAACCGGGAACTCTTCTTTTGCACCCTCTTCTGGGTTAGCAGGGGCTCCTGTCCTTCCTGGCACTTCTTTCGACTTCTGGACTTGGTCCCCTTCTTTTGCGGGTCTTCAGGTCCAGGAATCCAGCAGTTGTTGTTTGCAGACTTGGTTGTTTACTGCAATATCCCAATCACGAGGTGTAGTGTGTCCTAAGGAAACTTGCAGTACTTTACTCCTGCTTTTCTGGGCTCTGGGGTGAGGTAATTTACTTACCTTTACTGTATTCTTACTCTCCCAGCGATTCTGCACACTTGCCTAGGGGGGAATTTGTGATTCGCATTCCACTTTCTTAGTATATGGTTTGTGTTGCTCCTAGACCTATTTTCTTCCATTGTATTCCATAGCATTTCCTATTGTTTGCACTATCCTATGACTAATTACTTGTCTAATTTTGGTGTCTGGTGAATATATTGTGTATAATACTTACCTCCAGAAGAAGTATTGCCTCTAAGATATTTTTGGTGCTGTGTCACCCAAATAAACTACCTTTATTTTTGGTAACACTGAGTATTGTCTTTACTTGTGTATAAGTACTGTGTAACTATAAGCGGTATTGCATGAGCTTTGCATGTCTCCTCGTTCAACCTAATCTACTCTGCTACAGCTACCTCTATCAGCCTAAGCTGCTAGAACACTACTACTTCACTAATAAGGGATAACTGGACCTGGTATAAGGTGTAAGTAACCAAGGTACCCACTACAAACCAGGCCAGCCTCCTACACACATTTACCAATTTCACTATTATCTCTCTCCCTCTACATTGCTCATCCTATTTACCTCTCTCTACTTCTCTTACTACTTCCCTCTAGTTGTGGATATCACCAAAATGAGTTGTTATACTGCTAAATGAGTGAATTGATTCAAATGTTTACATTTATTTCCAGAAGTAAATTAGATTTATATATTTTAAAACCTGCTATAATTATCCCTACCTTGCGTCATATCCAGGTTTACAAAGAACAAAATATGTAATTAATTTTGGAGAAAAAAATGGAGAAAATCTTTGCAACAGTAGGATACTTCAGGGCCTGATTGTGAGTGCCCAGTTAATTCCACTGGGGCCGGTAACTTAGATTATTTCTCATGCGAAAATAGCCTGAACCCTGGGAAAGATCATTTCTGTGTGTGGGGGTTGTTGGGGGATGAGTGAGATTTGGTTTTTTTACTGGGACATTCGTAAAGAGGGCTTCAGTTTATATGTTTCTGGTACCCCCGTCCGTTATTTATAAATGTATTAAGTGGTTAGAAAAGCATTGCATATCTCCTTCTGTTTACTTTCACAGTATTGAGCAAACACTAGTGCCTTGTGCATAAAACAGCTTATCAGGATTCTGGCATTTTAAGGATTGGTGGGGCCCCACGCTAGGCAAATTTCAGGGCCCATGTTGGGAATACTACTAAATTTATGACAAATGTTCAGCTAAATCAAGCCCTCCTCAGTGGTGCGTTTAAGAGTGTTGTGGTAAAAAATGGGGGTGGCGGGTCGAGGCATAGAAATAAAGGTGGGAATTTACTGATTTGGGAGGTAGTGAGATACGAGCTACAGAAATGTATAGATAGAGAGTAAGTAGAAAAAGGTGGATTAGAAAGAAAGCAGGAGATAAAAAGAGGGGCACGGAAGACAGCAGGAGCATACGAACTGAAACGGGACAATACTTTAGTCATATCGACGTGGGACAGAGCAAACCTTTTTCTGCCATTTTATGTCCCTTGTTTGCCACACGTGAAACCAGAATAGCTTGATAAATTGCGTCGCCGGTTTGATGATGGCGTGCACCATCACACACAGCCGAATGGCTCTTTGGGGTGATATTTCCGAATGATCTATCCGACGACGGAAGTACACGAATGTTGTGGTTATGAATGGTTTGTGGCCCATGCCCCATTAAACACCGGAGAAGCGCAGGAGGAAAAAATGAAGACGATATCATTTTTGGCGAAAAGAGATCATCAGCTTGTGACATAGATAACTAAATGGGTGTTCGACGGGTCTTGGTTTCTTTATCGGCTCTGGGATTTAGAATATGAGGACGGGCCTGTCTGCTCTGAGTTATCGCTGCTGGCTAATTGGATTCGGGAGGCTACCTTCCCCATTCTGTTATTCCTGAAACCGCTTAACTATCTGAGGTAAACTTCGATTATTGATAGTTTTGCTCTTTACCGGTTTCTGTTGTTTAATCATACAGTTGTTTCATTTATGCAACATTTTCCTAGTATCCAATGACAATGTGAAGATGAGAGTGCCTTGGGAATGAAAATCATTGTATACGTATTTTTTCTTATCCCAGCTCATGCCGTCCTTCTTTACTGATAATAAAAGTCCTCCAGGAACGTTGAGGTCTGTGCGAGTTCTGCTGGGCTGATATCTCTATCTTCCTGCGAGTAAGAGATGCCTTAGGTGCAGTGCTTACTCTGTAAATGTGGGGGCCCAAATTGTTCTCTAAAGCTGTAGTTTCTGCTGCCAAATACCAAGGATGTATGGTATTGAATTCACCTTATGCTTTGTTTATCCACCAACATACTCTCCCTGCCCCCATTATCTCATTCTGGCACGTTTAATACCCTGCATTTTCCCCTTCTCATTATTTTCCTTTATTCTCTTCCGCTCCATTTCCCTATTGATACATTTTTTTCTCTAGTTCTGGGTCAAATTCTGATGAATAAAAATGCCCCAAAAAAGAGTGCCAGTGAACCCGAACTACCGGCTAAAATCAAACACGGTTTGGGTGAAGTGTTGCCATTAGAAGCACAGGAAGGGAGATGCTCGCTCCACTGTCAGTAAACAGGACAAGTTCGCCGCTCTAAAATCACATGAGGGGAAAGTTTACTCAATGAGGCCATGAGTAAAGAGGCTTTCCTATGAGTTGAGGGAAGTGCTGTGGAGGGAAGAGAGGGCATATCATGTGTCAACTGGCAAACAGATTAATCCTTGCTTTTCTCTCAGCAGGCATAACAAAGTGTTAGGCACTGGGTTATATGATGAAGGGGGTGGAAGCCCTACTCCTGCAACAACCACAATGCTTGTCATGTTCAATCACAAAAAACACTAAATGAACCTGTGCTTAACCCTCTGGTAGTTTGGCACAAAGCAGTCAGGCCTAAACTTATAGGCAACATGTAAGGTATTTATGTAGCACACAACCAGTAACAGTGAAAACACTACACAGGAAAACTCCCAAACCAATTTAGAAAAATAGATTACATTTTAATAAATAAAATGATGCCACACCAAAAAAAAAATCAATCATTAGAATCGGAGATATTTAATTTTGAAGTTTTAAGTAAATGTTGCACCTAACTGCACAAAGAGCCACTTGTGGTCATCTGGTTGTGCTAGACAGGGAGAAGTAATAAGTTCAGGTTGACCATGATGGAGCGTGGGTCACGTAGAGGGACCAGGTTAGTCTCACATAAAGTGTTACACTGTCAAAGTCCCGTGCAAAGAGTCCCTCCATGGTGAAGTAGGCTGTGAGGAGGAGG
Organism: Pleurodeles waltl; assembly: GCF_031143425.1. Lineage (NCBI taxonomy): Eukaryota > Metazoa > Chordata > Amphibia > Caudata > Salamandridae > Pleurodeles > Pleurodeles waltl. The sequence goes on from NC_090451.1 coordinate 397,322,958, forward strand.
GTGAGCATTGTGGATGATCATTACTATTGCGCAAAGAGCAGGCTGGACAATGTGGGCTGGAATCACAGTTAGCGTGAAGAGTCGGTCAGACATCATGGACAGTTGTTGAAGGAGCTTTGTGCTGCCGGAAATCGTGCTATCTCGCTGCTGTAGTTTGAAGTGCAGATCTCATGCTGCCAGTCGTTGCTGACAGTCACTATAAATAGGAGAGCAGGTCTTCACTGGAGCTTGACGTTGGTGGTCATCGTGGGATGCAGTACCTTGGTGTGAAGGGGCTGATTCACAGACTCAAAAGCCCAAACTTCAGTATTTCACCTTTTATTCTGGGGAGGAATACAGACTGATACCAGCCAAGGGTCCAGGACATGGGGGTCAGAGGGCACCTCTTGTGGATCTGAAACGCACTCCAGCAAACGCCAGCAGGGCTCAAGCAGGTGCGATTGCAAGTACAGGCAGGTCCTTTTACAGCACATAAGGTGGAGCTTGTTATGTCACTGTAACTCAAAACTGACCCTTGGAGTCACTCAAGTTAGCCTAGGATGAAGATAAGGAGGTCCAATCTACCTTCTCAGTCAGCAAGTTAGCCATAAAGCAGCAAGGCAGTCGTCTGGAAGCAGGTCAGTTCTTCTTCTGTAATGACCACAGGTCCAGAAGTCTTCTGAGTAGTGTCTCTGGAGGTCCAATATTTATACCTGATGCCAACCTTTGTCTGGGGGCACCTTTTCCTACCCCAACATATGGCTGTAGAGAGGGCTTCCACTTTGCCTGTCAAGTTTACAAACTGTCGAAGGGTGACAAAATGCTTTCAGGGCTGGTGTCAGATTCCTTTGTTGTGTGAGTCAAAGCCATTTGAAGTGTAAGTGGGGCAGGTTCCTGTAAGGATGGTCCATCCTATCCACATGTAAGCCTTCTCTGTGTTACTCTCTGGAAGCAATACACAACCCTAAACAGCAGAGCTATTCACAGTCATGTGTCCCAGGACACTGGTAGAATACACACGTAGAACCAGAAAATGCCAACTTTCTAAAAGGGGCATTTTCAGAATTATGACTTAAAATCCATTTCACCATTAAAATGTTTTTAAACTACAATTCAATTAAGGGTAAACAGCATTTCTCTTCTGCCTTAAACCAAAATCATCAATTATTAGATGTAATAAGGCAATCCAGTGTTAGTCAATAGGAGAGATAGGCCATACAACAGTAGGGAAAAACGTTAGGAGTTTTTCACTGCCAGGACATGTTAAACTTAAGTACACAGGTCCTAATTTTAAAAGCAGTGCACCCTGCCCTATGATCTCTTAGGGGATACTTTAGGTGTTACATATGTATTAAGAAGGAAGGTTTATTTTGTCAGACCAAAATGGCAACTTAAAACTGCACTGCAGCTTGCAGTAGCAGGCCTGTGACATGCTTCAAGAGGCTACTTTAGTGGGTGTCACAATGAGTGCTGCAGACCCATTAGCAGCATTTAATTTACAGGCACTGGGTACATGTTCTACCATTACTAGGGACATATTTACAAGCTCCATGAGCCTCTGTGTGCCTTCTTATGTCACATTAGCGTAATTGTTTTTATGCAAATGTGGCGTTGAGGAGGCATTTTCGTTGTGCCATATTTACAAAGTGGCGCAATGCAAGCATTGTGCCACTTTGTAACGCCCTGCACCACATTATGCCTGTGCCAGTCATAATGTATGTAAGGGGATGTTCCCCCATTAGGAGGCACAGAAAAATGGCGCAGTCAAATCTGCAAGATTTCACTGCACCACTTTTAGTCTCATTTTTTATGTTTGTCTTAGGTAGGCGTTAAAGTGAAGCTCCCATTGTATTCAATGGGCCTCCCTTGACTTTGGTGGATTAGTGCCATCATTTTTGGTGCTAATCCACCAAAGCACCACAATAACGTCAAACTTTTTTGACGCTATTGACCTAACATGCGCCATGGTGTGCCGTATTGTAAATGCGCCGCAAACAAGGTGTTGTTAGGTGGGCGCAATGGGGCGCAAAATAAGTGGTGCATCGTCTATAATGTGCCACTTTCTTGTAATTTTCCCCTTAAATGTGCTAATCTGATGGAGGTCAATGTTACCATGGTTTAGACAGAGAGCACAAGCGATTTAGAACTGGTTAACAGTGGTAAAGTGTACAGAGTTGTAATGCCAACAAAAACAAATTCAGAAAACAAGAGGGGTGAAGGCAAAATGTTTGGGGAATACCACACCAAGGAAGCCAGGTCTAACATAAGGTCTCTGACAGAAATCACTTTCAATGCCAAACTGAATCAGAAGTAAAGAAATGACAAACTTAAGTGGCATTAAGAAGGCTGCCAAAAAGGAATAGGGAAATTTTAAATTTACTTCACAGAACAAGTGGGCCTTTTGTTCTTGTGCCTGGTTATTTTTGCTGGGAGCAGCAAAACCGCTTCATTAAAATATCCGCTCGATATTTAAAAAGAGCATCATACTAGTCCCACTACATTATACTGTTGGAGCATGCAGTGTTTAATTTTCTAAAACAAAATAGTTTAGGAGCCCGGCTGCCTATGTTTGATTCCACTTATTGCCCCTTTCTTCCACCACCGTTTACTCCTGTTTTCCTGTCCTCCTTCGTTCATCATTTCCACCTTTTTTCTTGTTTGCTCTTCACCAAATTCTGCTGATGAAAACTAAATCAAGGCTCCCACTGCTACCACGGCACACAATACACACCTGCCACATTGGATTTGCAGCATCAAATACATTTGATCTGTTTTATCCTTTTCTGTTTTTTTGTGCACCAAGTGATAACATATTAGTTGGGCCAAACTACATTAGCTTGCCAGGATAGTCTAACATAATAATGGATTTAGTACTATTTCTATGGTAATTTGCATGAGGTCTGTCACTTGAAATGCCTTACAGCAGCAGTAGCTGGTACAAGTAGCATATGGGTGCAAGCACAGATTAAAACAGAGGGTAACTGTGGTTCATGGCTGTTGTACCGATATATTTAACAAAAATACATTTGATTATTGCTTTTGGAGAAGCAAACAAATGCTGACAAAAATTGTTTTCAAATTGTGATTTACTACATTTGCTGCCATTTCCATTTTTACTATATATTATTTTATTTTATTCTCAATTTTTTTAGGGCCAGATGTATCAAGCTTTTTTGCATTCGCAAACGGTGCGAATTGCAAAAATCGTCCGTTTACGAATGCAAAAATAGTTCCTGCGATGTATGAAAGGCATTCGCAATTCGAAAATACGGATTCGCAAAAATTGCAAATTTTTGTGAATATGACATGGTTTTGCGTGTCGCAATCAGTGTATCGCAAATAGCGACATGAAATACCCATACCGAATCGCTATTTGAGAGACACAAACTGCGACACAGTTTAGCAAATCGCTGACAGAGATTCTGTATTTCATGTTGCTATTTGCGATACACTGATTGCGACACGCAAAACCATGTCGCAATGGGATGCATCAAAAAGTCGCAAATTGCGAAAATTCACAGAATGGCCTTTTGCACATGCAATCTACCACAAATTGAAATCAGGTGGTAACCAGGTGCAACCTATATAAAGAGGCCCAGAATGCCTCAGCCGCTCTTCCACAATGGCTGCACTCTATGTGATGGCGAGGAGGATGAGGATCTTGGCAGGTTTGAGGAGAGGGAGGAGGAGACAGGATCGCATTTTCAGAGTGCGCATAATCCTTTTTGACCAGACAGAGGAGGAAATCTACGAGAAGTACAGGTTAAGCTCAGCCATGATACTTGACCTGATAGCTGATTTACAACCCATACTGCAGCACACCACACACAGGACCAACAGCATACCCACCCATGTGAGGGTATTGTGCTCTCTGCACCTATTAGCCTCAGGGAGCTATCAAGGGGTCATAGCAGCAGCAGGAGGGGTCTCACAGAGTGCCCTCTCACGATTTTCCAATACATTTCTCAATGCCATGTTGAGCAAAATACAAGAGAACATACGATTCCCCAACACCCCACAGGAATTACAACAAACAAAAATCAATTTTTATCAGATTGCACAATTCCCTCATGTCATAGGTGCCATCGATGGGACACATGTAGCAATCTGTCCACCATCGGCCACCGAGTATGTTTATCGGAACCGTAAAAACCATAATTCCATGAACATACAGGTGATTGGCAATGCCTCTAACATCACTGATCTTGTGGCCAGATACCCAGGTAGCACATATGACTCCTACCTTTTTCGCCACAGCGGGATTCATACAAGACTGCTAGCTGGGGAGTTTGGCGAAGGATACCTACTGGGTAAGGTAATAGATGACTATGTTGCATTGAAGTAATAGTGACGTCAGATTCCAACAGTACTTATTTTACCCTCTGTTCATTCCAGAAGACAGTGCCTATGCAGTGCGCACCTACATACTGACGCCCTACCTGAACCCTGCAACACCTGCAGAGAGGAGGTACAATGCTACACACAGGGCAACCCACAGTGTGGGGAAGCGGATGTTTGGTCTCCTGAAGAGCCACTTCAGGTGCATCCATAAGAGTGGAGGAGCACTACAGTACAGCCCAGAGATGACATATAAAATAGTGGCGCATGTACAATATTGCACAACATAGCAACAAGAAGTCGCATACCGACTGGACTCTGATGAAGCTGGGCTCTGATGAAGATTGTGATCCCTTACCACCCCATCACCCAGTAGACAGGACCAGTGCAGCAGAGGGCAGGCAAAGACGTGCTGACATCACATGCACCCATTTCTAATGTAAGTAATGACAACACTACTGCAATTTTATGTCTTTCTGCAGTCAGCAACTTTATTACCTTGACTTCAGGTAACATATGTGTCAATAGGACATAGCCATGAAGCATAGGCTACCATGTGCAAATAACAGTGTCACACTATTAACATCATAGTATAACTGCACATGTTACGGTAGTCCCTTGTAGGCCCTAACATTACTTCCTACGTCCACGCACTCCACTTGAGTGCACAGTGGCCTCACTGGCATCTCTTGTAGCCGGTTCACTGGCAGTACTGTGTCTGGTACTGCGATGCCTAGGGTCCATCACAGGGGCTGTAAGACTGCTGAGGCTAGAGAACTACTCACTATCTCCACCACCCAGTTCGCTATTTGTAGCACTGCATGCTGTCTACATTGCATCCAGGACATTGGTTATTTCCACCAAGCTCTGTGCAACGTCCCGACTGCAGTGTGCCATCTCCACCTGTATGCCCACAGCACGTCGTGACATCATGGCAGTTGAGCTAGCAAGCCGACTGACCGATCTGCAGAACCCATCAAACCTTCTCATGAATTGGTGATGGCGCCTACGGTGGCTGACACGCTTTTGCTGAATCTCAGTGCAGAGGTCCCTAATGGCATTTGTCAAGTCCTTTGTGTTCTCGGCTGCTGTTTGCTGTCCCTCATGCAGTGACTCCAAATGCTTTTTCATTGTGCCCATGTTCTGACTGAATTACACCAACTGTCTGTGCATTGACCTCATGTGTTTGCATTGCAGGTGCTGCACTTTCAGCATGGAAGCTTCAAGTCCGCCAAAGATTGATGGGCCCTCTCTTAGCTCTGCACTGTCTGCCTGCATTGTGATGCTTCCTGAGGGGAGTTGACTGATGCCGGGGCCGGGACTGCTGTGTTCCTGTGGATCCATCCTCTGGGGGTGGTGTGGGGAGTTCATCCGGCATCTCATCTGAGTCCAGGTTGTACTCTGGGAGAGGTAACACCCTTGCCCTGCGTCTGGTTGGTGCAATACTGAGAGACTCACTTGTGTTGGAGTCGGACTTTGGCTGTGTTTCAACATCCCCAACATTTCCACTTTCTGCTGCAGCAGGGCCCGGGACATCTGCAATGACAATGTGCAGCATGTCATTAATGTATATCTCCCAATAAGTAGCACAATAGTAACATTTCTACTCCGACATTGTATCACTGTGACGTGTGTGTGTTGTTTCTCTATGTGGCTTAACACCAAGTTGTTTTGAATGTGGTTTATCGCCCTTCAGATTGTGGCGTATCACTCCCATAAGGCATTGTTGTGTTGTATGTAAGATGTGGCATGGACTACTTATCATGCTGCATCAGACTAATAGCTATTTCTAGGGGGCATTTGTACATGCACATATGGGGATACACATCATTACTGCCCTTATCTTTGCTGGTGCTGGGTGTCCCTGAGGTGTTAATGTCAGTGACACCACTGACGACTTCCGGAAACAGTGTGGACTCCACCATGTCTTTCATTGGTGTGGACGGTGTCTGGATGGGTGGTCCTCCTCCGGTGCTCCTTGCCTTCTTTAGCCTGGTGGCTACCCTTTCTTTGGGACGGGAACGCAGGTCATACCATCTCTTGTGAATTTCCTCCACAGAGCACGTCACAACACCCACTGCACAGATTTCTGTCTGGATTTCCATCCAGAGTTTCCTTTTCTCACTTTCAGGGACCTGTAGTGAGTTCTTCCCAAAGAGTTTGTCATGGTTCCTCCTCCTCAGTGAGCACCTCCAGTTCCTGCTCACTGAATTTGAGCTTGCGCTTCCTGTCTCCCTTGCCCGTCACCTTCCCATCAGTGGCCATGTTGCAATTTGGTCCTGGCTGGATAACAAGGCTGGCTCCCTGGTGCTGGGCTGTGTCTCCCTGCCTGCTCCTGTGGGTGTGGCTCCTGGAAACAGCATGGGCTGACTCACTTCATGGTTGTGATGTCATGAGGCTGTTCCAGTTTTCCATTTCCACAATATGCGATTTTCAGATACTGAATCGCAAATGATTTGCGATTCAGTATTTGCTAATCGCAAACTATGTTGCGAATTTTAAGAAATCACAAATACCGACTCACAATTTTGATACATCCCATTTTGCATTTCAAAAATAGTGATTTCTTAAAATTAGCTATTTATGAAATGTATACCAGGAGCTTGATACATCTGGCCCTTAGATATTTGTAAATTAAGCTATTTTTCCACTATTTGGGCCAGCAGTATCAAAGATCCGTTTTGCGATTCTCAAATAGCGCTTTTAAAAAAATTGCTATTTAAGAAATGCACAATGGTATGTATCATATTTGCGATTCGGTAATAGCGATTTCTTAAAAATCGCAAATGCTATAACTGAATCACAAATGACGATTCTGACCCCATTCGCACCTGTGGGCCTGTAGGCCCATATTTGCAAATTTTCTGCATTTTCCAAATTGAGAATTCCAGTTAGAAATTCGCAAATTAGGAAATGCAAACCCCAGGGTGCTGGGGGCCTAAGGCCCCCTCTGGTGCACCCCCAAAAAATATTGTAGGACATGTAAGGTGCACACATGCCAAAGGGGCATGTGTGCGTTACATGTCAATTTAAAAAATGCATTTATAATGCATTTTTAAAATTCGCACATGGGTACCACCAAATTGAATTTGTTGGTAATTGCGATTCCTTAATGCATAATTCGCATTAAGGAAAAGCTTGATACATGTGCTTAAGAAATCACAAATAAGGATTCCTTATTTGCGATTTCTTATTAAGAGAATCGCAATTTGCGATTCTCTAACCGGGGTCGCAATTTTAAGGAATCGCTATTTTAGCGATTCCTTAAAATTGCACAGCGAATGCCTTTCATACATTATGAAAGGCATTTTTGCATTCGCAAACGGCCTAATTTTGCGATTCGCACCGTTTGTGAATGCAAATTCGCTTGATACATCTGGCCCTTTGTTTTACATAGAACCTATAAAATACATTGCACGAAATAGAACATATACATATCTTCAAAGATGTGCCACATTAGCAGATTGCAATGGAGAACAGACTGTTTAGGCCATTGCGACCTATATAACTACATTGTTCTTCTGGTCACGATTTTTGTTTCCTCTTGCAATATACATTAAGCCTCTATACCTGTCAAACCATGTAACCTTGTTATTAATTAATTATGGTTTTAGAGTCTGTGGAAGCACTGTTAATGGCACATATGTAGGATGTCATATACAACTGTTTTGCGCTATCTGCTTCTGCCCTCCATGGCACCCCGATCTGACATTGTTTTAATTTTATTTGGAGAATAGTTTTGTAAGAAATTGGAGTATTAGTTAAAGGGGCAGAGGGAGAACCCACCTAAAATAATAATCACAGTTCTTGTCAGGGTGAACCACAAAAGTGCTTAACCCTCAAGAGGCTTGCACAAAAGCAATCAGGCTTAACTTATAAACAATGGTAAAGTATTTATGCAATACCCAAACAGTAATAAAGTGGAACCACAACACAAGACAAATCCGAACTCAATTCACAGATGGGATATCCAGGATTTCCCTCAGCTGAGATCTAAATCAGCCCCTTAGTCTTCGAATACAAGTAAAAAAAATTCAGTGGGGCAAGGCAGCAGGCTGTGGCCAATAGGTGCTTCATGTCGTCCTTTGTCAGCCACTTACATTTTGCAGCTTTGCCCAGTGGAGATCTCTACCTTCGGACCTTTTGGAGCTCATTTTCTTCCAGCTGGGAAAGGCTGATAGCTTTATGCTGAAAAGGGCTCCACAGGGATGGACAGCTTCTCTGCAAGGTCCTGCTGAATCGGATGTGCTGCTGCAGAGAAGAACATAGAGGGAGCAACCTGAATTTTTGGCAGAGTGGCGATGCACCTTCTTCAAATTTTCTTGGCAGGTTGGTCCTGGTCCCCTGTCAATTCTCAAAGCAAAAGTTGGCAGAAAGTCATTAAGACCTATGTTTCGGGAAACTTTAGGAGAAGTACACTTTGACACCAGACAGAGGTCCAAAGCCTTGGGGATAGCTCACAGGGTCATGACTCACTCCAACAGAGCCCAGCAGCAGGGTAGGTCCAGTTGGAACTAACTATCTGGGCAGTTGCAGGAAAGACCTCTGGAAGCTTGTTGTGCCCCTGTACCTGAAAAAGGACAGCCAGCTGACCATCAGAGTCACTTCTGAGGTCTAGGTTCAAGGCAAGCGGCTGCAGTCATTTTGTGAGATACTTCAGACAGCAGGACTGGCCTTCTTCTGATCTGTCACTGATACAGAAGTGTTCTGAAGAGGGCACTGGGTTTGCCACATATATGCCCAATGCCAACCTGTGGGTGTGGGAAACTCAAGACACTCCCTAACCAATGGGGTAAAAGTTCCCAGTGTTGACCCTACCCATTTGTTCAGCACTTCCTGTGTGTTTTACAGTAAGCTATCCCACACTGCCCCACTCTAGCTAAATCCTACATGGCAGAACCCTTCTTACTCTGGTTAGAGCGCTTTCTGTCCACCCATAGGTGAACCTATGAAAATTGAAAATTTCTCCCCTTGTGGTCACTTCAAACCAGTTCTGGGACAGCTCTCTTTCCTACTGGGTTTGGAGTCAAGCTGACTAAGAAGAGAGGCAGGCCTAGGTGTGAGCTACATCTTCCAGTAATAGGGTAGGCATTCTTTGAAGTTCAGGAAGGGGCTCACCACAGCCATGGGGTCACCCTGCTCATGGACCAAAAAAAACACCACTCCACACCCAAGTCTTTTGGCCACTTTCTTGGAGCAATCTACGTCTCACACAGGGGAGTCATTCAAGAGTCAGGTGATACTGAACACTGGCAAAAAGGCACATTTGGTATTGTCAGGAAAATGACAACTTTCTGAAAGTGTAATGTTCAAAATAGTAATATAAAATGTGGCTTTACTGTTAAACTGGATTTTACATTACTATTAAAATGAGTCACTGAATCATTTTTCTAGCTGCTGTCAAACTGAAACTAAACATTATAAGTTGTTATAATGTAGCTCCTTTTTGTCCTATCGGAGAGCTAGCCTTGATAAAGTGAAACATGACTTTGGGTGGTTATTTCTTACCAGGACATTTAAAACAATAAATATACATGTCCTAAATTTTAAATACAATGCACCATGCCCAATGGCCATTTAGGGCTTACCTCAGGGCTGGATATAAGTATAAATAAGGAAGGTTTAGAGTTGGCAAAAGGTTTATTTTGGCCAGTTGACATGCCAATTTAAAATTAAACTGCATATCCAGCTGCAGGGGCAGTCCTGGAGACATGTTTTCACAGTGCTATTATAGTGGTTGGCACAATGAGTGTTAAACTAGTAGTTTAATTTACACACCCTGGATACAAGTACCACCATAAACTAGGGACTTATATGTGAAATAAATGTACCAATTCATAATATGTAAATGTTACCATGTTTAAAGGAAAGCACAAGCACTTTACCACTGCTTAGCATTAGTAAAGTGCACACAGTCATATGGCCAACAAAACAAGTTCAGCTCAGGAAGGCACAAATCTGAGGCAGTACCACACAAAAGATAGTCATTTCCACCAGGTGGTGTTGACCACCTGTTCTGTAGCTTATGTTTCTGTGGCCAAGATTTAGTTAAAAGGCATGGCTTTGCTGCCTCGGCTGACTACAAATCTCTTTGTCTTCTGAGGTGACTATTAGTAACCAACTTGGCATAGCTTCAGTAGCTTCAACATTTGCTGCTTGTGGATGGAACCCATTGACTACTTACATTCCCTGATGGACCCACAGTCTTTTAAATCACCAGGAGATTTGTTGAAGCAGGGTCTTCCTGTGGGTTGCACCTTTGTTGTTTAAATGTGAACTTCATCACCTCATCAGTTTCATAATGGTTTCTGGAAATTGTGTCTGACTTCCGGTTGCAACTTGATTATTTTTTAAAGGTGCGTCTTTCTGTGATTTGCAACTTTACTATATTTTGAGTGGACTTTGTAGACTGTCTATGGTACTTAGAGAAAGTAAACACCTTGACATTACCTCATTATTTTCTATGGGTTGCAACATCAGCATTACTAGCTGAGATCATTAAGTCTTAAGTTAGACAGTGTTAGAACCTGCATCTTCCTGTGAATTGAGCCTCTGCTACTTCTAGGTGGCCCATTTAAATTGTGAAGTTACCTTGCTAGCCCATAGATTGTTACGTTTTTGGTAGGTTTGGAAGCTCCAGTCCTCATTTTGAGATTAGAGGGCTGCACTTCATTCTGCCAGGGAAGTAGGAGAATGTATTCCACTGCCCTAGTGGACTACAACTCATCATAATTAGATATCAGGCAGAGATCTCTGTGCCTCCAGAAGAGCCTCTGCCAGTCTGTTGGTTTGGGAACAATGTTCCCACCAGAATTGTTTTTGAAAAAGCAAAAAAGAAATGTCCATGACACTGGGAGTTTTTTATCACAGTGTATGGGGGACATTCAATTGTTTTCCTGTTCGGAATGGCCAAGGTTTTCCTGGTGGTCATAAACAGAAAATAGTATGGCAGAATGTCTGCCATAAATAGTGTGGATGATTTGAGGTGCTTTGACCAAAGGCCCAATGACAGTCGGGTCATCGGTCAAAGGTTTTTGCCATTGGAGCCATGGGAGGTTCTGCCAGCAGAAGCATGGTGGTTGTCCTGACTTTACAGAGTGGGAAACTACAAGTTTGGGGGGCATGGAACTCAGCCCTGGTTGTGATGGTGTACCATGTCAGACAAACTCTAAATATGGCCCTATGTCCTGCTAGGGGTTGCGCTCACTTTTGATGAATGTCTCACTTAAATGTAGGTCCCCTGATGCCTTTGGATTCAGCGTCCTCCAGTGGCCTACACAAGATAATGTGTTTACTTGTTACTGAGAAAAGGCATAATCAATAGGTTTTTTACCTGGGAAGACATGTGACCAAAGAAAAGTTATATTGCAAAAAAGGTTGGTATTCTCTGCTGCACCAGCCCAGTGATGTCCCTTGCCACATGATGCTCTGCACCACTTCCAAGTGTTCTCACTTTCTCTCCCACTTTCCGGAAAGATTGCTGCACTTTTTCCCTCTTTTCACTAATCTACTCAACTCCCTCATGCCCATCAAACATCCGTCATGCACCCGCCTTAAGCCTCTGCATGTCAGTTTCCCCTCTGCTCTAATCTCTCTGTATCTGTCTTACCATCTACATCTACCCCTTTCTGCCACATTCTGACTCATTTGCATGTCTCAAAAGATTCTTTACACTCTACCTTCTCTGCAAGCCCCTCCTTTCTTGCTCATGTATTCCCAGGTGTCTTTTCCTTACTCTTGCTGTTCCTGTAACTTTCCTTACCTCTCCAATTTTTGTAACATTCTTCTATAAACCCTTGCCCACTTCTTGCCTTACCTATCTCCTTCTATGATGCGTCTGTACTCCTACTGTAATTTCTCTCACCACTGTCTCCTTTTTCTCCCTCTTACTCCCACAGCTGTTAATTCCTTACTTTGTATCTACTCTAAATCCTCCAATAACCTGCCTCTACACTCCAACCCAATACCTCCTTCTTACCCCTTCGAATGTTCCTTCCGTTTCTTTTTATCCCTTTACATTTACACCCAGCTGTGAACATCTATCATGTACTCTCTCTGGTCTCACTCCCAAACTTATTGATGCACTGCTCGCACATGACATCTGTTGCATTTTTCAGGTAATTTAGACCCATTCAATCTCACTTCTTCCACTCCAACACATCCCCTTCTCATGGTTACCTGACTTAAGGAATGAAGACAGCTGTGCTACTCCATTTTCACACTACCATGTTTCCAAACCGATCATCCAAATGCTTAGAGCCCAACATTTTCTTTTCCCACCCTCTTCCAATCTTACTCCCCCCTAGACACCAGATTTATTCAACATCTTTAAAAATCTTGCATCTCACATGCCTCACTAAGGAACTCATCCTTCTACCTCTCCTTTTCCGACAAGCCAGTCAAATCATCGCTCCACCTATTAAATCAAGAAGACTGGCCTACCATCTCTAACATATCTTTCTTTTCTACAGCCTCTACTTTTTCTCTTCTTCAACTGTCCTGGATCTCCAGCTCTCCCTTTTCGGCCTCTTCTTTCTCCAAACTGGGCTTGCTTCACACTGATCCACCTCTTCCCACAATGGTTGCGCTGCTTCTTGATCAATCAGCTATCAATAAAAAAGAACCATATGATCAAATGTCTGATTCGGTAATGAACACATTGTTCATCTAAACGGTGAAGCATTCACACACTTCCATGATGCAATCAGCTCATGGATATGGATTTCCTTAACCAAAACTGCTGAGAAAGAGTGGAGGAGTACTAGCACCAGGACTCCATACACACTACAAGCTCTGAAGACATTTTCATCATCAAGTGCAAGCCCCACATGGGCCTCTGCTCATGCTCATCAACTTTTTTGTTCATTCAGGCAAATATTCAGATCCCCAGGCAAGGCATTTTTACAGATGCCTTCTTAAACACAATTTTGGATAACACTTTAAATCTTAACAATATCCACACCTTTGGTTATCTGAACATATAGTCAACCAACCAAACCTTTGCCAGCCTTGATCCATGACAACAAACCTAGAGCAACTCAAGTTTTCCCAATTGGTCTCTAGTACTACTTATTAATAGACCTGGCCAAGTCTTGGATGCAAACTTCGATTCACCTGATTTTATCAGAATAACAGGAAACCTTTGCATCAGCTGTAACAATCACTACCTTACATCTCTGGTCCAATAAGACTACCACAGACAATGAAATAAACTCAACATCACCTTACTCTTGGTGATCTCATCAACTGACCAAATAATAGAAGTACTGCATCTCTAGTGCATCTCTACAACTGACTTGTCAAATGCTTTGACCTATTCATTCCCTTAAAGGCACCCACTAGTATGAGCCATTGTGTCCTGGCCCAGTGGAGAGTTAAGAAAGATGAAGAAAGAATTCACTACAATTCAATGCTAATGGAAGACCTCTAACAAATCCTCCATCAAGATAGCAGAAACCTGCGTTTCTCCTAATGGATTTCCAATGTCAAATGCCATACCTAAACGATTCAAAGAATCCCAAAAAATCTGCAACAAGGAGTGAACCAAGAAACAAGCATTTTGAATCTCTATTTTAGATCACCTTGTTTCAAAGAAGTAAATACTGTCATAGTACCGTCAGGAGTACAATACCCAAATTTAAGTCCTCTTAGACCAGTGTTCTCCAAAAAATTTTATGCCGTGCCCCCTCTCCCCCCAATTGAAAAATAAAAATCATCGGGCCCCTCCGCAGATTTTTCCCAATTATTTTATAAAGATGGCAATGTTTAAATATGTCTAGACCTACTAAACATTGCAGTTAAGTACTGTTCCCAATTAAAAATGCAATAGCATGCTTCTGCTTAAAACAAAGCCCTGTTATCTATATAATGCTTCTTTTAGCCAAAGTCTGGCACCCCACTCCCTGGGATCACTTGAGGCCCCCCTAGCCCACCCTCCCCGTTTGAAGACCTCTGTCTTAGACCATGTTTATGACAATCAAGACCGCTGGCATATATCAGAACATGACCTCTGTCAATGAATCTGGTCTCTCGATTGAAGAAACTGGTCATGGCAAATGCTGAAGCAGTATGTGCATTTTTATTTCATTTGCATACATTTCAAAATTCAAGCGAGATTAGTGAGAAAAAGAAAAATGTAGACATAGTAGCGACAAAGGAAATACATCTACTTGCTAGAACAGAGTAGTAGAAAGGCTGGTAGAATACACCATACTCAATGGGCCTTGTTCAAATTTAAAGACTTACATAGAAATAAATAAAAGTGTTGAGAAGGAGGTTATTTACAGAAAATATTTTGTCTTTTTTGACACTGGGACAAATTGAAGCTTAACATAAATTCATCAATCCACTTTGGCAAGTGGATGGTTTGACCCATGTATGAACACTTTCCCTGACTAGAGTAGTAGAAGAATGTAATTCAAGTCAGTTTTGAAGGACAGTATGAGTGGAGGGTAACGCTGAAGATTCTGTATGCCAAATGATGCAGAATCTAAAATAATGCTAGATTGCAAACCAGTCATTGATATATTCTGTAGTCTATATCTCCTGTGTCAAAAGGGTACCTTAGGATAAGACAGCTTATATAAAATGCTTCAGTTGGTACCTATTGAAGAGATAAGGAAATTATTGAAAATTCAATAATTGTAAAAGAAAATTGTTTCACTGCATAAAAATTCCAAGAACAATAAATTATTGTTCTTTGGTCCAGTCGTAGTAAACTTTCCTTGCATAAAGATCAACATTTCAATGAAATTGCTATCGAAAAAGGGAGGGGCTAGTTTTGGCAATCTGGGGTACAAAAATATAAAACATACTAACATATATTAAAAATATAAAAATATGGCCTTAATCTATTCTACAGTGGTCACATACACAGAGTCAACCAGTGAGAGACATAAATTAAATTGAAACTACCCCCCCCCCACTAAAAAAAGAGTTTAAGGTTCCCTCTTGTTAAGTTGACTTGAATGAATTCGGAAATAATTCAAAGGGATAGCTTGAAATAGATCAAGTGTGACACCAGTGAATATGTACCACGTATTTGTGCTTATATACAAGATGGCAGTGCCAATACCAATTCATGCCAAAACCTGATGAAAACAGACACTGGAAAAAGTGTCTTCTACAATTACCAAAATCATTGGAAAAAATCATAGATGTATGTTACAATTAAAAATATTACTGGGGGCTTTTTCTGAGTTTATAAAATTCTGTGCCAGCATTGGTCATAGAAGAAAAAGTGTTGGCCTGATTCACAAAGGTATTTAGCTATACTAAATTTACAAGTGTGGAGCGTCCGCATTCAGGGCCAAATCTCCGCAATGCAGTTCTCAGTGCAGAGATTCCAAACCCAAGTGCGGAGACTCCACACTTGTAATCTTACTACACATAAATATGTTTGTGAATCAGGCCCATATTCTGGTCACTCAACAGTGGTTGTTTATAGTTGTCAATGGCAAAAGGGATAAAAACATCTACTGTATTTAATGGCATGTTGTACGTTTCTATAATCAATTTATTTTCACAGTTCTTGGTTTAGTGGGTTGAATATCATTTGTGTCCGAAAGGAGGTGACAGAAAATCAACATAATGCAGGAATACTGGCCAAGATTGTGTAGTTAGTTTCAGGCTGGTTTTATAGCGACTTGGGCACAGACCATGGATATATTTATTTAGCGTGTGTAAATCAGCGTATAAATCTACATTTGTCTAAGTGCTGATCAAGATATCCTTTAAGACAATAAGACGATCCACTAGAGTCAAATTCCATAATGTAAACCAACTGTAATCCAGAAATAATTGTTATAGGATGATACAGGTATGGTGATCAGCTTACATATGCTATCTGTATATCATTGACACAGTACTGGAGAACGTAATTACATTTAACAAAAGGCAACAGTGTGTATGGTAGTCACACACAACAGTGATCAGAATATGCATGTTTATATGTACATCACAATATTTTACTAAACTGAAGATGACATAGGTCTGCTAATAGTGTTGTAGGACCATGGGCGTAGGAAGTGTGGGGGACACGGGGGACGTATCCCCTCCAGATTTTGGAGGGTGGGGGACACGGGGAACGAAGGTGGGGGGGACAAGGGGACAAAATAATTTCCCCTTTTACATCTATTATTCAGAGGGCCATCAGCGCACAAAAGCGCTACTTATAATATCCCTGTAGGGACCATCCTCCAATCTGATGGTAACAGAATGAAGGTGAATCAGGAGGTCCGCTGCCATTTTGTTTGGCCTGTTCACAGCTGTGGGCATTAAGGGTGCTCATAAGAACAAAGGGCACGAGGAGGAGAAGAGTTTTGGATGATTACTGTCTGCATCAACTGCTGCCGCCTTGAAGAGGAGCACTGCAGGATGCCTTTAAGAGGAGCTGCAGAACAATGAGGAAGATCTAAAAAGGAAACAGGGTCCCACTCAGCCTGGTGCCTGCAGGCTAGAAAGGAGACTGTGAAACACAGTATTTGTATTTGCCTAAGATCACACCAGTTGGTGAAACAGTGAAGTCGAAATTGGGCCCAGATTTTACCCTTTCCCACAACAATTTAGGTTTTAGAAGGTATATTTTTCTAAGATTTATGCTTAATGCTTTTTTATCTAGGTAATGAAGGGCTTGATTACAGCCTGGCTAACAGGGAGAAGCCATATTTCATTTTGGGCTGTTATGCCTAGCGTTATTATTTATGTTGTTGTTATCGTTACATACTTAAGCATATTGAAGTATATTATCTTTTCTTTATCTTTTCTTCACTCTACTCTGAAACAATCTACCCTATGCCACTGCACCCTACACCACTTTTCTCCACTCTGTGCTACTCTACACCACTGCAATCTATGCTGTACCAGTCCACTCTACACCACTCTACAGCACTCTACACTACGCCACTGCAATCTATGCTATTCTACTCTAACCATTGTACACTACACCCCTGCACTCTGCCAGTGCACTCTTCACCACTTTACTCAAAACCAATGCACTCTATGCCACTGCACTCTATGCCAATCTACTCTGCACCACAGCACTCTATTCCACTGCTTTCAATGCCACTGCACTCTGCGCCACAGCACTCTAGGCGACAGCACTCTATGCCACTCTACAATACACCACTGTACTCTGCGACCCTCTAATCTGCAACATTACACTCTGCCACTGAACTCCACGCCACTCTACTCTGCACCACTGCATTCAATGCCACTGTACTCTGTCCCAATGCACCCTTTTCTGCACCACGGCACTCTAATCTACTCTACACCACTCCACTGTAGGCACTTCACTCTACTTTGAAATCATCTCCTCTTTGCCACTGCAATCTACGCAATTCCACCCTTTGCTATGCCAGTCTAATCTACCCTGCACCACTCCAATGTACCCTGCACCACTCCAATCTGCTCTGCACTGCTCTATGCTACTGCACTCTACATCACTATGCTCCACTCTGCAACAATCTACTCTTCACCACTATACTGCAATCTGCAGCAATCTACTCTATGCCACGGCACTCTATGCAACTCTATTCTACTCTGCACCACTGTACTCTAAGCCACTCTTCTCTACTCTGCATTACTCTACATCACTGCACTCTACACCAATGCATTCTTTGCCACTCTACTCTACACCACTGCCCTTTATGACACTCTGCTCTGCAACACTGCACTCTGCCACTGAACTATACTCCTCTCTACTCTGCACCACGGCACTCTACTCTGCACTGCTCAACTATATGCCACTCTACTGCACTCTACACCAATGTACTATATGCCACTACACTCTATGCTACTCTACTCTGCATCACTGCCCTCTGCACCAGTCTACTCTAGCTTGCACCACTCCACTCTACCATGCACTGCATCACTCTATGACACATTACTCTGAACCACTGCAATCTATGCTGTGCCACTCCACTCTGCTCCCCTCTACTCTTCACCACTCTACGCTACTGCACTGTACGCTAAACCAGTGCAGTCTACGTCACTCTATACCACCACACTCTACACCAATCTACTTTGCACCACTGTACTCTATGCCACTTCACTCTAGACCACCCAACTCCATTCTATGACACTTCACTCTGACATTACACTCCATGATACTAGACTCTGACACTCTATTCCTTTAAACTCTAACACTTTCTCCACTCTGTAACTCCCTACACAACTCCCTATCCGCCACTCCATTCCACTTTACTCCACTCTATGCCACTCCACACCACTCTATGCCACTTCAATCTACAATACTCTACTCAACGCCACTGCACAACCGTCTATGCCACTCCACTATACAAAAATGTACTATGCTCAACAGCACTCTACCTAACTTTCTCTATGCAAGTTCACGTTACTTTACTTCACTCTACTCCAGTTCACTCATACTTATGCCTTTCCACTCTACGACACTCTGCCACTCCACTCTTTGACACTATTACACTGTGACACTACTCCACTCTACTACTACTTTATGGCATTGGCGCTTGATTAGAGATTCAGATCTCCATTGATTGCCTTGTCACTCATATGAGTCGTGAGTCAGATTTATCTTGGCCGTTTTGGTTACAAGCACTCTGTAACCCTTTTAACTCAAGCTTAATGAAGGCTTAGGATGATCCTGATACTTGTCTAGGGGATCTAAATATCGTCGGCCAAAGTACCTTGACTTGAATTTGTGATATTGTACATAGGTTTGCATAAGCATAGGTACTATGAGCTAATGACTTCTTGATTCACTATTTGAGTCATTCATGTAAAAGTGGGTGTATAAAAGCTTGTAAATCATTATTGTGGATGCTTACCTTGTAGGAAAGTAGACTCTTTCTAGCTTGGTTACCCCCACATTTGGCCTGTTTGCCAGTGTGTTTGAGTGTGTCTACTGGGATCCTGCTAATCAGGACCCCAACAGTTATGCTCTCTCCCTTAAATTGTGGTTGTTGCATACTGGTAATTCAGTATTTCACCCACAATTGGCATACTGGTGCCCCCTTATAAGTCCCTATTATATGGTACTTGGGTACCCAGAGCATTGGGGTTCCAGGAGATCCCTATGAGCTGCAGCATTTCTTTTGCCATAGGGTGCCCATGCAAAGGCTTCTGCAGGACTGCCATTTCAGCCTGCGTGAAAAGGTGCATGCACCCTTTCACTGCCAGTTACACTGCACCAGGTCACTTATAAGTCACCCCTATAGAAGGCTTCCAGCCCTGGGGGCAGGGTGCAGAGTACCTGTGTGTGAGGGCACCCCTGCACTAGCAGAGGTGCCCCGACGACCTCCAGGACCATTTTCCCAGACTTCAGGGATGCAGAATGCCATTTTACACGTGTACTGGAAATAGGTCACTCTCTATTCCCAGCTACATAATGGTAACTCCGAACATAGGTATGTTTGGTATCAAACATGTTGGAATCATACCCCAAGGCTTTTGCAAGCATTGGTTGTATTATTTCATGCACTCTGGGGGCTCCTTAGAGGACCCACAGTATTGCCATTCCAGCCTTCTTAGGTTTTCCAGGCAGCCCCAGCTGCTGCCACCTCTCAGACAGGTTTCTGCCCTCCTGTTGCTTGAGAAGCTCAAGCCCAGGAAGGTAGAACAAAGGATTTCCTTTGGGGGAGGGGTGCTGTTGGAAAATGGGTTATTGGTAGGGCAGGTAGGTACCTACACCTAGCAACAAGCCACTAACCTCCACATAGGTACAGTTAGGTCTCAGTAAATTAATCCCAGCTCAACCCTTGGTAGCTTGGCAACGAGCGTCAAGGCTTAACTTAGGAGACAAAGTGTAAAGCATTCAAATATCACAAAACAGTCATTAAATAAAACACAGGAAACAGTTTAAAAATCCAAAACCAATTTATAAAAATAGTTTATATTTTTATCTTTAAAATGACACAAAAACTATTAAAATCGGTTCAGGGGAACCGGAGATATGAATTTTTAAAGAATTATTACTTTTCTAGCGCTTAGAAACAAAAAGCGCCAATCGGGTCATCTGGTTGCACCTCGACCGGGGCAAAGTCAAACTTTCAGGCCGACCGCGATGGAGCCCTGCTCGGCTACAGGTCGCGGGAGGCCTCGGTTAAAAAGTTACCTTCTGACTTAGTCTTTATTTTGAAGTTTTTCTTCACCGGGACGAACCTGCCAGTTGAATCCGACCTCCTGGAGCCCTTCTCCGGATACGCGATGTGGGTTTCCTCGGTGGTGATTTCTACCTTCGGACTTAGTCGTTTTTTCGAGATGAAAATCCTTCGACCGGGGTAAACCTGGATCTTGATCCGACGTCCATGGAGCCCTTCTCGGATACGATGGCTTGGAGGTCCCGGTCAACTTTTTACGTTCGGACTTAGGTGGTCATTACGACCCTGGCGGATTACTTCCGCCAGGGCCGCGGGACGCGGTGGCACCGCCGACAGGCCGGCGGTGCCCCGCGGGGCATTCTGACCGTGGCGGCTTAGCCGCGGTCAGAGAAGGGAAACCGGCGGTCTCCCGCCGGTTTCCCGCTGCCCCCAAGGAATCCTCCAAGCCGGCGCAGCTTGCTGCGCCGGCTTGGGGATTCCGACTCCCCCTCCCGCCATCCAGTTCCTGGGCATGGGCATGGGCATGGGCACTGCAGGGGCCCCCGTAAGAGGGCCCCAAAATGTATTTCACTGTCTGCCTTGCAGACAGTGAAATACGCGACGGGTGCAACAGCACCCGTCGCACCTTCCCACTCCGCCGGCTCTATTACGAGCCGGCATCCTCGTGGGAAGGGAGTTTTTCCCTGGGCTGGCGGGCGGTCTTTTGGAGACCGCCCGCCAGCCCAGGGAAAAACTCATAATACCCTCCGTGGTCTTCTGACCGCGGAGCGGTATTATGGACGGCGGAATTCTGGCGGGCGGCCTCCGCCGCCCGCCGGAATCGTAATCAGGCCCTTAGTCTCTTTTTTGGATGTTTTTCTTTACCGGGACGAACCACGAAGTCAGGCCGGGTCGCGGTTGAGGCAAGCCGGCTAGAATTTCCGCGGCGGGTCGGTCCCTCTCTGGAGCTTTTTTCCAAAAATTCTCAAATCTTTTCCAAACTTCTGGGGCTTCACCCAGATGTTCTTTTAAGGTTCTTTTGGGGTCCACAGCTCACCCCAAGGGTCCAGAAGTTCTGTGATGGTCCTTGGGGGGTGCGGACTTCAACTCCCAGAATGCACCTGGCGCAAACTCCTTTTTGGCCACTGGACAGTGGTCAGCTGGTCGCTTTCTTCAGGAGTTGGTGCCGGGGACTCTGGTTTAGCAATTTTTCACCTGTAGCAAACAGGGAGTCCCTCCTTGAACCAGTTGAAGCCAGGCAAAGTCCTTCTTGTGGTAAAGCCCAAGTGTGCAGCTGGTGCAGTCCTTCTGAGTGCAGGGTCCAGGTGCAGGCCAGGGGTCCAGCAGGGCAGTCCTTCTTCTTCTTTAGTTCCTTTCTTGTTGAATTCTGGAGGGGATCTGAGGGTCCAAACTGGGGTGGCATGGTGAGCAAAAGAACGATGGATTAAACCCAGATCTATGACTGGGGGTGAGTGTTTGACAATGTTCAGCATTCCGTCCATCACTTGTTGTTTTTGCTGCTGCAGGCTGGCCAATCAGAGCACAGCAGCAAAAACAATGCAGAGCTGAAATTGGCAACTTTTTAGGTAAAGTCTAAACTTTTTACCTGAACTAGTTATATTAAATCCAACAACTGGAAGTTGTAGGATTTATTACAACAATTAATTTGATACCAAATTCTTGGTATGCAACATTTAAGGAGACTTTAAAATTTAAAATAAAGTCTGCCCATTCTAGCCTATGAAGGCCATTTACTTCAATGAGGGAAAAACGAATTTGGCTGTTTTTACCTCACCAGGGCTTATAAATCTATTTTTATAAAGTCCCTGCTTATAGTTACATGGCACCCAGCCCTAGGGGCACATAGGGCACACCTTAGGGGTGACATATATGTAAAAATAAGGTAGTTTAAGACTTTGGAAGTACCTTTAATTCCAAAGTCGAATTTGCATATAACTTTAATTTAAAAGCAGCCAGCAAGGCAGGCTTGCTTTTAAAATGACACTGGGCACCTCAGCAATGCACCTAGGTGTGCACCACCTATGCTGTGGTCCCTAAACCTACATGCCCTAACATATACTAGGGACTTATAGGTAGGTTAACTTAGCCACTTATAATTAGCCTAATTTGCATATCCATTTTACACAGAGCACAGGCCCTGGGACTGGTTAGCAGTACCCAGGGCACCATCAAAGTCAGGAAAACACCAGCAAAAAGAGGAAAATGGGGGCAAAAAGTTATGGGGCCTCTGCAATCAGCCCTGTTTTCTCACACAACCCCCCCCCAGCCCACACGCCCAGGAGACTCAACCCAACCCTGGGAGAGTCTTCCTGGCTTGTTAGGCGAGGAAGACAGTGAAGAAAACTGGCTGTCCCTTTGCAGGGCTTACTCTGCCTTATATCCTCCTGTCAGGGTCAGGGTCACTCCCTATGGGTAGTGAAGCCATCCCAACAGTAAAAGGACCCAACTCAAACTGAAACTTCCCTCTAGGGGGTCTTCCTCCTTTCTCTCTGCCAACTTGGGTAGTGAGGTGCCCACCTCCCCTACTCCAAACTTTGCTAGGGCAACACCTAGCTTACCCAAAGAGGTCACCCAACACTTGAGCAACCCCACCATGACCAATAGGGTCAGGGGGCCTACTTTGCTATTGGCCCTGGGGTCTGCCTCCCAGGCCAAGTACAGTGCTGCCAGGAAGGCTAGCACCCAGCAGAGGCTACTGACAGCTGTCAGTACCCAGAACCACACCCTAAGCTCTCCACTGACAGGTGGCTGAGCTGCTTTAGGGGCAACTTTGGGGTCCTGGCACCCCTCTTGCTGTCTAGAGTGGGGGGCTACCACCTCCTGTGGCAGACACCCTCCTTCCACTCTCCCTTCTGTCAGTGCAGGGGCAACACCTTGCATCTGGACAGCTGCCTGACTACTCAGGACTTCCTTGGGGTCAGGTGAGGCCTCACCAGTGCCAACTCTGGGCTCCCCCCTTACTGGGGTAGAAGGCCCTTGGCTCCCTGGAACTCTCTTTAAGAGTGGCCTACCCTTCCTTTTCTTCTTTCCTTTTCTTGGGGACCCCTGTCTCCTAACTGTAGGGACTGACTCCCCAGGACTTTGGGTTGGGGGGGCGCCCTGGGCGACCACCCCATCTGTGACCAGACTCACCTCTGGGAGGTCATTGCCCAGGATACAATCTAGGGGAAGGTCAGCACTGACTACCACCCTAATCCAGTGAAGGATACCCTCCCTCTCTAGGGGCACTATGGCTACAGGTTTGGAGGTGACCTCCCCTGTGGCTATCCTGACTTTCTTTGTCTTTCCTGGGACATACATGTCTGGGGTCACTAACCGGTCACTCACTATAGTGTGACTGGCACAGGTGTCTCTCAGGCCAGTGGTAGGGATCCCATTCACTTGAATGTGGTGGAAGTGCCTACTCCCACCCTCAGGGATCACCAGCTTACCATCTGGTCCTGTCTCCCAGCACAATGCTAGGAGGACTTCATCATCTGAGGAATCCTCCTCTATGGCTACACTGGACAGCCCAGTGCTAACCACCTTACTTGGACAGGCTGCATCTCCTCTGAAGTGACCTGTCTGCTGACAGTCAAAGCAAGCCCTACTGTCCAAGAGTTTTTTTAACCCTGGGTCTCCCTGTCTCTGCTTGTCAGAGTGGGAGTTGGATTTACTCTCCTCCTTCTTAGGGTTCTGGGGTACAGAGGGAGTCTCTGTGGTGGGCTTACCAGCTCCCTCCTTAGGTTTTTGGGGACCTGTCCCCCCCTTCTTGGAGTCTCCCCCCTGGGACTTGACAACCACCCTGGTTCTCAACCACTCATCAGCTGCCTCCCCTAGCTCTCTAGGGTTGGTCTGCTTAGAGTCCACTAGATGCTGGCGTAACCTTTCTTGGATACAATTGGTCAAGATGTGCTCTCTCATGATCAGATTGTATAACCCCTCATAAGTATCTACTTTGTTACCAATAATCCAGCCCTCTAGTGCCTTTAGTGAAATGTCCACAAAGTCAACCCAAGACTGGATACTGACCTTCTGGGTGTCCCTGAACTTCATTCTATATTGCTCTGGGGTCAGACCAAACTTCTTGGCTAAGCACCTCTTCATACTAGGGTATGAATCTGCCTCTTCCCCCCTTAAGGTCAGAAGCCTATCCCTCCCTGAGTTGGGGACCAACTCCCACAAAAGGGAACCCCAGTATTGAGGCCTAACCCTTCTCATTTGGAGTGCCCTCTCAAAGGCCCCCAGTCACTTATCTATGTCATCCCCCTCTACATAGGCAGGAACCACCCCTTTGGGTAATCTGGGGCAAACTCCCCCACCCATGGACACCTCAGCTTCTTTATCGCTGCTTCCATCTCTTTTCTCTTTGTATGCCCACTTTTTCTTTTCTAGGGCCAGCTTCTCTGCTTCCAAAGCTATGTATGCTAGCTGGGCCTCCAGCTCTCTTTCTCTGATGGATGGGTTCTCTCCTCCTGAAAGGACTCCTTTCCCACCACTAGCTTTGGATCTGCCCCTAGTGACTGTATTTACTGAGGACCGTTCTTCCTCATCCTCACTTGGGCTCAGATGCCTTCCCTCCCCTGAGTGGTTAGAGCTTGCATCCTCCCTTCTTTCTCCCTCCTCTGGAGCTTCTTCTGACTCTACCTCTTGGGCATCAGCCCATGCTGTCAGGGATGTGATCAGGATTTGCTTCCTGAGATCAGTGGTTGCAGGCAACCCTCTTTCAACACACAACCCCCTAAGCTGGACTACTGTCAGTGTGGGTAGGCTAGCCAGATCAAGCTCCATGGTTCCCTAGTTTTGTGTCAACAAAAACTTTTTGCAAAAATTGGAAACAAGAATTTAGAAAAATTACAAAAATTCAATAATTGAAATTAATCCAAATTAAAAATTAAAAACAATTTTTGCACTAGGACAATTTAAAGGATTTTTAATTTGTTTTACCTAAAACTGTAACGTGATATTGAACACAAGTACAGGATCCCGTCGCTGCTTCCAATTATGTTGGAAAATGGGTTATTTGTAGGGCAGGTAGGTACCTACACCTAGCAACAAGCCACTAACCTCCACATAGGTACAGTTAGGTCTCAGTAAATTAATCCCAGCTCAACCCTTGGTAGCTTGGCAACGAGCGTCAAGGCTTAACTTAGGAGACAAAGTGTAAAGCATTCAAATATCACAAAACAGTAATTAAATAAAACACAGGAAACAGTTTAAAAATCCAAAACCAATTTATAAAAATAGTTTATATTTTTATCTTTAAAATGACACAAAAACGATTAAAATCGGTTCAGGGTAACCGGAGATATGAATTTTTAAAGAATTATTACTTTTCTAGCGCTTAGAAACAAAAAGCGCCAAACGGGTCATCTGGTTGCACCTCGACCGGGGCAAAGTCAAACTTTCAGGCCGACCGCGATGGAGCCCTGCTCGGCTACAGGTCGCGGGAGGCCTCGGTTAAAAGGTTACCTTCTGACTTAGTCTTTATTTTGAAGTTTTTCTTCACCGGGACGAACCTGCCAGTTGAATCCGACCTCCTGGAGCCCTTGTCCGGATACGCGATGTGGGTTTCCTCGGTGGTGATTTCTACCTTCGGACTTAGTCGTTTTTTCGAGATGAAAATCCTTCGACCGGGGTAAACCTGGATCTTGATCCGACGTCCATGGAGCCCTTCTCGGATACGATGGCTGGGAGGTCCCGGTCAACTTTTTACGTTCGGACTTAGTCTCTTTTTTGGATGTTTTTCTTTACCGGGACGAACCACGAAGTCAGGCCGGGTCGCGGTTGAGGCAAGCCGGCTAGAATTTCCGCGGCGGGTCGGTCCCACTCTGGAGCTTTTTTCCAAAAATTCTCAAATCTTTTCCAAACTTCTGGGGCTTCACCCAGATGTTCTTTTGGGGTCCACAGCTCACCCCAAGGGTCCAGAAGTTCTGTGATGGTCCTTGGGGGGTGCGGACTTCAACTCCCAGAATGCACCTGGCGCAAACTCCTTTTTGGCCACTGGACAGTGGTCAGCTGGTCGCTTTCTTCAGGAGTTGGTGCAGGGGACTCTGGTTTAGCAATTTTTCACCTGTAGCAAACAGGGAGTCCCTCCTTGAACCAGTTGAAGCCAGGCAAAGTCCTTCTTGTGGTGAAGCCCAAGTGTGCAGCTGGTGCAGTCCTTCTGAGTGCAGGGTCCAGGTGCAGGCCAGGGGTCCAGCAGGGCAGTCCTTCTTCTTCTTTAGTTCCTTTCTTGTTGAATTCTGGAGGGGATCTGAGGTGTGGGTGCAGGTCTGCCAGTTTTATCCTTGCTCCTGGGTGAAAAGCAGGGGGGCCCTGGTTCTCCAATCAGGGACAGGGTCGTCCCCCTGTGATGACCACTTCCTGGGAAGTGTGGCAAAAATCCATCCCAAAAGGCAACAGTCTCTAAAAATCCAACATGGCTGAATCTGATTTTTGGAGGTTACATCTGGCTGAGCCCACCCACTGGTGTGGCTAAAAATCATAAACACACCCCTCTCCTGCCCTCTCCTAATCTAATCAAGGGGGCACCTAGCTGTCTGGGGTTGCAGGATGTGGGGGTGTTGCTGGGTGCTGCAAATGTCCTTCTCTGCCTTTGAAGACCAGTTTGGCAGCCCTCCCCCTTCCTGCCTCACCATCTGCTGAGGGGAGATTCTCTCCCCCAAGCACATTCCTTTGTGTGAAGCCTGGCCACTTCACACCTCATCAAGGCAGCCTGGCAGAAGCTGCTGCAGGCTGGCCAATCAGAGCACAGCAGCAAAAACAATGCAGAGCTGAAATTGGCAACTTTTTAGGTAAAGTCTAAACTTTTTACCTGAACTAGTTATATTAAATCCAACAACTGGAAGTTGTAGGATTTATTACAACAATTAATTTGATACCAAATTCTTGGTATGCAACATTTTAGGAGACTTTAAAATTTAAAATAAAGTCTGCCCATTCTAGCCTATGAAGGCCATTTACTTCAATGAGGGAAAAACGAATTTGGCTGTTTTTACCTCACCAGGGCTTATAAATCTATTTTTATAAAGTCCCTGCTTATAGTTACATGGCACCCAGCCCTAGGGGCACATAGGGCACACCTTCGGGGTGACATATATGTAAAAATAAGGTAGTTTAATACTTTGGAAGTACCTTTAATTCCAAAGTCGAATTTGCATATAACTTTAATTTAAAAGCAGCCAGCAAGGCAGGCTTGCTTTTAAAATGACACTGGGCACCTCAGCAATGCACCTAGGTGTGCACCACCTATGCTGTGGTCCCTAAACCTACATGCCCTACCATATACTAGGGACTTATAGGTAGGTTAACTTAGCCACTTATAATTAGCCTAATTTGCATATCCATTTTACACAGAGCACAGGCCCTGGGACTGGTTAGCAGTACCCAGGGCACCATCAAAGTCAGGAAAACACCAGCAAAAAGAGGAAAATGGGGGAAAAAAGTTATGGGGCCTCTGCAATCAGCCCTGTTTTCTCACAGGTGCTACACGCTCTCCCTTTGGAAATAGGTTTGGAAGGGGTAGCTTCCTTCCCCAGGCCACTGGAAATGCTTTGAAAGGCACATTTGGTGTCGTCCTTACATAATCCAGTCTACACCAGTTCAGGTGCCCCCAGTCCCTGCTCTGGCACGAAACTGGACAAAGGAAAGGGGAGTGGCCACTCCCCTGTCCATCACCACCCCAGGTGTGGTGCTCAGAGCTCCTCCAGAGGGTCCCTGGGTTTTGCCATCTTGGATTCCAAGTTGGCAGCGAACTCTGGGAGCATCTGAGTGGCCAGTGCCAGCAGGTGGTGTCAGAGCCGTCCCCTGATAGGTGCTTACCTGGTTAGGTGACTAATCCCCCTTTCAGGGTGATTTAGGGTCTCTCCTTTGGGAGGATCTTCAAATTCAGATTGCAAGACTCCAGCAGGAATCCTCTGCATCCTTTACTTCACCTTCTCACCGCAGAAACTGCATCTGGACCCTCCAGGAACTAAACTGCAACAACGAAGTAAAGACGACTTC
Source organism: Pleurodeles waltl (assembly GCF_031143425.1). Classification (NCBI taxonomy): domain Eukaryota; kingdom Metazoa; phylum Chordata; class Amphibia; order Caudata; family Salamandridae; genus Pleurodeles; species Pleurodeles waltl. The sequence goes on from NC_090451.1 coordinate 397,351,337, forward strand.
TGCAACATTGTAACTTCAGCTCCTGCCAGCAACTGCAGCTGTTTCACGGTCGTGCATCCTCAGAGGATAGCCTGTCTTCAGTCTGCACCAGAAGAATGAACGAATCTCCCTTGGAGTGAAGGAGTCACTCCCCTGGTGAAGCAGGCACCTCCCTGCAATGATGACCATCTGCATGGGTCCCCTCTCCTGACGAGTTGCATGGATCCTGCATCACGGGTGGTAGACTGAAGTGGTCCCGATGGTCCTGACGTCCTACTGTCCAACTTTGGTGGAGGTAAGAGCTTGCCTTCTCACGCAAGACAGTACCCCATGCACCACCTGTTTTTCAGTTGCCAAGGCGTGTGGCATCCTTCTATGAAATTCTTTGTGCACAATGTAGCTCTGGCCCCCAGCACTCCTCCCTGAGATGCACAGCTTCCTGAGTGGTTCTCTGGCGGCGTGGGATCCTTTGTTTTTGTGCTGCGTGAGCCTCCTTTTGCAACTCCTTTGTCCCCGTGCTGGGGGACTCCTGTGTGTGCTGGCTGGTATTCTGTGGGCTCTCTGAGTTGCTGAGAGCCCCCTGTGACGACTCCTCCTGGGTAGAGTCCACCAGGTCCCTCCTGGTCCCGGGCAGTGCCATTTTCCACTAACCATGAGCTTTGCCTGTGCCAAGGCTTGTTGGTGGAATCCAGCGATGCAAACCAGACTGCAATCATCCATCTGGTGTGGGATATCATCTGCACCAACCCGCATCCATCTTCTTGGGTGCAGTACTGACTGTTGTTCTTCACCAGTGGTTCTTCTTTTGCACCTTGATTCGGGTTAGCGGGGGCTCCTGTACTCCCTGGACTCTTCTGTGCTTCTTGGACTTAGTCCCATTCTTCCACAGGTCTTTAGGTCCAGGAATCCACCCTTTGTGTCTTGAAGTATCTTATGGTTCTTGCATTATCTTCTTTCTCGTGTTCTTGTGTGTTCTGGGAAAGTTACTGTGATTTACTCCTGTTTTCCTGGGCTCTGAGGTGGGTTCTATTACTTACCTTTGGTATTTTCTAATACTCCCGGCGCCCCTCTACACACCACACTTGCCTAGGTGGGAAACCGACATTCGCATTCCAGTTTCTTAGTACATAGTTTGTGTTTCCCCTAGGCCCATTTCTAACCATTGTGATTTTCACTAATTGCACTGTTTTCTGTTTTTATTGTTATTGCTGCATACTAGTGTATATAATTGGTGGATTACTTACCTCCTAAGGTAGTATAGTCTCTATGGTATTTTTGGCATTTGTGTGACTAAAATAAAGTACCTTTATTTTTGTAACACTGAGTATTTTCTTGCATGTGTGTGAGTACTGTGTGACTACAGTGGTATTGCATGAGCTTTGCATGTCTCCTAGATGAGCCTTGGCTACAGCCACCTCTAGAGAGCCTGGCGTCTAGGCACTGCCTACATTTCACTAATAAGGGATAACTGGATGTGGTACAAGGTGTAAGTACCATAGGTACCCACTACAAACCAGGCCAGCCTCCTCCAAACCACTGTACAATATAGGTTACTTTTTAAATATTTCTTGTAATTGGCGACATTGGGTCATCCAGATAACTTGTGTAATGCCCGAATACCAGTCTTTCTCGATTTCCCCTATTGATGTGTTCCCACTACATTTGATCTTTTATATTTTGATTGAATAAATGCATAAAACATTCCATTTGCATACTACTTTAATATAATTGTTTATGGGAGGGGTGTTGCATTTTTTTCCAGGGACCCCTATTCCTTCAAAGTCAAGTTTACTGCTCCATTCTAGGACACTCTACTTACTCCATGATACTATGCAACACCAGTCGATTACACATCATTCTCCTTTATGCCATTAACTTTGAGCCATGCTGAATAGTAGTCTCACTAGTGTACAGCATGGCTAAAACACATTGGCAAAGGCAATAGAACTTACATAGGTGAGACCTATTGACTTTGCCACTGCTTGTTTATAAGGTATGAACTTTAAGGTGACTTGCAATATCCTTATGTACACAGGGGATATTTTACCCCATATAATACATGGTCACACCACCAACTTTCCCACAAACCACTTAAAACCTTAGTGCATAGGTTCTGTCATTTCAAGCTATTAAAGTAGAGCAGAAGAAAGAAAAGCAACATTCAATTTTTTGCTTTAAACAGCTTTATTAATTATGCTCCTTGACCTGATCTGCCTTTTACCTTGGCTGCTAGCTCTGGCAGAAGGCATTGTAATGTCAGAACTCGACTGTAATAACCCTATCATAGTCATTTTCTGATGTCTTTTCTTTATAATCAGTGGATGTATTTTCTTTACACGCTGTGACTTGGTGCATCACAAACAGCCGTTTCTAAAGAAATTAGTGACTGCAGTTTATACAGAGATTAGAGAATCCATGTTTATATAGACTGTAACTCCAAGAGTTTCTTCAGTTGAAATGCTTCTAGTTATGACTGATGTGGAGCTGAGCTTCCCAAGATCACACACAGGAGTGGAAGTGTTATTAGAACTATGGTTGCCGAGCACAGTTTACAACTATTGTACATAATCGCTTTTGATCTCTCCAGTGCGGTTCCAATTGGCATGAGGCGAAGGGCATGATGGGTGTGGGGCGCAAAGGGTATGTTCTTCCTTTTTACCCTCCTACCTTGATTTGCTTGGTGCATGAAGATGCAAGGTTAATCAACATGTTATTTTCACATTTGAGCTAATTACTTTGTGAATATAAATAACAATAAAAGATACTTTCAGACTGTGTAAACATGCCTTCCTTTCTCCCTATTTCACTTCCAATATATATGATTGTGTATATTTATCGGAGCCTGCAGTTCGTAAACAACGAGCGATTTGTATAGGGTTGATTGAAAGTCCCCAAGGATGTCCCTGTCCCCCCCCAGAAATGTATTGTCTCCTACACCCATGTGTAGGACCCAGGTGAAGATTATTGTCCTTGTCATTTCCCACATAGACCATGCAAACACACTGTACATGGGGACACATCTGTTGATACTTGTAAGATTGCAAAGCACCCAAAATGCAGCAGCAAGACAACTCCTACACATTTGGCAATGGAACTACATCTCATCAACCCATTCTCCAAGCATTTGTGCGGCCACCAATGGTCAGATGATATACCTTCAAATGGATTTACATCGCCCACATGGCTATTCAGAGCAAAGGCTGTGTGGACACTGGAAGCAAGAAACCTGACCACAAATTCCAGCTTCCCCAACTCGATCAAATTTTACAAATCTCACAAAATAATGGGTGATGGCAATTATTTAATTTAAAGCAGGTGCTGTATAAAATGTGTGTCATGTATGCGTTTTAATAGAATATTGACTTTGAATAGATGCTGGCTTTGAATGGTTTCTTGCCTTTAAAATTATAAATAGTTAAGTTCCCAAATACTGTGGGAGGTGAATGAGGAGGAATGAGGTGAAATCAAGGTCTCCTCTGTCAAACTCAAAGGGACTTATTAAAAAAAGTTAAAATGTGCAATCGCAGAGTGACACCTTTATATGGGTGTAGAATTAATGCTTTTGTCAATTCATGTGCCTTTCTAAAAGCTTGGGTGGACACCTGACTCAACAGAACGTTTCCCACCTGCACTTAAAAAAATCCTTTCAGAATTCCAATTCACACTCCGACACAGGCATTTCCGTCTGTTTGATAGTACACGTTGTACAGTTTGCTCGTGGATCTGACATCACATTTGTTCAGTCGCACTTTGTTTTAGTCTCCACGGAGAAAATATTTACCTCACCAATTTGTGGGAAAGACTTACTCCTGCTGCTAATGTGTAAATCTCCAAATAACCCCATCGCATTAAGGGGTCAGAGAGTTTGAAAATACCCACAAACTTGCAAGTAGATAGGTGTTCCCAAGCATACCAGCAAACCCCAACCTGTAGTGCCACCTCCCCATGTTTTCAATCAGATTTACACATGCCTAAAATATTACATGATAATGTAGTATACTATTATACGAGTAAAATCATTTATGAGTAAAACGTCGTTTTGTGAACATTTTACACTCATAAATCCAACCACGTGCCTGTGTAATCCATATTTACACACACAAATGCCTTTTGAATGAGGCCCAAAGAAACCAAGCACACAGAAAGGTCTAGCTGTAGCAGCCATAGAGGCCTCAATACCAGCTTGACAAAAGTTTGTTGTATTATGTGATAGCCACCAACAGCGAAATAACCTGCCTTACAGCATCACAGCAGTATATCAGATATTTTCTATGAGGCCGTGATGCAAGATGTAAGAAGTCACCTAAAAAGTCCAAAAATGACAAACAACTGCAGACTAAAGTTGAAGGTTGCAACCTGAAGGAGCACAAAGGTCTGCAAGTCGCCTCCATGAGCAAATGTTAGGACATAATCACTGGCACTGGATGGTGGGTTGTGACACATGCTACAGCACCCAGTCAATCCTGTTAAACATGTTTTCATTAAAAATATATATATCTTTCAGAAGGGAGTGCATCGGTAGTGTACTTACTGGTGAATTGTAAAGCAGCAATTGTGGGCCGAATAAAAAGATGATCTGTAATCTACCTAGTTATCGCCCAGTCAGTACACACAAAGTATTTATACACCACGAGAGCAGGGCTTCTGCTGCTGGAGAAAAAGAAAGTGTATTCATCTTATTTATTCAGAGCATTAACTGAAACGATTTTTATCATCAATGAGAGAAAATCAGGGCTCGCACATCTTTTTTTCATTTGATTTCTTCATCAGTCCTCCTTCAAACTACACATATTTTTAATCGAATTACATAGGTTAAATAAATAATTCTTAAAATAAAGCTCCCTGTGCTCCCCTTTTCTGACAATCATCTGGCACGGATGTCCCTGCTCATGAAAGGTGCGGTTTTACAGATACTTCTGAGAAAACTACTGGGCATTTGCTAAAAAAATTTAATCTTGAAATGTCAGGGGCTGATATTGTCAATTATGCTTCTGTTTAAATTGATAACCATCTGTGGTAGGTTTAAAACATATATTAATTCATGTTATCTTGTGTTTGTTGTTTTAGGTGTATATTTCAGAAAAGCCCTACAGGTTTTAAGGAGGTTTAGGAAGAAAGAGCAGGAGCATATATAGTTATTGTTTTTATTACAAAACCAGTGGCTGGCGATCCAGTTGTCTGGCTTGCATTAAGGCCAGTGATGCCCTGGCTACACCACTGATAGCAAGCTATAGAAAATAGACTAAACCAGATGAGAACATATAACAAAATCTAACAAAACATAATGGGTGAGCCAAGAGACTAATCAATTTCTTAAAATAACTTAAAGTCTACAGAAATATAGTGGATAAACCAGCTGAGAGACTAAACCACAAAATGCTTTGATAATTGTTAGCCCTCTCAGCCCTTGGCGTGGTTTCCCATGTCTTTTTGACTTCTGACCTCCTGTTTTGATCCTGTGCTGAACTTAGGTTTTGCTGGCTTTAGGACTTTGGGCACTTTACCCCTGCTCACCAGTGCTACAGTGCAAGTACTCTCTGTCTAAATTGTCTTGGTGATTGGTTTACCCATCATTGGCATATTTGATTTACTAGAAGGTACCTAGTAAAGTGCACTAGAGGTGCCCAGGGCCTGTAAATCAAATTAGAATTGTACTGATTGTGCCACCCACATGAGGAGCCGTAAACATATCACAGACCTGCCACTGCAGTGTCTATGTGGGCAGTTTGGTACTGCCAGTTCGACCTGGCATGTGTACCCACTTGCCAGACCCAAGCCTTCCATTTTACATTATTTAAGTCACCCCTAAGGAAGGCCCGGGCAGCCCTATGGGCACGGTGCAGTGTATTTAAAAAGCAGGACATGTACTGGTGTGTTTACATGCCCTGATAGTGAAATACTGCTAAATCCGTTTTTCACTATTGCAAGGCCTATCTCCCCCACAGGTTTACATGGAGATTGCTTTGAAATATATTTTAAGTGGAATTTCCCATTGGGAGCAGACATAGGTTTGGGGGTCTCTGAACTCACAATTCAAAAATACATCTTTTGGTGAAATTGGTTTTTAGATTGTCAGTTTGAAAATGCTAATTTTAGAAAGTGGGAATTATTCTGTGCCTCTACCTGTCTGTTTGTGAATTTACTCTAGACATTGACATAAAGGGAGCTGAGGTGTGCCTTGAATATCCTGATGGGTCTACCTGGGCTGGAGTGGTGGGAGGAGCTGACACTTGCCCCTGACTAGCGTGCCTTTCCTTATACAAAGCAGTCTCCTACCCCCTGGAATGTGTCTGGGGCCGGGGCAAAGAAATGCAGGGCCTTGTGCACTACAAAGACTTTCCTTTGAAGTTTGCCTACTTCAGAGGCAGAAACTAGTATAAGTATTGGGCCTCTGAGACCACAACTTCAGAACACTTCTGGACAGAGGACATTCTGGCAGAGCTAGATGCCGTAGGAGGGACTGTCATGCTGCCTGTGGCTCTGCTGTGCTGGCCTACTGCTTGCTGCTCTTTCCTGGTAGTGAAAGGACTGCACTTTGCTTTCTACAGTCTGCTTTCCAAGGTTCTCCAAGGGCTTGAACTGAGCTTGTCTCCTGTTAGATGTCTCAGGAGCATCAAAGACTTCATCTGCCAGCACCTGGGCTTTCTTGCTGAGAGTCCTGACTTGACAAGTTGTGCCAAATCCAGTTCATGGGCCCTTGGGAGAGAGTTCTGGTGAAATCAAGAGGAAACCAACTACATAAACTCCAGAGCGACTTTGAAACCAGTGCCGCTGTCTGACACCACACACCCATGTCTGCATTAGGAGCCGTGGCTCCCGCTGAGTGCAACAACCGAGACTGATGCCGCAAGCCCAATGCCGCTGCAGCGCCTCTGAAGTTCCGCCACAGCTTGAGACAGTGTAAGTAACTGAATGCCATGTCCTCGATGTCCAGGACACCCAACTCCAACTCCACCGCAGCACCTGTAGCCCCGTGGTGTGACCACGACACCATGAAGTTGACGCCACACATCTTGACCTGCTGGATTTATCAACACCGCCGGATCGTAAGGAACCAACGCCTCGCCACCGACACTGCATCACCTCCCATGCAACTGTTGCCTCACCTCCTCAGTAGCTGTAAGGAACTGATGCCGCACCGGCTCCAGCGGCGGCTCACCTCCCCGACTCCATTCAACGTCTTTATTTCAGCATTTTCAAAGTTACTGTACCTGGGGGTCCTTGCTACTTCATGACCAGCCCACACTCCTTCGTGAGTGGTGTTGGACTGTTGGGAATGACTCCGTCAATGACATGGTGATAACCCCAGTTGGAGTTATAGTGTTTCTAAGCGCTACACAGAAGTTCAATCTTTGAAAATTTGTATCTTTGTTCGTGTATATTGAATTTTTGTTGTTTTGGTCTTGTTATATTCGGATAAATATTGGCTATGTTTCTAAACTGGTGTGGAGTACTTTTGTGGTATTTTTACTGTGTTACTGTGTGTGTACAAATACTTTACACATTGCCTCTGAGATAAGCCTGACTGCTTGTGCCAAGCTACAAGGGGGTGAGCAGGGGTTATCTTAGCTCTGTGTCTCCCTTAACCTGACTAGAGTGAGGGTCCCTACCTGGACAGGGTGCAAACAACTGCCAACTAGAGACCCCATTTCTAACAATAATTAATTGAAAATATGGCTGCAAATCGGCATCATCCCATGTGTGACACCATACCTCTATCTTGAAGAATGAATATCTAGCCTTATAATGTAAGATGTGAAACTACAGGTACCAGGATACAGGGTGTGGTATATTGTTGGATACACCTTACTCATCAAAAAGGAGTATTTTTTTACAATGGGCTGGGTATTGATAAATACATGAAAATGTTTTGAAGATTTTATTACATCACAAATATAGTACACGTACTGCTCGATTTCATTTTGTGAGCATTTACTCCAGATTCATTAGATTCTGGTGAAAAGCTGTTTAGCAAGGACCACTGTTCAGTGTTGCCATTCATGACTGGAATAGGGGCTTAAATGTCACAGTCTGAGTGGAAATAGAAAAAGAGAGTTGTACAGAAGGTGATAATTAGAGTGGAAATTGAAAATACTCTGTAGAGGAATATGGCACTGGCCACGCCGTATACCACTCATCCTAACACAATAAAACATACATGTATACTTCTATTGAACACTTGGCTTAGCAACCATTCTATGAGACTATTTAATAGATGTCCCAGTTCACCGATCAAACTCTAGGAAAATTAACAGCATTCTACCATCAATCACTTAAGGTGACACATATTCATAACATAAGAGCATACCCATTTACATTAAAGAGAGCAGACTTTGACAAGCCAAATCTGAATCCATTTTATGTTGCAAACTTCGAGGCCATTTGGCATAGTCCGCTCAAGATTACCGCACGTGTTGGGATGCAACATTGCTGCAGATTGTGTCCCTTACAAATTTTAACAAAAAAAAACACAATGAACAGAAGTGAATGTTGGAATTGTAGTTGCATGATTGGGAATGAGAAAGGCAGCCTTGGTCGTGAATATGATAGACTGAGAGTGAATATGAATGAGTGAATATGAATAACTGAAAGGGAATGTGTCAGATTAAAAGAAGATGGAAATAATTTTATAGGAAGGTTGTTGCACTTTTTTGTGTGGTTTATTTTAATCCACACATTGACCATTGGTAGGGTCCCGCAGCTTATTCTTCATCTGCTCTTGGCCTACGGAATTATTGTACGTGTGTCACTCTTCAAGTTCCTAACATATTGTCCTTTTACAAAATGTAAAAAACTAGCTCTTTTTAAAACAAGACGCTCAAAGTAGGTGATGAAGAAACAGAAGGTGGATGAATATATTGAAAAGACAATGTATATAGGACACCGTTCAAGGACTTCAGTAATGTGCCCACTATATCTGAATCTAATTTTAGGAAATAAGATCTTTCCAACCATTTGTGAAGAAACAGATTTGCCCTGCACTTAAAATTATTTGCCGATGGACAATCTGCATTTCAATATGGGCGCACATTGCACTCCCATGGGTGTTGCTAGCATGACTGTCACCAGGTAAATCCTTAGCAAATCTTGCAGGCAAATACCACACATTAGAATGTTTACAATTTTCAATGCCTTAGCACTGATTAAGAAAACTGGGATTTGCAGGTTATCCTCCCATTCAAATGTTCTAAACGGTTATCGGTGTAGTAGCTGGGGACACGAAATGCCACAGTCTGGTGGAATCAACATTTTACAGTACATAATTCTCCGCATACCAAACTCCCTAATATTGGTGTTGCCTCTGTATAATTCCATAGGTCTTCTAAATAAGTATGCGTTTAAAATTATGTTAGAAGTTAGTGAACTTGGTCATATATCATACATATTATACTTTACCATTAATTTGTACTATAAATAGTTTGCGCTAGAAAAAACAATCTAATTAATTGTCCACCATTTACAGCCTCTTGCCTTGTACTTTAAGTACACGAAGGAGGTACGCGGAGTTCCAACACTGGAGTCATAAAGTGAAGAAAAGGTCGTTGATATAAGTAAATGATCTCCTCATATTCGATTTTCAATTAGAAGCAACAAAAAAAAACACGCGTAACGAACCGACAGACTATCTCAAACAGGCATGAAGCCGGCGTGGCGATGCTCCTTTAGAAAACGCTGGCACATAAATATATGGACGTCTGCCTGTATTTGACTTTCAGGAACAGAAAATGAAAACAATATCATGTCGTGATGGAGAACAGCTTCTCCGCCCTGCTCTGCTTGGTGCATGCCAGTAAAATATTTTTAAAGAACGCCTTATGCGCGAAAATGCTAATTCTTGCTGTTTACATTTGCCTGTCAAGGGCAGGCTCCACTCCAGAAGAATGAAATTACAATTCACAGTGAATAAAAAGATCACAAGCCGCTAAATGGGCACGGCCCTGGTATGCATCTAGACTGTGACTGTACTGTAATGAAACCCGGGGCTCTATTGTTCAGTGTGTAAGGATGAATTCAAATGCTAATCTTTGGAGTTTCTTTTGTCTTTGTTAAAGAGAGTGTCATGCTCAGAACAGCCTTCTTTCTGTTCTTTCCTTAAACTACACTCAGCCTAGAACTACTTCCCTAGTCCACTTTTGATAGTGTCTCAGTCGAATCTTTATCATGACTGTGGCACAAAATGGCCGCCTGTCATTTATCGAGCAAGGCCCAGCCGCCCCTGCTTTTACTGCTCCCAGCCTCTCATGCAAAGTGCTAATACAGTGCGGGACAGGCGATGAACGGCTGAACAAGGCAGCTGCAAATGAAAATCACCCCAGGGAAGGTTACAACGAGATAAAGTTTTCGACAATAAGATTCCAGAGACTGCTGACTGGAGGAAAGCTCAATATTTTTGTCTCTGTACAAATTTGCTTCAATCTTATACAGCTCCCATGCAGCCGCGTCCACAGCTGCACGCTGTAAACAACAAACACATCTATTTCCATCAGTCCTGCTGATGCTATGAGAAAAGTGCCGGAGCATAAGACATGCACAGATGCAGAGTCTCACCTGAGCCTGGTACTGCCCTCCATTTGGCCCCTCTAACTTAATATCGTTGTTACACAGCTATTGGTCTCCTGGCAGAGAGCTGGCTCTGGGCAGAGCGCCTTCTTCCAGCTAATCTGACAACTCCGATCCTAGAAGCATCCAGGGCCCAATTAAGAAGACACATCTTATCAAGGAGCTTATTTTGCATAACAGAATACAAATGACGAATAAAAATTTAATGTTTAATAACTTAGTACAAAGAGGGCTGTTGATATAGAAAGCCTAGGATTTTTATGGGCGCTGTCAGACTTGTGATAAAACTGTTATATAGGAACACTTGGCAAAAAACAGCGTAGATTTTCCCAGTTATGGTGTGCGCATGATATCGCATAAATTATTGATGGGGACGTAACTGTAAGCATGGGAGTCAGCCATTTGTAAATATCGGAGTAAGATGCTGTTTTTTTTTTTAATTGAAGGACATCTAAATGCATTTTAATGAAGAACTAGTTGAAAATATACTTAGGATGCACCAATCCATGAGTACAATTGCAGAGGCACAACTGGATGCAAATCACTCCAGCCCCTCATGGGTTCACAGTAGTCCTTCAGCATAAGAGATGTGCCTTCGGTGTACTTGTAACCGCCACTAATGGAAGACATAGAGGGGTAGTGAAATCAAATGAAACAACAGGATTAAGTCATCCTTCTACAAACCTTTGCCCTCTGCAGCCTGAGCAACTGCAGCCATTTATTTTGGTCCGTTGCGAGCAGGAGCCTCTTTGAGTGGTTTTATTGTAAAATCTATAACCTGTGCGAGGTTGAGCTAATAGAAATTAGAGTAATATTAGATCTTTTACCGTTGGTAACGAAGGCCTGTCTGCCGACAACAATTAAAGAAATTGCCGCGGTGCCGGTAATCACCCAGTCCACATCTGCAGAGCGCGATTGCAGCACTGCTAAGCTCGGAGGTTGACATTTTGCTGAACTTCTTGCAAAATAATTGCATGTGCTGCAATGAAATTAGGCGTTTGTGATGTGTATGTCTGTAAATGTGCTAAATCGGGCTGCATATATGTAGACTTTGCGTATTACTCATATGCAGGAATTAATCTCAGACAGCTATTTTAGACTTCTATGGTATGGTGCACATGCAGTTTCTCCAGCAAGTTAGTCCCTGTCGCAAGCTTGGTAGTGCTTCATTTGAGCTGGAGGTTGCAGATGGGTCCCACCTGCACTAATTTTTTGGGATCGGGACTTATTTTTAATTGTCATACTTTGAGCCACAACAAGAGAGAAAAGTGCTGAAAATGTGGAGCGAGGAGAAGAGAGAGAAGGGAAAACTTGACAAAGGGAGAAACCAGAGATGAACAGTGGAACTGTGAGAAAGGGGCATGGAGTGTAGATGAAGGAGATGAAAGAGGTGAGGAAGAGGTGGAATCAACACTCACAGCCTTCTAAATTAAGGTAGCACCAGCGGCGGGCTTCTGAGAAAAGGTGGGGCCCTGGCACTTATTCTTTTACAAATTAAGCACTTAAGCTAACCATACATAGCTACTAACTACTGCTCTTGACCTAACATTGGGAAAGACAAATACATGTTTCTGTGGTACCTTCATAACAAACTGACATTCCAAATATTACAACACACCTACTGTAAGCGACAACATTCCACAGCTACTGACATTGCAGCCCATAAACCCAGCTGGACTCCAGTCTATGTTGGAAGTCCTCGAAGAGAAGGTACTGGTCCCTGATTTCTCCCTAAGACCATAGCCTGGCAGCATATGCACCATATAAATATGTCCAACAGCACAACTTTTTTTGTTTTTTGTTTACTGAATACTATTGGTACTGCAAGGGTTTTGAGCATGTATCAAACACCTTTGATGAAAAGACAGGTTGATTTCAGTTATTTCAGAACAAATTATTGATGTCTAATAGTATCATTTGGTGTTGGTATTTTATTGTACAGTAGAGTGACCCTTGTTCCTTTGCTTGACATATACACTTCAGCACATATGTATTGCAATTCCATAGCCAAATCAGATATAAACCATTTGCACCTAGTCAGCTTGAAATTCTACAAGGGTACAATTAATACTTCATGAATTCCCAGAGTTCCCTGTGCAATTCAATATTATTAGGACCATAATAAAGGGTGCCAGACACTTTATAGTTTGAAAATTAGCATTTTTAAGTAAAATGCATCTGTTAGTCTCTGTTCCTCTCACTGCAACATTACGATATTGTTTATGAGTATGATTTTAATAGGTGTTTACTTGGCAACCACATTAAATTATACAGACTTCCAAAGTTGTTCTAATAAATTAACGTTCACACATTATTCTGGATGTTTGATTTCTTAAGTTTGCAATCCTATTCTTCAAATAAGTAATGACTTTGAGCAACAGATGTTCTTCTGCAGTCATTTTCTTTTTCTTCTAAATGCTGTTTAAAACAGCAGCATTGACCACTCACTTCAGAAAAGAAGCATTTTTTTTCTTGTTAGGTTTCTCCTATAAGACAGCTCCAGATATCTGTTGGTGAAAAGACCTATTGTCAGCTATATTGTCATTCTCGTTTGCTTGAATTGTATTTGTTAGTTTGTGTGGGCTGTGCTTCCTTTTCTTGTGCTTGCCCCTCCCCTTGAGCATGGCCTAACTACTCTATGTCAGGGTATATCCCTCCAACAACGCCCTTCGAACTGCTTCTCCTCAACCCAGGCTTCATGTAGTTTCCCCCACTTGCATTGTACAGTGCCATATTCAGTTGAAATTCCTGAATTTATTTGCATACATACATTTTATTTTTTGGATTTTACAAGCCAATATCATGATTCATTTGCCTCTGACCTACAGATATGCTTCAGCCTTTATTTTTCAGTTGACTCAACCCATCATAACTTTTCTTTTCCTAACCCCTTGTGGTGGAAACGGCTAAAGAAGAGGTGCAAAGTGCAACATATCCTTCTTAACCATTATCAGAAATAAATGTAAATTTTGACAAACGTGCTCTCACCACTCAAAATGAGCTGGTCACATTGCTGATCACTAAATGCAACCATCCCAAACATCCTCATTCCTACTTATTCACACAGAGAAATATGTTTTGTGGCACATCTTGTGCTCCCCAATCAAACTCTACTTAAATAGCGACCATAGACAGGGTGTCTAATACTTGAATGATTGAAGTATACTGTAGAGAACAGACCCCTCAGGATTTTCTGGCTTTGGGTGTTAAATTTTGCATCAGAAAATGCAAAATGTGTGCCCCAAATCCTCAAAATCTGTGGTAATTTTGCTTTGGGCAAAAAAATGTGCCTGCCACAAAAATACTGCAAGGCCTGTGCTCTGTCACTGCTGGAGACTGTGTTATGTGACAATATGTAACCTTGCTAAGTCTCCCACAGCACAGTACTTCTAATTGGAGGAGGTCTGATGCAAAGAAAGTAGATTCCAATATGAAACCTGCTCTTTCTGTCATCAGGCAGCCTTTGTTCCTCACCGTGTGCAGGGCAGCAGGGGGTGGAAGAGTGGTGGTGGTGGAGGTTTGGGCACATAAAAATACATAAAAAGAGGAAATATGGAGAGTTTAGGTGTTAACAGAGAGCAAAGGGAGAGGAGTGCAGTGGAGGGTGGGGGGGCAAGAGTGTCTTTCAATGACCAGCAGAGTCCCCTGGGGACTTGTGACAGAACAGGTCACTTCTGGCAAACCGTGTTCCAATATATTCTGCTGAATCCATAATTTTGTCACAGAATGGATGGTATGACATCCTTGTTCTTTAATCTTCCTGGCGCCACATTTCTTGTTATGTTTTTCTTCACCATATACATGTCAGACCTTACACGCTGCTTAGATCTCATGCTGTCCCAAGTAGGTATTACTAGATAGTACACATCCTTGTTTGTTTATTTTTTTAATATTCTTGTACTTTATTGTACGAAGTGCAGAACTGTAACTTGCAGGAAGGGCAGCACCACCACTCACCTGGCACAGTACAACCTTAGATGTCTGGCATAATGTTTTGTTAACCTACATTGCTACTGTGTGTTGAAAAGAAGTCCTCGTATTTGCTTTTCCTACTTCTCTCTTTTACATGCCTCGCTTGGAGATGGAATGGGGCACATTTTAAAAACTCTGCTTGTCAGTTGTGCGATTTTCTGTATTTTACAAATTCCCCGTGGCTTAAAATAAGCTCTTGCTCCTGCGGTGCATTCTGCCTGCACCGCCTTGTTTTTAAGCTCTGATGATTCTAGTTCTTGGTGTGAGTGGAGATGACAAGGAGAGACCCGCCCTTGCCTGTGTTGGCCCAGATCATGGAGTGCCACAAACAGGTTGTCTGCACAAGAGCAGGGCCAGGGCCCTCCATCTTAAGTGTGGGCTCCTGGCTGCAGATATCCTTTGCACGGGCAGGTCTCACTGAGGATTACATATTAAAAGGCCAGGCCCCGGGGGAGGGAGGCATGTTTGACATCGGGATCCAAACCCAGCGGTGTTTTATGGGGTTGCTGCATTCCTGAGAGTCACCAGACGTGAGACTGCTAGTTTTTCCCAGGACAAAACGGCAGCTCATTGACTGATATAGGAACATGTAAAGCAACAGTAGATTTTGTAACACCCAGGATAATGTGCTGCATGAGTAAATCATTCTAAGGTCCCAAAAGCGAGACCTATTGGCTATGCCAATGCTTGCTTATATGGTCCTGGACACTCCAATATGCGTTGTCTTTCTGAGCAGACTCACTTTCACTAAGTTGGATGGGCTCCTGCTATTTTTTTCTTGTGCCATGATGCATGCTGTTGGCATGTGTTCTGCTTTTGCATTGTCAGTCCTAATAGACATGCATCTCGTAGTAGATCTCTCGAAGCACAACATTCCAGTGTTTACACAGAGCCACTCAATACATCAGATTCTTGCATTGTATCACCCAGCCTGTCTCTTCATATATTTCAGCCTAGGCGTTCGATCCTTGGACATACCACTGATAATGTGCTTCCTCTTCATTTAATTATGCGCTATAGTAATATTCACAGGAACCTCTTGTTCCCTCACAAGATTAACTATTTTTTTTCTTAGGATGTCAAGAAAGGAATTCAGCAATATTTCTACCCATTTGTCTGTCATTAGGTATGCTTGTGGTTGACTTTAAGCATGAATCATCTACTTCCGTTGATAAAATATAATCCTTACTTCAATAAGTATTTGGCTGCCATTCTTCCCAAACGCCACGGAAGAAGGGCACACTTTGCCAGTTGCCAGCAAAAGTCCTTCCATAAATAGTACGCTAGGGATCAAGCCACGTCACAGAAAATGTTCCCAAATGCAGTTCTGCAGTCTTCTCAGTTAGTCAACTCGAGATGTGGATTATCTTAAAACAATTAGCTATGCATCACAGCAGATCCATGTACCCTCCGAACAGCTTAGGGATACCATGTGGGCTTTTTTGTTGCTCCGATTCTTTTCTAATCAGTCATAAAATTAGATCATTTTTAAGCACTATAGTCTTGGGTAAAAAAACACAGGCCTGTTGTAAATCTGTGGAATTCCAGTGTATTTATACAGTAAAATGATGTGCTATTGGAAACAATAATTTACTGGAGGGATACTCTCCAAGTTCTTGATTGAATGGGCAGATTGCATTTAAAAGATGCATATTTTTTATTGAAATCTCCCAAAAAGTGGGTTGTCTGTTATTTTAGGCAGCGAAATATTGTTTATTCATCTCACTTCCATTTTATCTTTCTACTGTGCCATGATGTTTCACCAAGCTCCTTAAACGTTTTATTGCTTTACGGAGATTTCGGGGGAATTTGAATGACATTTATTTTGATTACTTGTTATTCATGGCACAAGATTCTCCCACCATTCAGGTAGATTTACAAAAGTCCAGTACCTCCGTGTCAGTCTGCATGGTCCCATTCCTTCCAAAATTAGGCTTCTACCTCCCAGTCAAACATAGTTCTCTATGCTAAAGAAAAACAAAAAAATAATGATACAGTAGACTTCCTGTGTGAAGGACTGAAGCGACCTCCTGTGTGAACCCTTAATAACACGCACCTATCTAATGCAGTTCAAAATTTATATCTTAAGTGTTTGACAAGCTGTTCACTAAACTTAAATGGGATGTGTACTGTGCTATTTATTAAATGCATTGTTTAAAGAGGAGCATGAGGGTTATGGACATCTCTGCTGGTGTCCGCGAGCCAGCACAGGGCAAATTAGTACTCTGGTCATTCGTTGCCAGCAAGTAGGAAGGGCCCTGCTCCAGTGGTCTGATGAAGCAGAAATGAAGGTTTTGCATTTATTAGCGTTTAAACGTAGTGCTGCAATAATCAAGTGTGACTTTAACCGAACTAATAAAGATTGTACGGGGACAAAATGTGCCCTTAGAGTAGTTTGCCAACATTTATAAGTGTGCTTTATATAACATGATGTATTAGAAGTGCACTAATCCGACATAATCGTAAACGTGTGCTATGATTTGCTTGTTTGACATGTTTTAGCTTAGCATAACTTTAGTGGAGGCTTTGGCCTAGTTGCCTGGTCTCACGGTTTAGATGCTCGTATTTTTCCAATGTGCTAATAAACGTGTATTTCTGCTAGAAGCTGTACTTTTCCACTGAGATCGTTCACATGCTTATCTTAAGGTTTCGTGCCAGCCTGGCATTTTTTCTCTTTGCTCCAAGGTCAATCTGCAGGTGCGGACAATGGAAGCTCTGAAAGTGAGTTAATTGGTATAAAATGTTGCAACTTGCGTACCCGTCTCCAAGGATAATGTATGCTTAAGTAAAAGCTTGAGAACTGTTGTTTTTGATTGGACAATTTGAAGCCAACCTATGAACCCTCCAATGGAAGACCCTACTGGATTTGAACTGTTGTCTATTTAAACCAGGTGCACGAGAAGAAAGTAGCCATTGCAGCCATTATTGCCATTACCAGCCATTGCCCGCCATTTTGCAGGACATTGCAGCTAATATGGCCCACCTTGCTGCGACGCCATTTTGAAAGAGACTCTGATGCTTTCTCTAATCGAGAGAAAGAGACTTTAAATGATTCTTGCCCTAGAGACTTTAACTTTGATCCCTTTGCATGAAGTAGTAGTTTTATTTTGCTGCCGTGAGGCAATTGCCCCGTCCACTTTGCCCCTTTGCCCCGTCCCATGCTGATCGAAAACGGTACCCATGCTGAGCGAGAAACGGTACCTGTGAGACGAAGACTTCCTTGAATGCTGATTGTAATTGGTAAATATGAAAGGAAATTGTACAATTGCATTGTGTTTCTTTTAGGTAACCAACTGCTGATTTTTTATAAGATCCCTAGTTAGGAGTTTTCCAAATTAATGTTGCTAAATTTGTTTTTGCATGAAGTCCCACATGCCGATGCTAATTTGAGGTTAGATGAGGATTCCTTTTGTTGCACGATGCAATTTGAGACCTTGTTATGCTGACTAAATGTATGCAATTAGCTCATTACAGATTATAGTTTTAGTGATTTGCATTGCTATTATCGAATGCCTTGTTATTCAAATGCTGCATAGATTGCATCTTTTCCGCCGTTATGGACAGCTATTAACGTTCATTTACGTTTATCACTTGGTGTTAAGACACATCTATATTGTGCTAGCTTTGTTAATATAGGGAAATAAATTCATTAACTTTGAATAAACTGGTGTGGTTATTCATGACCGAAAGGTCATGGTTCGCCGAAATGTATTCTGGATTAATTGTTAAGTGTTATGTTGATCAGGGTATTGCTTATGTTCGTTATTGATTATTGATTACATTAAATTGACTGATCTCGGGTGAAGAGAGTCTCACTTAGCCAAAAGATTCATCGGCCTAAAGAGCGTCCAAATATAGGTAAATTATTAGTACGGAACGCTCTATCAGGTCCCACTTGCATAAACTGTTAAATGGTCTTACTTGGCAGATTTCTAATCGCGCTAGATGATGTGTTTCTTCCAGTGGTAGCCAGGCTACCTGCAGAGCATGAATAGAGGTGGGCAGAGTGTGCTTGGCTTCATACTGTTTCCTGTTCCCATTTCTTAGGGTGGAGTGTCCCACAACATTGTGCACTGTCAGACTTTGTTGTCACAAAGACAATATTAACAGCAAGTGCTTATGTTGTACTCTGTGGTAGAGCACGTGACTATCTTAAAATGTATTTAGATTATAGACCAGAACCTTAACTCCCTGGCTTACAGAATATTTAGTTATAGTTAAAGGTGCTTCAAATCACTTCAGAGAAAATCGAGGTGCAAGTACATTTCTGAGGATATGCCCCTCTAGAAGGAAGAACAGCAGAATTATAGAAACGCGGAAAGAAAGGCTAAAGCCAGCTAGTTTTGTTAGTGTATTCTTCATTCAAAAAGCCCCAAAAAGGAAGATTATTCATTTGATTATAGCCCGGCCTCATTGGGCGTGCACATGTAACATATTCTGACTAGTCAGGAACGTTTTGTTGAACTGGCAGACGTCTTTTGAGAAGATGTCCACCTGCTCTTCTGGCAACACTCCAAACTTCATTCATCTGGATTGTTTCCCTGTTGGTCACTTCAAATCCATTGGCTAATATGCTACCCTCAACCATCTCTGGCTCCTCACTGGATCCTTGACTAGTGCTACGACATACCAGTTCCCTTACGCCCTCTGGTTGCTAAGGTACTGAGCAGGTGGTAAACTTACACCTGACCTCCTACCTAAAAGACCCCTTTTCGTCCACCTTTTACAATTTCTTTTCTAAAGAAATGCTAGTGCGGAAATAGGACTTCGGAAAACATAAAATTATATTTAGATGCAGGTGGTGCTGTGGCTCTGATTCTGATAGATCTGTCTGCTGCGTTTAATACCATGTGCATAACATCTTGATAAAGCGGCTTAAAGGCGTTGATATCAGAAGCTCAGTTTTTAACTGGTTTTCTTGATTTCTGACCAACAGCACACACGCAATTTTTGTTTTTTCCGCGTAAACTGATTAAAGCAGCAGCTTCACAGGGTTCTGCCTTAAGCCTTATTTTATTCAACCTTTCTGTTTTCTCCCCAATGAAACTCATTGCTTCCTTTTGGGATGAAGTTCTTTCCATATGCAAACAACACCCAAATCATGCTCACGATACATGTGGATGCGGGAACGTCACAGAAACAATTTAAAACTACTTTCAAAGCAATGTTTAAAAAGTTTCAAATCCTTTAAAAAAAAATAATGCAGCCCAGTTTCCTCTAAGGAAAAAAATCTGCATTTAAAAAAAATATTTCAAACAGGAGGCCACACACCCTGTGATTGCCACCAATGAGGTAGGTTGGAAAGCAGCCCACTATGATTTGGAAAATTGTGAACTGACCCATTAGTACACAGGTTGTTTTTCAAATGTATCCCGGTCGCAAAAAGCCAGTACACAATTTGTGACCACTTTTTGGAAATTTAAATTTCATACATGTGGCCCAGTATGCCCCCCATAGCGAACCTTTCATTCCCATGTTCAGCTGTCAGTGAAAATTCAAAGGAACAAGTGACTTGCATTAATAAATTAATGCTAGAATGAGTAATGTGACAGAAGAGACGGCCTTTGGTACTCTTGATATTTATAATGCTTGGGAGTTTATTCTCAGTGCACTTTTCTATGTGTCTCTGGAAGTGTTCTTTAAATGGTCTTTTGTAAATTACACCCAAGCATATCCTGAGTCACCTGAGACCTCTCAGTTTACCTTGACTATAAGTTTCATATTTGTTTCTTTTCTTGTTCAACAGGTCTGCTTGTTTCGAGAAGAAAATAAAATCTGCATGTCCTATCAACAACATTCAGGGAAAGGACCAATCTACATCAACATCTATGAGGAAGACTCAAAGAAGTAAATTAGTATGGACTGGAAAGAGGTAGTTTATTTAGAATTATGTTGACTAGTGGATTAAGCAGCATATCCTGAGTAAATAGTGTTGTGGACATGATGGACAAAGCAAATTCGACTTTGTTATTGTTTGAGCGATCAATTATTCAAGGTACATTCAGCCAGGTTTATAGTTGTCCATTAGATTGACCCTAGTATAAGCCATCTTATACTCCTCACTCCAAGTCCTAGTGTAACATGTTTACCTTGACTTTCATAAATTGTCCTTTTTCACATTTAACAGGTAGCTTCTGTAAAGAATCTCTTTGACACTCCTGCTTTGTGGTTCAACCCTAGAGATTCCAGAGTGCAGTTGAACATTTTTTATGCAGTACCAGGTTTACCTATTCTAAATGTTTTGGAATGCGTGTGAGTCCTTCTAAGTTTGCATTCCAGACTGTTTAACTGACTTGGGTGACCTGTGACCTGCTAAAGACTCTTTGGATAGGTTAACATAAATAACATCTTCCTTCCATGACAGATGTGCCATGACAATGGAGTGGGTGAATGATGATCCTTTAATTTTACCCTCACTCCACACCAATGACTGATTGGAATTCTAACTCTCTTCCCCCTAGTTGTAAGGTCTATTGAGGTCTATGCTTAATCTATTTCCATCATTAGCAAGGCCAATGTGGTGTAAGTAACAATAAGCTATTGGAGAATGGTAAAAAGTTAAGTCGGCCATTTAACATCCTGGCTGAATATAATGCACAGTGTTTGGCTATGACTAGAAAGTGTGCACTTTTTTAATAATATGCACCTTAGGGAGAATCTAGTTGCTGAAGAAACCTCTTCCTGATTTCTGATGTTCATAAAATTGTACATATGAATAATTCATAATTTGCCTACAAATTATATAAATTGAATGAATGAGTGAATGAATGGGTTTTGTAGAGCACAAAAGCTGCTCGAAGCAGGAACGTCCCAGAACTAGGTTGTAGTAAGAGAAGCAAGAGACTAAGCACCATCCTAGACTACTGTGCTAATGGAAGTCACATCAAGCCAGTTCATATTTCTTTAAAGAAGTGTGTCTTTAGGAGGGCCTGAAAGGTGGCCTCTGATGATACGCGTCAAAGATGTTCAGGATAAGAATTCCACAGCTTGGGGGCTAAGGGAGTGAAAACGTGATCCCCTGTATCTATTTTTACCCCTAGAGTTTTTGCAATGGTTGTGGAGGCGGGAGGTTGTCCCATTTCTTTAGGCCACATTCTGGTCAAGTCAATTGTGGAAGATGTGCCAAATACTAGAATTTCAGATTTTTTTATCTTCAGGCAGAGGCAGCTTTTGTGCCTGCTGATAGGCAGCGCTGGAAGTTGGCTGTGTTAGAATCATCCTGGTGGTTGAAAACATACATCAGTTGAGTGTCATCTGTATAGGACACCACATTGAAAAAAAAACATGATTGTACGATGGTAGCAAGGGGAGGCACATATACGTTAAATAAAATGGGGCTAAGAGCTAATGCCTAGCACTCCATAGTTGCCCTCTCGGTAACCCGAGGTACGGGGGGGGGGGGTTAAGTGTACTGCTTGCTTCCTATTGCCTGCTTTCTATTGCTTGCGTTTTATTGGAGATGAAGGGGGTGGTAAGCATCTTCCTTGTGTGATGTCCCTTTCATTGTTATTGACCAAAGAGTGGCTGCGCCATTTCTTATCAGAACTTTTGTGATACATTATAACAGTGAAATTTGTTTTATGTTTTTTTTGCGTTTTTTCTTTGTTTTGCAGGGTACCTGTATTACCAGTCAACTTCAGTAAGTGACCGGTTTCCATATATTTCTAAAGAGGTTTATTTATATAGTTACGCGGGTCCTGATGAAGCGTCAGTGGATCTGTATAGACCAATAGACGCGAAACATGTCAACCATATCATAGAGGTGCCTTATAATTTGTAGGACTCTCTAATACATCTATTCATTTTTGAAAGGCGTATGAGCATAACCCTCAACCTTACTTTCAAAATTGTTTTTAACCTTGGTCTTCATCCTTGTTACATTTGACCGATTAAATGATGAAGTTTATGGATGAATAACCAATTTTAAATCCCTTTTTCCTCTTTTTTGTCTTTGATGGTGACTTATAGCACCTTTGTTTTGCACTATTGAATTTTCTAGTCACTATCTCAGAATTCGGCTGAGAGCCCCCATTCCGGGGTGCCCACTAGGCATTGCAGTGCCGGCCTAGTGAAGAGCGATTCCCGATGATGATGCTAGTCATCCAGAGTGATGCTTGAGGGCTCTCGCTCTTGAGATTACAGGTCTTCCCTGTCTTCATTTTCTTTTTTCTGATTTTGGAACAGTGTACCTGTATATAGTTACTGATGAAGGGTTTTAGCCATTTCAAGATGGTGCCAACAATGCCAGATTTTTCCAGATGTTGTAGTTAGATGCTATCTGACACCATATAAAATTCAGGAGATACGTCAAGAAAAATGACTTTAGATTTTATTTCTACATTGAGTCACGTTTTAATGAAATCAGTGTATGAGAGCTGATTCAGTGCTGAACAAGCATGGAAACTGGACTGCGAGGGATGTAAAATGTTGGTCTCCTCAATAACCTGGTAATTTGATGGTTGACCAAAGACTCAAACATCTTCCCTTAAGCAGGAAGTTAAGAGATGAATCTGTAGTTATTTGGGAATAATGGATAAAGTTTGGGTTTCTTTATGAGAGGAAGCACTAATGGATTTTTCCTGCATGCAGGGACTGAGCCAGAATTGAGGGAGAGTGTTGAATAGGGAACTGATCTACTGGTTTATAGAACTGCCTGCCCATTTGAGTTTGTGCAGTGGGCATACATCCAGTAGGAAGCCAGACTGGGCTTTTAGAATAGACGTTTCTTCAGAGAAATCCTCACAAAGGAAGGTACCTGAGGGATAGTGCTCTGAGTTTCAGGTGGGAGAAAAATAGGGACATTTTCTTTATTGAGTTTAAATTCAGAGTAAATGTTAAAAACTTTGTTGTGAAAACATTCTCACAGATTGTTTGCAAACTAATTGGATGACGGGTTGTATTGATTTCCTGCTATAGGATTCAGAACCTAGCATCAAAAGCTTTTCACAAGGAAGTTAAGTTGACTGATCCATACTGTGGTGAGGATGGAGACATTTGTGTTCAGGAGGTTTCGGTTTAGGCACATGGTTGTAATGTATCATCTCTTCTATGCTTATCACAATTTAATGGTGACATAAGAGGTCCACACGCCATTACAAACTGAAGGGAGTTATTTACAGCAAGCCACAAAGAGGGAAATGGGAATGGGCAGATTTTCAAAACTAATGGCAGGAGGGCAGAGGTCTTCATTGGAAATGGCGTGTCAAGGGAGCGCATGTAGAGAGAGTTAGAGAGAGCACTATGGAACTATACTTGGTTCTGTATGATTATTCAGGTTTTGGCCTCCATCAGTAGGCAGGTAGACCTTCTGAGGTATACAGTGGATATTACTTATTAACAAATACTAAATCAAACCCATTAACAAACAAAGAAAGAGAGTGATTGGTATAAACTAAAATATGTATTTAAAAATTAAAAACCTATTCACCCATACCTCCCACAATAGGCCTACTCCCTCCCTAAACCCTAAACAACAACTCACTATCATATCTTTTCTCCAATTCAACCATCCACATGGCCCACAAAAGGACAACCCCTGCCCTAAACACTAAATAACAATAAACTATCCTTCCTCAACTCATTCTCATCCACACCATCCACAACAGACCCACTTGCTTTCTAATGTAATTCTCCATACTGCCCAAATGTTTTAGGAGCATCTAGGCTCCTGAGGACCTTGTGGAAGATAGCCTCTATGGTTGTGGGGGGAGAGGGTTGATTAGCTGCTGGGTGGCAGCAGGGTGGTGCAGCTCGACTGCCTATACTAGATTTGGTGTTCCCATCCAATTAGGAGGTTTATCGACTTGTTGCTTCCAGCTTCTCCATCCAGCAAAATGCTGCAGCAAGGGCCTCCATTTTTGCCTGGTGCAGGTGAGCAGCTTACACTCACTAGGTCTTTCATTGTGTGTCTTTGTCTGAGGGTGGCCACTGGAGAGAGCAGCGGGATGGTCTAAGAAATGTTCATGGTTGTATAGTCATATCCACACAAAGTTGCAGGTTTTCTATTGTCACTAAAATTATGTAATTGTGCCACCCTGGAATATTTGCAGAAATACTATTTGCAGTACTTACTTGCATTGATCAATTAACTTTTTTATGGAAAATAATAGCGCTAACAGAGTTGCATGAGTTTGGACAGTAATTGACACACACTAATAATTTCATGTGCCCCACTACTCAGTTACTTGACTCCCAACCCTCACCATGCCCTGTTCCTAATTCATTAACAGGACAACAAATATTGTTCTTGGGTTATGGAGCAAGTCCCTGTTGGGCAAGTTTGACTTTAGCCAAGGTTTTAGCTAGGTTTACTTTTGGTTATAGACAGGTTAGGTGAATAAAGGAAGGTAGAAGACAGACTGTGTAATGGATGGTATGAGAAAAAAAACTTAGTAAGAAGTCATGGAAGAAATGTGACATGTGCTAGAATAGGAGAAGATGTGGTAATTATGTGTAGAGAAAACACTGATTCTACTCAGTAAATTAAATGGTCTTGAGGCAGAGACACAATTTTAGTGCATTGGTTAACATAAAAGGATTAGTGGCAGACTTAGAAGCAAGGAAGAAATGTCTTGCTTTGGTTAACACATGCAATAGTTGTTATTAGGAAAGAATCTTGACTTAACACTTGCCCCCGCATCCGCTGCTTTCTGTGTCCCCTTGCCATGGTCCTCCTCCTCCTCTTCCTTTTCATCCTTCTCATTGATTGCCACCAGAAAAATACACGTATTTCTTAATAACAATACCAACTGGAGTATTTCCATAAGTAAAAAAAAAACTAAAGAATTTGAAATTATTGCTAACCAAAGTATCACTCTGTGCCTTATGACCCGTGAGCGACTAGCTTCCATTGGCACAAGGCCTGTGGCCAACCCTCTGCCGGCAGGCAACCCACCCACCGTGCATCACCTTCGAAAGTACTGAAAGACCTGTGGGTCAGGGTAGCCACTAAAAAGACACTTTCTTGCAGGTCATATGGACCACAGCCCGTACTGTAGTTTAATAATATGTACATATTCCTAAGAAGGGCATCGTGACATGCAACCTTACAGCATGGTTACAACACAAGGGAGCGATAAACCACCTCTAAGTAAGATACCCCTACATTCTGCATTATTCAAACAGAAACACTGTCTCAAAATCTTTAGCAAAATTCAGGAAATAAACATTAACAATTAAAAAATGTCCATGCTACATAGAATTTGTCTATAGCAGGGCATTACAACCATCTTATATGAGCACTTGACCACATATCCAGTGATGGGATCAGTGATTGTGACAGAAGATATTTTGGAACAAGCTTTAGCTTTAAGCCTCAGACTACTTTAAACCTTGTTCTGCAGCCCAATTAGGAGTGCTGGACCATTTTGTTTATATAGCAAGAAGTAATTCTTCCACCCCAAACTTTAGTGATTGTAAAAGGTTCACCACATAACTTTGAAAATGCGCAATCATGCTGGCCTCCAAGGTGTATACTATTTCCATGATATGGATCCACACATGTATACTCCGTAACTCCATGCTGCATATGATAATGGTGTGATGTCATCAATGATGTCATTTGAGATGTCATCAATTATGTAATTTAATATGTTATGAGTGATGTAATATGTGAGGTTATAAGCAGTGCATAGCAGGTATAGATATGATTAGCTCAGTAAACTATAACTGGTGATTATCAGTGCCTTTTTTGCTCTAAAAACCATCTTTTTTTATATTATTACAAGGACTAACTAGAAGGCGCCTTTAAGCTTTGTTTTGTTCATTGAATTTCTAGAGTTTTTTTATGTAAAAGAAACATCATTTTAAACTTGGTTTTTTGCAGTGCATTTCAAAGGCTTTTTTTAAAAACAGAAAGTAAAAACTCACGATGATACCT
The DNA here is from genome assembly GCF_031143425.1 of Pleurodeles waltl. Lineage (NCBI taxonomy): Eukaryota > Metazoa > Chordata > Amphibia > Caudata > Salamandridae > Pleurodeles > Pleurodeles waltl. Next base: position 397,377,726 of record NC_090451.1, read on the forward strand.
AATCATAACGTCACTGTAATCTTTGTTTTTCTCAGTGAATTTTTTTTTTTTTAAACATACTCCACCAACTCCCTCACTGACCACAGCTTGACCATGTGCAGGCTCTCCGCTGGTGGTCAACTCCCCACCACGCACAGTCTTAGACCGGTCATAGCATGGGTTTGAATAAAAGTCCTGGCCTCGGGCCATGCCCTGAAACCAAATCCCATGTGCACTGAACCCCACACAGAGCAAGGCCCTGTTGCTAACCTCCTGTTGGTGGCCAATCCTCGATGGGCTGGCAAGGCACTATTGCTGGACAACCCAATGAACATCTGCCCTCCATTTTTTTTGGTGTACCATGGTACTCCCACAGGACCAGTAGGGAGGACCAAGCTGGCTCTTGTGAATGTCCTAGGGTACATCATGGGGCTTCACTAGGTCTCTGGAGTAGCGCAGGAACAGTGGCACAATTGTAATATAATTTGGCACCAGGGGGTCCCTTTGCCCTGCCACAAAGACCTGGGGGAAAAGGAACCCCTACCTGACCCCATATGGCTTAATGTTTACTAACTTCAGGACACTCAGACTGAGACCCCTTGTGCTTGAATGGTGGTCACTACATTTCTGTGGAGGATGCAGCCAGCCACTCAAATTCCTCAGTAGTGTGGAAAGGGCCTGTCCCATGGTACTAAAGTGGCTGATGGAGAAATAAGCTCTCTTAACCAATAAGATAGCTTGATATTTCAATTTGCAGTCCCACAAGAGTATTGTGGTACTTCTGCAGGACCAACCACCCAGCAATGACTCACATTTGGACCTTAATTTCTCAAAAACAACAGAATAGAATTTCAATACATCACAAAAAACTTGGTTTCTAAGGAAAGATCTAATTTCCTGACAAATTTGGTGTAAATCCGTTCAGCCATTCTTTCTAAAGCGCTTCTTAAAATTCCTTTGGGAAACTGAAGAAGAAAAATGCATTTTAGGGAATCCCCACCCACCTTTTTCTCAGCCCTATTTGACAGGTCATCCTAAAACCTTAGAGGCAGGAGCTGAGGTGTGTTGGACCTGGCCATTTTTGCAGGGTCATCCCTAACTTTTTGCCTCCTTCCTCCTATTTTTCCTGACCTGTCTTTGTTGGCTTTAGGACTCTGGGCACTTTACCACTGCTAACCAGTGCTAAAGTGCATATGCTCTCTGTGTAAATTGTACTGTTGATTGGTTTATCCATGATTGGCATATTTGATTTCCTAGTAAGAACTTAGTAAAGTACACTAGAGGTTCCCAGGGCCTGTAAATCAAATGCTACTAGGGGGCCACCCACATAAGTAGCCCTGTAATCATGTTGCAGACCTGCCACTGCAGTGTCTGTGTGTACAGTTGTAAACTGTAAATTTCACTTGGCAAGTGTACCCACTTGCCAGGCCTAACCCTTCCCTTTTCCTACATGTAAGACACCCCTAAGGTAGGCCCTAGGTAGCCCCATGGGCAGGGTGCATTATATGGTTAAGGTAGGACATATACTAATGTGTTTTAAATGTCCTGACAGTGAAATACTGCCAAATTCGTTTTTCACTGTTGCAAGGCCTATCTCTCTCATAGGTTAACACCAGGGCTGCCTTTAAACATGATTAAAGAGTTGATTTCATTTGGGAGCAGATAGACATGTGGAGTTTGGGATCTCTGAACTCACAATTTAAAAATACATCTTTTAGTAAAGTTGGTTTTAAGATTGTGTGTTTGAAAATGCCAATTTTAGAAAGTGGGCATTTTCTTGCTTAAACCATTCTGTGACTCTGCCTGTTTGTGGATTCCCTTTCTGGGTTAGTTTGACAGTTGGGCTGTTTGCACCTCTCTCTAGACAGTGGCACAAAGGGGTCTGGGGTGTAGCCTGCATATCCTGATGAGCGATCTGTGCTAGGAGGGAGGGGAGGAGTGGTCAAGCACACCTGAAAGGGCAGTGCCTACCCTCTCACAATGCATTCTCCAACCCCCTGGTGTGTGTCTGAGGCTTTGCCTGGTCAAGGCAGGATTTCACAAACAAGTGAGTTTTTCCTTTGAAGTAAGCCTATTTCAAAGGCCAAAATGGGTATAAGAAGAGCACCCAATACCACAGACTTTAGACACTTCTTGGGGTGGACACTCTACCTCACAGACACTTCCTGGAGATATGACCCTGAACCAGAACATGCATCCTGCCAGGAAGAACTGCCTGGCTGCCCAAAGGACTCACCTCACTACTTTCTGTGAAGGACTGCTGCCTTGCTTTTGCCGTACTGCCTTGCTGCTCTCTGGCTGTGCTGAGAAGTGCTCTCCAAGGGCTTGGATAGAGGTTGCCTCCTGTTACCTGAAGTCTCAGGACCAAAAAGACTTCGGGCCATATTTATACTTTTTGACGCAAAACTGCGCTAACGCAGTTTTGCGTCAAAAAAATTAGCGCCGGCTAACGCCATTCTGAAGCGCCATGCGGGCGCCGTATTTAATCAATGACGTTAGCCGTCGTTAGCCGCCGGCGCTGCCTGGTGTGCGTGGAAAAAAACGACGTACACCAGGCAGCGCCGGCGTAGGGGGATATGGGGCTTGGGCGTCAAGAAATGGGGCAAGTCAGGTTGAGGCACTTTTTTCGCCTCAACCCGATTTGCGCCATTTGTTTTCACTCCCAACCCCCATAGAAATGACTCCTGTCTTAGCAAAGACAGGAGCCATGCCCCCTTGCCCAATGGCCATGCCCAGGGGACTTCTGTCCCCTGGGCATGGTCATTGGGCATAGTGGCATGTAGGGGGGCACAAATCAGGCCCCCCTATGCCACAAAAAAAAAAAAAAAACACTTACCTGAACTTACCTTAATGTCCCTGGGATGGGTCCCTCCAGCCTTGGGTGTCCTCCTGGGGTGGGCAAGGGTGACAGGGGGTGTCCCTGGGGGCATGGGAGGGCACCTCTGGGCTCCTTCAGAGCCCACAGGTCCCTTAACGCCTGCCTTTTGCAGGCGCTAAAAAACGGCGCAAAAGCGGCCGTACGTCATTTTTTTTGACCCGCCCACTCCCGGGCGTGAATTTTGCCCAGGAGTATAAATCCGACGCACATGCCTCGGAGTAGATTTTTTAGACGTGAACGCCTACCTTGCATCTCATTAACGCAAAGTAGGTGTCCACGCTAAAAAATGACGCAAACTCCATGGACTTTGGCGCTAGACGCGTCTAACGCCAAAGTATAAATATGGAGTTAGTTTTGCGTCGAAATTGCGTAAAAAAAAACGACGCAATTCCGGCGCAAACGGAGTATAAATATGCCCCTTCATCTTTACTAGAAGGACTCCTTGTGTGGTGAAAATTGACGCACAGCCTGCCAGAAATGAAGCACAGCCTGCATCGTGGTGAAAATGTTACTGCACGCCGAACCTGAATGACGCAGCCCGACTTTGCAACGAGGAGATCAATGCAGCGCCAGCGTAGCGACCAGAAATTCAACGCACGGCCCACTGGATCGATGCACAGCCGGAATTAGGCAGCCTGACTTCCAGAGAGCAATCGACGCAGTGCCTGCCGTGCAGTAGAAATTTCCATGCAACGCCCTCCGGATCAAAGCAGCCCCTGTTACTTCATCCTGTCAGTGCTGGAAATCCATGCATCGTCCCCGGAGTGTTCAAAAACCCTGTAACCCGAAGAAGATCCAAGACCGAGCGCCGCAAATCGACGCACAGCCGTCCCTGGGTGAAAACTAAATGACGCATCGTCATGAGCGGCCCGAGAAATCGAAGCACACCCCCTTGTTTTCCACGCATCTCCTCCTCTGCGGTTCTTTGTGGAGATTTTGCATGCAAACCAGGCACTTTGTGCTTGAAAGAGACATTTATTGCGTTTTAAAGACTAAAGACACTTTATATCACTCTTACAGTGACACCTCAACATATACTTATTGCATTTTAGACGTCTTGGCTTGCATCTTATCAGATAAATAATATATATTTTTCTAAACACTGTGTGGTGTATTTTTGGGGTGCTATACTGTGTTATTTCATGATTTATTGTACAAATACTTTACACGTTGCCTTTTAAATTAAGCCTGACTGCTCAGTGCCAAGCTACCAGAGGGTGGGCACAGCATAATTTAGATTGTGTGTGACTTACCCTGACTAGAGTGAGGGTCCTGCTTGGACGGGGGTAACCTGACTGGCAACCAAAGACCCCATAACTTTTTTGTAGAAAGTTGTGTAAAGATTTGTCAATTAGTACCAAAATTACTAGCAAAACAAAAACATTCTTCCTATGGGAGCCCTGACCTGACTATAACAACACAGTGACGAGTGCCAGTGCGTAATATCTATCTATCTGTCTATCTATCTATCTATCTATCTATCTATCTATCTATCTATCTATCTATCTATCTATCTATCTCTCTATCTCTCTATCTCTCTATCTGTCTGTCTAGGAAAAGAGTATTTTGTCTTACTAAAAACTTTGGAGACTTTTGATAAATCTTCATGAAATATTCAAAACTAGCTTGTCAGTCCCTTCACCTGCTGTCTGGAAGGTTTTGGAGTGATCCCTCAAGCAGGGGCTGAGGAAAATGGGAGGGGGACAAAAACCTGTTTTCCCATAGGGATTTTAACTCTATAACTCATGCTGTAAGGTAACTATAACTTGTGCCCTCGCCATACACTGCTAATTTCCCCATATATTACATTACTCATGACATCTTCTATGACATCATTGATAATATCACTGCTACATTTGCAGTGAAATTGCTGATGATAAAACTGTGCATAGGGCGGGGGCACATGTTCTAGTTCACTTAGGTCACTAGTTATAGTTACTTGAGATAACTATAATTACAACTGCTGAATTTCTAGTTTTGTGTGTGTAAAATCTGAACCTAACCTTAACGTCCCTGCAACCTTTGTTTTTTTCAGTATATATATATATATTTTATATATATATAAATATAAATATAAACATATATATATATATATTTAAAATTCATATAACTATAGCTCCTGCTAAAACTTGTGTTTCTGCCATGTATGATGAGTTCACAAGTTGAGTTATAGTTACTTTAGGGCATGAGTTATAATTACTTGAGATAACTATAACTGGTTAATTTCAGTGGGTTTTTTGTTTAAAACTGTAAGTTTTAACTGACATTTTCTTTTTAACTATAATATCCATTTAACCTTTACTGTTATCAGTGAATTTTTGCGTTTTGCTTAACGCAAAGTAAAATGTCCTTTGCTGTGAGTGGCTTTGGGTTGGACGCAGGGTCCCCCTGTGGCTGGGCTCTGTGCTCAACATCCTCAGCAGCTGCACTACCCCCTACAGTGCACAAATTGTGGCCGTGCACAGCAGGGAATTAGGTGTAGGGCCTGGTCTTAAGCAATGGGGGTTGGGTGCCCCAAACCCTTACTGGCAGCCAACCCCCGCTGTACTCAGAGGGGAGTTATGAGCAGGGCCCTGTGCTCAGCGCCCCTAGTTGATATCATTGCTACTTGCATTGCTTGCTTCAGCTACACAATACTGACCATGCCATGATGCTGAGAAGGATGAAGCACAGATGTTCTGAAAATACATGCTGTTATTAAAGCATGGAACATTTGAGCTCTGTCCATGCCCTTGAGTTGTCTCACTGATGTAACACACTTCCTACTTGAATTGTTTCCTATTTTACATCTTTTTTGTTATTTCAGCTTAAGCCTAACCACTTAGGGAAGTGAAGCCCTATAGATATGTTTCAAATAGTGCAGCTTGCATAAGCAACAGCAGACATTTACAGGCAAAGCAAATGTGGATTTTCATAACTTCTGGCATTTTGGTTATGTTTGTTACACAAAATGCCTTAAATTATGCCCTTTTGCTACTTCATACATTTGAGATTTTGTATGAGAAAAAATCCTATCAAGGAGCATGGGAACAACACAAATTAACAGAATGTTACATTCTTTGTTATTTTGTGTCATTTTTTAATACAGAATTTATTTTGCACTAAAATAGGACAAAACGGTGGATCAACATTTTGCATAATTAAACGTAGTTTGTGTTTTTTGTTGGCCATTTCGCATAATTTACACAAAATGTACACAGCCCTACTGCATAGTTTGATACAATGTGACATTGGAGAACATGTAGGGGCTGATTTAAGTGACCTTAGCGCTGCCATAGCATCATTTATTTTACGCTAAGGCAGCGCTAAATTGGCTTTTTACATGTGCCGTATTTACAAAGTGGCGCAATGAATCCTTCGCACCACTTTGTAAACCCATATGTCTCATTATGCCTGCGCCAGGCATAATGTATGCAAGGGGGGGCACCCCGTTAGTTTTATTAATATTAATAATACTGTATGTTTTAAATTTGATGGAGCGTTAATAGTTGTTTATGTTGTGATGTATGTATGAGAGACTTCACAACTGGCATGAGTCAGCTGGAAGGAGCGACTTTTCACATGTACGTTTCACTAAAGAAGGGACGGAACACTAGTTTGTACCAATGGCACAAGGCAAGCTTCAGCCGGGAAACTTTCTTCACATGTATATTTTTCTGCCCACCCCACAACATGTGACGTCCAACAAAACCTTGTGAGTGCGTATGTAAGGTTGTATCATCCTTTGACACATCTGGATCTCCCATAGGCTAAACCATTACCGTAATAAACCTGCAACATAATTTTCCTCCTCCAAATAAATATTGTTCTGACTCTTATTTTATTTGGTCTGCACATGCTATACACATTCATGCACCATTAGATGTAGATGAGTTTTGGTTGGTGGCTTGGCAATGAGATATCAGCCAGGAATATACTCAGCGTCAGGTACACATGAGATATACTCTTACTCTGGGAGGAGGTGTTGTTGAGTGGTTAACACGGCAGAATTTGCATTCAGGAGACATAGGGGGTCATTCCGACCTCCGCGGGCGGCGGAAGCTGCCCGCCTGGCGGGAACCGCCAGAAGACCGTACCGCGGTCGAAAGACCGCAGCGGTCATTCTGAGTTTCCCGCTGGGCTGGCGGGCGACCGCCAGAAGGCCGCCCGCCAGCCCAGCGGGAAACCCCCTTCCATGAGGATGCCGGCTCCGAATGGAGCCGGCGGAGTGGAGGGGGTGCGACGGGTGCAGTTGCACCCGTCGCGATTTTCAGTGTCTGCTTGGCAGACACTGAAAATCTTGGTGGGGCCCTGTTAGGGGGCCCCTGCAGTGTCCATGCCATTGGCATGGGCACTGCAGGGGCCCCCAGGGGCCCCACGACACCCGTTCCCGCCAGCCAGGTTCTGGCGGTCAAAACCGCCAGAGCCAGGCTGGCGGTAAGGGGGTCGGCGCCGCCATGGAGGATTCCCTTGGGCAGCGGGAAACCGGCGGGACACCGCCGGTTTCCCGTTTCTGACCGCGGCGGCACCGCCGCGGTCAGAATGCCCATGGGAGCACCGCCAGCCTGTTGGCGGTGCTCCCGCGGTCGTTGGCCCTGGCGGTCCATGACCGCCAGGGTCAGAATGACCCCCATAAGCTCTTATGTTGTTTCCCGAAACGATTTTAAATTGTAATCCTAGACAGATCCTTATCTCTTTAAAAAAAAAGAAAATAACAACTTTTCCCTCTGTGCCTTTCCTCCCTTACCTCCTAAAACGGAGAGCACTACATAAAAACTTGGAGTTTATCTTTTCATCTGCTGCTCTGCATTGCACTTTGCCAAGATGTGTAGCAGAAGTGGTAAAACATATGAGTTAAATAAAATAAAATACCTAAAAAGATAAACCATAGAGACTACTACACATCCTAAAAAAAAGAATAATATATTATTTAACAATATTTTTACTAAAGCATTTCACAAAACAAAAATGGTATACACAGTTATATTAGTATTTCCTCATCTGAATTGGTACTAACTTTACTGACTTCAGAAGTATTGTCTTTTTATCTATTCAGCGCTTTGTTGCCACTTGTTGCTTAAACCATGCAGCCTTGAAGGCAACTGCTTTGAATTCTGGTAGGGCAAACTTCGTTTTTCATCCTGGTGAGATCGGTAAACTGATAGCAGTGACCCATACATTAAGCCCTCTGCCACCCCCCTCTAAAAAAAAAGGAAAATAAAAACATCAAAAGCTGTGCGGGGCTTCTGAACAGAAGCAGAAAATGCACTCGGAGAAGGAGTTTCCAGCTCATCATTTGTTCCACTGTGTGATATCAGCTGTTCAGCAGGAGACCGGATGAACGGACACGTGGTGGCTCTGTGCTAATGGGAAGGTTTGCTGAGTCAAACTCGGAACCCATAGGTCACTGCGTGGGTCAAGGTTTAACTCAGAGAGAGAGAGAGAGAGAGAGAGAGAGAGAAAGAGGGAGACCATCACCGCGCTGTAAGTGCAAAACAAGACGCAGTACGTCTGTAACAACACAGAAGCCCGCTTGATACACTGTGTAATCACAGTCACTCCCCGTACCTACCAAAAATTAAGGTCTCCTTGTGTAATGAAACCAACACTCAACTAAACCACTGCAGCGACATGCCCAAACAACATACCGCCATGAAGCACGAAGCAAAATATAAAAAAGAAGTACCTTCATTTGGTGCCAGAGACCCAGGACACTGGCTAGTGTCCAATGAGAAGTGACCGGAAAGAGTACTTGGTCCGACGGCAAGAACGGCGAAGAAGACAACAGGAAGTGAAGCAGGATGATGCAGGAATATGTGCATATGGCGTGCTGGCCAATCAGAAGCATGTAAATCAGAGCCACGCTGGACTAACCCAATTGTAAGTTCAGGTAAGTAAGGGGCTTGTCCTAAGCCCCTTTTATGTTTCTTTTCTTAACAATAAATTTCCAAGCAGTGCACAAGCGGGCATGCAGGCGGAAACAAAAAAGGGCTCCAGGTGCTAGTGTACAACTCCCTACACATTAGGGACAATATTTTCTATTTAAAAAAACAACCCCCTCATTTGTCACATTTGTTTCTGAAAAAAATGGGACATTGTGGCTTCGAGCCCTTTCAGTTTTTATGAAAGTGTTTCTGGCAGATTAGCAGGAGCTTTTTCATCAAAATAAATCCTGTACAACTCTAAGAGATCTCACAATTTGGTGGCCATTCCTTCACCAGGGTGAGAGGAAATAATTAGAACTACGTTTGAATCCCGAATATATCTAGATGATTTCATTGATTGAATGATTCTGGGAGGGAGCTAGTCTAAATGGCATACAATTACTATACTATTTACATTTAAACGTATTGCATGTAATAAATGTTTGGAATACATATATGCAACCTAATGTGTTTAGAGTACAGTTATTCAATTTAGAGACAGGAACCCTCATTTACTGGGATTTGGCATAGGGCAGCACAGCGAGTCGCCAAAGTGAAAGGGCTGGAATGCACGGTATTGACGCAATATGGTGCATTCCTGACCTTTTCCTCTGTGCTGGCACCATTTCGGCAGCCTACCACCAACGCAGGCACCCTGGCACCATGGTGCCAGGGTGCCTGTATTGCCGGAAGGATTTTGTTGAGCAGGAAAAGGCATCTTCCTGCACAAAAACAATGCAAAGAGGCATTTTCGTCTTTCTAGGTGTGCTGCAGATTGCAGCACACATGGAAAGAGGAAATAAAACAAGGAAACAAGGAGAAATAAAATGATTTCTCCTCGTTGTGTCTCACCTCGGTAGGCATAAGGTTTTGGTGCATTTCCAGGTGTACAAGGTTTTGTAAACTAGGGAAGCAAATCCATGGGTGTTGCATGGGCAAACACACCACAATGCTCATTGAATGTGTCCCTGGTGCAAAGTAAGACAACGCAGTGACATGAGCCTCCTTGCCCTACTCTATATCTACGAGGCCATTCAACACCACGCAAAGTGGCTTCATAGATATGATTTTGTAGTCTGCGCCACCGAAGCAACACAAAAACTGATGCTCCTGAGGCACACAAGGCTCAGAAATATGCCCCAGAGCGAATAGCTCCAACACCTTGCGCACTCCATGAAAGAAAAGGTTACATTGTGAAGTGAAGGCATAAGGACAATTATTTCCACAAAGTGCATATTTATGTCTGTGTTTTTCATAGAAATTGGGGTTTGAAATGCAACACCTATGGGGTCAATTAGAGTCCTGTAAGATGCTGTTCTGCAAGGGTAGTGAAGGCCATGGCCTCCACCTTTCTGGTATGGGAATGCCTGCCCCACTTAGAGACCCGTACCTCTCTGGTAGTCATCTTTGTGCTGTGAAAGTAGCTGCTGTCATGGTTGCACCTTTCACAGCACTGAAGGTTTGCCGAGTAGGTGCCATCTTTCAAGCGCCTGCTAAGGAAACTTTTATTTTGAGAAAAAAACTCCCAAAGCAGGAATATTCTTTCTCTAAACAAAAACAATGGCCAGACACATAGGGAGTTTTCTCCCTGTGCGTGGGGGCCATTCTGCATTTTACTTGCCTGTGTCTGCCATGGTTTGCTTGGTGTACACGGGTAAGGAAAATGAGAGATGGTCCCTTGGCTATAATCTGCCAAGTCAAATGGTTTACACTGGTGGAGCCCTGAGGAGGCTACTCCACAGTAAATCTGGCACTTCCCTTGACTCCAAATAGAGCAAGATGATATTGTATTTCACGAGACAAGAGCACCCCGTTTATGGCGGTGTTCCGACTCCATCAAACGCTAAAGTGAGGGATAAAAGTTTGCAGCCAGTTGACTCCCTTACATCACACTTATTCCACTCTAAGCTGCTACTGATGCTGCAGACTATGAGGACAGTAAAGAATGTTACTCTCATACTCTGCAATGTAAATTGCATTCCCATCTGTGAAAACTTTACAATTACATCATTACACGTTATCAACAATGTAATTCTCCTAGCAGTTAGGCTATTATTCACTGGCTACGTCCAGGACAGTAACAGCAGCCAAAGTTTACTGGGAAGAAGAAACCCAAAAATAAGAAAACAAAAATCCTCGTCGATAAAACCCACTCCTCCATTTGAGAATAGCACAATCCATTCCGTCCTTCTGAAAAGCATTTCAAACTCATCCCTTCCCAGAACATCTCCTTCCCTTTTAATCCTGCTGCACTGCTGATAGCCCTTGTGGGGAAAAAAACAATGGGCTGATTTAGGAAAAGTTACGCTGCACCCACTGCAGCGCCACTTTCCTTGCTTTTCCTAATATTTATAATCCAGCTACTAAAACAGAATGCAAAAGAAAAACAAAGGCAAAACCTATTGGCTTTGACAATGCTTGTTACTTTTATTCTGCATGTGTGAATACAAAGATTACTGCTAAGACTTGGGAATACAATCACCTTTATGCTACAGTGTGTTATGATTCCGTCACATTTTTAAATGTGTTTCTTGCTTGAAATAATGCATGACCTAAAAGTACTCTTTTAAAACGAGAAATAATTATCTCGGCCCACATTTGAGCCTGGCTTCTAAGCAGTTCATATTGAAAACGTATGTTTCATCCTCTTTTAAATGTGTCTTGAGCTAAATGATACTGACGCTTTCAATTTTAACATCATAATCAATAAAGACTGCTTATGCACGCTTTGCAAAACCATCAGTTTGGAAGTTTGAAAAAAAATCTGCATATGGCTGCAGCTTGCTGCCTGGAACGGGGCGGCACTAAATCTTGCGAGTTAAAGTTTTACTGGTGTGTTATGAGTAGAAATGCCTTGTCAGCCATCTGCCAGTTTTTCTCCTAACATCCATATTTTCAGCCCTTGCTAAACATTGGGAGCATTTGGCCACGAGAGGCCACCTTTACAATTAAACACCGAGCTCGCTACAGTCGAGGCAAGGGCATGTCAAAATAGAAACTCTGTGCTATTCATTTTAAAAGTCCATAAAGGCAAGCTATGACCCTGTCAGAAGGATGGACGGGCAGTTAAATGTATTATAAACTGTTAGCTCTAGAAGATGAAAAAAGAAAATTATTTAAAAAAAGACAATATGCCTTTTGTCAGAAGCTTCGATAGATGGTAATTATGGCGGATTAACTGGTTTATAATTTCACTGATCCAAAAAGGTTAGAGTCAATTGTGTAAAATTAGCGCTCCTGTCTGTCTCTTTGCATTTGGCATCTCTGGTGGCTTATTTGCATTTTTTGTCAATGTTTATAAAGAATGTTATTCGTTAACTCTTAAAAGGGAAGTGTTCTGAATTCAGAGGTGTGTTCCTGAAAGTATTGCAACAATAACAAACAGAGGAAGATTTTTCATTTTATTGATTGCACCTTTTCATGCAAACAAAGGCTAATTTTGGCCCCGAGTTATACTTTTTTGCGCTGCATTTGCATCAGTTTTTGACGTAGTTTTGCGTCAAAAAGTTTAGCGCTGGCTAGTGCCATTTTTTAATGCCAACCAAGCATCATATTTATACTATGATGCTGGGTAGCGCTAAGAATAGGTAGAGTCATTTTTCCTGACGCTAACCATTGCGCCTTGTCGTAAGGCAAAATGACATTAACACAGGAAAAATGACTCTAATCCAGTTTACGACATGTAAACACATCGAAAAACGGAAATGCACAATTTTTGCCCCCCGTAGTGTCAAAAAGTGACGCAAACAGTGCCAAGGAGAAGCAAGATGGACCCACAAAGCCAAGAGAGACCCCAGAGAGACCCCAGACAACCAGGAACCTGCCAGGAGGACATTGACAAGACCCAGGGGAGAGACAAGAAAAAGAGGAAGTGTTGTTTCAGCGCAGGCGAGCATGAAATACTGGTGAGAGAGGTGACGGAGCATGAACATCAACTCTTCACCACCTCTAAATTGACAATTGGAAGGAGAGAGGCAATTTGGCAGCAGATTGTGGACAAGATTTACAGTGTGGCAGAGGTAAGGAGAACTGTCACTTAGTGCAAGAAACGCTGGCATGACTGCAAGCGGAGGACAAAGGAGAAAATGGCAAGGAACAGGAAGGCAGCACTGCAAACCAGAGGTGGGAGTCCAGCACAACAAGAGGACCTGGACTAGATGGAAGAGATGGTTGCAGCAGTCATCCAGGAAGTAATCGTCACTGGTATCGCAGGAAAGGACAGAGCAGACTACCAGCAAACAACACCTATGCAGGGTAAGTTGCATGGGTGACAAAAATGCTAAAATGTCAAGTGCAAGAAGAGGGAGGCACATAGGGCCAGATGTAGCAAAGTTTTGCGATTCTCAAATGGCCCGAATCGCTATTTGCGACCCTGCAAAATCCGAAATGGGATGCAAAAATCTCATTTCCGATGAATAAATAGCGATGCGACCCAGCACCGACTCGCAAAAATTGCGACCTGATTTTGTGACCCGCAATCAGGAAGTCGCAAATTGCGAGTCGCAAACAATATGCAAAAGCCAGTCACAAATTGCTACTAGTCACAAAAAGGCCGTTTGGCACACCCAGATTACCACTGATTCAGAGCAGGTGGTAACCAGAACCAAAGTATAAAAGGCAACCCAGAAGGCATCTGGGTGACTCAAAATGGCTGAACTGTACGTGATTGCATGGAGGAGGAGAGTCCAGGCTGCGCAGCAGAGGAGGAGGAGGCAGAGACAGGAGAGGATATACCAAACCTGTCAGACACTATTCCAACAAACTGAGGAGGAGATTTATGAGAAATATAGACTGAGCAGTGCTGTTATCTTAGAAATAATTGAACTGCTGAAACCTCAGCTTGAATGACAGACAATGCATGGCAATGCCATCCCCACACATGTGCAAGTGCTATGCTCACTGCACCTCTTGGCCTTGGGTAGCTATCAGGGGGTGATTGCAGTGGCAGGTGGGGTATCTCAAAGTGCCCTCTCACGATTCTTCAGACGTTTCCTAGATGCCATACTTGAACACATGTCGAGATATATATACCTTCCCAGGAATGAGGCAGAAATCAACAGCACCAAGTTGGACTTCTACAGAATTGCCAACTTCCCCCATGTAATAGGGTGTGTGGACGGGACACATATACAAATTTGCCCACCTGCAAATCTGGAATATGTGTTCCGCAATAGGAAATGTACCCTCTCACTAAACATCCAGGTGGTATGTGACGCCCATAATGTCATTACTGACATTTTAGCTAAATATCCAGGGAGTACACATGACTCATACATATTCAGGCACAGTGGGATACACCAACGCCTACAACGTAGGGAGTTTGGAGACGGATATCTATTAGGTATTGGTGACTACACTCTGAAGCCATACATACAGGTCACTGTGTAACCCTGTGATGCCCTGCTAAATTTGCCTTTTTTGTCAAACAGGCAACAGTGCATATGCCCTGAGACCATGGATACTCACCCCATACCTAACTCCTGGCAATCAGAACGAGAGGCGATATAACATTGCACATCGGCGGACCAGAACTGTCGTTGAGAGGACCTTTGGCAAGATTCTGATGCCTCCACAAAAGTGGAGGTGCACTCCAGTATGCCCCAGAAACAGCATGCAAGATAGTTGCTGCCTGTGCCATCCTACACAACATTGCCACCAGACGTGGGCTACATCTCACCCCTGAAGACTCAGACACGGAGGATGAGGATGTGCTCTGTCAGCCACCAGTTCCCTGACCAATAATTCGATGGACTGTGTCAGGTTCCCCAGATGTGTGTTCATAGTTTGGAACTGAATGTCCACATTAGCCAGCCCATGGGTCATAGTGGTCTGCAGTCTTGTTAGGTTCCTGTTAATTGACCTCAAATGTCTGTTTTGCAGGCGCTGACCCTGTACTAGTGATGCCTCAAGCCCCGCAAACTCAACGACTGCGACATCCTCACTGTGCACAGACTGCACTCTACGGTGACGTCTGGCACTGCTCCTGCTGCTGGTTGTGTGTGCCTCTCTGTAGGCCAGGGCCCTGGTGCTACCACTGCTGCCTCCATATCCAGCGCAGGATCTTCCATTGACTCTGGTGGCATTTCCATGGATGGTGGTGTCCTGCTGTTCCACTGCTGTGTCAGTGGCAGCCTCCTCCTGTGGGTCTGGCCAATGTTCCTCTCCCTGCACGTGTTCACTGTTGGGGGGGCCTTGTGGGAGACCTGTGAGACATAGGGGATACACTGTCCGTCTCGCACATCTGTTTTTTGACTCATAATAAACATTTGCCAATATTTGGACTACTGTACTACATTGCCCATAATGCACTATTCTAGAGGTTGCTAGACTGGAATGGAGCTAGTCTGGTGGTGCCTGATGCTGTGTACTGGGCTTGTGTGTATTGTTCATTTGTGGGTGTCAAAGAATATATCATGGTACTCATTTTTTGATGTTCCAGGTGCTGAACTGTCCACATCTCCTATGGCCAGTACAGCCTCCAGCTCCAGTGTTGTCTCCACCATGGCTTCCAGGGCTGTAGGTGGTGGAACGGTGGATGGGCCTCCTCCAGTGCCCTGCATCTTCCTCATGTGCTCCGCAACCATCTCCTTGGTCCTGGAGCGAAGGTCATACCACCTTTTCCTGATTTCATCCAGGGTGCGGTGGCTTACCCCAATGGCATTTATTTTTTCCTGGATGTCTTGCCAAATTTGTTTCTTTTGAGTGTCAGGGACACTCATTGGTGCCTTGCCAAAGAGTTGGTCATGGTGCAAACAGCACTCCTCCATTATTACCTCCAACTTCTTGTCAGAGAACTATAATTTTCTCTTCCTGCCAGCACTTGCTGTCTCCTTCTACATTGTTGCTGCAGCTTTTCTCACTTGGGTGTGGCTCTGCAGTTTGGGCTGGGTGTGCTCCTCCCTCCTCCCAGTTCGTTTTGGTGACTTCCTGGTTCTGATGTCATCACTGAGAGTCAGGAAGTGGGTTTCCCAACTGTTATGTTCCACCTGCAGGCAATTTGCAAATCAGTCGCAATTTGCGACACCGGACCACACCCTTCGCGCAAATTGCGACCTTGCTAAAAACGGAGGTCGCAAATTGTGGTGCAACACCTCTGCGACTCGCAATTTGGTATGGCCAGTCTTTATGGCATTTGGTTTTGCAAGTCGGTAGTAGCGATTCGCATGGAGTCGCTATTTCAATTCGCAATTTTTTACCTTCCTACATCTGGCCCATAGCTACTACACAATGCATGTTAGCCCTGCAAATCAGGCACTAGAAAGGGCAAAGAAGCAGGGCATGGGACCCCCCCACACTGCCCATGCCAGGTGCACAGGCTGTACAGGGGCATCCAAGGGCACAGCACAACATAACACCAACAACCTTTGCATGGGGGTACACAGCCAGGCCAAGGCTGGTGGAAATGCTGAAGCAGACCAGGAGGGTAGGGTAGAACGTAAAACTGGTCTGGTGTCACAGGACAGCTGGTATTGCCAGAATGTAAACTATAGGAAACTGCCCAGTGTCAGGCCATTGACCCAAGGGGCATTCCCCATTGACAACAGTTGCCACTACCACCTGTGCTGGTAATTTAGTAAATGGCAGTTAGGTGCCCATAAAACAAACACATTCAAAATGAGGGTTCAGTATGATTACGTGATCAATCCCCATCAATCCCTAGCCAAGTTCAACTCCTGTCAACTGGTCATGTCCATGGACTCAATAACCATCAGGCACTGTCACATACATAATGATGTACACAGCAGTAATCTCATACCCATGCTGGCCATCCCTGGGTTTACCCCTGTGCCTGTGTCACATTAGCTACGATGCCACCATGCAGCATCTCAGGTATCATAGTGCAACGACAACTGCATTGAGGGGGAGGACATATGTGTGTAGGAAAGCGAACACACCCGCACAGTCACAAGAGGAAATGGAACTCTTCCAGGTCCATCAGTGCAATTCAATGTAGCACACATACGCAAACATCAACATGAGGAACTCTAAATGGTAACAAGTGCATTGTCTCCTGGAAATGCCGTGCTTGGGGTGGTGCTAGATCTCAGCACCGTATAGGTGTATGTGAAAAATGAAAGACTGGGACAGAGCCATATTGTCATGTGTGGTGCTTTGGCATCAGCACATCAACACCCATTGCAATGCCTCACCATGCAAATGGAAGGATAGGGAGGGTTGAGGAGGACAAGAAGGTGGCAAGCCACAAATTAGACACAACCCACACCTAGAAGATGTGACACAGACAATTGCACAAATTGCCCATCCCTTCATGTGACATGCAGGTGGGAAATAGGGCTGAGAGACTGCAAACATCAAGTACAGGAACAATGCATGGGAACCAAGATGACAATGTGCTACCAATAGGAAGTCAGTGACATCACATTACAACTGCCACAATACAGACACACTAATTGTACAATATCTCATTGCAGAGGACGATGGCTCTTCTTTGGATCTTCCTGTCCTGGACTACCCTGATGACCTGGATGACCAGCTGACAACCATCAGCCAGGAAACCCTCCAAGATGCCCTGGAAACCATCCAGACACCACCTCCAGGCACAAGGAGGAGCTTTCATGTAGCAGCAATCCCAGAGACTCCACCCACCACCCCAATAGCACGACATGTCAGCTCAAACACAGCTGAGGACTCTGACGACACAGGGACCACCTTTGAGAGGACAGTATAGGAGCCCAGCGGGAGTTGGCCAAGTAGGTGCCAGTGGGGATGCAAACCATGGCAGCCAGCCTTGAGGGTATGCACATGTGCATCATAACGGCCACTGAACAGACAGCAGACAAACAAGGCACACAATCCCCACTGCATGGAGTCCAACAGAGTGTAAGGGACCTAACCACTGCCGTGAGGGAGTTGACACAACACCTCCCCTCCCATTATTGCTGCTGCATGCAATGACAACAAACAGGACTCCATGCACTGGAAAATGGCCTCCCTCAGGGCAGACATGGCTGCCTACCACAGGGATGTTGTTGCCATACTCAATAATCTGCAGCTCCTCCTTGCTGCAGTGATGCCATATGTAGTTCCACAGATGGCAGTTGCCAGGAATTTAGTGTTCACTTCTCCAACCACTGAAGTGTGTGTGGCCCCCTTTACCCTACCACCACCACCATGATCAAGGGCAGAGGGGACAACTCACACATCAGAGGATGAAGATGTGGAATAGATCATCTTCACCCGTAGGAGTACCCAGTAGCACCAGCTCATGCCACATGGGTAGTGATTTCCCTTCGTCCTGTGCTTGACATCATGCCAGTGTTGCTACAGTTGGTGACATGCACTTTTGACCGACACACTGTTAACCTTTTCACTATGGACTACAATTGTCTCTCACTACTCCCCTGGCAAATCATGTCCCTCTGCACTGAACAACACTTCACCCCAGCATGTCCAATAACATGTCCTTCAACCCTTGACTTGTGTTGTGTCACAATAGAATGGTTTTCACTAATGGGGTCACAGACCTGGACAATGTAAATATTGCACTACAGCACTTTGAACCTACACAACTATTTTGTCTCTGTGTAATGTGACACATCTACTTTGCTGTTGATTTGTAATGCATGTAACATGTCTATAGTTACAGAGTGTCAGTACAAGAGTGCAGAATTTTTGTGGGCACATATCTACGCATAAGGTACCTACATAATGAACGTCAATGCTGGCCCATCCCCTACAAGCAAGTCATTTTGTATGTGACATTTGTTTAACACATGTATGCCTCACCCACTACATACAGCAGGAATGGCTGTGTAAGAGTGCTCGGGCAATAACATCAGCTGGGAGTCCCAGTGAAACACATTGGTGTGAAATAGTTATACTTGACCTCATCTGAAATTGGCACTGCTCAGTTTAGCAGTGTTGACATGAACGTCAGGCTGCAGGCAGACGTCCCACAGTGCCCAACATTCTGACACAGGACCCAAACAATGACAGCTTAAAAATCACACCTACCTGTCCAATACATGGGAACAATTGTCACCTTTTGTTTTTTTTATTATATTTTTTATTGCATTTTCAAAATTAGATAACACACAACAAGATGCAACATCGATGCATCAGGCAGAATGCATATGCAGCATGTGATAAAAAGCACAACAAACATTAACACCGGGTAAGAAGCCACCTTGATCCCATTAGCAATGTTACATACTATATATTCCAAACAATCAAAGTGTAAACGAGCGAGGGGCAAATATCCCAATATTGCATGCCACCATCAGCCTGAAGAGGCAAAGGCATGAGAAAAGATAGCTAGAGAGGAGAAAGAAAGAGAAACGGAAATAGAAGAGAAAATCCTTGCAGCTATCAGGACGAGGCAGGCAAGACGAGCGTGCCCACAGCAGATCAAAAGTAGGAAGAAGGGAGG
Source organism: Pleurodeles waltl (assembly GCF_031143425.1). Lineage (NCBI taxonomy): Eukaryota > Metazoa > Chordata > Amphibia > Caudata > Salamandridae > Pleurodeles > Pleurodeles waltl. Next base: position 397,396,876 of record NC_090451.1, read on the forward strand.
GAAAGGACTAGGGGGGTAATGAGCGCAGACAGCTCCAAACATCAGTTGCCGTCTCATTCCTCTGCTACTCACTTGCAAGAAAGGTCCACAGAGAGGACCACACATCCCTGGGTCGGGAGTTAAGCAGCATCAGCTCCCAATATATGGTTAACTGCTCCTGGCAGCACGCAGCATCTCGTAACCAGTCCTGCTGGTGAGGCACCTGCCCTCTACCCCAGCACATCACCACTGCGCTTTTCCAACACCAGAAGCAACCCCACTAATCTCCTATACTCAGAGTGAATCTCTCGAACATAACCCAGCAAAGCAAGTTTAGGGGACCTAGGCAACTGCAGCCCGAGCATGTTCTCTAGTGCACTCAACACCTCCATCCAGAAGTCCCGCAATGCCCCACAGCCTCATGCCGGGTGCAGGAAATCCACCCTGGCACCACCCAATGATCACAGCTGTCATCGGGCCACACGCCCATCTTCTTAAGGCAACGCGCCGTATAGTATATGCAAAGCAGAAATAAAAATGCAATAAACAGCCTATAATTGAGGGATAGCTCTCGCATGTGCGCACAGCACTACCGCCACGTCTTATCCGACAGGGGCACCCTGAGGTCCTCCTCCCATTTTTCTCACGCCCTAGATGGCGCCACCAGCGCAGTCGTCTGCATACACACAGATAGACTTGTGATAAGGCCATGGGGAGATGAAGACCTATAAAGGAGCTCCAAGGCGCGACTTGCCGGAGGTGCCGCAGGGAAACCTGGGTACCAGGAACACAGGCCCTCCCTGATCTGAAGGTAAGTGAGCCGAAATTGCACGGCATCGCACGGCACACACAGAACAGCTTCAGAAGAAATTAATGAATCCGCAGGAAACCAGGAATCCAGAGTCAGCAGCTGAAATGCACATAAATGTCCATTGAGCCGGCCCCCTTTTAAAACATACAGTTGCACAACGTCCTGCACTAGTGCAGAGGGTGCAAACAGCACCCCCGACCCAGCTCGCCGCAGAAGCACCTGCCAGGCCCACACAGTACACACCACCGTATCCACACCCCACGACCCAGTGCCGGGCTTGTCATATAACACACCAGATAGCCGGGCGGGCCAGATCGAATCCTGGCGGGCCAGGTGTGGTAAATATTTTATAGGGTGCAACCAAAAATGGGCATAGTGAGCCTGTGCACAATTATAATAAAGTTCCAAATCTGGAGCCCCCAGTCCGCCCAGCTCAAACAGCAGCGTGAGCGTCTCCCATGATATCCGGGGCCGCTTGCCAGCCCTCACCAAACATATAGGAAGAGACCTAAGGCTTCTCCGGAAGCTGGAAGTAAGCACAAGAGGGATGTTAGTAAACAAATAAAGGAACTTGTGCAGGACCACCATCTTTACAATGGCTATACGGCCGGTCAGCGACAACGGTAGTGAATGCCATGCTCTGATCCTGTCCTCCAGCCACATAATGGCCCTACCATAGTTGGTGGACCACAATTCATCTAGCTCTCTGCACACCCAGACACCTAAATAGCGGACTGGTCTGTTGGCCCAGCCCAGGGGGTATCTTAAGTTGTTTCTGTATTGTGACGGTCGATAGGGGCAAGACCATGGATTTAGACCAGTTTATAGTGATCCTGGAGAAAGAAACGTGTAATCTCATCCAGAAGAATATCTAGGTGGGTCCACGGATCGCGTTCATATAAAGCAACATCATCAGCATACATAGAAACCAGGACCGGGTGCTGTCTAAACACCAATCCTCTATGATTATGGTGTTGTCGCAAATGCACGGACAGCGGCTCCATCGCCACCGCAAAAAGCAGGGGCGAGAGGGGGCATCCCTGCCGAGTACCCCTGGACACCAGAAAGGGATCTGACAACATCCCATTAATTCTCAGCCGTGCCACCAGAGCAGAATATAGCAAGCGGATGAATTGAATAAATCTGGGACCCAGTCCCACCCTGACAACAGACCAAACAGATATGGCAATTCTAGTGAGTCGAACGCCTTCGTGGCGCCCAGAAAAACAGCCGCAACTTGGTCCTAAGGAGACACCATCCGAGCAACCGCAAAGAAGGTGAGGAGATTGTAAGAGGTCGAATGACCCGGCACAAAGCCGGACTGATCCGGAAGCACCAATGACGGAAGAAGGGGCTGTAGACGCATCGCTATAAGCTTCGCTAATATCTTATTATCCAGGTTTATGAGCGATGGTGGCCTATATGAGTCGCAAGAGCACGGATGTTTACCCGGCTTCAGTACAGTAAGTATGAGGGCCTCTTGCAACTATGGCGGCAGAGTGCCGCACTCAAGCGTTTCGGCATACACATCCAGTAAGTGCGGGCCAACAGATCAGCATATTCCTTGTAAAAGGACGCCGGGAGCCAGTCAAGTCAAGGGGCCTTATTACCAGGCAAACTGCGTATGACCTGTATTATATCTTCAACCGAGAATGGCACATACAGATACTGCCGATGCGAGTTCTCCAAACAAGGCAGGCTGACATCCTCAAAATATTCTGTATATGACTCTGCGCCTGCACTCCCCGAAGCGGAATTAAGGGAAGCATAAAACTTTGTCAGTACCCGAAGGACCTCAACAGCACCCCTCCGGCAGACACCAGCAGAATCCAACAATTCCACAATGTAGTTTCCAGCCCACGGCCAACGCAACATTTCCACTTGCTTTCTACCAGACTGCTCGTCCTCACCATAGGGTCTCGTATTAGCCTCCCTGCCCAGAAAGCAGACCTTGCGCAGCGCCGCCTCCTCATACTCCGACAGCTTCTCCCGGAACTCCGCCAGGAGGGTATTAAACATGCCTGCAGACAATTGCTTCTCCAAGACACTCAGCTGGACCTCCTGATCCGCCAATTCCCAGCGTATCACTCTGAGTACGCCATGCTGTTTAGCTAAGTAAATCCCCCGGATCACCACCTTGAACACCTCCCACAAGGTACCAGCCAACGTAACCAGGCCCATGTTAACCACAAAGTACTCTGTTATAGCCATACGCACCTCCTCCCGAAAGACTGCATCTCTCAATGCAGTGCATGGAAGTCGCCATATAAAATCACGACGCGCTCCCCAGTGGATTACCAGTTTGAGGAGAACTGGAGAGTGGTCCGACAGGGATCGAGGCATGTGTTCAATGGTATCCGTCCAGAGCTCCACGACTCAAGTGCCACGCTATCTGTCAATCCTCGACCAACTGTTATGAACTGAGTTTAAGCATGTTCCCTCTCTAGCTACACCATGCTTCACTCTCCACAAATCCACCACTGCCCCATCCGTCACCATGCGAGCAAGTGCCCCAGCTGCCGCCACGTGCTGTGGCAGAGCCCGGCTCTCGCAATCCGCTTCTGTATCCAGAACCACATTTAAATCCCCACCACACAATATCGACCCTGGCCCCAAAGAGCCTGTCAAGCACCACACCTCCTCAAAGAATCGTGGGTCATCCACATTGGGACCATATACGGACACAAGACGAAATGGGCTGTCATGCAATGTACCCTGCAGCAGGACATAACGACCTTGCGGGTCACTAATCACCTTCTCGGTATACCATTGCAGTCCCTTACTAATCAAAATGGCGACTCTTCACACGTAACTCGAATACACCGCCACGTGGCATTCCCCAATCCAGCCAGCTCTGATCCTGTGTTTCGTGGCGGCCGTCAGGTGAATCTCCTGAAGCATACAAACATCTACCGCATGATGCTGGACATAGGCAGATATCAGCCGCATCTTACGCCCATCGCTCAGCCCCCGAACATTCCAAGTCATGCAGTTCACATATACCACCCCCCCAAGCTCCATCATAACACATGTCTCATCTGCACCACGTCCATCTCATCCCAGAGCACAATATGAAACAGTAAAGAGGAAAGTATAATAAAGAAAGACAGAAGTGAAAAGAAAGTATAGAATGCAATGATCAACAAGCCCACAACCTCCCCCCGCCCACGCTGACTCCACCAATTGAGTCAGCTCTGCAGACCCATCCACACCGAAACACTTGTCCCACAACTTGGCAGCAAACAACTTGATTGGACTCATCCAGTGGAGCAACAGCGTGACCATCTGTTAACCACCCAAGTACAATAGGTGGGCAGGAGCTCCCTCAGCGCCGGTCATTTTCGGAATCGGGCTGCGCCGAGAGGCGAGACTCACTCAGGGTCCGAAGGACAACCACCTTTCAGTTGTTATCACTGAGGGCGTCTCCACCCCTCCATCAGCCTGTCAGCAGACCGGGGGCGCCTTCTTGTGAATAGCTTTAGCATATTTGATTGCCAATTTCGGGTCTGTAAAAAAGTGTAGCTTGCCCTTGTGTTTTTACTCGCAACTTGGCTGGGTAAATGAGGGAATACTTGGCATCTGTCTGACTGAAAGTGCGCTTGGCCAGAAGGAACGCCCTGCGAGCCACCTGTACCCCAGTGGTGTAGTCTGGGAAAATTCTGAGCTCATCATTATTATAGATCATGGGGTGACGCTCTCTAGCGAGACGGAATATTGTGTCTCTATCTCTATAGTTTAATAAGTGCACAATGACTGGATGCGCCGGTGTCCCAGGCGGCGGCCTCGGCCCGAATGACCTGTGGGCTCGTTCCACCACCAGTACCTGGGAGAGCTCACCAGGAAAGAGCGCAGACAGCATAGTCTCTAAATAGTCCTCCATCGGTCCAACAGCTGTCAACTCTGGGAGACCCAAAATACAGATATTATTTCGGCTGGAGTGAGCTTCGAGATCCTCATTCTTATTCCAGATTACTTCTAGCACGCGTTCCATTTGCAGTAGTTTCTCTCTGTCTCCACGCCGACCATCCTCCAGGTCAGAGGTTCAAGATTCCACTTGTTCAAGGCGAGTGTCGTGGCCGCCCACCCTCTCCTTCAAACAATCCATTTGTTCAGTCAAGTGATCCAACTTGACGTCAATGCTGGCCAGACTATGCTTAAGATCCCGGAACCTAGCCTTCACGGAGGACGACTGTGTGTCGTCCTCTTGAAGCAGATCTTCTGATGACCTGCTGGCTTGACTACATTTCTTTTTGCCCTCAAACGTAAGTTTGGACTGTCTCTGATCCACCTTCCCCATCTTGTCAAAAGCACACCTCAGCTACCAAGAGTGCACCAAACAGGGCCCGTGACGGCCAACAGCATGAACCTGGGGGGTCACCAACACCCCGATGCACTCACAGGCAAGTATTCACACTCACCAACAGGCCGCCAAAAATCACCAGCCAGCCCCACCAGCGAGGAGCGCCAGCCGGAAGGCACAAAAAGAAAAAAAGGGGGGCACCTGGCCACCAGCCGCCCCTGCACCCGCATTCCCCAAGCTGCCACAGCACCAACTAATATCTTCCTGGAGGCGGGATAACTCCACAGCCCCCCATCCAGACAGCTGCTCATCACCTCAGGATGATGGGGAGGGGACCCAGCGCAATGGGCCCCAACAGGAAGCCCACAGCCTTTCCGGCAACACTTACCATCACAGGGCCCCCATAACAGCACTAAGCTCACCGGTTCACCCACCTGCGGGTCCTGCAGCTGCCGATAAGGCCTCGCAGGCCCTTGACGCCGGAGGCTCCCTAGCAGCCCAATGCACCAGCCACGTAACCTCCTATCACCTTCCTTAGGATGGGGGGGGCACCTCTTCTTTGTCTTCTTCTCACGGGCACCCCCTGGCCCTCATCAAAGCGCGTTCAACCGCGGCCCATCCAGGTCGCTTATTAGGGCAGATGCCTTGCACCAGCCACCAGCACAGGCCTCTGGCCCACTGACACTCCCACCTGCAGGGCCCGCAGCCCGACCACCACCGCTGATCCGGCCCCACAGTAATCCTGCATCAAATGTTTGCGCGCCACCAGACCACCCAGCCACAGAGCCTTCAATTGTCTACTGCATGGTGGGGTGTGGGGGAGACACCGATTCCCACCACCCGTGTGGCCCACAGTAACAAGATGTGCCATGATGTGGCCCAAGCAAGGGCGCACTGGGCCCAGCGCTGCCTTCACACGCAGCGCAGCCAAACATGGCTCTTACAGCCGGGCCAGCTCCATTATCGCCGCTCGCGACTCCCGGCAGCTGCCCAGGATAGAATAATTATAGCTGACTGGCTTGGGCAGCTGATCCATCAGGATAAAAGACGGTTTAATGCTCCTGCCCTGCAGAGCTTCACACCATGGTGGCCTTCTTGCAGTACGGCCAAACCACACCCGAACCATTGTCACCTTGAGTGGTGGGTACATTGGATGGCAGATACATTGAGAAGTAGATTTGTTGTAGCTGCCAATGTGACAGCTCAGTTGGAAGTGGGAATGAACATGTCAAGAGGGGGATCTGGATGCAGGACAGAATCCCCAGGCCAACAGACATTTGGCACTGTACACTCATGTGAAGACCCTGAGACCCAAGCATATGACACATGCAGTAAGGGAGTACACAAACTTGTATTATATATGTAGAAAACTGAACTGTGTTAAACACCTATCCTAACCTAATCTATCCTACCTATTCATTACCCACAACTGGCCCTAACTACCCTATGCTAAGCTTACTTACCACATTTAACAACACACTCTAAACATTGCCCCCCTCAAACCCCCCTTATATCACGAGACACATGCAGGATAATATATACTAACCTAAACATATTCTATCTAATCCTATACAAATATATGTCATTTTTATTTTAGCGTATTTTTAAATTAATGTATTTGTTTATTTTTTTAAACATAAATGCCTCAACATTAACCCCCATCCACCCACCCACAAACCAACATGTAATAATATGAACCCCCAAACCTACTTATCCTATCTAAACAACTACCCTAATCTAGCCTATCACTAACCCCCTTAAACCCACTACAAAACATGATAAGGTATGAGGAGGGAGGGGACTAAACTAGGGGTGAAGGAAGGGATCAGTTCAGAGGTTGGCCCTCTTGAGTGTCCTCTTGATGGTCTTCAGTCTCTTTGTATTACGGTCCACCTCCTTCTTTAGGCTGTCCAACTTCTTGAGGACCTGTTTCATGTCCCTCTGTAGATCCTTTATTGCTGACATGTCCATTGCAGCAGGTGTGGTGGGCTGTGGTGCAGAAGTTGAGGGTGCTGCAGGTGGGGCAGATTTAACGGTGGCAGCTGTGGCCCCCTGTGTAGGTGCAATGCTCGGTCCACTCTTTGTGGCCAATGCAGGTTCCCCCGGGCTGAATGCCCACCATTCTCCAGTGGATCACTCTTTTCTATAGCGCCCTGCTTTTTTGTGGTACCCAGACTCCACATCCAATATGTGGCAATAGTGCACTGGTCTCCTCTGGAACACCCTGAGTTCCGCAACATCCATGTTGGCAGCTGTAAAATTGAGACAGGCAACCATCATTGTCATCAATGTGTGAAGTATGTACAGTTGATACTTTAACAGTCTGCCACAATTTGCACATGCACTCTGACTCACATTCCAGATAATACAATATCCCTGATGAATGTAACTGCAGCGCTGTCTACCCATCATGTTATTGACACCAAAGCGATACACAACAAGAGTTGGAACCAAATAAACTAATCTGTGCATTGATTTAGTGCCTTGTGTCACAATGCAAAGGAAGCAACTACTTCACATGGGCCAGGCCCGCTAATCTTCATCATCTGAGTCAACTTTAAAGCAGGCGACACCAGTAACTAGTAGATATCATTGGGAGTATGGAATGCAGTTGCTAATCATAAGGGGTCAGTGTTGATTGGGACACATGCAAGCCTGAATGAGATGACTGTCATCTACACTGTGACCATCACATCTACATAAATATATGTTGATCCCCTACCCATGTGCCTCAGGGGGGATGGGCATGCAATCCATCATCACAACTGTGGAGGTCAACCACAAAGGCATGTCCAATTATACATGGATTTATGGAGTGGAACACATGTGAGGAGGGCTGCCACCTAGGAAGCAGGTATCCATATTTCATTCACATCTACATACATGTGTCCAGGTGTGGGCACCCATCAACACCTGATCTGCCAACACAATTCCCTAAACACCCACATTGATGACAGCACTTGTCTGGCCTTGACCTGCATGTACGCCTATTACATACCACATATGTGTCACGTAAATGGAGTACAACTTATGGGGCTACATGCTGGGGGACAGTTACCCACCCAGTCCTACATGTGCATTACAATACAGGGATGCACCAATTTGTGAGGAAAACCGGTGCATCACTGTGTTGTGAGAATGACGGTATGACCCAGTGCCAATATACTGACACTGGTGCACTTCCAAGTCACATGTGGGCCTACATGTGGCTACTAATCACCTTGTTAACAAGCTGCTGCCTAGTACGCAGCACAAGACTCCCAAGATATGACTGTCTGCTTGAGAATGGGTAATCCTTGCTTGGGACACAATGTCACCATCCAGCCTACTTTGATATCTGATCACGTGCCAGCTCATCATATCTAGCATTGAGTGCAACACACAAGAGTCACTCACCCAACAACCGCAATCACTACACAGGACAGACATTATCACACTTACTGGATACATCTGGGTCCTGAAATCTTGCCACTTCTCCGATGGGGTAGGGGGCAGGTCCACCTGTAAGACATGGATGGATATACATGCTCAATGTAATATCACTGTACATACGAGTTGACAACATATCACAGTATGTAACATTTTACATGAGTGAGCTAGTGATCCTGCATGAAGACAGTACAACAGACATACCACTGCAAACTCACACTGACACTGACACTCCGGTGATTGAGAGTCACATATCTGCAAACATACACTGGGCCTAAGACTCATGTGGTGTTAAACCCTACAACAACCATATGTGGCTGATCTATTTAAGATGGTACTCCATAGCATGATTTGTATTTCGGTGAAAAATCCATGGCACTGCACTGGTGCACTGCAATACAAGTGACTCAGGTATTGTGGCTTGTGCATCAAGGCACACTGACTAACTGTGTGATGAGCATGGGGCTCAATTATCAGGCTGCAATTATCATGCATTCAGTGGTCCATGACTGATGTGTCACAGTTGTATGTTGGTAATAAATGCCCCATTGCCAGTGTCCCCTAAGGCAGGTATGCCCCTTTTGCCAACATAATGGCAGGGATCATGTGTGTGTGATGAAGACATAGTAGCGCTAAACATGGATTGCCCACTTTGCTGTCAGGATCCGGTAAAATATGGTATGCTGCGGGTGTCTTGACTGATCATCATGGACAGAATGCATGGGCACAGTGTTAGAAATGGGGTCTTTGGTTGGAAGTCAGGTTACCCCCTGTCCAAGCAAGGACCCTCACTCTAGTCAGGGTAAGTCACACACAATCCAAACTATCTTGTGTCCACCCTCTAGTAGCTTGGCACTGAGCAGTCAGGCTTAACTTAGAAGGCAATGTGTAAAGTATTTGTGCAATAAATCATGCAATAACACAGTATAACAAAAATACACCACACAGTGTTTAGAAAAATATATAATATTTATCTGGTTAAATGCAGGTCAAAATGATTAAAATGCAATAGGTATATTTTGGAATATCACTGTAAAAATAATTTAAAGTGTCTTTAGTCTCTTAAAAGCAGCAAATGTCTCCTGCAAACACAGCGTACCTGGTTTGTGTTCAAAATCTCTGCAAAGAACTGCAGAGGAGGAGATGCATGGAAAACAGGGAGGTGTGCATCGATTTTTCGGGCTGCACACAGTGATGCATAATTTATTTTTCACGTAGGAAAGGCTTTGCGTTGATTTCTAGTGCTCGGTCTTGGATCCTCTTCAGGTTGCGCGGTTTTTGGACGCCCCAAGGACGATGCGTTGAAATCTGGCACTGACAGGACGAACTCACAGGGTCTGCGTCGAACAGGTGGGCGCTGCGTGGAAATTTCTACTGCACGGCAAGCGCTGCGTCGATTCCTCTCTGGAAGTTGGGCTGTGTCATTCTGGCTCAGCTGTGCTTAAATTCAGTGGCCGTGTGTCGAATTTCTGGTTGCTACGCTGGCGCTGTGTCGATCTTCTCTTGTGAAGTCGGGCTGCATCGTTCCGGTTCGGTGTGCAGTGAATTTTTCACTGCGAAGCAGGCTGTGCGTCGTTTCTGCCGCACAAGGAGTTCTGTTTGCAGAGATGAAGTCTTTTTGGTCCTGAGACTTCAGGGAACAGGAGGCAAGCTCTATCAAAGCCTTTGGAGAGCACTTCTCAGCACAGTCAGAGAGCAGCAAGGCAGCAGGGCAACAGCAAGGAAGCAGTCCTTCACAGAAAGCAGTCAGATGAGTCCTTTGGGCAGACAGGCAGCTCTTCTTGGCAGGTTGCAGGTTCTGGTTCAGGTTCTCTTCTCCAGGAAGTGTCTGAGTTGGTAGGGGCAGAAGCCCTGTTCAACTACTCGAATGTGCCTTTGAAGTGGGGGGACTTCAAAGAGTGGCTTGGAAGTGCACAAGGTCCCCTTTCAGTTCAAGTTAGAGGCGACCACCCTAAGGCTGTCAGGTCTAACACACAGGTGTTGCCATGGCACCTGAAATGTGTGACTAAGGGCCACATGTACGAAGATCAGGTTTTGTGAGTCGCAAATTGAGAGACTTAGCGACTCACAATTTGCAAGTCGCAAAACCTGATGCACAGCACTGTCAATGACACTGTTTGCGATTTGCAATGGGGTAGCAAATGATCTACCTCATTAATATTCATGAGGTAGATCTCAATTTGCAAACCCATTGGGAAGGGCGGCACTCACAGGGATGGTGGCCTTCTGGGGTTGTTTTTTTTTTTTTTTTTTTAAATGCAGCTCGTTTTCATGAAAGGAAAATAGATTTCATTTCAAAAACAAAAATGATACGTTTTCTAGTGGTCCGTGGGACCACTGCCTGCTCTGAAAAAATGTTTTCACATGCATTCACAAAGTCCCCATGGGGCCCCATCCCTTTTGCGAAAGGGTTAGCACCAGCTTGGAGCTGGTGCTAATTGCGATTGTTTTGTGATGGCATTCGTGGTCACAAAACAATCCTACATCGTCCTGCGACTCGCAATTAGGAAATGTGACGTGCAAACCCTTTTTGCGATCCGGTAATGTTATTACCGAATGGCAAAATTGGGTTTGTGCATTATTTCTCGTTGCAAACAGCCCGATTCTGCAAATTGGGCCATTTGCAACGATAAAAAAGAGCTTCGTACATGTGGCCCTAAGTGATAGTCGTGCATGACTCAACAAACCTCTGACAAACCTCTGACCTGCATTGTTAAAATAATTAGACATGTGGACTCCATCTAAGTTCTGGGATACTAACACTTCGTTCTGGTTGCATTCAAACTGGCCACAAACATTGCATGCAGCACGCCAACACATCTGCTACTGTCACTCAGGAGCATTCTACTGTACACATATGTCAATGTGATACTCACCAACAGGGCCTACGATCACCACACTAAGGTGGTCCAGCAGATCCTCCTCTCTGGCCACCAGGTCAGCCCAGCGATGCTTTAGCTAGTGCTCATTACGGCTGGTATGGTACACCCTCTTCAGATGGTGGAGCACCTTGCCCCTCCACAGCAGCCTTGCCTCTGTCTGATACCCCTGTATCACTCTGCCACCCATCTCGAGCATCCTGGGTAGGAAGTGGCACACAAGCCACACAAAGCCCCCAAGCTTCTCTTCCCCCATCCGTGTCAGCCTCGCCATTCCTGACATGTCCCTCAACCACAATTTCAATTAGTAAATAATGAAAAAAAATTAGAATAAAGGAAACTTACTGCCTAAACTTAAGATCCCCCAACTAACTCAACTAATCTAACACCCAGACAGACACCAACAGTATTAATACAATATGAAATACAGTGAACTACACAAAATCACATACACTGGTATAAGTAACAAACAGATTTCACGACAGACACAACAAGAGAGACACCACAAGATACAATATTCGCATAAAACACACCAGCAACACCGAGACACAGCCACACAGTTAACAAATGCACAGACTGTAAAGTGAAAATGAAAGTACCTCTGTACCATGCCTGTAAACAGGATTTCATATTACATCACTTTCTGTTCCCTGGTGACACGTTTTACGCCACACGTGTATTTTTTTGATGCAGAAGATATTTGCATTACTATTTGCGACACATTATCTACATGTGTGGCAATATACAACGCATTACCTGTAGACTTTGATTTCACTGGATATCCGCATGAGTGTAGTGCGCAGGTGGAATTCACGCTAAGGGCCCATGTATCGGTAGTTTGCGTTTGTGGGTCTTTTTGACGCATTTGAGCAAAACCTTTTGACTCTATTTGTGTTTGTGTGATTTTATTCTATTCACCATGGATGCACCCTGTATCAACATGCAAATAGGATGGTATGGGCTGCAGTGTGTAATAAAGTGTATGGCCACATGTGGAAGAGAATGCAACTTTGTGAGTTGGGTGTGAATGGTCTGTAACAACGATGTGTGTTTTTCTGAAGGAACAGCATGCAATACTTTGGATGTCATGAATATTTATGAATGTGTGCCAAATGCGTATCTACATTTGATGTCAGTCAGTGATCTACAACAGTCATGGTATGTGTCTGTGAAATGTGTTGACTTGTGATGTGTGTAGTTTTTTGACTTAGAGGACATTACATTTCAGACAACAAACACAACTCAGGCATCATTGAGGATGGTTGATGAGTGCTATGCAGGATATGTTACTCCTCATATGTCACTAATTGTTGGTTATGAGTTCATGGTGACTTGTTTGTTGACTACACAAACGTCTCACATATGTACATGTTCGGTACGTACTTTGTTTGAAACACTGTGCCTAAATTCCACCCATAAAATGTTTTGTACACGTTATTTTTACTCATTACCCATAAAATGTTTTGTACACGTCATTTTTACTCATTACACTTAGCTATGGTACTTGTGTTGCTGTGGTGGACCTGCTGCCCTAACTGCATGTGTTCACATATTTTCAGATGTGTATTTCACAGAAGTGTCCAGTCCAAGTGTGTGGGCATGTGAACCCTGTGTCAGGATTGGGCTCCATGCCAGTGGAAGGACTGATTTCCAGAGATGGACTGCGCAGGGCAAGTGTTGTGAACATTGTTTGTCATACCAGGGACAATCATGGTATCCATTGTCACAAATTATACCTCCCCTTGTCACACAAGCTCCTTGCAGACATTGCAAGTGTCACACTTAGTAATGTCAGGAGTCTGTTCATACATTCCTGTACATCTGATATTCCACATCCACTGCCTCATGTATGAGGCCCTTACTTTACCTTATAATTGGGGATTTCATAGTTGTGTGTCATGTGCTACAGTTGACCATGTTGGCAACGTGGATGTGACTCATACGTTGTGGTCCACTGACTGTGTCCTTCATTTGTGACTTTCAAGAGATGAGTCTTTTTGTTATGTGTGTGATGGTTGCTGTACAATCATACGCGTCGCATGTGATGTTGCATCAGAAGTAGACAGATTTCTATTTGTGACATGCTCCCTGAGGTTATACTCACATTCCTAAGGTACATGTGATGGACAATGAAGACACCAGAGCAGGATTGTGTGATCACGTAAGGTGTTTATTTACATATCTTAACATCGTGTGTAGAGTGACTATAAAGTGAAAAAGTTATGTACAATTTTCTGTCTGCAGCACATTCCTGCAGCTGTGTTCTGCTGTTCTCCCTCATTTTCCCTGCCACCATTCTCCTCCTCAGGCAGTTCTTGGCCCAGCTCATATAATGGGATGTTCATCGTCAAACAAATGTTGTGCAGGTTAGCACAGGTCAGTATAATTTTACACACAATGTGTGTGGCATGTAGGAGGCTGCCTCCTGTGATGTCCAGGCACCTGAATCTGGACTTCAGGATGCCAAAAGTCCTTTCCACAATGGTGCGTGTTCTCCGAAGGGCCTCGTTACAGGCACGTTCTGCTGCTGTGCTTGGGTTGGGGAATGGGGTCATGATTCATGGCTGGATCCCATAACCCTGATCCGCTGCAAAAGATAAGAGGAGTGAGTGTTTTGTTAGTGCTTGCAACAGGAACGTCATGTAGCATGGCAATTGATATCTTGTGTTGTCTGTGACTCATATGTGTTTGTGGTATGGTGAGAGCTCCTGGGCTTCTGTGAGGTCTTCTCAGCACTGGGTTGTTTGACATGACAACTTGTGTTTGGCTCATGGACCTGGGATCTATGATTTGGTTTCCTCACTGTTGGTCAGTATGTATGTACCATGCGTTGTGTAGTGTCCCATATGTATCAGTGTGCTTTCACTGGAGGGGACACGATACATCCACACACACAATGGGTTCAGGTGTGGTGGTAACATGGTTGCACTAACATCGTCTGGAGATACCATCCATTTAGACATTTGTCATTGCAGATGAAATGCAACACTGAGGCCCTTTGAATTGGGTAGTTGACAATGCAAAACACATCTCCATAAGTTGGCAGCACTGAGCTGTTCAGTATTGACAATGCGCGATTGTCCCATTTGTGACTTGTTTCTGGGCAAGCCTTTGTTGTTCCCTCTTCCAGTAGCTAATGTGCAACCGTGCACCTACACTACCGCACTTGCTCCAGGGAACCTGTCTAACTGCCATGTGGAGGTGGATGTATCTGTGCAGGAAGGGCCATCTCCCTGTACCTATGCTGTTTTGATGGACAATTGGCTCTTTCAGTGTGTGCAGCAGTGAGCAGTTTGCATTGGTGGCACATCAATATGTGTTCATAGCACAGTCCACTTCCTTATTGCAACCTGCAAACAGCACCCCAGGAATGGTTTATGAAGTTAGGACTGCCTCAGTATTTCTGTGTCACCTACATGTGAGTCAGCATCATCATGCTATGTGTCTCATGGTGTTAGACCTGCTGCAACACACATTGCACACCCTACAACCCTACATACTGCTTGGGAGGGTGGTTGATTATCTATGTGGCCTAATGTAATTGTAAACAGTTCATCTTCCAAGTTGTACTTACAGTGCAGGCCATGTCATTGTCACTGTGGGTTTGACAGTGGTCCCTTGGTGCTCTAGCAATCAGTCAATCAATCAAAAAATGTATAGAGCGTGCTACTCACCTGTGAGGGTCTCAAGGCGCTAGTGGGGGGGGGGGTGAGGGGGGTTACTGTTCGAACAGCCATGTCGTGAGGTTTTTTCTGAAGAGTAGGAGGTCTTTGGTTTTGCGGAGGTTGGTGGGGAGGGAGTTCCAGGTTGTTTGGTTGAGGTAGGAGAAGGCCCTGCCTCCTGTGGTGGTTCGATGGTTGCGGGGGACTGTAGCTAGTGCGAGGTCGGCTGATCGGAGGTTGCGGGTGGGAGTGTGGAAGTTCACTCTTTTGTTGAGGTAGGTTGGGCCAGTGTTGTGGAGGGATTTGTGTGCGTGGATGAGGATCTTGAAAGTGATTCTCTTGTCTATGGGGAGCCAGTGAAGAGATTTGAGTTGTGGTGAGATTCATTGGTGGCAGGGGAGGCCAAGGACGAGGCGTGCGGCTGTGTTCTGGATTCTCTTGAATTTGCGTTCGAGTTTGAGTGTGGTGCCGGCGTAGAGAGCGTTACCGTAGTCAAATCTGCTGCTGATGAGTGCATGGGTGACTGTCTTCCTGGTCTCTGGGGGAATCCATTTGAAGGATTTTTTTAGAGTGCGGAGTGTGTGGAGAGGGAGGGGTCCAGGATGATGGTGAGTTTGCGTGCATGGTTTACGGGGGTAGGTGCGGGGCCTAGGGCGGTGGGCCACCAGGAGTCTAGAGTGGCAGATAATGTTTGTGGCAGCCATCATTTGTCCAGAGGTGTGTATCCCATTGTGTCAGGGTGTACAACATAACTACCAGTGTCACACCTCAGTGTCACCCTGCCCATGTGTCAATGTAGTGGTGTATGTCTTGTATGTTCTACAGGGTTGTTGTGCTGTGTGTCTATTGCTAGGTTTATTGACTTACTTTAGTTGTGGCTCAGTATGGCACAGCAGCTGCTGTATGGCTTGCCAGTTCAGTCAATAGCTCCAAATGATGTCCTGTTCCCTGAGGCCATGGAGGGTTGTCCTGTTTCTGAAAAGCTCCTCCTGCCTTCTGCGTTGCCTTTGTGGGCTGCGTTGAGATGGTGGTGGCTGCCGGCGTTGGTCCTGTGCTCGGCGCTGTCTTGCAAGCTGCATCAGTAACACCTCCATGTTGTCCTGTTGGTCTGTAATGTTGCTTGTGTGTGTTTTTCTTAAGTAGTGGTGTGTTTGCCTCATTTTAATGCCTGGCCTGACCCAGGAATTAAAATTTGATGCAAATTGGAGTTAGCATCATTCTTTGGGTCCGCCTCCCACCCGTGCGTCATTTTTTTCCCTGTTGGCTAACTATGGCACTAGGGTGTTTGAATAATTTTTGGGATGGGAACGCCTACCTTGCATCTCACTGACGCAAGGTGGTTTCATGCATCCTTAAAATGACGCTAACTCCATATTTTTGACAATAGACGTGTCTAGGGTAAAACTATAGATATGGATTTAAGTTTGCACTGGATTTCTGTAAAAAAATTATGAAATTCCAGCACAAACAGAGCATAAATATAGGCCATAATTGTATCTGTTAAGTTTGTGCCGCTTTTGCGTCAAACAATTACGCAAATGTGGCACAAAAAAAGTATAAATCAGGGCCTTTGTGTTTTGCAGTACTAGTCCAGATGCAAAGTATATTGATTACCACACATTCTAGCAGCTATTGCAGATTTTGTGCAATGGAAATTTTGTGTTTCATTATCAAGAGCAAAAGACAAGTGGCAGCAAAGTGTAAGTAAACTACTAAACATACTCAGAGATATTGTTATCACATGTTATTCCTCATTTATTTCTGTATGATCAAACAATACTGTGATGTGATGACTCAGGGGAATATTTATGAGCAACGTGGTACAGGTGCAATGAAAATCTTCAATGCGATTTATGAAGCCAGGTAAGGCCACTTTGCGTGCCCCTGAGTAGCTCCATAAATCTGCAGTAAGGCAACACAATGCACTGTGTTGCCTTACTCTGCCCTAGGAAGATATTCCATGGGTGTTGCATGGGTGTTCCAGGCAACTACCATTGGAATCTTGACACATTCCCAGATTTACCATAACTGGCAGGGCCTTCCCAGGGCAGGCGTAACGAGGAGATATGTCTTTATTTCTCCTTCTTACATCCTCTTTGTATGTGTGCTGCAAGAGGAATATGTCTCAGCGGATTGTGTTTGTGCAGGACGGTGCTCGTTCCTCCACAAAAACAATCCTGCATGCAACAAGGGCACCCTTACAACATTGTGCAATGGTGGCTGCATTGGTGCTAGGCTGCCAAAAGGGCTCGAACCAGGGAAAAAATCAGTAATGCGCCATATTGACTTAAATACAGTGCATTTCTGTAATTTCCATGGCACAGTGCAGTGCAGCAAGGTGACTTGTTGCAATGTACTTCGTCACAAACTCAGAAGTACGCCCCTCAATGCAAAAGCTGCAAATGCTCTAAAACGTTGATTTCCAACAGCATTTGCACCCAAATATTTACCTAATTTGATAGCATTTAAAATAATTTCTAAAGCTGATTTGACAAACTATACTCTGCTATAAATGGCTGATGCTATACATGCGGCTTGTAACATAGTAGATTTGTTCCCCGAAAAACATTTTGTGAATAACATAAAAGTGATAATTTATATCATTTTATCAAATTAGTTGCTAAATGCTCTTTTAAAGTAAGTAACACAAATGTTGAAAAATTACAATGACCAGTGAGGAAATCAGAGGCACTATGAATGAGAGGTGTGTTGGTCTGGATGGTAGATCCTGACTTTAGGTAAGTGTCTTCTTTACACCTCATTTACTGACATCAGAGACAACTGTGCTCAAATGAGGATCAACAAATTAATTCTGAAAACGACCATGGGAAATACCAACAGATATGGTTTTACAGGACTGCTGTATATTAATGTTAAGCATTACAAGTAAATAGCATATATATTTGTGTGCAAGAGAAGTACTGTAGAATACTGGTGAAGGTTAAAGGTAAATTGGCAGATGCGCTGTCAAGCAATGGCTACAATCCATGTAGATAACTGACTGCCCTCTTTCTATCTGTGCTGCCACCTGAGAAAACCAAACACTATAAATTATCTAGTTATCTAAGACACTATTACAGCACTACAATTTCATGTATGTGCCCCTAAACATTCAAGCTCAGCCAGCTGGATAAATAAGCAAAATAATGACAGCTGGTGGAGGGAAAGCAGATTTTTTGTGGAAACACACAATGCCTGCCCAGTAAAAAGAAATATGGACCTCTGGCTCCCAACATGTAGGAGGAGCCAAACTCCCTCTCTAGTGGTACTTACATAATTGTCTGGTGACAGCTGCGCTGTTAGGCAAGACCATAAAATTTTTATGAACAGGCTGTGTGACTCTTCAGCATGGTGGTTATGATGTCTGCTGTGGTATTTGCCTATTCATTATGTGTCCATTGAAACTCACATAAATTAATAAAAATCACTCAGGAAAAGATTTAGAGAATCATTCAGTCTGGCATAACCCAGACCAGGTACCGTGCCTTAATACAAAGACAGGGTGCTTTGGGTCAGCATTTTATCCATTGGCTTCTTTGCAAGAAAGCCTGTTAACCACAGGCTTGGTTTTATTTTTTCTCATCTGACTTGACCCAAAGTAAGAGAGAGAAAACCACTAAAGAGGCAAAAAAAAGAGGAAGGGAAAGATGCAAAAGGAGCAATAATCGAAGAAAGCAGGGATGGAAAACCATCCCCCAAGAGTGCCCGAAAGAGGCAGGAAGTGTCCGGATAACAGAGGTTTGAGGTGGAATCCAGACTACGGAGCCTTAGTATTAGGCTCCCTGACCTTTAATAGAGCCAGTCTCAGGCTTCCGAGGAAAACTTTGGGCCCCAGCACTTATTCGTTTACAACTTAAGCACTGCACCTGAGGCATCACAGTTTTAGCCAGCATGGATAGATTCATGGTACCATATCATACAATGCCCTGGAAGCCTCAGCTTTCCTAGTGTGCCCCCTTGATACCAGACTCAGTATGCAGCAGATGCACCAAAGACATTGCTTGTTTCTCAAACAGTCTGATTCTGTATTCTCTGTATCTTTCTGGGATCTTTCCATTTAGTATGAATGAACACGAAAGTCTGTGTTTCAGTCTATAAAACGAAACTCGCTGCAGAGGGCAGATGAGTGGGACATAATGGGACCCAGGTTCTGCTGATACTGGTGTCCTGATTAAATAGTTCTCCATAGTTCTTGCACATTTGTGAAGCTCTTTATTACACATGTCGCTTTTTACAATTGTGTTTTTTAGATCCACTTATTGCCCCCCCCAGTCAGTTACTATTACTTGTCTTGGAGGAGGGGGGTTTGACTTAGGAAGAGGTCAGTGGGGATCATAAGTTTTGGTCTGAAAAAGTAAAAGGCTTGAACTTGAGGAATACACCCAAGTGCTATGCCCTGTGGGCACCATGGACCCAAACATCTCCTCACTCTTTATTATAAAATGTTTGCCTCACCTGTGGAAAGTACTGAGCCACCTGAGGCCAGAAAAAGATTTGCAATGTGAGGCGTCCAGAACATTCACTTTTGAAACATTTTGCCCCAACTGCACAGCTTGTCCAGAACCTATTTATAATACAATGAGTGTAACTATTCTCCCTTGAGGAAGCCTGTGCACTTAACCAGGTTTATGCAAACAAAGCAGAGTGAGCAGCTCAGAAAGCTAAGACACTCCTGATACAAAGCAAGTGAGACGGATCCAAGACAGAGCAAACAGCTCACTGCCGCTTCAGCATAAGAGCACCGCTTGCTAGAACGGTGATCGGTGCCTTGTAATAGCACATTGATACCTTGACAGCAATCAAACATCATCAACGAAATGCACTTCTCCCGAATAAAAGAGATAGTAGTGCAAAAGTATACTGTTGTGTGTAGCCTTGCAAATAACCACTCTGCTTGGTGAGTGTATCTTCAAGTTGTACTTTATTCTAAATATGAGTAGTGGAGCCCATCCACCAGCGACCTTCCAGCTCTGCGATCCTGCTGACTGCTTGCCAACTGGTAACCAATCTTCTCAGCAGAAAAACAGTACGTGAAACGAAGTTTGGAGAATGCACACAGCACAATATAACAATACATGTCACCCGCTAACAAACATGGCACAAGTAATACCATAAAAGGAATACAACAAATACCCTTTGCAAATAAAAGCATCTTTAATGTGCGTAAGATTGCCATTTGTAAAAGGATGTGACCCCCCCTTTTAAGGAGCTCCATATCAACCATTTGGTATTGGCAGGGATTGCAGGTGAAATCTGCCTCCCTCACCAATGCTCTCGGTGCAATAGTATTTAGTTGGGGAGCAGGCTGTGCACGCCAATGGCTACCGCTTGCCATGAAAAGCAAGCAGCATGCAGTGACGGTGAACATCTCATAGGAATAAGAATAGGAATCCAGAATCATATGCCTGCCATTTTAGGGCATCTGGGAAGGGTGAGCCAGGCGCATGACTAACGAGCCTGTGTCCAACCATCTCTTGCACACACAAGCTTTATTAACCCTTCAGTATGTTATGCTTTTTTACCTAGATCCAGCTTGTGTGCACTCCACTTCCCTCCCCCGTCTTGTATGTGCTGTATTCAGATCAACTAAGGCCTATATGTACTCTGGCATAAGGGTTCTAATCTGCAGCTTGTAATCCATATATTTTTTGCATCAAGCCATATTAGATGCAGTGCTAAACCTAGGCTTTATTCCTAGCCTATGAAGTTTGCGTCAGTGTTCCTATGTTCTTAGTATCAAATGCATGCTTATTGCCACTGCGCAACTATACCTAATTGACATAGTGTACATGAGACAAACAAAGTGATGTACGTGGGCCTTTACGTGTATTCTTCGACCACAAATGTTCACAACAATATTCTTAGACGTGGTGACAATAAAGGTACCTTCTTAACCCCTTCGTTGCTAGGCCTTTTCCCCCTCCTGTGCCAGGCCTTTTTTTGGCTATTTGGGGCAGTTTGCGCTTAGGCCCTCATAACTTTTTGTTCACATAAGCTACCCACGCCAAATTTGCGTCCTTTTTTTCCAACATCCTAGGGATTCTAGAGGTACCCAGACTTTGTGGGTTCCCCTGAAGGAGACCAAGAAATTAGCCGAAATACAGTGAACATTTTGTTTTTTTTCAAAAAAATTGGAAAAAAGGTCTGCAGAAGGCAGCTCGTGGTTTTTTCCCTGAAAATTGCACCTACAAAGGGTTTGTGGTGGCAAGATCACCATCTTCCCAGCTTTCAGGAACAGGCAGACTTGAATTGGAAAACCCAATTTTTCAATACAATTTTTACATTTTACTGTAACATACCCCATTTTTACAATTTTTTGTGCTTTCAGCCTCCTTCCAGTTAGTGACCAAAATAGGTGAGAAACCAATGCTGGATCCCAGGAAGCTAAACATTTCTGAAAAGTACACAAAATTCTGAATCCAGCAAGGGGTCATTTGTGTAGATCCTACAAGTGTTTCCTACAGAAAATAACAGCTGAAATAAAAAAATATTGAAATTGAGGTGAGAAACAACAGCCATTTTTCTCCACGTTTTACTCTGCAACTTTTTCCTGAGATGTCAGATTTTTGAAAGCAATATACCGTTACGTCAGATGGACTCTTCTGGTTGCAGGTATATATAGGGTTTGTAGGTTCATTAAGAACTCTAGGTACCCAGAGGCAATAAATGAGCTGCACCTTGCAATGGGTTTTTATTCTATACCGGGTATACAGCAATTCATTTGCTGAAATATAAAAAGTGAAAAATAGGTATCAAGAAAACCTTTGTATTTCCAAAATGGCCACAAGATAAGGTGTTGAGAAGCAGTGGTTATTTGCACATCTCTGAATTCTGGGGTGCCTATACTAGCATGTGAATTACAGGGCATTTCTCAAATAGACGTCTTTTTTACACACTGCCTTACATTTGGAAGGAAAAAATTTAGAGAAAGACAAGGGGCAATAACACTTGTTTTGCTATTCTGTTTTCCCCAAGTCTCCCGATAAAAATGGTACCTCACTTGCGTGGGTAGGCCTAGCGCCCACGAAAGGAAATGTCTCAAAACACAACGTGGACACATCACATTTTTTCACAGAAAAGGGAGGTGTTTTTTGCAAAGTGCCTACCTGTGGACTTTGGCCTCTAGCTCAGTCGGCTCCTGGGGAAACCTAGCAAACCAGCGCATTTTTGAAAACTAGACACCTAGGAGAATCCAAGATGGGGTGACTTGTTGGGATCTGACCAGGTTCTGTTACCCAGAATCCTTTGCAAACCTCAAAATTTGACCACAGAAACACTTTTTCCACTCATTTTGGTGACAGAAAGTTCTGGAATCTGAGAGGAGCCACAAATTTCCTTCCACCCAGCGTTCCCCCAAGTCTCCCGATGAAAATGGTACCCCACTTGTGTGGGTAGGCCTAGTGCCCACGAAAGGAAATGGCCCAAAATACAATGTGGACACATCACATTTTTTCACAGAAAACAGAGGTGTTTTTTACAAAGTGCCTACCTGTGGATTTTGGCCTCTAGCTCAGCTGGCTCCTGGGGAAACTTAGCAAACCAGCGCATTTTTTAAAACTAGACACCTAGGGGAATCCAAGATGGGGTGACTTGTGGGGATCTGACCAGGTTCTGTTACCCAGAATCCTTTACAAACCTCAAAATGTGACCAAAAAAACACTTTTTCCACTCATTTCGGTGACAGAAAGTTCTGGAATCTGAGAGGAGCCACAAATTTCATCCCACCCAGCGTTCCCCCAAGTCTCCCGATAAAAATGGTACCTCACTTGTGTGGGTAGGCCTAGCGCCCACGAAAGGAAATGGCCCAAAACAGAACGTGAACACATCACATTTTTTCACAGAAAACAGTGCCTACCTGTGGATTTTGGCCTCTAGCTTAGACGGCACCTGGGGAAACCTAGCAAACCAGAGCATTTCTGAAAAATAGACACCTAGAGGAATCCAAGATGGGGTGACTTGTGGGGCTCTGACCAGGTTCTGTTACCCAGAATCCTTTGCAAACCTCAAAACCTGGCCAAAAAAACACTTTTTCCTCTCATTTCGGTGACAGAAAGTTCTGGAATCTGAGAGGAGCCACAAATTTCCTTCCACCCAGCGTTCCTCGAAGTCTCCCGATAAAAATGGTACCTCACTTGTGTGGGTAGGCCTAGCGCCCACGAAAGGAAATGGCCCAAAACACAACGTGGACACATCACATTTTTTCACAGAAAACCGAGGTGTTTTTTGCAAAGTGCCTACCTGTGGATTTTGGCCTCTAGCTCATCCAGCCCCAGGGGGGGCAGAAATGGCCTAAAATAAATTTGCCCGCCCAACACCCCTGGGGAGCGACCCTTGCCTACGGGGTCGCCCATGCGTGACATTGGCACAAAAAAAAAGATCCCCGGTGCCTACTTGTTTCTGCCCCCTTGGGGGCAGATTGACCTAAAATCAGCCGATCTGCCCCCAAAGCGGGCAGAAATGGCCTCAATACAATTTGCCCCTCCAGGGGAGCGACCCTTGCCTAAGGGGTCGCTCCCCATCTGTAAAACAACAAAAATAATCCCCGGTGCCTAGTGGTTTCTGCCCCCCTTGGGGGCAGATCGGCTAACATAAATTTGTCCCCCAGGGGAACGACCCTTGCCTAAGGGGTCGCTCCCCTTATGTGAAATTCACGAAAAAAACAAAAACTCCAGGTGTCTAGTGGTTTCTGTCCCCCTTGGGGGCAGATTGGCCTCATAATATAATTTGCCCCCTATGGGAGCGACCCTTGCCTAAGGAGTCGCTCCCCACCTCTAAAATAAAAAAGAAAACAAAAAGAAAACAAACAAAAAAAATGTATCCCTGGTGCCTAGAGGTTTCTGCCCCCCCGGGGTAGATCGGCCTAATAATAGGCCGATCTGTCCTCGGGGGGGCAGAAAAGGCCTTGAAAAAAATGCCCCCCTGGGAGCGACCCTTGCCCAAGGGGTCGCTCCCTCATGCCAGTTTCATTTTTTTATATAAATCCCTGGTGTCTAGTTGGCGTTTCAAAAGCCGGATTGCTTTGCAATCTGGCTTTTGAAACGCTCAGAGAGACTTCAAAGGGAAGGAAATTCCTTTCCTTCCCTTTGAAGTCTCTCTGGGCCTCCCCCATGTGATCAGAAGAGAAATCACGCAGGAAGCTGAGCTTCCAGCGCAATGGGAGGAGGCCCCGTGACATTCAGCACGCGATCGAACGCTGATGTCACAGGGGGGGTTGGGGGTGGAAGGGGAAGGGCTTCCCCTTCCATCCCTGCCTTAGGAGGTTGGGGGGAATCCCACAGAGGGAGCGCTGTGCCCAGGACATAATGGTTACGTCCTGGGCACAGGAGCACTGTGCCTCAGGACGTAACCATTACGTCCTGGGCACAGAAGGGGTTAAGCACTTTACTCACTTTGTTAGAACTCTACAAAAGAGGATGATGTTCTGTGCAGTAGGTGGAGAGGACGAAACCAACAGGAGCTGCATAAAAAAAGACATGAGGCACCTTCACCGGTCATATTGAAGAGTCATCCATGGGCAGTGCTAGCACAGATTGTTTTCAGCCTTAATACATACATGCAACTCTCCTATCTCATCTTTCACTATGAAATATTGTTAGCTGCCAGCAGTTATCAGTCAATCAATCATATCATTTGCAAAGCGCAGCACTATCACCCCAGAGGGTATCTGGGCGCTGAGGGTGCTGTGTCTCAATCGAAAAGCCATGTCTTGAGTCTCCTTCTGAAGTCCACCAAGGAGGTAGCTGGTTAGAGGTGGAGGGGCAGGCGGTGGAGAAGGAGCAGCGTCTGCTGTGGCTGTGATGGATGTGGGGGGGGGTGCGAGGTTTAGCGGGGCAGAGCATAGATCTCTTGTTGGGATGTAGAAGCTCAGTTGCTAGTTGTTGTAGGACTAGATTGTGGAGAGCCTTGTATGCAATGGTGAGGATTATCACTTGGCATCTTTTCTGGATGGGGAGCCAGTGGAGGTCCCTGGCGTGTGGGGTGATGCTTGAACATTTGATGAGGTTGAGGATGAGTCTGGCTTCAGTGTTCTGTAGAGAGAGTCTGGAGTCTTTTAAGTAGCTGGGAGGGCAATCCAGCAAAGAGATCTTTACCATAGTTGAGGCAGCTGGTGACCAGGGCATGCATGTCTGTCTTTCTGGTGTCGGTAGGGATCCATTTGAAGATTAGACATAGCATGCGAAGGATGTAAAAGCAGGAGGCGGCGACTAAGTTTACTTGTTGATGCTTAGGTTTTGTGCATGGTCTGATGGGGAGGGCGTTGGTCCTAGTTCTGCTGGCCACCAGCTGTGGTCCTATATGGAGGTATTCTTCCCGAAGATCAGGACTTCCATTTTGTTGGTGTTTGGTTTGAGGCAGCTGTTTTTCATCCATGTTGCTACATCGGTCATGGCGTTGCAGAAGTTGGCTTTGGTGTTGTGTGGGTCTTCGGTGAGTGAGAGAAACAGTTGAGTGTCATTGGCCGAGGAGACTATATTGATTCCATAGGATCTGATGATGTCTGCGAGGGGGGTCATGTAGATGCTGAACAGGGTTAGCCTGAGGTAGGATCCTTGAGGTATACCACAGGTGATGTTCTTGGGTGTAGAAGTGAAGGGGGGAAGGTGGATGCTCTACGTGCATCCTGAGAGGTAAGAGGCAACCCATTTAAGGGTGTTTAGTTGAATGCCTATGATGTGGAGTCTGTTCAGGAGAGTGCAGTGGGAGACTGTATTAAACACTGCGGTGAGGTCCAGAAGAATCAGAGCTACCAACTCTCCCCGGTCGTGGAGGCTCCTGATGTTGTCCATGATGGTGATCAGTGCAGTCTCCATGCTGTGGTTGGCCGGAATCCTGATTGTGCGGTGTCCAGAAGGTGGTTTCGTTTGAGGTAGTCAGTGGGCTGTTGGTTGATGACTTTCTCAAGCACTTGCTTCCATTCGTCCGGGAAGGTTGTCGTGGAGATAGATGTGTTGAGGATGCGGGTTAATTCAGTGCTAATAGTGTTGGCTGTCAGGTTGAAAAAGCCGGTGGGGGCAGGGGTAATGGGTGCCCCGGAGTGGATGGATGACATGATGGCTGCTGTGGTCTGTTTGGTAGTCGGGGACCAGGAGATTATCATGTGGCTGGTGTTCGCTGTTTGAGAGATGTTTTCTAGGCTGGAGGTGGAGGGTTGGGTGTTGAAATTGTTCAATATGGTAGGAATCTTTCTGTGGAAGATGTCTGAGAGGGTGTTGCAGAGTTACTGGGATGGGTGGATGTTGATCTCTTTGTACATTGGATAAGAGAATCCCTTGATGAATCTGGAGAGTTCTTTAATGTGGTTGGTTGCGGTGTTGATGCAGGCAGTGATTGCTGCTATTTTTGTTGCCTTGATGTGATGGTGGTAATTGTTGAGGGCTGCCTTGTAGGCAGCACAATTGGACGGTCCTTGGTCACGGGCCATTGTTTCTCGAGTTGGTGGCAGTCACGTTTGGAGTTTCTGAGCTCCAAAGTGTACCATCTTGCTGACTTTGAGGTGTTGTTGGTTTCAGCTGGTTTCAGCGGGGCAAGTCAGTTTGCAGATTTGGTGATCCAGGTGATGAAGTTTTGGATGGCCTGATTGAGATTGAGGTCTGCCGTGGGTTTGGGTTGTGCGGTGCTTAGGGCCTGTTCCCACAGGGTCTTGGTTACATTTCCCCCAGCTTCGGTGGGGGGTGCTTGAAGGTGGTGTGCTGGGAACTAGAGATGGTAAAGTGGACGATGACGTGGTCAGTCCAGGTGACTCCGTCACTAGAAGGAAGATGGCGTCCAGTGAATGTCTGGCTTTGTGCGTGGGTTTGGTGGCCAGTTGGGTGAGGCCGATGTTGCTGAGGTTCTCTATGAGGGAAGTGGTGTTGGGGTTGTTAAGGTGGAAATTGAAATCAATGAGTAGGAGGTAGTGGAGGGAGGCAATGGCGAAGGGGCAATAAGGTTGGCAATATCGCAGAAGGCTGGGCGTGGTCCCAGGGTCTCTATGGGAGGATGCCTCACAATGTGGTTATAGCATCAGTCTGGAGACAGACATTATGATGCTCCATGAGGGGCATTGGGTAATGGTCGGTGATGGTGCATTGGATGGTTTCCTTGAAGATAATGGTAATGCCCCTGCCATGTTTGTTAGCATGGTCTTGGTGTATCATCTTGTAGCCATCAGGGATGGCCATGGCGATGTTGGGGTTTGAGGAGAGTGTTAGCCATGTTTTTATAAAGAAGGCAACATCCGGGTCATGGGTGGTGATTGTGTCCCAGAGTTCCGTGGCATGTTTGATTGTTTATAGTCTTCTGTGTGGGTACAGTGCGGGCGTTAGTGTGCGCAGATCAGCCTGCATTGCATGACAAATGGCAGTGTAGGCAGGTGAAGGATCCTTTGGTTGAGCGTGGGGATGCCATGACTCAGCTGTTGATGGGGTGTCCAATATTCAGGACCTGTAGGTCCTTGGTGGTGTAGCGGTGGGGTGTGGGAGGCAAGGGATCCTGGAGCTGGGTGTGGTCCAGACGCAGATAGGTGCAGATGGGCTTGCCTGTGGTGCGCCAGCGGGGTGGCCATGCTGTGGCCGCCATTATATGTCCTAGGAGATGGGAGGGGCCGGGGTAGGAGGTGGAAAGGCGGGAGGGGGGAGCGGCAGTCGAGGGAAGGAGGCATCAGTATGGGCATCAGCAGACACAATCAGGCCCAGGAATGCGGGCAGAGCTGTCATAATCAGGTTCAGGAATGCGGGCGGAGCTGTCAGCGGCAGGCAGGAGAGCCGTGGAGCAGTTGGGGAGCTGTGACTGGCCTGATGGGTCAGGCACTTCTCACAGGCCCCACTGCGGCCTCCATTATATGTCCTGGGAGGTGGCAAGGGCCGAGAAGGGCAGTGGCGAGAAGGAGGCAGCAGCAGGGGCATTAGCATGCAAAATCAGGCTCAGGAATGAGGGTGAAGCTGTCACAATCAGGCTCAGGAATGCAAGCAGGGCTGTCAACGGGAGGCAGGAGAGCTGTGGAGTGGCTGGGGAGCTGTGACTGGCCAATTGGGGTGCTAATGCGCTTTAGGGATGTTCATTTATATATTAGGTTTCTTTTCATATTGTGTGTTCATTTTTGATTTCTGCTACTGCAATTGTTACATTCACAAACATTTTGTTACATATATTTTGCACTAGGTTGGTGTGCAATAGACACCTATACAATCAGTAGCTTGTGCTAGTTGATGCTTGGCCAGGGAATCCGCAAATTACCTGCTTGAGCTGTGACAAGCCTCACTGCAAGTCCCTATATGTCACTTCCTTATGGTGTCCTAGGGGCCTATAGGTATCAAGTACTTGTAACCTACCACAACAAATGGAGGATGGGAGGTTTCTACACTGTCCTCTTCCTCCCTCACCAAGGACTACTCACACACTACACAGAGGATCAGGTTTTCTTTCAAACCTATCTGAAATTTCTAATCCTAATTTTTAAAAAAGGGGGTTTGAAAAATTGCTCCTACCCACTAATTAGTGGCATGCTTCATCATTGGGCACGCTACTGCACCCAGTTGTCTGTCAGGAAGCGTAATTAATAAAGGATTCAGAAGGTACCTTCCTAGGCAGTTTCAGTTTGATAAGATTTATAGAGCAGACCCCAAAGTTACATAAAGTGGTCTCCGCGTTGACATAAACTCAGAAAACAAAATCGCTCTGCGCCAGGGTGTTGGCCTGCACCTGGGTGTAGTAGTCTGATCAATGATGAAGCACGCCACTAATTAGTGGGTGAGGGCAATTTTTCAAACCCTGGTCGGTTCCCCCCTGTTAGACCTGGCATCCATGGTGCAGTCCCCCCTAACTGTTTGCCTCTACTTCCCAGGTTGTTGCTGTGTGCTGGACTCGGTTTTTGCTGTTTTTGTTACTTTGGGCACTTTACCACTGCTGACCAGTGCTAAAGTGCAAGTGCTCCCTATGTGAAATTGCATACTGTATGTAATTGGCTTTTCCATTAATGGCATATTTGATTTCCTAGTACATCACTACTTAAGTGAACTAGAGGTGCCTAGGGCCTATAGGTCAAATGCTACTAGTGGGCCTCCAGCACTAATTTTGCCCCTCACCTGAGTAGCCCTGTAAACATGGCTCAGACCTGCCACTGCAGTGTCTCTGTGTGCAGTTTTAAACTGGCATTTGACTTGGCAAGTGTACCCACTTGCCAAACCCAAACCTTCCCTTTGTATACAGGTAAGGCAACCCTAAGGTATGATCTGGGTAGCCCCATGGGCAGGTTGCAATGTATCTTAAAGGTGGGCCATGTGCTGGTGTGTTTTTACATGCCCTAACAGAGAAATACTGTCAAATTTGTTTTTCACTGTTGCAAGGCCTATCACTCTCATAAGTTAACATGGGGCTGCCTTTAAATACCCTTAAAGTGCAGTTTCCCTTCAAGAGCAGAAAGAAATATAGAGTTTGGGGGTCTCTGAACTCACAATTTAAAAATACATATTTTAGTGAAGTTGTTTTTTAGATTGTTAGTTTTAAAATGCCACTTTTAGAAAGTAGAAATTTTCTTGCTTAAACCATTCTGTGCCTCTGCCTGTTCGTGGATTCCTTGTCTGGGTCAGACTGACATTTGGGCTGTTTGTGAATCTCCACTAGACAGCGACACAAAGGGTGCTGAGGTGTAGCCTGCATATCCTGATGGGCCATATGGGCTAGGCAGTAAGTGGGAGTGGTCACTCACACCTGAAAGGGCTGTGCCTGCCCTCACACAAAACAGTCTCCAACCCCCTGGTGTGTGGCTGGGGCCAGGCCTGGGCAAGGCAGTATCCTGTAAACAACAGGGACTTTTGACAGAAGGGGGTATACGTATTGGACTCAAAACCCCAGACTTTAGATTACTTCAAGGATTCACAAGGAACCTCTGCCAGGAGAAGAGCTGAAGAGCTGAGGATAAGTGCTGCCCCTGCCTGTGACTGTGCTTTGTTGGGCTATCCTGCAGTTGCTGCTTCTGCCTGTGAAAGGGGACAAAGACAGGTTGTGCATTCCTGCTTGAGAGGTATCTCCAGGGGCTCGAATTGAGCTTGCCTTCTGTTTTTGAAGCCTCAGGGACAGCAAAGGCTTCACCAACCAGTCTCTGAGTCTGCATGCTGTGGGCTCTAATTTGCCAGAGGGTGCCATTCCAGTTCCTGGGCCCTTGGATGTGAATTTCTGGTGAAAGTCCTGTGAAACGATGCTAGACAAATCTGCATGACATCACTAAGGATGCCGCTGTCTGAAGCCTGCAATGCCGCCTACACCTGGATCCATGGAACTTGCTGAGGCGCGGGACGGTCCCAATGTCAACGTAGGTCTGACGTCGCTGCAGCTGCTGATTTCTGCACAAACTTGTGAGTTAGTATGTCATGCACCAAACGTTTGTGACACCCGACTCCGTTGCAGTACCTGTGACATGATCGCGACTCCATGAGGTCGCCTACAGCATTGTGACTGCGCCAGACTTTCACTTTGCAGGAGGTGCCACGGGACCAACTCCTCGCAACCGACACTACCTCACCTCCACCACTCCGCAGCAAGGACTGCATGCCTCTTTGTGACGCCTCCGCTCCTTCACCCAGCAGCACCAAAACCGATGCCACATTGGATCCAGTGACGACTCAGTCCCTGACGCAAGGGATCGGCCAGTTTTCCACACATTTTCCTAATGTACTGTACCTGGGGGGGCCACATGACTCCTTAAGCAGTGCCAGTAGGGTTGTATTGTGAGAAACGACTTTGTCATGACACCGCTTTAACATCAGATTGCAGCATTTGTGCCTCTCGCCGCTATTGTGGTGTTTTGAATTGCTAAAGTCATATTTGTATGGTGGATTTTTATCGTATTTGGTCTTGTTTTATTTAGATAAATATTTACTATTTTTCTAAAGCTGTGTGGTGTCCATTTTGTAGTGTTTCACTGTATTTCTGTGTGTGTTGGTACAAATACTTTACACATTGCCTCTGGGTTAAGCCATTCTGCTTGTGCCAAGGAGGTGAGGGGGGCTTAACCGAGTGTGTTTCTCCTTTGCCCTGACTAGAGTGACTAGCGTGAGGGTCCTTGCTTGGACAGGGGGCAACCTGACTGCTATCCAAAGACCCCATTTTTAACACCGCCCTCTTTTTTTTAATATGCATTACTAATTTTGGATAGGTTTTGAAAAACAAAACCCTGTTACTTTGTGTAGTGTGTGAGCATCAATTACTTGTGACCATAATCTTGGCTCGCATCATCCCCTGAACAGTAAAAGCCGCTCCTTAGCGACGGAGAGAAAAAGGGAAAGCTCACTAGCAGCCAACGCTACATTCTTTTTTTTGCCCTAAAATGGGGGTTAAGTCTTTACACCACCAGAATCGGTGCTTCTCTTCCAATCAATCTACAGTTTCAATAAGAAATCAAGGATTGGAAGGGTGAGGAGGCATGCTTTCATTTGTGCGAAGGGATAGGGCTGCTGGGTGCAAATACGATTCATCCATTTCCTGTTAATTATTTGTGTGAAGCAACTAGAGGCCAATTTACCTATTTCCAGTGTAGCCCACACACCATTCTCAAAGACAGCGACAAACGTCGGTCTAAAAGAAGTAAATGTGCATGTTTACTGTTTTTTGTTGCACAGTGTTTCACTATCCACTGCTCCAGAGACTTTGTTTCGCTTTTTTTCCTAAATGAGTAATATACTGAAGGCAGAATTATTTTTGAAAGGGCATAGCATCCTAATCAGAACACTGACCGGGTTTAGGAACTGAAATATGCCTCATCATTTGAAAGACGTGCAGTCAGGAACCAGTGTTTTCAGTCTGGGTACCTGGGCTTGCAAAGTACACATATTATTCTTGTTTAAGTCTCTTTGCAGCGTTAGCTGTTTCTCACCTATGTTTCATCGTTAAAGCAGCCCATAAACTGGACACTGAATAGTAAAGTGAAAATAATCACTGGCAAATCCAAGAGGTCTAGTTTGTATTTTCAATTATAATCCAAATATTACTTTTTTCAATGCCTGTTGTTAATGACAGTGTTAATGTAATTACTAACATAATTTGTGTACAATCTGTATGGCACCAGGACTGTCTAGAGATAAATCCATATAATAAAAATGTTTCCAAGTTGTGCATTTTACTTTCATTATAAAAGGAGATAACGTAGTCTTGCATATATTAGTTGTGATTCACAAATAAGAAACTACACGTAAGATACAGATTACTCCTAAGTAATTACTCCATCCTTATGTAGTACGCCATACCAGAGTACTACACTGATGTAGTTTCGGATTTCGATTAGAATGTCGAATAAATAGGATATGGGAGCATTGGTCAAGTAGGTTACATTTTTCCTGATTGCTATTGAGTAAATAAACTGCTGAAAAGAGGCAACAAAGGTCTGACAGTGCAAAATCTAATATTCCATGTTTTGTTTGAAAAGGTCACAACCTCGTCAAACACTACACAAACAGAAGACACACACAAAAGGTGTGTGAAAAATGTATTTCAACTAAGCCTGTAAAAGTGTCGAAGCTATACATATAAGTGAAATATGGGAGCATGACATTCAATTTTTTTCACCAAATGGACTTGTTTGCTAAAAACACCCAATAATTTCTTCCCACCTGTCCCCAGGAAAACAGGGGCATGTGAAGTCAGTCAATCAATCAATCAATCAATCTAGATTTATAAAGCGCGGCTAATCAGCCAGTAGGCACTGATAGCTCCCTGGGGTCTCATTCGACCAACTAGATCTTGCTTGAATGCTCTTCGTAAAACTGGCAGAAAGGTGATGGTCCAGAGCTGTGTTTAGAGGCTGTTCCAGGTTTTTGTTGCAATGTAAGGAAAGGAGAGTCCTCTGCTTCTGCTTTGGTGAAAGCAAGGGGTGTGGGCAAGTGAGGCGGTGGCGGAGTACAATCTTCTTGTTAGCTGGTAAAATTTCAGATGGTGGTTAATATAGGTGGGTCTTATAGAGCCTTGTGTGTTTGTGTCAGCATCTTGAATTGGCATCTGTCCTGTACAGGGATTTGCTGAGGTGGGGTGTGATATGGGTCAGTCTAGGGAGGTTGGGGATGAGTCTAGCTGAAGCTTTTTGTATGGTTTAGAGTCTATGCAGGAGGTGTACAGTGATTCTTACATAAAGAGAAATGCCATAGTTCAGTCAGCTGGTGATGAGGGTCTGTGTCATGGTATGTCTTGTGTGCAGACTTGAGCATGCACAGACTGAGGAAGCAGGAGGAGGACATTGCATTTATCTGTGATTTCATGATTGTTATCTATGATGATTCTGAGTTTTCTGGCTTAGACAGTGGAGTTTTCTGGCTTAGGCAGTGCTGCATCGCCACGTAATCCTACCTATTACTTTAAACTGAATAGTGGACTTTGCGCAAGAGGTCAATGGATCAACGTGACAAATGAATGACGGGATTTCATCAATGGGCAATGTGATTATCAACAGTAAACAATATATTTAGAATTCTGAACCTCAAACAATAACCACACCAGTTTATTAAAAGAATTATGAATTTATTTCACTAGATTAACAATGCTAATGGCACAAAAATAACTCTCAAATATAAGTGCTAAGCATATAGAATCAATAGTGGATGATTAGAACTTATTATATACCTGAGTTTAATCAAAACAATCAAGCAAATAATCTCCAATATCATAACACTGATTAATAACACCAGAATTGGAAATAATGGTAATGTATACATTAGTACAAACAATCAAAGAGTGTCAATATAAATCTCGAGCATTTGAAAGTTAATACCCTCACTAACCACAAATTAGCATTAACATGTTGGACATCATGTAAAAGAATTTAGAAACACAAATTTAGGAAAACATACTAACTCTGGTTATTATAAAAAACATTATTATTATTAATATGCAGCATTTAAACTATATGTTGCAGCTGGTACCTGCAAAGCAAAAGAGGCACATATAACAATGCGATGTCATACATTACCCATAGAACAACAACATGCAGTCTACTTCAGCAAATGGACACCATCAGGTAAGTCTTCAGAAGATCGGGCCTAATGACATCTAAACTCAAACTGCTAGTATGACCAGAACCATCAGGAACTCTTGAACACACAATCTCATCTCCCTCTCTAGAATCTCAAATCTAACTGTAGAAAATCCTACCCAACTTGTTATACTAATCTTCAAAAAGTTTATGATTGGTCAGTACATGGGGTGGTTACAATTCAACCAATAGTAGCTCTAATTGATAACGTAAATTGTGATGACATCAACGATAACAAGGGCACATTCATAACAGTAACTTTTCCTCTTCCGTCTCGTTTGTGACTTCATTGTTCCATCTCATCTAAACTTTTCTTCCCAGGAAGAAACTTCTCACATAGTAACATCTACTTCCATCCTTGAGGAAGAAACCACGTATTAGTGACAATTTCAAACAGCAGAACATTAAACTTATGCAAGAACTTTATCAAACTTGACCTTGCAAGACATAATGCAGCAATTCACTAGGGGTAGATGTGTACACATCTATTAAGCCATTTAACACACTTTTATGTAAGCACTGAACCACAGAAAATAACCACAACTTTAGTTAGAATTTTGCTCAGTCAAAGAACAGA
This sequence comes from Pleurodeles waltl, assembly GCF_031143425.1. Taxonomy (NCBI): domain Eukaryota; kingdom Metazoa; phylum Chordata; class Amphibia; order Caudata; family Salamandridae; genus Pleurodeles; species Pleurodeles waltl. The sequence goes on from NC_090451.1 coordinate 397,431,507, forward strand.
AATGAATTATGGCAACCATTTTCAAAAGTCACCCGTTTTTGCATGTTAATTTGCTATATGGTTAATACATTAAAATTATTAATAAAACATATTAGAAAATTCACACTCTCACACCAGTGATTATGGGTTTCAGAACTGGGGGCCACCAGGCATCGTTCGGTGGGTTGCTGTTCTTGCCGAAGATCAGTATTTCTGTTTTGTCCATGTTGGGCTTCAGGCCTTTGTTTTTCATCCAGTCGACGATGTTAGTCATGCATCTGTGGAAGTTAGTCCTGGTGGTGGTGGGGTCATCAGTGAGTGAGAGGATGAGTTGGGTGTCTTTTGCACAGGATATTATGTTGTGGCTGTGAGATCTGACGATTTTGGCCAATGGCACCATAGATGTGTTGAATAACGTGGAACAGAGGGATGAGCCATGCAGGACACCACAGAATATATTCTTGGGTTCGGAGGTAAAGGGTGGTAGGTGGACCCTCTGAGTTCTTGCGGAGAGGAAGGAGGTGATCCATCTGCATGCGTTCCCTTGGATGCGGATGTGGTGGAATTTTTTGATCAGTGTGTGGTGTGGTATCATGTTGAAGGCTGCCAAGAGGTCAAGGAGGATTAGAGCTGCTGTTTCTCTTTGGTTGAGGATGTATCGGATGTCATCAGTGGCTGAAATCAGTGTGGTCTGAGTGCCGTGATTGCTGCGGAAGGCTGATTGTGGGGGGTTGAGTACCTGGTTTTGCTCCATGTGCATCGTGAGTTAGCTATTGATAGTCTTGTCTAGTGCCTTGGAGAATGAGAACAGAGTGTTTTTGAGTTTGCTGGTGTCGGGTGGAGGGTTTTTTGAGTAGTGGTCTGACTTCGGCGTGTTTCCAGGTGTCGGGGAGTGTTGCTGTGGTGAAAGAAGTCTTCAATAGAATGGTGAGTTCCTGGCTGATCCTTTGGCATCCAAGGTTGAAGATGTGGTGTGGGACCTGATCTGTGGAAGCTCCCGAGTGGATGGATTTCATGAGGGAGGTGATGTTGTAGGTAGTGAGGTAGTTCAGGGTGGTCAATCTGTAGTTTGTGTCAGTTGTGGTGGGTGTGAGTCTGTCAAGTAGGGCCATGGATGAAGACTGCTGTTCAAAGTTACAGTAAATGTTTGTGATCTTGTCATGGAAGAAGTTGGCAAGGCTGTCACAGAACTCTTGTGAGGGTATGATGTTGTTTTCACTGGCAGACGGGTTTGAAAACTCCTTAATGATGTTGAAAAGTTTCTTGATGTTGTTGGTGCTGGTATTGATGTGTTCCGTAGGTCTGTCTTCATTGTAGTTCTTAACAGGCTACGGTAGAGGTTGAGGGAGGTCTTGCAGGCTGCTCTGTAATAGGAGTCCTTGCTGGCGCACAATCTCCTCTCTAGCTGTTTGCTCTCATGTTTTGCTGTTCTGAGTTCTTGGGTGAACCAGCTGGGCATTTTGGAGGATCTTCTTTGCCTGTTTCTCCTGATGGGGTGATGCTGACAGCACATTTTGTGATCCAGGCATTGAAATTCGTAATTCCCCTTTTCCAGGTCGGTGGTGGCAGCTGAGTTTGAAGTGTTGAGGGCATCCTTCCAGCTGGTCTCTGAGATTTTGCTCCATATGTGGTAGTCAGCGTTGGCCCTCTTGTGGATGGTGGTGCGGGGCTGGAGATGCTGAAGTGGATGATGGAGTGATCGGACTATGTGAATTCTGTGACGTGGCTGTATGTGATATGGTTGCTGGAGGTGAATATGGGGTTCAGCTTGTGCCTTACGGTGTGTGTGGAGTTGGAGGGGACAGTCTGGGTCAGTCCAAGGCTGCGCAAGCTGTCAAGAAGGTGGGCAATAATGTTGTTGTTTGGGTTGTCGATGTTGAAATTAAGGTCACAGAGGAAGATGTAGTCCTTGGAGACCAGGATTAGGGGCGCAATGACGGTTGGCAGTTGGTAGGGCTAGCAGAAGGCAGGAGAGCAAAGCAGCAGCAGTGGCGAGGATGGGAAAGGGCAGGAAAAGGCGGCAGAAGAGGGTGAGGCAGAAAAGTGGAAAAAGAGCAAAACAGAAAATGCAATGAGCCAGAGACAAAAGAGCGGGAAAAAGAACAAAACAGAGTGAGCAATGAGACACAGAGGCAAAATAGTAGAAAAAAAGCCAAAAAGGAATAGCAATGCGACATAGGGCAGAAAAGTGGAGAAAGGGCAAAGCAGAGAGCAAGGCTAGAGTGGCAAAGGGTCCAGAGGCAGAAAGTGGAGAAACATAAGGAGAGAGGTGCAAAAAGCTGCAGTAGTACATTGTCTGGTAGAGGCATTGGGTGGCTGGGTTGGTGTCTATTCGGGAGCCCCATAGCAACCGTGGAAAACAGGGCTTGGGGTCTGGTGCTCCCTTCTCTTTAATGATGGGTGTAGTCCCCTGACCAGTAATACCCATATACACCAGCCAGCAAGAAAAGCTTCCCCAATTTACAGTGGTATTTTCCATGCCACCAGCAGATAAATACTGTCAATTTGACATTATTAGCTGATTGATCAGGGATGGGATGGTGATTAATTTGCACAGTGACACCAGCATAAAACGTGGCCCCACTTCTAGGTAGTGACCCTTGCTGAAGAGAGCTCCTCTGAGCAGGGACCTCTGCCCATCACCCAAAGGCTAAATTAATGGTAATATTGTACTGCCTGGAGGAAGTCCGACCCACGACTGTCGTATTAACTAACGGCAAATTATTTTAGTGGAAGTTAAGTAGCATGTTCTTCCTTTAGTGTTATTTACCTCGTGTATGCGTTTTACACACTTTACATAATTCAAAATTAATGTTTGATTGTTTATATTACCTGCGAAATAAATCGATTTCAAAAGGTATTAATGTGTTATAAAGCATTTATCCAACAGCTTCAAAAACAGTAAACAAATTAAAATACGAGATGTAAAGCACACATAGCTTTAAAATTAAAAATGCTAATCAGACTAAATGGTTTGAAAAGAGTGTTGTTGGCAGCATCCTGGAGACTTCATGTGTGAAATTGCATGAGAATGTGTTCTTGAAAGTGATGTTTGCGTAAATCACTTCCATCTCGCTGATGAGTATGATTTCCTCTTGACCTTATCTTTTCAAAGAAATCTCTGGTTGTTGAAACAGCTGACATGCTGGGGAACACATTTCTGACTGGTAGTTATTACAAGATGTTGTGTCTTCTTGCTCCTGAAACCAGAACATAAATTAAATACCCAACAGAAAGTGTTCCTTGTAGAAGTAGGTCTCTTTTGACACTTGGGTAACTAACCGTTTGCAGCTGAACTCAACAACAGGCATAATATATGCACATAAACATTCCGAAGTGAGGTAGAAAAGAAACACGAGTTTTTACTGTGTAAAGCATTGTATTGAGTGGGGAAACTGGAAATACATCTTAAATTCACTTGTTCAAAGTCAGAAATATACTACTGATAGTGGACCACATCCAGTGAACAATAATCAATACCATCTATATCCTATAGAGTTATTTGGCTTTTTAAGGTACATATAATACATTTCAGCGTTAAAAGCATTTTATCATGTTGATGGGTACAGAAATACAAGGGGAATGCATTAACACCTATTGACAGTGATTCAATTAGCTGCATTATATTTCTCAACTTTATATATGTGTGTGCATGTGGGTGTGTGTGTGTGTGGAGGACGCAGTTTTCTATAACACTACACACTAGAAATATGTATGTAAGCAACTTGAAACTTTATACTTGCAGATATCTTTTCAGTGACTAGAATTTTAAGATCAGCAGAGTCACAAGGACATTTATGGTGGCTCGCCAACATTCGAGATCCAGAATGTTCAGCTGCAGCCAGAGTTAGGTGCAGTTGGGACAGAAAAGTCATTTGCATGGTTATGAAAATGCACTCCTGCCCTGAGTGCCCCAGCTGCAACGATATTTGGGTCCCTGATGCTCAATAATGGGCAGAAATGGATCATCTGTGTGCCCCATGAAATTTAGCATGTCTCACAGATTGTGGTCTTGTTGAACCAGGAGGGCACACAAAGCGCTACCTTCATGGTGGTGAAAGGCTACTTCCTTGACAAGACGTTAAGTAGCATGAGCATGATGATGGCAGCATGCCATTTAGTGACCAGCAGGAGTGAACAAGCCTCTTCACCTATGTCACTGGAGTGAGGCCAACAACCTCACCCATGTAAAGTTCAGCTTGTGTGTGCTTAACTCACCTTTGGACTACAACAAGTTAGTATGTAGCAATGTGATGCATGTGTGTGTCGTTGCACGAGTTTACTGGGTGTAAGTATTCCTGTGAGTGGCACAATGCATAGAAGACTGTGGATTCTATTTTGGGAGATCCATGGCTCCCAAGGAGTGGCATTAGAGGCAGAGAATTCCCCCAGATAGATTTGTGGATTGCTGAATTCCTGAGAGTTGCATGGGACATACACTGGAGGAAGGAAGAACCAGGCTCTTCACGACCCATCAAAGTGTGATTTTTGATTCTGAGAGAGGTCACTGGAAATGGCCCTTGACATGTTTCAGGTAGGAGTCAGGCTGATAGGAGAATCATAAAGAGTAGGGCTGGGACCCTTTAAAACCATTTGATGCACATATTAGTGTGGCTGACATCCACGTGTGAACACCTAGTCACTCCTATGGCCTGTGTTGCAGCGCTAACAGATTTAGCGTCGCTCCTGCTGTGGCAGGCTGCTTTCTGGAGGAAGGGCTGAAGAGAGGAGTGGGCATTTTAAAAGGAAGCAGACCACCAACACAAACTTCAAGACTTATAGACTAGGGCACTGATTTAGAGTTAGATGGAGGGGGTTACTCTGTCACAAATGTGACAGATATCCCATCCGCCATACTACAATCCCAAAATAGCCTATGGAGATTGTAATACGGCAGACTAGATATCCGTCAGGTTTGTGATGGAGTAACCCACCCGCCAAACTCTATCTGCCAAACTCTAAATCAGGCCCTAAATCACATTTTGTGTTTGGAATGGACTATAAGAATGGGAGCTCAAAGCCCCCAAAACTGCCAACTGCCAAATAGCCAGTCAGGCTGTAGGCCAAGGAAGAGTAGCTCTGCAACACTTTTACATGTGACAAGGACTAGGGGCTAAGATTATCAGTCTCCCAACTGGATGAAGGATCTTCACCCAAGGAAATCCAAGACCTCCTCCCTTGAGCCTGTAGTACCGGTGCCTGCCTGTTTGCCAAAACCAGTGTACTCTGTGAGAAAGAGGAGAGCGCTAGGAGGGAGCGAGGGTCGAGTGGGGGATCCAGGCAAGTGGAGTCCCATAGCGAGGTATGAGGAAGTGGCTGCTGCGCTGACAGGGCTGGCCTGTGTGCAGGCTCAAGTTGTTGACACCATGAGGGAGAGGGGTCCACCGTGAAGTTAGCAGCTGCTGCACAGATGAGACGATCACCGATGTGCAGGTTAAAGTCAGAGACCCATGTGCCAGAGGGGACTGCCATGAAGAATGCAATTCTTCTGTGCCAATCAGGCCGTAGCGTGTGCATGGAGTAAAGTTGTACTATATGCCAAGGGGGGTGGCACTGTGAAGAGCAAGGGTCATCATCTGGGTTTGTTGATCCAGAGAGAGAGGGCTGCCATGGTGACCTGTGAGTTCCGATGCCCAGACTGAAGCATCAGAACCTGAACAATCATACCCCTCTTTGTGAGAGTTATCCGAGGAGCTTACTGCATCCTTGGAGGAAGCAAAGCAGATGATTAGTTTCTATTCTGGCAAAGTGAGAGTGCTGCTTAGTGCTGACAGTTGCTGCATACCTCCATGAAGTCCGAGCATGTCCACAGGACTCTGGTAGAGCATCCTGGATAGAGTGGGTAAGTCTGATCACAGGGCCAAAGGGCCCATGGGAACATGTTCTGCCTCATAGCACCTTAGGTGTGGGAACACTTATGACCTTGAAAGAGTTGTAGTGGGGCTCCTAAGACTTGGACCTCTAGTAGGGGCTAACCTGAATGTCACCTGTTGTGAATGTGGAATACTCACTACCAATAGAGAGCAGGAATTTGTACTCAGAGACCTGCCTATCTACCAGTAGAATATTGCCTCAGGAGGACTGTGTGTATTATTTGTGTATGCCAGATTTTACTTTGTGTTTGCATATAAATATTTTACTGCATAAACATTAATTGCTATTATTGAAAGCATTTTGAGTTGTGAGCTTGTTTCACCCCCGAGAAGCCTTGGGCTTCTCAACCCACACTGCTACTGAGAGTAAAGTTCTGAAATGGTGCTTTGCCCAATTGCCCAGGACCCTTTGTAGGTCAGGCCCAGGACATTGTGGGTAAAAGGCTTCAACTGCCATGGTTGGGCCCACTAGCTCTTGGAACATGGAACAGCAGCTTTGACAACTCCAACTGGGGTAAGTGACCTCACATCCAGTTCAGGCCAGGTTGTGGCAATGATTTTACATGTATATGTGAAAAGTCAGTATATCTTGAAATGTTTTGTGGGCTTTGAGGTCACTAGTAAGTTGCTGGACTTGCATGAGGTGTCTAAGGCAGGTGCTGTAATAGGATGCATGCCATTATAAAGAATAGCCATTACTGGAAGGATGTCTGAGGCAGACCAGATGATCTACAACAGCAAAAGAAGGAGGATCTAGGAGATCGTTCAGGCTGAAACCAGCTCAGTACCTTAGGAGGATCCATTACTGCAAGACAGTGGATGGTATTCCATTTGAGACTTGGATTCATGGAGGATTGTGTGGGTGGAATGAGTGGGACGGAGGGTTGGGGGCCAAGGATTTCCAGCCTCTTAACCAGTTGAGGGTGACAGAGCAACTCAAGGAGGAGTGTTCTACCCCACTTAGACAATACCTGTCTCATTTGACAGAGAGGGATCCAGGGAAGCCTGCAGTGTTGGCTGACAAGTGGCTAGGTAACAGGGTTCACAAGGGGCAGGAACACCACTGTTCTAAGCCAAAGATGAAGAGGAACTCTCAACAGACTGGTTCCAAATCAGAGGGTAAGGGCCAGGGTAATTCCCATTAGGATCTGAGGAGGCCTCAAGCGAAATTAGAATGGTAATGGTGCACCCGGGAAGGAGCATCATAAGAAGGGTGGACAGGGAAGTTCTTCAAAGTCCAAGGTGGTGACTTGCTATCAGTGCCACCAGGTCAGACGCTTCAAGAGGTATTGTGAGGTGAAAGATCCTGAACCAGAAGCATCCTCGATAGCAAGCATGTTACACATGGGTGAGGCCCAGTTGCGCTCAACCTAGCAGCTATGGAGATCTGGGAGATGGGCCCAGATGCTCTGAAACACATTCATCCGAACAAGATGGGGTTTGTGAAGGAAGTTAGTATAAATTAGAGAAAAGTGACGGCCCTGAGAGATACTGGAGCTGTCTGCACTATGGTTGAGAGGAAGTACCCTAAACCCGAGAAGGTGCTATCTGGTACCAAGGATACAGGATTGGTAGCCAGTGGAGAAGGCATAAAGTACCTGCTTGCCCAGGTTGAGTTAGAGCTCAACAGCAAGGCGCCCATGGTCAATGTTGGGGTAAGGGAATAGCAGGGTCCTGGATGTCTCTTGGGCAATGTTTGTATTGCCCTTGGTTTGTGCCAGGACCAGAAGCCTTTGTGGCTTGTACTAAGTCAGCTGTGTTTACCAGAGCACATCAGTCTCAGGATGAGACTGGGGTCATTCCTGACTTTCAGGGATCAGGACATGGTAGTTTGCTGAAAAGGGCAGACTCCTGAAAGACAGTGGGTGTGGAGGTCGTTTCTTCTGCTCCGAAGGGAGAGAAGGATGAGGCTCCTAAAGAGGACCAGGTGCTGGAGTTTGGTTTGCTCCCAGAGCTGCAGAATTTATTAGCTGCTGCAGGCCCTTTCTCAGATGATTTCTACAAGGCACAGAAAGAGTGCTCCACAATTGTGGGACTTCAACACCGAATTTGGATTCTATCACTGGGTACAAAGCTGTGGCTTCATGTGGCAGACATCCTATGGTATGATAGTCTAATGTTGCAGGCCTTCAAAACTCTAAATAGAAAAATGGTAGGCAAGTGGCCTAGCTATCACTAGTACTGCAGATGAAGAGCCGCTAGGGCGAAGCATGTGCACTGTCCAAGGCATCTCAATTTTGGCGGTGTTTACTATCCAACAAGAGGGAAAGTGAGAATTTCCTATGCTTGCCTTAGGGTAAAAGCACTGTTGTCAACGCACTCTAGTGTGATATTAAAAGGAAATGGATAGGAGTGAATGCTGAAGATGGTGACTTAGGAGGCCTGGATGATTTTCTCCAAATTTCTCCCAAAATATTTATACAATTTTTTAACAAAATACCAGACAAGTTCAGTAATCAGTGATTTGGTGGAAAGCAGAGTAACATTACCAAAAACACCAGTCTTAACAGGTCATGAATGCAGTTCATCTTCATCATAGTAATATTGCCTCCAAGTCAAATTGTATTCAAAGCTTATATTCATTAAATATTATTGAGGGCTCCTTCTTGGAGTGATCTTGTGTGGGTCAGTTTCTCAGTCTAAGGGTGGTGTTTAATTTGTAAATTAATTAGTGCTGGGGCACAGAGTTTTGTTCAGAAGCCATTTATTGGTTCTATTGAATGTCAGGAGTTCCAGGTACCAAGGTTGTGTATTCTTCATTCCATCTGATGCTTTTCCTCCACCACCCGTCTCCCTTTATCTCATTATTTAATGTTTGTTTTTATCATGCTTTTTTAGGGTCGAGCGCTAAAGCAGTCCGTCCCCGTTATAATCTCTCTTTGGGCTTTTAACCACATCCATGTCACACCTGTCACTTTCATTGGTTCGTGGGCTTGCCTTTTGAAATCCACTTGATTTAATTAGTGAAAGGCATGCACACATCATGCCTTTTGCAGTGTTTAGCCCTCCACGAGTGGACCGGCCAACTACTGAAAATATACGCAGCTCCACGTTTTCAGCCTGGTTTCTGCACTACTTTATCTTTTTATTTCCCATGCAATGTGATCACACTGGTTTTTACATAGCATGATCGCGCTCGTTTTTTTTCTTTCAATTTATGTGGCAACAAAAGTCCAGTTAGGAGTTTACAACGCTAATAGCTCTAACTCGAGCAAATGTGAGACTCGTTGCATTTCAAATGCCTGTTTCATTTGTTACTGTTTTCCATCGTTCTCTCTTTTCTTCTCTAACCTTTTTATATTTTTATCTCTTTTCCGGTGGATGAAAGTCTGATGAGGACTGATTGCTGGCTCCAAAAAACAATTAGTGCTGATGGTCCTCCTCTGGGAACCACTGGAACAAATTAGGGACTGTCTACAGAGTCTCTCTCGATATGGCCACTGAGGACAGTAATATTGGGAATAGAGGTGACCAGAATATATGCACCTTCTTCCCCCTATCGTCGGACCCTTTCCACAGTGACCTCTGGCTATTTTTTGATGACCTTCCAGTCTCTCAAAAGGTGAGATGGCTGCTGGTGCACACCAAAGATATTGGCCCAATCTCCTCTGCAAGATTCCATATTGTCATATTACTTTTAACCTGAGTCAGGTTGCCATCTGACATGGATCATGGGCAAAACTGGGTCGATGAAAGCTGTTCTAGTATGATTTGTGTACTCATGATTGGTAACCCCTCCAAATGGCATGTTTTATTTATTCTGTGTAAGTGACCTATGCATGCTGCCAACGTGTTTTTAAAGCTGCAAACTCATGTAAAGAACACGGTTAAAAGAATGACCGGGCCTGGTATCATTAATATAGGGGGAGAGGTTTCACTTCCAGAAACAAAGTGAACGTCTCGGCTTTGAGGTCTGCTAAGGTATAAGATTTTCAGGGAGGAGCCTGTCCGAAGGAAAAATCGTTTGAAGGGAAATGAGGCTGTATCTCAGTGCTCTGACTGAGCACCCATCTCTTCCCTGATTCATTGTGTCCACTGGTAATGTATCTCGGAATGACTTGTAAGAATCCAATTAAGAAAGCAGTGTTTGTTTTATTAGCAGTGAAGGAGTACACACATCTCGTTAAGAGGAGAACATTACACACTCGCTGCTCCTGATGTTGTTACTAAAGGCGAGTTCTAACAGAAAGAGCACAATTTACACCTTTTTTACTTTTATAAAAGAAAAGATGGAGAAATACCATGCTAACCGGAGGGCTCGCTCAGCTTCTTACAGAAAACCCAAAGGTGAGTTGGTTAGGTTTTGCAGACTAACTTATATTAGGTCACTAGCATCGAGGTCACAAAATCCCCTTCTCGAATCTTGAATTCGAGCGGCAGAAAAATGTGTTAACCTAATAAAGGAATCATTCTGGAACATCACTTAGTGCTTTTTGCTCTTTAAAAAACTAGTTTTCATGATATTCAAAAAGTTACATTTTTCCTTGTTCGATATTTACGAACCTTCATGAATAGAGAGCTAGCTTATTCTCTCTTTTATAATTAAATCTTTATGTAATGTAAACCTGTTTCAGAATGAAGTTTCCATATCTTTACCCAAACAAAATAATTTATCTTCTTTCAGTACTGACAGCTCAGTTTGATTCTTTCAGGTACTTCCACTTCTTCGTGTATGACATCGCATCTGCGTATTACTCAAGTTAATACATTATTTAATGTATTTATTCATCACATTTTTGTGAGCGTCTTCCAGGGATCTATGGGAATCACAGCGCTTCAAAGGGGAGACGGTTGTAGTCATCCACAACATCGACATTATGTAGCAGTTTATCATAAACACTGCTTGATAAAAGCTGCATTAGGTTTATCGGTCAGGAATTGTGGTATGAGCCCAGTCCAGAGGGTTCTGATCGGCAATGAGCAACGCCTGGACCAAAGGTGGAGTGCGTGCTGGAGCGGGGATTTAATAGCCTTGAACTGCAGAAACTAATCAATGGTGAGCCAATGAAGAAACAGAACCCAAGAGCCAAGGGGCCCAAAATGCTACCTCGTATTCCTGCTTTTCCATGAGGAAATGCATATTTATCCAAACTTTTCTGACTGTTATATGCATTTGTGCCTACATTGCAATCCCTAGACCACTCCAGACCATTTATTAAAGTCACTGACAGACGCAATTAGGGCCTCATCCACAGTTGCATCTTATTTGGAGCGATAATACCACATCATGTAACAAGCATTGCAAAGCCAATAGGACTGATTTCTGTGTGGTGTAAAGCATGCAAACATGGAAGAGCATGCAAACACAGGCATGCACAAATTTTGTGCGGGTGGTGTTAGTAATGGTGGTGTTGATAAGTTATTGGTGGGGAGGTAATGATTATAATGTTGGTGGTAGCAGTGATGGTGGTAGTATAGGTGATAATTGTGTGCACTGTAGTCGAAAGATTTTGTTTGTTTTCCAAAAAAAACCTGCTGTATTTAAACAAATACAAACAAGCAGTGGCAATGCCAATGCCAATAGTTCTAGGTTATGATTGAAAGTGACTTTTGCGTTAAGGCACTCAGCCCAAATATGCACCCTGTCACTCATCTTTGCACTCATGCATCCATCCTCAAAAGGAGAACTATAAAAAAAGAATATTGAAAAACAAAGAACTGGTCAACCAAAAAGTCCTGACACTGAAGCACACTCATTTTCAGGTGGATGTGCATATGTGATCAGAAAATGCTATCATTCATAGGAAGAGAGAGCCAATGACTGACGTAGACTGAACCATTACCTCATGCAATATGCTGCCATGGATGGAAGCAGAGTGTAAAGAACACAGAGACAGACCACTGGCAGAACAGAGCTTATCAAAAGTCCTCTATGTATGTATACAATATATATTTATATACGTGGATGTATGTATTATTTAGTGATTTTGTTTTATTACAAGGTCATGAAAGATGAAGAAGAGATTCTAGCTAAAATCCTTACAGTGGAAATCTTCTCCTGCTATGGTCTGCCAGAGGCAATAACCAACACCGAAATTCTTCCCTACGAAGGTAATCTGTGACACTTCATGTAAAAGAAAACTATTGGTAGACTATAATACAGCAAAATAATAATCCGCTCTTAAATGTTTATTGGCTTTAACATATGCTTTTCACTACCAATATGTTAGGCCTACTATGTTTATCATAACTTTTCATAATACATAGATCAGACTTATTGCACAATAAATATTTCTCTGAGTGAACCAGTCAGGCCTCCCTCTGTTATCATTAGCTTGTCACCATAACCAACTGAGGCCTCTTGTACTTATCTTAAACTTTCCCACATGGCAACCATCAGGCATAGAGTCATAAGACTACATAGTATAAGCAAGTATGGTTGGGAAAACAAAACAGTATCTCTCCTATGAGGGCTTAAAAGGATTCTGACAGTGTAAATCTTCTGTACCAGTGGTTTGTCAGATGAGTTAACCAGCACTAAAACCCTTGCCTACTATATTAACCTCTGAGATTCCATGTAACAAATACCTATACCTATATGTAGACTTGAATACAGAGTAATAACAATCTGCCCTTAATTGCTCATTGACTTTAGTACATGTGTTTCACAATCATTACATCAGGCATTCTATCTTTAGCTTAACTTTTTGCTATAAACTATCAAGCCTATAATCTTTATCATTGCCTTGTCACCATAACCAACTCAGATTTAATGTGCTGGTCATAAGCCTTCCAACAACACACACATTAAGTATACTGTAGTAAAATTACAAATTTGGTTAAAATACAGTTGTAAAAACAATACAAAATTCTGACTTTTAGAACATAATAAGGATTACTAAAGTGCAAATCGTCTGTCCCCACGGTTTCTATGGATGGATCACCAACACCAAAAGCTTTGTCTTTTAGAGTAATCTGAGATTCCATGTAACAAAATACCTGCCAGTAGACTGTAGCATAGTGTAATATCCCTCCAGCCTTAAAAGCCTATTGCCTTTAACAGAGGATTTTCACAGTAAGTAAGGTATGCTTGCATTGTCATAACTTTTCTTTATAAACAGATCACACATAAGGAATCTAGCATACCTTTTTCCAGTGTAGCAATAAGGCCTGTATCCTTTAGCAGTGTCCTGCAACTGTATACAACACGGGCCTACTGAAGTATGTATAGGCTGCCAACCATCAACCATCCATTTATAAAATTACAAATATTTACACTACAGTTGGCAAAACAATATACAACTACTCTTAATAGGGCCTTACAAGAATCATCATAGTGAAATTCCACTCCCAGAGTTTGTCAGAGTGGGCCAATAACATCAACAACTTTGCTTACTCTGGTAATATGTGGGATTATATGTAATCAAAGTATTTTCTATAGCATGTAACATAATGTGATAACACTCCATTGTTAGAGACCTATTGACTTTACAATATGTTTTTCACAATAAATGAGCCAGGCCTACTGCTTTTTAATTACTTTTCATAATGAACAGATCAACCTTACAACAGTTTTTTAAATCTTTCTTTGCATACCAATCAAGGCTATGGATGTTATAATTGGCTTGATACCATACCCAACTCAAGCCTACTGTACTGAGTGAAAGCATTCCCACAAGGTATTCATCAGACATGCAGTCATAAAATTGCAAATGTATTCAAAATTACAGTTGGTAAAGCAAAATAATATTGCTTCTAAAAGTGATCAACACAGATTATTGTAGTGCGCCTCTTATATCCTGTGGTTTATTCGGTTTGTGGATCAACAACCAAAACCTTTGCATACTACGATAAACTGTGAAACTTCATGTGACCGAATACCTGGCAACAGGCTTTTTCACAGTATAGTAACAATCTAATCTTAAAAGCGGATTGTTTTTAACACTTGTTTTTCATACCACATAGGTCGGGCACACTGGCTTTGTTATAACATTTCATAATAAAGCGATCAAAACTATAACATTTGGATTGACTTTTCCCAGTGAACAGATTTAGCCTATACCTTTTACAGTTGGCTTTACATCCTACTCAACACCGGCCCTACTCAAGTGCACATGAACTGGGAACCATAATGCATACAGTTATGGAATTATACATATGTAGAAAAAAGTAGAGCTTGCAAAGCAGTAGACAACCCCTCCCAACAGCACCTAACAAGAATTACCACAGTGAACAAACCCAGGGACTGCCAGAGTAGTTGGCAAACTCCAAAACCCCTGCCTACTATGGTAATCTGTGAGATTACATGGAACATAATACTTGTCTGTAGTCTGTAACACAATAACAACCAAACTGCTAAAGGCTTACTAGCTTCAACAACAACAAATACTTTTCCCCGTAAATAAGCTTGACCAACTGCCTTTGTCATAATGTTTCATAATAAGCAGACCAGACTTATGGCATCAGGCATAACATTTCCGATTGTAACAATCAGGCCTATTGCTTGTTAAAAAACTAACACAGGTCTTCTGTACTGAGCGTACAGTTTTCCACAAGGCAAATCAGGGAACAGTCATAAACGTAGAAAGGGAATAAAAAGTACTAGTTTGCTAGGCAAAATACTCTCTCTTCTAAGAGGACCTTACAAGAACTCTCACAGAGCAACCCTTATATATCCATGGTTGGTCACATGGGGTAACCATCACCAAAGTCCTTGCCTACGATGGTAATCTGTGAGACTCCACTTAACAATATACCTATTTGTAAGGCTTTAATAGAGAAAAATAACAAGCCACATGTCAATGCTTACTGACCTTAACATATACTTTTCACCATAAACCAATCTGGGGTGGAGACTAAGCACCTCTCTCAATAGTACTCCGAAAGGTTTTTTTGTTGATCCCATAAGGCCAGATGACAGATGCACTTTCAAGCCAGACTTGAAACTCCATGTAGATTAGTGTTACCCAGGGAATTAAATACTGCTCTCAATCCAATACTGCACTTTGAAGTCTAAAGTTAATGATCGAAGTGAAGGATACTCAGATTGAAATACATTCCTCATAACTGCTCTCCTACCATCTGTGTTGCTGCCAGAGGATTAGCAGCACTTTGAATTATCAGGTTATCTAAGACACCTTAACAACATTATAGTGCCATGTGTGTGTCCTGAAAGATCAAGCTCAGGCAGCCACGCCACTCCTGGCTCAGGCAGCTGGATAAATAAACAAAATAATCATGGTTACGTGGGGCAGGGGTAAATCATCTTTTCTCTGTGGAAGTACACAACTTCTGCCCAATCAAAACATGTACTCCTGCTTACCAACATGTGGGCTTAGCCAAAGCCCCTCTCTGTAGTACCCTGAAAGCTCATTTTTAGATTGATCACATTACATTTTGGGAAAGCTGCTCTGTAAGGCCAGGTCTAAAAAGGCTTGCTATCTGCATACAAAGCATGTAAGAGGTACAGTGTTCAATGTGTGGTGCCTCAGTGTGTATTTTCTAGATACCAAATAGTCCCCCAACCACTTCAATGCTATAACACCTTAGAAGGGATGGGAGAGTGATAATTTGCGGTGTGGAGCCAAACCCCCATCAATATATCAGTGAGCACCCTTTGTTTGGTTCTTCGCACACAGGTATATGTGGGTACCCACTATAGGTGCCTGGAGCACCCAGAATATAGGCCTGCTATACATGACTGCAAACAACACCCCTGCATGCATGTTGAAGTACAAGTGAACAGTCAATGTTGAGGGGCAATTTTATTACTGATATATATTCAAAGTCTTTGTAGTGCAATCAGACCCCAGAATTATAGAAAGCAGAATATCTTTGATAACATTCAGACACATATAGTTTGATGAAAAGTGCACAGGAAATTCACAAACACAGGTTTAAATGTGCTCCCTAAAGCAATCTCTTGTAAAAGCTATTGCATTAATTCATTGCAGAATCATATTCGTATAGCCTCCAACTGCAATTCCTGAATCCAGGAAGTGATTCCACACAGTACACTTTATAGGAAGAAGAAGAAGAAGTAAAATAAAATTATGACTACAAAATAGAAACATAGATAGGAGTGATGAATTGACAATCAAAGGCACTGCACAAAGACAAAGACATTTACCCTTGTCTTATTTGTGTCAGTTGCAACAACTGATTAAGGGGTTGTTTATCCAACATTTACTTACTGGACAAGAAACACTGATGAAAGACTTCAACACTTGTGGCTGCAAATCTATTAAAATTCTCCTCTGGCAAAATAAACATAAAACATAAAGCTTGAAAATGGGATATAGAACACAAATCGACAATTTGAACTGGAGCCACCAGATCCAGTTTAGCACGACCATTTATTGAACATTATCTTACTGTATCACAACTATATTTTCGGAGATGTAAAGTTCACAAGTAGTAAATACTTGCGGGCATATTTATGAGAAGATTTGCCTCACGCAACATGGTACATGCGTGATGCAAACATAAAGTGAGATTTATGAAGCTATGCAAGGGCACTTTGCTTGGCTCTGAGTGGCTCTATAAATCTGGAGTAAATCGCTGGTTTTTCTTACTCTGCCCTGGGAAGGCATTCATTGGGCATTGTGTGGGTGTTCCCACCAACTCCCATGGTTTTTGACACCCCCCTATATTTACTAGAACTAGTAGACCTGGAAATGCGCCAAAAAGATACGCATTCTCAGGTGAGGCATAACGAAGAGAAATATTTTTATTTCTCCTTGTTACTTTCTCTTTCTATGTGTCCTGCTCTCTCAGGATTTTTTTATGCAGGAACTTGCCCCTTTCTGCACAAAAGCAATTCTGCATGCAACACAGGCACCTTTGCATCATGGTTCAAGGGGGCCTACATTGGCAATACGCTCCCAAAAGGGCGTCAGTGCAGGGAAATAGACAGGAATGTGCCATACTACTACCCTTTCCCTGTGAAGAAGTGCGGCACAGTAAGGTGACTTGGTTACCCCTACTGCCAAATCACAGAACCTCCCATCTCCTCATTTCCATTGCTTACTGGTCTGATGCAATAAAGGTAGGATGTACAATGTTTATAACATGTGTGTACATTAAAAGGTTATAATGTAATGTTCTTTGTCATCACTCATCATCCACTAACTGCTACTTTTGATAAACTTCAATGCACTCACCTAGCAGTTACTCGTAAACCCATTCTTGCTAGGATTTCTGGTACAGATTAATTTAATTCATAGAATATCCAATGCTCAAACACATTAAGCAGGGATCGTGAGATTATTTTAAAGGGTGCAGCGTAGAGAACCAGGCACATGGGAATCACATAGGTACACCCAAGATGTTAAATATAACCCATTCTGAAAAACGTGACATTTGGAATTGCTGTTGAGACATACTGCAGGATAATTTGCACAATCTAGAAAGGTTGCCTGCAGCCCTGTTACATATGCACGTTTTTTCTCTCTCCGCACTGTAATATTGAAGATCCACTTAAGCAAGCGAGAGGGCGACTCTAAAAGAAAAAAATCCCGCCCTGTCTGAAAACTGTAAATACAAAAGGACCTCGTTCGACAATGACGTAATACGTCAAAAATGTCTAAGTCCAAAGCCAACAAGCAGTTAAAATTATAAGAACAGGAATTCCGTCATGCTATTAATGTCCCACTATTCAGCTGCGACTGTGCTCTGTTCACTTGGTTCGCCTCCCCGGGTGCTGCTCTGTTTTTAAAGCCGTTTTGAAGGAATACTCTCCAGTGGACTGGAGCCTGTCACTGCTCCTTGTCATGTGTCCGATAATTAAAATGTGACTGATTTACTGAGTGGCATCAGCCACCACAGCTCAGGAGTTAGATGATGTTCGTTCTTCCCAAGGCTAAATTTACTTGGTGAGAAGGGGCCGCGCGCTTCCAGCCTGAGCTGTCAGTCAGCGGCCGTGGAAACTATAAAGATGGCTAACAGAGCCCCGGCCAGCAGCCTGTAGTTTATTTTATTCTAATATTTATCGCCACCCAGAAAATGAACATAATACAGACAAGTTAGTGAGAGCCGCGCACCGGTGATTTGTGGCGCTTGTGTGCAGTGAGATCAAAACAGTCCGGGAGTATTAAAATAAAATAGAACAGTGGCATTTCCCCAAAGTCTGGCGGGGTTGCAGCTATGTTTATATTAACCCTAATGGGGCACAATTTATTATTACATTTTAAGTCTGGGGAGCTGAGCGGAGGAAGGCAAATATTGTTTATGCTCTCCTCAAAGTGAAATAGGAATGTGGAGTTTTCAGGCGCTTCGGAGGAACATCTGATACTCGTGGCATTATTAGAATGGGTGTGGGAAGAACAGGAGGGAAGTATATTGTTTAAAGTTGTATATAGGTCTGTTATTTGCATATACAGCTGAGGCGCAAAACCTATGCCGCACTTCACAAAATCAACGAACATTTTACTGGAATCTGCAAGTTGCATTAATCTTTATTTAAAAAAAAATAATAATAATAATAATTCATCCTTTATCACGAACAACTTCACACGGGAATAAAGTTGCATAGACATTCTGAAACACCAAAGCATAAACACACATCCACCCAGTCACCAACACATAAGCACACGCATTTTTTAAACAGCCGCTTTAAGACACCACCAGACACTGTGCTCATTATTCATTAACCAAGGATTTACTTTATATCTGACATGTCCCCCATTTTGATAAAAAGGAAATGAGTGGTGCTTGAATGTTTGAGGTTTTTTTTAACATTTCCTTTTTTATTCTAACTACAAATCACTCGCACCAGTGTTTTAAGATCTCGCAGAGATTTGATCATCACATCATTTCATTGTATCAGCATATTTTTGTGATGTTCCAGAAGAAATCTAAGTGGTTTGATGGCTAACTGCAGCGATGTCTGTGTAATTTTAAGGTCATCTGTGGTTCGAGTCAGCCTTTTATCTTTCTGAGCTAGTTCAAATAAGAACATCTGAACAGGATAACTGTAACACATGCTCTTTGCAGTTTTATGAATCGCCAACATTTTTAGATGAAAGAGCACGATAAAAGTATGTGGTTTCCTTTATCCTCATGGAGGCTGGAATTTTGCTGCAACGGAAAGCCGGATTGTGATGAAGTGTTGACGAAATTATTTGGGAGAGAGTGACCAGACCAACACGCGTTCTTATATGTGTGTAAAAGGCCGCTTTATTGGAACAGGTGCCCCTAAACCTACCCCGCCTGGCCTTTGCCTTACAAAACTAAAGCCTCACTAGACATCAATTCACCTGCCCCCACCCCTCCCCCTCCCCTACCCCGATCCCTCCCCCCTTTCTTCTCGTCCTGTCTCCTCCTTCCTCTTGTCTCCTTTCTTTCCCCGTCCCCTCCTCTTCTTTGAACCTGTCCGCTAATGAGCAGTCCCCTGCCTGTCCCTGTCTAATTAGTACTCCTTCCCGTCCTAACACCTGACCTGCCCTGCCAACTCCGTCCTCCACCCGAGTTTTTACTAGCTGCCCTGCAGCTGTCCCCGCTGGGCCTGCACCTGTCCAAAGCGACAACCTAACCACCATAGGAGGCACCTGCTCCAACAAAACAACCCTATAAATTGGGAGGGTGGGCGGGAGAAAGAAAAACCCCGTAGAGCCTAGACTAACGTCCCAGCCACCAGGTCACCTTACGAAATGGTGTCTGGGGACTCAAAATGTCCGCTTAAATGGGCCCCCCACCCCTCCCTTGACTGGCACCCCAGACGCCCAACCGCGTCGCGGGTCGTGCCACCTCGCCCAAAGACCCCGGGGGGGAACTCCTCGTGCCTCGTCCTCCCCCCGAGGCCCCATTGGGAGAGAGTGACCAGACCAACACGCGTTCTTATATGTGTGTAAAAGGCAGCTTTATTGGAACAGGTGCCCCTAAACCTACCCCGCCTGGCCTTTGCCTTACAAAACTAAAGCCTCACTAGACATCAATTCACCTGCCCCCACCCCTCCCCCTCCCCTACCCCAATCCCTCCCCCCTTTCTTCTCGTCCTGTCTCCTCCTTCCTCTTGTCTCCTTTCTTTCCCCGTCCCCTCCTCTTCTTTGAACCTGTCCGATAATGAGCAGTCCCCTGCCTGTCCCTGTCTAATTAATACTCCTTCCCGTCCTAATACCTGACCTGCCCTGCCAACTCCGTCCTCCACCCGAGTTTTTACTAGCTGCCCTGCAGCTGTCCCCGCCACCAGAAAAGACCCTGACTTTTCTGCCCCCCCTCTGGGGCTCCTTGAACAACTGCTTCAACTGCTCTTTCACCTGCAATAAGTACAATTCCATTCCTATGAATGATAAGTGTACCCCATCATCCCTAAAAAAATTCAGCATCCTCAAATTTTAAATCAAGGTGCTCTAAAAATGTTACCCCTCTCCCGACGCAAAAACCTTTCATTTCTTTGTTCAACTTCCGCCTGGCTCTCTCAATAGCCCCAGGCTTCCTCGCTCCCCTTCATACCCGACGCGGAACAAATGCTGTGAAAACTACATGACATCCTCTCCACTGCTCCAACAAAACTTGCAAGTCTCCCTTCATCCTTTTCAACAAATTTAAACCCGTTGTACGAACTAAATCGTTTTCTCCTAAATGAATAAGCAGCACGTCCGGACAATGTGCCCTGCCCCTTAAACTTTGAAGCCTTGGCAACAGCTCTTCCCATAGCATACCCCCTTTCCCTATCCATTTTATCCTGTAACGCGACGAATCCAACCCCAAGTTGTCTCCAATGGACGTCCTATGCGCTTGCCGTTGCGCCCACTTTATAAATGAATGTCCAATGACCCATAGCTCCAGGAACTCAGCTTCCGGCCCCAGTACCACACCTGAAAAAGAAAAACAATCATGAAACCATTCACCGCACATGTTAGAGCTTTTTAACCGTCCCAACCCCGCGCGTAGCGCCGAAAACAGTCCGATTTCCACCTGCCCAGGGCCATCAATTCCTCTCTCTTCCACCCCTTGTTCCCTGCCTCAGTGGCCACCCCAATTCTGAAGGAGTGTGTGCCAAATTCCCTTGGCTCCAAGCCAATCCTGGCCAAACCCTTTCTCAAAACTGCCAATAGTTGGGCCGCGGACACCCACTTACCATCCGCATGACAAAAAACTGGACCTTCTGATGACTTAGCCTTTTTCCTCAACCGGTTCCCCAAAAAGACCGGACAAACGCACCTAATCGGATAGGGCCTCAAATATACTGTAACCCCTTTCCACTTTTGATCCGTCTTCGAATACCTTACATGTAACGCCAAATTTCCCTGCCTACTCTGTACCTCATCCCATCTGATCCCCTGTCTGTCCTGTAACCCCAACAACTCTGACACCCGAAACGCTCCGAAAAACAACCAAGACATCAAAGTTCTGAATATTAACGTCTCATAAGCATCATAACATATCTCCCCCAACGCCGGCAGCAATATTTTCAAAATTGCCACTGATATCGGTTGCCGCACGCGTCTCGCCGACCTCAACGATTTCTCCCAACCCTGGAGGATCCTCAATCCTAATTCACCCGCCGAAGGTGGGTAGCCCCAGACCAACTTACCCATGAACCCGAGCGCCGACAGCTTACCCGAAATCGTGACCCTGCTCTGGCCTTTTCCAATTAAATCCATGATAAATTGGACCACATCTTCAATTATGTCCTCCTGCCTTACCCGCCGACGCGCCCCCGACTGCAGGAACTCACTCCAGGCTTTTGCATACGCTCGCCGAGTAGACGGAGCCAACGAGTTCATAACCAGCTGTAACATCCGCGATCGCCTACTGTCCAAAGCACCTCTGGCATGCGTATTCTCCTCAATTCGACACCCGTGGTCAATCCATGGAAACGCTGCCACTGCGAACGAGACAAAGCATCCGCTATGTCATTATTCGCCCCTGGCACATGCAGCGCTCTAAAATATATATCGTGACGCAAGCACAGAAGAACGAATGCACGCATCAACTGCAACACCCCCGCTTCGCGCGCCGACTGTCGATTCACCATCTGCACCACTGCCATATTATCGACCCTAAACAGCACCCGCGAATGACGAAGCTCCTCGCCCCATATCCAAACCGCCACTATCAGCGGGAAAAGCTCCAAAAATGCAATGCTCCGACCCCCATACTTCCATTCCTTTGGCCATTCCTCCGCACACCAACGACCCTCCCAGAACACACCGAAACGATAGGCCCCCGCCGCATCTGAAAACATCTGTACATCCCAGTCGCAATTTTCCCACATCTTCAAAGGAATGCCGTTAAAAGATTCCAGAAACTGCGCCCACATCCGCAAATCCTCTCGCACTCCCACCTTCAACCGCACATGATGATGCGGGAGTGCGTGTCCCGACAGTGCCAATGACAGTCGTCTGCAAAAAATCCTGCCCGCGCGCACCACCCTACACGCGAAGTTTAAATGTCCCAACAGCACCTGAACCTCCTTCACTGTAACCTTGTTCTTGCTCACCATTTTTTGGATCCGCTCCACCATGTCTGCTTTTTTGTCAATCGGCAATCTGGCCAATCCTGCCACCGTGTCCAATTCTATACCCAAAAACGACAGTGCCGTAGTTGGCCCCACTGTCTTTTCGGAAGCCAGGGGCACTCCCAGGTCTCCCATGAGATCCATAAAGCCGCTCAGCACCGCCGCACAGAGCGTGCTGTCCGCCGGCGCCGCAAAGAAAAAATCATCCAAATAATGTGTCACCCATTTGTGACCCGTATTCCTTTGAAATATCCATTGGAGAGCCGTACTAAATTGCTCAAACAGCGCACACGAGCTGGAGCAACCCATGGGCAACGCCTTGTCCACATACCAATTCCCCTTGAACTGGATGCCCAACAAACCAAAGTCATCCGGATGTACCGGCAGAAATCTAAATGCACACTTCACGTCTGTTTTTGCCATCAGAGCACCTGCTCCCAACTGTTCAATCATCTCAACCGCCACATCTACGGACGCATATGACACTTTAGTGACTTCCACTGGGATGAAATCATTAACCGACGTACCTTCCGGCCACGACAAATGATGAATGAGCCTAAACTGCCCCTCTTCCTTTTTGGGCACCACCCCAATGGGGGACACCATGAGATTCTCCAAAGGCCATTCCGAAAAGGGGCCTGCCATGCGACCTTCTCGCACTTCCTTGTCCAGCTTATCCTGTACCAGCTCCTCTTTCCCGCGCACTGATTTCAAATTTTCCGCCCATCTCCGCTCCCGTGGCCCGCGATAGCCCAGCCTAAACCCAAACCGAAAACCCATCACCAGAAACTGCGCTACTTCCGGCTTATCGTAAGCCACTAAATACCTCTCTAAGCGATCCACGTTAACCGGCGTACGAGCCCTTCCCCGCCACCCCTTGTCGCTGACGCTGTTCTTCTCGTGCACCATAACTGTTGCTCTGTCCCCCACTCTGTCCCCCCCCGAGGCTGTAGCATTTTGCTGGCCTCCACACAACGTGACTGGGTGTCTACCCGCGCACTTGGAGCACTCGTGCCGAAACTTGCAGTACTCCCTGATACAGAGTCCTTTATTATAATCCCAGCAAGCTCCTGTACGCCCCGACCCGACGTTGGTGGACCTGGTTGGGCTGGCGCCTCCGGACCCCACCCCTTGGGTGGGGCGGTCACGAAAGGGCCGATAAATTATAGGCAAACCACTGGCCGTAAAGACAGTCTTGCCAAACTTTGCTGGACCCATGGTGTGTTGCCACAGATCAGCATCGATTTCTCCCCACTGCGCTTCGGAGTCCGCCGCCATACGCGCCCTAAATTCTTCATCGTACTGCCGCCAGGCATAACCACCGTAGTTAAGTTGTGCCTTCCGAATAATATCCATATATTTAAACAACGCCACCGACCGCTCCGGAAACCGCTCGCAATAAACACTGGCGAAAATCAGAAAGGCGGCCGTCCAATTCTCAATGGTTACCGGCACTTTCGGCCGCTTTGAAAGCTCCCACTCCTCTTCTTTCGAGCCTTCCTTCGCCCTGACCTCCCTGTGCAGTAATTTAAGAATCTCAATATATTCCCCTTTCCAGATCTTTTCTTTCGTGGCCATCGTTAAATGCGCCCCGAGTGGCTTCGCCGTTCCCATATATGGCAGCCTGACCCGTTTCGACGCTGGTTCTTTCTTCTTCTCTTCCTTCACCTTCCCTGCTTTATCCCCTTCATCTCCTCTCTCTTCCCCAACTGTGACCCCTTTTCCCGCCCCGCACTGTCCGTGGACACCCCCATGTCCTGGACATATACACCTTTTACTAAACGAACCGACTCCTCTCGCGCCTCCGACGCCACAGACACCATTGACACCGCCGAATCCTTACCTGGAGACAAAAGCGGGGGCCGCTCCTGAACCTTCCGCTGTTCTCCTCTCCCTGCCTCCTGCGACGCCTTTGACCGCCTCGACACCTGTGAAGACTTACGGACAGGGTTAGCCACTCCCCGCCCGCTCCTCTCCCACCATTCGCTCTCACTCCCACTATTCCGCAGCTCCCCTTCCTCTATGCTCACATCAGACATCCTATCCCCCACGTCAAGCCCTTTCAGCACTCCTTTCCCGCTCTTACCAATACCACGCGCACCACCCGCATAATCACTGTCATACCCCCATGTTTTTACCGAGCCCAGACGTTGCTCCTCCCAGGCTGCGGTGCCAGGGGGCGTATCACCCACACCACCACACAGCCTCGAAGAAGCGTCTGCAGCCCTCCCTCGCCGACCACGCCGTCCTGTTGACGTCATCCGGTTAGCCGCCCTAGGGCTAACCTTCTCTTCGTCCCAGGGTATTAGAGCCGCCCCATGCTCCCCTGAGTCATCCCCGTCGAAATCCAGTGGTCCGAGTTCAAAAAGGTCTGGTGTGCCAGGAAAAACCCCCCTTTTTATCCCTTGACTCTCCCCCAGCTGTTGGCCCACTACTTCTCCTTCCTCACTACTGCCTTCCTCCTCCTGTGACGAGCTCCCAACCCGGGGCCCAAAAACCCGCCCATGTGCCCTAGATCTCATTGCCGATAAAGGGCCCTCGCCAGCTGACTCAGCATCACCCTCCCCCCTAGGCCCCCTTCCTCTTCGCTGCTGCTCCACACCAACATTGTGGGCCATCTTTTGGAAATCGGGACCTTGGGGTCCCTTTGCTCCTCGTTACCCACCGTTTTGTTTTTACCCTCCTCTCCCCCCCTCGTCACAGGTAGCCCGCGTGCTGCCACAGCCCCTTTTTTATTTTTATAAATTGTACCGCTCGCTGCCCCCTCCCCGTGGCCTCTGAGGTGCCCATGCTGCCCTCTTCCTTTATTCACTTGAAAATGGGGAGCAGCGCCATGCCGCGCCCCATAACAACGCACTATTGGGCCGCGCCGGGGCTTCAAAACGCCTGCGCGAGCCCTCTTCTCTTGCCGAGCCTTCGGGGAAGCCCTAGGGGCTTCCCCAGCCAAGCCGCTCCCGCTACCCCGCCCTAGGCCCGCCCTGACGCTCGCGCGACCCGCCTCCTCCCCCGCCCGTCCTCCGAGAGCACTCACCTTTTCTCTGCCCGCCGAACGCGGCGGGGAACACGCCGCTACCGCTGCGGCCACGCCGGCCGAGGCCCGGCGCACCGGGCGCCCAGCCCCGAGAGCTTCTGGCGCCACCAAATCCAGGCGGCCTGCTTCTTTCAGCAGCGCCAACGCCTGTTGCACTTTGGGATCCATTTCACCGGTAAGATCCCTTTACAATTCTACAAGACCACGTGCAAACACCGTCCCGCCTACGGCCCTAGAAATTTTATACTTATCCGCTGTCTACTCCGTAATTATCCCGCTGTCTACTCCTTAACTCCTCTTTTCTTCACTACTGAAACTCTGCGTGTCACCTCACAATAATCACAATCCCAACCACTTAGAAAGAAAAACCCGTAGAGCCTAGACTAACGTCCCAGCCACCAGGTCACCTTACGAAATGGTGGCTGGGGACTCAAAATGTCCGCTTAAATGGGCCCCCCTCCCCTCCCTTGACTGGCACCCCGGACGCCCAACCGCGTCGCGGGTCGTGCCACCTCGCCCAAAGACCCCGGGGGGGAACTCCTCGTGCCTCGTCCTCCCCCCGAGGCCCCAATGGCAAACAATACGGCATAATACAACAATCTGTGGTAGTGTCATTTCTTTATTTTGGAACTCCTAGTAATACTGTCTAGTCAAAGCTGCACGTATAGCTGTACCAGTTTAACACCTAAATACAGCAATCAGCAACTAAAAGGCCATCGGTTAATCTCTGCAAATGGTCTACCTTTCCACAGAACCACTTTCTGGTAATTTTGAAGTAACTTTTGATCAGTTTGGGCCAGAAACATTTTTTTCCTTTGGTGAAATCTGCAAATTATTTTTCAGATGGTGGTTTATGTGGAAAATGCAGCAAATCAATAAGGAGCTGTAGAATTACACTACTTCACTGGCCCTTATTAAAGGTCATTTAATGTATACTGTCAATAGGCGTCTACCTTATAGCTCACACTAATTTCTATCTATAATGCAAAAATAATTCCACTTTTTTGATATCCTTGAGTAAGAAACATATCAGAGATTTCATAAATTACTGATCATGTGGTTGCTTATAACATTCCCAGGTAGGTGACCATGTGAAACAAAGATTTCAAGGTGTAAAAATTGTCTTCCTTTAATATATTTGAAAAAGGGAGAGGTTCATATCATATGAGACAGGCATGCTACTACGCATAGTGGGAGGATAACTTACACCTTTAGTAAAGAAAATGTATTCAACTGAAGCACTCGATTAATGATTAGAGACATAGAACTAGGCAGAAAGTCAACAACGTGGTTGACTCAGTATATGGATGGGATAAGGCATGTAGGGCCATATTTATACTTTTGACGCAAAACTGCGCCAAAGGAGTTGTGCGTCAAAAAGTTCAACGCTGGCTAACGCCATTTCTTAGCGCCACCCGGGCGTCAAATTTATACTTTGACGCTCCGTGGCGCAAACCATGGATTAGAGTCATTTTGTTTTACTCTAACCATTGCGCCACGTCATAAAGCAAAACGACGTTAACACGGGGAAAATGACTTTAATTCGGTTTACGACGTCGCAAACTGGATACGCGCAACTTTTTGTCACTTCAAAATTGCCAATTGGGAGGAGAGAGGCAATTTGGCAACAAATTGTGGACAAGATAAACAATGTGGCAGAAGAACGGAGAAAAGTCACTGAGTGCAAGAAACGCTGGCATGACTGCAAGCGCAGGATCAAAGAAAAAATGGCAAGGAACAGGAAGGCAGCACTGCAGACTGGAGGTGGGAGTCCAGCACCGCAGGAGGCCCTGGACCAGATGGAGGAGATGGTGGCAGCCGTCATCCCAGAGGAGATCGTCACAGGGATTCAAGGACAGGACAGCGCAGACTACCAGGAAACAACACAGATGCAGGGTAAGTTGCATGGGGGACTAAAATGCCTAAATGTTAACTTTAAGCAGGGGGAGGGACATACCTACTACACAATGCATGTTAGCTATGGGAATCAGGCAGTGGAAAGAGCAAAGGGGCACGGCACGGGTGCATGGGCTGTGCAGGGGAAACCAGGGCCACAGCACAACACTACACCAACAACTTTTGCATGGGGTTACTCTGACATGCCATGGCTGCTGGAAAGGCCAAGCCAGTCCAGGAGTGTAGGGTACAACGTAAAACTGGCCTGCTGTCACACGACAGCTGGTATTGTGACAACATGAACTAGGGCTCAATTTCCAGTCTCAGGCCATATCCACAAGTGGTATTTAACATTGACAACAGTTGCCACTACCACCTGTGCTGTGTGTGCAGGTCAAGTAGCTAATGGCAGTTAGGTGCCCATGGCTCAAACACACCCAAAATAGAGGGTTCAGGATGACAACGTTATCAATCCCCTGTAATTCCTAACAAAGTGTAAATCCTGTCAAATGCTCATGTCTATAGGCACAATAAAGATCAGGTATTGTTACTTACATTATGAAGTACACAGCAGTAATGTCATACCCATGCTGCACATTATAGGGTCCACCCCGTGCCTGTGTTACAATAGCTGCAATGCCACTTTGCAACATCCCACCTGTCATAGTGCTAAGACAACAGCATTGAGGGGGAGGACATATGTGTCTAGCTAGTTAAACACACCCGCACAGTCATAAGAGGAAATGGAACACTGCCAGTCCCATCAGTGCAATCCAATGTAGCACACATTCCCTAACATCAACATGACACTACCAATGCTGACACCTGTATCGTGCCATGCCAATGCTATACATAGTATGTGCTTGGTCTCAGCAACATATAGGTGTATGTGAAATATCTGAGACTGGGTCAGTTCCATATTGTTAAGTGTGGTGCAAGTAGCATCAGAACACCCACAGCCATTGCAAGGCCTCACCATGCTAATGGAAGTAGATGCAGGGTTGAGTAGGACAAGAAGGTGGCAACATATATTTTGGACAGAACCTACAACTAGAGGATGTGATGCAGACAATTCCCCAAACTGCCCACACTACACGTGACATGCAGGTGGGGCAGAGGCCTGTGAGAATGCTAATATTAATGACAGGAACAATGAACAGGAACCATGATTACAATGTCTCATTAATAGGAAGTCAGTAACATCACATTACAACTGCCTCAAAACAGACACACTAATTGTACAATATCTCATTGCAGAGGACGAAGGCTCTCCTGTGGATGTGCCTGTCCTAGACATCCCTGATGACATGGATGACGAGCTGACAAACATTAGCCAGCAGACCCTCCAAGAGTTTCTAGGAACCCTCCAGACCCCACCTTCAGTCGCAAGGAGGAGTACAGATGCAGCAGCTATCACAGAGGACCCACCCACCACCCCAATAGTACGATCTGCCAGCTCCAACCCAGCTGAGGACTCTGAGGACACTGGTACCACCTTTGAGAGGACAGTAGTGGGAGTACAGCGGGAGCTGGCCAAGGAGGTGCAGGTGGGGCAGCCAGCCTTGATGAGATGCCCACATGCATAATGTCATCTGCAGAACAGGCAGCAGCCATGCAAGCCCTACCATCTCTCCTGCAAGGACTACAACAATGTGGGAGGGATTCACCACAGCAGTTAGGGAGTTGCCACAACACCTGGCATCCCAAGCCTTTCACTGCGTGCACGAATGCAATCATGACCCCCTCAGTGCTGAACTGGCTGCCTACCACAGTAATGTAGCTGCTATACCCAAGAACCAGCATCTCCTCCTTGCTGCAGTAATGCCCTTAATAGCCCCACAGTTGGCAGCTACCGGGATTTCTGAGTCCACGTCTTCAAACACTGAAGTGTGTGTTGCCCCTTCAAACCCACCACCACCAAGGGCAGAGAAGATGACACACACATCAGAAGATGAAGACATGGAACAGATCACCTTCACCCGCAGGAGTACCCGGTAGCACAAGTCCATCCCACATGGGCACTGATTTCCTAGGTCCTATGCTTGTTAACATGCCAGTCTTGTTACAGTTGGTAACATACACTGTTCTCCAGCACACTGTTTACCTTATCACTATGCACTGCAATTGTCTCTCACTACCTCATTGGCAATTCATGTACCTCTGCACTGAATGACACTTTACCAAAGCATGTCCAATGACATGTCCCTCACCATTGCACTTGTGTTGCATCACAATAGAAGGTGTCACTCGAATGAACTTACAATCCTGGACTATGTAAATATTGTACTACAGCACTTTAAAATAAATAGCACTTACAGACCACTTTGTCTGGGTGTAATGTGACACATCAACTGTGTAGGAGATTTGGGATGCATGTAACATGTCAATGGCCATAGAATGTCAACACAACTGTGTAGAAACAATATGGGCTGATAACTATGCACTGGGGTCTGGATTTTATCATCATCTGTGCTTCCTTAGGCTTATTTCTGAAGTGAAATGAGAACAAACCATATAATGCTGTGTAGAACTGAAAAAGTCAGATCCAAAGTATGTGTAAGATGAAACTCAATGTGGCCAACATTCCCTTCAAGACAATCTTTATGTATGTGACATCTGACTATAAATTTTAATCACACACACACACCATACACAGCAGGAATGGATGTGTATGAGTGTATGGACAATTATGTAGCTTGGGAGTACAATGTGAGAAATGATAGGTGTGAGTTATGTATACAGAACTTCAGAAAATTAAAACATCACTCAGCTTATCAGGGTTCACATGAACATCAGGCTGCAGGCAGACGTCCCACAGTGCCCAAGATTCCAATACAGGACTTAAACGATGATGGAATTAAAAACACACCAACATTTACAACACATTGGGAACCATAGTAACCTTGAGTGGTGGGTGCAATGGATGGCAGATGCATAGAGAAGTAGCTTTGTTCTAGCTGCCAATGTGACAGCTCATTAAGAATGGGGAATAACCATGTCAATAATGGGATTCTGATGCAGGATGGAACACAAATGCAAATACTAAATTGACACTGTACACCCATGCCAAGGCCCTGATCCCCAAGCATATGACACATACTGTAAAGGGGTACCTAAAACTTTATTTTACAGTAATAAAGGAAACTTAAACTAGGGGAACCACCTTAACTAACCTAACCTATCCTAACTATACATTACCCACAGCTGGCCCTAACTACCTTAAGCTAAACTTACTTACCACATTTAACTAAACACTCTAAACATCAACCCCCCACCCCCGTTATATGCTATGACACATGTAGGACAACATTAACTAACCTAAACACATACTATCTTATCCTAAACAAATATATATTTTTGGGGGATTTTTTTGATTATAATTTTTTTATTTTTTTATATGCACATAAATCCCAACATCATCCCTCACCCACAAAAAAATGTAATAATATAACACCCTCCACCCCAACCCACTTATACTAACTAAACTAACAGCCTACTCTAACCTAACACTAAGCCCCCTAAACCCACTAAGGAAAAGAACAAGGAAAAACTGGGAATCATAGCTGAGGATCCAACATTTACAAATTGGCCCTCCACAGGATCTTTTTGATACCCCACAGTCTCCTGCTATTGTGGGACACCTCCTGCTGCAGCCTGTCCATCCTGCACAACATTTGTTGCATGTCACATTTCAGTGTCTGCAAGTCCTGATTGTCTATCACAGCAGCTGGGGTTGTCAGGGTACCACTTGTAGATGGCCTTGCTGGTGCCGGTGCCGTGGTTGGAGGGGGAGGTGCAGGAGATGCTGCTTGTGGGGCCGGAGCAGATGAAGTCAAGGGACCTGCTACAGTGGCTGTCATCCTTGGGGCCACTGTGGTCTGTGCTGTAGTGGTGGTGGCTTTTGTGGAAAATGCTGCCCCCCCTTTGGGAAAATGCCCTCCATACCCCTGTGGCTCTCTCATGGTGATATCGACGTGCCATATTGCGGAACCCAGCCTCCACATCTGGTGTGTGGCAGTAACGCACTGCCTGCCTCTGGAATTCCCATATCTCCTAGGCATTCATGTTGGCAGCTGTAAAAATAGAGAAGGCCAAATATTATTGACATCATTGTGTGATACATCTACAGATGATATTCTAACACTTCATCAAAAATAGCACATGCAGTCCAAATCACAGTACAGATGATAGAATGTCCCTGAGGAATGACATGCCAACATAGCCTACCCATCAACTATCTAACAGCACAGCAATGCACAACAAGGTGTGTACTTAATTAATTAATCTCTGCATCTTTGTACTTCTAATAGTCACATAACAAATGCTGCAAGTTCTCCACATGTGCCAGGCTGACTAATAACTATCTTCAGGATCAAAATCAAGGCACACAAGAACTTTGATTTGTATACGGAACTGCCAGGACGGAATGCAGTTGGTGAATCATGAGGGGGCATTGTAGTTTGGAACACATGAATGCTTGAATTACATGTCTGTCATCTACACTGTGATCATCACACCTAGCTACACATATTTTCTAGCCCTAACCCTGTGCCTCATGGGGGAATGGACATGCAACACATACTTGCAAACATCAAGGACAACCACGAAGCTTTGGACAGCTGTCCATGGGTTTAGTCACTCCACCACCGGTAAGGAGGCCTGCCAACTAGGATTGAGTCAACCATTGGAAAATCACATCTACATAAATTTTTCTAATTGCAGACAATTGTCAACATCATTAGATCTCAATGACAGAGTTCCAAAATCAAGCACCTTTTCTCTCAATGGCCCAACATGCGAATAGAGTGGCAGGAACGGCATTTGCTCTACTAAGGACCCTGAGGAAGGTTTTAACTATTTTACCGTTCTCAGCCAGAAGAATGGTTGTCCAGGCACTGATAGGCTCTCGGATTGACTATGGCAATGCCTTGTTTATAGGCTCACCGAAATATGTAATTCAAAGATTACAAAGGGTACAAAATGCAGCGGCTCGTCTGCTGCTAAATATTCCTAGACAGCACTCGATACAGTCAGGAATCGTTTCCCTACACTGGCTCCCTGTAGCGGAAAGGATTCAGTTCAAAACCCTTTGTCACATTCATAGATCCATATTTGATAATGGACCGGAAATGCTGAAAACACTGGCACAGGTTTATATTCCAGTCAGGCCACTTAGATCCTCCTCAGCTAATCTGGCTATAGTTCCAACAGGGAGGAAAGCCAGATGGGGAGGAAGATCGCTAGCATACCAAGGTGCTTTGCTCTGGAATAATCTCCCTCTCAAGATGAAAGCAAACCCTCAAGAGATGTCGTTTAGGAAGGAACTGAAGACTTGGCTATTCAAAATGTAAATCTCCTGTATAAACATAAACAGTATGTCATCGCCATGGCAGTATAAGCGCTGCGAGGCCGTTGGGCAGTTAGGCGCTATATAAACCATTATAACATAACATAACATAACATAACATTGATGCAATCACCCATCTGGCCTTGACCTGCATGCCCACCTATGACATTTCACTCAAGTGCCTCATAAATGGAGTACAATATGTGGAACTAGATGGTGCAGGAAAGTCACCCATAGAGTCCTACATGTTCATTACTTAACAGGGATGATCAAGTATGTAGATAAAACTTCTGCATCACTGGTCTGGGTGAATCAGGGTATGGCTTGCCGACTAAATCATGACACTGGCCACCTCCAAATTAATCATTGGCATACATGTAGCAACAAATCACCCTGTTCACCTGCCCATGGCTATAGCGCAGCACTCGACTCCCAATATATGACTCGCCACCACAGAATGTCCAACTCAAAAATGGAACAAAGTGTCAACCTCCAGTCAAGTCACATATCAAACCATGTTCCGGCACATCATACCTTGCAATGAGTCTAACACACAGGAGTCAATCACACAACAGCTGCAAACACAACACAGGACAAACATATTAACACTTACTGGATATGTCTGGGTCCGCAGATCGAACCACTTCACCAATTGTATATGGGGCGGGTCCACCTGTAAAACATGGAAGGGTGATATGTGCTCAATGTCTGCTCACTGTACAAAACTTGGATCAACAAATTACTGTGTGTAACATTTTATATGATAGAGCAGCACATCAGGCATGTAGACACACCAACAGACATAGTCATGCAAACATGCATTGACACTGTCACTCCAGTGAGTGATAGACACACATATGCACACATGCACTGGCCCTAACACTAATGCGGTGCCAAACATGATTACTAATTTTTGTGCTTTATTAATTCTAGAGGGTACTCCATTTCATCATTTGTTATTATGAGAGACATGCAATGTCACATTCCTGGTGCACTGCAATACCAGTGACTCAGGTATTGTGGCTTGGGCATCAAGGGACAATGAGTTACTGTGTGATGCTCATGTGAGTTGAGTTGCGTTCAGGAATTATTGTGCTTTCAATGTTTCATTATATGTGTGCCAGTGTTGTATGTAGGTTACATATGCCACATTGGCAGTGTACCCAGAGCTGTATATGCCCCCTATGACAACATGATGGCAAGGATTCTGTGTGTTACTTAATTACAATGTTACGCTAAACATAGATTGGCCATTTATCTGATTCAAAACAACAAAAAGATGTATGCTGACAGTGTCTAATTTGATCATCCGTGACAGAATGCATGGGCACAGGTGTAGTCATTGCACCTGAAATGTGTTACTCTGGGCCATGTGTACCTATATCAGGTATTTTAAATCACACTTTGCCACATTCCTTAACTTAGAATTGGCAAGTTGGGTGATCTGTGGTAATACAACCAAACTGACACTGTGCGCTAATTAAAACATGGGTTAGTAAATGTCCTACTTCTGCAGTCTTATTGAGGTAGGTCTCTATTTGAAAGCAGCCTGGGAATGTCCACACTCACAGGAATGCTGGCCTGCTGATCTTAGCATACCACCATTTTTGTGATAGCCTTCATACTGAGAAGTTAATAATTGTACATATGCTGCACTATATCTGCAGGGGTGTACCAATAGTAAAATAACAAACTATTTCATCACTTAAAATGTATAATGGAAGCAGTCAGTGGTCCCTTGCACAACATCATGCAAATAAATAGTTTGTGACCATGCATTCACAAAGAGCAGGGATCCCATGATGACCCATTCACTTTAAAAATGTGTTTGTCTATAAAGTGACACAGATGGTAACTGCACCAGCTCTGTACCAACAATTGTGCCCAAGGCAAATATGTTGTTGGGCCATGCTACTCAATGATAGGATTTCAACGCCTACTCCGAAAAGTCACAAGATCAACCTGTTTAGTGCTACTGCATTGTGGTAGCATCCGGGCACAATTAGGTTTGGCCATGTGAAATAATTTCTGTTAGGGACAGATGTGTCTTTTTTTTGTGTAGCATGTGCGTCATTTGTTTAAGCTACTGCTATGGAAAGTAGCTAAAAAAAATGTGATTGTAGCAAGGGTGCTATACGTTGGCATCCAGAAATAATGCAAATGCTGCACAAACAAAGTAGATATATCGGCCTAAGATATTAGCACAGGTTAGGAAGAGCTTTGTAAGTATAGCCATGAATACTGTTCAGAAAAGGTTTAAGAAAAATTGTGACTACATTGGTTCCTTGTAATAGCATGTGAAATACATCCCATTCCTGGTACACTCACAGGCCCTGAATCATAAAGTGGTTTGTGGCGCATTACCATCATCTCTTGACGCCAAAGCAGCACTCATTTCCAAGAGAAAGTTGTCCTTTGTAAGTTTGTGTAGCTTTAGCATCAACAATTGACAGTAATGCGTAGCAAATATTGTATAAATCAGGGCCACAGTTTGTTCAACTTGCATTTCACATATCCACAAATATTGCATGCAGCATGTCTCAAAATCTGCTACTGTCACTCCAGAGCATTTTACTGTACACATTAGTCAAATTTGTACTCACCAACAGGGCCACCAGTCACCACACCCAGGTAGTCCAGCAGGTACTGCTCTCGGGCCACCAGGTCAGCCCAGTGATGTTTCAGTTGGTGGTTGTTGCGCTGGCTGTTAAAGTTTCTTCTCAGGTGGAACAGCACCTTTGCCCACCTGAGCCTCCTTGCCTCTGTGTGATACCCCTGTATCACCTGGCCCCCAGTCTCCAACATCAGGGGGAGGAAGTGGCAAACCACCCACACAAAAGCCCCTAGCTCCTCCTCACCCATTCTCCCCAGACGTGGCCTACCCAAAACAGGGATAGGAGGTATGAAAAGGAAACTTAACTAACCCACAGACAGCCCAACAATACCCCAAATAACAATACCCACTAACACACTCCCAACAGTACAAAGTCAAATATAATCACAATAAATGACAATAAAACACTTATACAGATTAACACAGACACTTACAAAACAACAGAATACAATAGCACACAGGAGACAAAAGCACAAAATTCACAGAGACAACTCAAGGCACAGCCACACAGTCTACAGTAGAATAATTACAGACTGCAAAGTGAAAGTGAAAGTACACACACTGTACAATTTCTGTAAACCGGATATCCTATTATGTCACTTCCTGTCTCAATTGCGGTGCGTTTTCTTTCTATTGCGTGTAATTTTATGACGCTTACAGGGTTTGAGTCCAATTATTTTGACGCATATGCATGAAAAATCACCCACATTCAAGGATCAATACATTTTTCATGGATAACCGATTTCCTGGGGTGCAGTGTTGGACTTAACGCTAGGGACCACTCGATGTATTATGGGTGTGAGCATCATTTTTTAACGCATCTGCGTTATATTTTGATGCATATGCGTGATTTGTTTACCCTTTTGCGTAAAAAAATCTGTCAACAAAGTGTGTTTGTGTTATTTTTCACTTATTTACATGCATGCAGCCTATAACTATACAAAGATAGGAAGGTATGACCTGCAGTGTGTGTTCTAGTGTTTGGGCACATGTGGCAGACCATACCACTACGGACCACAATACTCATGTTGTTGTGCCGGATTAGCTCTCTTAACTGACACAACATCAACACAAACCTTTGGAATAAAATTGGCATTAACTAGTTTGCGCAGGTGTTGCATCAATAGAGGATAGCAAGGCTATGCAACTAAATGAATAGACTCATGGCCTGTGTGTTTATGTCTGTGAATTGGCTCTTGAAATAGTTGTTGTGCCTCTGTGTGAACGTCACAAGAAAATTCTGGCATAATGTGCATCTAGGAATGTGTTATAATAGTGTGTAACCATCAGATGCCATTAATTGAGGTACATCAGTCATGATATGTATTTGTTATATCTGTTGCGTCTTATGCTGTGTGTACTTCCTTGACTTTGGGGACAAAACATTTCCCATGACAAACTATACACAGGATAGATAGAGGACAGTTGATAATGGCTATGTCAGATATATATACCCATCACATTTAAAGAAATGTTGAATACCACCTCATGGTCACTTGTGTGTATACTACAAATGAGTCAGGCTTTTGAACATGCTAGGTAGGTACAGTGTTGGTGACACAGGGTCTCAAATCCAAATCTAAAATTGTTATGTACAACACAGTTTGAGTCATGTAAATGACCTATGTTTCTCCTGTGGCTATGGAGGACCAGCAGACCATGCTGCATGTGTTCAGATATTTCCAGTGGTTCATTGCACAAACGTGTCCAGTTCAAGTGTGTGGCCATGTGTACCCTGTGTCAGTTAAACAAGAATTGCAGCAAGCTCATAGGCAACGCACCATCCCTATTGATACCCAATTGTAAATAATGTAAAATAAAGAAGAACAAGGTTAATACTAGGTTACAAAGAGCGTGCAACAACACCAAAGTTCCTGCTGCAAAGGGGAACTGAATAGGGCTGAGGCAGCCCCACTGGAAAATATTCAAAGAGGCGGTGCACCGCCTCTTTGAATATTTACCCTGTGTCAGTATTGGCCTCCATGTTGTGACAGTTACGTGCAGGTCTAGTCATGAGTCTGTGGAGCCAATCCCTGAATTAACAGAGTATCCTTCAAAGCAGAATTGACCTAAAGCCAAATATCACCTAACGACACACATGGGGATAGTCCAGCTATGGCACTGCAGAAGTTTTATAAGGCTGACGACAGGGCCACCTTGGTGTGCTCAAAAGCTTTATGGATCAGTAATAGGAAACAGGCAAGTTTCATCGCAAAATTTGTACACAGGGTGGGCCCTAAAATTCCCACTGCAACAGGGAACATCAGTGCCTCTGTGCTGATTAATCTCACAGCTAGTCACCACGCAAGCCCTATCAAAACGTGGTGGCATGAGTGAATCTGTGTCTGGACCGTCAGGGCACAAACATGTTTTGTCCTTACATACACTTTAGCAACCCTTGTTTGTTGTGCTGGAGGCACAGTACCAAATCAATGCATACAGCCATAGCACATTGTCACTGTTTGGCACTAATGAATACATGCAAAACCAGACAAGGGATGGGGGCTGGATTAGGCCATTTGAGAACATGTCCCAGAACTGAAAACGATAAGTAAACTGATTAAACTATACTATACATTTGAGGATTCATCATTGACCTGCCAGACACAATACCCCAAGAGGAAAGAGAGGGCATGGAAAACAACTATGAGACAAATGTAGCCACAGGGAAACTCTAAAGTTAACGCAAAGACAGGAACCGGTCAGGCTAACAGGATGCAGGCTCTGTCAGGAACAAACACGAACAAGGCAAATACACAGTGAGCAGACTCTGACTGGGAAAAGCAGGAACAACACCGTGTGAACTAAAGTAAAATTTATGTTGTGGTCTGCAACATTACACAATCCCCCAAGGGCTCTGGTACACAAGTGATTTGTACGCCAATGCACAAGAAGGAGATTCAGAAAATGGCAGCTTCTAAGCAGTTCCAGCCAGCAGCAAGGGCAGGGCAGGTTCAAATGGCTGGTCTGCATGGAAGTGCTCACAGGTGTGTGCACCTTCAGTCTCTCATAAGTCCTGGAGTTGACAATCAAGTTCAAAGGGCCAGCTGGACCTTTTACATGGGAAGCAATGGACAGCTGATTACTGGTCCTACTGACTACCAGGCAGTGCATCATCGGCACTGAAGTCCATGCAGACTGATGAACTATGACTATGGCATGCCATACTGAAGAGGGAAGCACACAGGAGTCAGAATGGGAGTCTCGGTGTATGTAGATGAAGATTCTCAGGGTACAGATAGTCCATTTAACGGGGCCCCCTAGAGAAGTGTGGGCAGAGAGTAAAAACATGGCAGTGGCAGGGCTTATTACCTGGGATGGACTGCGCAGGGCATGTCTTGTGAGCAATGTTTGTCACACCTGGGGCACTCGTGCTATCCATTTTCAGATTGGATGGACATCTTGTCACACATGCTCCTTGCAGAGATAGCTGATGTCACACTTACTGTTGGCAAGGGTCTGGTCATACATTCCTGTTACCAATGCAATAACACATCCACTGCCTCATGTATGAAACACTTTTTAACTTTATGATTGATGGTGTCTTAGTTGTGTCATTTGCTGCAATGGACCATGTTGGCAATATGGATGTGTCTCATACACATCATCTGATATTGCCTGTGAAATAGACAGGATATATGTCATTTACACTGTGTGTGATGGTTGCTGTACATTCATACCCATCAAATGTGATGTGGCTTTTTTAGTATCCTAATCTGTATTTCTGCAATGCTCCTTGAGGCTAAACTCTGATTATGATTCCTAGGGATCATGGGATGCATAACTAATTACCCAGAGCATGATTGAGTGATGAAGTGAGGTGTTTAATTACATATGATAAAAAAGTGGTGATGGTGACTGTTAGAAATGGGGTTTCTGGTTGGCTAGGGTATGCACCTCAGCCAGGCAGAACTTACCCACTCTAGTCAGGGCAAGGGAGTTACACGTCCAAGATAACCCCTGCTCACCCCCTTGGTAGCTACGCACGAGCAGTCAGGCTTAATCCGGAGGCAATGTGTAAAGCATTTGCACAACACACACAACACATGTGACGCAATATCCCCACCACAAAGGAAACACAACACCAGATTATATGAAAATATAATGTATTGTACACAAAGCCATTATCAGACCAAACAACACATATCAGTACTATCCTGCTACCCTAGCAGTTGTCAGAACGTTACACATTAGTTACTCTGCAACCTAGCAGTTGTCACACATAACACAAAGGTTACTCAGTATTCTGCAACATAAGCAGTAGTCAGGAAAACACGTTATTACATCACTTGTCATAAGAATATCATAAAATGCCCATAGTAGGAACATTAGAAAACATATGGCAAGTTAGAAAAACATATTAGCAAGCATGTCCATAAAAGGAACATTTGCATACACATATGTAAAAACATCAAACGCAGGTAGGTAATATATGAATCAAACAAAGGTCTGTAGAAAGAACTTTGGATTGCAACTATATTGGTCCTTTAAACAGTACCTGGTTGGATGAAGGCACCTCCAGTGCCTAGAAGGCGAACAATGGGGCCCCCGGCGCTCCTATGCGCAAAACGGGGGCCTCCCTTATAATCCGGGGTCAGAGGAGGGCGACATGCACCTCCTCTCTTTTATAGACAGGCCCCTCAGAGGCCCCTCAGGGGCCCCTCAGGGGACCGTGATTACTGGGGGCCCCCCAGGGCCTCAACCGGCCCTCACGAGGGGGGCCAAAGCCAGCAAAAACAGCTTAGGGCAGGAGGGGGGCACCACACACCCCCTCCGGTTTAATGACAGGCCCCTCCAGGGACCCAGGATCTCTGGGGGGCCCCCCAGGCCTCCACTGGCCCTTCCACCAAGCTGGGGGGGCACAATAATGCCCGTTTTACTTAACAGCAGAAAAGGAGCGTCCTGCTCCTAACGCAGAGGCCAGGGGGAAGAGGGCACTCCCCGTGCCTTCCCCTGGTCCTGCCGTGAAGCCACAAGAAGATCAGACCCCTCCTGGGGCCCGAGCAGACACTCGCCTGCACCCGATGCGGTGCGCAGTGATCTTATTTAAAGGGGCACAATGCAGCAAGGAGCCTACGAGCTCCCAAGGCTCCATAAGTGCGCTGCAATCAGCGCTATGGCAGCCGCAACCACGGAGAAGCACCCCTCGTGAAGAAATGGATGCAGGGGTCAGGGGCTACAGCACCCTGCCCCTGGGGAGCAGAATCTTAAGACAAGGTCCTCAGGTGGAGGGCCCAGCTACAGGCCAGCACAAGGGAAAGGCAGCAAGTCCTTCACAGTGACCATGCAGGTCACAGGTCAGCACAGCAGCAGCAGTCCATGGGGGTTCCTGGTGAGTCCTTTCAGCCTTTGGTGTCCAGTTCCAAGATGATTCCAAGAGTCTCCAAATTGTGGGGAAAATTCTGCTGTACTTATAGTCAGTTCTTACAGTGTTGTACAATGGTAGTGAGAGGAGGTTCCAGCCAGTTACAACTGGTTCTGGCAGTGCCCCCTCTCTCCTTTCAGCACAGGCTCCATCCATCAGTGGGGGGTTAACGACCCTGTTGTGTGAGGCAAGGGCACAGTCTTTACAAATGCAGGTGTGCCCCGCCTCTCCCTTCTCTCAGCCCAGGAAGACTATTCAGTATGCAGATGCACCTCTGTGACACCTCCACCCTCCCTGTGTACAGGCTGTCTGAAAAGTATGCACAAAGCCCCAACTGTCACTCTGCCCAGACGTGGATTGGAGTCAAGCTGCAAAACACCAGTCATAAGCACAGATAAATGCGCACTTTCTATTCTAGAAGTGGCATTTCTGTGATAGTAATAAAAAATACACCCACACCAGTAAGCAGCATTTATTATCACCATCACAACCATACCAAACATGCCTACGCTACCTCTCATAAATCAGACAATACCCCTTACACATAAGGCAGGGCATTTCTAATGCAATCCTATGAGAAGGCAGCACTCACAGCAGTGAGACACCAAGTTAGGCTGTTTGTCACTACCAGGACAGGCCAAGCAATATGGCACATGTCCTGCCTTTCTACATACATGGCACCCTGCCCATAAGGCTAGCTAGGGCGTACCTAAGGGGTGACTTACATGTAGTAAAAGGGGAGTCCTGGGCCTGGCAAGTAAGTTTATATGCCAGGTCCCTGTGGCAGAAAACTGCGCACACAGGCCCTGCGCTAGCAGGCCTGAGACAGGTTTGAAAGTCTACTTCAGTGGGTGGCGCAGGCACCGCTGCATACCCACTAGTAGTATTTAATTTACAGGCCCTGGGTATAGAGATACCACTGTACAAGGGACTTATAGGTAAATTAAATATGCCAATTAGGTATAAGCCAATCATACCAACTTTAGATGGGAGAGCACCTGCACTTTAGCACTGGTCAGCAGTGATAAAGTGCTCAGAGTCCTAGAGCCAACAGCGAGAGGTCAGAAAAACCAGGAGGAAGGAGGCAAAAAGACTGGGGATGACCCTGCGTAAGGCAAAAAGTCCAACAGTGACTATAGTTAGAAGAAGTTTTGTACGATGTGTTGTCTCCTACGCAATCCTGCAGCTGAGTTTGGACCTCATTTTCACGGACAGCATCCTCCTCTTCAGGCATTTGTGGATCTGGTTCATAGAGGGGAATGTTCCTTCTCGCACAAATGCTGTGCAGGATGGCACAGGTCAAAATGATCTTGCAGACCATTTCAGGGGAATATAAGAGGCTGCC
Organism: Pleurodeles waltl; assembly: GCF_031143425.1. Classification (NCBI taxonomy): domain Eukaryota; kingdom Metazoa; phylum Chordata; class Amphibia; order Caudata; family Salamandridae; genus Pleurodeles; species Pleurodeles waltl. Next base: position 397,473,359 of record NC_090451.1, read on the forward strand.
TCAGGTGACGTCCAGGCACCTGAATCTGGACTTCAGGATGCCAAAAGTCCCCTCAACTATGGTGCGTGTCCTACAATGTGCCTCATTATAGTCACGCTCTGCTGCTGTGCTTGGGTTGGCAATTGGGGTCATGATCCATGGCTGGATCCCGTAACCCTGATCAGCTGAAAGAGAAAATGAGGGTAAGTATTTTGTTGTTGGTTGCACCGTGATTGTTACTTTGCATGGCAGTTGTTATATTGTGTCGTCTGTGACTCATGTGTGTTTGTGGTATTGTGTGGGATCCTAGGCTTCTGTTATGTTCCTTCTGCATTGGCTTGTTTAACTATCAAAACTGGTGTTTGGCTGATTGACATAATATCAGTGGTATATTTAGAAACTTGCAGTTCAGTGTGTATCTCCCATGCGTTATGTAATGTGAAAGAAGTGTCTGTGTGCCTTCACTGGAGGTGACATGATACTTCCACACGCACAATCAATTCCACTGCAGTGGTAACACGGTTGCAGTATATGGCCTGAACATCCCATCCAATTTGGCATATATGATTGCAGGTGAAATGTAACAGTGAGGCCCTTTGATTTAGCTAGGTGACAATGCACAACACATCGCCATAAGTTGGCAGCACTTAAGTGTTCACAATTGACAACGCACAATTATACCATGTGTGACAAGTTCTATGCAAACCTGTACCCACACTACTGAACTTGCTCCAGGTAAGCTGGCTAACTTGGATGTGGGGGTGAAGGTTTTAGTGTCAGAAGGTCCATCTTCCTGTAAATCTGTTATGTGTATGGGGGGTTGTCTCAATCTGTGTGTATAGCAGTGTGCACTTTGCATTAGTGTCACATCCACATGTTTTCATAGCACAGTCCACTTCCCTTATTGCTAGCTGGCAATGTCACCCAGGAGTGATGTGAGATGTTGGTACTGCCTCAATGATTCCATTTCACCTTCATTAGTGTCAGCATCATCATGCTATGTGTCTCATGGTGTTTGACCTGCATCAACACACATTACACTCCCCTTACACAGTACGTATTAGTTGGAAGGGTGTAGGATTGAGTGTTATTGATGTGATGTTTGAAAGGTTGATCGTCCAAGTTGTACTGCCAGTTAAGGCCATGTCATTGTCACTGTGTGGTTTTACATTTTTTAAATTAGTCCAGTGTGGCTCTCGAGTGGCATCTCTTGTTACTTGCATCTGTCTTTTGTCCATAGGTGTGTATCCCATTGGGTCAGGATATCAAACATGACTACCAGTGCCACCCCTCAGTGTCTTCCTGGCCACGTGTCAATGTAGTGGTGTATGTGTTGTGTGACCTACAGGGTTGCTGTGCTGTGTGTAAATAACTAAGTTTCTGTACTTACCAACAAGTAGACCATTGCCATTTCGTCCATCCTGGAAGTGCTGATTGATGGTGCTGCAGCGGAAGATGAATGAATCATGTACACTCCCAGGATACTTTGCCATGATGTTGATGATCAATCCACAGTGATCCACAATGGCCTGCACATTGATGGAGTGTGTGTGCTTCCTGTTGCGGTATAGATGCTTGGTTGTGTGCAGTCAATGTCACCAAGCATGTGCGGGAAGCCATTAATTTGATAAAACCCCTGTTTGGTGTCCTGCTGCTTCTGCTGTGTGTTGGAGAAGCTGATGTGGTCGGGTGTGAGGGCGATGATGGCATCCAGTACCTTGGGAAGAAAGTCAGAGAATAAGGACTGTGAGATTCCAGCAACTGAATATCCTCTTCTGCCTTCTGTGTAGCCTTTGGGGTCCCTGTTGGTGTGATGGTAGCTGCTGCTGTTGCTCTTGTGCTCTGCGTCTTCGTGCATGCTGGATGAATATCACCTCCATGTCTTTTTGAGCTCTGATGTTGCTTCTGTGAGTTTTCCTTATGTAGTGGTGTGTTTGCCCCATTTTAACGCCTGCCCTGACCCAGGAGTTAACTTTTGGCGCAAATCGGGATTTGCGCCATTTTCCAGCTCTGCCTACCAGCGGTGTGCCTTTTTTGCGCAGTTGGATAAATATGGCGCACGGGTGTTTAAGTCATTTTTTAGACGGGAACGCCTACCTTGCATCTCATTGACTCAAGGCAGTTTCATGCATCCAGAAAATTGCACACACTGGGATATTTTGATGTTAGATGGGTCTAGCATCAAAGTATAAATATGGTATTAAGTTTGCGCCGAATTAGCGTAAACAAAAATGACGCTAATCTGGCACAAAGGGAGTATAAATATGGGCCGTAGTGTTCCATATCACCCTAACACAGATCACACACTAGCTACACAAATCACACACAGGACAAGCTATGGGCTGCATCCTTACTGGAATGGAAACTGACAGAATAAAATGGAAAGCCACACCTTGTTGGAGATGAGAGTGATCTCTAGGCATTGGATGGCCAGAGGGGTTGCTCCTAGCTCCTAAGGGGAGGGATATAGGAATATGTTTCAAGGAAAAACAGGTATGGCATATCTTTTCACAAGCCGTATTTTGGTGAGGGGTCTCCTCTGTGTAGTTTTTTACATTGCATTGTTAGGGCTGCTTTTGGTATCTGATCTCACATTGCATGAGCAAGGGTAAGTGATGCGGAATGGGATGTTGGGGATAGGGTATAACCAGACTGTGACCCCAAATTAAAGACAGGATTTGAGTTACCAATCAGGGGCATGGCACAAAATGATAGACCTCGTGCAGAATGTGATAACGGGCCCCTGAGTCTCCAAAATGTCCCAAATATGCATAGGCCTTGGCCTAAATGGCCCCCCCTAATGAGTTGGGGTCCTACTGCACTGCAGGGTCTGCAGGGGCAGGTGATATGCACTTGGTGCCAAGAATAAGGCTCTGACTGGAAGAGAACCAGCAATGGGGTAAGAATATTCCTTATTCCTAAGAGTCAGAACAACCACATTCAATGTGCTCTTCAAGGATTGTAGTACTAACTATCAACCTGCATAATATCATGATAGAAGAATACAGAGGACAGAATATCAAGGGGCAAAATATCGAAAGATAAGAGCATGGAGTGAAGTGTAGATTTACTATTACTAACTCCAAAGCTACATTCTTTAAAGATATATATACACCGCGTAGGTACATAAATGTAGAATGAGATCTAGGCTTAGTTACCTTCCAATATTTTTTGCAATAGTATGTCCTTGATATTGTGTCCCATTAGTATTCTGGGGGTCGATATTCAGGGTGCCTACTCCCTTCAAGCAAAGGCACTTCTTTCATAAGAACCTTTGGTAGCTGTATCTATGAACTCTCAGATCATTTGTCTTTCCTTTCTTGGCTACTTTGTCAATATGTGAGTTCAGCTAAATGATGTCGACCTGTTTATGGGAGCTAAGAAAAGATGGATGACCTCAAGTTACCGAGTTCTGCAGAAATGATTCACTCATGAGTTAATATAGATTTTGTCTCTTACACATCATAGACATATTTGGGGATAGACATACAGTGGCATTCTTTGAGTCCTGAAAATTTAGAGAACGACTGAGTTTTCCAGATTAAACTCAAAGAGATCCAACCTCATGCAGAATTTAAGAACCCTAAGGATACAAATGTTTAGGCCAGTGGTTCCCAACCTTTTGACTTCTGTGGACCCACACTTTATCATTACTGGAACCCAGGGACCCCCACTGAATCATTATTGGAATCCGGGGACCCCCCACTTAGTCATTACTGAAAGCTGGGAATCTAATCTGTCAATATTATTTAATTTTCTAAGCAGTCACGGACTCCCTGAGGAGGCTTTGGGGACCCCCAGGGGTCACCGAACCACAGGTTGGGAGCCACTGGTTTAGGCATATGAATATCTTAAAACTACACTAGAATGGCTGAATTATGATCACGTCTGAGTTTTCTCTGAAGAAACCCCTGAATTATTTCTTTAAAGAGCACAAGATTGATTTGTTAAATGCTAACAAGGCAAAGCTCAGCAGATGAAGGCACATATTTATCAGGGTTTTGCGTCCCCCTTGCGGCACACAAGGGTGAAGCTACACCTAAGTGACATTTATTAACTCACGCAGGTCCCTCTTGCATATCCTTGTGGGGCTTGATAAATCCAGAGAAATGCAAGGCACCACAAATCACTGCCTTGCGCTACTCTTTATCAGTGAGGCATTCCATGGGTGGAACATGGGTGTTCCCCTGCATCCACCCATGCATTTTGGTGCATTCCCAGATTTACAGTTGGTGGTAGACTTGTGAATGCATCAAATTCCCACAACTTCTGCTGCACACGTAGAAAGAGGAAAGTGCCTCAAAGGGTTATTTTTAAGGAGGAAGGTGCCCTTCCTGCTCAAATAACAATCATGCCTACAGCACAGGCACCTTGGCAACATGACACAAGGGTGCCTGCATTTGCGCCAGGCAGCCTCAAGTGCTCCAGCAATATGAAAGGACAGGATTGCATTGTAAAGTGGTAAACACAGCACATTCATGTCCTTTCCCTTTATGGCAGCGCAGCACAGCATGGTGGCTTGCTGTGTTGTATTGTGTTGCTTTGCATACTTTCTTGATAAATAGTAGCTGAAGTATTTATCCAAATCAATTTATATAATATGGTATGATTCTGACATCTATGGGTTTAGAAGGGACCAGATAAAACCAGCCATAGACCACTGACCATTGATTCTGTACCATAAACATCAGTAATTTTCCATCACAAGCCTTGCTGCTGAAATTCATTATGGTGATGGAGAATAAGTTCTTCATTCATAAATCAGTGCTGAAAAACTTTGGGTGCGATGCGAATTTAAATGAGTATGGCCTTTGTTGTCTTGAATTTATTTTTTGCAAATATACATAGCTGTGCTACTTTTGTTTAGTTCCAATTTGAGTGCTCTATTTCCTAGTGTCAGTATTATTTGTAAGGATATGCAGATTTGAAGCATCTGATTTTTAAATAGAATATTACATTGTATGATTTGCAAATAAACTCGTTAATTGCCAGTCCAAGCCTGTATGAAGCAACACTGTCTCTCATTAAAAGAGCTATCTTGGAGAGGCAGAATGACATTTGACACAATGTGCATAGCAGGAAATCTCATAAGATTCCAATTTTTATTGTGACATGCTTTAAGAATATATGCATCTGGTTTTCAAAAGGACTAAATTGTTCAGTTGTTGAGGTCAGATACAATCGACTTCAAAGCCAAACTTTCTTCTTATAATTGGCACACTCAAGTTCAGTAAGAAGCTGTTGCACTTGTAAATGACAGAATTAGAAATATACACAAAAACAGGGTTTTCTTTCACAGTGAAAAATTAGCACTTCAACGAGCCAAATAGTTTTTATAGCAGAATAATCCGCTTCACTTTTTGCTGCAGGTCTGATTCTAGTGAGAGCTACTTATCACTCTGCAGAAAAATCTAGAGAAACATTCACATAATTATCTGTTCCTGATATTTGCACCAGACATATCAATAGTGTCATTTTTATTGAAGCTCCTTTCGCACCCCCTGCAAATATTCAGGGATTTGGGATTTGAAGAGTTAATGTAAATTTGTCAGATTTTAGTCAGTGGAAATAAACACATTTTCTGGCAGATTCCTTGATTAATATCAGAGTATTTTCGGTGCATTTCCTAAATTAGTGAGGCCCATAGTTTGATGCAGTTGATATAATGCAGGGTACAAAGGATAGTTGCAGCGCTGCGTGAATAATGAGCAGTAGAACCCTGCCATGCCTACAAAGAAGTGGTGCAGTTCTGCTATGTCCCTGCACTGGCACTATAAAGCAAGGATGTCGACGTTATGGTCAGCATAGCTTTTGTGCAGGAAGGGGTCCTTTCCTCTACAGAAACTATGCTATAAGGCAAATTCCTCTTTGCATGTGTTCTACAGAACACATGTAAAGAATAAAAATCAAATAGACATTTTAAATTTTTTTTACATCTGCCTGAGGGAGGTTCAAAATTTTGGTGCAAATCCATGTCTACAATTCTTTATAGATATTGATTTTTATCAAAATCCATGTGTGCGGGTGGTTGCCTCATGCACCATATTCATGCACCACCCATGAAAAGTCCCCTTCACGCTAAGTAACGCAAGGCAGAGTATTGTGGCTGAGTATTGTGCAGCGTTACATTACTCTTGGCTGCAAACCATTGCAAATCTCCATTTATGTTAGTTTGTAAATACCAACCAAGATTTTGTGTTGGGATTGTATTAAATAAGTGACACAAACCTGATGCAAAATCATTGTAATTCTAGACCCAGATCCTTTAACAGCCTATCAACTTTGAAAATCCCGACGATCCCCATGTAACTTAGAATTTGGCCATAGTAGAATTTCTTTATTCTGCCGTTCGTCATTTCATAGACTGTTGTGCATTCATTTTCTTTGCCCATATGAGCCATCCAAAAGCTTTCACTGCATGCTCTGTGAGGCATCTGAAGGCTCCTACCCTGTCCACTTATACATTTTTGCAGCCAGCTCACATGCTGCTCTAGTGACCAAGAGAAGTCCCTCACAGTCAGGGAAGAATGAGGCTACACAAGCCCCTTTCTGTTACTATGTGTGCTGTCACTTGTTATGAGGCCTGTGCAACGATCAGGTTACTCAGGCTTTGGTGTTATCGTTGATAGTCCATGCCACCCATAAGCTCTGTGACTGCTCATGTCTCCTGTGCTGTTTCTGCCTGCCACATCCCTACATTTGATATGGTCTCGATGCTGCATTCAAAACTGTGTTCATGCTCACCAAATGCATTTTGTCAACTAAGAGAGAGTGAGGTGCGAATACACTTTAGAGCATATTTATCAAGGGTTTTGCATCACCCTTGCACCACGCAAGAGGGCACAAGGGTGACGCAAAACCTGAGTGAGATTTATCAAGCCACGCAAGGCCACCTTGCAGTGCCCTGAGTTGCTTGACAAATCTGGAGTAACTCAAGGCAGTACATATTGCTACCTTGCATTACTCCACCCTGGAAGGCGTTCCATGGATGTTTCCATGCATCCACCCATGGATTTTAACACATTCCCAGATTTACTAACACTGATAAATCTCGGAATGTGTCAAGGGTTCCTGCAATTGCCCAAGGCAGCACATTATGTATGTATTGCACATTACGAGGGTTTCCATAGCCCCTATAAAGTTTCCAGAGGTACTGAAAATACGATCCACAAATAGACAACGTGTGTGAGATGTGCAAGTATATTTTTACTAGAAATGAAAAGTGCGCTGACATTTTTGTTTTTTATCCTGGCAAATCATCATCTTACGTTTTTTATGTTTTGTTTCTTGTTAGTGCCTGTACACCACAGTACCATTCTGGAAAGTAAGATCCCATATGGAGAATGCAGACTTAAATCTTCATCATATAAGAGGCAGTTTATATGTGCATTCCAGAGGAACAGACCTGAGACTAGGGTCTTTCACATTTTAATTGGATCCACCCAGTCAGGTGAATTCAGGAAAATTTGCAGTTAATTTAAAAATACAAAATACCTTGAATTGTCCCAATGAGATATACTTTCAATTTGCCCAATTTCTGCAGTCCCATGTCAAGCCGAACATTGGAGGGACAGCTTTATAAATGTGGATATTTTGGATCCTAGAGACTCCTAGTATCTGACTTCACACTCAGGGCTGACTAGTTATGATGAGGAAGGGAACAGGCAGCAGGTAGTGTGCGAGCTTACAGGCCAAAAGAGCACACACTGGAATCACTCAGGCCATTCATTGCCTGGATAGTGTAGAATACATCTGTGTGTGGATCCTCTACATACAAAGGCAGGGTGAGGGGTACTGGTCAGCCGTCAGCCTCTTTAGAAAGCACCCCTATAGAGTTCAAGCTGGTCTGTTCAATGTTGGTTAGGTCTCCCTACATCTGACGTGGAGCTTGAACTTATATGCCCAATACATGGAAATTGGGCAGCAGCCCACAGCCAATCAGGGTTAATGCACTTTTTTCAGTAAACATCAAACCAACTGGGTCTTCTGAGAAGGGCACCACTTACCTTCTGCTCACAATGCATTATGATGGGTAACACTCTGTGCATATGACGTGGTGCAACCTTCAAGTGTGTCCTGCTGACAGAACCCTTGCTTATTTCTCTCAGACAGTTTCTGGAGACAAAGAAACAAAGAGAGGATGAATAAATGGGAAATGGGGTGTCTCTATTCTCCTTTAGTAGCAACCGGTCTGCATCCTGCAAATGTAATCCATCCAAATGTAAGGACTTCCTGAAAGTGCTTAGGGTAACGTTAATAACAGGAGCACAAATCATGATTAAAAACTACCCACCATGTGCATTTTATGTTGTTTACAATCTGTTTTGCAATACGAGTGCATGTAATGTTTGGAAATATGTCCAAACATCAGAACAAATATGCATAAAGTGGCCCCATTTGTTCCACTGAACTGGGCTTGATTTTAGAAGGGAAGTCCAATAGACATGACTCGTGGGTCCTAAAAATTATAACGGTGCCCTAGATCGGGTCCCTGCAAATGGATAATTAGCAGACTACCCCATCAAGACAACATGAAGAGGAGTACAATGGACGGTCTCCTCAATCTCAAGAAGTGCCAAGGATGTCCCCGAAGAGTACCAGATATGGAGGTTGAGGAATGTCCTGGGTTTAGAGGCCCTACAGATTATGACAAAAAAAGTGAAAATGCATGGAAGCTTCAGGATAAAGAAAGAATTTGGTGGAGACGGTAACGATGCAGAGATGGTCATGGACTTCATGGACCTTCAAGGAACTTTGGGCCAGATGTAGGTAGCTGTTTGCATGTCGCAAACTGCAAAAAATGCAGTTTGTGCCATGCAAACAGCCTAACGCGATGCACATCCCAAAATTGCGAGTCGGTACCGACTCGCAATTTGGGAATGTGACTCGCAAATAGGAAGGAGTGTTCCCCTTCCTATTTGCGACCGCATTGCCATGCTGAGTTGCTATGTGACCACGAATGCGGTTGCAAACCACCTCGCAGTTACCACCCACTTGAAGTGGGTGGTAACTCATTCGCAAAAGGGAAGGGTCCCCATGGGACCCCTTCCCCTATGTGTATGCTGAAAAAAATGTTTTTTCAGAGCAGGCAGTGTTGCTATGGACCACTGCCTACTCTGAAAAAACCGAAACCAAATGGTTTCGGAAGTTTTTCTTTTTGCAACTCGTTTTCCTTTAAGGAAAACGGGCTGCAAAAAGAAGAAAAAAAACTGCTTTATTAAAAAAGCAGTCACAGACATGGAGGTCTGCTGTCTACAGCAGGCCACTATCCCTTTGAGTGCATGGACTCGCTATGGGGTCTCAAAATGCGACCCACCTCATTAATATTCATGAGGTGGGTCTTTGCGACCCCATAGCGAGTCGCAGAAGGTGTCTGAGACACCTTTACTGCATAAAAATTTGCGAGTTGCAAAGTGCGAGTCGGTATGACTCGCAATTTGCAACTCGCAAAATTTTACTTTGCTACATCTGGCCCTTAATTCTTATACCCGGTTACACCAAGGGCACTTGCTTACCCATTTGCAGGCCTTCACTGCATTTTACTGATTGGAATATCACTGCTTCACCCCATGATGTGAGCTATCAGCACCCAGTACAGCTACCGCCAAGGAGCGACACTGAATACCAGCATCAGCACCAAAGCACGCCATTCTGTCCTATTATTGTTTTTTTAAAGGACTAGTAACATTTTAACATGTTATGTTTCAATGATTTGCTGTAGCGAAATTATTTCTATGTGAGATGCATGTACCTTGGTAACATAAGGCGTGTAGTGTTTGCACTTTTTTGCATTATTCCCATAAGCCAATCTGACTTCAAGCAGGTAACATCACGCAAAAACCACCCTTTACTAAGAAATGCCATCATATTCAACAAAAGGTTGTATATCAGAATGTCAACAACAACATATGTGAAGTAGTCAAAATTCTGGCTACTATAATTTTGTAGGACTTCATTTAGACATAACTACCTCATCAGCATGTACTCCGGCTCAGACCAACATTGATCTTGATGATTGGTCCATGTTTACAGAGACAATGTATGTCAATATATCTTTGCAAAGCACCTATGCAAATTGATAAAACATTGCAGACCATCAAACAAAAGTAGCAAGCACTCATGCAACTTGATAAAACGTTGCAGACCATGAAAGATAAAGAACTCAGTTATATTTTTACAGCATAAGACAGTGTGGGACAGAGACAAACAGAACTACTTTTTTTACAGAACTGTCATCAAGCAACTTGCCCCAAATAAGGTACTTTTCTTGAATACCTTTTTTGGTATTGTTTGTAACAGGAAAACACGATGTGGTATCGTGGATCATTCTGACAAAGTGGTAGTACTTGAGAGTGAATCTGAAAGGGGGAAAGCATGAATAAATGAGATCTCACCTAAATACAGGAGAAGTTTATTTTAGTGCAGATGTGCTAGGACAGCACAGGGATCTGGAAACTGCTAAGAGGAAAATGGGATATAGTATGATAATGTCTGGAGTGAATTCTGAATTAAAATGGAGACTATGTTATTAAGTGCTGACTGCCAGGTTATGAAATGGCTTAAAATGTAGGATGAGGAGTAATATCCTATTTTGAGTAAAGAACCACTAGACATATGATGGGATGGGAATGTCCCCTGCAACATATACAGCATGTACTCCTGCCCTGCCTGGCCCAAAATGCATGTAAATCTGGTACCTGATTTTTACGAGCCCAGTTATCAGAGTAATCTAACAGTGTGCTGATGCCTAAGTCTGTCCATGGTAAAGTCAAGGTCCAAAAAACGGTATGTGACCTGGAGGGGCACACCACACATGCTATTTGTTTAATTACACGTGACTAATGATCTTGTCCTGGGTTGTTGACATGAAGTTGTGGTAGCAATGGACCGACGTTTATGAACTTATAGTCCAGGCCAGCCCTTTTTTCTGTATCAGAAAGTAGTATGGTCTACTGGTCCTACTCAATTAAGTTCTGGTTCAGTGTGGTGCCCAGACCCTTGCACTTACATCAGGTGTGCATGTTGAGTGCATGTGTCCAGCATGTATGTGTGGCACATATATGTCAGTGAAATTGTGTGGAATGCACATACATGTTTGCTAAGTCTGTTCTATCATTCCTACGAATTTAGGAGGACTGTGTATTATGTCAAAAAACTTCACAATATAGAGACTTAGGACCAGACTATGACATTGGAGGTCCGAGGACTGCCAATACTGTGGTGGCTGTCAGACCAACGCGGTTGTGGTGGTCCGACTGCCACATTACGGGGTTGGAGGGCAGACCTCCCAACCTACCACCATCCCAGCTAGGATCCTAGCTCCCGATGGGCTAATGGTGGTGCAGGCTGCAATCAGCCAGGGCAGTGATGAACTCAGCTCCACCCTACTGATTGCAACCTTGCTCTTGTTCAAGTGCAGGGGACCTCCTGCCCAGAACCCTCGAAATGTTTACTGTCTGCTATGCAGACAGCGTACATTGCAAGGGTGCTGGTGCCTCTTGCATTCGTCTACATTGCCGCTGGCTCTGTTACGAGCCAGCAACAATGCAGCCGCCACTTTCCCAATAGGCTGACTGGTGGAAACCTTGGTTTCTGCTGGTCAGCCTAGAGGGAAAGTCCTAGTGGGGCCAGTGGGGAGGTTGCCTCACATTCGGGCCTTGAGTCTACTCATATCATCAGGAAATGTTAGTTTATTAGGTAAGCTCACAATGTCAAAACTAAAACCCCAAAACCTTAAGGGTTTTGGGGTTTAATAGATGTTAACCTCAAACGCGACCACTCAGATTCCCAAGGAATTAGTGGAAACAGATCTAACCCTTTCATTCATTACTTTTGCATACCCAATGTGTAAACAAGAAAAGATACAAAAATAAATTTTCAAATTTGTATTGAAAAATACATTATTCTTGCAAATAAAACATGTCCTGTGATTATTAGACAGATGAGGCACATTGTTGTGATAAGCATTACTAGAATGATGAAAAATACAAACTATTCAACCATGTTTATTGTTACAAATTTTACCAATGTTACTAATGTTACTCCTGTCGGTTGTCATAGTTTGACTCTTGCTCTAGGCAAGACTGCTGGTTGAAGGATGGCAGTACTTATGTTTGTAGGCGACTAAGCCAGTCCTGCAACAAGTCGCAACTGTCATCCTAACCCTCCCAGCTCACAAGCAGTACCTCACCAAAAACCCAAGACAGTAAAAGGTGATTTGTGGCAGCCTTTATGCATATAATCAAAAGTGTGACACCTCAGGGAGTGTCCTGGTTAAACAGAGATTACCCCTTTCTCGCATGAACAACACGCCTCAAACAAACACATAGGCATTGACAGAGATGCAGTAAAGTTTCAATAGTTTTTATTAACAATAGTGCAATCTACAATAAACTGGATGGGCTGCAATGATTGGGATAATGAATAAGGCAGGGAACAGAATTGTGAAAATGAGAGTCATTAGTACAAAGACCCCCACCATCTTGCAATAGCATAAAATGACATAAGATATGGAATATGTCCTAATACCCTAACATGATGAACCTAACCCCTAACCTAAAGAGATAAACCTAATCTGCCAATACCATGTCCATGAAAGGAGCCCCCCAACTCTCATTACCTTGGAATGAGGTCTCTATGTCAGACTCCGTGGGGACACGAATACTGGATCAACGTCAAGGCGACGTGCTGCATCAATAGCAACAATTGCATCTCGTAGGAATCCCTCTAACTATCTGTCTGTTTAAGATGTATTCATTCAGATCTGATCAGACCCCTGACGTAGGTATGTTCCTAAACAATAGATAAGAAGACATGCTTGGGACGGCAATTACATTAACAATTCCCTGGAAAGCACAAAGTGGGAAAGTACCTAATGTGGATACCTACATTTTGTTTACTTTTGGCGCTGATAGTGGTAACTTAGCAGAGTGGCACTGATAACGTGAAACTAAAGCATCTTCCTAACTAGAAACAATGCAGCCATCCTGGGAAGATATAATTAAATAATTGTGCTAAAACAGAGCAAGTTAAGTAGGGTAAAAGTCGCTGGGTGACGGCAGCACAAGTCTACAAGCCAGAAGGCTAATCTAACTCCTCCTTCACATTAAAACAAGATAGGATTCACTACACCCTCTCCATTGCCGGGAGAAGTGTGACGCCATAGGATGACGCCACGAAAGGCGAATGAATCCAAGCTAAAATGCTCTTGACTAAAACAAGGTAAAAGCATTTAAAAATAGCTAAAAACTGTATCTAAAAACATGATAAAAAATTGCTAAAACTTATGAAGAGACACAGTGTTGACCATGACAAGCACAACAGGCCAAGGTAAAAGGCAACGGATGCAAACTTTGAATTTGGCGAGATAATCCAGTCATGAAATCTATTTAACTGTAGTCATGATCTTGAAGAGCGTCTTGTGAAACCATTAAATGTAAAGGCCCTCAGGAAAGAGGCCACATCGTCAGATGTTAGATCAATGACAGGATAAGCAGATGGATCCACGGAGCAGTAATGCGTGGCAGTATCTTGTGGAGGACCTCCTGCAGGAGCAGCACTCTCCACAGCACCGAAAGGAGCCAGATTGTTCATCAAGGGCATCTCATTAGTGGCCTTGCGAATTAGCCTTAGTCTCAAGGAGCACGACCGTGAATGAACCCTCATCGGGGACATTAGCCGTTCTTGGTCCGCAGGAGGCACAGGCGGAATGCTAAGGCACACTATAGGCAAATGTTTGAAGAGGCACCACACGCAGCAACAGACTGGCTGCACACACCATAGAACTGGTCTGATTGACAATGACCAGTCACTCTCCAACTCTCCCAGCAACGGAGCATTAAAGAACTGAACCATGCAGTCACGGCACAGCTGGGCTGGTGGCAGTAGCTGCATGACTCCGCTTAGCTGGAAAGGAAAATCAGAATCAAAAACAGTAGTATTCCACCTATTAATGCCAAAGGTATAGAAAAGCCGCCAAACACGCTTGAAAAGAATGAGTGGATGGCTGAAGAAATGACTCCGAAGACAGTCTGGAAGATAGACATGAATCCAGACACGACAGCCTCAAAAAGAAATGAACAATCCCCGTAGTGCACGAGGCTTTGAAAATTCTGGATACCAGCTTTATAAAGTGCTTGGGGAAGTTGGTATTTAATAGGGATTGTATCTCGGCTGATGACCTTGCTAACTGTAGAGCATATGTCTCTAACTGATGTCAACGTAACTTTTTTCTGGAACAGTAGCGCTTTTAGTCTGCTCAGCTTGTCATAATTTATATTAGTAGTATCAATGTGTGGCTACATTTCTGCTACTCTTAGCCCACAACACGTTACGACCTTCGAGACTGAAATTGCGTAGGCAATTCCTGGTCGCATACCGCAACAGCTTTGGTCACTCAGCACCACAGAACTTCCATTCGAAAGTACATGAAATGCTGGTCAAGTCAAAGGGATGAAAACAGGCCAAGTTTGCGACACTCGCATTGCAAAGGCCATGAAGGGACACTTCTTTGCAGATCATTGAATGACTAACAATAGCCTCACAAACGCTAATACTAAGAAAGTCCTCTGTTTCGCAATTTAAACATTTACATTCAAAGGGCAACTCCAACTCTTCTTTAATATAGCAATCACCTAGCCGTTCGTATCTGCCAACGGCAAGATGTTTCAGGCATTTCAAAAAATGAAAAGTGGAAATGGGCAGATATATAATACCACGTTGAAACCATACTGTCGATGGGCTTTCTGCAACTGTGAAAGGCAACTTTTCTAGCTTTTCTATATGAAGCCTGATGAAACTTGCTTCCCTTTTAGCCACTGAGGAATTCACAAAACATGCCTGACACCCGTTTGTATCCATTGGCCATAATAACCACCCACTGGGACTGGAAAGTGAAGAGTTATAGGTACCGGCCTGAACTTTGCATCTAATTCTTCCTCTGTGACATTCAGGAAGAACTGTCAATTAGTGAACTTTGCCGGTGAGGGGATGCTGGACACATTTATTTCATTCATCTTTGCTAACCCCAGACAGGATGTCTGCTGAATATTTTCCTTTAAAAGGATAATTTGTATCAGAATAAGGCATGCTCTAAATAAAGCTTCCCTTCCCTGTATTTGTCAATCTTGTGTTCCCCATACACTCTTTACATCAATAGTGTTCTTCCACTATTCGTAACCTGCAACTGCAAGACGGGAAACAAAGGAATCTGAGGAAATTAACTTTGTGTTAGTTAGAAAGGTTTTTCTAATTTTAGATGATGGTAACTTGAAATATTATGAGTCTCAATTTTTTGTGTCATGATCAGAAAAATAAGTGAATTTGTCCAAATAATATTGTGGGCTCCCCACAGGTGGAGCTGAACAGTGTTCCCACTGTGTGTAATTGAATACTGATCTGTGTCTAGCTGCACGGTGCAGGTACTAATGTCCAAGGTTGTTATAGCAGAACATTTCCCCATAATTCTTTATGTTGATACACACATCATCACTTTCAAATACAGCATATTCCTTCATTTCAGTCAACATAGAACCAACTGTCTGGGCATCCCACTCATCCGATACAACACTAGGTGTAATTACATCAGTCATTGATATTTTGAAGACATAAGGCATCTGAATGACCTCAGTAGGCACACATACATCAAATACAACTTTATCCCACACAGTTCTACCAGGAATTGGTACAGCTGGAATGTTCACAAGGGACAAGTCACTTCGGACCTTTTGTGAGGAAAGATATGGAGTTAAGACTTCATCCACAGGCGCAACATAGAAGCGTTCAGGAAGCTAATGACCATTTATAAGCAGGAAGAAAACAGTCACAAAACCAACCCATAGAAAAAATGCAAGCAATGTCAACAATAACCACAGATAGTTCCATGGATATATTAAACAGTTATTTTTAAGCCATATGAAGAGCTTACATGGCTTTGAAAGAGTTTCAACAGCAGGTATGGATGAAGTTGAAGAAAAATCATCAATACTGATGAAGTAGCCAGAAGCATTTTCTGCAAACACAGGTGCTTGTGCATTACTGATGGATGGATCCACTTCACATGGATGCTCATAGTAGACGATGTAGTCAGTTTGTGAGGTGTTGGAATAGAAGACAGCCACAGCAATCCAGTGACTACAAATACACACAATCACCAACACATATTTCAAACCTCCACACGCAGGCATCTCAATGAAATCCAATTGCATTCTGCTGAATGGACCTCGTGCTCTTCAAATGTGGCTCAAATTGACCACTGTCCCTTTCCCTGCATTTAATTGCTGACAAATGACACCGCAAAGGCACACTGCTTCAGCTGCCTGTCTAACCTTGGGGTTAAACCAATACATTTTGACTAGACAAACCATGGCATCCATCCCAATGTGTGCCTGACCATGATAATACCTCGCCATCTGGGGCAACAAACTATTTGGTAGAACCATTTGAACCTCCTCGGATACCCATAACTCATCCTGACGTTGAACACATTCATTTTTCACCATAAGCATTTCTCTTCCTTGTCAACTTTACTTTGCAAAGTTTTTAATTCTTCCAATGTGTTGATCACCTTTAAAGCAAAACTCATACATGTAGTGTCTTCTTCAGATAACAATTCCCACTTGTCTTTGAATGATATACAGTTCAATGTGCAAAACCTTGCGACTCGATCTGCATATCCATTCCCCAGTGACACGTAGTCCTGGGATTTTTTATGTGCACTGCATTTCACCACTGCAATTTCTTCAGGCAATTGTAATAACAACTCCTTTATTCTTTCACCATTTCTTACTGGTGAACCAGTAGAGGTCAGGAAACCTCTCTGCAACCAGAATTGACCAAAATCATGAACTATTCCAAATCCCTATTGGCTGTCTGTATAGATAGTGACTCTCAATCTAGCAGATACATGGCACGCCCTAGTAAGAGCTACCAACTCTGCTACTTGTGCAGAATATACTCCTCGAAGCCAGGAAGCTTCTAAGGTACCTGTAATTGTGCACACGGCATATCCTGCTCTCAGTGTCCTTGTACCGTGTCTGAGACAAGAACCATCAACAAAGACAATTTGGTAATTCTCTTCCAATCGAGTATCTCTAATGTCAGGTCTCGATTTAGTGCACAACTCAGTTACTTTAAGACAATCATGCTCAACATCTTCCTCTTTTTCAATTTCAGTAATATTACTTGGAAGTAAAGTTGGCGGGTCCAGCACTGTACATCTTTTCAGTATCACATTACGTGATCCCAAAATACTAGTCTCATACCTTGTCAGTCTGGCAACCGTCAAGTACTGTGTTTTCGTCCTTGTCAGAGGATATCCCATCACTACTCCTTCACACTGTGAAAGGCTCTGACCAACTGCGGCAACTGCATGCAAACAACCTGGTAAGGCTGCTGCAACTGGGTCCAAGGTAGCTGAAAAATAGGCAACTGGGTGATGAGCACCTCCATAGACCTAAGTCAAGACAGACAATGAACATGCATCACACTCATGACAAAACAATGTGAAAAGTTTTGTGTAATCAGGCATACCCAATGCTGGAGCTCCACACAAACTCTCTCTCAGTTCAGTGAATGCTTTCATCTGTTCCTGATCTACATTCTTATGTATCAGCTTCTGCAATGGCTTTAAAATCTCAGCAAAATTTGGGATCCACTGAGTACAATAACCCACCATTCCTAGAAACATCCTGACATTTCTCTGTGAAGTTGGAGGACTTCTCTGCAATATATTGTGATCTTTTCTCTGGATATTTTCCTCAACCCTTTCTCAATTTGGTGACCCACATACTTCACTACCTTCTGACAGTACTGGAACTTCAGTGGTGACAGTTTATGACCAAACTTTTCCAAATGATTCAACAGGGCAATCGAGTCGTACTTACACTAGTCCCTTGTCTTGGATGCGATCAACAAATCATCAATGTACTGCACCATAGTCAATCGAATAGGCAATTCTAACGACTCCAAATTCTTTTTCAAGATCTGATTGAACAAGGGTGGTGACTCTGTGTTCCCTTGAGGAAGTCTACACCAGCAGTAGACTCTGTCTAGGATTTTGAAACTAAAGAGAAACTGACTATCCTCATGAAGAGGCACAGAAAAGAACGCTTGTGACAAGTCAACCACTGTGAACCATTCTGCATCACGTGGAATCTGAAACATAATTACTGCTGGATTGGGCACTACTGGACAACATTTAACTGCAATGTCATTTATTTTTCTCAAATCCTGAACAATTCACACCTTCCAACATGGCTTATTCAAACCCATTATCGGTGAATTACATGGACTACTCAGTTCTTCTTTTAGAACTCCCTGCTTCACAAAATCTCCAATTCTCTGTGCCACTTTCATCAAAACCTCTTGCGGCATATTATACTGGGCAAGCTGCAGAAACACCGCATTAGGCTTCAAAGTAACCTTCATAGGCTCCACTCCTCTGATCAAACACACTTCTTTCCCTGTCAGATCCCACACGTTTTCTTGCACTGTTCCCAGCAAATCAGAATGAAGCTCTCTTACTGTGAACATCAGGGAAAAACTCAATCAATGGGTACTCATCATTGGCAGTTTCACACTCAGTTTCTGGAGCTGGATCTTCTTCGTTATCACTATTTGTCTGAATCTCAATTCCATCACTCGAACAAGTGATCAAACACTTTGTTTTACACAACAGATCCCTTCCCAGTAGGGATACTGGACTCGAATCACAGACTACAAACTTATGCAGTCCCTGGAAATTGCCAATCTCAACATGCACTGGATATGCGATCGGATTTGTCAAATACTGATTCGCTACCCCTACAACCTGAACCGTTCTTCCTAAAAGAGGCAGATTCTGGACTTCTGTACTTCTCACTGTTGAGCATGTAGCTCCTGTGTCCATCAAAAAAGGGACTTTATGACCAATCACCTTCCCTCTCAGTTAGGGTTCGATCTGATCTACTTCCAAGAAAGCTGCAAGCAGACATGGCTCCTCATCTGAACTATCATTCATCCATTCACCATTTATTTCACTCTCACTGTGTAACGGGAATTGGTGCACTGCGTTACTACTTCTGCCTTGTCTCTGACCTGTGACCTGTTGAGTAAGAATCATCTGTTTCTTCTCCAACGGGGCTTGAGGTATCTGCATTTGCTGTCTAGGTACCATAGGAACCTGCTGCTGCATTGGTTGCAACTGTGTCAACTGTGCACAGGGCATTTGCACCTGCTGTATGGGTTGAAAATTTTGTATCTGATTCATATTATTCTGAAAATTTGGATTAGGACCTCTTAATCTTGGTCCTCGAACATTTTGAAAGGTAATGACATCATTGTTTTGCTGAACAACACCCTCCTGCACCATCATCGGACACTCCCGCTTCCAGTGTCCCACGGCTCCGCAAATGTGACACAGTAACATCTTCTTCATCCCTTGCACATTTATTCTGAACCACAACAGTACTCAAATCCGGACCGCGATTCATATTGCCTCCACGACCCCTACCTCTCATCTGAGGCTGGAACATGATAGTTCCCTGCTGCTGTGGTATCTGTTGCACAAAAGTTCCCTGCACTCCTGATTGAGCTCCTTACTCTGCATCACCATCGCCTTCTCCTTCAACTTTTTCTGCTTCAACTCAATCTCATCACTACAGTATTTGGCAACACCTCATCAATCGACTTCGCTTACCAGCAAATGAAATGACTCCTAATCATCTGACCTATTTCAGGTCTCAGTCCTTCCACAAACCTGAACACAAAATGCAACATGTCTTTTGGCTCAATCGCTTCCTTGCGACTGTACTTCTTAAATGCCTTCAACAATCTCTCATAATACGCATGTATTGACTCCTTTACTTCCTGCACTGTCCTGTCTATCTTCTGCCAATCAATATTCTTAAGCGAAATCCTCGTCTTCAAAAACTCAATTACCTTATTGTAATGTTTCATTACTTCAGGAGATGGTGCACTTGTACTCTTATCTCTCTCTGGCTCACTTGTCATCCAATCTACTGCTCTCTTACATTCAACCCGCAAATCAGTTGGGACCACTATTTCCAATAAGGTATTCAGGTCTTCCCACAGACATTTTGAAAGTTCCACAAAGGTATCTGTCTGCTGATACCACTCAACCGGTTTCTCCACCAGTTTTGGATAA
Organism: Pleurodeles waltl; assembly: GCF_031143425.1. NCBI lineage: Eukaryota > Metazoa > Chordata > Amphibia > Caudata > Salamandridae > Pleurodeles > Pleurodeles waltl. The sequence continues at coordinate 397,493,481 of NC_090451.1, forward strand.
TCATTTGTGAATGACAGAATATTACTCCTATGCCAAGGGACATGAACAAAATGTCCCCCTGGGATTTCTCTCATTGGTAAAATCTTTACTGGCTCCTTGTCCTTTTGTACATTTTAAGTCACTTCTAATGAATCTCGTTTCTTTTTATCCTGTTTTTTTACCCATCTGCCTTCCCATTTCTCCAATGCTCCCCAAACCTGAGCACTCTGCAATAATTCTTTAAGGTGCGCCTTCATTCCCGCTGACCTCATGTGTTCAAAATCTTTTGCCTCAAAATCTAACCTGTAGCTCCTTTTTAAATGCTTTGATTTCTCAATTTCTATGCCATGTTTTTCTGCCAAGTCTGCCAATTTCTGGTGTACCTTGCCCACCTCTCTCGTAATTCTGGGACATAAGTATCTCAACTCTGCTTCTGTGTAGGACTCTAACCTATTTACCCCCATTGTCCCCTTGATTAATTCATTTGCTTCCATTCCCAACCTGACACAATTAATCTTCTCCTCATTCTTGGAAACATTTTGTGGTGTATTCAAGTTATCTAACCAATCAGTCAACTGCTGAGCTGTCAATCCCTGTAACGAAAAGTTACTCGCATTTAGCGGTGGCACCTGTTGTACCACTGCACTTGAAGTCTGCGGACTCAATAGCTTTAAGCTTTGACCTGCACTCGGACCATTTACGGCATCAGAAAAGTGCAACAAGTGGACTAAGATCTAACAATGACCTTGATCCATCAAAGGTCTGACCCATGGAGAGGCCCCATGCACTTGTTAATTTGGCTCCTCCTCACTAAACTCTGGGACATCTCTTCCTGTTCTCCTGTGATTGATTTCTGCTGTGCAAATAATGGCACTGCTGGACCAACAGTAATTGGCAGTGATATCGCTTCTGGGGCTGCTCTGTCATCTGTGGAAGAGTAACTCCCATACTCTGATTCATTACCGGAGTTAAGTCTGACTGTGTCCCTGTCATTGGCATAAACCTCAGCATACCTTGAGGCTGTGCCTGGGGCAACAAAATTGGAGTCAGCTCAGTCTGAACCAGCAGGGGTCTTGGAACCACCTGCTCCATAGGCACCACTAAATTCGAAGTTGTCTCAAGAATCGGCACATCAGGATAAATTCTCTGTATCAGTGGCGGATGCATCTGTGCCTGGACTACCAAAGCAGTCAACATGATTACCCAGCGCCACACCCAGTATCTGTCCATCATTAACCTGTACTGGACTCATTGTCCCCATTGCCTGTGCCAGGGCTGTTGGATCAGCACTAGTACTTGGACCCCCCCCCCCTTATGCACCGCAGATGGTGGAGGTTGGTCTCTCAATATCTGAGTAATAAGATCCTCATCATCTGATTCTTCTTCCACAGTGGAAGCCCTCTGTTCTTCTTTACTCCCAGACGAACTCATCACTTATTCTAGTCACTTTCTTTCCTTCTGTCTCATCTTCCTGTGTAATTGCAGGAAACAATTTAACATACTGCAATGTCACTGCTCTCCATTTCTTCTGTTCCCAAACCCATCTTGCTTCTGCTAAAGACTTCTCTACTTTACTTACTCTCCTTTCAAATTTCATTTGCTGTTGCAGTCTAGCTACCAGCTCCCAAACTGCTAATGCCTCAAACTGTGCTGGTCTCGGAAGGGGCCTTGTTTCATACAGCGCCATCCGTAATTGTTCAAAAATTCTTAAATTAAAAGACCCATGCTCAGAGACTGCTAAGCTCATGTTATTCTCTGTCAACTTGCACTATTGCTTTAACCAAAGACATGGCCCAACACCTCTCTCCTCCATCACAATGTAAGCTAGAGTATTCTGCGATGGTGTAGGCTCTCCTACACTCACTTTAATGTGTGTATCTCACTTTAGGGCACTCTTTAATGCCTTGTAAAACTTAATCTTTCTACTTTTTGTGTATTCGAATCAAATCAGGAAGTGGACCTTTACTCCCAAGATTCCCTTTCACCCACGATCTCAACCAATTGCCTCTCACGGATAGCTGCCAATCCCTGCGCGACCCTTCTCACTAACCAACCTATCTCAGCGCTGCTCCAATGACGTCACACTCACACGTACCGGGGCTGACAAAGTCATGCGGCTCGTCCTCCTAAACTCAAAGTTTCTCAAAGCTAATGCAAAATATTGAAAGCAGTAATCAAAAAAATAAAATAAAAAAATCTGCTGATTTACTTCAGGAAAGGTATCACAATCGCTTCAGAAACCTTAAGGATTTTCACTGATGGCCATTTTGCTCATGCAGCTAGTCCTCTTTCTCGGTTTCCAGATTCGCAAGCAAAATTCGACCCGCAAATTTTTCTATCAACTAATCAATGGGTCTGTCCTGGAGAACATAGGACTCGCCAAATCTAAGTCTAAATTCTTTCTCACTCACTTTAACTCACACACTGACTTGTTGACCACGCCCGAACAACCTACTAAACCAGACAGATTACAACATATAACCAAGTGTCTAATACACTTTTCAATAAACTTCAAAGACTTAGGGGGTCATTTCAACCCTGGCGGTACAGGACCGCCAGGACTGAAATGACGGAAGCACAGCCAACAGGCTGGCAGTGCTCTCCTTGTCATTACGACTGCGGCGGAAGCGCCGCAGTCGCACCACCAGGGCCGGCGGTAGTAATCCGCCAGGGCAGTGCTGCTAGCAGCGTTGCCCAGGGGATTACGAGTCCCCCTATAGCCAGCCTTTTCCTGGCGGTTTGAACCACCAGGAAAAGGCTGGCGGTATGGGGATATGAGGGGCCCCCTGACAGGGCCGCATGCGGCTTTTCACTGTCTGCTTTGCAGACAGTGAAAAGCGGGACGGGTGCAACTGCACCCATCGCATGGCCGCAACACCGCCGACTCCATTTGGAGCCGACTCCCGTGTTTTGGCCCAGCGCGGATGTCATAATGGGCACCGCAGGAGTGCGGCCGCATTGGTGGCCGCACAGCGGTTACAGCTTGGCAGCCGGCGGTTGCCGCCCACCAATGTTGTAATGAGGGCCTAAGACCAGGCAGGGTCGGCACATCACCAACCACATGGACAATTTTTTAGCACAAAGCGCCACACACATGAGAAGTTCAATGATGCCCCTACTCTCATACTGCGGAGTACGCACACTCCTATTACATCTTCATCTGGAGTACATAGACTCCCTAACCTCCCTCATATACGTCACAATTCAACTGCAATTTGCATAAGCTGTGCAAGCACAACCTATCTCGCTCACACTATCACTAGAACGCTGAGAACATACCCTCCACTACTAGCAGTATCCAGGATCTGGGAATGTAATTTCTGGGCTTAAGGGAACATCATTCTGGCTACAATTGCCATTTTGAGAAACAAAATCGAAATATCAATAATAATGAATAACTGACAATCTTAAACTACCACCATAACTACCAGTCACCCTATAACAAGTCCTCCAAGGAAACTAACTATCAAGCTGCTACCAAAAACTGATAGCACATCGGTCCTTAATAAGTAAACTTACAAGGTGACACGTATAGGCCGATGAACCTTTTGATTCGCTTTGAATGTCCTTGTTATAATGTGACCATCCTTCACAGTAATCAATTCACAAAAATCAATAATCATTAGACAAATCATTAATCAATAAAGACCAATAACCGTCACACCATGACTTTTCAACCATGAATAACCACGCCTTGTATAAGGTTTAGTAATTTTATTTCCCTTTGGTTACAATACTAAGTCATAAGAGATAAATTCAAACCCAATTCAAACGCATGTGAGAATAGTATTATTTTGTCAACAAATACCAAAACATAATCTAATCAAAGAGTGAGTCGTAGGATACTCTAGAGCATTAGCACAGATCAATAAAAGAATCAAATTCAATAATTCAACTCTATTCATGAAGTTCAGCAAAACAGTCAGTCAAACATTTGTCTCTGTAATCTGTCAGTCGTCAGATAGAAAAACCCTAATCTAAACCAAATTAGCATCAGCATGTGGGGCTTCATGCAAAAACAATTTAGGAACAAGAATTTAGAAAACATCTAGATAAGAATACTATTATAATCAGTGCAGTTGGTACCTAGAAAGAAAAGACACAAAATACATTTCAGTCAAATTGTCATATCTACCTATCCACGGTGTGGGTCAGCAAACAGAATCAGTCTTCATCCCTGAGTCATCAGTCAATCAGCATTGCATCAGGCTCTCAGTCACAGAGAATGAGCCCAATGACAAATCTCCAAATATCTTCTAAAGTCTCTCCTTTTCTGCAAGGTCTAATCATCTCATCTCAAAGCGGAATAAGGTCTGAGGTCTTTTCCCTCTGTCACGTTGTTATATCAAAATCACCCAACTATCCCCCACTTTCCAATTGGTCAATTAATTGTACATTATTACTCTGTCCTGTAGTGTCCATATACCAAATCTATGAATGATAATATTTCACAGTTCACATGTCGTTGATTGGTTTGCTTTGCGATGTTCTCATCATCCAGCTCGTCAGGTATCAAAAATGTTGCATCTTCTTCTCCAGTCAGTGTCTTCATTGTTCGCGTCCTGGGAAAGTACATCCAGCACATTTAAAAAAATCTCTAGAAACATCATTTCCTGTCCATCGGTTCCCATAAAAAGCTTTGACTAAGCATTTTATTAAAACAATGAGCAGTTCACAGTTCATTTTGTCAACATTTTCATTAAACGTTAATAAATACAGATTCTGCATGAGGCCTGGCAAGACTAGGCAAAGACACTCACTAAGTTAAGTTAAGGCCTACAATAATAAGTAAGAACATAATTCAAAACTCTCAATATGACATATTATTACTACATTAATCTAATTCATTTTTTATATTTCATATATATTATTCATTCATTTAGTACATTTTGTAAATACTGGTGACCATTCTTGGAGGTCACAAATTCAAACGTGCACATTATTTTTCTATGTTATTTTATTTCTACCAAATTCATTATGCAAAATACATAAACATTTATTAATAATTTCTAATTCAGATATCTGCATTAGCAGTACCTTCCGCTGGTTGTGCTGAACCATCAGTGTAAATGACATTGTGGTATCTGTCAAGTAGTAGAATGTCTAGAGGTGTGGGGTACTCCTGTTCGTAGTGGAGAAATTATTTTGTCTGAAGTTTAGGATCAAAGATGTAATCAATATCTGTGGCAGTCAGGGAAGTTGCCCACCGAATCCAATGTGGATGTAGTGCCTGAGCATTAGGAATACTTGCGTTGGTGATGACCTCTAAGGCTGGCACCGGGGTAATGACAATAATGTGTTTGCCTTGGGCAAGTGGCCTCTCCTTTATGACAGCCATCTGAACTGCAGTTAGAATTTTTTTTGTGGGTGCAAAGCGTTATTCTGCGTTAGAGTATAAATGTGATTTATATGCAATGGGCACTGTGTTGCCTTTGTTAAAGGTGAAATAGGTGAACCCAAAGACACCAGCAATTATTCTAATGACCAAATTTGTTTTGTTATCTCAGGTGTGCAAGTGTTTTGCTTCTACATGTTCTGTTGCAGTCCTCTAAGCATGCTTGTGTGTTCTACTATCCATTGTTTGGTAGAAAAATCAGGGCATAATAAGTCATAGAGTGGCTTCATACTTTGTGCATAATCAGGGACGTAAGAGTATAAATGTGATTTATATGAATGGCCACCAAGTCGCCCTTGTTAAAGGTGACATAGGTCAACCCAATGGCACCAGCAATTATTCTAATGACCAAATGTGTTTTGTTATCACGGGTGTGCAAGTGTTTTGCTTCTACATGTTCTGTGGCAGTCCTCTAAGGATGCTTGTGTATTCTACTGTCCATTGTTTGCTAGAAAAATCAGGGCATATTAAGTCACAGAGTGGCTTCATACGTTGTGCATAATCAGGGATGTAAGTTCTTCCAAAGTTAAAGAAACCAAGGAAAGACTGTAGTTTCTTAATTTTATTTGGTGGCTGGACTTGGGCACATTTTTCTTAAAAGTGTGAGGCCAGGCTCTTGCCCTCGTTTGATAGCTCATATCGCAGGAATACACTGAGAAAAGCTTTTTTAGTTTTCCTAAAATTTAATTTATATGCTGCGAATCCTAAAATGATCCCATCGACCCTGGCAAGATGAATGTTGAGGTTGTCATCTGTGAGATAGATGTCATCCACATAGGACAACGCCTCAGGATCAATATCATCCAATATTGATGTTACACGGGCCGGGAACAGCACTGGACTGTTCTCATGCCTTTGGGCAAACGGCAAAAGCCTTTTTGTGAGCCAAATGAGAATGCACTCTGGTCCCGACTTTCGTGTGCTCAGTTTTGGCAGAAAAAAACATTGGATAAATCCAAGGTTGTTTTGTATTTTTTACGCACTATGTTGTTAATTAGTGCTATAATGTGTGAATTTTGTATTGAGTATGTATGAGTGTAATCTAAGACTATTCTATATGTTTTGCAACAGGGAATAACAGGTTATTCATTGCAGAGACTCATCGCTCAATTAAACCCTGGTACTCGAGCTGAGTGAGGTTCTACCTCACTGGAGGTTTAGCTTCATGTTTAACAGAATATTGGGGCTGAGGCTGGGGTGTAGACCTGATTGGTGTTACATGGCAAGAAGAACACTTGTCCCAACCTACATGATTGTGGTTCAGTACATGTGCCTGCACTGAAGCCTAGTTGGCAGCGTAGGCTTGTTTTACCATCTCTGGAACAAGATCAGAGAAAAAAGGTAAACTGACATCTTCCCCATGTAGGAGCTTACGGGCGTGCTCAAGTGGCCCGTCCTTTTCGGCCAGTAGCATATCACAATTAAGTTCATCCCAGAACATCACACTAATGGTGTGCTCTACGTCTTCCCCAATTTGTATATTTAAGTCATAAACCCTGTTGGGTGGAAGAACGTGCCCATCCGCAGTCTTAACCACAATAAAACTGCTAGTTGCTGTCGCATACAGATGATCTTTCAGACTCTGAGGACATATTGTGACCTCTGCCGTGCTGTCTAACAGTGTCTCTGCCCACGTCTTGTTCTTCAGCACTGTTTCAAGTGTACTGGCATTTGTAATTGACAGTGCTGCCACCTTTTTCTTTTGTTGTGGGGACTTGTCTTCTTTTTGTCTGAAGACTGTGGTGAGTCTTTCTTCTGATTCACGTATTCAGGATGATGATCTGGATGGCCCCCTCTCTCACTACCTCTATCGGTGCATCGTGAAAGGAAAGAGTAGGACGTGAATAAGTATATCTGTCAGGAGCTTTTATATTTTGTCTATTCCTGAGATTATGGCCCTCATTATGAACACGGCGGTCCGTTCCACGCTGCCGGCGGTAAAAACCGCCAACAGAGGAGCGGGCCGGACCACCAAATAATGAACCAAATGAAAGACAGGCATCCCCAAATCCACCAACTGCCATCAGAGGAGTGCCGCCGACGATGGCAGAGTCCGCCTACAGGCCGATGGAAAGGCCCAACTCGCCCATCAAATAATGAACCACCAGTCCACCGCCAGTTCCGGGGTGGGAACCACCGCCATGCAAAGCCAGGCGGAAATGAACCAAATATAAGGAAACGCTCACCAGAGGCCCACACAATGCGCCGAAGCAGACATGGATAGAGAGCTGCAGATCCTGCCAGCCCTGCTCCTTGTCATACACCTCCACAACCGAGACCACCGACGAAGACGACGACGGTAAGTACCGCAACCTACGAAACAAGGGAGGAAAGGGCACATTCACATACCCACCCACTCCACCCACCCTGCAACGCCCCCCCAACCCTTCACCGCAGCACAAGTCATACACCCCACAGCAAGAGGTACTTACCCGACACAAGGCAAATCCAACTTGACCATAGTACATACAAATGGCCCACACCCATAAACAATTAAACAAATGACCAGAGTCCAACAGTGTGCCGTCAAAACACAGGCCACACAGATATTTTTAATGAAAGCTCACAGAGCCAAATAGTCCAAACAGGGCCAATGGCCAGTCCGTAAGGCTACAATTGCAATGGGCCACAACGGACCCAACCTGACTCCCAAAAGTGCACGGTACTCCACCTAATGGGGCAACAAAGGGGCATCCAGGCACCTCACAGAACGGGGGCAGGGGGTGGTGGGGGTGGGGATTTGCGATGGGGGTGGGCCATGGACTTTCGTTTAGAAGGTGGGGGGGTGGGATTGTCCTTTGAGGTGGGGGTGTTTTGAGCGTGTGGAGCCAGATGGACTAGGCTCTGTCCGGGCCTTTATTTCTCTTGGGAAGGGGCACGGGAACGCGAAGGGCAGACAGGGGTGGGCTGTGAAGCGGAAGAAGTGGAAAGGGCAATGAGGTGAGCACGCTTGGGGACAAGACGGGCTGGGACAGTGGGTTGGAAGAGGTCAGCACGGGAGATGAAAAGTTTCTTTGGAGCAATTGGGGTGGTCCTGGATGAGGGTGTGGGAGTGGAGGCAGAGGCAGTGGATGTATGTGGTGTAGGGGTGCGTGTAGTGGGTGCAGGTGACTGGACCGTATGCTGTGGTGTAGTGGATGTGTGATGGGTGGGTGTCTTGGTGCGTTTGTGCATTTTTGGAGGAGGGGGTTACACAGTGGGAGAAGGCAGGAAGCTAGTGTGGATGTATGTTGTGTGGGTGTCTGCAAGTCTGGTGAGTGTGCTGCATGTGTCAACTACAGTAGTTGTGGTGAGCGCAGGTGTGGTGCATGGGGTGCATGTATGGATGTCTGCTATTGTGGTGAGTGCAGTAAGAGGAGCAGAAACAGTGACTGAAGGTGCAGTGCATGAGGGTGTGGATGTCGAGGGGACAGACAGGGAGGTGGAAGAGGTGGGCACACTGGGGGAAGTGGCTGTTGTTGTGTGTACATGTGTCTGTTGGCTGTGTGAATACTTGTGGTGGGAGGTGTGATGCTTGTGTTTAGAAGTGCGCTTCTTGTGTGTTGATGTGCTTGACTGCGTGTCTGAATGTGTGCCTTGGACGGGTGAAGGGAGTGAAGTGCTGGAAGGGGTAAAGGAGGTTGGAGGGGGGACGGAATGGCCAGGGAAACTGGCTGCCGTCCAAGAGGAGGCCAGAGCCTTAAAAGATCTCTGTAGGGCAGACACGGCACCATGAATGCCATCCAGATAGGCATTTGTCTGTTGCACCTCTGATGCTAGCCCCTGGATGGTATTGACAATGGTTGTCTGCCCTACAGAGATGGTTCTCAGGAGGTCAATGCCCCTCTCTGTGAGGGCAGCAGGGGTGACTGGGGCCGGGGAGGAGGTGCCTCAGGCAAAGGAGACGCCCACCTTTCTGGGTGAGCGGGCACAGGCAACTAAGTGGGGAACAGAAGGGAGGGCAGTAATGGAATGGGGGTGGCAGAAGATGTCACTGTAGTGGTGTGGCCACTAGGGTCCGCTACCGCCGGGGAGCCCCCATCGGAGGAGGTCTCAGAGACACTACCTCCTGTGGTAGTTGCCTCCCCCGTGGAACTCCCCTCGCCCTCCCACCCACTCGTACCCTGGGCGTCGGATGTCTCTGCCTCCGAGGATCCGTGGGCCACTGCTTCTCCACTTGCCGGTGCCTCAGCTTCCTCGCCAGATGTTGCTGCTGTACCAAACCAACACAAGAAAACAGGGATGGGGAGACAAAACAGGAGAGACAATTGGAAATAGCTGAATGGAGGTACATAATGGACAGACATACACCCACCCAGAAGACACATCCAACAGGCAGCACCGTTCACTATGCCCATGGCCTTGCCCCTGACTACTGACCAGAATACTGCTCTACACCCATCCCCTGGACTACCTAAGGAGGTGACGTGTGGGAGACCTGGCAAAGACACCCATATACCCTTTGGGGACCATAATGTAGATGGACACCAGTCGGAGTCCCTGCCTCTAAACAGCATGAACCCTAATACACACACAGACATCCTTCCAGACTGAAGTTTGTGAAATGAGTACTCACCCCTTTGTGACTGCTGTGCAGCCTTCAAGCGTCCATCCAGGTCTGGGTACGCCACCGCCAGAATACGTCGCATGAGGGGGGTAAGTGCCCAACGGGCACCCATTCCACGTTGGGAGGACTTCCCCAGCTGGGCTTCACATATTTTACCCGCCCAGCGCCGCAGGCCCTCCCACCTCTTTCTGCAGTGGGTGCTCCGCAGGTTGTAGGCCCCCAGAGTCCGCACCTCCTTGGCGGTGGCATGCCAAAGTGCCCTCTTCTGGTGGGCGCAGAACTAAAAGGGTGACACAGATATGGAACACAGAGGTCAGGCACTTGCAAGATAGGTACAGCTGGCTAATTGTCCACCATGGGACGGACAGTACTCTCAGACTTACAGGCCATACGCACGCAGTATGCCATGTAGCACGGCCCATGCAGGCTTAGAGGTGCACACATATGTCCATTCAACACCATCCATTACACCCAAACAGTGCTCCCCAAACCCAGACTCACCTGTACCTCTGGCTGTCCATACAGTTTTGCATACAGGGGCAGGACCCCGTCCACTAGCCTCTCCAGTTCCTCCTGGGCCCTTTCCCCTGCAACACGAGCCACATCCATTGCCAGAGGCAGACCACAGCAGTATACACAGTGGAGTACCTGTCCACACGAGATCAGGGAGTCAAGTGAATAATCGATGACGAAATTGTGTATGTACCACTGCGGTGTGCATCGTCACCACCAACGGGGATCATGATACGCCAGGATTCACCATTGACATCCATGTTAACCAATGACGGTGCGAACGGCGGTAAACACCGCCTTACGCTGTGACGTCAAACGCTAGTGGTATGAGGTCACTTCCACAACAATAGGCCTGGATTACAGTGGGCAGACATTTTGGCAGTAACTACGCATCTATAAATAAACCTTTGTACAATGCAGGCCCTACTAACCACATGAAGCACCTAAGCATGTGTCCATTCCGTAATATACCACATGAAAAACTCTGTTCCCTCATTGTGGTGTAGATGTAGATCTGTCAGGAAGCAGTTAATGTTAAGTCATTACAATGAACTATGCAGTGCACAAATTATGAAAATATGTGCCTATGTATGAGCCTTCATCACACCTTTTTGATACCCCTCGTAGGTACCGACCCTTGTGGCGAGGAAGGGCACCATCGGTGTACAGACCACTTGTGAATATGAGGACCATGATGGAGCATCAGATCATAATCAATTACAGACTCACACGTGCAACAATTCAGGAACTTTGTACTTTAGTGGATCCTGCACTAACTCCGGGAAATCGTAATCAGCATGCCATCCCTACTGAAGTGCAGGTGCTCTCCGCACTCCACTTCCTGGCCACGGGCTCATTTCAAGTGACAGTGGGCATGGGTGCTGGATTTTCACAGCCAATGTTCAGCATTGTACTGACAAGATTTCTGAATGTATTTGTACGACACCTACAGTCCTATGTGAGGTTTCCCCAAAGTACTGACCTCCCTGCCATCAAGTCTGAATTCTATGCCATTGCCAACATATCCCATGTTATAGGTGCCATCGATGGCACCCACATACCGATCATCCCCCCCAAGAGTGAGTGAACAGGTGTACAGAAACAGAAAGAACTTTCACTCCATGAACATCCAATTGGTATGTACTGCAGACCAGTACATCTCGCATGTGGATGCCATGTTCCCAGGTTCAGTCCATGATTCCTTTGTGTTGAAAAACAGTAGTGTGCCACACAGGATGGAACAACTCCAAGAGGACAGAGGGTGGATCATAGTTAAGTGTGTCTGTCACTAACTGACACATAGCAGACACCTAGGCTGTCTGACTAAGGGGCTTAACAATGTCGACTCTGTATTGCACCATTTTCTAGGTGATTCTGGCTATCCAAACTTGCGTTGGCTCCTGACACCAGTGAGGAATCCCAAGACGGATGCAGAGAAGAACTACAATGAGGCCCATGGACGTACTAGGAGGGTGATAGAGCAAACTATAGGTCTCCTTAAGGCTAGATTTCCTTGTCTACATATCTCTGGAGGTTCCCTGACCTATGGGCCTGAAAAAGTGTGTAGAATAGTGGTGGCCTGCTGCATGCTGCATAACGTGGCAGTGAGATATTCTATCCCCCTCTTGGAGGTAGAGGGTGCTGTATGTCCTGACCAGTTACCTCAGAGAGGTGAGGAGAGTGATGGTGATGATGAGGAAGGAGAAGATGTGAATTCCAGGACCCAACTGATACAACTGTACTTCCAGTAACTGTGTGGGACTTTGGCCTGACATTGGGGTTTATGACACATACTGGCAGTGTGCTCAGTCATATAGTGGGGGGCTGATAATGATAGGTGAAGCATGGTACACTTCTGCATGGTACAGATTGACATTTTCTGCATTTACTTATTGCCAACATTTAGGCACACATGACTCCCTTCATGCACAGATTTCAAAATAAAGTAGTTATCAGCCAGTTGCATCCATTCTTCACTTTGTTCACAATGTAACACAGGGGGCAGTGTTACAGGTGTGATGTGTGTTTTATTGGTTGCAGGGAGTGAATAGTGCTATTTACAGTGATGGCAAGTCGTAAGGGGTGGGTGTCCTCAAGAACAACATGGTGGCAGCCTCATTGGTAGTAATGATGGGTCCATCTTTTCTTACATTTGTTCATATTGCCTCTTAGCAATGTGTGGTGGCTGATTGAGTGGGATGATTGCTGTGCCGATTGTTGCTGAGTTACTTCTTGAAGGGGGCCTTGTTCTTTGCTGGGCTTCCAGTGCCATAGCTTGGCCTGAGGGTCCGTTTGGGCGCCTGCTGTTGATCTTCAGGGGATGACATGGTAGGCCCTTGGGTTTCCTGTGAGGGTAGTTCCTGGGATTTTTCTGCTGATGGTGTAATCTCATGGTGGGTGCCCGGTGCTGTAGTGGGGGCCTCTTGTCCTGCGTGGGTGTCAGACTGGGTTTGGACCAGCTGCAGCAGTGGTCCTGCTCTGGTGGCCATTGTGGCGTTGTGCTGTTACCACTGCTCCATGGCCTGTTGGTGGTGTTCCTGCTGCATCCTCTGACTGTGCTCCAGGGTGGACACAATCTGTGGCAACCTGTCATGGGTATGCTGGCAGGCCGCCAATACCTCTGATATCACATCCTGGGCTGCTGCATCCATCCTGTGGCCTCCCCCCGGCCCACTGCCACCCTTGCACTTGCCCTAGCCCCCTGTGCCTGAGTCCCCTGCACAGGTCTGGCAGTACCACTTGTACTGGGGCCCTCACCTTCCTGCATGTTGGAAGTGGGAGACTGTGGCCTCTTTACCTGTGTTCCACCAGTCTGTGGCCTGGATACACTGGTGTGGGGATGCTTGCCCTGGGCTGCTGGTCTTGACTGGGTGGTTGGGGTGACAGTGGTTTCCTGGGTTGGGCTGCTGCATGGTGACAGTCCAGGACTGTGTGAGGGGCCTGCCTGCTCATCAGTGTCCAGGGATCCTTCACCAGTGTCCTGTGAGGTGCCTCTGTTGCCCTGGGGGGCACTGCCACTCCTTGTCCCGTCAATTAGGGTTGCATGGGTGGCGGTGCCTGTTGGGGGACATAGACATGTCGGTTACAACTGCATGAATGTTTGAGATTAACAGGACTTGGATATTTCGTGCTTGGGTTACTTTCAGTGGCCTTACAGGGTGCCTTTGTGAGGTTGACACTGCATTTAGCGTTGACTGTGTTGCATTGTGGTGGGGAGTGTCGTTCCATTGTGGGTACTTGCAGGGATAGATGACTGTGCACAGGGGGAAGGATGTGGGCCTTTTAGTGGGTTTGTGGTCATGCAGGGGGGGTGGATTTAGTGGCTGATGCCTGGGTGGGGTGTTGGTCCTGGTGGGTGTGGGTGGGGTAGGTTGGTGCATGCATTACAGGTATGGTGTATATGGGGTATATGTTGATGACTTAACCGAGTCCATTCCTCCAGTGAGTCCAGTGAGTCCCTCAGGGTGCAGGATGGCCAGTACTGTTTCCTCCCAGTCTGTGTATTCGGGTGGTGTTGGTGGCGGTCCTCCCCCAGTCTTCTGGACTGCAATGTGGTGCCTTGATGCCATGCCCCTGACCTTCCCCCGCAGGTCGTTCCATCTCTTTCGGATGTCATCCCGTGGTGCGTGGATGGTGTCCCACTGCATTGACCCTGTTCACAATGGTCTGCCATAGCGCCATCTTCCTTGCGATGGGTGTGTCCTACACCTTGGGCCCGGATATTTGTGGCTCCACCTTCAGGATCTCGTCCACCATGGTCCTTAACTTCCTTTCTGTGAAGCGTAGATGTTTGAGGGGTGACATGGTTAGTGTGGTGAATGGTGTCGGGGCTGGGAACGCGGTAAGGGTGCTCTTCTGTGGGTCGGTGTGCGTCTCCTGTATGCTGGCGTTCGATGTCTGCCTCTGGTGCTCTCCATCCTATTGGCCTGGTTTCGTTGCAAAGGATTGTGGGGTATGTCTGGGGGTGTTTTAAGAGGTTATGGATGTGTGTAAGGTGTGTGGATTACACGCCTATCCAATGTGTGCACTTCTTGCTGTTAAGTCCACTTGCCGCCCGTGGCGGTCAGAGCCGCCAATGTTTGTCCGGCCTCCACTGTCTGCCAAGGTGATTTGTGCTTCGTTATTTGGAGGGCGGGATGTGGGTGTGCTTGGCGGTGGCGGGGTGGGGAGGTCCAGGATTCCCACTGACAGGGTCATGGCGGGGAGTGGTGGTCTGGTGATTTTTGGCAGGGTTGGGATTTTCATTCATTATATGACGGGTTTCCATTCACCGCCAACGGCGGACTTCTGTTCACCGCCACCATGGCGGTCGGCGGTGTTTCCCGCCATGTTCACAATGACGCCTATATCTCCTATCCAAGTTCTCCAGGTGTGGAGAATTTGATCTCTGACTTCGTCTGTCTTTAAATTGCTTTTGTCTATCCCAGCACTTTTTAGAACCCTCCTGTGCTTGTTTAGTACCTTTGTTAAGGTTGGTACTCTGTATTTTAGGCTTTTTTGGTTTGGCTCCCAGACTGTCCCATCCTATATTGGTATAGCTGTTTCTCTTGGAGAAATGTGCAATCTCTCTGAGCTGCTGGCATTAAGCCAATGCTACAGCTTCCCCTTTAATGTTACTGAGAATGATTGAGGAGACTGCGTCAAAGTTACGCATTATTTTGATCCCCAGATCTAGGGTCCGTGCAGCCCCATGCTCATTCTGAATTTGTTTTAACACTTCCTGTAAATTGGCAAGTGTTGGGGTACCATGTCTGGTAGTATAAATTGCAGAGAAGACTGTACCCCATGTGGCACAGTTATCCACCGAGGGGACCAGCCCAAAAGGCAAACACATAGTGAGAATTCTATGTTTTTCCTGTGGTCCCGTATAGTGAGAAACAGAACTGGATTTTCTCTCATTCTGTGGGTACTTTAGCCATGATGGAATGTACCGTTTGTTCATTAATCCCAGTAGTAGCCAATTGGTATCCAACAGGTGGTGTTGGACGTGCTGGCGTTGTGTCCAGAGTTCACATTACGAACTGAACAAGTCGTCTATATAGCGCTGCTAGCTCAATGTGTAGGTTACACAGATCTTCTGCCTGCATATTTTGTATACCTGGATGAGGTGTGCATGTGGCAAACATAGGCCAAGTTGGTCCGCCATTAACTAAGAGACCTAATCTCACGGGTTGTATTATGTGTGGTAGGGCACAATAAACAAGTTTTGATGTTCTTGATAAGTGATCTGTATTTCAAGATACTGGTATGCTAAGTACTGTAGTGGTTCGTTAGCTATTCTGTATGTGTGGACTGTGAATGTAGTGTTATCTTCCTCAGGAAAGGTAACCCATGAATAGAATGGCTTTGTTTGATAAGCTTCATTAGCTTCTACTATGAATGTAACATCCCCATCCTCATCTGACAAGCCATGCGCTGTTAAGTGTAATGTTAATGAGTGTCTAACATTCTCGGGGATGTCTATGGCGTTAGAGATGGGGAGTAAAAGTCCTTTTAATAGTTCAAGCTCGAACAACCTACAGCCTAGTTATGTGCTCCCTGTTCAGTTGAGGAGGATCTTCCCCAAGACCACGGATGGCTCTGTATAATGATACTTAGGGTTCCTGTTGTGTGTGAGACAGTGATAGTCAGGGTATCCGTAAATTAGTGCCTAAACACCATCGCTGGTGGTGCCATGTCATAGTTTGACTCTTGCTCTAGGCAAGACTGCTGGTTGAAGGATGACAGTACTTAAGTTTGTAGGCGACTAAGCCAGTCCTGCAACAAGTTGCAACTGTCGGCCCAACCCTCCCGCTCACAAGCAGTACCTCACTAAAAACCCATGGCAGTGAAAGGTGTTTTGTGGCAGCCTTTACGCATGGACTCAAAAGTGTGACATCTCAGGGAGTGTTGTGCTTAAATGGAGATTACCCCTTTCTCACATGAACAATGTGTCTCAGTCAAACACACAGGCAGTGAAAGAGATGACATAAGATATGGAATATGTCCTAATACCCTAACATGATGAACCTAACCTATAACCTAAAGAGAGCTAGATGTTATAAACCTAATTTGCCAATACCATGTCTATGGAAGGAGCCCCCCAACCCTCATTACATTGGAATGAGGTCTCTATGTCAGACTCCATTTGGACACGAAGGCTAGGTCAGCATCAAGGTGATGTGTATCATCGCTAGCGTCAATGGCATCTGGTAGGAATCCCTCTAACTATCTGTCTGTGTAAGATGTATTTTTACAGATCTGATCAGATCCCTGACATAGCTATGTTCCGAAACAATAGATAATAAGACACGCTTGAGGTGGCAATTACATAAACAATTCACTGGAAAGCACAAAGTGGGAAAAGATCTAATGTGGATACCTACATCTTGTTTATCTTTGGCGCTGATAGCAATGCCTTAGCAGAGTGACACTGAAACATGGAACTAAAACATCTTACTAACTAGAAAGAATGCAGCCATTTTGGGAAGATATAATTAAATAATTGTGCTAAAGCAGGGCAAGCTAAGCAGGGTAAAAAAGTCACTGGGTGACGGGGGCACAAGTCTGCTAGCCAGAAGGCTAAGCTAACTCCTGCTTCCCATTAAAACATGATAGGATTCCCTACACTGTCATTAGCACCTGTACTATGGAGAGCATAGCAGGACCCTCTGCCAGACTTGGTGGGATGATCTAACCCCTATACCTTAGTATTATATGTCAGGAAGCCGGCCTCAGTGCATTCACAAATGCACACTGTTAGAAATGGGGTTTTTGGTTGGCAGTCAGGTTACCTTCTGTCCAAGCAGGGAGTCCAAGCTTACCCTGACTCTAGTCAGGGTAAGTCACACACAATCCAAGATTATCCTGTGCCCACCCTCTGGTAGCTTGGCACGAGCAGTCAGGCTTAACTTAGAAGGCAATGTGTAAAGTATTTGTGCTATAAATCATACAATAACACCATATAGCACCCCAAAAATACACCACACAGTGTTTAGAAAAATATATAATATTTTTCAGGATAATTGTAGGTCAAAAACGAATAAAGATGCAATGTGAAATTGTAGCGATATCACTGGAAAGTGATATAAAGTGTCTTAAGTCTTTAAAAAGAAAACAAAGTCTCTTTCAAGCACAAAGTACCTGGTTTGGAGTGGAAAATCTCCGCAAAGGGCCGCAGAAGAAGAGAGACGTGGAAAAATGGTGTGAGCGTCGATTTCTCCCCAGCACACACGGACTTGCGTCGTTATTTTTCACACGGGGAAGTCGTGCGTCGTTTTCCGGCACGCGGACAGTCTTTTTCTGTGGGTCGCGGGGATTACCAGATGTCCCGGGTCTGTGCGTGGATTCTCCTGCTGGTTTTCTGGCTGTGTGTCATTCCGCGGGGCTGTGTGTCGAAGTTTCGCTCTCACGGCAGGCGTTGCGTTGCTTTCCCCTTTGAAAGTCAGGTGGCGTTGTCCTTGCGAGGCCTTGCGTCGATGTTCCGGTTGCCCCGAAGGCGTTGCGTCGATCAGCGTCGATGTGCGGCATTTTTCTCGCTGCGGAACAAGCTGTGCGTCGAAATGTTCGGCCAAATGAAAAAGAGAAGTCTTTTTGGTCCTGAGACTTCAGGGAACAGGAGGCAAGCTCTATCCAAGCCCTTGGTGAGCACTTTTACAGCCAGACAAGAGTTCAGCAAGGCAGCAGTGCAACAGCAAGGCAGCAGTCCTTTGTAGAAAGCAGTCAGGTGAGTCCTTTAGGCAGCCAGGCAGTTCTTCTTGGCAGGATGCAGGTTCTGGTTCAGGTTTCTTCTCCAGCAAGTGTCTGATGAGGTAGAGCAGAGGCCCTGTTTTATACCCAAATGTGCCTTTGAAGTGGGGGAGACTTCAAAGAGTGGCTAAGAAGTGCACCAGGTCCCCTTTCAGTTCAACCCTGTCTGCCAGGGTCCCAGTAGGGGGTGTGGCAGTCCTTTGCGTGAGAGCAGGCCCTCCACCCTCCCAGCCCAGGAAGACCCATTCAAAATGCAGATGTATGCAAGTGAGGCTGAGTACCCTGTGTTTGGGGTGTGTCTGAGTGAAAGCACAAGGAGCTGTCAACCAAGCCCAGCCAGACGTGGATTGTAAGGCACAGAAAGATTTAAGTGCAAAGAAATGCTCACTTTCTAAAAGTGGCATTTCTAGAATAGTAATATTAAATCCAACTTCAACAGTCAACAGGATTTGGTATTATCATTATGGCCATACTAAATATGACCTTCCTACTCCTTTCAGATCAGCAGCTACCACTTCAATACTGTACGAGGGCAGCCCCAATGTTAGCCTATGAAGGGAGCAGGCCTCACAGTAGTGCAAAACGAATTTAGGAGTTTTACACTACCGGGACATGTAAACTACACAGGTACATGTCCTGCCTTTCCCCCACACAGCACCCTGCTCTAGGGGTTACCTAGGGCACACATTAGAGGTGACTTATATGTGGAGAAAGGGGAGGTTTAGGCTTGGCAAGTACTTTTAAATGCCAAGTCGAGGTGTCAGTGAAACTGCACTCACAGGTCATGCAATGGTAGGCCTGAGACAAGGAAAAGGGGCTACTTAAGTGGGTGGCACAACCAGTGCTGCAGGCCCACTAGTAGCATTTAATCTACCGGCCATAGGCACATATAGTGCACATTACTAGGGACTTATAAGTAAATTAAATAGTCCAATCAGGTATGATCCAAGATTACCATGTTTAAAGGGAGAGAGCATATGCACTTTAGCACTGGTTAGCAGTGGTAAAGTGTGCAGAGTCTAAAAGCCAGCAAAAACAGTGTCCAAAAAGTGGAGGGAGGCAGGCAAAAAGTTAGGGGTGACCACTCTAAGGCTGTCAGGTCTAACACACACCATCTAAATGTGCAGGGTATCGTCATTCTCAGGATGAAGGTCAGAGTCAGTATGGCTGCATCTCAGTCAGCGCACAACAGTTCAGTGATAATCTCAGCATGAAGTGCTCCTCTCACAGAGTTCAACATGGATGCTGTTTATACAATAAAACACAAGCCTTATCACACTGTCACTGAGGCGCTGAAACACATATTTAGTTTGTCTACAGTGAAACAGTTGTCTCCTATGAGCACAAAAAATATATCAAGGATACCAGTTCTCTGATCCTGGAACAAAATGTGCAGGCTGGGGGCGACAATGCCTATCAAAAATAAATGCATGTGTGTCATATTCTTGTGTTAAAGAAAAACATGTAAAGCACCAACAGAAAAAAATGTCAAGCTAATAAGGAAATCTGAAATGGAGACTAAATGCAGGCTCTACAACATCCTGCCCTTAGTCAAATGGAGACTACTCTAGCGCTAAAATAAATAAAAATATATATGTGTGTATATATATATATATATATATATATATATATTTTAAAATGCATGTGTTACATAAAATAACACTTTAAAAGCCTAAGCAGACATAGTATGCCTTAAAACCGTTAAACGTATAAACCATGCAAACTACAAAAATGAAGAAAACTATTTAAAAAAAACAATAATCCAATTCAAAGAGTCTAGGAGGTGCCTGAATTGAAGGATGGCATCTCTTAAATGTTCACCACATCCTGTTCCAGAGTGTCTGTAGAATCCTGGAATGAACCTGCATTTGCATACAACAGATTAACAGAGGCCAGAAGAGCAATCTCCATGGAACAAGTATGGTCTAGGTAATAGTTTCAGTATTACAGCCTCAGAAGAGGAGTCAGATGCCAGAAGCCAAGGAGAAGACTGATCAGTCGGCATTGGCGAAATTGGCTAATAATAATCATCTTGCAGCAAAAGGAGCAACATCACAGGACACCACTGTATATGTGACCACAAATCACCAGCACCAACAGATCCAAATCCATAGAGTGCGACAATTGCATAGCAAATTATTAATCTAGTGGACACTCAAAAGAGCATCAGATACAGTGAAACTCAGCCTGAGTAACACTGTGAAACCACACTGGCCAAAGGACAGAGACCAGTTCTCATTAGGTTTCAGTAACAAAGACACTCCAAAGTGCAAATCCTGCATTCATGACATTGAGGGACAATTGGAATACCTCCAAAAATTCATGAAAACAAGGAGTGAAGAAAGGAAAGAATTACTCCAAGTACAGTCTGTAACGCAGAAACAAATCCAGACCCAAACACTTTACAAAAGTGTACCACTCCAGGGGCCAGATGTAAGATGCTTTTTGCATGGCGCAAACAGCGAAATTCGCTGTTTGCGCCATGCAAAAAGCACATCGTGATGCTCATTCCCATTTTGCGAGTCGGTAATCTGGTTACTGACTCGCAAAATGGGAATGCGACTCGCAAATAGGAAGGGGTGTTCCCCTTCCTATTTGCGATTCGCATTGCGATGCAGAATTGCTTTGTGACCACGAACGCGGTCGCAAAGCAATTTGCAGTTAGCAGCCATTTCAAATGGGTGCTAACCCATTCGCAAAAGGGAAGGGGTCCCCATGGGACCCCTTCCCCTTTGTGAATGGCCCTGAAAACATTTTTTCAGAGCAGGCAGTGGTCCTATGGACCACTGCCTGCTCTGAAAAAATGAAACACAAACGTTTCATTTTTTCGTTTGTGTTGCAACTCGTTTTCCTTTAAGGAAAATGGGCTGCAATACAAAAAAAAAACTGCTTTATTAAAAAGCACTCACAGACATGGTGGTCTGCTGTCTCCAGCAGGCCACCATCCCTGTGAGTGCTGCGAATTGGAAGGGGGTCGCAAATTGCGACCCACCTCATTAATATTAATGAGGTGGGTCTTTGCGACCTCCTTCCGATTCACAGATGGTGTCAGGGACACCATCCAGCATCCGGGTTTGCGACTCTCAAATTGCGAGTCACTCAGACTCTAAATTTGAGAGTCGCAAATTCGGATTTTGCTACATCTGGCCCCAGGAGTGTTAGAAATATAAAAAATACAGTGAACAAACTCACTGAGATTCTGTGGCAACTGAGTGTGCAAAAGTGATTGTACTTCTGAAGAAGAATCCATTTTAAAAGGCCCTGGTTTAGCATGTAAAGCTAGGCAAGAGTTAACCTTGAAATCATTAAGGACTTGGGATTATTAGTATCTATAAAGGAACAAGGGTACCTAATTAAAGAAAACATGAATAAATATTTATATGGACATATATTTGCTATTTTTAAAATCAAACATAATCAAGACATGAAAATCCAAAAGATAAATAACATTCAATATTTCAGGTCAGTGAGAAAACATGCTCAGTGCTCAAATGTGACACTCACACACAATAATATACTCATATTAGTACATCACAATTAGGTTTTTAGTATACAACATCTATAAAACAACACATAACGTAAGTATTGGGCTCATAAATGATTGTCTATGGTGTTTCAATCCCTTAGCAATATGGGATCATCGGTTTAGCATGGCCCAAAAGATTGGAATTGTAAATCTTACGTTCCTGAAGCCAGAAAGTAGAGACCCAGACACTGAAGTAAGGGATGATAAAGACAGGGTTAACCTAAGAAATTTATTAGTGATTTCATCAGCAAATAATTTCTGATTCGATTTTTCTGAACACTGCTGTATGGTAGATGGTGGGATGATGGGGTGATTTGGCATATTCCGTTGTTAAAGGCAAGACAGTTCCTAGGCAAAACCTGTCCTTTTGTGTGTCCCCTATTGCTACTTCAGGAAGGCTGATGGCAATCAGGTGCACAGGCTTTGAACTTCATTCTGCTCATGATTTGAAATCTGCTGCTTGCAGCCAGCATCAACTCTACCTGCTGTGAGAGCCATCGCCTTGCATGAAGGCTGTGTCAGGGCTAAAAACCCGAAAATTATATTTGAGAGAAAAGCACCTCAAACCAGTTCTAAAACCTTAGACAGTGGATCCACATCCTGTCTCGAAAATTAGTATACAAATGGGACACAAACATCACCTGTGTTCTAGTTCGAAGTTCTTCTTCACCAAGGAATGGAGTGTACCAAGACATATTTTGCTATGATACCAGGGTGGGTGTCTCTAAGGGAGTATCCCAGTGTAAGAGGACATCACATAAACTTTGCAAGATGCTGGAGAAGCTTTCTATCTGCTTAGCACATACAATCCTGCCTGCCTGCTCAGAGAAGTAAAGAGAGTGCCTGGCCCTGATAGAAGGGAGTCTCTCAAGGTGGAGAAACCCAGCTGTGCCCCAATGTGTGTGACAATCTGAAGAAGCTGATTATCGAGTGGGACTATCGCCTGCATTAATCTGTGCTGTGAGGTGCTCCTGTCTCTCAAACTGTAGTTCTACAGGCAACCTTTGTGAATAAGCATAACAGCATAACCCCGTGCCAAGTGGCACTTAGCATTCAGAGGACTGGTGGTGCTACTGACAGTGTGTGGTGCATTGAGGAACCAGCTGCCACAGAAGTCTGCCCTCTCCTGGAGGCCACATCTGCAAGAAACTTTCATCCTGGAATTTGCACATGCTATGGACTCCAAACCTGGAGGCCAAATGTCCTAAAGGTCAGCACGCATGAGTCCAACCTTCCAAGCCAATTCCTGAAGACGTCAGAGAGATACGGAAGCAGGATTGCAATGCTGTTGATGAAACAACACCAAAGACATCAACTAGTGTTCGCTGTCATACATATCAGCCTGTGCTAACCAGGTCGAGTCCTTTCCCAACCAGGTAACAATGAGCCATGTCCCCCAAGGACTGAGAGACTGTAAACATGAGCAAATCCAAACCATAACATTGATTATAACAGTAAGAGTTTTTGTGCTAAAATGCTATATGAACTGATCCACCATTCGCCTAGGGAAACCACTTAGTGAAACTTGCACCCATGTCTAATTTTGTCTAAACTCGACTTGGTGCAGGAAACCACCGTAGACCTTAGGGGGGACACCATAGAGCAGGGAGGAGAGTACTGGGGAGGGTTCAACCTTTCACTATAAGTCTAGGTTTGAGACTGTTTTACCTCAAATCTGAGAGTGATCTAACAGAGTCTTATTTCATACTGCTGTGTTATTAAAGTACTTTCTTTTCTAAAAAGGCAAGCACTTGTCTGGATGGTGATTTATTGGAGTGATTGATTGATCAGTTCTGAATCGTTGCCACTCTCACTATTTCTGTGAGAAGCCTTGGACTGCCTTTCCTCGCTACACTCAGAGTCAATTATAGAAATGATATACTTGGCCCAGTTTGCAAAGCTATAGTAAGATTGACACAGGACATCAGTGGCAAACCGGACCATAATGGGAACCCAAATCAGCCCTGGCAATTAATTTGATCAGACCAGCCTCCGCGTGAAGGCTGGAAATAAGAGTGACTGGATTGTGTTGGAATGATGCTTTTGTTACTCGGGGCTGATATTGCAGCACCATTGTTCTGTTCTGTTCAGTTCAAAAACCTTTATTTCAGCTTGGTGGACATAAAAGCACATAAAGATGCACCATAGAATATAAATATGAAACAATAAATAAATACTATAAAGATAATGCTAAAAATCAAGAATAAAACAACTTCTATGAAGCAGTCCGATATACACTATATCACCAAAAATATAACTGCACTAGTTCAGTATGCTTAGGTAAATGGAGAGTTAAAAAAAAAAATTCAAAATCTAGGTCATCATCAATTGGGCTATAGTTAATTATACAAAATGCAATAAGTATATCACACACATTAGGACAGCAGCACTGACTGGTTCTCAGTAGTAGCACACAGTTTTTGCCCTAATTCGCCACATGTCCCACAGATAACAAGTAAGTGCAAAAATCAATGGCTTGCTGGCATCAGTTTTTAGTATTCATCTTGCAGCTCTATAATCTCTAATCTCCAGATTCTGACATAGTGGAAGTATCCAACAGCATGTACTCTTCTTGTATGCTGAACAGAAAAACAGCACATGTGCTAAGGTCTTTTTGGGGGTGGCACAAGCCGGGCATCACCAGTGTTCCACTCTCTGAGATTTGATCCACTTAGCAGTGAACGAGTGGAGAGGTAAAGACCCATATCCGAATAGCAAAAATAATCAACTAGCTGAGGGGGTCTCTATCTCATCCAGGGTGTTTTCTCTTTTACACATCTTTGTAAAGAAAGCATCAGTCAAAGTACCTCAACTTGCCTGGGAATGCATTAGTGAATCTCTCAGCTATCAATAGGCTGATTTGATACTGGACTTAGAAGCCAGCCTTGCCTCTCTCAGTGTGTTCCATGGACTGGTCGGCCCGATGGCTCCCAGGGTAGCTTTCACATGATTAATCCGGGGGAATAATATGGGAGCCCACAAGGCTGAGTATTTTATATAGGCCTTCACAATAGGATTGGAGCTTAGGTAAAGCCTAAATCCTCCTCCAATAAAGAATTGGCCATTGACCTGTTTTGTCTGATAGCAATCACACCCCTAGTTCCAATCTAATGGGAAGTAGGGGAGTACTGATAGGGACACTGACCAATAAACTCATGCATTGATTTTCCACTAAATCTAGAGCAATAGCATCTAAATTACCTCTCTTCTCTGCTCTATAGGTGGCTGTCCCCAGAGCTTGAAGTAGGCATACCTGCAGGGCCGGCTGGATGGGGAGAAACTGAGAACTATGTGGCATCCTGATTCTGCCTCCTACAGCTCGCTCAAGTTTTAGCCTGTGTTGCATGATGTGTGCCTGCCACCCAGGTGTTCAGAAAAAATATTGTCCAGGTAAGAGAAGGTATATGATCTCTCCAAGGGGGAGCCTTCTAAGGTCGGAGTTGCCCTGGGGGATGCCCTGGGTTCAGTATCATATATACATGACATACAGGCAACCCCACCCCAAAGTGGCCACTTTCCAATATAATATCAGAAGCCGGAATACCTTGTCTATCGTACTAGTGGCCTCCCTAAAGCCTGCCTGTAACAGGGACATGAGATCATTATCTGTCAACCATTCCTGAAGTCTACTGAGTAAAACTCTACTAAATAGCTTTTGTGAGCTATCGAGAAGGCTAATAGGCATAAAGTTGACTGGCATTTCACGAGGACCCTTTTTATATATAGGAATGATTTTGGTCCAAGCCCACATCGGGGCAATGGAGCCCCGTTCAATCTGCATTAAACAGTACTGAGAAATAAAACCCCAAATGTCAGACAAGCTCTGAAATAAGTCCCAGGGGATTTTATCCAACCCTAGTGCTTTCTCGGGGATAATACCCTCCATAGCTAAGGCTATTTCCTGGATTAAGGTTTCATGGCCAATAAAGTTGAGTCCGGGGAAAGAGGTTACAGCTAAGGCTCCATACTACTCCATTTCACCCTGCATCTATTGCTAGTGACTCTTAATCTTCTATCTAATGGCTCTCTAATGTTGTCAAATTGTACTTTAAGATTTATAGTAAGCTTGAGAGTCAAGGCACTGTCTTGGTGTGGCATAACCATCATGTTCTGCAAATGGGGCCTAGCTTAGGGTCCAACAAAATATAGTTGAATAGTCTTGTGGAATTAATATGGTTAAGGTATGAGACCCTGACCTAATGGAATTAGTTCGACCATTGCAATCTCATAGCTCATGTTTTAAAGTAAGTGAATTAATTTTTACTACAGTTTGTGTCCATTTCTTGATGGGGAGATTTCTAGAGCTACCAACTAAAGATCGTCCCCATCTGTTGAGTGGGACAGAGTCTCTATGCTAAGAGGTTCAAAGTGACAATTGAAGTCACCTCCCACAATTGTCCGTGCATTAATTGGCAGTGAGGCTAAGAATGCATCTAAATAATCTAGTACGCTGAGTCCTTATTAAATCCTACGGACCTACCGTGGACATTAATTAAATAAAAGGAGTCACCATGAGGGGTTATTAAGCAAACTCACAAAAGGTCTGGGGAGTCCACCTGGATCTCTCTCAATACACCTCACACTGTTGTCCTTACCCAGGTAGTGTCCCCCTGAGGGCCATCCCTTCCCTGCTGTTATGGCTTCCTTTAAAAAATGTGCATAACCTGAATGATAGCGCGGTCACAGGGACCAAGTCTCTTGGAATAAACAAATATCAAACTGGTCAATAAACTCCAACCATTCTGGACAGGCTTGTTTGGTACCCAAGACTGCCACATTGCATGAGATAAGTTTTGTCTGGAGGTCCGAAATTACAACAGTAACTTATTGTATACCAGAAGAGTATACCCTCCATAGAGGGTGGACAGAGATGACAACTGCATTATTATTAAATTAAGAAGTCCAGCATTGGCCCATAATGTCTTATTTAGTGGTAGCACCAAACGTCTACTAGGGACACATATTGAGCCCCTCCCGTTAGACTTTATTTATCGCTGCCATCACCCCGAAACCAATTTGGAAAGAGAGTGCAGTTGGCTTTGTGAGTTGGGGGAAAACACCCCTCTGTATCTGGAAAATATGCAGAATAACACTGGCTTTGGTACCCCCCTTAGAATTTGGACCAACTTGACTAGCACTATAGCCTATTCTAGAAATAGACTGGCCCAAAATATCGGCTAGGTGCTGATCTACCACTGTGGAATGTACTGTGGGACAACCATTTCCTCATTTGCACTTGTCTATTTTCGCACCCCCTGTCAAACCCTCACTCATACCAGGTGAGGGCCCGCTCTCACCATTACATTGCTATAATCTGATCACCCCTACTACTTATATTATGTGTTGCCATATACCTGCTAGAACCTTTTACTTCACTAGAGAAGGCTTGACTTATCACTTCAGAACCCTCCCGGTAGGTGTCTAGGTTGGTCATATGACTTTTAGCTAGGAGTCAATCCACCCCTGCCCTGTAAAAAAACGGCCCCCATCCCTCCAGCTTCCTGAGGAAATGCCCACTACGGCCAGTTTGGACATAGTGACAAACAAACTCAACTACCACATTTCGGTTCCAGTAGCCTCTGTATGCCATGTGGCCCCTGAATGGGGCCTGACAACATGTGACAAAAAAGAGCAACTAGAGATGTACATGATAGATTGAAAAGCAGTGGCTGCTGGTGAACTTTCAAATAGGTGGGGCATATATCCCTACACTGGATGGTACCAAGTGATTATAGTGAACTAGACAAAAGTCTCTGAGGAGGGTTTGGGAGTTCTTCCCTCCCCCATTACATTTTAGCAAAAAGGTAGATGCCAACCACCATTTTTAAATGAGATTATCGAACACCCCAAAGGATTAACAAGTTGATCTGAATATGAACCTGTGAAATATACTAAAAGCAGCGGGAACTATGTACTTCATTGGGTTTGTCCACCAGGAATTCTACTAACAGTGGTAATTTAATTGCTAGGAGAGGACAATACCTTTATTACAGTATTTTCATATGCCTGTGCTGTGTCAGTAGTGTCTGACTGATCTGTGCACAAAGAAAAAAAATGGAAAATATTTCAGGTCACATCAAGAACATGCCATGTGCAGACAGCAATATGTTCCCTAATTTACAAAATAGAAAAGCATAGTTTCATAGTGAGACAACCTCAGGCCATTATGCAAGCAAGAAAATTGGGCCTCCATGCCCCGGACTGGCTATGAAAGCAGAAACTAATCGGGGTGAGAATAGCCCCTCACACTACAGGGCTGTGGTGCAACTGCACCTGTTACATTAGTGGCAGTGACACCTCTGGTGTGAAGTGCTAGCAGATTCTCTGTCTCACAGTTTTTACTTTACATTCGTGTTTGTGTTGTGGTGATTTCATCACCAAAGCAAAAAAAAAGCCAGTTGTATGGAATCGGAAAAACTAAAAGCTAAGCAAATGCTGCAAACAGATTATTTCACCAATTTAGCAGACCGCTTATTCACAGGTCTTTTATTAAAAGGAATGTGCTATGTCACTAGTTAGGTTTAACATTTGCAGCGTAGCCACATATTTATTTTCACTTGCACCCGCACTTTTCATCAATCATCTATTCCTCCATACTACTGCCCGAAAAAAAGGTTTAAAGCTGTTTCACAAAAATCAGATGATTTTACAGTGCGAGCAAGTGGCGTTATAAAGAAAATGGTATTAAACTAGATGTGGACTAGCGTGTGGTTCAGATAACTTTGCCTCATATTTTTGCAGGTCTCGCTGCCATTAACTCTACGAGAAGCAGATCAGACTCCACTTCCTCTCGGCATCCAGGCTCCTGTCCTTGCCATCCTCCAGGCCGAAAACCTCCCACCCCACTGGCTTTCATACTGCATGCGCTCACACATATAAACATACATAGGGCCTCATTTACTAGTCCTGTGGTGCATGGCAGAGTAGCAAGTGTTTTGCTACACCCCCTGTGCCACCTGTAAAGGACAGAAATGTGCTGTATCTTCAAGATACGGTGCATTTCTATTCTCTCCCCCTGCGCTGACGCACAAATTGGTGTCATGAGTCAAAGCAGGCACTTTTGCACCATGGTGCAAGGGTGCCTGCATTGTGGGAATGATTGTTTTTGTGCAAGAATGGACACCTTCCAGCACAAAAACAATCACAAAAGGTGATATTTCTCCCTGTTGCGTCACTCCTACGCCATCCTTGAGGCTTCTTAATCTGGGAATACGTCAGATTCCTTTGGGTTCCATGGGTGTTGCATGGGGACACCCCAAGCAACACCCATGGAACGACCCTTTCACGCAGTGTTATGCATAAAAGGGGTCCATATTTACAAGGCCATGAAAAGCCATGCAAGGTGGCTTTGGGTGGCCTGTCAATATGGCTGGCACACTGTGGCACTGGAGCATCAAACCAAATGATGCTCCGGTGGTGCAGTTTGCCATTAGTGCCTCGTAAATGAGACTCATAGACTCCCAGGCACACTAACCTTTAACTATATTGGGGAATCATGGGGATCGCAGGAGTGCCCTTTATACCTATTTACCAATATTCATATATTGCAATCCACAGTCTATCCTTCCCTTAGTCTCAGAGTGTAGGTCTCCCCGCAGTCCCCCTCACAGTGTTTCTGTACCTGTGATTGTGTAAGCTTATTATGGGTGACCCTGTAGAGACATCTCCAACAATACGTGTCCACTACAGTGAAAAGGGGGGGGGGCTCCAGCATGTCTTATTGATTCTTAAGCCCTGAGTAATGGGCTTGGTTTTAATTTCCCTTTCACCATGAGTCCTGCAGTGTCTCCTCACCCCCCTGTGAGCAACTCACTCCTGGCCAGCTCACAATGAGGGAGATGACCAGGTCATCACATCAAGTCATCCACTAGCCTAGGTGTCTATTCCAGGCCTGGCTAGTCCTCTCCACCTGAAGTAGCAGTATCACTGCTGTCTGAGCCAGAGTCCAGGGCATGGTCCGGCTGCATATTCTGCGAATGGTTTTCAATTCTGAAGTAGTACTTCTGCTATCACTTGTGCTCGCACCCTGGCTGCTTGCTCCTCTATGGGGCAATTCCGCATCCTCCTGCATCTCGGAATCAGGGTCAGCCATTCACCAATGTATTGCTCTGAGGTCGATGGCACCACCATGCCCTTATCGTGTAACCAGGTCCACAATTCTTCAGGTGTCAGTAAGAAGTGTGCTGAATCATGCTCTATCACCATAATTTTAGTGGGACATAGAAATGCATATTTTAGGGCTATTCCACACAGGTGTTGCTTGATCCATGTGTACGAATTGCAAAGGTGCTGAATCTCCACTGTGAGCTCCAGGTAAGGGGTGATATTGTGGCCTTTGAATTGCCAGGGGCCTTTTGCAAAGAACATTTGTAGAATCAAGTCACTGTAGCTAAGCAGTCTAGCCATACCGGGTCTCAGCTGGGCACTCAGCAGTGGGAGCCTCTCCAGTAGGTGTGCTCTTTCTACAGAGAAAAACTGAGCAACGTTACTGACCAGCAACGTACCCATTAGTCAGTGCTGAATGAAGAGTTCTTGCTGGGGCCCTCATAACACTCTGGGAAGCCCAGGAAGCAGACATTTCTGTCCCTCGAGCACTCCTCCGGATCTTCTGCTTTGCACTGTTAAGAGGTTATGTCAGATCTCATATCTCTTCAGTTGGGTTTGGAGATCTTGAAGAATGGGAATATCATGGTGAATGTGGATTCAGGCTCATCCACCAGGTCTGCCAGCTTCCTGTGATCAGCACAGAGCAGACACACATCTAAGGAGAAAGCATGTATTTTGGATTTTAGCTTGGTTCAAGTGCCTAGGATTGCATGTAGGATCCTGTCAATGTGTCCAGAGTGTTTGTTGAGGTTGGCCTCAAGATACCCCAGGGGGCACCCTCCCATGGGTGGGGTATTGGTGTGGTCCATGAAGTCCCCATTAGGTAGGGGATTTTTTAGCTTAGACTTCACAATACTCCCCACTTTAGCCTGGGCCTTTTGCAAGCACTCTGGGTGGCTCGTCCTTTCGGC
This sequence comes from Pleurodeles waltl, assembly GCF_031143425.1. Taxonomy (NCBI): domain Eukaryota; kingdom Metazoa; phylum Chordata; class Amphibia; order Caudata; family Salamandridae; genus Pleurodeles; species Pleurodeles waltl. Next base: position 397,524,185 of record NC_090451.1, read on the forward strand.
ATCACACTGTTCCCACTCAGGCTGCAACTGCACACTGGTACAGCACTCCAATAGCCCTGCGTAGAATGTTCACTAACACTGCGTATCATGTTCCAGGGTTACTGCGGGGGATAGAGGGTTCCAGCACACTCCCCAACCAACTGCACAAAGTCAACGTCTTTGGGGGGCCTCAGGGCTTGGCAGCACTGGCTGACCTCTGCAAGATGTAGGCTACTCTCAAAAGGTCCTTTCCAGGCTGGCTGCAGGAGAAGTAATGCCACACCCCTCAGTAACAGCCCTCACTCCCACTGATTGGCTTAAGTTCACCAGGAGGCAAATCCGTCAACTGAGCTGCATTTCTCTGACTGCAACTGCTGAAATCAGGTCTCCAGTTCCAAGCACTGTAGTGGGATACCACAGTCTTGGGGTCAGGACTCAGAAATCGGACCTAGTTCCAATGCAGGTCACCTCAATCCCTCCTCCGAGGGCCTACTCTGTGGAAGGAGCCATGTTCCACCAAGCCTCCCTTATTGGGCTGCCTCACTGTCACATTGCAGGGCTTCTTGGATCAACTGGCTCTTGGGTCACTCTGGAGCCCCGTGGGCCAACAGGGCACTAGTCCCCAGCACCACCACCTCTGCTTTCCACTACTGTCATGGGGGAAGCCCCAACAGGGAGGTCAGTGGGTGGGCCCCACACAGCAGCTCCGAGCCATTTTTCTCTGTGGACCGGATGTACCATCGGCATCACCAGCAGGTTTGTGCACCACCTACTGCAGGTGTCTCTGGGAAGAGGTCCTGTGCACCTGGACAGACATCTCTGGGATGTGTGACCAGGGAGGATTATAGCTGAGCAAGCATGTCCACTATGGCTCCCAACTTGGCCATGCCCCTTACATTTATGATTCTTTATTTCACATCTGCATACTTTGACGATACATATATCTTCAAGATAAATATTTGTAGACTTAAGAGTATAAATAAAATTAAATATACCTATAACTTATTCCAATCATGATGTTGTGGTAGTCAATATTTGGGATATAATATTTTGGCCTGACAATATTAAAAATTAAAAACTGGAGTAGTTACCAAACACTTTGACCCATAAGGCAGTCTCTTACATCAACATCAGGATATGCTTTATACATTTAAAATGTCTCTGCCTGACTAATTAAATAACAACCACAGCAGATGGCATCCATTAGAACAAAGGAGGTATTAACAGCAGTCCTCTCAATTTGGTTTGAACTATCAGTCAAAGAGCAGCTTAAAAATGTTCTGGATTTAACTCATTCTATTTTCAAACATCAGCATATACGTTTCTCAAAATACACATTTGCCTGTCATTTATGTACATTCCATGTAGGGCATACATACTCAAATCAATCTTGTTACAAATCCATCACACTGATAGATCATGTTCCACCTACCTGCTTTGGGTAACATGGTGCATTTTACAACGGACCCTCTTATTAGTGTGTAAAAGGCCACTTTTATTGAAACAGGTGCACATTTAACAATTACTGACCTAGGCCAATGGTCTTACAAAACGAACTCCTCACTAACTCTTCATTTGGTAACCAGCCTACACTCTCACCCCAGCTATCCCATTCACAATACCCCTACCCAATAAGCATTTCTTTATTATCAAACCATGCCCAACTTTTAAAGTACACTGCCATACCAACACAGTAACTCTTAACTCCAAACAACAACCTTCTAATAAACCAACTCTTAAGCTCAAACTTTCTGCCTACCCCTCCACTGCATGTGTTTTACCAATGTAAACACAACATAATGTTCTGTAACCTTCTGTGCAAACGTTCATGACACTGTCACCCAGAAGGCGTCAGATCCTGACTTTTCTGCCATCCCCATCCCCTTTCCTTTCATCTCTCTCATCTGTTCCTGTTCTGTATTCCCCCAATTCAGATCTGTAAATTCAAAGACATCCTCCCTACTTCTTTCAGCTCTAATAAGTATAACTCCATCCCTTTTCAAGATAAATGTACACCATCGCTGTGAAAGAATGTCCACATTGTCTTTCTGAAAGTCTGAGTGGCAAACTGTGCCCACGCCTATACCTCTGCAAAAATGACTCATCCCCCTACTGCGCTTTCTACGGGCCCCGTCCACTGCTGCAGGCTTCACCGATCCTCTCCATGGCATGAACTCAGTCCACAACACAAAATAGCCAGACCACTCAGCCCTAAATTGACTCAAATTCCTTTTCATGGATCTTGTCTGCACTACACTCTTCTCCTGTTCCAAATCCTTTTCTTTCACATGCAAAATCAATATGTCCAGGTGTCTTCCCATCACTGTCATACCATTCAAACAACTGATCAGTTTATGCCCTCTCACGCCTCCCTTTCCCTTCCAAGTCACTAAAAATGCCCTGTCAATGTAAAGCCAAGTTGGCCCTAATTCATCTTTGTGCCACCTTCTGTTTGGCCCATTTTACAGAGGAGTGTCCAACCACCCAAGTGGAAATCTCCTCCACCTAAGGCCCCACAACCAAACCTAAAACACCAAAATGGGTAAATATCACAGCACACTTGAAGAGGCGCCATGGTCCTCCCCACCAGAATGCACATATCTTCGATAACAATCGAAGGACCATAGCCCCAGCCATATGATATCCTCCCTCCCCCAACCACAAATGTCTGCCTCTGTTGCTGTGTCAAACCTGAAAGAATACATGCCAAAAGCTGAGGGGGGAGACCTAGGCTCACCAGCTCCTTGCGCAGCACGGTGATAGAGCGAACCGTGGTAACAATTTACCTGTGTTCGGACGCTCTTTAGGCCGATGAATCTTTTGACTAAGTGGGAACTCTCTGTACTCTTAATCGATCAATCGCATCAAATCAATAATCAATAACGTACATAAGCAATACCTTGATCAACATAACACTTAATGATTAATCCAGAATACATTTCGGCGAACCCTGACCTTTCAGTCAGGAATAACCACACCAGTTTATTGCAAAGTTAGTGAATTTATTTCCCTATATTAACAAAGCTAGCACAATATAAATGTGTCTCAACACCAAATGATAAACATAAATGAACATTAATAGCTGTCCATATCGTCGAAACAAGTGTAATCTATGTAGCATTTGAATCACAAGGCATTCGATAATGGCAATGCAAAGCACTAATACGATAATCTGTAATGGGCTAATTGCGTACATTTAGTCAGCATAACAAGATCTCAAATTGCATCGTGCAACATATGGAATCCTCATCTAACCTCAAATTAGCATCAGCATGTGGGACTTCATGCAAAACAATTTAGCAACATTAATTTAGAAAAAACTCCTAGCTAGGGATCTTATCAAAAATCAGCAGTTGGTTACCTAAAAGAAACACAATGCAATTTTACAATTTCCTTTCATATTTACCAATTACGATCAGCGTACAAGGAAGTCTTCGTCTCACAGGTACCGTTTCTCGATCAGCATGGGACGGGACAAAGGGGCAAGGGTGGACGGGGCAATCGCCTCACGGCGGCAAGTTAAGACTACTACTTCATGCAAAGGGACAAATCAAAGTTAAAGTCTCTAGGGCAAGAATCATTAAAGTCTCTTTCTCTCGACTAGAGAAAGCATCAAAGTCTCTCAAAATGGCGTCGCAGCAAAGTGGGCCATAATAGCTACGAAGTCTGCAAAATGGCGGGTATCGAGCTGGTAATAGCTACTTTCTTCTCGTGCACCTGGGTTTTAAAGACAACAGTTCGAGTCCAGTAGGGTCTCCATTGGAGGGTTCATAGGTTAGCTTCAAATTGTCCAATCAAAAACGACAGTTCTCAAGCTTTTACTTAAGCATACATTATCCTTGGAGATGGGTACGCAAATCGCAACATTGTCTCCCAATTAGCTCACTTTCAGAGCCTCCATTGTCCGCACCTGCAAGTCGACCTTGAATTAAAGAGAAAATATGCCATGCTGGCACGAAACTTTAAGATAAGCATGTGAACAGTTTCTGTGGAAAAGTACAGCTTCAAGCAGAAATACACGTTTAATAGCACATTGGAAAAATACGAGCATCTAAACCGTGAGACCAGGCCACTAGGCCAAAGCCTCCTCTAAAGTAATGCTAAGCTAACGCATTTCAAACAAGCAAATCGTAGCACACGTTTATGATTATGTCAGATTAGTGCAATTCTAATACACTACGTTATATAAAGCACGCATATAAATGTTGGCAAACTACTCTGAGGGCACATTTTGTCCCCGTACAATCTTTATTAGTTCGGTTAAAGTCACACATGATTTTTTCACACTACGTTTATGCGTTAATAAATCAAAACCTTCATTTTCTGCTTCATCAATGGCTAACAGCAGGTAAGCTGTCATCTTATGCCCGGACTGCTGCCTGAACACCACCCCTATGCGCTCCCTGTAAAGTTCCGCCCACCTGGTATGCCAAGCAACTTGGCAAATATCTGAATATATGTGTAGCAGTACATTTTGTTTCCTGCGCTCTCTGTTCTGTTTTGGAGCTACGCAGCCTTACAAACACCTTGGCTTCACTCATGGAGGCATCTTCCCAAAAAACTCCTCCCCTTGCTTGTTATCCAGCACTTCATCTACTCTAAAAGCTCCAAAGAACATCCACAACATTAGCATGGAAAACATGCAAGTGTTTTCTTCCCCCTTGCTTGTCTGAAGTTCCTGCTGAATCAAGTGATGGAACATGACCAATGAAATGGGTCTCAGAAGCATACTCGTGCGACCCTGCTCCCTCACCCAGGCTTCCAACATTCTCTGACCCAGCTCCCCAACTGATGGGGCATAACCCCACAGCAACTTCTCATGAAGGAGATACCCACTAACTTCCCTGTAATAGTTACCTATGACATCCCCTAGTCTGTCAAGTCTAGCATGAATTGAACCACAGCTTCTGACCACTTCCAGGCCTCCGGCCGGTATTGAGCTCTGGACACTAAGAATTCTGCCCAAGCCTGCCCATATGTTCTCTTAGTGGACTCTGCAATGGAATCTACCATCAACTGTACAACCCTTTGTTGCCTAATGACCAAAGTTCCACTACATTGGGGGTCTTGAACCAGTCTGCCTCCTTGTCCAAACCACAGAATTTCTCCCACTGAAAATGATACAAAGCATTCACAATATAATTTTCATCCTCCGGTACATGCAACACCCTGAAGGAAAGGTCATGACATAGGCAACCCAGCACATAGACTCTCAAAAACATCACCACTTGCTCATCACTGGCTGACTGACTATTTACCACCAGTACTACAGCCATGCTGTCCAACTGGAACAGCACTTTCCAATGAGCCAACTCCACCCCCCACAGAGTAACTGCTACTACCAACTGAAACAACTCCATGAATGCAATGCTTCTGCCCCCTGTCTTTCAGTGTATTGGCCATTCCTCTGAGCGTCAAAGTCATTGCTAAAAAAGGCTAAAGCCCAGACCTCCCACCGCATCAGAAAAGATCTGAACATCCCAATCAAGCCTGTCTTGTTTAGCTATTGGAATACCACTGTAAGACTTCAAAAAAGAAAGATCATATCTGAGATCCTCCTTCACTCCCACTGACAATCTTATGTGGTGGTGAGGTACAGAGCTCCCTGTAATCGCTAAGCCCAGCCACCTACAGAAGGTCCTACCAGTCCTGACTACCCTACAAGCAAAATTAAGATTACCCAGCAGAACCTGTACCTCCTTTACTCTTGCCTTTTCTTTGGCCAACATTGCTGCCATCAGTGCTAACATCACCTCCTTCTTGTCTATTGGTAGCTTTGCCTTTATATGCTCTGTGTCCAATTCTATCCCTAAGAAAGATAGGACTTTACCGGGCCCTTTGTTTTTTCTGGTGCTACCGTGACTCCTAGATCATCCATGAGCACTTGGAACCTTGCCAGTGCCTGCTGGTAGTCCTCCGAGCCGGGGCCCCCCACCAAAAAAAGAAGTCATACAAGTTGTACATCACTAGCCTGTGACCCGTTTGCCATGTGAACAGCTTCTGTATAAATGAATTGAAGCATTCAAAGATGCACAGGATACTGAACATCCCATCTGTAATGATTTATTCATGTACCAAGTGTCCTCAAACTGTATTCCCTATAGTTGGAAGTCATCTGGGTGCACAGGAAGCAGCTGAAAAGCTGACTTCATATCACTTATGCCCCTTTTCCTATCTCCACCACCAGAGCCATAGCCAGTCCACAGAGGAATAAGATAGCAAAGGAAGTGCCAGGGGTCACAAAGTGCAAGCCAGGGGTCGCAGCTGTGACCCCTGGTGACCCATAAACGAGGACCATGCCCCTAATAATCTGCAATCCTCTCTCTTTCCACTGCCATATATCCCCCTTATGTCCTGCTTCTCATAAAATGTATTTTATCATTGTATGTCAGCGTGGTTGTTTGGAAAGCTGAAACTCGCTCCCCCTATCATACTGCCCAAGCTATGCCCCTGAATATAAGTGTCAAACTACAACGAGACAAAGAGGTGCATTAAGCAAGATGGAGAAACATTATTTCAAAAAGGAGGCTTTCTCTCCTACCTGCCACTCCTGCAACCCAATATTGTGTGACCATCTAGCTGTGGTTTGTTGAAACCTGGTGAAACAACATAAATCTCTCACTCACACCTTCACTATTTTGTATTTCAATTTTGGACAGGATGTCCACTGTTCATTTATTTTGGAGGCTGAAGCAGCCTGGTAAAATATAAAAAAATACCTCTGCTCTTCTTTTTAAATGAAATGTTTCAAATATTATGAGCTTCTCCAAACAAATATAATTGCACTAACGCCATTACACTTTTTTTTTTCCTTTCGGGAGGAAGTGGATTTTTCGACGCCGTAGTTCTTTTTAATCGTTCTGTAAAATCAAACTCAGTACTTTCTCCCGTCTCTGCTGCAATGAGTTAGTTTTGGCAGCTTTCAGAGAAGTAAAAAAAAATGTAACCGAGTTAGATTTTCAAAGCGGCGATTTATGCTTCTTATAATTCCAATTTAATTCTTAATCCGTGAAGCAGAATGAGAGATGCATAGTGCAGGACACATACAGCCATGTGGCCGCAGAAGAGAGGCGTTGCAATGTGCGACTCAAATCTCGCAGTCTCTGGCACGTTCACCTGAACTTCGTGGCCCCTAATGTAATTGGACAGTTCTGTTTGTGAAAGTGGCCTGTTCTGCCAAACGCTGAAGTCCTTTCCTTGACAGATATATCACTTTTCCGTTGTGACTGTATTTTGAAGTGAGCTGACACACGATCAAGTTCTCTTTAATATCCTTCAGCTGAGCTGACAGTTGTCCAGCAGGGTCTTGTGCTGTGTCCAACTGTCAACTATCACAATGCATTATGGGAATGTGTATAGAGCGAAATAACAACGAGCGGAGAAGCTTCTAATGTCTTTTGTGCTTACGTAGCTTAATCTCAAACATGCACTGGTATTAATAGGAATGAGCATAGTGGAGCACCCGGAGTCACGAGGCAGGTAAATACAACTAACAAAGAGCAATTACTCTTCAGTACTCCTTGTAAACCGACTTCTTTTTCACTAAATGTACCTGTTATTTTACAATTTCAGATGAAAAGTGCTGACATTTTCGGAAAGGTATGAGGTGCCCATGTGCTTTCTTTAAAGGTTATGCGATATGAATGTTTTTAGTACGTATGGGTGGCTGGGTGCACTATTTGGAGTGATTGATGCTTGTAAAACGCTTAATACAAAATCCAAGTAAGTCTGATCTTGTGGGTCACTGCGCACACAAGTTATTTGCAATTTGGCACCTATTCCCCCTCCCACAGAAATAAACCGCTGGCCACATTACTTAGTTAAATGTGCCCCATTTCTACTCTGTGTCTTTTAAATAAAGAAAAACATCCCACATTCCTTAGGTCAACATTCTGTTTCAATATTTCAAAGTAGCGCAACCTCAAAAAAGTAATTATTAGCACCATAGCAGAGAAAAATAAGCACAGTAAGAGTAGCAAGAAACGAACCGTATTAAGCAACCACGCGTTCGTTTCATAGGCAAAATATGTTAAGTTTTCTTAGCTCGCTGATGGAAACAAGTCATACATTGTTCTTAAGAGTAAGGGAAGTTTATTTCAGAGTTTAGCAGTTTGACATGAAAGCCTGACTTTGTTTCTGCTTTTAAAGTTGGATCTAGGAATTGCCAGTGGGGCTTGTATGCTAAACTCAGCAAAACTCCTGGGCAGATATTTGAGCACAAGGCATATCAACGTGAAAGCAGACAGCCATTGGAGCTGTCACAGTCCTAGAGGATTAGAATTAAAATGCAACCCCAATGTCAAGCTAGCCACCACATTTTGAAGGCGTGAAAGTGCGGAAGATGTATTCTGGGAAATCCAACTTAAACGCAGTCTAGTTTTGCCTTAACATTTGTGTCTACAGTTCATATAGAGTTGTCCTTTCTTATAATTGGCATCACTAACTTCCAAAGTAGTATTTATAATTTTGTGTCACTAAACTCAAACCCTCCATGGTTCATTCGTTCTGACAGTTCGTTGTGACATTTTGATACGGTGGAACAGTTTTCACGTGGCCTATTGATTTACAGTATATCTTCCATATATGAGTGCCGACGCGTTATCTTTGGTTCTGAGTACTCAGGACAATGTCATGGTGTAGACAATAAGCAAGAGGAGTAAGAGCAAAGGCCAACCAGTTCTGGTGGAATCAGGTAAAGATGCAAAATTATCTTCAGAGTCTGATGTATCCAATTCTTCCATTAGCAAATTATATCTAGAGTGCTGATACAGGTATAGCGGGATTGCCAACTTTCTACCATGGCTGTAAATTATGTCAAAAGCCCAGTAGGTGGTAAAACCATTTCTTCTTTCTTTACCAGACAGTATAACAGACTGGCCCAAGGATAGCAGATCACACCCTTAGCTTTCATCGGACTTGCAGAGTTCCTGTCACCTTAAATAAAGGTTAGCCATTCATATGCACTTTAACACTCAAAATCTAAGAAAGAAGGCTAAACCAAGTGCCTGTGTTGTGTGAAATTGAACTTGGCCTTTACCGTGACGTCTTTAAGAGGAGTCAAACCCATACTAACCACCAGTGAACACATGATGCAATAAGGCTCAGTAGAGTGCAAAGAAACACACCCACTGCTCTTAAACAGAGCACAAGAAGACTAGCACTACTCTAGAACAATTCAACACCAATGCAGCTAGTGCCTTCAATTATCAATGCACTGAGCAATGTAACTCATGTTAGTGCACTACCAAAATAACCTCTACACTTTCAGAAGACAATTTGTCAATTTCTCCCCCACTGACATCAGAGAACTCCAACACAAGAATGCCATGAATAACCATATCACTAATAGCAAGTTACTTGGGATCTTGCTTGAATGTGCTGGTCCGCAGAGCTCCTCAATTCTTTACCCAACAACAGCAACTTCATAAAACGAACAAAGGCTGTGAAAATGCCACCTAATCCATGGAATTAATCTTAAAGGGGCCACCAAAGCAACAATTTAAAGACTTACTTGAGCTCTTCAAATCCAAACTCATCTAAATAAGTCAATCACCATCAATCTAGATTTACCTCTCGTCTATTTACATGTTTTCCCAACCATTTTCCCATCTTTGCTGCATTCTCCTCATTAAATTCCCCATAGACAACAGATTTGATAAGCCTATCAACCAGATACCACAGATCAAATAAGCTTACTAACCAGGACTTGAATATTAAATTCACCTATGGACCTGTCCCGCCCTCCTGCTTCAAACAATTCATTTCCTCTCTAGCAGATATCACAACTAATAAGATAAATTCCTCCCTTGGCAGAAGTGTAGTGCCCAACCATTGGAAACTTGCCATTATAAACCTCTTCCAATACAACAATTGGTGTCTGTAATACCCAGTCAAACTGATGCCCAGTAACCACCCTTGATTCTGAAAAGATCATGCAAATAGCAGTGACAAAAGTACTTTGAGCAAAATTGACTCCTTCATGATGATCAGACTTGATATAGAACTCTCAGAGGCACCAAATAAGCACTAACCAACATAACGGAGGACCTCTTGGTTCCATGGATAAGCACAAGAAAAATGTATCTGACAATATCAAGTCACCTTTCATATGTGTGTGGATGATGTAAATAGGGAGAGTCCAAAAATTTACCAAAATTACCTCCAGCTTGAACCATGTATTTCACTGGAGGAAGACAAGCACCCTATACAAGAACAGAGGACAATATGATATGCTTGTAAAGGTAACAGCTGGGCCTAGCTCCATAGCATTTGAATGACCCCAGTTCTGTAAATCTGCTCTACCACCTGTAACCGACAAGAGAAACATAGCTCTATGTAACATACACAATAAACAAGTATATAAACAAATAAAACTGCCAATCAATGGACAACCCTTCATCTTTCGGAAAAAAAGAAATAGCAATGCCCTGACTCACTGAAACAAAAGAACAGGGTCAGGTAATAAGCCAATAAGAACAACCACTGAGCTCTGAACAGATTATTAGGAGATCAGAAATAAAATCTATTTTAATTCCATTCAATGTGGAGCCCAGATCCATTAAAAAAGGCACATTGTTAAGGTGAGAAATGTGCAATCTAAATGCTGAAACCATGCAATTTACAGACGTCATTTTTAAAACTGGAAAAACTCCAAAGTGGGTAGGTTTTTCAACAATCATGAAGAACATGCTGGTGTGGGGAAATGCGTGCCTCCAGGCAGTGGCGGCTGGCTTGTATTTACGGCACGGGGCAGATGGCGGGAGGGGTACATTAATAATAATTTTTTAAAAATGAAAAGGCATTTACCTAACGGCATCTTCCTCTCCTCGTGGCATCCTCCTCTCCTCTCATCGTGCTTCTGGAAGTTCCAACATTGCAGTGGGGATCAGGAACTAGCACTAACAAATCCTGACACTGCTTTCATGCTGGTAATTAGCATGACAGCAGCCTGAGGACTGGTGGAAGTGGCCTCTTGCAGCACTCACAAGATAGCTGGAGGTCTGTGCTTTCTCTTGCCAACCTGTCCTAAGACAGCTAGGTTAGAGAAGTTTAAAGTGCGCATGTCAGGTGGTCATCGCAAGATAGCCGGACAAAGGGACTTGTGCACTTTAAACTATAGTGCATAGCTCCCTGCTGCTGTCACTCAGCAGCAGTGACCCCGTCCTGACACTCGGTTCAGGACAGGATGCCGAAAAATACAATTGTAATAAATAAACTTTATTACCATATATTAGTTTTCAGGTCTCTGGGCATTTTTATAGTGGGGTGGTGCTCATCCGCTCTCGTGGAGGGGCCGCCCCAGCCTCCAGGGCCGTCTCAGGGAAGCGAGCAATGCAAAGTGCGTTAACACCCATTAAGTCATTAGCTTATGTTTGTCCATAAACATTTGAAATGCCATGTCCACACTTCCAAGCATGTACGTTTTAGTGGTCCACGTGTTATTTAATGTGTCAGAAACTACATATGAGACCCCTATTTTCAAAGAGGGGTTAGCAAAAGGATGTTTTTGTATGGAAATGATTTTCTATGTGAAGAAGAAATACATAAAAAATAGGTGTGCAATTTAGGAAAAATGCTTTTGTGAAGTTAGAAAAAGTCACACATTTCTGTTTTGCATGTGAATAAGTCTACTCATATGCTTGTGAAACCACTTAAAAAAATTAGAGTGTAACAGCTTTTTGAAAGCCTGACACAAGGTACTCCATTTCACCAATTTACTGTAAGTTATGCTCCCCACTGTCTGCACTAGATGACCAGATCTCGTATGTTGGTCCTGGGTACGGAAATCTAGTGATGGTTACTCTCCCTAAACAAAGTGGGGTGCCCCTCACTTTCACCTGGCGGCTCTCTGACAATAGGGTCCCTGAGCAAGAGCATTTGCTGGCTGAGCCATCTGAGGCTCAACCGGTAGAAACTCTGCATCTCCCCATCTCTAAATAAGGAGGGAGGAACTGCACCTTTGGTGGGGCTGATGAGATGTCAGTTTACGTATGTCCACCCATTCTGCGAATCTCGGAGAAACCATCTAAATGCATTTGAAAGAGGATAAAACAATATAATATTTTAAACATTGGATATTCAAGTTTTTAAGGATTTTAGTGCTGGTTTTACGTAATAACAGAACATTATTTTAATTTTAAAGCATATAAAAACATTTATTTTCATAATTTTCAGCAGTTACATTTTTTGTAAACATTGGACAGTCCTTATCTCCATATGGTGGAAACACCATAAATGCCACAACAACAGTAATTAAATCTGTTCAAAAACATACCTGTCTAGTCAAAATAAATAAACTGTACTTTTAATTGTCAGAAGTGTTAATACTGTGTTAATAGTGTTAAAACTTGTGTGCTATGCGGTGAATGTATACTGTTGGGACGAAAACGTCCGCTGCATGATCATGGACGTGCACCCCTGCACTGAGTGCCCAATTGTACTGATGTCTAGAACCCTAACGCTGATTTTTGTTGTTGTAGGCAAACAAGGATTATTCATGTGTGCAATGAAACAGGGCTGTCTCATGAGTTGGGGTGGTGTTTTACCAGGAGGGGCATTCAAAGTGCTACCCTCATTTTGGTGAATGGCTACTGCCATCACTAGGAGTTAAGTAACATGAGCGTGGTGGTGGCATCATACTGTGTAGTGATCAGTAGGAATGATTGGGCCCTTTTAAACCTGTGTCACTGGAATGAGGCCTCCAGGCTAACTCATTTTTAAAGGTCCATTGCTAAGTGCTTAACTCACTGGTGGACTACATTGGTTTGTTGTGAAGCAACACAGGAGTGGTGTGTTTGCGTTGGGTGAATCTGTGCCTGTGAAGGGTACAATACAAAGATAATGCAGTACTCAGCAGTTCACACATGGTGAATGCATGTGCCGGGTACATGTGTGCCTATGAGTGGTACAATACATGGATGATGTAGTGATGTGCAGTACGTGCATGCGGAATGCATATTCTGGATTTATGTGTGCCCACGAGTGGTACAGTACATGAAGTATACAGTGCTGTACAGTGTATGTAGGTTGTATTTGCCTGTGGATGGTACAATACATACCAGACTCTGGGTTCCATTTTGGGAGACCCAGCCCTGCATGGTGAAACATGGAGAGGAGGTACAGAAATTACCCCAGACATATTTGTGGATTGCTGCAGACTTGAAAGCTGGGTGGGACACACACTGGAGAGGGGGGGCCTGACTTCCCCTGCACAAGTCAAATTGTACTCTTTAGTTCAGTGGGAGGTGACAATGATGGCCTGGGAACATTTTAAAAAGGAGATGGGGCTGACAGAAGAATCATAAAGAGTATGGCTGGGGCCCTGGGCTAACCTTTTGGTAAGGAACTGCCTCTTTTAGCATGCACACCCCAACCGTTTTGCACTGATGCTTTTTTTTTTTTACCCTTATCACCATATTTATACTTTTGACGCAAAACTGCGCCAGTGCAGTTTGCGTCAAAAATATTACCGCCGGCTAACGCCATTTTGGTGTGCCGTGCGGGCGTCAAATTTATACTTTGACACCCGGCGGCGCAAACCACAGGTGTAAGTCATTTTTTTTTACACACACCGCAGCGCCAAGTCGTAAAGGAAAATGACGTTAACACGGCGGAAATGACTGTGGGTCGATTTACGACACTACAAACCGGATATTTGCGGCGTTTTTTGACGCAATGGTGTCAAAATTCCCCGCAAACACAGCCATTTCAGCAGAGGAGAGCCAAAATGGATCCCAGATGCCTGTACAGACCCCAGGAAGATGACAACAGACTAGGAACCAGCCAGGAGGACCCACACAAGACCCAGGACAGTTTGAAGAAGAAAAGAAAGTGTCGCATCAGTGCAGAGGAGCAGGAAATCCTGGTTAAAGAGGTGATGGAACACCAGCACCAACTGTTTGTCACCTCAAAGTTGCCAGTAGGAGAAAGGCAATATGGCAACAAATTGTTGACAAGATTAATAGTGTGGCAGAAGTACGCAGAACAGTTATCGAGTGCAAGAAACGCTGGCATGACTGCAAGTGCAGCACCAAGGAAAAGATGGCCAGGAACAGGAAGGCAGCACTGCAGACTAGAGGTGGGAGTCCAGCACCACATGAGGCCCTGGACCACATGGAGGGGATGGTCGCAGCCATCATCCCTGAGGAGATCGTCACAGGGATTCAAGGACAGGACAGTGCAGACTACCAGGAGACAACACACATGCAGGGCAAGTCGCATGGGGAATTAAAATGCACTAATGTCAACTACAACAGGGGGGGATACCGACCACAAAATGCATGGAAGTCATCAAATACATGGAGTGGCATGGGTAAAGGGGTATGGCATGGGGGCATGGCCTGTACAGAAAAAAACTGGGGCACACCATAACACAACACCAGCAACAGTTCCATGGGGGTATGCTGCCATGCCAACGATGGAGCAAAGGTAAAGCCACGCCAGGAGGGAAGGGCACAACGTCAAACTGACATCCCGTCGCACGTCAGCCACTATACCCCCTACATTAACTAGGGCCCAATTAACAACCTCTAGCCATACGACAACTGGAATGTAACAGTGACAACAGTTGCCACTACGACCTCCGCTGTGTGTGCTGGTCAAGTAGCCAATGGCAGTAACGTCCCCATGGATCATACACACCTAAATTAGTGGGTTGAGGATGACAACTTTATCAATCCCCTGAAACAAGACAAATGTTCCAGTCCTGTCAATTGTGAATGCCCTTAGTTCCCGCAAACATCAGCCAATGTCATCAACAGTAGGAGCTACACAGCACTAAGGTCACACCAATGCAGCATATGCAAGGGTCCATCCTGTGCCTGGGTCACAATGCAACATCCCAAATGTCATACTGCTCAGGCAACAGCATTGAGGGGGGAGGACACATGTAACTGGTCGCTGAAATACACCTGCACAGTCAGAGGAGGAAATAGGACACTGCTACAACTATTAGGGCAATCCAATGTCCACACATTCCCCAACGTCAGCTGTACACATTACCAATGCTAACATCCATATCATGCCATAACAATGCTATGTATAGGATACGCTACATTTCAACTACATATAAGTGGATGTGAAAGGTCAGAGACTGGGGCAGGTCCGGATTGTTAAGTGTGCTGCTAGTGCCATCAGAGCACCCACAGCCAGTGAAAGGTCTCACCATGAGAATGGATATAGACGGAGGGTTGAGTAGGACAAGAAGGTGTCAAATCACTATTTGGCCTAAACCAACACCTAGAGGAGATGATGCCGACAAGTCTAATAACTTACCACAATACATGTGACTTGCAGGTGGGGCATAGGCCTGGGAGAATGCCCATCTGAAAGACTGGAGCAATGAACAGGAAACAAAATCACAATGTGAAAATCATCACAAGGCAGGCATGTCACATCACCAATGCCACAACACAGACACACTAATTGTACCCTATTTCATTGCAGAGGATGATGGATCTCCTTCGGATATGCCTGTCCAGGACTACCCTGATGACATGGATGACAAGCTGACAAACATCAGCCACCAGACCCTCCACGATGTCCTTGGAACCCTCCAGACCCCACCTTCAGTCACAAGGAGGAGCACAGAACAAGAGGCCATCACAGAGGACCCACCCACAACCCCAATTGTAAGACCTGCCAGCTCCAATATAGCTGAGGACTCAGATGACACAGGCACCAGCTTTGAGAGAACTGTAGTCGGAGTACTGCGGGAGCTGGCCAAGGAGGTGCGGGTGGGGATGCAAACTATGGCAGCCAGCCTAAAGGGGGTGTGTTTGTGCATGATGTCATCTGCAGATCAGGCAGCAGCCATGCAGGCGCTAACATCCATCCTGCAAGGACTACAACAAACTGTAAAGGAATTCACCACTGCAGTAAGGGAGTTGCTGCAACACCTTGCACCCCAAACCTTCCACTGCATGCACGAATGCAATCATGACCCCCTTAGGGCCGACCTAGCTGCCTACCATCGTGATGTGGCTGCTATTCTCAAGAACCAGCAGATCCTTCTTGCAGCAGTACTGCCCTTAAGACATTCACAGGTAGCAGCGACCGGGATGTCTGACTCCACGACTTCAAACACTGAGGTGTGTGTTGCCCCTTCACAACCACCACCACCAAGGCAGAGAAGGCAACACACACATCAGAAGAAGAAGACATGGAACAGATCGCCTTCACACGTAAAAGTACTCAGAAGCACTAGTCCCTGCCACATGGCCACCTATTACCAAGGTCCAGCGCTTGGTAACATGCCAGTCTTGCAACAACTGTACTCAATGACTGTTCTGAAAACCACTGTATATCTTGTCAGCCTGCCCAGTGATTGTCTCTCACTTTCTCATTGGCAAATCCTGTCCCTCTGCACTGTCTGACACATCACCCCAGCATGTCAAATGCATTTTCCTTTAGCACTTGTGGAGGATCACAATGGAAGATGTCACTATAATGGACTCACAATCACGGACAAAGTACATATAGCACTACAGCACTTTTCAATAAATTGCATTTCCACAACCACTTTATCTCTGTGTAATGTGACACATCAACCATGCAGTAGATCACTGAATTGTGCCTCCTGTCAAATTACATAGCTTGTCAATACAACTGTCCTGAAATAATGTAGTCTGCTAACTATGCACAGTAGCCTGGATTGCACCATACTCTGCTCTTCCTGAGGGTAATATCTGATGAAAAGAGGAACCATACACCATAATGCTGTGTTGGACAGAATAATGCTTCCTCAAGGGATATCTAAGCCATTAAATAGTGGCAGCAAAATGTTGCCACCATGCAATACTAACACATATAACATTGCCCACCAATCTAAGCAAACAGTCAACAAACTGCATGAATGAAGGTGTCTGAGTGTACATCCAAATAAGTAATCATGCTGAACAGTGTCACAAATGATCTATGTGAGTTATGAACACGATACTACAAGAGTGCTTACTACCACTCAGCTAATAAGGGTTTCCTTGAACATCACACTGCAGTCAGATATAACACAGTGTCCCCAATACCAAATCTGGAAGCACAGTATGTGACATTAAAAACATACTTATTAAAAAAAACAAGCTGGGATCCATAGTAACTGTAATTGGTGGTTGCAATGAATGGTGAAATATTTGCAAGGTAGCTTTGGGGTAGCTGCCAATGTTACAGCTCAGTTGGGATTTGTTTGTAGTACAGGACACAAATGTAATACAAAAGAAATCATGTACACTTATGCCAAGGCATTTCACACATACTGTAAAGGGTTTACTACATATTTATTAAACGGTAAAAACAGAAGAGAAACCTTGGGAAAAGCCTTACCTACCCTAATGTACCCTAACTACTCATTACCCACAACTGTCCCTAACTAACCTAAGCTAAACTTACTTATCACATGTAACGAAACGTTCTAAACATCAACCCCCCACCCCCCTTATGAGACGGGACACATGGAGGACAACAGATACTAACCTAAACACATACTATCCTATATTAAACAAATATATATTTTGTTTGTAATTTTTTTATTTTATACTTTTTTTTTTCAAAACACACAAGAACCCCAACATAGCCCCCCACCCACACACTCAAAAAGAAACATTTGAAATAATGTGGACCCCCACCCACTAACACTAACTAAACTAACAGCCTATACTAACCTAACACTAAGCCCCCTAAACCCACAAAGTATAAGAATAAGGAAAGAGGAGGGAGGGGAGGGAATCATGTCCATCAAAAATGTCTACAGGCTGGCCCTCCGGAGGGTCTGCTTAATGGACTGCACCCGCCGGTTGATATGGCGAACATCCTGCCGCAGGCGACTCATTTTTCTGAGGACACAGTCCATTTTGCGCTGCATGTCCACAAAAGCAGCAGGGTCAATAGTTGCAACTGGGGTGGTCTGTGTGCCAGCTGAGGAAGTGTGGGGCTGTGTATGGTCAATGTCTGTGGGCTGCCCGGCAGGTGGTCCAGTGCTAGAGCCTGGAGCACATCCAGATGTTGTTGCCACAACAGTGACAGCTGTTGGTGGTGCCACCTGGGTGATAGTGGTGGTGGTGTTGGTGGTGGCTGTGGTGGGCAAAGCCCTCCAGGCTCCAGAGGCCCGTTCGTACCTGTATCTGCGGGCCATTCTTCACTACCCCGACTCTACCTGCAGTATATGCTGGTACCGCATTGGCCGCCTCTGGAATTCACGCACCTGGATGGGTGTCATATTAGCAGCTGTGAAGACAAATGAAAAAAATTACATTAGGAACTGCATTGTGTGAAATGGCACAAGAAGTAAATCAGACAATACATCTACTGTACTTGTAACAGCTCATATCATCATACAGATCATTGAATGTCCCTGAGGAAGTACATGGCAGGCCAGCCTACAAAGGTCGTATCAAACATAGCACATCCAAACCCTACAAGATGGGTAACAACTGGCATGGTTTGGCATCAGAGTTCTGCCAGTTGTCAGCTAACAATCATGCTGCACATCCTCCGCCAATGCCAGGGCTACAAATGTCACTGTACGGGATGGAAATCTAGGGCCACATGATCTGCAAGTTGTAAATGGACTTGCTAATATAGTACTCATGTGCTAAACCTGAGTGTGTATACTAGGTTCAGACCAAAGATTCACTGATTTACATGTCTGTGTACCAAACTTGTATCATCAGTCCTAGGTACACTATTCACAAACCCATGCCTGTGTTTGAGGGTGGGGGGGGTGGAGAAACAACTAACAATTTCAAACAACATGGATACCCAGGAAGCTTATGAAAGCAGGACATGTGTTTGGCTCATCACACACACCACAGGTAAGGTGTAACTACAAATAGGAGACAGCAAACCCTTGACCAATCCCAGCGCCACACATGTCTGGTAATGCAGACCTTTGTCCACATCATATACTTCCAGTAAGCCATAACTTACAACTAACACAGAGATGCAAGAACAACCCTGGCCATGATTTGCATGCACACCTAGGCTATTGCACTCAAGTGCCACATACTCGTAGCACTACATGTGGAGCTACATGCCGCTAGGAAGTTCAACCGACAGTCTAATCGGTACATTAGTGAATAGGGAAGCAGAAGTCTGTTTGTAAGCATTTTGCAGCCCCATTCTGGGAGAATGTGGATCTGCCAGGCTGACTAAATCACAGATTAGGTCAAGTGCGACTCTTGCTAATACAAGTGTAATCCACATGACTCATCCCCATTCACATTGCGGGGCCTACAGGACTGACCTAGAATCCCTAAATAAGACAATAGGATAAGCATTGGCCAACTCTAAAATGGTGAGAAAATGAAATCCCACTCATGGAACAAGACAAATGATGGGCCAGCGCATCACACCTTACTATTTGTTCAACACACAGGAGTCCATCACACATCACCAGCAAACACAACACATGACAGACATATCAACACTTACTGGAGTTGTCGGGGTCCTCCAATGAAGCTACCTCGCCCACAGTGTAGGGTGCGGGTCCACCTGTAAGGCATGGAAGGGAGAAATGTGCTCAAATTCTGTGCACTGACCAACAATTTCAAAGACAAATACTATGTTTAAGATTACATGAGTAAGTAAATCCACTCAGACATGATGATAGTGCATCCAATATAGCACTTCTAACATGTACATACCATGGGTCTCCAGTGAGTTTTACACACATATCTGCACACATGCAGTGGCCCTAACTATCATGTGGTGGCAAACATGTTCCTTCATTAGTGAGCAGACATAATAATGGAGTGTGTTCGTCTCATCATGTGTATCCAAGAGAGACATCCCAAGCCAGTTTCCTTTGGGAGTGCATTACCATTCAACCAGCCATTGTGGCCATGACAAATTAATGACACATAGGTACAATGTACAGAGGGGCAGGGACAGTTGTAAGCCCTCATGTTGTTACAGTTTCTTCATTTGATGTGGCCCAGCTATGATGAGTTGCACCAACCATAAAGATATGAATCCATGTGCATACCTTTGGCCAGCCATCCCTAAACAAAAGGTGAAACAACAAACACCAAATACCAGTGTAAGATGTTAGCTGAGGGCACCTTGCACTTTTTCCTTATGTCTCCAAATGCAGATTTGAAATGTCGTATAAAATTATGTAGGACCACAATAATCCCTAACATTTATAGAACTTCTGTGATCGCTTTCCTTACACACTCACCAGACACACATATGTTTGGGCCACATTGCTATCATCAATTGACGTGAAGCCTGCACTCATTTTCTGCATCATGTAGTGTTTCGAAAGTCGGTCTAGCTGTTGGGTCAACAAAGTTCGGTAATGCTTTTGAAAATCTATACCTCACAGGCAAATGTGACCTATATTTATGTAATTGGCTCCTGATTTGTGTTGCTGTTTGACACAAAGGTGGCACCAACTTTCATTAAGCAAAAGTATTCAGTAAGTTTGCAAGCACTTGCTTCCTGACAGCTAGCAATTGTGGTCCTTAACATAGTCCATCAATGACCCTGTATGTTTACAAAGCATTCCACACACTCAACAACATAGCCAGCAGATATTGTACAAATCATCTGATGTCACTACAGAGTATTTAATCGTGCACATTTACATGATTTTTACTCACAAACAGGGCCACCAATCACAATTCCCAGGTGGTCCAGCAGATCTTGCTCCCTGGAGATGAGGTCAGCCCAGCGGTGCTTCAGCAGGTGGTAATTTCTCTGTCTCCGATATACACGTTGCAAGTGATGCAAAACCTTTCCCCACGGGATCATCCGTGCCTCGGTGTGATACCCCTGTATCATCCGCCCACCTGCCTCAATCAAAAGGGGGAGGAAATAGCACACCAGCCATATGAACCCCCCAAGCTCCTCCTCACCCATCTTGCTAAGACGTGGCTTACCCAACATCTTAGCACAAAAAAAGGGGAATAAGGGATAAAGGAGAACAAAGGAGAATAGGGGGAAAGTAGAATAAGAAAAACGTAATCTAAACATCTAAAAGAGCCCAACTATCCCCAAACTATCACTACCCACAACAGACTCCCCAAAACAACAAAGACAATACAATACTGGACAATAGTACACAATAAACACTCAGACAGGATACAACATCAATATTTTATTCACAAACCGACAATTAATGGACCACACAGGAGACAAAAGCACAATTTCACTAGACAAAACTCTGAACACAGCCACACAGTCTAGAAAAATCACAGACTGCAAAGTGAAAGTGAAAGTACCCCCACTGTACATGATCTGTGAACAGGATATCCTATTACATGACTTCCTTCATAAAATGGGCGCTGTTTTTATAGTTATGCGTAAAAATGAATTGACGCATACAGACTGGCTGTCATTTTTCTCGACGCACAGGAGTGAAAATGAGCCCGCATCCATATATTTGGAAATAGGCTAACACTTAACCAGTTGTCTGAGGTACAACGTGGAAGAGTCAATGGTGTTTTCAGGGCATTATGTGTCGTTTTTCAGGCATAAGCGTCATTTTTTGACGTGCATGCATTAAAATTTCAGGGCATTAACTGAGTTTGGGTCATTTTGCCATTTTCATGTTATGTAACATTTGTGACACAACTGAGATAGGCTGATTGCACCCACTTTGGTCTTGACGGTGTATGGGCACATGTGAGACATCATACTGCTGCAGACCATGATCCGCTACTACCTTAACATGATTTTCACTCTTGGCTGACGCACTAGATGGCCATATGTGTGGCCTACATATATGTATTGCACAAATCGGGCATGTTTGGCCTCAGGAGAGGATAGCAAGGTGACGCACATAAGTACAATACCTCAATGCCTATGGCTCAATGTGTGTGCACTGGCTACTAATGTATTTGTTGACCCAGTGTTTGTGCATCACAAGATGCATTATTGAAAATATGCTAGTATGAATGTGAAGTCAATGTGTCCAAACATTAGATGCAAGTCAGTGTGGAAATGAGAGAGGACATGTGTCAGTCATACATTTAGCAACATGTGTTGTGTGCACTTCCAAGATTTTGGGTAATGTAGACCACAAATGACAAAGCATGCACCGGATAGATGGCAGACGCTTGTTTATGTCAATGGTCAAACAGTTGCCCATCCCATGTCCTGGAAATTTGGAAACTGCTTCCTAGGCACTTGTTGGTGAACCCAACGTGAGTCAGGCACATGTACAGACTAAGTGGGTACCATGTTATTGGCACAGACAGCCAAAGGTGACCCACAACTGTCATTTCCCCCCACAGTTTTGGTCATATGACTGAGCCCCAACTCTCCTGTGGCAGTGGTGGACCAGCAGACGAAGCAGCACGTGGCCACATATTTCCAGTGATCAATTGCACAGAGGTGTCTGGTTCATGTGTGTAGTCCAATGTTGATCCTGTATATTTTTAGGGATCTATGTTGTCACAGTTATGTCCAGGTCTCATCATGAGTCAGTGGCGGCTATTCCTGTATCTACTGAGTATCCTTCAGAGATCAATGGAAATAAAGTCGATGAGGACATGAAAACCTACATGGGGATGGTCCCACCCTGTCACTGCAGACATGTTATGAGACTGTCAACAGGGCAACCTTGGTGTGCTGAGTGAGAAAATACCTCAGAAGTCATGTTCTGGCAGGTGTCATTACAACATTTGTACACAGGTTGGCCTGTAAAGTTCCCACTGCATCTGGGAACATCATAGCCTCTGTGTTGATTGATCTTGCAGCTATTCAGCATGCACAGGCCATTAATATGTAGTGAGCAATCTGATTCAGCGTGTGAACTGTCAGGGTTCTAACATGTGTGGACTTTTTATGCACATTATCAGAGGTTGCTCGTTCTGCTGGAGGCACCAGACCCAATCCCTGCATGCGGTCCTGGTACACTGTCACACTTTGTCGTTCATGCATACATGAGACCCAGACAAGGGATAGGCCATGATTTTGGTATAGAAGACAATTTTACAATTATGGTACAATTAAAATGTAGA
This sequence comes from Pleurodeles waltl, assembly GCF_031143425.1. Lineage (NCBI taxonomy): Eukaryota > Metazoa > Chordata > Amphibia > Caudata > Salamandridae > Pleurodeles > Pleurodeles waltl. The sequence continues at coordinate 397,547,122 of NC_090451.1, forward strand.
TGATGCTATACAATGTATTTGGGTATGCATTGAGGAAGCACCTGACAAAATACCCCCTGAGGAATGTGAGGTTTGGGAAAGCAAGTGTGGTACATATGTAGCCACAAGGAACCTTTAGGGTAATGCACAGACAGGTTCCAGTCAGGCTGACAGGATGCAGGGTCAATCAGGATCCAGCAATTTCACAAGGTACATACTCAGTGGTCTGACTTACACCGGTCAGAGGAAGAACAAGACAGTTGACATGGGAAACTGTGTTTGCCCTGTGTGTCCAAGGGCTGTGTTACACGTCTTCATTTCTAGCAATGCATAACAGTGTATTTGACAAAATTGCAACTTCTATGCTGTTCCAAGCATCTGCAGGGGCAGTGCATGTTCGAATGGGTGGTCTGCATGGAGGTGATCACAGGTGTGTGCTGCATCAGTTTATCACAAGTCCTGTAGGTGAGATTCCAGTTCAAATGGCCAACAGTATCTTTCACATGGGAAGCAATCTACAGGTGATAACAGGGCTTAGAAACTACAAGCCAGTGTATTAATTGACCTGACGTCCATGCAGTCAGATGTACTATAACAATGGCATACCATAGGAAAGGGTGTAGCACACTGGATTACTATTGTTAGTCTGTGTGTGGAAAGGAGGGAATATCTAGGTACACATATTACCATTCCAGGGACCTCTTGAGACAGGTGGGGTGAGACCAGGAGCATTGGTGTGTCAGGAGTTAGGAAAAGGGCTGACATGTACATGGAATGTCATGTGCCCAATGCTTGTCATAGGTGTGGCACTTGTGCTGTCTATGTTCTGCTTATATGGACCTCTAGTCAAAGATAGTCCTTGCAAAGATAGGTGCTGTACGACTTACTGCTGTCAAGGGTCTGGTCATACATTCCTGTTACCAATGCAATAGCACATCAATGCCCCATGTATGAGGCATTTTATTCCCTTATTGACTGATGGTGTCTTAGTTGTGTGCCATATGATGCGATGAACCATGTTGCCAACATGTATGTGTGAAATAGGTGTGGTCCTCTGCAATTGCCCTTCAAAGGTGGAATGTACAGGATATATGTCATTTACAGTGTGTGTGTATGTGACTGTTGTGTAACACGCATCACAATTGCTTTGGAATGTTCTGTGTCCTGATCGATATGTCAGCAATGCTCCATGAGGCTACACTGTTAATCTGATAGTTAGAGATAAAGGTGAGCAAAAATGATTAGCCAGACCATGATATGGTGATTATTATCGGTGTTTATTTACATATGTTGAAACAGTGGTGATGGTGAGTTGTTTCAAAAGAAATTGTTCACAATATGTTGGCGCCTACGCAATCCAGCAGCTGTGTTTTGTTGTTCCCCCTCATGTTGTAGGCCAGCATCCTCCTCTTCAGGCATTAGTGGCTCTGGTTCTAATAGGGGAATGTTCCTTCATATGCAAATGTTGTGCAGGATGGCACATGTTAAAATGATCTTACAGACCATTTCTGGTGAATATAGGAGCCTGCCACCAGTGATGCCGAGGCACCTGAATCTCGACTTGAGGATGCCGAAGGTCCTCTCCACTATGGTGCGTGTCCTCCTATGTGCCTCATTGTAGGCAGTGCTTGGGTTGCCAAATGGTGTCATAATCGATGGCTGGATCCCATAAACCTGATCAGCTGAAAAAGAAAATTATTGGGATCATGTTGATGTAGCTTGTCCTGTTAATATCACCTTGCATGGCAGTAGTTGTCTTGTGTTGTCTGTGACTCTTTTGTGTTATTGTGTTGCTTCCTAGGCTTCTAGGATGTACCATCTGCATTGGGTTGTTTCCTTGGCTGAACAAGTGTTTGCCTGCTGACCGGTTGTCAGCAGTATGTTTGGGTATGTGCAGTACAGTGTGCACTCCCTAGCATTGTGACTTGTGATACAGGTGTCCCTGTGTCTTCACTGGGGGTGAGATGATAGTTCCATACACAGATTCAATTTGACAGTGGTGGTAACACGTTAGCATCTGTGTAACCTGGACATCTCATACTTTTAGACATATGCAATGGATTAATTTAAACATCATTGAGACGCTTACATTTTGCAAGGTGACAATTGGCCAAACCTCTCCATACGTTGTGATAAATGACGTCTTAACATTTCACTGTACACTAATTTCAGATGTGTGACAGGTTCACTGCAGACCTATCAAACATGGCTAGCGATGTCACAACCTCAGTGTGTTCCTGTCCACATGTTGCTGTCGTGGTGTATGTGTTTTGTATCCTAGAGGGTTGCTGTGCAGTGTGTATATAAGTTGGTATCTGTACTTACCAACAAGTAGTCCATTGCCATATCGTCCATCCTGGAAGTGTTGATTGATGGTACAGTGACGGAAGATGAATGAGTCATGGACACTCCCAGGATACTTTGCCACAATGTTGGTGAACAATCCTTGGTGATCGACAATGGCCTGCACATTGATGGAGTGTGTGTGCTTCCTGTTGCGGTAGAGGTGTTCAGTTGCAGCAGGTGGCACAAGGCGTACATGTGTGCAGTCAATGGCACCAAGGACGTGTGGGAATCCATTAATGAGGTAAAACCCCTGTTTTGTCTCCTGCTGCTTCTGCTGTGTGTTTGGGAAGCAGATGTGGCGGGGTGTGTGTCCAATGATGGCATCCAGTACTTTGGGCAAGAAGGCAGAGAATGATGGCTGTGATATTCCAGCAACCAGGGCACCAGTGCTTTGAAAGGAGCCACTTGCCAACATTTGAAGTACAGCTAGCAGCTTGGTTTTTGTTGGGGTGGAGCAGGGTGTCAGCAAGGTGGGTGCCAACTGTGGCTCTATGTTGCGCAGCCGCTGCTGAATGGCCTGCCAATTCAACCTGTACATCTGGATGATGTCATGTTCCCTGAGGCCATGAAGGGTTGTCCTGGTGTGGAATATCCTCTCCTCCCTTCTGCGCTGCCTTTGGGGTCCCTGCTGGTGTTGTGGTAGCTGCTGTTGTTGTTGCTGGGCTCTGCGTCTGTGTGCACGCTGGATGAGAAGCACCTCCCTGTCTCCATTTTGCTGCTCTGCTGTTGCTTCTGTGTGTTCTGATTAAATACAGGTGTGTTTTCCCCATTTTAATGCCTGCCCTGACCCAAGCGTTAATTTTGAACGCAAATCGGGGTGTGCGACATTTTCCGCCTCCGCCTCCCGGCCGTGTGGGATTTTTGCCCAGAAGCATAAATGCGACGCACGGCCGTTTAAGTCATTTTTTTGATGGGAACGCCTACCTTGCATATGATTAACGCAAAGCGGTTTCCCGCATCCAAAAAATGACACACACGGCGGGATTTTGGTGTCCGCGGGCTTGGGCGTCAAAGTTTAAATATGGGGCAAGTTTTGCGCTGAATGTGCGTCCAAAATTTGCCCCTAAGAGTGCACTTAAGACTGCTATTGAGACCTCAGTGCCAGTGTTTTAACCCTTTAAAAAGTATATATTGAATCGGCTACCTGAAATTGGCTTACACTAACTCACTTGTAATTCTCTAGTGTATGATACCAGCGGTAGCCAGGGCATGTAATTTAAAATGTCTACCCAGAACTGCAACACTGAGCGTGCCACCCTGAGAGTGACAAAGCACAACATAGCTCCCAGCCTGCCACTGTACACTGGAAGATCTGTTTTAAAAGTTCTAGTTTGACTTTACCATTTAAGCTTATATTGAAGCCCAAACCTCCCTTAATGGTATATGTAAGCCACCCCTAAGGAACGCTATTGAGCCCTAAAGTAGGGTGCTATATTATTAAATAGAGCATATATTAAATGGAAAAGCCCCAAAAGGCAGATTTTACTGTGTTGAAGCTAGTAGCCCCATTTGCAAGTACAAAGTTACAGGTTGACATATCAGCCCGGGTAAATTGTGACTGGGACTACTTAAAGTTGGTAATTCAAGGTATCCAATTAATAATGGCATCAAACCTGACTTGATGCCCAAGTCAGATTTAATGTCACTTTTCAGGAAAGGCAACTTTTAGAAAGCTGCACACTATTGCCCAGTTATTCCGGTGGTCATTCACATATGCTGGCCACTAGACAGCCTCCTGTCTTCATGGAGAGGGGTGTAAATGACTCCCAAGCACAGGAAAAATATAGGCCTGCCACAGAGAGAAGTGTTACCTCTCCCATGAAGGAAGTCACAGAGAATGTTGGCCCAAAAGGTGAACTTCAAGGGAAAAGCCATGTTTGATGGGCAAGTGGCAACTGCACTCGAGATAGGCTACTCCTCAGGCAGATGAGCTGGTGGTGGGAACAAAGAGGGGAACACAGTTGCCAAACCGTTTTTTCTGTAGGTGTATAACCCACATGTAGCCACACCTCTATAGCAGGCTAGCAAGCTCCCTACACCAAGGGAAAGATCCAGACGTCTTTGAAGAATAGTGCACTCTGAGTTAGCTAAGATACCACACATAGCTGGAAGTCATCATAAGGCGGGAGGGAACCTAGTAGCTTATTGGCTAGTGACCACTTCATTCCCAAGGGAACTTTCTGGGCATAAACATGGCACCCTGGCACCCAGACCTCAGATCACATCTGGACTGGAGAGCGGACTGAAGTACGACTGCCCTGCTGACCTAGGTCTGGCAAGAGAGCCTGCACCAACATCTGGGCTGCACCTGCTGCTCCTTTGGCTAGCAAAGAGAGGACTGTATCTGTGGTGCCTGACTAATGGAAACATCGCTCCAGAGGCTCAGGCAGAAAAGGTGAACTATGAGAGTCAGTCAGCTGACCCCCTGTTTCAGCATTAAATCCATAAAATCTGAAGTAGCCCTGTCTGGCCTGTCAGTATCCACATTCACTGAAACACTGCTGACCACCTATGTGCAGCCAAGAAGACCGCTCCTCTGCCCTCCAAGGTTGCTCCCAATTCTATCTGACCTGGGAGAACAGCCAGAGTACAGATTGGTTGCCAAAGACCAGCTCTAGCCCTCTCAAAAGGGAACCCCAGGACCTGTTGTGACCAGTTGGTACTGGAATTCTACTGGATCAAAGAGGACTTTGAGGGAAACCAACCCCTGTGGACAAAGCCACTCCACCTGGACTGCGGACCCCAGGAAGCCCATCTTCATCCTCACAGCACCCACAGCATCCTCAGCATCCTGTATCCCCAGGATCAGAAACACTCCACTGAAGTATATGGTGGCCTGTGCATAAACTGTGGAACTGCACTTTAGACTGTTTTGGTGACCATGTAACTTTCTTACACTTCCTTATTGGCTCCCTGACCTTCTCCATGATGGAACTGGTCACCTAGTCTGGGTCGGAGTAGTCAAACACAACTCTTTGAAAGTTTTAGAAAGTTTTCAATCCTTACAGTTACCAATGCTTTTTGCGCTTTGGACTAAAAAGGTGAGATTTATGTTTTACTTACAAATCTATACCTCCGGAGCCCTCCAGTGGATTTTGCTTATCTTGGTGTCTAAAATTAGATATAAATATAATCTATTTTTATAAATGGGTATTGGATTTCTTTTGTATTGTTTAACTTTCTTATTCTAGTGTTTGGTCATCCACATGCTTTACACTAGTTCCCTTGGCTATGCCTTGCTATTTGAAGCCACAGCTATTAAGAGGTGAAATGGAGGTTTTACAAATGAGTCCATCTGGATCCAAGAAGAGCAAGTGAGTGTTTTAAATGGTAAGGTCGTACAACCACACCATATAACACAAAACAATCCTCACACTTTTGATACACCAATCGCTATGGCTGACATCAAGGTGTGAGCTCGTCACTCCCATGGTATGTGTTGTGAAGATATCAGCTTTGAAGTCACTCTTGTTGTGGCAGACTACTTTCAAGAAAAAGAAGGGAGCAGAAGAGTGGGCACTTCAAAAGAAGCATACCCTCAACATAAACTTACTAGACTCAGACTCTATACATTTGGTGTCTGGAAATGGATTATAGAAATGGGAGACCAAGACTTCAAGAAATGTAGTCTGACAAGCAGCCAGATGGGTTGAGTGAGAAGAGGAAGCTCTACAAGACTTCTGCCTATTACTAGGACTGGGTGCCAAGGCCTGCTAGTCTCCCTGCTGGGTGAGGGGACTTTGCCCAGGGAATCCAAGACCACCTGCCATGGAGCCTATCACACCAGCACCTGCCTGCTTTCCAATACCAGTGTGTTCTCTGAGCAGGAGGAAAGCATTAGAGGGAGTGAGGTCCAGTGAGAGCCCTGTCGAGTACTCTTCCTCTGCAAGGTGTAGGAAGATGGCTGCTACACAGATAGGGTTGTTGCCCTGTGAAGAATGAAGTTGGAGACACTTGTATGTGAGGGGAGGACCGCTGTAAATTGAGCCATGTGCATCACTGTGCCGATCAGGCCATAGTCTGTGTGTAGTGAGAAAGTGGTGAACCAATATGCCAGGAGAGGCCTCCGTCAGGAGATTGCTGTGCAGTAAGAGTCACATCCCATGTGTGGTGGTGGGCCACACCCCATGTGCCAGGAGGAGCCACTGCCAACGACTTCATTGTGCCAATCGGGCTGAAGCCTCTGTACTGTGAGGATACGGTGACCCCATATGCCAGAGGGAGTCACCCAGACCAGCAAGTCCTGTGACCTAGTCGGAGTGATCTCTGAAAGGCTTGAGGCCACTGTGGACCCTATGCACCTGTCCAGGATGAGAGATTTGCACTGGGAGCTACATATCATCACACCACACACCATTGCGGGAGCAACCAGAGATTTACTGTGCGAAGAGGAACTGTTGAGAACCTGTAGTTCCTGTCAAGATGTGACTGTGTTTGAAGACCCTCTGAACGCTGGGTGAAACCTACTAGGGCTGTATGCAGCAAACTCAACTGAATCACCTGCTGCCACATCAGCGCCCATTGTGAGGGTCACACTCAGGAACTCCAGTCACTTTGATCCTGCCAAGTGGGGGATATGACTGATTTCAGATCAGCTGGCCACATGGGAAATTGCTGCTAACTAGCCCTGTGGCACTGGAATATCCTTGACTTTATAAATAGTCATAGTGGACTCTTGAGATTCATACTATTGGTGAGGCATACCTTGGATGTTGCCAATAGAAAATGTGGAATAACCACTATCTCTAAAGTAATTAGTAAGTTAGACAGGTAAACGCCAAGGAAACATTGGAGCCTTGACCTGAGGGGGATTGTGCAGTTGTATGTGAATATCATATTTTTCCTTTGTGTTGATATTGATGGAGATATAGTTCTCTTTTTACATAAAAGTGAGTATATGTGGGTGGACAATGATAGTGAAGAAATGGGGTATATTATACAGCATGGTTGTGCGACCTCACCACGTAATATGCTTGCCAACTCCTTAAGGACAGTTAGGTTTCATTTGTCAAACCTAAGCCTGGGTAGCTGTGGCTCTGATCAGCAAGGCTTACACAAAGGAACAAGTGTAAAGCATTTAAACTGCACTAAAACAATTAAAGGAGAAATCAACAAGACCCCAAAAAATCCAACACCACTCCATGAAAATAGATTGTATTTTATATATTTTTAGACACCACAACAAAAAAGATACAATGGAGGGGTCTGAGATATAGAATTTACAAGATATAGGAAATCAGAGCTTTTTTTCTCAACCGCAAACAGACATTGGCAAATACAATGAATTTGGCAGTTAGAAACATTTTGAGCACAAAGTTGGGCAACTTGTAATGCAGTTGCTTAGAGTCACTTGGAGTGACCAACTCCAGTAGGGAGACAGTCATGGGGACCAGCAAGGTCCTCAGAAACAGTTACCTCCACAGGTTAAGCAGTCTTCGGGCAGGTCCAGGCACTTTTATCCCTTTCAGGGCTTTCCAATAGAAGTGGTCCTGATGCAAGGGATGAAACATTCTGAAGATGTTCAAGGATGATGTGGATGCGATGCAGTTGATATGGGTTTAGCTGTAACTACTCCTCATTCGACAAAGGAGGTGAGGTGGTGATCCTGGTCACATGGTCAATATCACTCAAAATCCTCTCGGTCCTGCAGAAATCCAACTACGACTGGGCTACCAGTCGCTCAGTATTGAGCAATCATTCCTGGGTCATTATCTTGGCTCTCAGAGGTCTCAGCCTCACTCTGATGGAACTCTTGGGCTCAGCGACCTTGGGTACAACTTTGTGTGTCAGGTCCTCGGCCCTAGGCTGCACAGTGGCTGTTGTTGGCAGGTTGAAGTCTTTGGGCTACCATCTTGCCCAAGCAGGCTTCTTCAGCTGTTGTGTCCCTATGATGTGAACAGGAGTCTAGTCTGCTAGGCCTTGGCTTCAGCTGGGCTCTGGAGACAACTTCTCCTTGAGCAGCATAAGGCAGGCTTAGTCCCTCTCCTTTGCTAGCCATCAGGTGCAGTCCACAATGGTGCAGCCTCTCTTTACTGGTTCCATGGAACGGCTTCCAGTGAAGTCGAGATCTGAGTTTGAGGTGCCCTTCTATGTTCAGAAAATGCCCACATGGCAGGATATGGTTGGTAGACAATGAGCTATTAGGTTTCCTCCACCTGTGGACCACTTCCTGTGAAGTTTGGCATCTGGGCATCCCAGGATACCCAATTCTACCCACTTCCTGGATGCTTTTCCCAGCATGTGGAGTTCCCTGGCCCAATCCAGATGTGTTGCTACCAAGGGAGCAACATGCCCCTGTAAAACCGGTGTGGCAACTGGTTTCCCCTTTCCTGTCCCAAGTGCTAGACTGCCTGCCTCAACCATCAAGGAGACTCTCTCCCAAGTGTTACCCATTTGCCCATCAAAGGTGGCTACTCCTTTGAAACTTGCCTTATTGGCCAATACTTTTGTGACTTCCAGCAGGAGGGAGCTGACACTTCTTTCCAGAGGAGGCCCCTATTGAATCCTTTCCTGAGAGTTGTTAGCACGTCTCCCCCGGACAGCAGAAAGCTGTCTCAGCGACAGGACCCTGTGTGCAACCAGTATCGGCACAGGGGACTAAAGGCAACAAATTGGCAACCCTGCTGCAACTTGGTACATTCATTTTAACATGTGAACCAAGTTGGGCCCTATGTAACGAGTTGTTTGATACCTTAGATGACCCACTTTGGTCACACTGCTCCAGAGTTAGTACAGCTGAAGGGTCAGTATAGTACTCTGTACTTGCCAATTGGGCGACCAAGATTTTCCACAGTACAAATGACAGTTGCATGTTTTTACTATCAGAACATGTAAAATGACATGTTCTGACCATGAGATGTGTTTCTTCAGGACTCAATATGCCTGACATTAGGGTGACTTACACGTATCTCAGCGGGAAGTCTGGCTTTACCACTACTTTAAATGGCAGAGTCAGATTAGCAGTTTAAACTGCTCTTCCAGTCTTCAGATCACAGGCTGGGAGTCTCATTTTACTTATGTCACACCTAGGGTGCATTGCTGCAATTACTGGAGGGACATGCTAATTTACATGCCCTGGGTACCATTTACTAGAAACTTACAGGTAAGTGTGCTTGCCAATTGGGCATGAGCCAATTCAACATACATGTTTAATGTTAAGAGCAAAAACACTGAGGTCTGGTTAGCAGGCCTTGGGGCACTCTCAGAGTTGAAAAACCTGCAGCATCAGTCCACAAACTTGCAGGTGACCATTCAAAAAGATGCATTTCTTTAAAATGATTTATTGCTGCTGCTGCTGCTGCACGCATTTACCTTGTGAGCCTGTGGTCACTCCTCTGTATCCAAAACTCCCCAGAGGAACCCTTGGACTGCTTGGACCTCGCTAACTCTGAGAGCCGAGTTCTGAAGGGGTACTTGGCCCAGTTGCTCAGACTCCATATTAGTTTGGCCCTCAGGACATCAGGAGTAAAATGCCTCATCCCCCATGGTTGGGCTCAGTAGCCCATGCCTGTCCCGTCATCCCCTGAAAGGTGTTCTGACAAATACCTTTCCACATAACTATTTGTTTGTGACGAACAACACAAGAACAAAACCACTTTACCCATAAGAACTCACCAAAGAGTGGCAGAAAATATCTGGGGGTGGGGGGCAGATTGAGTAAGGTGCATGCAACAGCAAAACTGTGCAAAAAATAGCTAGACTGAGCAAACAAAAATTGTACTTTGTGAAATTGAAAAACCATTGTGTGTGAATGATGTAATTGCTCATGCAAACATGAAGTTATGCTCATGTGCCTCTACAGACAATTTAGTCTTGCACCGCAGCACAAAGGTTACCTTGAAGGATGTTTGGATTCAAGGGCTACTCTCACATGCAATTGTTTTTATGTGGGAAACCGCCCAAGGATAAATTGAGTAATACGTATTATTTTCACAATTATTATACATATTACAGGCTGAATATTCGATCCCAATTATTGCCAATTGTTGTGCCTACTATTTCCTTTTGCTGTTAGTATTCCATGCTACACAAGGCCTACTAATTTCTGTGACTGTACTAGGTAAGCATCTGTGTTAACTCCTTTGAGGTTTCCCCAGTTTCCACCCTTTAAAACACACTCTGCATTCATTACCTGCTGCTTCGTGCTTCCTGACCCAATACTATTTAGCATCGCGTTTGTGAACACTGTTGGTGCAAAAATTACTTTTTGATCAAAAGTTGATTCTTAGTATTGTTTGTGTCACTTTGCTTTCTGCAAAGTCCCATGAAAAACTTTTTTAAGCTAGGCCCCAGTATTCAAATGCCAGCAGGACAATGGCGTGTATCCTCGAATGGCCTATCCACTTAGAGAGCAGACTATCAAATTATGATATTTTTCAACATTCCTTATGCCAATTCCATATGATCAATTGTACTTGCAGTGGGAGGAAATGCACAACTGGACCTAAAACTGTACATTCACATATGTGAGTTTGCTTCAAACAAGAAAACATCTTAAAATTGAGGGCGACTAAACTGCTCCATTGGACAGCAAGGGAATACATACATGTGAACACCGGTTTTCAGCAAGCACAGACATAAACAGGAAACGTTTCCAGAGCAATGACCTCTCAGGACATAGACTCCGACACCCTTAGTTAGGGTAAAAGGCTTGCTCAATGATCATAACACGTAAAATATAAACAGAACTTTATAACAACATTTATTTTAACCTTGTAACTCCGTTTCTTCCATTCGCATTTCAAACTTCCACTTATCCTTCGCATCTCACCAAATCCACTTCTATTTCCACAAATCCCCCTTTTTCCTTTTACCCCTTGCCTAACTCTGGCCTGCCCAGTCTGTCATCCTTCACCTGCTTCTTTCTCTCCCCCTGGAAGGGTGGATAAGCCTGCATCTGACTCTCCACCCTCTCCCATCCACTGCACGTGCCAGGCAACCTGCCCTAGAACTGGCAATAAACAATACAACCTTGCACCCCCCAATCCTTGTCACTCATTCTCATTCCCCACCCTTCCATCACTCCAATCTGACATGTAGGGCGGGTGGGTGGCCAACCTCTGTGCAGCGTGACTTGCTGGCGCTGAAGAGGCCGATCCTCCCAACCCCACCCCCTTTTGTAAATTCCTAACGTTCCTTCCCTGCCCAGTAAAGCAGCCTATCCCTCCCAGGGCCGTCTACTTCCGGCCCGAGAGCTCCAGTGAAAAGACTGGACTGCGTCTATCGGGACATAGACTTCGACACCCTTAGATAGTGTAAAAGGCCATTTATAGGACAGGCTTGCTTAATGATCATAACACATCAAATATAAACAGAACTTTATAACAACATTTATTTTTACCTTGTAACTCCCTTTCTTCCATTCGCATTTCAAACCTCCATCATCTCACCAAATCCACTTCTATTTCCACACAACCCCCTTTTTCCTTTTACCCCTTGTCTGACTCTGGCCTTCCCCCGTCTGTCATCCTTCACCTGCTTCTTTCTCCCCCCCCGGAAGAGTGGACAAGCCCGCATCTGACTCTCCACCCTCCCCCATCTACTGCCACTCAGCAAAACCCACGAGGCATTTTGCTGCCCTACCAGCGAACCCACTGCAACTCATGCTTGACCATCCATGTTCCCCCGCCATAACCTTTCGCCCCACAAATCCGTTAGCAAAAAACACAACTCCATCAGGTAATGTGCATTTCCCATGTCAGAGAGATGCACACCGTCATCCCTGAAGAGCACCTGCTCCTCTAGACCCTCATGCATCAGAACCTTAATGTCATGGGCCCCGCAAAAGAGTTACATAGCTCTGTTTATTTTTCTCCGGACCCTCTCAATTTCCCCATGTTTTTGTGCCCCAAGCCATTTCCTTCGAGGCACAAATTCTGTCCTCGCCAGGCAAGTCCCATGCATGTGGCGCCTCATTAGGACCAGATCTCGCTGCATGTGTTGCAGTAGGGTGAACCCTGAAAGACGGACCAAGTCATTTTCCCCAAGATGTACCACCAGCACATCCGGAGATCCCCAAGTCGGCAAAATTAAAGCGATAAACGGAAGCAAATTGCCCCACCTCATGCTGCTCTTTCCCCACCACAGCACTTCATGCCGGCTACTCAGTAGTCCCAAAGATCATCCGTAGACCTATTTTTCAGCATATTTGCCCGCCCAATGCGTGAAAGAATGTCCGACCAGCCACGTGATTGACTTATTCTTCTCTGGGCCACTTACGCAACCTCGAACGAGAAACAAAATTCAGCACATCATGCCACAAAGCCCAGTCCTCCCCTTTGTTACCCGGACCTAAACACCTCACGCTCTCCCCTCAACTGAAACTAGGTTTGAACATATCTCTCACAGCACTTTGAGCGCCATTGTCCGTGCGCCTGATCCTATCCCAGTCCCACCCCAACCTGGCTGCCTCCGTTGCTGCCCCTATTCTAAAGGAGTGTGTACCAAAATTACTCGCCTGCCTTCCCAGTCACCTCAGTGCCATCCTCAAAACAGACAATAACTGAAAAGCTGTAACCTTGGTGCCATTCTCGTGCTGAAAAACCCATTCTCTCCGACTTTCCTTGCATGCTGTAAATTTGTCCCATTCTCGTATCGGGCAGGCTTCCACCACTTCCCCCTTGCTCCAACCAAATCCACTTACCCTTGCCCAACTGATCCGTTTTCGAGCGCCTCAGCCATAACCCAATCTGCCACCTTGGCGCTGCACCCCACACCTCTTCACTCCACACTCTCTCCCCACCCCCAACAATTCAGAAACTCGAAAGGCCCCAAAAAACATCCATATCATGCACAGCCAGAATAACGCAACTTCATCTGCATTAAAACAACACACTGGCAAAACGTGCAAGATTTCCAACAACAGCTCGAAAGTAATGGCCTCCCGAACAAAAACTGAACTAGAGCGAATCTTCCCCCAACCCTTTAGCATTTTTCCAAGAATATCATTCTTTGCCTGGTCCCATCCAAAAATCAACTTCCCATAAAAAGACACCCCCGCCATCTTGCCCTCAATCGTACCGGGCGATAAACCTTTCTGAATCAAAAACACAACAAAACACATCACTCGCCCCTCCAGTACTGCCCGCTCATGACTCCAAAAGTGCCCCCTGTAAGCTTCAAAGTCCTGAAACTCCAACCATGCCAGGCGATAACTCCTAAGGGTGGATTCCGCTAGTGACCTCTCCACCAGCCTCATGACCATCACGCCCCCCACTCCCAAATGTCTGCCAGGACCGCTGTCTTGAATTCGTCCGCGCCGGGTACAAACTGTGGGAAACGCTGCCACTGCAAATGAGATAGGGAATCTGCAATGGAGTTGTTTACCCCACGAATGTGCGCAGCCTTAAATATTATGTTCAGAGTCAAACAACTTCTAAGCAACTTCAGGACTCTCACATCCCTTGCTTTCTGGTTGTTAACCAACTCCACCACTGTCAAATTATCCACATGAAACATCATTGTCCTGTTAGCCAATTCATCTCCCCATACCGCCAGCACCACCAAAAGAGGGAAGAATTCCAGAAAGCAATGCTCCTCCCTTTGCTCAGCCATTGCGCAGGCCACATCTCTGCACACCAACGCCAATCCTAGACCAAAACAAAACCAGCTGCGCCAGCTGCATCAGAAAAAATCTGCACCTGCCACACAGTGTCCTCCTCCTGAAAAGACAGTGAGACCCCGTTAAACTGCATCAAGAACAGTTCCCATATCCTTATGTCTTCCCACAATCCTTCTGTCAACCTTATCCTGTGATACAGGAGCGATGTCCCCCGAACCACCCGACATGCAAAGTTGAGGAAACCCAGTAGTTGTTGAGCCACCCACAGTTCAATTTTGCACCTCACTCTGACCTCCCTCAAGAACGACAGAATCTCCCCCACCTTCTCGGCCGGTAAGCAAGCTATGAAAGCCCTTGTGTCCAGTTCAATCCCCAAAAAGGTTAGAACACAACTGGGCCTTCAGTTTTTTCCGGCACCCTGAAATCCTGTGCTATTTGTTCAAAAAGCTTAAGCGCCCTACCACACGAGCCCGACTGCGCTGTCCCTACAAAGAGAAAATCATCCAAGTAGTGCGACACCGTCCGATGTCCACTCAACTGAACAAAAACCAACTGCAAGAATGTTCTAAAGGCTTCAAACAGAGCACATGAGATCGCGCACCCCATGGGCAGGACTCTGTCCACATATATTGCCGCCCCCAGCTGCATTCCTAGCAAAGAGAAATCTTCTGGATGAATCGGGAGCAGCCAAAAAGCTGCCTTAATGTCCCATTTTGCTATCTCCGCCTGTTTCCCACACCCACGAATGATCCGTATGGCATCATCCACCGTGGCGTATACCACCCTAGTGTCTTCTGGTGTGAATAAATCATTCAACGACGACCCTTCAGGCCACGACAAATGGTGTATCAACCTAAATTCCCCTCTGCTCGTTTTCGGTACCACTCCCAGTGGTGAGATTATCAGGTCTTCCATTGGCCACCCTTGAAAGGGGCCCACAATCCTGCCTTCCGCCACTTCCTTGTGCAATTTCTCTGCCACTACCTCTGCTTTACCATAGCTTTAGCTGACTGCAGGTTCTCTGCCCGTCTCTTCTGTGGACCCTGATAACCCACTCAAAAACCTTCTCTGAATCCCCACTCCAATTTGAGCGCTGTGTCCGTGTCTGGGTACACGCGCAACCAATGCACTAATCTCTCTAATCTAATTGGAGTAGGTGCCCTTTGATGCAGTAGCACCTTGACCCCCTCTACCTCTAGCTGCTCTGCACTGTTCATCAGGAATTGTGAGCGAGAAACATTGCATAACCCCCACATTTGGAACACTTGTGTCTAAACATACAAGGGTGCCTAGAGCAGAACCCCTTATTGAAATTCCTACAGGTTCCTGATGTAGATCCCTCTGCCCTCTGAAGCACACCCGCCCCTCCCTGAGCGGAATGCTGACGAAAAAGCTTATACACTACTGGGAGACCACTAGCTGTATGTGTTGCTGCAGCAGAATGCGATGACGCCATCCACTGCAATCATAACTCAGAGTCCACATCTCCCCACGGTTTCTCCGGGTTAATGCTGACTCTGGCCCGAAACTCCTCATTATAATTCAGCCAAGCAAAACTCCAGAAATGCAATTGGGCTTTTCAAATTATGTCCATGTACTTAGACATGGCAATGGCTGGTTTGAGGTACCTCTCACAATATATACTGGTGTTAATGAGGAAAGCCGAAGTCCAATTGTCCATGGTTATTGGAACTCGCGGCCTCCGTGCCAACTCCCACTCCTCTTCTTTAGAACCTTCCTTAGCCTGTATATCCCTATGCAGGAGTTTGAATACGTCCACATATTCGTGCCTCCAAATCCTCGCCTTCGTTCTGATCTGCCACATTGGACCTAAAGCCATCGCAAGACCCATGTAAGGGAGTCTCTTCCTGTGCCCGCCACCCCTTTATCCTCATCCTCTTTATTCCCATCTCCCTCTGTATCCTCATTCCCTTCCTTTGCCAACGTCCCCTTGTCATTCCTCTTGTCTGCCCCCCCTGCAACCACGTCTCCTGCTTCCGACTGAAGGTGTACGGAATCCTCCCCCACTCCTACAGATTTGTATTGAGCCATGTGCCGCTTTCCCTTCTTGACCTCCCATGGCGCCCACCATTCTCCGTTACCTTGCAGCCCCCGGGCCATTGCTCCAACGTCCGCCACTATCTTGCGCCTGCCGCCTTCCTTGCGGGCGACCATGTATCCTTGCGCAGACGTAGAAACCTGTAAAACAGGAACAGAAGAGGGGGTTGCGGCACTCCTGCGCCCCTCCCCCTTCCCTTGAACCCCGCTCACCTCTTTCTCTTGAATCTCGCCTTCTTTCCAATCATCCAGCTCATCATCATAATCCAGCTCAAGCATTACCTCTTCATCCACTCCCATTCACTCATCTGCGCCAATAAACTTAAAACTGTAAACTGTAAACTTTGCACTTGTATAGCGCACTACTCACCCGTTAGGGTCTCAAGGTGCTGTACTCATACCACTATGGAACCCCTCCTGGCTTTTCCCTGTGAGGTGCCCACTCCTGGGCACCCCCAGGGTGAAGCCAGGCATCCAAGCGCTGGTGGGGCCATTGTGGAGATTAAGCAAGCTATTGCCCGGAGTTGCAGAGTGGGACCCATTATTTAGATTAGGCACCGAGGCGAGAATTATCTGGTCCAAGGGAAATTGAGCCCAAGACCTGCCGAAGCGGGACTTGAACCCTGGTCTTGAGCCAGATCTCTGCTTCAGGGTCTGCCGCTCTAACCATTGTGCCACACTTCTCCCCCATGCAGTATTCATCTCCCACTCTGGAACCCCCCTGGCGCAAACCAGTTGTGTCCTTTCTGCGCTCCCAGATTGTAGAGAAGGCCGCCGAAGAACCCTCTAGTGCTTCCGACCAACGTCCAGGGGCCTCATTGCGCCCGGTTGGCTTTGCCACCTTTCTGCCGGCCTCAGATGCCGGCATTGACTCGCCCGCCGTGACTGGCCGTGTGCACCAGGCGTTGCCGTCACGCTGCCAGACCCGCCGGCCGCACAAGCCTCCTGCACTGCCCCCTGCTCCTCCTGTGGTATCCATACCTAACTGCCCCTCTCTGGCCTATACCCCTCATCTTGGCACCCCCAAACCCCTGCTGTCATCCTCTTCGCCTTCCTAGACTTGCCCTCCGCCTCGCCCCTTTCTTTACACAACTTATCCCATCTACATTCTGTCTCCTCCACCAGTTGCCTTTGTTCATGGATTCGTGCCTCAATATCAACAGCCGCCCAGTCAGTAGACTTGTGACGGCTGCCCCCCCCCCCCCCTTGTCCTGCACCAGCCCACCATCAACGGACAGGTCCCCAGACCACCTGAATTGTCTCCGGAGCAAAAAACAGCACCCCCTAGGCTTGCCGCCGCAGTGCCGCCCACTTGGTCCTGTCCTGAAGTGCCCCCACACTTATCTGCCATGGCCACCCTAGTACCCCTAGCTGTGGCCCCAGCCAGGGTCAAATCAAGGGGCTTCTCTGCCCCCACTGGCACAACTGCAAACTGCAATGCCTGCTGTGAAGGCCCCTGTCCTGCCTCCCCCAGCCCTGAAGGGCCTGCCATGGCCCCCTGGGGCCCCTCCCCCACCACGTCCACCCTCAGTTGGCCCATCTCCAAGTCAGGGCTCCCCCTGGGGCCCTTGAATCAACTAAATGGGAGGCAACACCGCAACCCCGCCCTTTCTTAAACTTCTTTTTACTCCCCTTAGCCGGGGAACGACAAGCGGCAGTTGCCGCTGTCATTCCCACCCAGGCCTCCTCCAAAACTCCCGGCTTCAGGAGCTCGCCGCAGCCCACCTCACCCAGCATGCGCAGCACGTCCCTTATGGCTGCAATATCATCGCCCCCGGCCATGCCGCTTGTCTCAGTACTCGGGCGGCGCATGCAGTAATATGACGTGCGCCCGTAAAATTTAGTTTTGTTCTTGTTTTGACTGTCTCAAATTAAAATTAAATTAAAACCCACCACTTCGCATATGCGGTCGTGGGGCCCAAATGCCCCAGACCGTCACCTGTATCGCACAGGGTGTTTTCCGACGTGAATGACATGAAGAGTTTCAGGCCAACCTCTGCGCAGCATGACTTGCTGGCTCCGAAGAGGCCGATCCTCCCAATCCCACCCCCTTTTGTAAATTCCTAACGTCCCTCCTCTGCCAAGTTAAGCAGCCTATCCCTCCCAAGGCCGTCTATTTCTGGCCCGAGAGCTCCCTTGAAAAGACTGGACTGCGTCCAGCTCATCACGGGACCCTATTCCAATTGGAATTGCCTGTAACATTATCAACTGAGCAATATACAGATTTTGATAATGAACTACCACTCCTGTCGTTTCTAAATGGCAATCTATTTGCAACAGTGATAAACACTTATGAATCCAATCATTTGAGTTGTTTTATAGTTAGAATTCTTTCACCAACTTTTATCAGCACGTAACTGTCTGTGGGTGTGATACAAGTATGTAATATTTGCATGAGATGCACATATTAATGTAGTGGTGAAGCGCATGTGAGAGAAAGAAAAGTGTGTGTATATGACAGACAGGAATGTGTGCACGTGTGTGTGCAGGAGAGAGAGCGATAAAGAGAGAGAGAGAGAGAGAGAGAGAGAGAGAGTGTGTGTGTGTGTGTGACTATGTATGGTGTGAAAAACACTTCCAAAGGTTAGCACTGAGTAAACCAATCAGTTACAGATGATCTTCTCAGAAAATATATGAGATAATGAAATGAAGACTGCTCCAATTTTTTTAATAATTCATGCAAAATAAGAGGGAACCTCTTCAAGCAACCCTTTCAGTGAAGCGATTCACCTATACAGAGAATCGTTCAAGTTGCAGCATGTGTATGATTAATTTTATATAAATTATATAAGAAGGTTTAAGTCACTACAGTGGTGCTCCACTGTTGTCTTATGGGATGGTATAGAGTTTTTATGACATGAAATTCACTTGGTAGTCCTTCTTCATAAATAACATAAAAACTGATGTTGCTTAGTAGAAAAGTCAGGTTGCTTTCTAATAGGTTATAGCTGCACGTAAATCAGTGAACGCCTTGAAAACAATAAAAAAAAAATACAAAGTTGCACCCACTGGGATTGGAAACTGTTACTCGTAGTTTGTATGCAGACATCACAGCAGGCTTGTCCAATTGAAGGGCAACGTTTTCTGACCCGTCCCCAGGAAAGGTTTTACATCACTTCTTCCTATGCCCTTCATCTTGAAGTTATGTGGGAAATGTGGATGAAGCAAATTATTTTCCCAGTTGTCAATCGGGGCACATAAGCCAGAGTGACCAGTGGGAAACAAAACAGCCGCTACTCAAACCCCTACATTCTTCTCTCGCCCTTTTGCGGGGAGTTTTGCCCTGTGACATCAAGCAAGCAGGGAATTTGATGCGCTTGGCTCATTGTAAGTGGTTAAGATGTAACTGGCAAGTGGTGAATGTACTATTGAATATCGAAGCTAAGAATATCAAGATACAGGAATGCCATGCACAAAATATCAAAGACCAAAATATAAAAAAGTAAGTGTATTTAGAGGAAGTAGAGATTTACTACTTCTACCTCTACATCTGCTTACTTTGATGGTATACATCGTCAAGATACATGCATGTGGAATTAGTTGTAAAAAATCTATACTTACTTTTCAACATTTTGGATGTAACATTTTGCTCTCTATATTTGTATACCTTGATATTCTATCTTCAGTACTAAGGGGCCGTGCTCGCGGTCATTAGCAGGATCATTCTTACTTCTTAGAGGTCCCTCCTTTTTTATTACTTTTGAAGTTTTTTTAGCCTTTGAATCTTTCACACTTTGCTAAGTTGATGAACTTTAGAAAATATGCAAAGTTGAGAAGTGCTAAGCTATGCATTTTCACACACCACTAATGGAAAGTCCAATAAATAATCTTCATAGTTCAACAGTAAGCACTGAACGCCCAGAGAGTGAAATGCTATGAGTAGACCTCATTGCAGATTTGATTAGATTTTGTGTCTTCTGAGACTGATGGATGCCGCCCTATATTCTCATACACATAAGGTGCTCAAAGGGGCACACAAACGAGGCTGGTCATGGTGATAGCTCCTGAGCACCACTGAGATGAAGGTGGCAAAGTGAGACACAAACTGTTGGGAGGGGTGGTTCTTTATAGCTCACAGGCCAGGGGTATAATGTGACAGAAGTTACTTTTGGATGTCCAACAGGATATGGGTAAATGGGGCAAAAGTGGTATTCCTTTTGGGAAGCAGGACAAAATAGATTAGAGGTGCTGGTGCCATACTGGTCTCTGGTAGGAGGTCGAACATAGAGATTCAATGTAAGGGGACCAAACTGGACGCATTCAGTTGGAAGAGTGGAGTGAAAGGGGCAGAGCATCACAGGTGAAGGTGTAAGAGACAATCAGTAGTTTACAGGGAGAGGACACAGTGTACTTGCCAGCTCCAAGTCATCATGCAACATATATGCATATATCCAAGATGGGAAGAAGCAATTTGCATGAAGGCTGTTAACTTGTCTCTATTACACCACTGCACCAATTTGAAATGTCTCTATCCTCTATTTCTGCAGAAAAGGAAATGATACTTTGGCATATCAAGGATACCTGATGTATTCAGCTACTTCCTAGTCAACATTCAGGGCCATTGAAATTGATTGTGCAGCTGTGGCAATTTTCACATTATTGTAGATTTCCCACATACTCCATCCCATCATCTACAGCATAATATACTGATTTTAACAAAAAAAATATTTCTAGCTCATACTGTTTAAAAGTGAATACCAATGAAGTGAAAGGTGATGCTGCGGAGTGGAAGGCCCTTTGCAAATCTGAACTGATCAGCTTTCAGTTGCTTAAAGCTAGATATGGATGTTAAACTGGTACTAATGATTTGCAACAAGTGCTCATACAGTGTTACCAAGTTTAACAAGCATTTACAATGCAATAGGTCTCGCATTTTGTTGAGATATAGCAATTTTCATTGTAACACACATCATTGCTTCTAGGTTTAGCTATATTCTGCCAGAAAGGGCATATTGTGGCTTTTGTGAGCAGTGAGCCAAATGTCTTAGTGTTTCTTTTGTAAAATAAGCTTATTTTAGGAGCCAGAGGTAAATGACGACAGCATTGGAATAAAGCCAAAATAAATGTCAGCTACATGGGAGGAGATGAGAGGAATAAAAAAAATTCTAGCTATCGCGTCAAGAATTTTCAATTCTATTAAGGACACGGAGGCGAGGATTATGCTTTCTCTCTCTTTACTGCAAAAACTCAGCAGCCAATGAAATTTAACAAAACAAAGAACTACATTTCCCATAAAACCCAGTAGTTCATGTCCACCAATCATAGGGAACCTGTCCATATATCTGACTCTCTCAACGTAGTCCTTCCTCTTTCTTTGCAATGAACCATAAGATTACTTGAAATGGAACTGGACACTCTGGAACTTTCATCCAAATGCATCTCCTAGAACTGAACAGCATCTCGACGATAAACCACCGCCATATCATTATTCCACAGATTCCAACTGCACCGAAACTGAAAGATCCAAACACGATCAAACGCCCTTGATTTCCGAACCTAGGAATAAAGAATAAGCCATAATAATATTCATGGAATTGAATAAATCATATATATCATCAGGGAGGGTATGTCAAAACTGTAAAATCACTGTATTAATATAAACTTTTTATACAACAGACAAACAATATATTACAGTTATTTTATCTATGGGAGAGATAATCCTCGCCTCCGTCTCCTTAATAGAATTGATAATTCTTGACACGATAGCTAGAAACATTTTTATTTTATGTCAGGACCAGAGGCTTCGGATTATGCTAGTTCAAAGCTGATTTACAACATTCGACACTGCATCAACAATCAGCTTATGATAGAAGACTTTAAATGTAGAGTCTGATGACCAATCAGCCGCTCTCATAATGTCCTCCACACGAGAACCATTCGAGAATGACTTAGACGCCATTGCTCCCCTGACGGAATGTGCCCCAAATTGAGAAACATCTATGCCAGCTTCTTGTAGGATCCAGCAGACCCAATGTGCTAATGTTGCTGCCGAAACAGGACAAAAAAGGTGTTTGTAAGGAAATCAACAACTGGCCCTGAAAATTCTTGCGTACTTCTCTAGTACGTTCCTCATAAGCTTTTAAAATTTTTACAATACATAACTTTTGGTGATGAGGAAAAGCTGGATATGAAACACTTCTAGAAAATGTCTTAGTACGGCTGGAAATAGTAAATGAAACTCCTGAAGAAGTAAATACTCTACCTGCCAAATCCAGAGCTCGCACATCCGAAACTCTGCGACATGACAATAAACACAACAGAATGGTCAACGTGGCTGAAAGCTGCTTGCGCGAAAGATTCTCATTGCATGGCCATGATTTCAGAAACTTTAAAATGATATATACATCCCAGAGGGAGGAATATTTAGGCTGAGGAGGGGAAACCATGCAAATTCCCCGAAGTAACTTACACACTAACGGGTGTTCCCCAGTCGGTTTACCTTCTATATGGGGATGACCTGCCGAAATCGCTGATCTAAAATTATTAATGGTTCTATAGGGTAGACCCTGGGATGCTAGCTCTGACAGAAAATTGACAATCATAACAATGGAGGACCCCAAGGGATCAATACCTCGTTGATTGCACCAACACACCCATCTCTTCCAGGCAGATTGATATTGTTTGTGAGTGGAAGGAGCCCAAGATTCAGACAAGAAGAACATTGCGTTGTCCGAAACTCCCGGCACTTGCCAGCGTCTCCGGAAATTCTCCACGCCATGAAGGATAACTGATCCCTCCATATCAGTGTATGGGGAGACCCCACCGGATCTAACAATAGTTGAGGGTCCTGTGGAATCGCCACAGGGGGGGCGCATGACATCAACATCGCCAAAGGGAACCAAGGTTGAGCCTTCCAAATGGGCGTCACTAAAATCAATTCTGCCCTCTGTCTCCTGACCTGAGAGAGTACTCTCTGAATCATGATGAAAGGGGGAAACGCATAAAGCATTCCCGACTCCCAAGACTTAAGAAACGCATCCGTCCCGGCCGCCAAAGGTTCCGGTCTCCAACTGAAGAAACATGTCAGTTGAGTGTTGAGTCCTGAGGCAAACAGATCTACCCCACAAGGACCCCATAGAGAGTTCAACTTGTTGAATATCAGAGGATCCAGCTTCCAGTCGCTGCCATCCCTGAGGAATCAAGAATTCCAGTCCGCGATGAGATTGGCTTGGCCCGGAATATATTCCGCCGTCACTGATATGTGATAGAGAAGACAAAACTGCCGAAACTCCTTCGCAATCTCCACTAGTACCCGGGACCTGGTCCCCCCCAGATGGTTGATGTATTGAACTGCTGAAATGTTGTCCATCCGAAGAAGAATACAACATTTCCCCTGCTGTGGAGACAGGGATCGAATAGCAAATGCTCCCGCTAGCAGTTCCAGGCAATTGATGTGAAGGGATAATTCGCCCCGGGACCAACGACCCCCTGTCTGAACCGAGCCGCAACGGGCTCCCCAGACCCACCGGCTGGCGTCCGACTCTATTATTATCTCCGGACTCGAGGCAAAGATGGCTCTGCCGTTCCAGGCATCCATGTGCGCTAGCCACCAATTGATTTCTAATTTGGCTTCGTCCGACAGAACAATCTGTTCTGCGTACGATAGGCCCCTGCAGAGATGAGGAATCTTCAACCTCTGCAATGCTCGATAGTGAAGAGGCCCTGGAAAAATTGCTTGTCTTGAAGAAGCCAATAGACCCACCCGACGCGCTAGGGTCTTCAATGATATAGTCTGAGAGGCATGGGCTCTCCTCAATTCTTTCCTGATGGATTTCCTCTTTGCTAGAGGTAAAAACAATTGCGCTTTGATGGAGTCTACCTGAAAACCTAAGAATTCTACAACCTTGGATGGGGTTAACACAGATTTGCCTAAGTTGATAAGGAAGCCCAGATCCTGCAGGAGTTGAACCGTCCATGACAGGTGAAGGAGGACTGACTCTTCCGATTGAGCCATGATCAGAATGTCGTCTAAATAAATAATGAGACAAACGCCCCTTTCTCTGAGTAGCTGGACTACTGGTCTTAAAAGTTTGGAAAAACACCAAGGAGCGGACGACAGACCGAAAGGAAGGACGGAGAATTCGTACCAAGTCTCCCGCCAACAGAAATGGAGGAACCGTCGATTAGGCTCGAAAATGGGAACCGAAAGATAAGCATCCTTTAGGTCTAACCATACTAAAAAATCTCCTTCTAACAGAAGGTCTCTTAATAGATGGATGCCTTCCATCTTGAAATTATGGTACACCACCCAGGAGTTGAATTCCTTCAGATTGAGAACTAACCGGGAGCCACCTCCTTTCTTCTGAACCAGAAAGATCGAACTTACAAACCCTTTGGGGTGCGGTTCAGAATGGCAAATGGCGTGCTTCTGGAGTAATTGAGCTATCTCGTTGTCTATGAAAGAACCGTCTGTTTGGGAAAAAAGGAGAGAACAAGGAAAGTTTGTTTGATGAGGAGGGGCATAAAACTCTATCCTGTACCCTTGGACAGTCTGAAGGATCCACGGATCTTGAGACACCCGTTCCCATGCTCTTTAATGATCTTTCAATCTCCCTCCCAGAAAAACTTCTGAAAATTGAATTATTCTCACCTGTGGAGGTCCCTTCGGCGGAGTTGGCGCCGCCTCTATTACGGTAGCCACGGCCTCTACCTCTGCGGGCTTGGGAGGGATAGATTCCAGACCTGGAATAGTATCCTTGACGTTTCTGATTGTAACTGTCTGAGGCCTGATTGAAGCCAAGCCACAGCCCGGTGCTCAGCCTCTAAAGCGTCCGGCCCTAGCAAAAAGGCCTATATTAAACATCTTTCTCATAGAGGACTGAGCCTTATCCAAGGCAGAAAAAGTGGCCACATACTTCCCCAAATCCTTCAAAATTTGTCAACTAAAAAGTAACCCATTAGCTGCAGGGCCCGCGTCATCGGGGGCTAGATCCGCCAACTTAGGATCAATTCTCATGAGGAAGGAGTGTCTGCGTTCCATAGACATGGCACAGTTTGCATTGCCCGGTAGACAGATTGCTCGTTGAGCCCACTCTAACATTGTCTGAAGATCCAAGAAAGACTCAGACTCCGTAGCCTGAACGGCTAACTCGAGGATCTTCGTGAGAGGACCAGCGATATCAAGAAGTCTGTCTTGACAGTTCTTCCAAGCGCGATCCAGACCTTTTTTAGGATCCTTGTAAACATTTTGCATGAAATTCGCCATATTTGGGTCTAAATCCGGAGGACGGGGACATTCTGAACGCAGGGTGTTCCTAACCTCACGGTCAAACCCTTTGTGAATATGATCTTGAATGTACTGAGCAACCTCCTCACACGGGAGCCATTCTGTGGATCTGGGATGAATTATAATTTCAGGATCAAAGGAAAGGTTGCGGTAGGACGAGCCACGTTCCTGCGTATTATGGGATTTGCGTTTACGCTTCACCACTGGTTTGGGGTCTTCCTGATCCTGGTCCGAGCTGGAGGACTGAGCAGAGGAAGAAAGGCCATCTGGTCTAGCAGAGGCCTCTCTGCTAACTTCAGACATATCTAGTGATGAATAAACATCATTGCCGTGATCTTGCATCACCGATGCAGCCATATTTCCTAGGATATCAGCTGAAGACAACAGTCTTTATAAGGCTCCCTGGGTCATAGCCAGATCAGGTAGCTGGTCGGGCTGCGAACCAAAATCCATTAGAGGGCAACCCCTCAATTCACGCTGCCCAAAGCGCCTCAAGGGCTGAGTAAAAGGTTTTAGAGCGTTGATAAGAGCCTGATTCACGGAATCCTGGACATGGTAGCCCAGAGCTTCCACTAGTCTTTCCTCCATATGGTCATCTATAGAATCAGGTTGGTCCTGATAAAAATCAGCCTCTCTAGCGTAGTATGCCATAGGAACAGAGGGTATGGAGGAGATCACGAGGGGGAATAGTACTTCCCAACAGGAAAATGATCAAATTGATACTGATTTATTTATTTCTTTATCTTAATATCACAGCCAAACGTTCAAATGTGGAGGGAGCTCCTGCTTTTCCCCTCGGCAAAGCCTTATACGTTCAAATCGCCTCGTCGGGCGTTCCAGGGCTCGAATTTGCATTACGGAGGAGAGACGAGCTAAAAAAAGCTTCTATCGTGCCTCCAAAAGCGCAGCAAACACCTCGTTCTCTTCGCATAGGAAGAAACGAGGAGGACGCATGCGCGAGCATAAACATTGAAAGAGGACTTGTCCTCTAGCGCGTGCCGCGGTCTAAGAGTCGAAACGACCCCTAATTGAATAAGCGGACACGCCCACCAGCAAATGCCGAGCCCAAGGATCGTAGTAAAGGGCAAAGAAAAACAATTTAAATAAGGGCGCTCCACGCAAGACATGCACCGTGGCGCTTGTAGAGCCCGCTTCCGCTCCATGCTGTGCAAAAATTACACAATTAAGCAACATAAACAAATAAAATACAATGAGTCGAGAAAAACACTTATCTCTGGCTGCAGCAGCAAAGAAAGAGGAAGGACTACGTTGAGAGAGTCAGATATATGGACAGGTTCCCTATGATTAGTGGACATGAACTACTCGGTTTTATGGGATATGTAGTTCTTTGTTTTGTTAAATTTCATTGGCTGCTGAGTTTTTGCAGTAAAGAGAGAGAAAGCATAATCCGAAGCCTCCGGTCCTGACATTGAATTAAATGCTGTAATAAAACACAGGCAGCTACCACCCTAAAACACTCACAGTGAAAGGGGGGCACCAAAGAAATGACAAAAATAGTCTATCATAGCAACAGAGAAAGAAACCAAAGTGGAATAATACAGTAGTTGGTCAATGCTCTGAAACAGAAAAAAGAGGGAGGAAAAAGCGGAACTGACCACTAGCGAGCAAGGTTTTTTAAGGGACACTGCAACCAACAAATGAACATTGCTTTAAGCCGTAAGAAATATACTAAAAGTATACACGAGGTCAAACCCTTATGCTCGACCTAAAAATGATGGAGTAATGAAGTAATATTAATACAAAATGTGCCACAATCTGCTGCATATTTTGCCTTTTCTCGTTGCATAATTTACTCAACCCTGCCGCATAATTTGTCTCTCTCCTGCTGCATAATTCCAGGGGCCCTGCCTATATTCTATTTCTTATGATACCACCCCATTAGTCTTCTCCTTCTGGCGCTAAGGTGCCACCACGTGAAAATGTAAAAATCACACTTTAACAGCACAAACCATGCAATGACCTCAAGGTGGCTATTTCTACCATTGCTTAAAACTACATTTCACATTAAATCTCGTTGCGAACGAGAATCTCACGTGGTTTCACTGCTCTACAGGAAGTGGATTCTACCTAATTGTGGATACCTGACAAATCCTGGTTACCCCTGTCGGAGTTCAAGAGAGCCCAGAACAAGTACTTAATTTGTAGTGCTTCTCGTCTTTTCTCCTTTTAAGGGCTGTAAGTGTGGGGCCTTGATGCTGAGATAAAGCTACTGGTGCATAAGGCATAATATCAAATATAACTTGTTTGTTTTATTTATTACATCTAAGATGAGGTATATTTTGCCACTAACTACATTGTGTTACATGATTAAAATCTGTAAAGGATACTTATGTGAACCACATATCTGGTTAAACAAGTTTATTGAGCAAAAGTGACCTTTGTGACTCTACATAACGGATATGTATTTATTATTGAAAATTGTTGTGTGTTTTATTGATCGCTCTCTAGTTATGCGCTCCTTGCTGAAGGTCGTTTTATTAAAGACTCACAAAGCTACAGACAATTAGAAAATAAACCCCTTGTGTAGAACGACTTAGCATTTTGGTTCCCTTTTTGACCATTGTGCTTACTTTTCTGACAGATTTCTTTTGTTTCTCTCTGGCCTGAAGCATAGCCGCGACCACACAATCTCTAAAGAGGAATCTGCAGGTCCAAAATATGGAGGAAATCCCATAATCAACTAGGCTGAATGATGGTTTCTGTAGGCTAAAGCTGAGACCGACGATAATTCATGGTCCCTGGGCCCATGGCTCTGTAATAAAAGCCTAGATGTCAGACATTTCAGCCAGGAGCTAACATACGTGTTTGAACTACTCTTGTGCCAACAGAAACACCTCTAAACTGAACACGTTTGTCTCGCTGTTGAACTGTAAATGGACTCTTTCAAATGGGCTGGCGAATAATCACCCACACATAAGCATGCAAATGAGTTTGCAGTTGAATATTAATTGCCGTCCCCCCAACTCTTTCTGTTTGGCACATTTCGAAAAATGTCACTGTGCGTCGATTAGAGAGAAGGCCAATTGGCTCATCAACGCGCAACCAATCACGAGGCGCTCGTGGGTCAGTACGGACGACGGCTCGTGGCTGAAGCCGGGGCTGACCGCCTTTTATTTGTTGACATGAACATGTTAACTTACAGGTATGGTCAATCAGGAATACAATCGGGCTTTATGCCGCTATATCGTTCCCTGGCAAGCTGAAAAGCTGACTAAAATCACTCTCGAGGTTTCTTGCTTAACCAGAAAACGCGTTTTATTCTCTCGGGGTCTTTTCTGAGCAGGCTGTTTCAGCATGCAGTGGTTTCATAGCATATTGTTCCGATTCCTGCGTTCACCCTTTGCAAATCAAATGACATGAAAGGAAAAATAAGTAACATGGTAAAGACAGTAATGAGAACGCTTGAGCTAAAGTGCCTCTTGAAGAAATCGTAATAAATTCTCGGATTTCTAGTCTGCTGGCGCACTTTCCATTTAGAATAAAATCAATGATCAATGTCTGCATGGAGCCTGCATCGGGCCTACATGCCTCCGGAGCAGAAAAAACTCATAGACGAAAGATGACATTTAACGGGAAAAAAGCTGACATTGACTCCATCACTGTCATTGCTTCTGCCATAAAACAGCTTCAAATATTAAAACATTTTTCATCTCTACTGCATTATTGGCACCAGAAATTGTTTTCTCTCTGTCTGATACTCACTTGAACTGCAGCAGGGCTCCCGAGAGACTAGAGATTGTTACCGAGGCCTCATAACATATTGGCAGTTGATGTGGTGCTGTTCATGTACACTTGCCACTCACAAAGGGGGGTCCCTCCTCCCCCGCCCTGCTCCAGGAGAGACTCCGACAGGAATGCGACTCGGGTTTAAAGTCTGGAAGAGAGGCGGGCGACAGCATCTCGAGGTATATCTAAAGTCGCTTTGCATATTGGCGCGAAAGGTTTGCATGTAATTCAAATTATAGAACAAGAGCCTCCTAACAATGGGTCTCTTTCTTTGTTTAGCACACACATCCCTGCTTTTAATGTGGATCAAAATCTGGTTTGTGGCAGCTCCGCGAATATATTTCCATACAATATTTGTGTTTAACTGATTCTGCTTTAGGAGATGTTATGCTATGTTGTGACGTCATCTTATATACATAGTGTTGTCTTAAGGATTTTTTGGGGCTCTGGACAAGACAAATTTTTGGGGCCCTCTGTTCATAAAAACTTCGAATTTTATCACCCACCTTTGAGCTAACTAAAACACAAAACGTTTAAAATATATCTTCCGAAGACCCCACAAATCCTTAAAATGACTCTCCACAAAGAGACAGATTCAGACATAGAGGTGAGCTGGAGAGAGATAACGTTTACCTTCCCACGGGAGGGCCTTGCAATGTGGGGCCCTGGGCAAGTGCCCACTTTGCCCATGTCTTAAAACGCCTCTGACCTTGTATTATGAGTATTTGTAGTGCACACCCGGAATATTGAAACCAGGATATCAATGGCGCAGAATACTGATAGGGTGACTACCTGTCCGCTGTTTACACAGACTGCCTGTTTTTTGGGACATTTGTTTGTTGTCCGTGAATAATTCTTTAACGGACAGCATGTGTCCATAATTTGGTCTTTCCCAGCACTACCCAGCACCAAAATCACAGTTGGCGTCACCTGTGAGAACTCTCTCTTTCACTCAGAGCTGTTGAAGTTAATTAAAACAAAATATGGAAACTGAGATACTGTGTGTATAGGGACCGATTCACTGGGGCAGGGGGTCAGTCAGACTCATGGATTAAAAAATACAAAACATTATGGGGGTCATTACAACATTGGCGGTAAAAGCCGCTTACCGCCGTGCAGAAGAAAGCCAACACACGGCCGCGGAAATCCGCCACAGCCATTATGACCCACAGCTCTGAACCCGCCAAAATTGAGACACTCACACAAGTCCGCCACACCAAAGGTCAGTGATAAACTGGCAAAAACAAAACCTCCACTGTCACGCCAACAGGAATACGCCCACACTATCACGACCCACGAATCCACGCGGCGGTCTTTCAACCGCGGTATTCCATTGGCGGTACACACCGTCACGCTCAAAATACACACACATTTACAAAACACTACCACATTGAACAAATCGAAATACACACACCTGATACACATACACACACCACTCCCACACACCCAATACAATATAAAACACACACCCACATCACCCACAAACCTCTACGACCAAAATCCCGAAAGAAGGCCAGAGAGAGAGACTACAATCTACAAACAAGCATCCACAGGCACACAACACCATCATTCACTTAACATCCACGCACCCCACAGAACACACCACTAAATATCACCCCACATATCACAACACACACCACCCCACACATCACCAATACCACCCCATGGCATGGCAGAGACACCCCAGGTTCTCTGAGGAGGAGCTCAGGTTCATGGTGGAGGAAATCATCCGGGTAGAGCCACAGCTGTTCGGATCACAGGTGCAGCACACCTCCATAGCTATGAAGATGGAGCTATGGTGAAAAATAGTGGACAGGGTCAACACAGTGGGACAGCACTCAAGAAATAGGGATGACATCAGGAAGAGGTGGAACGGCCTATGGGGGAAGGTGCATTCCGTGGTATTCAGACACCACCTTGCGGTACAGAGGACTGGCGGCGGACCCCCACCTCCTCCCCCACAACTAAACATGGGAGGAGCAAGTCTTGGCGATTCTGCATCCTGAGGGCCTCGAAGGAGTAGCTGGAGGAATGGACTCTGGTAAGTCAAACCTTAACTACTATATCCCCCACCCTACCTGCATGCCATCACATACCCCACCCTCACCCTCACCCCCATCACTCCTACTCCTCAAAAATGTCCCAATATCACAAACCACACATCCCAACACCAAGCCCTGCATGCAACACCAAAGCATGGACACCCATCACCAATGCATGGCCACTGCACATACCCATACACCCCCCTAAACCATCATCACACAAGGTCCCACACAGGAATGCAAGCACTGGGGTACACGGTCACCCGCCCATTGCACACCATGGCACATACAGATGCAATAATCATGCTTTTACACCCCTGCAGGACCCCTACCCAACGTCACTGCACAGGAGGGTCCAGACATGTCCACACCACCAACAGAAGATGCCCACAGTGATGACAGCAGCTCTGTCCAACTGGATCTAGATGACCAGCCCAGCCCATCTGGGACCTCGGGACAGTCGGTTCCCCTCACACAGTCACAGGCCACCACAGAGCTTCCCCCCTCTGGAAACACCAGCACAGCACCCACCCAGCGGGACCATACCTCTGTCCCCAGGACACGTCAATCAGAAGTGTGTCCACCACTACAGGGAACCCAGGCTAACCCACCACCCCAACAACAACAGGGACCTTGGGGCAGTGGCAGTAAGCACACCGTTCAGGGAACAGAGGCCCAGGGAAACAGGGGAACTGGTAGGGCTGCTGTGTGACAGGGGGAGGACAGGCCCAGGGAACCCACTCTCCACGAGGCCCTCTGCAACATCATGGGAGCGTACCATCATTCGCAGGAGACGATGGCACAGTACTGGCCAAGTTTCAGGAGACCCAGCGGCTGCAGGAAGAACAGTATTTGGGCTTCAGGGAGGAACTCAGATCCATCAATTCCACCCTGGGCACCATCGTAGTGGTGCTGAAGGAAGTCCTCAACACCAGGAGGGACACTGTGGCACAACAAGGGGCCCCTGACACTAGCCTGGACGATGAACTGCACCACCACCTCCGCCGGTGCTAGTGGACAGGAGCCACTGCCACAGGACCACCACACCAGCACCCCACCCCCTGCAGATGGAGAACCACCCAGCAAACAGTCCCTGAGATCCAGGACAAAGACAGAGAACGAATCCAAGACCCCCGCCAAGAAATGAGACCGTCCTGAATGTCATCCTTTTGTCCCACCTTGTCACCCTGTCCATCCTCAAACTGCCCCAGCTCCACTTCCTATTCCCCTTTGGGCAATGCACCTGTGAGACTAATAGACTGGACTCTGCCATGGACATTCCTCCACCATCACCCCTCACCATGTTACAGCACCCTCCAATATTGAGCACTTAAATAAATACCCTTGAAGCACAAAACAATCTGGAGTCTGTCTGTGATTTCAAAATAGTGTATTAGCAATTAAAGTGACAAAATGCTCTTTCAAATGTAATGTCAACGTACCTATGTCACACAGCTCTAGTCCATGAGGAAACAAAGCAGATGTCACACAGTGGGACCCACATCTGTGAAATCGTAAGGGAAAGTGACAACTCAGTGACCATACACTGGGTGAAAAGGACAGACAGTAGAGAGGTAGTAGTGTTAAAGTACATGTAGTAGGCAGGTTTGTCTTCTTACCTGTGTGTCACTGGAAATATTGCAGGATCACAGAGTTCCTGTTGTCGATGTCCTCTTCTTCTGCTTCCTCGTCTTCACTGTCCACAGGCTCCACAGCTGCCACACCTCCATCTGGACCATCCTCTTGCAGAAAAGGCACCTGTCGTCACAAAGCTAAGTTGTGAAGCATACAGCAGGCCACGATGATCTGGCACACCTTCTTTGGTGAGTAGAATAGGGAACCACCTGTCATATGGAGGCACCGGAACCTGGCCTTCAGGAGGCCGAAGGTCCACTCTATAATCCTCCTAGTTTGCCCATGGGCCTCATTGTAGCGTTCCTCTGCCCTTGTCCTGGGATATTCCTCACTGGGGTCAGTAGCCATGACAGGTTGGGGTAACCAGAGTCACCTGAAAATGGCGAGGGACAACTGTTAGGACACACACTAACCTGTAGGGATATCCCCAGACCCAGACAACTATTCCCACTGACTTGCTTCCAGGTGCTCACCTAATAGCCACACACGGTGCCTCTGGAGTTGACCCATCACATAAGGGATGCTGCTATTCCGCAGGATGTAAGCGTCATGCACTGAGCCAGGGAATTTGGCAGTAACATGGGAGATGTACTGGTCAGCCAAACACACCATCTGCACATTCATCGAATGATAACTCTTCCGGTTTCTGTACACCTGTTCACTCCTGCATGGGGGGACCAAGGCCAAATGGGTCCCATCAATGGCACCTATTATGTTGGGGATATGTCCCAGGGCATAGAAGTCACCTTTTATTGTAGGCAAATCCTCCACCTGAGGGAAAACGATGTAGCTCCGCATGTGTTTCAGCAGGGCAGACAACACTCTGGACAACACGTTGGAAAACATAGGCTGGGACATCCCTGATGCCATGGCCACTGTAGTTTGAAAAGACCCACTTGCTAGGAAATGGAGTACTGACAGCACCTGCAGTTGAGGGGGGATTCCTGTGGGATGGCGGATAGCTGACATCAGGTCTGGCTCCAAGTGTGCACACAGTTCCAGGATTGTGGCACGATCAAGCCTGTAGGTGTTGAACTCATGTCTTTCCTCCATTGTCGACAGGTCCACCAGCGGTCTGTACACCGGAGGATGCCGCCATCTCCTCACATGTCCCAGCGGACGGTGCCTATGAAGGACAACAGCGAACAGAGTCAACCAACTCAGAGGTACGTAAACACAGCTTATTCAGAAAACCATTTATAACCAGAATATTGCCTGTATGAGTGTTGAGGCAAGGCCTACGTATGTGTGATGCAGTTAAAATAAAGCCATGTGGGCCCCTGAAATGGTGGCTGCCTGACATGTAAAGTGGGACAATGGGATGTGAGGTAACTGCGCTGGCGTTGTACACCGTTGGAGTAGGCGGTCGAAGACCGCGGCGCAATTCTGCATTGGTTAACATTGGACCCTATGGGTCCCACAGGCAATGACGATGTACTCGGCGGTGACGGTACGCACTGCAGCGGACGTGACCGCCATTTTCTTTCACTTCAATCACTCGATACCTGATCTTTGACAGGAGAGGACCTACACTGCAAGTGCTGCTGTGACCTCAGTCTGGAAGAGACAATGGCTCGTGCGTCTGGGGAAAGGGCCCCTGCCTTCAGCACAGAGGAGTTGGAGAAACTCGTGGATGGGGTCCTCCCCCAGTACACGCTACTCTACGGTCCTCCAGACAAACAGGTAAGTACACTGGGAGCATGCTGTATGGGCAATACCTGTGTGGAGTGGTGCGGATGAAAGATAGGGGTGGGGAGAATGATGCGTGCATGAAACAACGGCAAGGATAGGGATGCAGGCCAATGACTGTGACGGTGCAGTTGGTAATAACTTCTCTTTTTCCACTGTACAATTCATGTAGGTCAGCTCCCACCAGAAGAAGGATATTTGGCCTGCCATCACCAAGGACGTCCGGACCCTGGGGGTCTATCACAGATGGAGCACCCACTGCCAGAAGAGATGGGAGGACATTCGCCGCTGGAGCAAGAAGACAGCGGAGGCCCAGCTGGGGATGGCCTCCCAATGTGGGAGGGGTGCCCGTCGCACCATGACCCCCCTGATGTTCAGGATCCTGGCGTGGCGTACCCGGAGATGGATGGGCGCTTGAGGGCATCACAGCAGCAACAAGGGGGTGAGTACACACTCATTCTGCTGATTCAGCGTGCAGTGGAGGTGTCTGGGTGGGGGAGGTGGGCTGTGTGTTTCCCTAGGCCAGGGCGAGTGTGCTAGTTAAGTCCCCTTTTTCAGGCAGAACCTGTGGCACCCCACCCCACCTGGGTACAGTGCCAACTACACCTAGTCAGGCTCCTGTGACATCCATGTGTGCAGATATCGGCCATAGCTTCGTAGGCCATGTCCCAGGGATTGTATAGTGGACCCCAAGTGTGCGGCATAGTGCAGGGGGCTTCTGTGTCAGTCATGTCCGCCAACTGTAGCGGTAATGCATGCACTGAACATGTCTTTCTTCTGTCTTCCCTCCCTTTTTGTGGTATCCCTGTACATGTGTGCATTAGCATCATCAGGCGGAGGAGCAGTGGCACCAGAGCAGGAGGGAGCTGCATCCCACATGGCCCTGGAGGGCGAGACAACGGAGTCTGAAGCCACCAGTGGGACAAAGGGCGAGGGGAGCTCCACGGCGGGGACAGGAGCTGACACCAGTGATACGGACTCGTCCTCTGATGGGAGCTCCCTTGTGGTGGCGGTCCCATCTGTGCCCCCCGCATCTACAGGTACAGCCGCCTCCCCTCCTCCAGCATCACCCTCCCAGCAGCCCCTCAGCCTGTGCCCCGTGTCCACTCACCCAGGAGGGTGGGCATCTCCTTTGCCCCAGGCACCTCAGGCCCTGCCCCAGTTACCCCTGCTGCCCTCAGTGAGGAGGCCATTGACCTCCTCAGGTCCCTCACTGGTGGGCAGTCTACCATTTTGAATGCCATCCATGGTGTAGAGAGGCAGTTGCAACAAACCAATGCATTCCTGGAGGGCATTCATTCTGGTCAGGCAGCCCTTCAGCAAGCTTTTCAGACTCTGACCTCAGCACTGATGGCAGCCATTGTCCCTGTCTCTGGCCTCCCCCCTCCAACTTCCTCCACCCAGACCCAATCCCCTGTACCTCAGCCTACCCCAAGCACACCATCAGACCAGCATGCACACACCTGAAACACACAAAGGAAGCTCAGGCAAACATAAGCACCACACATCCCACAGGCACTCACGCAAGCATCACACACATGCAGACATAGCAACATCCACTGCCTCCACTGTGTCCCCCTCCTCCTCGTCTCCCTCATCCGTCCCAGTCTCGTCTCCACTCACACCTGCATGCACTACATCTACAGCCGCTACTTCCATCACCAGCACACCCACCACCACACCCCACTCATGTGCACTCACCACCCCCACTACCATTCACACATCCCCTGTGTCCTCTCCCAGTGTGTCTGTGACGCCACTTCCCACGGTACACAAACGCAGCCACACACCCACCCAACAGCCATCCACCTCACGACAGCCTCCAGCGCATGCACCTTCACCCAAAGTCACCAAACGGACACCTCCTACAACCACAACCTCTTCCTCCACTCCCAAACCCCCTCCAGCTACCCGTCCCAGTGTTCCTAAGAAACTTGCCTGGCCACCCTTGACCTCTTTCCCTCACCTCCCCCACCCCGTCAGTCTCCTAGGGCCGACTCTCCAGGTCCCAACCTAGCACCTCAGCCACAACAGCGGCGGGACCAGTGGTGCCAATAGTCACCGGATTATGGAGTGCACCAGGCAGCAGGGCAGCCAGTGTGGCAAGGAGCCACAGCACGGACAGTCCCCCACCTGTCAAGCATCAAAAGTTGGCCAGTGCCCGGCGGGAGAGGGGGAAGACAACAGCCACCAAAGCCGCTCCCAGGGGTACAGGTGGGAGTGTGGAGTCAGCTGCGACACCTTCCAAGGTGGGGAAGAGGCCCAAGAAACCCGGCAAGTCTGCGAAGAGCAGCAAGTCGGAGAAGACCGCCATCAGCCCCGCTGCCCAGGATCCGGCCAGCACCAGCCCCACTGGCCCAGACAGTACCACCAGCAGCAGCCCCGCAGGCCCAGACAGGACCGCCAGCAGCAGCCCCGCTGGCCAGGAGGCGACCGCCAGCACCAGCCCCGCTGGCCAGGAGGCGACCGCCAGCAGCAGCCCTGCTGGCCCAGACAGGACCGCCAGCAGCAGCCCCGCTGACCCAGAGAGGACCACCAGAAACAACCGCGCTGGCCCAGACAGGACCGCCAGCAGCAGCCCCACAGGCTCAGACAGGACCACCAGAAGCAGCCCCGCAGGCCCAGACAGGACTGCCAGCACCAGACCAGCTGGCCAGGAGGCAACCGTCAGCACCAGCCCCGCTGGCCAGGAGGTGACCGCTAGCACCAGCCCCGCTGACCCAGACAGGACCGCCAGCAGCAGCCCTGCTGGACCAGACAGGACCACCAGCACCAGCCCCGCTGGCCCAGAAAGGACCGCCAGCAGCAGCCCTGCTGGCCCAGACAGGACCGCCAGCAGCTGAGTCGCTGCCAAGGACACCGCTGCCATAAGCACCGCTGCCAAGGACACCGCCGCAACAAGCACCGCTGAACAGGACACCGCTGCCAATAGCACCGCTGCCAAGGACACCTGCCACCACCAGCACCGCTGAACAGGACACCACCGCCACCAGCACCGCTGAACAGGACACCGCCGCCACAAGCACTGCTGCCAAGGGCAACTGCCACCACCAGCACCGCTGAACAGGACACCGCTGCCACCAGCACCGCTGAACAGGACACCGCCGCCACAAGCACCGCTGCCAAGGACACCTGCTGCCACAAGCACCGCTGACCAGGACACCGCCGCCACAAGCACCGCTGCCAAGGGCACCTGCCGCCACAAGCACCGCTGAACAGGACACCGCCGCCACCAGCACCGCTGGCCCATGAGCGCCAAGATCACTGACGCTAATGAGCCGCCACAAGTAGGATGAAGCACTCTGGGCACCAAGCCCCCTACAGAACCAGTGGAGATTTACATCCACTACCTCTGTCCTTGGCAGGATGAAGCACTCTGGGCACAAAGCCCCCTCCAGAATCAGTGGAGAAAGGTATCCACTACCTCTGTCCTTGGTAGGATGAAGCACTCTGGGCACCAAGCCCCCTCTAGAACCAGTGGAGACTGTTATCCACTTGAGAGACTGTGGCTTTGCACTCCCCAGGATTGTACAGTGGGCAAACCACCCACTGTAGAGACTTGTGAGACTGTGGCTTTGCACTCCCCAGGATTGTACAGTGGGCAAACCACCCACTGTAGAGACTGGCCCAGACAGGACCACAAGCAGCAGCCCCACAGTCCCAGAAAGTACCGCCAGCACCAGCCCCGCTGGCCCAGTCAGGACCGCCAGCAGCAGCCCCGCAGGCCCAGACAGGACCGCCAGCAGCAGCCCCGCTGGCCCAGACAGGACCGCCAGCAGCTGAGTCGCTGCCAAGGACACCGCCGCCACAAGCACCGCTGCCAAGGACACCGCCGCAACACTCTCACAATACCCAAAAGATGTTCCTTGGATTCACACTAGTAAATCCTTAGCTCAATCCTGGTAGTGTGGCAAAGAGCAGTCAGGCTTTACTTAGAGGAACATGTGTTAAGCATTTCAGAGCACCAGCATGGACGATAAGCAATTGACACGACTCAAAAGAGATCCAACACCAGTTTATAGATAATAGAGCTTATTTTTATCTTAATTTAGATACCAAAATAAACAGAATTGTATAAGTATATTACCGGAGTTATAGATTTTAGAAGTAACATTAAGTCACATCAGAACTGGCATTTAAACGTTGCATTGAAGTCTGTAGGAAACATACTACTGGTTGCAAAAACATGCATAGAAAGTGAGTTTCATAGAACCCTCACAGGATTAAGGTTGTGCAATCCCTAGTACCAGAACACAACAGTCAGTTTAGTTTTACCTGGTCCATTGTGTACAGGTGCAGAGTTGTTCTGACTGTCCATGGTGCTGAACAGGAGTCGCGTTGAAGTCAATGACAGGAAGCCACTGGTGACAAACGGCCACTTAGAGGTTGAGCTCCGTAGAACCCTTGCAGTGTTAAGGATGTGCGGGTCCTGGGACTATGCCACAGCAGTCAGTTCACTTCTGCCTGGTCCTTGGGGCCCGAGTACAGAGTTGTTCTGGCTGACCCTGGTGCTGAACAGGACTCGCGCTGGTGCTGATTTTACTGCTTACACGACGGTGCAAAATCTCAGCTGGGGCTGGGTTGCAGATGTCAGCTGCAGGCTGCACATGGTGCCCTGTACCTGCACCGTCAAATGTCTGGGTTAGATACTAGACTGGCAACAAACAAGTCTTGGCAGCTGTAAGGGTGCAGAAAACTTCCCGGGGTCCAAGGGAGTGATGCAGTGGTCTGAAACTTGGAGGCAGGTGGGACCACAACTCACAGAAGACAGTGGACCAACTGGCTTTCGATGATCCCATGGTGGATTCGATGGCCAAAAAAACTTCAGATTCCATGATGAACTTTACCTGCAGTTTGCAGGGGGATTAGTGACACCAGTCCAAGGGAGATTGAAGGTGCTTCTGGCTTCCACAAGAGTCCCTCTAGTTGGAAGTGACAAGTTTCAGGCAAGGACGAGGGTCGTTTATGTAGTTATCACTCTGTTGCCTCAGGGACAGAGTATCCTTCTTTTGCTTGTTTGCAGTGGCCAGAGTCTGGTTGTTGGTGATGCAGAACTACTCCTGATCCTTCTTTGAAGTTGGCTGATCAGATCTGAGGTTCAGGTGCCAGGGGTGACCCTTAAATCCTGTATTTAGGGGAGTTAGGGATGTGGAGACTAATGGCCAATGGGTAGCTAGCTCCTACAGCTAATCTGCCCCTAAGGTGACCACATCGGGTGACAGAGGTCAGCTTTAGCTACCCAGAACCCTCTATTCTGCCACTTCTTAGATGGTAGAAAACAAAATTTAGTGCACAAACTGGGCTGCTCATCCTAGAGATGTTGTCAGCCTGCTGGAGGTGTGCAAAGTCCTGCATACCTAATTTCCTGCCTGTCCACGAGCAAATGTGCCTGGGATCAGGAGGGGTGCTTTTTTCTCTGCTGGGGGACAGCACAGATGGCTATCAGTGGTGGTGAAGCCTTTGAAGCTTATCGCCCTGATGGCTCTATTCATTGGCTGGGGGGTGGGAGGTGTGTCCTCCTTACTCCCTCAGCCGTTGTTTCTGACTCCTTGGACCGCCCAGGCTGCCTTGCATGAGGGCAAAAACCAGTCTTGGCGGCAGCAAGCGCGTGAAAAAGCATGCACTGCTCACCCAGAGCACAAAGAAGGGTGGCAAACAGGTGGGCAAACTCTAGTGTGCCATCTGGATGTATGCCATCCATCCCTTGACACAAGATTGCCAGCTGTCCCTTGTCACGAGAAGTACCATAATGGAGCTAGCAGACCAGGTCTGCCCGGACTTAAATCCCATGTTATCCTATGGACTGGCCTGCACTTATAGTGTACCTTAATGGAAAGGATGTAAGTGCTTATATATATGCACCTTAAATATAATAGACCCTGCCTCCTGGGTTGCAGTTGCCTACCTTAGGGGTGTCTGACATACTTGTAAGGAAATGCATGGGACTGTGCCACTGTTGAACTTGAGCAGTTTGCACCACTCTGGCAGTCTGCAATGGCAGGCCTGCCATCAGTAATTTGTGTTAGTCACCTAGGGTGGCAGAAACTTGTCCTGCAGCCTTGGGAGTCTCCTTTACCACTGAAGCCATGGGTACACTGGGTACCATTCACAAGGGGCTTCTAAAGGGGTCAAGTTTTACCAATCAGGGAATCACCATGTCAACATACTTTAGGGAGAGAACACAGGGAGAGGGGTCTGGTTAGGAGGCTTCCAGTGAACTAACAGAGCCATACACATCAGCATTGGGGCAAAAAGTGGGTGGTGACCATACATAAAGGGGTATTTTCCTATATGACTCCCCCAAATGAAAGTGAATGAGCAACTAACCTATACCCAGGTAGTTCCCATCATCTAAGTGGCAAAACCTGGAAAGGCCATCTGCATTGGCATGGTCAATCACTGGCATGTTTACCACTGTAAAGTCCTTATCTTGTAGGGAAACGGACCATCTCAACAGTCTGGGGTTTTCCCCTCTCATCTGCATCAGCCATCAGACAGGCCTATGGTCGGTTTAAACCTTGAAGTGAGCACCAAAAAAATATGGTCTCAGCTTCTTCAGCGACCAAAACACAGCAAAAGCTTCCCTCTCAATGGCACACCAAGGAGTCACCTGCTGATATAGGCAACTGTTTGATCCTGGCCCTCATCATTAGTTTGTGCTAACACTGCCTCAGTCTCATGTTCAGAAGAGTCTGTCTGGGCAATGAACTCCTTAGTCTAATCAGGGGCTTTGAGTACAGGTGCTGAGCACATGGCCTCTATCAGTATTTCAAAGGCCTTAGACTTTAGTTCAAACAAGGGAGCCACAATTGTCCCTTAATTATTCACAAACTGTCTATAATACCCAGTCAAATCAAGGAAGGCCCGTACCTGAGTCTGGGTTTTGGGAGACTCCCAGTCCAGAATGGTCAGGATATTGGGCTGGAGAGGTTGTACTTGGTCTCCACCTACTGGGTGGCCTAGGTACCCAACAGAACTTTGCCCTATCTGGTACTTACTGATCTCGATAGTTTGGCCTGCCTGCTTCAGGGCCTTTAACACTTCCTTCAGGTGGACCAGGTGATCCTCCCAGGTGGAGGAAAATACATCAATGTCATCTAAGTATGTAGCACTGAATTCTCCAGGCCTGACAGAACTCGGTTCACCAACTTTTGGAAGGTGTATTTTTGTAACCCAAAGGGCACCAGGATAAACTGGTAGTGGCCCTCTGGGGTGAAAAATGCAGACCTCTCCTTTGGTTCTTGGATGAGTCCAATTTACCAGTACCTTGACTTTAAGTCAAAGGCACTTAGAAATTTGGCTGCACCCATCTTGTCAGTCAGCACATCTGCCCTAGGGATGGGATGCACATCAGTTTGTGTTACTGCATTGAGGGCTCTGTAATCCACACAGGACATCATCTCAGGTTTCCCACCTTTTGAGTGAGGCTTGGGGACTAGCACTGCTGGGCTAGTCCAGGGGCTGTCAGAAGGCTCAGTTACTCCAATCTCTAACATCTTGCTGACCTTAGTCTTTATGCAAACTTTAAGTTGGTCTGACAGTCTGTATATTTTGTTCATGACAGGGAGTCTGTCACTGGTGTCCACATCATGGGTACACCATGTCATCTGACCAGAGGTTAAAGAAAAGAGCTCAGCAAACTGGCCCAGGATTTGCCTACAGTCAGCCTGCTGTTGGGAGGAGGGGTATCAGACAAGACTACACCTTCCACTGACCCATGGTGGGGGGTGTTTGACAGAAGGTCAGGGAGGGGTTTACTTTCCTCCTCCCACCCTTCATCAGTGACCATGAGCATGGTCATGTTAGCTCTGTCCTGGTAGGGTTTTAAGTAATTTACATGCAGAACCCTGTGAGGATTCCTGTGGGTGCCTAAGTCTGCCAAGTAGGTAACTTCCCATTTTTTCTCCAACATGGTATAGGGCCCAGACCACTTGTCCTGGAGGGCCCTTGGAGCCACAGGCTTCAACACCCACACCAGCTGACCTGGTTGATACTCCACAAGTGCTGACGTTTGGTCATACCAGTGCTTAATAAGCTCCTGGCTGGCCTCAAGGTTCTTGATTGTCTTTAACATTTACTCTGCCATGTGTGAACACAGACCTACTACATAGTCTACTATGTCCTGCTTGGGATGCTTGAGAGGCCTCTCCTATTCCTCTCCTACAAGACTCAATGGACCTCTACAGGGTGACCAAACAAAATTTCACAAGGGCCAAATCCAACGCCCTTTTGTGGTACCTCTCTGTATGCAAACAACAGGCAAGGTAACAGGACATCCCATCTCCTTCTGAGCTTGTCAGAGAGACCCATTGTCATGCCTTTAATGGTTTTGTTGAATCTCTCATCTAACCCATTTGTCTGAAGGTGATTGGGGGTGGTAAACTCTTAACTCACCCCAAATGTATCCCACATTGCTTTCATATAGGCAGACATAGAATTAGCTCCTTTATCTGACACTACCTTTTGAGGAAACTCTACCCTGTTGAAGATACCAATGAGGGACTTTGCTACCAGAGGAGCAGTTGCAGTCCTAAGAGCAAACTAGTGAGTATCTAGTGGGTATCTAGTGGCATGTTCCACTACCACTAAAAAAAATGATTTACAGATGCAGTTTGAGGGTCCATAGGGCCAACAATGTCAATCCCCGTCCTCTCATAAAACACCCCAACTATGAGTAATTGGATTAAAGGAGCCTTTGAGCATGTGCCTGGCTTGTCACTGGCTTGGCAGGTCACACGGGAAGGACAAAACAACTTCACTTTTTTGGACATCTGGGGCCAAAACAAAATGGGCAACC
Source organism: Pleurodeles waltl (assembly GCF_031143425.1). Taxonomy (NCBI): domain Eukaryota; kingdom Metazoa; phylum Chordata; class Amphibia; order Caudata; family Salamandridae; genus Pleurodeles; species Pleurodeles waltl. Next base: position 397,590,201 of record NC_090451.1, read on the forward strand.
AACCTATCCCAGGTTTTGCTTTGTCCCAGATGTCCAGCTAAGGGGCTATCATGGGCCAATGTGAGGATAAACTCTCTGTACTTTTGGAGGACCTCTACTCTCCTGGATGCCCCTGGATTGGGGTCCCTGGCCTCATCCTTGCAGTTGACCCTGTGGGTACTGCTTGCACCACCCTCCCCTTGCTTTGCAGCTTGCTGCCTAATCCCTTTAAGAGTATGGCATTCTCTTTGGCTTTGGCATATGTCCTCTCTAGAGGCTCTCCTTCCCTGGGAAGCTCAAGCATGGGCTCCTTTAGCTGCAGTTCCCTCCTCTGGCACCAGGTCATCTACTGCTTGAGAAGTACCCCTTTGTCCTGTGACCACTTTGAAGCTGCCGTAGCAGAGTTCTTGCCCTTTCTTTTGCTAGAGGCAGCTTGGTGCACTATTTTAGGATCCATGTCCCCTCTCTTTCCCAGATGTGCTGCCTGTGCTCTTGTGGGGATACACATTCACTCAAGGAGACCCAGCATTTCTACATGAGCCTTCCTTTCTACCTCTGCCCAAGCAGAAGTCTCTAGATCATTTCACAGCAGACATTCCAATGGGATGGCAAGGGACACAACCACCTTCTTGGAGCCAGTAACCATTTCTCCCCATTCTAAGCTCACCAAGGCCATTGTATGGAGCGTGGTTTAATTGTCAGTCAGCCAGGGTCTCAACATCCACCCCACCCACGGACACTGAGGTAGCTTCAGTGCAACCTCTGACCCCTCAAGAGTACACTTCCATCCTCACTCCCATGCTATCCCACACTTCGGATTGCCCATCACTGGGGCACTTTTTGGCGAATGCTGCATCTCCTTTTTTATGATCTGCTTGATGACAGTCATGGCACTACCCTGTGGCCTTCTTTCGGTCCCAGTTTTTACCTTGATACCCCTCTCCTTTGAAGTGTGAGAAGTCTTGGGACCCACCCTCCTGAGAACTCTTTTGGACCCCTTTAGAGAACTCCTTGTTTTTATATTTTTATTTGCTCTCCTTTTTCTTCTACTGGTAAGCATGTGAACCAGTCTTATGGTTACCTTTATCCTGGGTCTTTTTAGGCACCCTGGATCTGATCAATTTGTCTAGCTACCCAGAACCCTCTATTGTGCCACTCCTAAGATGGCAGAAATCTAAACTTAGTGTACAGACTTGACTGCTCACCATAGGTGCCAGATCACAAAGAATGGTAGCAAACAGGTGGACAACCTCTAGTGTGCCACCTGGATGCAGGCATGCCATCCCTAGACACAAGATTCATGTTGTTGGGAGAGAAAGCAAGTTGTTTGAAACCATACTCAACATATCTAGGCAGTGCCATAATGGATCCAGCAGCCTGGGTCTGCCCAGGCTTAGGTCCCATTTTATCCAATTGACAGGCCTACACTTATTGTGTACCTTAATGCAATGGACCTATAGAAGCAACTAATGCACTCTGCCTCCTGGGTAGCAGAGGCCTACACTAGGGGTGTCAGACATACATGTAAGGCAGTGCATGGGACTATGCCACTGATGGTGAGAGCACAGTCGAACACGAGCAGTTTGCACCGCTCTGGCAGTCTGCAATGGCAGGCCTGCCATCAGTAATTTGTGTGAGTCATTTAGGGTGGCACAAACCTGTGCTGCAGCTCTAGGGACCCCTTTACTACCTCTGCCATGGGTACTCTGGGTATCATTTACTAGGGGCTTATATGGGAGTAAAGTCTTGCCAATCAGGGAATCACCATGTTGACATAACAATTTAGGGAGAGAGCACAGGCACTGGGGCCTGATTCATAGGCTTCCAGTGCACTAACAAAGTCATACACATTAGTATAGGGGACAAAAAGTGGGGAGTGACCATACAGAAAGGGACACTTTCCTACACCTTGAAAACTCCAAAGGAAGTACCTAGTACCCCACAACAAGTGCGGGGGTGTGATGCCACCCGCTGTGACCTGCCCCACATTCTGTGGACCTGCCCAGCCATTGCCCCTACTGGGAACCTGTTTGGGATCACCTACAAAGGAATAGTGCCCTTCAGATTACTCCATTGCTTTACCTAGCCCTTCTCCATGACTTCTCAGATATGCCCAATTCCACCTCCCTTGATCGCAGATGGCTCACCACCTTGCTCTCCACAGCTGCACTCTGTATACTCCACCACTGGTGACAGCCCATCCTTATCCTGTCAGATGGAATTGTTGTAGTTGGACTCTTGCTCTAGGCAAGACTGCTGGTCTAGGGATGACAGTACTTTTGTTTGTAGGCAACTAACCCAATCCTACAACAAGTTGCAACTGTCAGCCCAACCGTCCCAGCTCACAAGCAGTACCTCACCAAAACCCACATAGTAGAACGTGATTTGTGGCAGCCTTTATGCATAGACTCAAGAGTTCGACATCTCAGAGGAATTGTGGTTAAACAGAGATTACCCTTTTCTCACATGAGCAATAAGTTTCAGTCACGCACGAGCAATGAAGTAGATGCTATAACGTTTTCAATAGGCTTTATTAACAAGACTGAAATCTACTATAAAATGCATGGGCTGAAATGATTAGGATAATGAACAATGCAAGAAACAGAATTGTAACCCCCACCATCTTGCAACAGCATGAGATGTGGAATAGGCCCTAATACCCTAGCATGGAGAACCTATCTCTAACCTAAAGAGAGTCAGGTATGTTAAACCTAATCTGCCAGTACCATATCCATGAGAAGAGCCATCCAACACTCTTTACCTTGGAATGAGGTCTCTAGATCAGACTCCTTGGGGAGATGAAGGCTGGGTCTGCATCAAAGTGACATGTAGCATAGATAGCGTTGATTGCATCTGGTAGGAATCCCTCTGACAACCCTGTCTGCATGAGATGTATTTATACAGATCTTGGAGGACCCCTGACATAGGTATGTTCCCAAACAAAAGATAATAAGGCATGTTTGGGGCAGCAATTATATAAACAATTCCCTGAAAAGGTACATTATGTTACTGTCACACGCAAGTGGGAAAGTACATAATGTGAATACCCACATATCTCACTTATCTTTGATGCTGATAGTGTCTCCTTCACAGAGTGGCACTGATAACGTGACATTAAAACATCTTCCTAACTATAAACATAGCAGCCATTTTGGAAGAAATAATTAAATAAATATGCTAAAACAGAGCATGGTAAGTAGGTTAAAAGTTACTAAGCGACGGGGGCACAGGCCTGCAAGCCAGATGGCTAAGCTATCTCCTGATTCCCAATAAAACAAAATATGATCCACTAAAGAATGGCTACTTGAACTGTAGTGTGAAGCACAATTCTAGAAACTTTCTTACAGTATTTATAACCAATCCCACATTTTTTAAGGCATCTGGGACCCGCTATGATGGAAATAGCAAATATTTTCACTTGAATCTCCTCCCTGGTGTGAAATACAACATGCCCTGGCATGAGATGCAATGTGCCGGGCCAGGGATCAGACCCCAAATCCACACAGTCCTGGGGGTACCAGGTTAATTACTGTTGCCACATTCATCACTGCTGATACCCAGATATGTCTATCTCCTGCCATATCCTCCATTCCCCCTTCACACACCCCCACTCCGCCCACCACTCTGCCCCCACCAGCGTAGTGCTACCTTCACTTACCAGAGGATGGAACATAAGGAACACCTATTCCCCATAAATAGACGGTATTGCAGACTGCAGCAGCTTGGACGCTGCTTTCTGCAACTGATATGCTATGCTGCGTAGACTTCCTGTCACGCTCACCATACCCAACGGATTCTGCACGTTACTTTACCCTTTCGTACCCGTCGTAATGCATGCCTCTAGAGTTGAACGTAGATATCTAAGCTACTTGTTAAATTTCCATTAAATAAATACTGCAAAATAAGAAAAAAATAATTTTCTGTTATGAAAACTAAGCTGTTTAATGCAAACACAGCAAATGTCTGTGTGGGCAACTTAACGGTGTCAGAATGGATTATTGGTTAGCACAATGGGGAAATGTGAAGTGCTACGAGGTCTCAGCGTGCATTAGAAAGCACTGTCAATGCGCAAGTCATCATTTCAAAATTGTGTTACACACAGTATAACAAAAGCTGCTGCAAAATGTGTAAAACAATTCATGGGGAAATTTATTAACACTCAGTGCCAGGTTTGCTTCACCAAAGTGAGCTAACCTTGTGCCAAGTATTGTGTTGTGATTTACTTTCCAATACATATCACGTTTTGCATTGGAAAAGTGCCTTAAATAATGTAAAATAATGCTATAAGGTACCTACGCGTGGGACATGGGCATTCCATTTCAACCACCCATGGTTTCGTATGCAAATCCCTGTCTACTAACATTTGTACACAGGGATTAGTGCACAAAAATGACAGCTCCTTGCGGCAGGTGTAAAAGGTGAGCACATTTTCAAAATCTCCACATTTCTCCAACTTTGTATGTGTGCTGCACAGTACAGCACACATCCTAAGGGAGAAAATTATGAAAATATGTCAAGCATAGTTTTTATACTTGAAAGGTATCCTTCCAGTACAAAAACTATGCTTGACACAACATGTGCATTGTTACTTTATGGTGCACGCATGGGTGTGTCTTTTGCCATAATCAGCCTAAAGAACACCAGCGCAGGAGGAAAGATGAACTGCACCATATCCTAATAGACATGGTACTATTTTTCTCTCTTCCTTTAACACAACAGAGTGCACTTTGGATGCTGCGCTGTGTTGTGCCAAAAGCTGGTAAATTTGACCCTCGGTTTAAGATTGAAGGAGTACATTGACAATATATACTTTCACTAAACCTTTAACAGACTGTGGCGGTCATTCTGACTGCGGCGGTCGCCGCCCGCCAAGCGGTTCCCGCCGAAAGACCGCTCCGCGGTCAAAAGACCGCGGCGGCCATTCCGGCTTTCCCGCTGGGCCGGCGGGCGACCGCCAGAAGACCGCCAGCCGGCCCAGCGGGACAGCCCCTTCAACAATGAAGCCGGCTCGGAATGGAGCCGGCGGAGTTGAAGGGGTGCGACGGGTGCAGTGGCACCCGTCGCGATTTTCACTGTCTGCACAGCAGACAGTGAAAATCTTTGTGGGGCCCTGTTAGGGGACCCCTGCACTACCCATGCCAGTGGCATGGGCAGTGCAGGGGCCCCCAGGGGCACCACAGCGCCCGTTCCCGCCATCCTGGTTCTGGCGGTGGACACCGCCAGAAACAGGCTGGCGGGAAGGCGCTCGGAATCCCCATGGCGGTGCTGCATGCAGCGCCGCCATGGCGGATGGCCTGGGCTAGCGGGAAACCGGCGGGAAACCGCCGGCTCCCCTTTTCTGACCGCGGCTTTACCGCCGTGGTCAGAATCGCCCAGGAAGCACCGCCAGCCTGTTGGCGGTGCTTCCGCCGCCCTCCGCCATAGCGGTCATGGACCGCCAAGGTCAGAATGACCCCCTGTGTGTAGTCCAAACCTTGGTTACAGGTTTCCATTAGAATGAAGCACGCCAGTCTCAGCATTTTAGCACCTTTACATTACCTCACTAAAAGAGTACATCTTGTCACCCTGTTAAGTTTCAAATGACTCCATCCACCTTTTATGGTGGATCTCAAAGAGCCTTTAAATTTTGCTGTTTTACCAATAGCACCCGTTTACATTTTTCCAGGTAGCAGCAGACTGATGAGATCTATTCTTCTTCTTTGGCCGTCTATCCCTACTATTTCACATAGAGGTGATCTACCCCTTTCCTTCCAGCACCTCAAGGTCACAACTGTCATTCCAATCAGGAACAGTTGGCTTTTTAGATGAAAACTCTGACTACAAAATGATTTCTCCAGTTGTACCTGACTGCATCTATAATGTACTCTGCCTATAGATTTGATATAACTGGACTCTAGGGCAGGGATTTGTTTGCCTCACATTCAAGGTACCTAATAATGTTCTTGCTGTGCCATTGTTTGTCCTGATAGAGAGCTCAGTCCTTAAGAACAGTGGGTACAATCAGTCAACCAGTAACACCAGGCTTTGGCTAAAATGGAGATGTTATAGGTATGCTTTAAAGATGAGAGAAATAATAACTATGGGGGTCATTACAACATTGGTGGTAAATTCCGCTTACCGCCGTGCAGAAGACTGCCAACACACCGCCACGGCCGCGGAATTCCGCCACAGCTATTACAACCCACAGCCCGGAATCCGCCAAACTCCAGGCACCCACACAAGTCCGCCACATCAAAGGTCAGTGATAAACTGGCGATAACAAAACCTCCACTGTCACGCCAACAGGAATACGCCCACACTATCATGACCCACAAATCCACGTGGCGGTCTTTCAACCGCGGTATTCCATTGGCGGTACACACCGCCGCACTCAAAATACACACACATTTACAAAACACAACCACATTGGACAATTACAAATACACACACCTGATACACATACACACACCACTCCCACACATCCAATACAATATAAAACACACACCCACATCACCCACAAGCCCTTACGACCACAATTGCGACTGAAGGCCAGAGAGAGACACCACCATCTACAAACTAGCATCCACAGGCACTCAACACCATCACTCACACAACATCCACGCACAAAACACCACACACCCCTAAACATCACCCCACACATCACAACACACACCACCCCACACATCACCCACACCACCCCATGGCACCACAAAGACATCCCAGGTTTTCTGAGGAGGAGCTCAGGGTCATGGTGGAGGAAATCATCCGGGTAGAGCCACAGCTATTCGGATCACAGGCGCAGCACACCACCATAGCTAGGAAGATGGAGCTATGGTGCAGAATCGTGGACAGGGTCATTGCAGTGGGACAGCACCCAAGAACACGGGATTACATCAGGACGAGGTGGAACGACCTACGGAGGAAGGTACGTTCCGTGGTCTCAAGACAACAGATTGCAGTTCAGAGGACTGGCGACGGACCCCCACCTCCTCCCCCAGGAACTAACAACATGAGAGGAGCAGGTCTTGGCTATACTGCATCCTGAGGGCCTCGCAGGAGTAGCTGGAGGAATGGACTCTGATAAGTCATATCTTTAAATACTTCATCCCCCACCCTACCTGCATGCTATCACATACCCCCACCCTTGCCCTCACCCCATCACTCCAACTCCTCACATATGTCCCACTATCACAAACCACACATCCCAACACCAAGCCCTGCATGCAACAACAAAGCATGGACACCCATCACCAATGCCTGGCCACTGCACATACCCACACACACCCCTAAACATTTAGCACACAAGGTCCTACACAAGAATGCAAGCACTGGGGTACAGGGTCACCCACCCATTGCACACCATGGCACACACTGATGCAATAATCATGCCTTTACACCCCTGCAGGACCCCTACCCAACGTCACCGGACAGGAGGTTCCAGACATGTCCACTCCACCCACAGAAGAGGTCCATAGTGATGACAGCAGCTATGTCCAACTGGATCTAGATGACCAGCCCGGCCCATCTGGGACCTCGGGACAGTAGGTTCCCCTCACACTGTCACAAGCCACAACAGAGCCTCCCCCCTCTGGAAACACCAGCACAGCACCCACCCATCTGGCCCATACCTCTGTCCCTAGGACACGTCAAGCAGCAGTGTGTCCACCACTACAGGGAACCCAGGCTAACCCACCACCCCAACAACACCAGGGACCTGGGGGCAGTGGGCACACGGTTCAGGGGACAGAGGCCCAGGAACACAGGGGAACTGGGAGGGCTGCTGTGCGACAGGGGGAGGACAGGCCCAGGGAACCCACTCTCCACGAGGCCCTCTCCAACATCATGGGAGCCTACCACCATTCCCAGGAGACGATGGCAACGTTACTGGCCAAGTTTCAGGAGACCCAGCGGCTGCAGGAGGAACAGTATTTGGGGTTCAGGGAGGAACTCAAATCCATCAATACCACCCTGGGCACCATTGTAGGGGTGCTGAAGGAACTCGTCAACACCAGGAGGGACACTGTGGCACAACAGGGGGTCCCTGACACTAGCCTGGACGATGAACTGCCTACCACCTCCGCCGCCGCTAGTGGACAGGAGGCACCGCCACAGGACCACAACACCAGCACCCCACCCCCTGCAGATGGAGAACCACCCCGTAAGCGGTCCCTGAGATCTAGGACAAAGACGGAGAACAATGCCAAGGCCCTCGCCAAAAAATTAGACCACCCTGATTGTCATCCTTCTGTCCCACTTTGTCAACCTGTCCATCCTTAAACTGCCCCCAGCTCCACTTCCTATGCCCCTTTGGACAATGCACCTGTGAGACTAATAGACTGGACTCTGCCATGGACATTCCTCCACCATCACCCCTGACCCTTTTTACAACCCCCTCCACTATTTAGCACTTAAATAAACACCCTTAAATCACAAAACTATCTGGAGTCAGTCTGCTTTCACAAATGTGTGTTTGCAATAACTGTGGAAAACTGCTATATCCATTGTATTGTCAACATACCTATGTCACACAGCTCTAGTCCACGAGGAAACACAGCAGATGTCACACAGTGGGACCCACATCTGTGAAATTGAAAGGGAAAGTGACAACTCATGGTCCATACACTGGGTGAAAGTGACAGACAGATGAGAGGTCAAACAAGGGTATCAAATGTAGCAGGCAGTGATGTCTTCTTACCTGTGTCTCACTGGAAGTATTGATGAATCACTGCGTTTCTGTTGTCGATATCCTCTTCTTCTGCTTCCTCGTCTTCACTGTCCACAGGCTCCACAGCTGCCACAAGACCTCCATCTGGACCATCCTCCTGCAGAAAAGACACCTGTCATCGCAAAGCCTAGTTGTGAAGCATACAGCAGGCCACGATGATCTGGCACACCTTCTAGAATGTGTGAGTAGAATAGGGAACCACCTGTCAGATGGTGGCACCTGAACCTGGCCTTCAGGAGGCCGAAGGTCCTCTCTATAACCCTCCTAGTTCACCCATGGGCCTCATTGTAGCGTTCCTCTGCCCTTGTCCTGGGATTCCTCACTGGGGTCAGTAGCCATGACAGGTTGGGGTAACCAGAGTCACCTGCAAATGTCGAGGGAAATCTATTAGACACACACTAACTATTAGGGATTTCCCCAGACCCAGACACCTCTTCACACTGTATAGGGTCCATGTCCTCACCTAATAGCCACACACAGTGCCTCTGGAGTTGCCCTATCACATAAGGGATGCTGCTATTCCTCAGAATGTAAGCATCATGCACTGAGCCAGGAAACTTGGCGTTCACATGGGAGATGCATGGGTCACACCATCTGCACATTCATCGAATGGTAACTCTTCCGGTTTCTGTACACCTGTTCACTCTTGCGGGGGGGACCTAGGCCACATGTGTCCCATCAATTGCACCAATGATGTTGGGGATATGTCCCAGGGCATAGACGTCACCTTTCACTGTAGGCAAATCCTCCACCTGAGGGAAAACGATGTAGCTGCACATGTGTTTTAGCAGGGCAGACAACACTCTGGACAACACGTTGGAGAACATAGGCTGGGACATCCCTGATGCTATGGCCACTGTCATCTGAAAAGACCCACTTGCCAGGAAATGGAGTACTGACAGGACCTGCACTAGAGGGGGGATTCCTGTGGGATAGCGGATAGCTGACATCAGGTCTGGCTCCAACGGGGCACAAAGTTCCTGGATTGTGGCACGGTCCAGTCTGTAGGTGACAATTATATGTCGCTCTTCCATTGTCGACAGGTCCACCAGCGGTCTGTACACCGGAGGATGCCGCCATCTCCTCACCTGCCCCAGCGGACGTGCTCTATCGAGGAGAACAGCGAGCAGAGAGTCAGCCAACACTGAGGTACGAAAACACAACTTTATTCCACAAATTTTTAAATCCGCTATGTGCCTGTCTTAGTGTGTATGCAAGGCCTAGATATGTGTGACGCATTTAAAATTAATGCCATGTGGCCCCCTGAAATGGCGGCTGCCTGACCTGTAATGTGGGACAAGGGGATATGAGGTAACTGTGCTGGCGTTGTACACCGTTGTGGTAGGCGGTCGAAGACCGTGGCGCAATCCTGCATTGGTTAACATTGGACCCTATGGGTCACAGGAGCAAATGACGATGTGCGCTGGCGGTGACGGTACGCACCGCCGCGGACGTGACCGCCATTTTCTCTCTGTTCACTCACTTGATACCTGATCTTTGACAGGAGAGGACCTACACTGCAAGTGCTGCTGTGACCTCAGTCTGGAAGAGACAATGGCTCATGTGTCTGTGGAAAGGCCCCTGCCTTCAGCACGGAGGAGTTGGAGAAACTAGTGGATGGGGTCCTACCCCAGTACACGCTACTCTACGGTCCTCCAGACAAACAGGTAAGTACACTGTGAGCATGCTGTATTGGCAATGCCTGTGTGGAGTGGTGTGGAGGGAAGATTGGGGGGGAGAATGAGGCGTGCATGAAACAACGGTGAGTGGATGTGCGTCATGGCAAGGGTAGGGATGCGGGCCAATGACTGTGATGGTGCTGACGGTTATATCTTCTCCTTTTCCCCTGTACTATTCCTGTAGGTCAGCGCCCACCAGAAGAAGGATATTTGGCGTGCCATCGCCAAGGAAGTCCGGACCCTGGGGGTCCACCACAGACGGAGCACCCACTGCCGTAAAAGATAGGAGGACATTCGACGCTGGAGCAAGAAGACAGCGGAGGCCCAGCTGGGGATGGCCTCCCAACGTGGGAAGGGTGCCCGTCGCACCATGACCCCCTGATATTCTGGATCCTGGCAGTGGCGTATCTGGAGTTGGATGGGCGCTTAAGGGCATCACAGCAGCCACAAGGGGGTGAGTACACTGTCATTCAGCTGATTCAGCGTGCATTGGAGGTGTCTGGGTGGGGGAGGTGGGCTGTGGGTTCCCTTAGGCCAGGGCGTGTTTAGTAGGCAAGGTCCCTTCGTAAGGCAGGCCATGTGGCACCCCCACCTGTGTTCAGAGGCAACTACACCATGTCAGGCTCCTATGACTTCCATGTGTGCAGCAATCGGGCATAGGCCTTGTAACCCATGTCCCTGTGACTAATTAGGGTACTCAAAGTGCACAGCGTAGTGCAAGGTGCTTCTGTGTCTGTAGTGTCCGCCGACGGTAGCGGTATTGCATGCACTGAACATGTCTTTCTTCTGTCCCCCCCCCTTTTTGTGGTATCCCTGTTCTTGTGTGCATTAGCATCATCAGGCGGAGGAGCTGTGCCACCGGAGCAGGAGGGAGCTGAATCCCCCATGGCCCTGGAGGGCGACACAACGGAGTCTGAAGCCACCAGTGGGACGGAGGGCGAGGGGAGCTCCACGGCGGGGACGGGAGCTGAGACCAGCAACACGGAGTCCTCCTCTGATGGAGCTCCCTTGCGGTGGCGGGCCCCTCTGTGCCCCCCACATCTACAAGTACAGCCGCCACCCCCCGCCAGCACCGCCCTCCCAGCAGCCCCTCAACGTGTGCCCCATGGCCACTCGCCCAGGAGGGTGGACATCTCCTTCGCCCCAGGCACCTCAGCCCCTGCCCCTGTCAGCCCTGCTGCCCTCAGTGAGGAGGCCATTGACCTCCTCAGATCCCTCACTGTTGCGCAGTCTACCATTTTGAATGCCATCCAGGGTGTAGAGAGGCAGTTGCAACAGACCAATGCATACCTGGAGGGCATTCATTCTGGTCAGGCAGCCCAACAGCGAGCTTTTCAGACTCTGGCCTCAGCACTGATGGCAGCCATTGTCCCTGTGTCCAGCCTCCCCCCTCCAACTTCCTCCACCCAGACCAAAACCCCTGTACCTCAGCCTATCCCAAGCACACCATCAGACCAGCATGCACACACCTCAACACAAAAGGGAAGCTCTGGCAAACATAAGCACCACACATCCCACAGGCACTCACACAAGCATCATACCCATGCACACATACCAACATCCACTGCCTCCACTGTGTCCCCCTCCTCCTCGTCTCCCTCCTCCCTCCCTGTCTCGTCTCCACTCACACCTGCATGCACTACATCTTCAGCCACTATGTCCATCACCAGCACACCCATCACCACACCCCGCTCACGTGCACTCACCACCCCCACTACCATTCACACATCCCCTGTGTCCTCTCCCAGTGTGTCTCTGAGCCCACCTCCCAAGGTACACAAACACAGGCACACACCCACCCAACAGCCATCCACCTCACGACAGCCTCCAGCCCATGCACCTTCACCCAAAGTCAGCAAACGTACACCTCCTACAACCACTACCTCTTCCTCCACTCCCAAACCCCCTCCATCTACCCATCCCAGTGTGTCCCAAAAACTTTTCCTGTCCAACCTTGACCTCTTCCCCTCACCTCCCCCACCCCTTCAGTCCCCTAGGGCCCGCCTTTCCAGGTCCCAACCCAGCACCTCAGCCACCACATCACCGTGAACAGTGGTGCCAGCAGTAACCGGCTTCTGGAGAGCGCCAAGCAGCAGGGCAGCCAGTGTGCCAAGGAGCCAGACCACGGACAGTCCCCCACCTCAGAAGCATAAAAAGTTGGCCACTGCCTGGTGGGAGAAAGGCAACACATCTGGCACCAAAGGCTCTCCCAGGAGTACAGTTGGGAGTGGGAAGACAGGTGCGCCACCATCGAAGGTGGAGAAGGGGCACAGAAAGAAAGGCAAGTCACCGCAAACCTGCACAGCGGACAAGACCGCCACCAGCACCGCTGCCAAGGATATCGTTGCCACCAGCACCGCTGCCAAGGACACCGCTGCCACCAGCAACGCTTCACAGGACACCGCCGCCACCAGCACCGCTGCCAAGGACACCGCCGCCACCAGCACCGCTTCACAGGACACCGCCGACCACCAGCACTGCTTCCCAGGATACCACCGCCACCAGCACCGCTTCACAGGACACAGCCGCCACCGGCACTGCTGCCAAGGACACCACCGCCACCAGCACCACTGCCAAGGACACCGCTGCCACCAGCACCGCTGCCAAGGACACCGCTGCCACCAGCACCGCTTCACAGGTCACTGCCACCACCAGCACCGCTTCACAGGACACCGCCACCACCAGCACCGCAGGCCAATGAGCGCAGAAAGCTCTGATGCTACTGAGTCCGCCACGAGCAGGTTGTAGCACTCTGGGCACAAAGTCCCCTCCAGAACCAGTGGAGAAAGACATCCACTACCTCTGTCCTTGGCAGGATGAAGCACTCTGGGCACAAAGCCCCCTCCAGAACCAGTGGAGACTGTTATCCACTTGAGATACTGTGGCTTTGCACTCCCCAGGATAAAGCAGTGGGCAACCCACCCACTGAAAAGACTTGTGAGACTGTGGCTTTGCACTCCCCAGGATAAAGCAGTGTGAAACCCACCCACTGAAAAGACTTGTGAGACTGTGGCTTTGCACTCCCCAGGATAAAGCAGTGGGCCTCCCACCCACTGGAGAGACTTGTGAGACTGTGGCTTTGCACTCCCCCGGATAAAGCAGTGGGCAACCCACCCACTGGAGAGACTTGTGAGACTGTGGCTTTGCACTCCCCAGGATAAAGCAGTGGTCAACCCACCCGCTGAAAAGACTTGTGAGACTGTGGCTTTGCACTCCCCAGGATAAAGCAGTGGGCAACCCTTCCACTGAAAAGACTTGTGAGACTGTGGCTTTGCACTCCCCAGGATAAAGCAGTGGGCCTCCCACCCACTGGAGAGACTTGTGAGACTGTGGCTTTGCACTCCCCAGGATAAAGCAGTGGGCAACCCACCCACTGGAGAGACTTGTGAGACTGTGGCTTTGCACTCCCCAGGATAAAGCAGTGGGCAAACCACCCGCTGAAAAGACTTGTGAGACTGTGGCTTTGCACTCCCCAGGATAAAGCAGTGGGCAACCCTTCCACTGAAAAGACTTGTGAGACTGTGGCTTTGCACTCCCCAGGATAAAGCAGTGGGCAACCCACCAACTGGAAAGACTTGTGAGACTGTGGCTTTGCACTCCCCAGGATAAAGCAGTGGGTAACCCACCCACTGGAGAGACTTGTGAGACTCTGGCTTTGCATTCCCCAGGATAAATCAGTGGGCAACCCACCTACTGAAAAGACTTGTGAGACTGTGGTTTTGCACTCCCCAGGATAAAGCAGTGGGCAACCCACCCACCGGGGAGACTTGTGAGACTGTGGCTTTGCACTCCCCAGGATACAGCAGTGGCATGGAGCCCGCTCGTGGTTCTGGCGTCGTGCACTCATTCGGCTGAGGTGCCCCCCCTTCACTTCCCCCTGAAGTGCCTGTTGTATTTCTATCTGATGCCCATGCAGTGTTCTCTCTGTTTTGATCGGGTATCTTGTGTGGGCCTCACCCATGCATTTTGGGCCCAGTGTTCCACGGACTTTAATGGTGCAATACCTGGACTTGTATTCTTAGTGTATTTATTTGTTTGTAGTGTAGATATATTTTTGAGTACTGGATTTTAATAGATTACAAACGTTCAAATAATTTCCTTTTGTCTTTGCGTTCTTCCGGGGTGTTTGGGGGGTGTAACTGTAATGTTTCAATATGTATTAGTGTGTGTGTTGTAGTGGGTGAGGGTGGGGGTGTTACGTGTGTATGGTACTCATTTTTCCCTCCCCCCTCCCCTGTGTCATAGGTGCAGTACTCACTGTGGTTGTCGCCGCCGGCGTTCGTGCTCCTGGTAGAGGAGCAGGAAGACAAAGGCAGGGAGAATCTGGAGTTCCGGTTCCATGGCATCCTAGTTCCTCGTGGGGTGTGCAGAGGTGAGTGTTTTCCCTTCAAAGTCCTGTTTCTGCCATGTTTTTGTTCGCGATGAATCCGCCCCGGAAAAGGTGGTGGATTGGCCTGTTGTAATACTGTGGGTGGTACATTGTCCTCCGCCTGTCTGTTGGCGGTCATCGCCGCGGTGTTTGTTTGTACCACTGTGGCGGTCGGAGTGTTAAAGGGGCTGTCTATGTTGGCGATTTCCTCCATGGTCGTGATAAAAAATTTTTTACCGCCGGCCTGTTGGTGGTTTTACCGCCGCTTGAACACCGACCGCCAGGGTTGTAATGACCACCTATATAGGAATAAATATAAACCGGAAAGAAGCCTTTCTGAAACCCATCAAGAAAAACATATTTTGGAAGTGGAAAAGGTCGTATTGTGTTATAATTGCATTTATGTAGCGGTCAGTACCCTAAAGGAGGGGCGGAAGTGGTTTACGCCAGGTATCATGCTTTTCCGGAACTCAAAGTTAGTGGGTAATCTACAGGTTATTGGTAATTGTTGGCTATTGGGATTAATCTTGTCCTTCCAAGGAATCAGTCCATGCATTTACTCCAGCATGGGTGCTGTAGCTTATATTAAAAGGAGGTATGTGTGATCATGAGTCAGGGGGGACATGAGTTCTTGCACATGATTGGTGTGTTGAAGAAATAGGCTACTGAATGTTAGGTATTGTTAGAGTGCAGGAACATGATTTCAAAGAATGAGAATATATTTATGAAATGAAGTGTGGCCAATTTTTAGAAATACAATAATGAAGATTAAGGCAGGCTTGTGTGCAACATACTCAGAGAGAGGAAGCCTGCAGAGGATGGAAGGTAAGGAGAGGGTCAGTTGAAGAAAGTTCATTTTGTTGACATACTCTTCATGCCCAGTCTGTGCTTTCAGGCTGGCACCCACTCTCTTGGACTATTCCATCCCATAACATCTGTCCTATACTCACGAACCCTTCTCTACCCAATTATGCTTGTCCACGCTAGGATACCCTTTTCCTTTGCTCCCATGCTGGTATCCACTCTTCCAGCCTATGTCCTGCATGTGTATCTCCATGGGGAAGCCTTTTATTGTTTAACCTTCTGTCAAGCAGTACAAATAAAATCATGAGGCAAAAGAGTGTGTCCACGCCACAGTAACCATTGGCAGATTGGAATGCAACTTAACCCTGTTGCAGGATCCTCTGCAATAATGATCCCAGGACAAACCTCACCCATTGTGTCCTCCCTATTGATGTGTGGTGTTCTGACTCAGAAAAGTGATGAGCTAGAAACCTGTGCCTAATACAAACCTGCAGGTGTGTTATGGTAGTTGTCATGGCTTTATCTTGCAACCTACATACCCCCGAAGGCAGCTCTGTTGTCTGTAACCCACATTGGAAATGCCAGAGTGGCTGGTAACGTTGGCCTCACTCCCCCCTCTAATAGGACATGTGCTCTTTGAGGTAATGTGTATGAAGCTGTCCGTATGTCAACTGCCTAATTCTGCTATTTGTGCGGTTTTTGTATCCTTAATTAAGTCCAATTACATGTGAATGTTTGCTCACTAGTGCTATGTATTATACAAACCACACACCTATTTTGACTTTCAATCTTTTTGGCACCCTATTTACCTACTTTTATATTATTGTGTAACTTCCTCAAATGTGTCTCTAAAATTGACCCTTTGTCCTGAATTTTTAGCCTGGATTTTGACTTTTTTCTGAAGTTTTTAATGTCACTGTCCTTGCCTCCATGCAAGATGATCATACTAAATATCAAGGACAAAATATCAAATCCAAAATAAATATCGATAGGTAAATAAGTATAGATTCAAATATGCACCTCTGCACCATATATATATATATATATATATATCTTCCATGTACACAGGCGTGGAATTGGGAATAGTAAATCTATACTTCCCTATATACACTTACTTTTCAATATTTTGTCCCTCAATAGTCTGTTGCCAATATTCTTGCACCACAATATTCTGGGGGTCAGTATTTCGTAGTCTATTTATAATTTGAGCACCCTTATGGTTTGTTTCTGTTGTGGTTTTTGTGCTTGGTTAGTAAAGAATTGTAATGTGTCTAATTTTGTTGGTTAATGAAAATGAATGTAAAACAAGTTTGGTCCTGCTAAAGATCTATGTAGTCTGTAATATGCATGGATTGGTGTCCAGAAGTTTTTTTAGAAGTTTTTTTTTTTTTTTTGAGTTGGGTCGTCAGCTGACTGTTGCCCCCCATTCAGATTTTATCCTACACTAAATAGTTGTGAATAGTTATGAGGCGATGTTGTACTTGTGATGGTTTGGAATGTTTCAGCTAAATTTATATGAATGGTTTGAAGATGTATTTTGGTGCATTGTAGGGGTATTGCTATTCAGTTGCATAGCTTTTCCAACAATATTGTTTTGATGCTCAGTTGTGTGCACAAATGTGTCTGGGAGGTCTGAGTAGTGTCTTTGTTTGAGAAATGAGAAAGGCAATTACAAGTGTTGTTCAAAGCCTATGTAGGCAGTATTGTTGGTTGGAAGTGACCAGCATTGTTTGGCAATAATGGAGCTACATGGTGCATCTGGGCCATGTTGGAAGTGTGTTAAGAGTTCTACTCTACGTCTTCTGTTGGATGTTAGTGTTTGGTGTGTCATGGTAGCAAGTGCTGGTGTGAACATTGTGGCAGTAAACTAACTATATGGCATATCTGGGTTGTGCTGGATGTTTAGAGTGTGATCTGTCTGATGTTTTCTTTTGAAAGTGCATTTTTGTTGCCACTCTTGCTAGAGCATTCATTACTTCTTGGTGGCATGATTGTATATTACGTGCACACTTATCCTCTACAGAGAGCCAGCTTAGCCATAGGGGCAACAGAAATGTGTGTTTTTTTACATCAAATGAGAGTAGTCATATCAACTGAAGTAATCTTGGTTCATGGGCAGAAGCTATGCATCACTTATTAGTCTCGTAATTTGTATAAGGGTATGTATGTGGTGGAGAGCACAAACCTTGCTTGAGAGCAAGTGCCGAACAAGTGGGCATGGTTCCTGGGAAGATACAAATGGGGGAAGATCAAGAGGAAACTGCCGGGTCAGGTGTGGTATTTCTTGAGGAGGTGTGTCTTCAGCATTTTTCCTGGACTGTAGGAGGGTTGGTACTGATATGAAGTCTAGAGGGATGCTGGTTTAGCTCTCAAGAGCATCAAAAGAGGGTTGTCTTCTGTTTTTTTTCTTCTTGAGTTGTTTTATCTCCAGTGTGGTGAGATCCAGGCTCCTGGTCTCGCATAGTTCCCCAGAAGTGCCTGGTTTGTTTGCCAGGATAGCTAGGATCATGTTGCTGAGGACTTTATAAGTGATGCAGCTTGTCTTGAAAATGATCTGGCCTGGAAGTTTGACCCAGTGTAGGTCTTTCAGCATGGAAGTGATGTGGTTGAATTTTTTTTAGCCCATGATTTTCTGTGCTGATGTGCTTAGGATACCTTTCAGGGTTGCTGAGGTGGCATTTGGGAGATCACTGAATAGGGCATTATCTCTATCTAGATGGGAGAGAATTATGGCTTCTATGGTTGTTCTGAAGTCATCTTCCAGGAGAAGCAGCTTCACTTTCCTGAAGAGTAGGAGTTGGAACCAAGCTCCCTTGGTCCTGCTTGCAATGTGTTGCTTAATGAGTGGTTTGTGTCAATAACCAATCTCAAGTTATGTTTCAGTTGGAGACCCAGGCTTGAATCTGGGCTTGTTTGGTATTGCTAGAAAACAGAAGGAATTCAGAGCCTTATTTATTTTAGAGTTTGATAGATGGGATACTCTATCAAAAAGTGATGAATATCCCTTTCACTGTATTGCAAGTGTCATAGGCCATGATTCACTTCTAATATGGTGGATGGGACATCCATCATAGTTGTGATGCAGTGTCCTATCCCCCAATCTCTTAATAAGGGGTTATTCCACCACAAATGTGATGGATACCCCATCTGTCGTATTACTATTCCATTATAGTCTATGGAAGTTGTAATACAGTGGATGGGATATCCATCACGTTTGTGATGGAGGAGCCTCTCTACCAAACTCTAAGTCAGGACCTAAGTCATTCTGGGGTTTAACTTCATGAATTTTTATCCTAGATTGGATGATTTTGAGGGAGAACTTGAGTCTCTGATTTCCATTTTGGGTGTATGGCTTTAAGTAGAATTAGATGTCATATGTATATCGATCTTGATGCTGTTGCCCGCAAGAATGGATCCAAAAGGTTTCAGTTGTATTCTAGACTCCACAGCGGTGTGTAACACCATATAGAATGGTGGTGTGAGGTCAAAATTCTACAGATTGTTGGTTGAAGGTTTAGACATTGGGAGGACCTAGGCAATGGGTACCTGCGTGCTCTGCTTCTTAGGATGGTTTCTGACTACAATAAAGTTTACAACTTTCAAGTCTGGCTCAGTGAAGATTAATACTACGTTTTTCTGTGGCGATGAGGAGTCAGAACACCACTCCACAAGACAAAGCCTACGCATACCTGTGAACTCCACGGCACCCTTGAGAGTTGCTGACAACATTGTTGCAGCAGAAGGGTGGAGAAGACCAGATCAGCATATTTAGTTTGAAGAGTGATTCCAGCACCACGTTCCCTGACACATTATCAGGTTTAGAGGTTCTGAGGGGGTGTTGATTTTTCGACAGCCAGGGGTGGTACTAAAGGCCGCTGGCTCTTCATGTGCAGTAGCAAGTGCCAGTAGCAGGTCAGGCATCAACTGTGGAGACATTCCTCTCATGTGCAAGCCGATGAACCCTCACACGCAGCAGCAGCGGGCATTTTAACAGACCAGGTATTGATTGAGGAGAGATTCTTATTACACGCACCAGCATGGGCCAACCATTACAAAGGGTAGTGTGGATACACCATCTACGATGGCCTTCTTGTATATCCAAGCATTAATCTAAATGAAGGAAGACAGGATCCCAGCACGCTGCTATGCGACCAAACCAGCACCTTACACGTAATGGACATATTTACAAGCCATTTTAAGTACTTAATTATTGTTTGTATTGTATGTGATCTCGAGCTTAGGTATAAGTCCTAAGACCTAAACCTGGTTGGACAATGCTATTTTAGATGCACCACTTCCCACTGTCAAGGGTGGGTTTGAGTCCTTCCTTGGATAGAATGAATTTTACTCACCTTTCATCCCAGACTCTACATCTAAGGTGAGACCTATTTCAAATCTACTGAAAAAGAATCTAGAATGCGTAGAAGCATTTGAGGGGGTCATTTCTCAGTCTACAAGTTAAACCATATGATCCCTCACACAAATGTGTATTGATGGTTGATGCCAGCAATCTAGGATTAGGGGCCATAGTGACTCTATGATCAGGGAAGGAAGAACATACCACTGGCTTTGCTTCCAGGGTACTTAGTATATATCTTTATTGTTTATGATTATTTGAAACCATTACAATATAAAAAATAAAAAAAATAAGCACATTTTGCCACATTGACTGTTGCTATTTGTTAGAAATAGGGTCTCGAGTTGGCAGTCGGTTTGCACCCTGTCCATGTAGGGACCCTCATTTTAGTCAGGATAAGGGAGACACCCGCTCAGATAACCCCTGCTCACCCCTTTGGTAGCTTGGCTCAAGCAGTCAGGCTTATCTCAGAAGCAATGTGTAAAGCATTTGCACATAACACACAGAAACACAGTAAAAACACTACAAAAGGACACCATACCAGTTTTAGAAAGATAGCAAATATTTATCTATATAAAAAAAGACAAAAAATGAGAAAAATCCAACATATAGGCCCTCAATATAACATTGGCGGTAATGATAGCCTACCGCCACGGCAACGGGCGACAAAACACTATCGCCGCGACTACCTACCGTCCGCCATATTATGACGTAGCCAGAATTCCACCAGAAGGCTGGCAGAATTCCGGCTACAGTCATGGCGGCGGATGGCGGTAAGGTGGCACTGCTGCCAGCAGCAGCGCCACGCCAGTAGACCACCGAAGACCGTATCATGAACCATGATACGGCCTGGTGGTGTTCTGCTGGCAGACACTGCTGCTGGTAGCAGCGCCATGTCCCATCTCCTGCCGGAGGACCCCTACAAGCAGGTAAGTCGGGTGCTCCGACTGGGGAGCAGTGTGTGTGTGTGTGGGGTGTGTGTGTATGTTTGTGTGTGTGTGTGCATGCGGGTGTGTGGCATGTGGAATGCGTGTGTGCATGAATGGGTGTGAGTGTGCGTGTATTTTGTGTGGTGTGAATGCGTGTGTGCTAGAATGTATGTCAGTGTGTGTTGATGTGTGCATGAATGAATGTATGCATGCATATGTATGTTGGTGCATGAATGTGTGTGTATGTCGGGGTGTGGGTGTCATATTTTGGGGAAAGGTAAAGCCAGCCTGTTGGTGCTAAAGATGTGAATTTTATAAAATATAACTTAAAAATCCAGCTCATTGAAGTCGATAGCTCAAACTTGGTCTATCACAGCATAGTGATAAACAAAACCAACAGTTCTGGCCGGTCGCAGGTCAGCTATGGTGTTGGGAAGACCCGCCAACAATACCTTGGAATTGCAAGGGTTCGTGATCCATGCAGTGAGCTCCAGAAAGCGCCGTTGCTGGCATCGCGGTGTCGGTTTCGGAGTCTGTGCGGGAGTCGTCGGGCCCTTGAAGTCACACGCATTGTGGATCGAACTCCGGGCTGATGAAGTCAGGAGCGCTGGCGTGGATCGTGTTGGGGCTGCGGTGTGAAGCGGGACAATGCAACATGCGGTGCCCACAGGTGACAGTGCAGGCAGCAGCTCGGTGATGGCGTCCAGTGGCATCGGTGAGACTAGGGCTGCGGTGTGAAGGGGGCAGTGTGTCGTGCGGTGTCACCAGGTCACGGAGCAGGTAGTGTCCTCGTCGTTACTGAAGCGCTGTCGTCTGTACGTCCAAGTCGGTGGTGCGACGCAGTATGGCTCTGGGTGGCATCTACAGGTTCCGGTGCAGACAGGGGTGTCCGTTGACGACAGTGGAGTTGATGACTGCTGGCATCGGTGGACCGGGATGAGGTGCAGGATGAGACGGTGCTTAGTGTTCCTCACAAGCAATGTCCACAAGCCACAGTGCAGGCAGCGGTGCCGGTGTCAGCAGGAGCAGTGGCGTCCGGTATACTCAGGCTGCAGGTAGTGAGGTGATGCTGAAGTGTGAATCCACAGGTCGCGGTGCGAGCAGTAACTCGATGAAGCTGTCCGATGATGGCGTCGGTAAGACCAGGGTCGTGGTGCAGAGTGTGGCAGTGTGTCTCTGTGCAGCATCGGCATGTCACGGTGCAGGCCAGCGGCATCATTGACGGCGTTGCAATGGTTTTTCTCCTTGAACAGCACAAAACACACAGTTCCCAGTGTTGCAGGAAGATGAAAGTGAAGTCTGTGATATCACTGAGACTTCCAAAAGGAGGCAAGCTCTACTCCAAGCCCTTGGAGAACTTTCTCAAGCAGGATACACAGAAAAGATCACCCTTTGCTCTCTTTTAAGGCAGAAGCAGCAACTGAAGACCAATCCATCAAAGCAAAGGGACAGTACTCCTCCTCCAGCTATTCAGCTCTTCTCCTTGCAGAGGTTCCTCTTGATTCCAGAAAGATTCTAAAAGTCCAGGGTTTTGGGTCCAATACTTATGCCCCTTTCTGCCTTTGAAGTTAGCAAACTTCAAAGCAAAGTCTCAAGTGTTTGTAAGATCCTTCCTTGTCCAGGCCAGGCTCCAGACACACACCAGGGGTTGGGAGACTGCATTGCGTGAGGGCAGGCACAGCCATTTCAGGTGTGAGTGGCCACTCCTCCCTCCACTCTAGCTCAGATGGCTAATTAGGATATGCAGGCTACACCCCAGCTCCCTTTGTGTCACTGTCTAGAGGGAATTCACAACAGCCCAACAATCAAACTGACCCAGGCATGTAATCCACAAACAGGAAGAGTCACAGGATGGTTTAAGCAAGACAATGCCTACTTTCTAAAAGTGGTATTTTCAAACTAACAATCTAAAAACCAACTTAACCGAAAGATGTATTTTTAAATTGTGAGTCCAGAGATTCTAAACTCCATATTTCTATCTGCTCTCAAAGGGAAGTTGCACTTTAATTTATTTAAAGGCTTCCCCTTGTTTAACCTATGAGATGGATAGACCTCGCAACAGTGAAAAACAAATTTGGTAATATTTCACTGTTAGGACATGTAACACACATCAGTACATTTCCCACCTTTAACATACACTGCATCCTGCCCTTGGGACTACCTAGGGCCTACCTTAGGGGTGCCTTACATGTAGTAGAAGGGACGGTTTAGGCTTGGCAAGTGGGTACAATTGCCAAGTCGAATTGGCAGTGAAAAACTGCACACACAGACACTGCAGTGGCAGGTCTGAGACATGTTCACAGTGCTATCTATGTGGGTGGCACAATCAGTGCTATATGGCCACTAGTAGCTTTTGATTTACAGATCTTGGTCACCTCTAGTGCACTTTACTAGGGACTTACCAGTAAATCAAATATGCAAATCGTTGATAAACCAATCAACAGTAACATTTATATAGGGAGCACTTGCACTTTAGCACTGATTAGCAGTGGTAAAGTGCGCAGAGACAATAAACCAGCAAAAACAGAGCCAGAACACCATAAAAACAGGAGGTCAGAAGGCAAAAAGACATGGGAGACACGCCAAAAAGGTGCCAGGTCTAACACATGTCCCCTCCAGCTGAGAGTAGTGGGAACTACCCAACCCCTGGGGAGTCCTCCTCACTAAGGTTGAAGAACCTGGACAGACCATCAGCATTGGCGTGTTCAGTGCCAGGATGGGGTTCTACCGTAAAGTCCATCCCCTGTAGGGAAATGGACCACTTCAAAAGTTTTGGGTTCTCACCCCTCATCTGCATTAACCATCTGTGGGGGCATTTGGTTGGTCTGAACCCGAAAGTGAGACCCAAACAAATAGGTCTTAGCTTCATCAGAGGCCTCACCACAGCAAAAGCTTTCCTTTCAATTGCACTCCACCTCTGTTCCCTGGGGAATAGTGTCCTGCTAAGGAAGACTTCAGGCTGGTCTAGGCCCTCTTTGTTCAGCTGTGGAAGTAATGCTCCCACGCCATGCTCTGAAGCATCTGTCTGTACGACAAACTCCTTGGAGAAGTCAGGGGCCAGCAACACAGGTGCCTTGCACATGGACTCCTTCAGGGTGTCAAACGCAGTCTGGCATGCCTCAGTCCAGATCACCTGTCTAGCCTGCTTCTTTGAAGTCAGCTTTGTCAAGGGGGCAACAATGGTACCCTACCCCTTGACAAATCTCCTGTAGTACCCGGTAAGGCCTAGGAAGGCTCTCACCTCTTTCTGGGTCTTGGGGGGGGGGTGCCAAAGCCTGAATGACATCAATCTTGGGTTGTGGGGGGGCAACCAGCTGCTTCCTACATGGTGTCCCAAGTATACAACTGAACCCTGCCCTATCTGGCACTTACTGGCCTTGATAGTGAGACCTGCGGCTTGCAACCCCATCAACACTTCTCAGAGGTGGTGCAAGTGGTCCTCACAACTGGAGCTGAACACAGCAATGTCGTCAAGGTAGGCGGCACTGAAGTTTTCAAGCCCAGCCAAGACCTGATTGACCAATCTCTGGTTGGTGGCAGGGGCATTCTTCAAACTGAAGGGCATGACCCGGAACTGGAAGTGCCCCTCTGGTGTTCAGAACGCTGACCTTTCCTTGGCCCCATCAGTCAAGGCAATCTGCCAGTATCCAGACGTTAAAACAAATGTACTGAGAAACTTGGCTGCCTCCAACCGTTCAATAAGCTCATCAGCTCTGGGGATGGGGTGGGTGTTGGTTTTTGGTGACGGCATTGAGCCCCTGGTAGTCCACACAGAACTGAAGTTCTGGTGTGGCACCAGGTGCAGCAGCCTTGGGTACCAAAACCACTCGGCTGGACCAATGGCTGCTGGACGCCCAATCACCCCTAAAGCCAACATCTTGGAGACCTCCTCCTTGATGCTGGCCTTCACTCTGTCAGCCAACCTGTAAACCTTATTTTTGACAGACAGGCAGTTCCCAGTGTCCACATCGTGCATGCAAGATGGGTGACACCTGAAATGAGTGAGAACAGAGTGGCAAAGTGTCCCTGTAACTGGTGCCACTCACTCTGCTGCTCTAGGTTCAGAGAAGGGGAGAGGACTATGCCTTCTATTGAGTCATCCTGCTCCTTGGCAGAGAGGATGTCAGGGAGAGGCTCATTCTCCTCTACGGCCCCATCATCTGAAGACAGAAGCATGGTTAACTCAAAGTGGGGTTTGAGGTGGTTCACATGTTGAACCCTCAAGGGGTTCCTTGGAGTCCGCAAGTCCACCAAATAGGTGACGTCACTCTTGCTCTCCTTCACCTCAAATGGCCCTGACCACCTGACCTGCAGAGCAAAAGGCTCTACAGGGGCCTTGACAAACACTTTCTAGCCAGGCTGAAACTCAACCAGAGTGGTATTCTCGTTTTACCAGTGTTTCATGTCCTCCTGGCTTGCCTCTAGGTTCCGTTGTTCGAGCTTCCTAAAGTGTGCAGTTTGGTTTCTGAAGGCCAGCATGTAGCTAAATACATCCTGGGGTGGCTTCCTAAGAGTTTGCTCCCAGCCCTCTTTCACCAGACTCAGAGGTCCTCTGACAGGGTGCCCATACAACAGCTCAAAGGGGCTAAAGCCAACCCCCTTCTGTGGTACTTACGGTAGGTAAAGAGAAGGCATGGTAAGAGGATGTCCCCCTTACACCTCATGGAGTCTGACAGACCCCCAATCATGCCTTTTAGAGTTCTGTTGAATCTCTTAACCAACCCGTTACTTTGGGGATGATAAGGAGTGGTGAATTTGTAGCTCACTCCACATTCTTTCCACATGGCCTTTATGTACATGAACATAAAGTTGGTACCCCTGTCAGATACCACCTCCTTGGGGAAACCCACTCAGGTAAAGATCCCCATCAGTGCATGGGCCACAACGGGTGCCATCACTGTCCTCAGAGGGATAGCTTCCGGGTACAGGGTGGCATGGTCCACCAAGACCAGGATGAACCTGTTGCCTAAGGTTGTCTTGGGGTCAAGAGGCCCTACTATGTTAATGCCCAAACACTTGAAAGGGGTGCTCACGACAGGAAAGCATTGGAGAGGGGGTTTGCATTTACCGCCAGTATTGCCACTTGCTTAGCAAGTCTGACAGACTCTACAGAAAGCATCTGAATTTTTTCTCATTTGGGGCTAAAAGAAGTGGGTGACAAGCCTGTCAAAGGTCTTACCCTGCCCCAAATGTCCCGCCAGAGGCACATCGTGAGCCAAACCCAGTAGGAAGGCTCTGAAGCACTGGGATACCACCATCACACGGGCTACCCCAGGCTCAGCAGCCTTAGGCTCGCTATACAGGAGATCATTCTCCCAATATATCAGGTGATCCTTGGCGTCAGCGCCAGCTGCCTGGTCCTCGGCCTGCTGCCTAAGACCTGTGAAAGTAGGGCACACCTTCTGCTCTGAACAGAACTCATCCCTGTTGGGGCTCCCTACTTGCTGCCAGTGGGCCAGCTCAGGTAGGTCTCCCAGTTTGGCCACTTGCTCTCCTGTAGGTGCCAGGGCGTCCTCCTCGAGGTCAGCCTCCTTCCGGACCGTGGGAACTTCTGGGATGGGTTTGCTGCACCCCTAGCCCTTCCTCTTGACAGTCACCTGGGCCACTGCTTTATGCTCCAGGTCCGTCTGATCAACCTGTCTGGCTGCCATTGACCGAGTGGTCATGCATGCCTACTCTGGCAACCCCAACACCCCCAAGTGCGACCTGAGCTCCACCTCCTTCTAGGCAGAAGTCTCCAGGTAGTTGCCCAGCATACAGTCAACTGGCATGGTGGGACTCACAGCTACCCTCAGGGAACCTGCGGCCCCTCGCGCCCACTCAAAGGGAACCTGCGCCACCTTACATTGGCATTCTGAGTAGTCCACTGCAGCTACTTGATGGAATAAACCAGGGACTATTTACTCTTCAGACACCAGGTGACACTGGACTGTGGTCACACTTGCTCCAGTATCTCTGAGAGCTTCTACCCTCTGCCCTTTGATGGTCACCCACTGCCTATATTTCTTATTTTCAGGCATTAGGTTTCTCTAGACCATCTCATCATCCCCTAGTGAGACAATGGTCATCTCTGTGGGTTCTCCACACCCTTCTGGGACAAGCTCCTCCTCAAGCGCTACTCTGGTCAACCCCTTGGTTTACCCACCGCTGAGGGGCTGTGTCCACTTGGGATTCCCCCTTCATGTGACCCACCTGGTCACAAGCAAGGCACTTATGAGGTGCTGCCTTTGCAGGCTTCCCTGAAGAGGCCCAGGGTTTCTTATTCCCTGGGGGGGTGGGATTTCTTACCCAGGTTACTAGATTGGGGCCCTTTGGAAGATTCCTTTTATTTACCCTTGTCCCCCCCACTCTGTTGCTGGGAACACTGCCCACCCTTGGCAGAATCTCCCCCATACACCTTCTTGAGGACTCTGGTACTCACCCAGCAGTCCGTCTCCATAGTAAACTATGATAACACCTGTACTGTTGGTGGAATGGCATGTGGATTACATATGGCTGACAGGAGATTCAGCTCCAACTGGGTACACAGTTTCTTGATGGTCTGATCGTTCAGACGATAAGTTTGTATTATGTGTCTTTCTTCCATGTTAGCAAGGTCGACTAGGGGCCGGTACATCAGTGCATTTCTCAATCTCCCCATTGGACGATATCTAGGCATAGAACAACAGATTTCAGGACAACTGTTACACTATCATTGCTAATGTACACCATAGAAGTGGTGACCAGGATAAGTCATATAAGGTTTTGAAACCTGACACAGGGAAACAGTTATACACAAATCACACAACTATGTCTGTCAATTCCATTGACCTACTTGTCACAAGGAGTCTGTACAGAGATGGATGTCAGACATAGTAAACTCGTCTCTAAGTCGGGTACAGTTATCAAACGTCCACACATTGAAAAGATGATACATCAGACATATTGGCAGGTGACACTTACTTCACTAGTGTGTTCACATGAGTTGACATCGTACATCAAGCAACTAGTGTTTAACTTCAATCTATGATGCACTAGGATGATATTTTGAATATGTGAAATGGCAGCCGCCTGTCTTGCATGCAGAGCACAGATGGAAGTGACCTAATTCTGATGGCATTAGTCATCATGGCAGTAGGCGGTCGAAACCGCCGTGCAACTCCTCATTGGTTAACATTTATGTCTATGGGAAACTGGGGGCAATGATGATCACCGCCGGTGGTGACGGTCATGACCGGGGTGGCCGTGACCGCATTTTTCTAAAACCCAGCTCACTTGACTCCTGACTCTCAAGCAAGCAAGACCTACACTGCGTGAGCTGCTGTTTTCTGTATCTGGAAGCCACAATGGCACATCCTGAAGGAGATAGGGCCCCTGCCTTCACCCCAGAGGAACTTGAGAAACTGGTGGAAGGGGTCCATCCCCTGTATGGACAGTTGTATGGGTCTCCAGATAAACAGGTCAGTACAATGTGGTATACTTATCAGCTAGGGTGTTTTTTGACAGCGAAAGTACGCAAATATAGACATGGCATGATTGACTGCTGTGGATGTGTTGTTTCAATGCTAATGGTGTATTGTGGACCCTGCATGAGCATGTACTGTGCATGCTGTGTGTAGACCACGGCTGTAGGTGTACTGTAACTCTACATGAATCTCTCCTTTTGTTTGTGTGTCCCATGCAGGGCTGTGCCCATCAGAAGAAGGGGTTATTGATAGCCATCACCAAGCAAATGAGGACCCTGGGGTCCGGCAGAGCACCTACTGCAGAAAGCGGTGGGAGGTCCTGAGACATTGGGCCTCGAAGATCACGGAGGCCCAGCTGGGGATGTCCTCCCAACGAGAGAGAGGTGCCCATCAAACCCTGACTCCCCTCATGGCCCACATATTGGCAGTGGCCTACCCCAGTTAGATGGGCGCTTGAGGACAGCACAGCAGCCACAAGGGGGTGAATATTGACTTTCATATCAGTTCTATTGTGTCAGTTGGATTACATAAGTGTCTGTACACTGGAAAAGATCATGGTCCAGGCTATTATTTCTACTGTTTAGAAGTGGTGTGAGTTAGCTTTTAAACACCATGCAAGCAGTAATATGTTGGTGCTACACTTCTTTGTCCAGTAACGTTTAGACACACTCCTATGTTGAGTGATTTCCAAACCTTATTTCCCTATCCCTGAGTCTGCTTTAGATAGCCAATGTCATGTAGTCAGGGCTGATATTGGGTAATAAGTCCTGAGAGCAGAGAACTTCTACTGTGCAATCATTGCATTCTAAATGGACTTCTGTACATCATGAGTCCTTCATCAACCTGTCCAATAATTTGTGTGCAATTAACCTATCCAGGATATATGAAAAACAATGTGTCAAAAGTGTCAGATTGGTAAGTAGATGTGGGTAGTTGGTAGTTTTTAGCATTGTAGAATGACTGATGACAGACTGCAGCATGTCCAAACTAGTCAATTTTCTGGAATTAGGAGGTAACAGCTTGCAAATTGGGTTGTGCCTTCATAACCAATGTTCATAGCCGTTCCCTGCCACGCCAGAGGAGGAGTAGGTTACTTGTTGGTATGTGTACTACATAGGTAGGTATTGACTCTTTCCTCCCTTTCTTTCTCTCCCACCCTCTCTCACTGTCCTCTTCTATCCTTGTGTGCATCAGCATCATCAGGCTAAGGAGAAGGGGCACCTGCGAGTGGGGAATCTGCAGCCCACGGGACCCAAGAGGCAGAGTCCACCTACCCCAAAAGGACTAGTGGGACAGAGGGCAAGGGTAGCACCATGGAGGAGACTGGTATAGCAACAATATCTTTGGATTCCTCCTCCAATGGAAGCTTCCTGGCGGTGCCGGACCCATCTGGGACCACCCCAGCACTATCCTTGTCTACCACCCCCTTACCTTCACCTCCCACACACCACATCTGAACCCACCACGACAACCATCACAACCACATGCAGCACATCCACCTTACTTGCAGCCACCACCCCAACATACACTCACACATCTTGCATAACATCTCCCTGCATCTCTTTCCCCTCCTCCCAAAAAACAAAAACGCCCTCACACAACCACTCAACGTACACCACCATACACAAGCACACATTGCACACATACCTGCATCCACGTCCAGCATACCTACACCTCCTACAACCACTCCCTCTACCTCCACTCCTAAACATTTTACCCATGGACGCCCCTGTGTACCTAAAAATGTTTTCCTTGCCAGTCTTGATCTGTTCCCTGCTTCTCTTTCACCTAGTCATGCCCCTAAATGCCATGTCTCCCTGCCTTAACCCAGACCTTCCACCTCCCAGTCCTCCCATGTCCCTCCCCTGCTAAGAAACCACCCCTCCAAAGCCAAAGTTCCCTGCTTCTACCCCAAAATTCAAACCACTCTCCCCCTCAATCAAAATCGAAACCTGAACCCCCCTCTAAAACCTAAACCCAAGGACCCCCTTCCAAGCCTAAGCCCTAGTCCTCTGCCCGAGGTGCCTGCTTGCCACATTGATGCCCCTGCCATGTGGACACCAATTTGCAGTCAGGAGTCAAGTTGGGGCATGTGGCTCTGCCCAATATGCCTGGAGCACATCAGACATTTGGACTGGCCAGTAGGCCCCATCTGTATATAGTTATGTCTATTTTTAACATTGTAATACATCTGCTCACATAGCTGTGGCTGTCAAGATTGAGAAATCATCCTGGTTTCCTTCAACATGGTTGTGTTATAGCTGTGTACTTTGATGTGTGTGTTGCATGTGTATGGGATGTATCTATGTTGCTGCATGCGCTGGGTTGATGACTTGTGCCATGTGCTGGTTGTGATGTGTTGGTATGGTTGTGTGTGGCATTGTGTGGTAGTGATGTGAATAGTGATGCACCTGTGATGTCCTTTGAATGCTGATTGGACCTGGCATGTCACCTGAGGCCTTGTTTGGATGTCTGTACTATTTCTATGATTGTGTGTTTTTGCTGCATATTGCTGCCAGTATGTGTTGTCGTGTGGAGTTGTTTGATGTGCCTTTCTGACTATGCGTTTATGTGATTGTGATGCTGTTGTCATTGTGTGGTTGTGGGGTGTTGTGTATGGCTGTGTTTGACAGTGGCGGTAGTGATGCCTGTGCGGTGTGCTGTGTGAGTGGCACATGTCTGTTGGCCGTGGTGTGTTTAGTTTGCATATGCGTTTGTGTAGATAGTGTGTGTGTCTGTAGCTGTGTGTGTTTATATGGGCATTTGTGTGTGTGTGTGTGTGTGTTGTGTGCGGGTGTGTAAGACTGCCCTTTCCTCCAGTGTGTGGTAGGTGGGTTGTCGTTTTCATTGCTGGTCCTGGTGGTGTATGGCGAGATACAGCAGTGGGAAGACTTCCAGTCCGGGTTCCATGGCAGCCGCGGACACATCTCTGTACCTGGAGGTAAGTGTCTCCTTTTACGCTACCAGTTTCCACCAGGTTTGTGGCAGTCACAACGCCCCGGAAATCCTGGCAGTCTGCTGACTCATAATTTGGTGGGCGGTATATTGGGCCCCACCAGCCTGGAGATAGCTACCACTGTCAGTCCACCCGCACTGTCAGTACTAGGGGTGACTTGGCTGTGTTGCGGTTGGATCACCGTTGTGGTCATAACATGGCAGTCTGCACCGCCGGCGTGGTGATCCAGTAACTGCCAAACTCGAAATGAGGGCCTGAGTCTCCTGAGAAGTTTGTGGTTGGGGTTGTTCTGTAATCTTGGTTGCAAACAAGTTAGGCCTGAATCTGCAGACTGTTCACACTGAGGCAAAGCATATTTTGTCAATGGCCGCCCAGTTCTTCTCTCTAAACAGCAACTTGTAGCTGATAAAGACAAACAAGTGCTGTCTGCCCTTCTCACATAGTTGAGTGAAGACTACATCATCTCCCTTGTAAGAAGCATCGGTGTGCATGATGAAGGTCTTACTGTAGTCTGGGGTCTTCAAAACTGGAGAATTGCACAGTGCAGATTTCTGGTCGTTGATGGCCTACTAATACTCCTCAGATCACCTTTCTAAATTGCTACTTAGTGGTCAGGGCTATCAAAGGGACAAATGATTTCCTGGCATTAACCACAAAATTCATGTGGCCTAGAAAAGCTCTCTCATAGGTCTGAGTTGTGGGAAGCTCCCAATCCACTACTGCCTGTACTCTCACCTTTAAAGGGCAAATAATTACATTACCCATTTAGTGTCCACAGTAGACCACAGAAGACTGACTCGTTTGGCACTTCCTCGCTTTATGCTCAGTTTGGAACCCTGGATGTTCACCAACACCGGCTCAAAGTATTTCAGGTGGTCCTGCCAGGAACGGCTCAGGATAGAAAAGTTGTCCAGTAGGCCACGCACAATTCCTCCATGCCAGGCAACATTTAGTTTACGAGGCTTTGGAAAGTGTCAAGAGTACCATTTAACCCAAAGGGCATAACTTGAACTGATGAGGGACTTTGCAATGAAGAATGCTGTCTTCTCCTTTGGGAAAGTGTACCAGTGTGCTTTGCCAGTACCTACTGGCCAGATTAAAACTATTGTGGTAATTGGCTGTGCTCAATCTATTCACCAGCTTGTCACTGTGGGGATTGAATTGGCATCCATCTCTCGGACAATGATGAGAGCCCGATAGGACACATAAAAGTAGAGATCCAGAACCCCAGCTTATGAACTAATGTCACTGAACAAGTCCACGTACTACATGACTGCTCATTCGCTCAGAGGTCCAACATCTTCAACACATATGCCTTGATGCACTACATGTCTGATATTCTACATAGTTTAATTTTCACAGGTAATGTAGCCCCAGTGTCTGTATTATTGACACAGACTGGAGTCAATCCCAGGATAAGTGAGAAGATGTGGGAAAATCTGATTCAAAAGCAGTGGTGGCAGGTCTACAACGCTGGCATGGCATTAAGGCCAGCCATGAATGCCGTCTGCCCTTATTTTTTTCCAAAATGTTTGGAAAAATAATATTTAATGCACCCGTGAACTATAGTATTTCTCTCAGTACTTTTAATATTTATTTATAGATTTGCATTAATTATTGTGAAGTATTTTGGCATTGTAGAACATGTTGGCCCGTATTTATACTTTTTGACGCTAAACTGCGCTAACGCAGTTTAGCGTCAAAAAATGTTGCGCCGGCTAACGTCATTCTGAAGCGCCATGCGGGCGCCGTATTTATTGAATGGCGTTAGCCGGCGCAAGCAGACCGGCGCTGCCTGGTGTGCGTGGAAAAAAACCACGTACACCAGGCAGCGCCGGCGTTGGGAAAAGTGGCGCTAGGGCGTCTTAAAAATGGTGCAAGTCAAGTTGACGCAAACAATCGCCTCCACCCGATTTGCGCCATTTTTAACGACGCCCAGACGCCATTTACATGACTCCTGTCTTAGTAAAGACAGGAGTCATGCCCCCTTGCCCAATGGCCATGCCCAAGGGACTTATGTCCCCTGGGCATGGTCATTGGGCATAGTGGCATGTAGGGGGGCACAAATAAGGCCCCCCTATGCCACCCAAAAAAAATAAAAAATTATACTTACCTGAACTTACCTGAATGTCCCTGGGATGGGTCCCTCCATCCTTGGGTGTCCTCCTGGGGTGGGCAAGGGTGGCAGGGGGGGTCCCTGGGGGCAGGGGAGGGCACCTGTGGGCTCATTTTGAGCCCACAGGCCCCTTAACGCCTACCCTGACCCAGGCGTTAAAAAGTGGCGCAAATGCAGGGTTTTTTGACCCGACCACTCCCGGGCGTGATTTTTGCCCGGGAGTATAAATACGACGCATTTGCGTCACCGTCATTTTTTTAGACGGGAACGCCTTCCTTGCATCTCATTAACGGAAGGAAGGCGTTCACGCAAAAAAATGACGCTATTTGCCCATTCTTTGGCGCTAGACGCGTCTAATGCCAAAGTATAAATATGGCGTTAGTTTTGCGCCGAATTTGCGTCGAAAAAAACGACGCACATTCGGCGCAAACGGAGTATTAATATGCCCCGTTATATCTTGGGGAAATGGCAGAGGCATCTAACATATGAATTTAGAAAGTGTTAAAAAATAGGGTTTTGAGCTTTTTTATGACTGGCTAAAATAATGGGCTTCACCAAATTTGTTTGATGATTTTATTATATTGTTAGGCAACTGTTACTCTAAAAGCTTGCTCTCCCACTTCTTCAACTTAATTGTTGGGACAGCTAAGTAGCGTTGGTGATACTCAGTGAAGCTGTTTGTGTGGCTGATATTAAACAAATTTCTGCTGAAGGAATCTGGGATACATGTCATGCTACACACAGTAGACAACACATGGGGGGTCATTCTGACCCTGGCGGTCGGTGATAAAGCGGCGGCCAATCCGCCAACCGGCTGGCGGTCCAAAAAATGGGATTCTGACCCTGGCGGGAACCGCCAACACAGCCCGCCACTTTAACACTCCGACCGCCACGGCGGGACAGACAAACAGCGCGGCGGTCACCGCCAACAGGCAGGCGGCACACAATGTACCGCCCACCCAATCACAACTCACCAACCCGCCACCTTTTCTGGGGCGGGAGCCCCGCCGATAAAAACACGGCGGAAACAGACTACGAACGGGAAAACGCTCACCTCTATACACTCCACGAGGACGGAGGACAGCATGGAGCCCGAATTGAACATCCTACCTGCTCTCGTCTACCTGCTCATCTACCACGAGTACGAACTCCGGCGCAGACGACAACGGTGAGTACCGCACCTACGACACAGGGGAGGGGGGGAGGAGGAAGGGTTACGGGCACACACATACGCATTACACCCACCCCCCAACTATCTACACATCAATGCAGAGCACCAAGTCAAAGTGACCCCACCCAAACCCCCCGGAATAACGAAAAGATAAGATTAAAGTGAGAAACAACATTTATGTAAAAAATAGGTTCATTGAAGTCATGGTAAAATAGGGAAATGAAATTAAAAAATCCAAGTGTAAACATTGTGTAACCGATAAATAGAGGCAAAAAGTCCCGCACAGTCACTGAAATAGCAAATGTCCGTGGGCCAAAGTGTATCATCACATGGGCAAAGCCCACACAGGAGACCTGAGTCCGTTGGAGAGAACACTGCAGGGGCATCAGATGATAAAACTACAGGCACCTCAGGGGGAAGGGAAGGGGGGGCACCACAGCCACATGAGTCCACGACGCCAGATCCAAGAAGGGGCCACCATGCCCACTGTTCAATCCTGGGGAGTTTAAAGCCACAGTCTCTCAAGTCTCTACAGTGGGTGGCTTGCCCACTGTCATATCCTGGGGAGTGCAAAGCCACAGTCTCTCAAGTCTCACAAGTGGGTGGCTTGCCCACTGTACAATCCTGGGGAGTGCAAAGCCACAGTCTCTCAAGTCTCTACAGTGAGTGGGTTGCCCACTGTACAATCCTGGGGAGTGCTAAGCCACAGTCTCTCAAGTCTCTACAGTGGGTGGCTTGCCCACTGTTCAATCCTGGGGAGTGCAAAGCCACAGTCTCTCAAGTCTCACAAGTGGGTGGCTTGCCCACTGTCACATCCTGGGGAGTGCAAAGCCACAGTCCATCAAGTGGATAACAGTCTCCACAGGCAATGGAGGAGGCAGGGCGGCCCGAGTGCAGCGTGAACATCAGCACGACACAGAACCGGCACTGTCAATGGGCCAGCGGTGCTTGAGACGGCGGGGCCCAGCGGAGCGGTGCTTGAGACGAAGGGCCCAGCGGAGCGGTGCTTGAGACGGCGGGGCCCAGCGGAGCGGTGCTTGAGATGAAGGGCCCAGCGGAGCGGTGCTTGAAACGGCGGGGCCCAGCGCAGCGGTGCTTAAGATGAAGGGCCCAGCGGAGCGGTGCTTGAGACGGCGGGGCCCAGCGGAGCGGTGCTTGACAGGAAGGGCCCAGCGGAGCGGTGCTTGAGATGAAGGGCCCAGCGGAGCGGTGCTTGAGACGGCGGGGCCCAGCGGAGCAGTGCTTGACAGGAAGGGCCCAGCGGAGCGGTGCTTGAGATGAAGGGCCCAGCGGAGCGGAGCTTGAGACGGCGGGGCCCAGCGGAGCGGTGCTTGAGATGAAGGGCCCAGCGGAGCGGTGCTTGAGACGGCGGGGCCCAGCGGAGCGGTGCTTGACAGGAAGGGCCCAGCGGAGCGGTGCTTGAGATGAAGGGCCCAGCGGAGCGGTGCTTGAGACGGCGGGGCCCAGCGGAGCGGTGCTTGAGACGAAGGGCCCAGCGGAGCGGTGCTTGAGATGAAGGGCCCAGCGGAGCGGTGCTTGAGATGAAGGGCCCAGCGGAGCGGTGCTTGAGACAGCGGGGCCCAGCGGAGCGGTGCTTGAGATGAAGGGCCCAGCGGAGCGGTGCTTGAGACGGCGGGGCCCAGCGGAGCGGTGCTTGAGACGAAGGGCCCAGCGGAGCGGTGCTTGAGATGAAGGGCCCAGTGGAGCGGTGCTTGAGACGGCGGGGCCCAGCGGAGCGGTGCTTGAGATGAAGGGCCCAGCGGAGCGGTGCTTGAGACGGCGGGGCCCAGCAGAGCGGTGCTTGAGACGAAGGGCCCAGCGGAGCGGTGCTTGAGAGGAAGGGCCTCTGTTCAGCGGTGCTCCTCCCGGCGGGGCCCTGTTCAGGGGTGCCTTTCTGCACGGCGGGGCCCTGTTCAGCGGTGCCTTTCTGGATGGCGGGGCCCTGTTCAGCGGTGCCTTTCTGGACGGCGGGGCCCTGTTCAGCGGTGCCTTTCTGGACGGCGGGGCCCTGTTCAGCGGTGCCTTTCTGGACGGCGGGGCCCTGTTCAGCGGTGCCTTTCTGGACGGCGGGGCCCTGTTCAGCGGTGCCTTTCTGGACGGCGGGGCCCTGTTCAGCGGTGCCTTTCTGCACGGCGGGGCCCTGTTCAGCGGTGCCTTTCTGGACGGCGGGGCCCTGTTCAGCGGTGCCTTTCTGGACGGCGGGGCCCTGTTTAGCGGTGCCTTTCTGGACGGCGGGGCCCTGTTCAGCGGTGCTTGTTCTGTAAGTCAAGGGAGTCAGCCCTGGCCACGACTCCCTGCTCAGTCGCCCTCCGACCGTGCATTTGCTGGACCCTTCGGTGACGGTGTGCTGGGCCCTTGGGTGTCCTCCCTCACACCTGGGATGGGGCTTGTGGGGCCCTCCTGGTCCGCGCTCCTGCTGGCTGACTTCTCCGCCCTGCTGCCCTTGCCCTCCTTCGATCTGGCTCTCGGGCCCTTGCCTCCCCTGGATGTTGTGGCAGGTGAAGTGGCAGAACTTTGGTCCTTGGGGGCAGCCGTGTCAGTCGTCCCGCGGCGGCCCCTTACTTTACGGGTCCTCTTTCCAGGGGGGGGGTGGCTGTCCCCTTGCTGCTGACCGATGTATCACTGCTGGCAAAGGGGGGACTCCAAAAGCCATGCTCTACGGTGACCCTTGAAGCCGGGCTGGTGGTGGCTGAGGCGCTCCTGGAACTCTTAGCAGATGGAGGGGGGGGGGGGGGTCAGGGGAGGGAAAGAGGTCAAGAGTGGAGAGGTAAAGTTTTTTAGGACCAGGGTAAAGGGTAGGTGTAGTGGTTATGGGAGTGGAGGAAGAGGAGGTGGTTGTAGGAGAGTCAGGTGTGCTGTCCTTGGGTGAAGGTGCATGGGCTGGAGGCTGTTGTGAGGTGCTTGGCTGTTGGGTGGGTGGCTGCCTGCGTTTGTGTGTCTTGGAAGAGGGGGTGACAGACACAGTGGGAGAGGACACAGGGGACGTGTAAATGGCAGTGGGGGTGGTGACTGCACGTGTGCGGACTGGACTGGAGGGTGTGCTGGTGATGGAAGTACTGGCTGTTGGTGGTGTGCATGCAGGTGTGAGTAGAGACAACACAGGGAGGGAGGAGGGAGACGAGGAGGTGGGGGACACAGAGGTGGTAGTGGCTGTTGGCATGTCTGCATCTGGGTGTTGCTTGGGTGAATGTTTGTGTGATCTGTGGTGCTTATGTCTGGATGAGCTGCCCTTGGGTGTTGAGGTGTGTGCAGGCTGGTCTGATGGTGTGGATAGGATAGGCAGAGGAACAGGAGACAGAGACAGGCTGGAGGCAGTTAGAAGCGGAAAGCTGGAAACAGGGACAATGGCTGCCGTCAGTGCTGAGGCCAGAGCATTGAACGATCGTTGATGGGCAGCCTGACCCAAATGAATGCCCTCCAGGTATGCATTGCTACGATGCACCTCCCTCTCTACCCCCTGGATGGCATTCAAAAGGGTAGACTGCCCAACAATGATGGTCTGTAGGAGGTCAATGACCTCCTCACTGAGGGCAGCAGGGGTAACAGGGGCAGGGCCTGAGGTGCCTGGGACGAAGGAGACGCCCGCCTTCTTGGGCGAGCGGGCACGGAGCGAAGGCTGAGGGGCTGCTGGGAGGGCGGAGCTGGTGCGCAGGGTGGCGGCTGTACCTGTAGAGGCGGGGGCACAGATGTTGCTGCCACCGCTAGGGAGCTCCCATCCGAGGACGTGTCGGTGTCGCTGGTGTCACCACGGCTCCCCGTTGTGAAGCTCCCCTCGCCCTCCGTATCACTGGTGGCCTCGGTGTCTGTGCCATGGCCCACCGGGGCCTGGTGAGTTGCAGCTCCCTCGTGCTCCGGTGCCAATTCTCCTCCGCCTGATGATGCTAATGCACACATGCACAAGAAGATAAAGAAAAAGGGTGGGGGGAGACATAAAAACTGGTTGAGTGCATGCATTGTCAACACCGTTGGCGGAGAGGACAGACACAAGAGCCTCATGTGCTAAGCCGCGCAATCGGGGTACACTACTCCGTACTTGTGACTAGGCCAACAGGTCTAGGGACAACAAACGCGCACATGGGTGATGCAGGTCCATGGATAGCTGTACTTGTCACCCTACAGAGGTGGGGGGCGGGGGCACAGGGACATGGCTAAAGCAGAGGACTGCACTACAGAAAGCGCCCTGGCCTAATGTCACCCACAGCCCTCTTCCCCCACGCTGGCACCTCCACTGCGCGTAAAGATAGCTGAATGTGCTGGTACTCACCCCCTTGTGTCTGCTGTGATGTCCTCAAGCGCCCATCCAAATCGGGGTAGGCCACCGCCAGGATCTGGGACATCAGGGGGGTCAGGGTACGACTGGCACCCCTCCTAGGTTGGGAGGCCATCCCCAGCAGTGACTCGGCCGTCTTCCTGGTCCCGCGGCGGATGTCCTCCCACCTCTTGCGGCAGTGGGTGCCCCGTCTGTTGTGGACCCCCAGGTTCCGGACTTCCTTGGCGATGGCACGCCAAATGTCGACTTTCTGATGGGCGGTGACCTATTTGACATGTACAGGGTGGGAAAGGAAATATCATACATTTTCCGCATGATAGATGCTATTGGCCCCCCCTCCCCAACCTTGCCATGTGGCACATGCTCTCATCTGTCGTGCCTTGCACTCGTCATTGTCTCCCCACCCCACCATCTCACATCCACCATACACAACCCAGGCATAGCCCATTCAACGTGCACCCAGTGTACTTACCTGTTGGTCTGGAGGTCCGTAGAGTGCGCATACTGGGGCAGGACCCCATCCACAAGTTTCTCCAACTCTTCTGTAGTGAAGGCAGGGGCCCTTTCCCCAGTCGCAGCAGCCATTGTATCTCCCAGACCGAGGTCACAGCAGCACTTGCAGTATAGGTCCTCTCCTGTGGATGATCAGGTCTCGAGTGATTAACCAGATAGAAAATGGCGGTCACGGCCGCCGCGGCGCGTACTGCCGCGGTGCGTTCCACGACCGCCGGCGCAGCTAGTCATTGGCTCGTTAAACCCATAGGGTTCGATTTAACCAATGCGGCTTTGCGCCGCGGTCTTCGACCGCCTACCGCCACGTGTGTCACGCCAGCGCATTGACCTCACATCCCACTGTCGCACTTCTCAGGTCAGGCAGCCGCCATTACAAGGGCCCACAGGGCTTAATTACTACTGCGTCACACAAGCCTAGGCCTTGCATTGCCACTCATACAAGCCATTCAATGCATTGAGAATCGTGTACTGTGCAAGCTGTAGTTACGTACCTGTGGGTTGCTTGACTCTGTGCTCCATGTTGTCCTTCCTAGGCACCGTCCGCTGGGACTTGCGAGGAGAAGGATGAATCCTCCCATGTACCGACCGCTGGTGGACCTGTCGACGATGGAGGAACGTCATATAATACTTCGCTACCGACTTGACCGAGCCACTATACATGAACTGTGTGCCCAGCTGGAGCCAGCACTGATGTCCCCCATCCGCCAACCCACAGGAATTCCCCTTCTGGTGCAGGTCCTGTCAGTCCTCCATTTTTTGTCAAGTGGGTCTTTTCAGACAACAGTGGCCATGTCATCAGGGATGTCTCAGCCTATGTTTTCTAAGATTTTGTCCAGAGTGTTGTCTGCCCTGATGAAATACATGCGCAGCTACATTATTTTCCCAGAGGAGGGTGATTTGGCCACTGTGAAGGCTGACTTCTATGCCCTTGGACATATCCCCAACATCATTGGTGCCATTGATGGGACCCATGTGGCCTTAGTACCCCCAAAAGACGACGAGCAGGTGTACAGAAACAGGAAAAGTTACCATTCGATGAATGTCCAGGTGGTCTGTTTGGCTGACCAGTACATCTCCCATGTAAATGCCAAGTTCCCTGGGTCAGTGCATGACGCGTATGTTATGCGAAATAGCAGCATCCCCTATGTGATGGAACAGCTACAGAGACACCATGTGTGGCTAATAGGTGACTCTGGTTACCCCAACCTGCCTTGGCTACTGACCCCAGTGAGGAATCCCCGGACCAGGGCAGAGGAACGGTACAATGAGGCCCATGGGCGATCTAGGAGGATCATAGAAAGGACCTTCGGCCTCCTGAAGGCCAGGTTTAGGTGCCTGCATATGACAGGGGGATCCCTAATGTACTCACCCAAGAAGGTGTGCCAGATCATCGTAGCCTGCTGTATGCTTCACAATCTTGCATTGCGACGCCAGGTGCCTTTTCTGCAGGAGGATGGTCCAGATGGTGGTGTTGTGGCAGCTGTGGAGCCTGTGGAGAGTGAAGAGGAGGAAGACGACGGGGACGACACGGACAACAGGGACACAGTTATACAACAGTATTTTCAGTAGCACCCAGGTAAGAATCCCCCACGCTATTTTACATTTACTTCTGGCCTCCTGCATCTCTACTTTCTGTGTTTCCCCCCAGTTCCTTTCAACTGAATTGTGACTTTCCCTTGGCTTTTCAGAGCTGTATGACCCACTGCGTGACTTCTGGTTTGTTCTGCCATGGAGTAAAGCACATTGACATTGGTATGTTGTCATCACAATGTAACTGAACAATTTTGAACCGTTATGTGTAATACATTTGTTAAGAATACAAGCAGACTCCTGTTTTTTTATGTGCAATTAGTGATTTATTTAAAGTGCTACATATAGGGACATGATAGTTAAACGGTGATGGGTGGGGGTGGAGTGATGTCCATGGCAGAGTCCAGTTCTCGGTCGCACAGGTGCATTGTCTATATGCCTGTGGAAGGATGGAGCAGGGGCAGTTCAAGGTTGGACAGGGTGATGATGTGGGACAGTGGAATGACATCCGGGGGGATCTTAGGCTGGCGGGGGTCTTGGCATCCTACTCTGTCTTCCTTTGTGATCTCAGGCTCCTCTTGCGGGGTGGTTGATCTTCAGCAGGAGGTGGGGTTCTGGTGGCCCGTCGTTGTGCGGGGGCCTCCTGTCCACTAGCGCCGGCGGAGGTGGTAGGCTGTTCCTGGTCCGGGCTGGTGACAGGGGCCCTTTGGGGTGCCACATGGTCCCGCAATGTGGTGACTATTAGGTTCAGGGCCTGGACGATGTTCCTGAGCTCCTCTCTGTACCCCATGTACCGTTCCTCCTGCTGTGCCTGGATCTCCTGGAACCTGGCCAGTACCGTCGCCATCGTCTCCTGTGAGCGGTGGTATGCTCCCATGATGGTGGTGAGGGCCTCTTGGAGAGTCGGTTCCCTGGGCCTGTCCTCCCCCACCTGTCGCACTGCAGCCCTCCCAGTTGCCCTGTTTCCCCGGGCCTCTGTCCCCTGGACAGTGTGCCCACTACCACTGCCCCCAGGTCCCTGTTGTTGTTGGGGTGTTGGGTCAGCCTGGGTGCCCTGTAGTGGCGGACACACTGCTGATTGACCTGTCCTGGAGACAGAGGCATGGGCCCGCTGGGTGGGAGCTGTGCTGATATTCCCAGAGGGGGTTAGGTCTGCTGTGGCCTGTGTCTGTGTGTGGGGAACCGACTGTCCAGAGGTCACCGATGGTCCGGGCTGGTCGTCAGGTTCCAGGTCGACAGAGCTGCTGTCCTCACTGCGGGCCTGTTCTGGGGGTGGGATGGAC
Source organism: Pleurodeles waltl (assembly GCF_031143425.1). Taxonomy (NCBI): domain Eukaryota; kingdom Metazoa; phylum Chordata; class Amphibia; order Caudata; family Salamandridae; genus Pleurodeles; species Pleurodeles waltl. Next base: position 397,632,306 of record NC_090451.1, read on the forward strand.
ATATCTGGACCCTCCTGGCCGGTGTGTTGGCGTTCGGGCCCTGCAGGGGTGAAAGAGTATGGTTATTGCTTCTGTGTGTTCCATGGCGTGCGATTTGTGGGTGCCCTTGTCCCCCAGTGCTGGCATTCCCTTGTGGCAGGAGTTGTGAGGGTGGTTTGTGGGGGGTATGGGTATGTGCAGTGGTCATGCATAGGTGTGGCTGTCCATGGTTTGAGTTGGCATTCAGGGTTTGGTTTTGGGTTGGGTGGGTTGTGCTGGTGAGACATTGGCAGGGAGGATGTGTGCTGGGGGGTTGGGGGTGAGGGTGGGGGTGTGGGTTGGCATGCTGGTGGTTGGTGGGGGGAATAGTAGATGAGACTAGACTTACCAGAGTCCATTCCTCCGCCTACTCCAGCGAGGCCCGCAGGATGCAGGATGTTAAGGACCTCTTGCTCCCATGCTGTGAATTTGGGAGGGGTGGGTGGTGGTCCGCCGCCAGTCCTCTGCACAGCGATGTTGTGTCTGGAGACCATCGACCGTACCTTCCCCCGTAGGTCGTTCCAGCGCTTTCTGATGTCTTCCCGGTTTCTGGGATGCTGTCCCACAGCGTTGACCCTGTCGACGATCCTCTGCCATAGCTCCGCCTTCCTGGCTATTGTGGTGTGTTGCATCTGTGTGCCGAAGGGCTGGGGCTCTACCCTTATGATTTCCTCCACCATGACCCGGAGTTCTTGGTCCGAAAACCTTGGGTGTCTTTGGGGTGCCATGGGGTGGTGTGGATGAGGTGTGGGGTGGTGTTTGTGGTGATGTGAGTGGTGGTGTGTGGTGATGTGTGCGTAGATGTGGTGTGGTTGATGATGTTGGGTTCCTGTGTGTGTTGGGGTTTTCGGTTGCTGTTCTCTCTCTCTCTCTCTCTCTCTCTCTCTCTCTCTCTCTCTCTCTCGCCTTCTCTCCGATTTTCAACTAGAGGGGGTTTGTGGGTGATGTGGGTGTGTGTTTTATAGTTGCTTGGATGAGTGGGGGTGGTGTTTGTATGTGTATCAGGTGTGTGTATTTCAAATTGTCCAATGTGGCTGGGTTTTGGAGCTGGGTGTGTATTTTGACCGCGGCGGTGTGTACCGCCAATGGAATACCGCGGTTGAATGACCACTGCGTGGATTCGTGGGTCGTAATGGCATGGGCGTGTTTGTGTTGGCGTGGCGGGGGAGGTTTGGTCATCTCCAGTTTATTGCTGCCCGCTGATGAGGCGGCCTTCCGTGGATGTCGGGTTTTTGGCGGCTTGGCAGTTGTGGGTCAGAATGACCGTGGCGGGTTACCGCGGCCGCGGCGGTAGGATGGCGGTCTTCTGACCGGCGGTAAGTGCCTTTTACCGCCGAGGTCAGAATGACCCCCATGCTGTCTTGAATTGGTTTCTTTTTCAAGACAGGGAGCCTACAAAGTATACTTAGATGCTCAGAGACATGGCCAAACTTACTAAGTTTAAGAAAGAACCTAAACAGCATAATAGCTTAGCCAGATAACAGATAACATTTATTTTCATAGGCATCTACTATTAAAAATGATTTATGAAGTTTGTGACTTGCTGTGAAAATGCTTAGTGCCATGTGCCTACCTTCAATTTTTAGGTTCCAGCCTATCAGACAGTGCAGCTGTGTGGTTTTCCAGAGACATCTTTGGGACTTTCAGAAAGCTGACTAAGGAATGCATTCCTCTCCTTGATTACCATTGGCTTTGTGCTTTGTAACAGACACTTTCTGGCTTACCACTTGCTGGCTTTATTTGCGTCAGGCTGTCCAGGTTCAGTTCATCCCTCCCGTTGCCTAGGCCGTTTTTTCTGTATTTTTCCTTGAATTTGCATTCTGTTAACAGGCTTTTAAATCTTTTTCTTATCTCGTCACATTTGCTGTGCATTCAAAGACCGAGGTCAAATGTTAGGTGCCGTCTTCTTGAGGAACTTGTTTACTTTTCTTTCTCTGACTTCAAAGTGAGAGGATTTATATGACAAATTTGCTGGATACTTGGGGTAGGAAAGAGCTTTTTCTAGCACATGACAACATTTAAATGAAGTGTGTAAGTATTTCAGAAAATATCAGAATTATGAATGCACAAATAAAGCACATTTTGGTTATTTCTGAAGTGTGTTGGACACAAATACTTTAATAAGAAATCAATTGGTTCATTAATCTAGGTGATGCAATTTCCGCACATTTTCGTCTGTGCACTGTAAAACTGTATGTCTGTGCAAATGCAATGGTCATTTCAATTGAAAATGGGTTGTCTGTAATGACAATGTGCTACAGCACCATGAAAACTCATTTCTATGCTACTCCACTCTACTCTGCAACATTCCACACCAATGCACTTCACTCTGCATGACTCCACATCACTCCATGCCACAGTACTCTGCACCACTCTACTCTACGCCACTGCATTCTATGCCACTTCACGCTACGCCTCTCTACTCTACCCTGTACCACTCTATTCTATGACAATGCACTCTACACCACTCCAGTCTAGGCCACACCAAACTACTCTGCATAGCCCCAATCTATGCCACTGTACCATATGCCCCTCTTCAACACTGCAGTCTATGCCACTGCACTCTAGCACTCTATGCCAATCCACTGTATGCTACTTTAATCTATTCTGCCCTGCTGCAATCTATTGCACTCAACTCTACTCTGCACTCTACATCACTGCACTCTATGCCACTCAAGTCTACTCTGTGCCACTAAACTCTGCATCACTCTACTATATGTCACTGCACTCTACACCACTCTACGCTATGTGACTGCACTCTATGCCACTGCACTCTAGGCCACTCTATTCTACACCACTTTACTCTGCACCACTCTACTCTGCACCACTCCACTCTGCACCACTCCACTCTACTATGCACCACTCTAATCTACACCACTGCATACTATAACGATGCATTGCATACTACTGAATTCAGTGCTACTGCCCTTTGATGCCACTGCACTGTACGCCACTATTCTGTGGAGCACTCTACGGCAATGCACTTTACACCAGTCCACTGTCCTCTATTCCAGTAAATGCCACTCTACGCAACTCCAAACTATGGCCCTCATTATGACACTGGTGGTAAATCCCGCTTACCGCCATGCTGACGGCCACCAACATACCGCTATGGTGGCAGATATCCGTTAACCATATTATGACACACACACACACACCAGTCTGAGAGAATACTGCCACACACACAAATCAGCCAGCCCATAGGTTAATGCTAAAGTGGCAGTACCAACACCCATACTGTTACACCAACAAAACAACGCCCATCACATTATGACCCACAAATCACCACGGCGGACATTCAACGGCGGTAAACCATTGGTGGTACAGAATGGACACCCACATACAAAACAACACCACATTGGCCAATAGGAAAAACACACACCTTACATCCATACACACACCACACCCACACACCCACACCACTATAAAACACACACCCACAGTATTCACAACCCTTTGCCAACATCAGCAGACTGCAAGAGTTAGCCACTGACCTCCCAGAGACAACTACAAACACATCACTGACACCCATACATCCCTCACACACCCCACATCACACACCCCACCATATCACCCAACCCACTCTCACCAACACACAACATACAATACCCATGGCACCACAAAGGCACCCCTGTTTCACTCAGGAGGAGTTTAGGGTCATGGTGGAGGAAATTGGGTAGAGCCACAGCTGTTTGGAGCACAGGTACAGCAGATTTCCATTGCCGAAAGATGGATCTATGGAGGAGAATCGTGGACTGGGTGAACGCCATGGGACAGCACCCAAGAACAAGGGACGACATCAGGAAGAGGTTGAACGACCTACGTGGGAAGGTACGTTCCATTGCAGCAAGGCACCAGCTCGCCATACAGAGGACTGGCGGTGGACCCCCACCTCCATCCCCACAGATCACAGCATGGGAGGAGCAAGTACTGGCATTACTGCATCCTGAGGGATTCGCTGGAGTTGCCGGAGGACTGGACACTGGTAAGTCAACATTTACTACCTATCACCCCCCATACCTGCATTCCATCTCACACCCTCACCCTCACTCACATCACTCCACTACAACCCACACACTGGACCTACACATATGACTAACCCCAATGCCAAAGTCTGCATGCTATACCAATGCATGGACACCCCTCCCAGCCCTGCATGGACACCCATCACCAAAGCATGCACAGCATAGGGAAACTAACAATCCCACAATACATCACCATACACAAACATAAGATGGCAGGGAAACAGCAACCATAAAGGGGAGGATAGGGATGTACAATATGTCATATGCATGAAGCATAATACATCACTTACATCCCCTCAGGTACCCCAGCCAATGTCAGCAGAGAGGAGGTGCCACAACTCTCCAGCCCCCCAACAGAAGATGCCCCCAGTGATGACAGTAACTCTGGACTTCTGTATCTGGATGACCTACTTGGCCCATCAGGGACCACTGGACAGCCGGTCACCCAAGCCCACTCACTGACCACCACAGAGCCTCACCCATCAGGATCCACCGGATCCAACACCACAGCACCCACCCAGCGTACCCACACCTCTGTCCCTAGGGACACATCAATCTGCAGTGTGCCCAACTGTACAGGGATCCCAGGTCACATCTCTCCCCCAAAACAATCAGGGACCTGGGGTCAGTGGCAGTGGACACACCATTCAGGGGACAGAGACACAGGTCAACAGGGACACTGGGAGGACTGCTATGCGCCAGGTGGAAGACAGGAGCAGGGAACCGACTCTCCAGGAGGCACTCTCCGAGATCCTGGGAGCCTACCAACATTCCCAGGACACGATGGGTCACATCCTAGACAACGTGCAGGAGAACATGCAGCTGCAGGAGGGACAGTATCAGGGGATCAGGGAGGACCTGCAGGCCATCAACACCATCCTGATCACCATAGCGGGGGTGCTGGCAGACATGGCCAACATCATGAGGGAGGCAACAGCACACCAGCTGTCCCATACCACTAGCCAGTCCATTCACCAGCCCTTCACTTCCTCTACCGCTAGTGGGCAGGAGGCCCGCCACAGGACCCACAGGCCACCAGCACCCCTCCCCTTGCAGAAGGTGAACCATCCCACAAACGTTCCCTGCAACCCAGACAGAAGCCAGGCACTTTTACCAAGACCACTACCAGGAAATTAGATTCTCCTGATTGTCCCCCTTGTGTCCCACACTGTCACCTTGTCCACTTTGAACTGCCTTTGCTCCTCTTCCTATGGCCACTTCGACACTGCCTGTGCTATAAATAGACTGGAACAAAACCCTGGACTTTCCTCCATCATCACCCCATTCCATTGCACTTTCTCCTCAATTGTTAGCACTACAATAAACTCCCTTGTACACAACTTGACTACTTGTATGCCATGTGTTGAAAATGTGTATTCCCGGAAACAGATACATCCGTTGCAAATGTACTGTACATTGTGGGAGCACAGAAATAATAACCTGTAGCTGGCTGTAGTCAGCACATCAGTACACAGTTGTTATATCACCAACATCTGCAATATGACAAACCATCTTGCCACAGCCACACAGAATATACCAATAGTCATAGAATGTTCATCTACACCGTCTCACCTGTGTGTCATTGGAAGTACTGACGGATTACTGATGCTCTGTTGTCCTCATCCTCATCCTCAGGATCTTTATCCTCACTGTCCTCAGGGTCCTCTGCTGCCACAGTGGCATCTCTAGTCTCTTCCTCTACAGAAAAGGTACATGGCGTCTGAGGGCCAGGTTGTGCAACATGCAGCATGACACTGCTATCTGGCAGACCTTCTCAGGTGAGTAGCACAAGGATCCACCAGTCAGATGGAGGCACCTGAACCTGGCCTTCAGGAAGCCGAAGGTACTCTCGATGATCCGTCTGGTACTCCCCTGTGCCTCATTATAACGTTCTTCAGCCCTTGTCCTAGCATTCCTCATAGGGGTCAGCAGCCAAGATAGGTTTGGGTAGCCAGAGTCACCTGCAAGTATTGAGGGACAACATGTAGCCACATACAATCCTCTGGGGTTGACACCAGAGGCATACACTAACATACAGTGGGTGGGGACCAAGGCTCACCTATTAGCCACACACTGTGCCTCTGTAGTTGGGCCATCACATTTGGGATGCTGCTATTCCTCAGAACAAAGGGATCGCCACTGACCCAGGATACTTAGCACTGACATGGGAGAAGTACTGGCCCACTAGGCACACCATTTGCACATTCATTGAGTGGAAACTCTTACGATTCCTGAACAACTGTTCATTCTGGCTGGGGGGACAAACGCTATATATGTACCATCAATCGCACCAATGATATTGGGGATATGTCCCATTGCATAGAATCCGGCCTTCACTGTGGCCAAATCTTCCACCTTGGGGAAAGAACTGTAGCTGCACATATGTTTCATCAGGGTAGGCAAAACTCTTGCCAGCATGATTGAAAACATTGGCTGTGACATTCCTGCTTCCAAGCCCACTGTCACTTGGAAAGGCCCAGTTGCCAGGAAATTGAGCACTGATAGCACTTGCACAAGAGGGGGGATCCCAGTGGGATGATGGATAGCTGATATCAGGTCAGGCTCCAATTGGGCACACAGCTCTGTGATTGTGGCCCGTCCAGTCTTTGGGTCAGTATTATGTGCCTGTCCTCCAGTGTAGCCAAGTCCACCAGAGGTCTGTACACGGGCTTATGTTTCCATCTCCTATTCATCCGCAGTGGTAGGTGTCTAAGGGACACAACAGTGAGTAGGCTGTCACAATTGGAACAACAAAACCACAACTGCAGTCCAAATGGTGTACTTATGTATCGGGACAGTGAAAATGTCGAAGTATGTGCCAATTTAATCTGTGACGCAGTAGTTGTCGATAGGCCTCTCCCCCCCATGAAATGGTGACCACCTGTCATGGCGGAAGGCAGTCTTGCACCGCCGTGCAATTCCTCATTCTATAAAATGGGGCTCTATTGAGTACAGTGGCCAATGGGGATCTACGCCTGCAGTTTCGGTGTACACCGCTGGGGACGTGAATGCTATTTTCTATCTGATTGTTTCTTGACCTTCAACAGAACACCTACACTGCGTGTGCTGTTGTGACCTGTGTCTGGAACCTACCATGGCACGAGTGACCAGGGAAAGGGCCCCAGCCTTCACTTCAGAGGAGCTGGAGCGACTGGTGGATGGGGTCCTACCCCAGTACGGACAACTGTGTGGGCCTTCAGACCAACAGGTGAGTAAACTTTGGCCACAATGCATGTGACAAGGAGGCATGGAGATGTGAGTGAAAGTATTGTGCAAGGGTGCGTGGGAGGTGGGGGGATTGTCTGTTGGCAGTGTACATGTTGTGTGCTGGCCTATGTGTGTGCCAATGGTGATGGAATCGGGTATGGTGGGCCACTTGTGTGACAGGCTGGACTCTTTGTTTAATGGTGTTCTCTTGTCTGTTTTGCCCCTGCAGGTCAGCGCCCATCAAAAAAAGGGATCATGGCATGCCATCGCCAAGGACGTGCGGACCCTGGGGGTCTATGGCAGGCGGAGCACCCACTGTCAGAAACGGTGGGAGTACCTGAGACGCTGGGCACGGGAGACCGCGGATGCCCAGCTGGGGATGGCCTCCCAATGAGGAAGGGTTGCCCCTCGGACCCTGACCCCCCTGATGGCACGCATATTGTCAGGAGCCTACCCTGAGCTGGATGGGCACTTGAGGGAACAACAGCAGCCACAAGGCGGTGAGTACAGTGGCTTTCATTACATATTTTGGCTGGTGGGGTGGTATCCGGGTGGTGGATGTGTGTTAGTGGGTGCCCTAAGGCCTGGCCAGACATTGCAGCATGGGTCAACTGAAGGGTAATGGTTGCATGGCTAATACTGGTAACCTAGCTTGTTAGCAGTCCATCGTGGGTCCCAAGTGTGCTGCAGTTGGCAGTGTGTGGTCCCCATCTTGCCTTAGTGACTAGCCATATCACTGGTAGTGTAATGCATAGTGCTTAAGCCTGTTCCCTGTGTGACGGTGATGTGCATGCCAAAAGTGGTGTTGGTGCAGTCATTGACCAGGTGTATCTTTTGTCTCTCCCCCATGTTCTTGTTTTGTGATTCTGTCCTTGTGTGCTTTAGCATAATCTGGTGGAGGAGCAGGGGCACCGGCGACAGAGGGAGCTGCATCCCACAGGACCCTGGAGGAAGAGTCCACTGATGCTGAAGGAACCAGTGGGACGGATGGCGAGGGGAGCACCACTGCAGAGACTGAAGGAGACAACACGGACTCAGATACCTCCTTCGATGGGAGCTCCCTGGTGGTGGTGGACACTTCTGTGACCACCTTATCTGCAGGTACAGCTGCCAGCCCCATACGAGCACCACCCTCCCAGTTGCCCCTCAGTGAGTTGCCCGGGCCCACTCACCCAGGAGGGTGGGCACCTCATTTGCCCCAGGCACCTCAGGCCCTGCCCCAGTGAGCCCTGCTGCCCTGAGTGAGGAGGCTGTTGACTTCCTGCAATACTTCTCTGTAGGGCAATCAACCATTGTGAATGCCATCCAGGGGCTGGCATCCCAGATGCAGCAATGCAATGCATTCCTGGAGGACATTCATGGTGGCTTGGTGGCCCAACAGAGATCGATTCAGGCTCTTGCCTCCTCACTGATGGCAGCCATTGTCCCTGTTCCTACCGTCCCTCCTCCAACTACCATTTCCCAGTCCCATTCTCCTCAACCCCAACCCATCCGAGGCACACACACAGACAACCATGCACACAAGACAACACCCAAGAGTGGCACAGGCAGACACAAGCACCACAGTTCATCCCACAAGCACTCACGCAAACACCATACAGTTGCAGACACAACCACATCCACTACCTCCACTGTCTCCCCACCTCTTCTCCTCCACCTCCCTCCCAGTCACGTCCACACTCACACCTGCATGCACTGCCTCAACATCCACCACCAGCATCACCACACCAAGCAGCACACACACCTCACTAGCAGACACCTCCACAACATCCATACACTTGTCCTCTGTGTCCTCTGCCACCGTGTCTGTCCCCCCCCTCATTAAGGACACAAACGCAAGCAATTAGACACTCAACAGCCATCCACCTCACACACACACACACACACTGCCCATGCACCTGCACCCAAGTCCTCCCTCCTCCCACCCTACTGTCCCTAAAAAGCTTTTCCTTGCCCTGCTTGACCTCTTCCCTTCCCCTCATTCGTCCTGCCCATAGAACCAGAGTGCCAACCAGCCAGCCCAGCACCTCAGCCAAACAGTCCACGGGGACAATGGAGGCACCTTCTAGTCGAGGAGGCTGGACTATGAGGGATTCTACTCCAACAGCCAGAAAAGGGAAAGAGCCCACAACCCCTACAGCCAGGAAAGGGAAGGACCCCACAACACCCACAGCAAGGAAGGGGAAGGAGCCCACAACACCCACAGCCAGGAAGGGGAAGGAGACCACAACACCCACAGCTAGGAAGGGGAAGTAGCCCACAACAACTACAGCCAGGAAGGGGAAGGAGTCCACAACAACTACAGCCAGGAAGAGGAAGGAGTCCACAAAAACTACAGCCAGGAAGGGGATGAAGCCCTCAACTCCATCAGAGGCTGGGAGGGTGAAACCACCAACACCCCTGCCACCACCTGTAGTCACGGAGCCCTCACCGCCAGTAGAGGCAGGCCAGGAGGCACCATCACCTGTTGCCACAGAGCAGTACTCCACACCAGCTAAGGCAGTGCAGCTATCATCGCCAGCAGAGGACGTGTAGGCCACCCGCCAGGGACTGCTGCACAAAGCGCCCACTCCAGAACCAGTGGTCATGTTCCCCAGCTCAGAGGCTGTAACTTTTAACTCCCCAGGACAAGAGAAATGGGAATGTAGCCCCCTCCAGAACCAGTGGGCATGTTCCCTGTAGGAGGCTGGCCTGGCTAATAGTGGGTACCTGATGGTACTTACACCTTGTGCCAGGTCCAGTTATCCCTTATTAGTATATTAGTAGTGTTCTAGCAGCTTAGGCTGATAGAGGTAGCTATAGCAGAGCAGCTTAGGCTGAACTAGGAGACATGCAAAGCTCCTACTATACCACTTATATCATATAGGTACTATATCATAGGAAAGACTATACTCAGAGTTACTAAAAATAAAGGTACTTTATTTTGGTGACAATGTGCCAAAAATATCTCAGAGGATATACTCATTTAGGAGGTAAGTAAAGTACACAAACTATACACACAATCCAAAATCAGGTGAGTAAAACAGTCAGAAAGTAGTGCAAACACTGTAGAATACAATAGGATGCAATATGCCTAGGGGCAACACAAACCATATACTAGGAAAGTGAAATGCGAACCACAAATGGACCCCTAGGCTAGTGTAGTGTGTAGAGGGTCGCTGGGAGTGTACGAAAACACTAAGGGTGTCCAAGATGCCCCACCCCAAGACCCTGGAAAGTAGGAGTAAAGTACTACTATTTCTCCAGAAACACACTAAACTCGTGATAGAGGGTTTTGCAAAGATCACAACATACTGAAAAGCACTGAAGACGGATTCCTGGACCTGAGGACCTGCAAAGGAAGGGGACCAAGTCCAAGAGTCGTGGAAGTGTCCAGGGGGGGCAGGAGCTCACTAAACCCCGGATGAAGGTGCAAAATAGCTGCCTCCAGATGGAAGAAGCTGAAGATTCTGCAACAACAAAAGGTGCTACGAACTTCTCCTTCATGCAGAAGATGTTCTGCGGAGTGCTGGAAGATGCAGAGTTGTTTCTTTGGCAAAAGACCACATACAAGCCTTGCTAGCTGCAAGAGTTGTGGTTAAAGAAAAAGGGTGCTGCCCTGGACCAGGAAGGACCAGGATGTCGCCACTTGTGAGAGGAGACAGAGGGGGCCCTCAGCAACTTAGGGAGCCCACGCACAAGAAGGTAGCAATCACAGAAGCATTTGAACATGGGTTCAAGAAGTCTGAACACAGCAGTTGTCTCAACACTGCAAAGGAGGGTCCCACGAAGCCGTAGATCAACTCAGAGAGCTGAGCATTGCAGGAAAGAGTGCTGGGGACCTAGGCTTGACTGTGCATGAAGGATTTTGTGGAAATGTGCACAGAAGCCCTAGTAGCTGCAGTTCACACAGTGCACAATATTACTGTCTGGAGAGGGGAGACAAGGACTTACCTCCTCAAAATTTGGACAGTTGGACCACTGGACAGTCTGGTTCACTTAGGTTCACCACCTATGTTCCAGGGGCCATGCTTGTCAGGATGAGAGGGGACCCAGAGTACCGGTGATGCTGAAGTTTGGTGCCTGCTGGAGCAAGGGGAAGATTCTGTCAACCCACAGGAGATTTCTTCATGACTTCCAGTGCAGGATGAAGGCAGGCAGCCCCCAAAGCATACACCACCGGGAAATAGTTGAGAAAGCCAGCAGGATTAGGCACTACAATGTTTCTGGTAGTCTTCTTGCTACTTTGTTGCAGTTTTGCAGGCGTCCTGGTGCAGTCAGCGGTCGAGAATTTGAAGAGAGAGGTGCAGAGGAACTCTGATGAATTCTTGCAAGTCATTATCTGAGGAAAAGCCCACAGGAGAGACCCAAAATAGCCCTCAGAGGAGGATTGGGCACCTAGTCAGGTAAGCACAGGAGGGGTCACTGACGTCACCTGCTGGCACTGGCCACTCAGAGGCCTCCAGAGTGCCCTCACACCTCTGGATCCATAGTGGAAAGAGGTCTGGGACACACTGGAGGAGTCCTGGGCACCACTCCTGGGGTGGTGATGGACAGGGGAGTGGTCACTCCCCTTTCCTTTGTCCAGTTTCGCGCCAGAGCGGGTACTGGGGGTTCCCTGAACCGGTGTAGACAGGCTTATGCAAGAGGTCACTATCTGTGCCCTTCAAAGCATTTCCAGAGGCTGGGAGAGGCTACCCCTTCCCACCTTTAACACCTATTTCCAAAGAGAGAGGGTGTAACACCCTCTCTCAGAGGAAAATCTTTGTTCTGCCTTCCTGGGATAGGGCTGCCCAGACCCCAGGAGGGCAGAACCCTGTCTGTGGGTGGCAGTAGCGGTAGCTGCAGAGAAAACCCCAGAGAGCTGGTTTGGCAGTACCCAGGGTCCATAGTGGAGCCCCGGGGATGCATGGGATTGACACCACAATAACAGATTTGGCATGGGGGGACAATTCCATGATCTTAGAAATGTTACATGGCCATATTCAGAGTTACCATTGTGAAGCTACATATATGTATTGACCTATATGTAGTGCACACGTGTAATGGTGTCCCTGCACTCACAAAGTCTGGGGAAATGGCCCTGAACTAGGTGGGGGCACCTTTGCTAGTGCAAGGGTGCCCTCACACTTAGTAACTTTGCAAGTGAAGGTTAGACATATAGGTGACTTATAAGTTTCTTAAGTGCAGTGAAAATGGCTGTGAAATAATATGTGCAGTGGCAGTTCTGTGTAAAGGTGTGTCTGAGCTCCCTATGGGTGGCAAAAGAAATGCTGCAGCCCACAGGGATCTCCTGGAACCCCAATACCCTGGGTACCTAGGTACCATATACTAGGGAATTATAAGGGCGTTCCAGTGTGCCAATTTAAATTGGTAAAAGTGGTCACTAGCCTATAGTGACAAATTTAAAGGCAGAGAGAGCATAAACACTGAGGTTCTCATTAGCAGAGCCTCAGTGACACAGTTAGTCACTACACAGGTATACACATTCAGGCCACAAACTATGAGCACTGGGGTCCTGGCTAGCAGGATCCCAGTGAGACAGGCAAAAACAAGCTTACATACATGTAAAAATGGGGGTAACATGCCAGGTAAGATGGTACTTTCCTACATTCCCCAGATCAGAGACTGTGGCCTTGCACTCCCCAGCAAAGAGAAAAGGGCATGGAGTCCCCTCCAGAACCAGTGGGGAAGTTCCCGTATTCAGCTGAGGTGCCCTCCCATCCCCCTGAGGTGCCTGCCCACTTGCAAAATGATGCCCCTGCAGTGTTTTCTCCGGATGTGTCAGGATACTAGTTGGGCCTTGGAATGTGCCCTGTGGCCTTGTGTGCCCTTATGACTTTGGACTGTGCATTGGCCCATTATGAACATTTGTATATATTTGGTTTGTGTGGTGGGTTTTGCTATGCTAATACATTGTCAGTACTTCAGGAATCCGGTCCTTGTTTTATTATGCTGTGTGTCGTGTGCCATTTGTTTATGTGTGCAGCTGGTTGTGTGCATGGTGTGTGTGTGTGTGTGTCGGTTGTGTGTCGTGCATGTGTGTGTCACTGTCGTTTTCCTCCATCCCTTCCTTGTGTGCTAGGTGGCTGTACTAACTGTCGTCGTCTTCATCGGCGTTGGTGTTCCAGGTGGACCATAATGTAGAAATTCATCAGGAACACTTGCAGTTCAGGTTCCATGGTGGCGTAGCTCTTCCCAGTGTCTCCAATGGTGAGTCCTTTCACTTCTGAGCTCTGTTTCCGCCATGCTTTTTTTGCCATTGGTACCGCGCTGGAAAAGGTGGTGGTTTGCAGTGTCTTAATATGGTGGGCGGTACTTTGTCTTCCACCTGGCTTTTGTATGCTACTGCCATGGTGAGTGTTGTTGCCACCTTGGTGGTTGGTATGGTACAGTGGCTGTCTATGGGAGTTATCACCACCATGGTCATACTTTAGCGGAACTTACCGACTGCCTGTTGGCGGTATTACCGCCACTTTATCACTCACCGCCAGAGTCATAATGAGGGCCTATGTCACACGAATACACCACACTCTCTGCCACTCTACTCTACAATATTTCACTCCACTCTTTGCCATTCTACTCTATGACAGTCCTCTCTACTCTCTCCAATGCCACTAACATTTAGCCATGCTGGAAAGTCACCACACTGGTGAACAGCATGGCTAAAACACATTGGCAAAGCCAATAGCTCTTGCTTATGCAGAGGCAACAGGTACGCGAGCTGCTGTTGTCACATGCAATCAAAGAATAAATTAGCCACATTGTCCTTTTTATTGCTGTATATTCCACAAAATTGCACCATCTTTGTTGTACAAAAGTACTCATGGACCTTTGACTTAATCTGATCTTTCAGGGGATTATAAAGTACCATCATTCCAGCCCTTTCAAACCAATGATTTGTTAAAGATGGTGGATTTGCAGAGATGGAAACCAGTTCATAAATGTTCTTTTTAAGGTTCTAGTTCTTCTAAGAAGCCCTATGATGGACAGAAAGTAACCCATTTTCTGGCTACCTCTGCTTATGACTCTCCTTATGACATAACTATATCAAAATGCTATAATATTAGAAAAGATCTATAAGTGAATAGAAATCATCTTTTCTGCTACCCATGCACTGTGGACTACAGTTATTCTGTGTTTGTGTCCTCTGAATGCTATGTATGTCCGTGGTCAAGGAATGTGGATGTTTATGTGTTTGAAAGTGCCTGTGGTGCGAGTAAACCCACAATTAGTTTTTTCGGTTGGTTGTGTATTAGTACAAAATATGAGGAACAGCTGATCTTGAAGTTGGATGTGTTGCTTCTTTACAGCTCGAGTTGTTACCCTAATTTTCAATGTCAAATATGTCTTGGTGCACCGGTTAGGCTGGATGGCAATAGTTCAAAAGGCTTATTCAGATGATGTGACTTTTTAAACTTGTCACTTTTGTGGGACAATCTGGCTGCTCTCTAGTGAACTCTATCTTTTATATTTGATTAGAGGCTGAGTTTATGTTTTGTAGCCTCTCTAGGCACCTTTTATTTAAGAGAAATGGAACATTTTGTGCGTTGGGCTCATATCCATCTACAGTTTCTGATATCTGTTTTGAACTCACTAGTGTTACTGTACTTAAGACTGCCTTTTAAATAGATCTATCTATTTATTTTCAGTTTTATGTAAACACCAGTCCCAATGGACAGTATAGGGCTTTTGTTTAGAATCATGTTACAAGAAAGTACAAAATAAATATATACATTGTTAGAAATTTGCATACATGAGAGCAAAAGAGCTAGGATAATACATATTTAAAAATCGCTACAGGATACATATGGAAATATTTATGATGTATATACATATATGCATTCTCTGAAATATTTCGGGTTAACAAGGAATTACCGGTCAATAAACTGCCACCTGGTATTCAGTCATGGGTGAAAGTGACTTTGAAATAGCAGGCATTTGTTATTCAGAGTCAGAATTTATGTTATTCAGTTAATTAAAAACGTAAAAGTACTCATACAAAAATCAAACATACCCTTAAAAACAAACAGAGCATTAAAAACATTAAAAAGAACACCTACAGATAATTTAAATAGATAATCACAGAAAACATCTTAATGCAAAGTCACGGCAAACAGTATAAAATGTATTTCAACTAATAGCCAATCTGCGATAATAATCCTACCACCCACACCTATTTCTATATCTAATGGCAGCCCCCCAAAAACGAGCAACATTAAAGCACTCCAGCGATCTAGATAGCATCTGAAGATACATCAGGGTTGGTTTAGCTTGTACAAAGCCCTTCCCTTTTACTAATGGCAAAACAAAGTGTTGTCATAGTAAGCAAAAATGATCACAAAACAACACAAAATGGAGTATGTCCTGGGTGGATTAGATATTGCAGTTGCAGGGAACCAAATTCTCTGCCTGCTTCTCCCCTGTGGCACAGCGAGCAGCCAATGTACAAGATTTACTCTGAACCTAGTTGACAAGAAGCGGTGGTAAGGTACTAGAATCCCAAGTAGATATGATTCTGTCTGAGGACATGTTTTTAACAGAATATACAACCTTACAGTGAGTTTAGTAAATTTCCTTACTTCCCTAGCCACACACATAATAGATATAAATTGCCTCTTAACCCAGTTCAGGTCGGTCTTAGTAAGCTTCTCAGAGGAAGCAAACACATCAGGGCAACCCAATTTCTGTGCCAAAGTCTCAATGTGGCACAGCCAGGGGATGCTATTGACACGATCTAAAGATAGACAATCGTTGACTATTTTCATGTTTAAGTCCAAAACAAGGTTAATCCAGTTCCTAATCCAAAGCAAAAGGGGAGAAATTGCCACCATGTCCGTGATATACCCCACCCCCAATTCTTTGTGTAAAATATAAGAAGTTACGGATTGGGGGACTGAAAGCAAGTTCCGAAGAAATTAATTTTCCACTATTTGTATTGTCCCTGGGATCCTTAAATCCACAGATCCACTCCCATCACAGACAGTCTTTTGGCGAAGTCAAGAACTGTTGCCGTGGCTCTTGACACAGAATTTATTTTTGCTTTTCTTAAAGGGACCCATGAACCACTAGCATCGAACAGGACTCCTAGATAGGAAAATGTTGGGACCCTAATAATTTCAATGCCATCACCATATTCCCTTCTCTGGGTTCTATTCCTTTGGTCCAGTATCATTGTATGTGACTTAGCAAAATTGGTACTCAGGTCCAGTGAGTTCATGTTGGAGCCCGACTGCTGTCCTGGCAAGCAGGACAGAATCATCTGCATAGAGAAGCTCAGGTATAAGTTGGGACCCTGTCCGAGGAACATCTCTACGGGCAGAACATAAAGATGGTCCCAAGTCATTATTATATAGAGTAAACAACAAGGGGGCCAATATACAACCCTCTCTCAGGCCCCTATAAATGTTAAATGATGAAGCGAGGCTCCCATATGGGTATAAAGATCCAAGTGAATTTCCTGAAGAAAACTTACAATATTATGATCCATCCCCATACTAATGAACAGGGTCCACAGTTTAGATCTATTCACTCTATCAAATGCGGATGTCAAGTCCATGAAGGTCAGATGGAGTATGCCTCTCTTGGCCACTGTATATTTCCCTATTATTGACTGTAGGTTAAGGCATTGATCTGTAGCACTTTTCCCAGACCTAAACCAAAACTGTATGGTGGAGATGATATTGTGTTGCTCTAAACAATCAATCTCAACAGAATCACTCACCCTAGAATTTTAACCGCTAAGCCGATAAGAGATATAGGCCTTTAGAATCTTGGATCTGTAAATGCCCCTTTCTTAAATTCGGGTATAATAACAGATTGGGACCAGGAGGATGGCACCCCCACTTTGCAGGCAACATCAAAAACCTGAGTAAGAATTTTTGCCCAAGTAGATGGATTTGACTTATATAGATCTCCCAGCACTCCATCCAGGACTGGTGCTTTATCCTTTGACATGACCATATTAGCCGCAGTCACTTCCTCCTCAGAAAAAAACAGGTCATGATTACCCTTCTAGAGTACTTGTGTTAATTCTTGAGGGTGCTCAAGGGGGCTCCCATAAACGCCCTGGAAATTAGAAAGCCATATTTCCACAGATATGATACAGTCTGTAGGGGAATTAACAGCCCCCATAAAAAGGGCAATTAATATTCTCCCAGAACATTGCACTATTTTTTTAAATGTCTGAATGTAATAAATCATTTTAGGTATTCTCCTTAGTTTTTTTTATGGACTGACTTGTAGATTATCCTTCTGTTATTTATATCACTATTGTCCTGGGGTCTTTGTGTAAGTGCTATCATCAACCTTTGGTATGCTTTTGGGCACTTATGGTCAAACCACCTTTCCCCATGCAAGTTAGCTTTGCGTAGTGGCTTCATTAAAGTATAAGTTACCTGTTGACAAATTCTGCAAAAGGCATTTAATAGGGTTTCACAAGAAGTGACATTCTCAACACACAAGGTAATCTCTTCCCTACAGACCCCAAACAAAGCATTAGTGACTTGATCCGGGATAACATCGGTCTACTTCAATCTACGGGTTTGATCATGGGGAATTATGTTGGTGTTTGTAGGACCCAAAAGAGAACCAGCAGCTTCCCCCACCACCCATTTTAGTGACACAGATAGAGGATTATGATCACTAAAATGATGCCAATTTATCTCAAATAAAAAGACAAACTGTACCAAGAAAGTAGAAATAAAAATATAATCAATGGTAGACTTCGCTCCTTTACCCTTGAAGGAGGGAATACCAAGACTATTACTCCCCCCATCCGTATTGTAAATTGGCACCGGCAACCACTTCCTCTAACAACATCCCTTGTGACATGTTCAACATCATCAATTGAACGGTAACCTGAACCAAGATCATCATAAACATGACACCCCCTTTGGCAA
The DNA here is from genome assembly GCF_031143425.1 of Pleurodeles waltl. Taxonomy (NCBI): domain Eukaryota; kingdom Metazoa; phylum Chordata; class Amphibia; order Caudata; family Salamandridae; genus Pleurodeles; species Pleurodeles waltl. Next base: position 397,650,436 of record NC_090451.1, read on the forward strand.
AGGTGCAAGTTAAAATCGCCTAAATTGATTACCAAATAAGGAGAATTCTGTTATTCCCTGAAAGACTCTAAAACAATTTTAGGGAAAACAAGTGCTCAATGGGGCTAGCACTAATGAAAAAAAGATTTATAAAAATTTAAAAAATAAGCATATTAGGCACAATATTAAAAAGTACCACCACCACCAAAAGGGTACAAAAGCCTGGGACCAGTTTCTGGAAGATGCATGGAATTTTAAGGGAAATTAGGGTAAGAAGGCCCCCCTTAGAGCTGCATGACTGAGAAGGCAGTGTGGGCTCAAAATAAGAAATATGCCCATCTGTGAATAACAAGGACTCCAGATCCCAGGTTTCATGCAGACCCACAATGGGCTGGTTTTGATAAGGTCTTAAGCCACCTCTCATCCTCCCTCTTACTACCTAAGCCAGCTATATTCCAACTGAGCACAATAAAATTATGATCTACAGTAGTAACTGCACTAGCTCCTGTGGACATCTCTGACTCCTTACTTTCAAGGGGTTGTGAAACACGCGTTGGTGATTGGCTCAGTCAATCATTGAGGTCTAGGTTTCTAAGAAGTGAAATCTGGTGGACAACTTATTGGAAGCAACCTGCGCACCACTGTCCTGTGCCCGGGACCATTTCAGCGGCTGATTCAGGGGTATGTTGGTTAACCCTTGCCACCCATTGTACATAGGAAGATAAAAACACCCAAGGGGAAGTGCCCTGATGCCCCTCTGTTGGATATTAGTCTCATGATAAAACAGCCTACCCACAATACCAGGTTGATCAAAATTCAAAACTACACAGTCCCCCTCTACTGATTTCATCTTAACACCCACCCAGTCCACCTGTCTGGCCGTGATAATGTGAGAGGAGGTCCCAGCCTCATCCCTCAGTGTGTTGCTCCACCAAGATCTGGCTTTAAGAATAAGTTCCGGCGTGGGCTTTTCTAGTCCTTCTCCTAGATGGGGGACCGCCACCAGGATGGCTACCAGTGGAATTAATTCATGTGCAGCCGTAATCCATAAGTCATCGAAGCTGACCCTTTAGGTGCCGATGGCGGTGGTGGGAAGTCTCAGCCCCCGTGGGCTCATCTTTTAGGCAAGGGGGAAGGGGCCCTTCTGTGTACTGAGGTCTGCTGCGGAGGGAGAGTAGCCTGGTCAAACAAAAACAGGATGGGCAGAGGTGTACGATTCTGCTGTAGACGCAGACTAGATGCTGGTGGAATCACTTAAAATGGTATCAGAATCCCGACTGGGCAAAGCACCCGGCACAGACCCCAAACCAGTGGGGCATGGGCTATGGCCCTGTACAGAAACAGTAGACTTTTGTATCACAAATATACATAGGTGCTCGATAATCACAGTAAACAGCTCATTAAAGGATGTTTCTATAGACCCCAGCTTTGTCATCACTCCCTCCATCAGATTCTGCATTGTCCTGTCAACGTTCTTGTGCAGAGCTTTAAACAATGGCTCCAAAAGTATTTGCATGTGGCCTCCCAGAGCAGCAACAGAAATAGAATCAAGCAAGGTGTCAGGGGCAGGAGGGAGACCCTCTCATCACATAAAAGGTTAGAGTCCTTAACAGTCATGGAGCACATCCCTCTAAGGATGGGTTTCGCCTTGGGGACCTTTCTCTTCCTTAACCTCACCACGGAGGCCCTCTCTAGTGATGTGGCAACCACTGTGTTAATAACCTCTCGAGGGCTAACTCCTTGTGCTGGGGACTTACAAAAGTTGGTATCACCCTGCACTGCACACTGCCCAATCCCCATTGTCTTGCCTCCTCTCGCTGGATGCTCGTCCCAACTAAGGCCCTCATTCTGACCTTGGCGGTCTATTCGCAAGACCGCCGAGTTACCGCCGCGGTGAAGACCGCCGACCGCGGCGGTATGCCGCTGTGCGCATTCTGACCGCTGGGAGCGTTCCGCCGGAAAACCGCCAGCAGCCACACTGGCGGTCGGCGGGAAAGTGGAGACTGGTCAACCTCCACCGCCACGCCAGCAGAACACCGCCCACAGAATTACGACCCACATTTCTGTGTGGCGGTCTTCTGTTGGCGGTCTTCTGTTGGCGGTCACCTCCCCATGGCTCCTGTCACCTCCCGGAGGACCAACGCACAAGGTAAGTTGATCGTCCGTGAGGGGAGGGGGTGGGGGGGTGTTGTGTGATGTGTGCGTGCATGGGGGTGTGCGTGTGAGTGTGTAGAGGGGGTGTGTGAGTGCATGCATGCGGGCGGGGAGTGCTGCTGTGCCTATGGGCAATGTGTGTAGTTCGGCGGGTGCGCATGTCGGCATGTATGTGTGCGGGTATGTGTCCCCGTTGTGTATGTGTGTGTGTAGGGGGTGTGTATATGTGCATGTTGGGGGTGTGTGCATGTCGGGGTGCGTGTATGTGCATGTCGGGGTGGGGGTGGGGAGGGGGTTCGTACCACCTCTGGGTGGTGGCAGGGGGGTGGAGGGTGTGGGGGGAGGACTCGGGGGGGGCAGTGGGGGAGACCCCTATCAGTGCCAGGGAAGGAATTCCCTGGCCCCGATAGTGCCTACCGCCATGGTTCGCATGGCGGTTCCCGAACGCCAGAAACCGCGGCGGTAAGCAGGGTCATGATACCGTTGGCGGTCTTGGGTCGACCGCCGGACCGGAGTGCGCAGACTCCAGCCCGTCGGTCATGACCGCCGTGGCTGTCGGAGTGGGGAAGTGGCGGTCGGTCGCGGCGGTGACCGCCGCGGTCAGAATGCCATTTTTAATACCGCCGGTCTGTTCGCGGTCCGACCGCCGCCTCTCCGCCGACCGCCAAGGTCAGAATGAGGGCCTAAGTGTGGCTAAACCAGTTCCTAAACCCAACTCCTTCTCCAAATTTTGGATCTCCTTGGTCAGTGCCCCTACTGCAGAGGATCGGTATGTCAGAATAGATGCACATTTGCAAGGAACTTTAGGAGCATCTGCTTCCTAGAGGCAGGTAGATTTGTGCTTACTCCTGGTAGCTGAGAGTGGATGTTGCAGTGGTGGCCCTGCCCAGCCTCTTTCAGGCACTGATGGGTGTAGGACAAGCCCGCCCTTGGCCTGGGCTTTGCCTGAGTGCGACCCGCATGGATCCCATGCAGCAGGAATACTGTTGGCGCTTTATGGTGCTCTTGGCCTCTCATGTGGAGGAGACTGTCAGGGGCCTCCTCCAGGGCCCCAGGGTCTCATGGGACACATAATCTCTCACCTCGATGCTGCTCCCACATTGCGGACTCCTGTTGGCGCTTTATAGCTCTCTTGGACTTGCAGGTGGAGTAGAGTGTCAGGGGCCGCCTACAGAGCACCAGAGTCTCATGGGAAACGCAGTTCCTCATCTCAATTCTGCATTTGTGATTCATTTGTTAATGTTCCAATGGAGGGATTAATCCTTTCAGAATAGAGTTCTACACTTTGGTTCTGTTTCTGGAGAAAGTTTGTCTTAGATTCATTCTTTTTCCCTGACAGTTCTTTCATGGAATTATGCCATGAACCATGAGACTTTGAACAGTAATGTGAAAAAAATCAATGGATGAAAACTTGCTCCATTTTAAAGTGACAAAAACTGAGTAGATAGTAAAAGGCGTTACATCTTTACTTGGAAGTTATAAACACACTAAGGGGATTAGTAGTAGTTGCTCAGCCTTCACATTGCTCTGTGCAATTTTGTGCTTTGCGGAAGGCTTTTATTAAGCTAAGTAAATTCATGCAATGCTTTGTGTCAAGCATGTGCCCATGCAAATGCTTACCAAATTAACCCCTACCAATCATTTCAAAGAGCAAAATGCACAATTACAGCTGTTGTATAGCTATTTTAGCCATATTTTAGACACATTATTTTAGCAAACTAGACCTGCTGCTGTGCACCTTAGCAGAGTTACATTTTATTCAGCATTGCTTTATTTTTTTAGCATTTGCGGTATTGTTTTATTTTTCTCTATCTAGTTGTTCTTTCACCTATGAAAGCGTTACGTTCTTAGCAGGACATTAATTTCACTTTGTGCTTTCCTCAAGGCTACATTCAGATAGGGTTGCTGGCAAAAGTGGTAATCTGTGTCTCCAACATTCACAGAAACACACATATTCCAATGTGGGGACCCTTTCTTAGAATTTCAACTGTTTTATTATAAAAACTCTCCTTTGTCCCATGCACATTAGAGGGAGATTCTAGCCAGATGACCACAACTGTATGCCGATTGCCTTCACTCCACCCCAGTGTGGAAACCTGAAGGGCAGATTAGATTTATTATGCTGTGCTCTAACATAGTTTAGGTAGGAAAGATATATATCACTCTTAGTGACAGTATGGTGGGACTGTTTTTGTGTTTTACACTCCTTGTCACCTTTTTGCTTTTAGTGTGTTTTATCGTCCTAGTTATTGCAATACATGACATTTTATCTAAGATGCACTTATTTCAACAAATCCTTATTGAACTATATTCTGCCTCTGTTTGCCCTTACCTATGTGAGACTAATGCAACTGAGAGAAAGGGATGAGATCTGATTGACCACAGTTCCCCTGACAAGTCTTTCTTGTCATGTGATCTTTTGCCACAATCATCCCTGTTCTTGGGCTGAGATGAGGCGCTGCTAGTCACCCGGTAAACCCAGATTAGTCCGACAGGTGTCACATAGGCCCATATTTATAATTTTTGACGCTAAACTGCGCTAACGCAGTTTAGCGTCAAAAAATTTAGCGCCGTCTAACGCCATTCTGAAGCGCCATGCGGGCGCCGTATTTATGGAATGGCGTTAGCCGGCGCAAGCAGACCGGCCCTGCCTGGTTTGCGTGGAAAAAAACCACGTAGACCAGGCAGCGCCGGCGTTGGGAAAAAATGACGTTAGGGCGTCTTAAAATGGGGCAAGTCAGGTTGAGGCAAAAAAATCGCCTCAACCCGATTTGCGCCATTTTTTTACGACGCCCAGACGCCATTTCATGACTCCTGTCTTAGTAAAGACAGGAGTCATGCCCCCTTGCCCAATGGCCATGCCCAGGGGACTTGTGTCCCCTGGGCATGGTCATTGGGCATAGTGGCATGTAGGGGGGCACAAATAAGGCCCCCCTATGCCACCCAAAAAAAAGTAAAAAAATATAAAAAATAATACTTACCTGAACTTACCTGAATGTCCCTGGGTTGGGTCCCTCCATCCTTGGGTGTCCTCCTGGGGTGGGCAGGGGTGGCGGGGGGGTCCCTGGGGGCAGGGGAGGGCACCTGTGGGCTCATTTTGAGCCCACAGGCCCCTTAACGCCTACCCTGACCCAGGCGTTAAATAGTGGCGCAAATGCGGGGTTTTTTGACCCGCCAACTCCCGGGCGTGATTTTTGCCCGGGAGTATAAATACGACGCATTTGCGTCGCCGTAATTTTTTTAGACGGGAACGCCTTCCTTGCATCTCAATAACGCAAGGAAGGCGTTCACGCAAAAAAATGACGCTATTTGCCAATACTTTGGCGCTAGACGCGTCTAACGCCAAAGTATAAATATGGCGTTAGTTTTGCGTCGAAAAAAACGACGCAAATTCGGCGCAAACGGAGTATAAATACGGGCCATAGTGTTCAATTGTACTTAGTACTCCACAATCTATTGATTCTGTTGCCCAAATCCAGGAGCCTCATTAGGATAATGAGAACCTACATGACATGGCGCCACCAATGTTTGGTGAGGCACTAATATTCAGATACTCCTAAGTATCTCAGTCTCACTAAAGGCTAAAGACACCTCAATACTATATACAGAGTCGTCCGTGGTACTGAGGATTTCCTCCTCAGCCAAGTAGGTGGTACCTATCTAATACTGTAGATTGTTCAACTTGAACATTTAAAGGATCAATCCCCAGTTGGTGTCTTTATCTCTGGACAAACACCTATACCATTAACATGGCGAACCTGCAACGGGTAACAATTGCAGTAAATATGCGACTGCCCTTTACTGCACACTGCAAATGGCCTAATGGCCCAGGGGGTCAAGTCACACTTGTTGTTGAGGCTCATCCAGCCTATAGAACAGAAACATTTTATTCTTGGGTCACCTTTCAAGCAGTTGATGGGAACACAAATACATTTCATCACTACACACCTGCAAACATACCAGCACAATGCAGAGCTTATGCATATTTAGAAATACCTTTATCTTATAAAGACCATAATAAGTGGCTTGATGGCGCCCTACCACACACAATATTACACATTAGGGGCCAGATGTATCATCAAGGCCATTTGCAAATCGGAAATAGCGATTTTTAAGAAATCGCTATTTCCGACTCGCAAAGTGCCATGAATTACATTTGCGAATCGGTAATAGCGATTTCTTAAAAATCGCAAATGCTATTACTGATTCGCAAATTGCGATACCGGCCCCATTCGCACCTATGGGCCTGTTGGCCCATATCTGCAAATTTTTTGCATTTCCAAAATTGCGATTTCTGAACCAGAAATCGCAATTTTGGAAATGCAAAACCCTAGGGTGCTGGGGGCCTAAGGCCCCCTCTGCTGCGCCCCAATTTTTTTTTGGGGGCATGTAAGGTGCACACATGCCAAAAGGGCTTGTGTGCTATACATGTACAATTTAAAAATGCATTTTAAATGCATTTTTAAATTTTGCACATGGTTACCACCAAGTTCAACTTGGTGGTAATCAGCGATTCCTAAATGCCAAAATCGCATTTAGGAATTGCTTCATACATGTGCTAAGGAATCGCAAATAAGGATTCCTTATTTGCGATTTCTAATTTAGAGAGTCGCAAATTACGACTCTCTAAACAGGGTCACAATTTTAAGAAATCGCTATTTTAGCGATTCCTTAAAATTGCGTTCAGAATGTATTTCATACATTCCAAAATGGCATTTTGCATTCGCAAACGGGCATTCGCACCATTTGCGAATGCAAAATTCTTTCATACATCTGGCCCTAGGTTAGGTCCTTTGAGCAATGAAGGCCCGACCGGGCCCTTATTGGCCACATATACACCGCACACTGATGCAGCAACCTAAGCAGTAGCTGAGGTTTGCCGCTTATGTACAGAGCTCACTGGAATATACAGACTGTTAGTACAGATTGTAATACAAACATTAAATACTAACCCAGCATGTGCTGCCCCAGCGCAACCAAATACAGTTTCACCAGGCACTAACCCTGCAACTGTACATTTAATCATGGGTAAAGCACCATCCAAGCAGGAGGAAATTCTGTTTTGGTTAGCTCAAAAAATAAATGTGCTGGAAGCAGTCTTTCCACATACAGGTCCTCAGGACAAACATAGAATCCTCACTATGTGCTTGCCATTTGAGATGGTTCCCACAGTTGATAAGTGCAACACATGGGGCCAAGCTCAATACTACTGCACATGGCACACCAACACTTGCCAATCTTCCGGAGGTGTTAAAGAAAATTCAAGATGAATACAGGGCTTCCCCAGCCCTGGACTTGGAGATGCAATTAATGGGCAGTTTTGCCACTGTGTCCTCAATTACATTAAGTAACCTTAAAGGGAATGCAGTTGCAATAGCAGTACGCATGCGGCTCTGGGACATTCCTGTACAGGATCAGGAACATAAGCTGCCAAAGATTATCGCTCAAAGGTACTCTAGTATTGGTCAAGATAGTCTGGGGGCAGACCAATTAAACCACAATTACAAGGTAGATTTATTAAAGGTTCTACTAAGCAAGCACCTGAAGGTTCAAAAAAGCGCTGGGATAAAAAACAAGAAACACCTAAAAAAGAAAAGGAAGACTCTCCGCATTCAGAGACCGCTCAAAATAGATATAATCTTAGAAATAGAGATAATATAAAAATGCCTGACAGATATCAATATACTGATAATGCCAATCTCACTCCTTTCAGGGCTCACCAGAAAAATGCAGTGAGAGAGGTGGGCTGTCAGAGCAGCAAACAGAGTATGTGAAACCGAGAAAGGACTCACAATGCTCGTCTGAAGTTTCTGTTAAGAAAGAAGAGAAACTTCCCCAACAAAAACCGCAGTTCAAAAAGAAAAAAAAGGTGGTAGCAGTTGCAGTAAGACATGCCACTCAGGAAGAGGGCTTTACTGATGAACAGGAAGTGGACACTGGTACTGCTAGACAGTGCGACAGAGGTCACAGTAGTTCGCCAGGATCTTCAAGAGCATCTAGAGGTGAAAGCAACTGATGACTTCTTACAGGTTGAGACTGCAGACATGCTTGTCTCCACGCCCAACAGGGTGTATAAAGTAACTATATATTTAAAGGGAGACATTGAACACACATTGACGCTATCTTTTGGGACCGCTTCATCAGGATTCATGATATTTTCTGGCCGAAAAGGACTGACCACCAGAATTTGTCTGTGATCTCCCCAATCGAGAAAACATTATTGAAAAATCTTTCTCACCCCTTGTTCCCAGAAAGCTCATAGAAATACATCCCATTTATTGGGCAATGGCACAGGTACCTGCATTATAATACAACCACGTAGGGCGAGATAAGGATTACTCCTATCATGTAATACCAATCAAATCCCAACCTCAACCCCAATATCCAATAAAGCATGAATCTACAGCACCCATGAGAGAAATCCTCAAACAATTAGAGTGCCAGGGTGTAACTGAACCCTGTGTTTCACCAATGAACAGTCCATTGTTCCCTGTTGCTAAACCTGACCATTCTTACAGAATAGTTTTAGACTACAGACATTTAAATGCCACACTCACACCTTTGCTATACAAAATTCAGGTAGCACAACACTTATGAACAATATAGTGCGCAAAAAATAGAAAACGACCGTGGATGTTTTCAACTGGTTCTTCTGCCAAAATATAGCACCAAATAGTAGGGACTTAACAAATTTCAGCACTTTAGGCTATATTCCATCAACTCCCACAAGGGTACAAGAACAGCCCAGGACTGTTCTCAGCATGTGTTACAGCTATTTTACATAACATTAACTCTGAGGCGTTGTCATATGTGGATGATATCCACCTTACAGATGATGACCTCATGCAACATATAAAACATTGTTGTAGCATTTGCTGAATTTGACTACAAATTCAATATAAAAAAAAGAAAAAATAGCATTCCTTAGTGTCCTGTTCTCAGGATACAGATTGTCAGATGAAGGCAAAAGCCTTGCGCCCCAATTTTTAGAAAAATGCACACAACTACAATATCCAAATACAATAAAAAAGCTCCAGTCTTTATTAGGTTTTTAAAATTTTTTGCAGAAATTATATTCCAGACTACGCATAACGCATTAAACCATTATGACCCTCATTATGACATTGGCGGTAAATCTTGCTTACTCCCGCGGTGACAGCCATCAGCATACCGTTGTGGACGCAAACATCTCTTCACCATATTATGACACACACACACTAAACAGACAGAATACTGCCACAAGCATATATCCACCAGACCAAAGGTTAGTGGTAAAGTGTCACTACGAACACCCATACTGTCACGCCAACAAAACAACGCCCACCACATTATGACCCATAAATCATCACGGCGGACATTCAATGGCAGTAAACCATTGGCGGTACATACCGGCGTGGTCAGAATGGCCACCAAAATACAAAACAACACAACAATGGCCAAAACTAAAATCACACACCTGACACTGATACACACACCACACACACACCCACATCACTATAAAACACTCACCCACATTATCCACAACCCATTACGAACACATAAAATAGCAGAGATAGTCACGCAAATCACAGCAACAACTACACACACCACAAACACCCATCCATCAGTCACGCACCCCACATCCCACCACATTATTCAACACCCACTGCACAACACACCGCACACAACACCCACGTCCCCACAAAGGCACCCCTGTTTCACAGATGAGGAGTAGTGGGTCATGGTGGAGGAAAAGGTCAGGGTAGAGCCACAGCTGTTTGGACCACAGGTACAGCAAATATCCATTGCCAGGAATATGGAGCTATGGTCGAGAATCGTGGACAGGGTGAACGCCATGGGACAGCATCCAAGAACAAGGGACTACATCAGGGAGAGGTGGAACAACCTACGGGGGAAGGTGCATTCCATGGCAGCAAGGCACCAGCTCACCATCCAGAGGACCAGCAGTGGACCCCCACCTTCTCCCCCACAACTGGCAGCATGGGAGGAGCAAGTCTTGGCAATACTGCATCCTGAGGGACTCACTGGAGTAGCCGGAAGACTGGACCAACAGACCGCCTCAACAGGCCAGGTGATGGCATCGCCATCCTACACAGGGACACCATCAAAGTCACCACCAGCTCCCGAGACACTATCGACAACACAGAACACATGCACTTCCTAATCCACATTAACAACAACTCCACCCTCAGATGTACACTAATCTACAGACCACCAGGACCACGCCCGCCTTCTGCGACACCATTAGATCGCACGCCCTCACCTCCACAGACTACGTCCTCCTCGGTGATTTCAACTTTCACTTGGAGAACCTTCAAGACCACAACTCTACCTCCCTCATAGACAACCTCACCAACCTCGGACTCAAACAACTGGTCACCGCACCCACCCACTCAGCAGGACACACGCATGACGCAATTTTCACCTCAAGCCAACACATAGCCTACACCCACACCACCGAACTCCTCTGGTCTGACCACCACTGCGACCACTTCTCCTTCACCAAATCCCCCACACACCACCATCAACACACCACACCCTACCGCATGTGGGACAAGATCCCCACAGAACACCTGAACTCCCAACTGGCTCACAACCTCCCCCCCACACCAACGACCCCAACACAGGAGCACAGAACCTCTCTAAATGGATCACTACCTGTGCAAACACACTAGCCCCCCTCAGAAAACACATCGCCACCCGCAACATCAAGAACACCCCATGGTTCACCCCCGAACTCCAAGACTCCAAGCGCAAATGCCGCCAAGCGGAGAAAATATGGCGACAAGAACCCTCTACAACCAACTTCTCCACCCTCAAAGCCACCATCCGCACCCATCACCAACTCATACGCACTGCCAAAAGAGATCACTACAAGACAAGCCTTGACAACAACTCTCAAAAAGCAAGGAACTCTTCACCATCATTAAAGAGCCAGCCAAACCCAAAGCCAGCAACATAGACCCCCCACACACACAGCCCCTATGTGACGCCCTCTCTAACCACTTCCACCACAAAATCCTGGACATCCACAACAGCTTTATACCACACACACCCACCACACACACCCCTCACTCACCCAACTCAACCCCCACTCACGATCCCCCACAACACTCACCACCTGGGCCCCCACTTCACACGAAGAAACCGAAAAAAACATGAACTCCATCCACTCCGGATCCCCCTCCGACCACTGTCCACATTTCATCTACAACAAAGCCAGCCCAACCATCGACCCCATACTCCGCGATATAATCAACTCTTCTTTCGACTCCGCCACCTACCCAGACCCCTGGAAGTACGCAGAAATCAACGCTCTCCTAAAAAAAAACAATGCTGACCCAGAGATCCTCTCCAACTATCGCCCCCATCTCCTTCCTCCCTTTCCCCACCAAGGTTGCAGAGAAACTAGTCAACGCCCGCCTATCCCACTTCCTCGAAGAAAACAACACTCTCGACCCCTCACAATCCGGATTCCGCAAGAACCACAGCACGGAAACCGCCCTCATCGCATGCACTGACGACATCAGGACCAAAGTCGACAAAGGTGAGACCGTTGCACTCATCCTCCTAGACCTCTCCGCAGCCTTTGATACTGTCTGCCACCACACACTCCGCACACGCCTCCACAACATAGGAATTCACCACAAAGCCTTAGACTGGCTCACCTCCTTCCTCACCGACCAGACCCAGAGAGTCCGCCTTCCACTTTCCACTCCACCGCTACCAAGATCATCTGCGGACAGATTGATTGACAATGGTGAGTCAATATTTACCACCTATCCCCTCACATACCTGCATGCCACCACCACCCCTCACCCTGACACTGTCACAGGCTACTCGTCATTTATGTCTTTGGCCCACTGGAACTGCAGAAAGGTCTTGATTCTTGCAGGTTCTGCCTTGACCCAGGTGAGGGTAGCCCTTTCTGTTAGCCACAGTGCTGCTGACAGAGGAAGGCCAAAAAGCAGTCTGTGCCCTCCTGAAGGAGTCCTAGAAGAAAAAACCCCAAAGGGGAAAACCTCTAAAGCAGGAACTCCCTGGAACAAAAAAGAAGCAAAAAGGTAAGTCTTCCAACAGGAAAAAACAATACTGGAAGAAGCTGGAACAGGCGAGAAAAAATAACTGGAGAAAAAAGTAGCAGGAGCAAAGATCACCACCAAAGGAAGTGTTGCAGCACAAGGAGAACAATAATCACTCACCTTATATACCCAAGAACAGAAAATGACCAACAGGAAGTAGAAAATCACCATATTGGATTGGGAAAGAAACATAGGAACATATAGAGAAAAGACACCATGTTGAAAAAGGTTCCTAAGGCTTGCAGGGCAAAAGAAGGCATGCTGGTAAAAAGAAAGATCGTGGCTGCTGACTATGCACATAAAAACACAAGGAAAGGAAAAGAAAAGAAAGAAAGAAAAAGGACAGGCTCACCAGGTAAGTGAGGGGTGTGGGGGAAGGTGCCCAAGTAAATATTGAAGGCGAGGGTCCTGGGATCAGTGGCAGTGGGTACAACGTTCAGGGGACACAGGCACAGGGGGACAGGGACACACGGAGGACAGCTGTGCACCAGGGGGAGGAAAGGCCCAGGGAAATGACTGTCCAGGAGGCGTTCACCAATGTCCTGGGAGCTTACCAACAATCCCAGGACAAGATGGGTGAGATGTTAAACATCATGCAGGAGAACCAGCGGCTGCAGGAGTTACACCACCACGAGATCAGGAAAGATTTGCAGGCCCTCAACACCACCATGGTCTACATATCAGGGGTGCTGGCTGATATGGCCAACATCATGAGGGACAACACAACACACTAGCGGGCCCCTTCCACTAGCCAGTCAACTGAACAACCCTCCACATCTGCTGCAGCTAGGGGACAGGAGTCCCTGCCACACTACCCACAGGCCACCAGCACCCCTCCCCCTGCAGAAGGTGAACCACACCACAAACGTTCCCTGCGACCCAGACAGACACCAGAGACACTTGCCAAGACCAAGACCACTGCCAGGAAATGAGACCCTTCTGAATGTCCCCCTTGTGTTCTACTCTGTCACCTTGTCCACTTTGAACTGCCATTGCCCCCCTTCCTATGGCCCCTTGGACACTGGACCTTTGCTACAAACAAACTGGACCAATACCCTGGACTTACCTCTACCAACACCCCATTCCATTGCACTATTCCTTCTATATATTTCACTACAACAAATACCCTTGAACACAACTTGAGTGATAGTGCTTTATGTGATGAAAATGTGCAATGTTATGAACAATTTCATCTTGTGTAATTGTCCTGAACTTTGTGATTGCATACAAATAATGACATATAGCTGTATGTAGTCATCACATCAGTACACAGTCGTAACCACACAAACATCTGCAAAATGAGAAGGCATAGGTGACAGGCAGTTGAGATGCAAAGGAAGTGACTGCCATCATGCTACAGCCACAATGAAAAGATACATAATCAGAGGAATGGTCAGTTCCACTGTCTTACCTGTGTGTCATTGGAAGTTCTGCTGTATGACTGATGCCCTGTTGTCCACATCCTTGTTTTCTGCCTCCTCATCCTCACTGTCCTGATGGTCCACTGCTGCCACAGGAGCATTTTCATCCTCCTCCTCGTGCAGATACGGGCTCATGTTGTCTGATAGCCAGGTTGTGCAACTTGCAGAATACAACAACTATCTGGCAGACCTTCTCAAGGGAGCAGAAGAGGGATCCACCTGTTAGATGAAGACATCCTTCAGGAGGCTGAAGGTTCACTCAATTATCCTCCTGTTTCACCCATGAGCATCATTATACATATTCTCAACCCCTGTCCTGGAATTCCTCCCAGGGGTCAAAAGCCATGACAGGTTTTGGTAGCCAGAGTCACCTGCAAGAACTGAGGTACAAACATTAGCCTTGCACAATGGTATGGGGATGACTCCTAAAGGCATACACTGATATGCATTGGGTGGGGACTCAGGCTCACCTATTAGCCACACCCTGTGTCTCTGTAGTTTGGGATGCTGCTATTCCTCAAAATGAAGGCTTCATGCACCGACCCAGGATACTTGGCACTGACGTGGGAGATGTACTGGTCAGCCAGGCACACCATTTGCACATTTATTGAGTGGAAACTCATCCGATTTCTGAACACCTGTTCATTGTGGCGGGGGGACAAATGCAATATGTGTTCCGTCAATCACCCCAATAATATTTGGAATGTGTCCTATTGCATAGAATCCAGCCTTCACAGTGGCCAAATCTTCCACTTGGGGCTGCACATGTGTTTGAGCAAGGCAGACAAAACCTTTGCCAGCACTATTGAGAACATTGGCTGTGACATTCCTGCTGCCAAACCTACTGTAACTTGGAAAGAGACAGTTGCCAGGAAATGGAGCATAGATAGAACTTGCAAAAGAGGGGGGATCCCATTGGGATGACGGATAGCTGATATCAGATCAGGCTCCAATTGAGCACACAGCTCTTTGATTGTGGCCCTGTCCAGTCTATAGGTGAGTATTATGTGCCTGTCCTCGAGTGTAGCCAAGTCCACAAGGGGTCTGTAGACAGGGTCTTGCCTCCTCCTCCTATTACTCCGCAGTGGTAGGTACCTAAGGGACACACATGGGGCTCTATGGAGCACAGTGTCCAATGACAATCACCGGCGGTGGTGACAGTGTACACCGCCGCGGACATGACCGCCATTTTCTGTCTATAACCTCACTTGATTCCTGGCTTTTCACAGGAAAACACCTGCGTGTGCAGCTGTGACCTGAGTCTGGAACCTACCATGTCCTATATGGCAGGGGAAAGGGTCCCTGCCTTCACTTCAGAGGAGTTGGAGGGCCTGGTGGATGGGGTCCTACCCTGTATGGACTGCTGCATGGGCATCCAGACCAACAGGTGAGTACACCATAGGGGCAATGCATGCAACAAGGTTGCATGGAGATGTATGTACTGGCAGTGTGAATTTTGGGTGGGGGGGTATGTCGGGTGGTAGTGTACATGCAGGGCTCCGGGTGATGTGTGTGCCATTTGAGGGGAAATGGTATTTGTGGGCCATATGTGTGGCAGGCTGGATTGTATGGTTAATGGTCTCCTCCTGTCTGTATTTCCTCTGCAGGTCATCGCCCATCAGAAGAATAGATTCTGATGTGCCATCGCCAAGGACGTGTGGACCCGGGGGGGTCTATAGCAGGCAGAGCACCCACTGCAGGAAAAGGTGGCTTCCCAACGAGGGGGGGGGGTGCCTGTCAGAACCTGACCCCCCTGATGGCCCACGTACTGGCGGTGGCCTACCCAGAGGTGGATGGACGCTTGTGGGCAGCACAGCAGCCACAAGGGGGTGAGTACAGTGTGTGTGACAACCATCTTTGTTGCCTGGCATGGGATCCTGGTGGTGGTTTCAGTTAGTGGGTGCCCCTTAATGCCAGCTCAGACATTGCTGCCTGGTGCAGCTCAGAGTAAATGGGTGTATGGCAAAATCTTGTGAACTAGCTATGTGGCATTCCAGGTCAGACAGGGCTTAGTAGGTCCCAGGAGGGGTCATATAACGGTTGTTGGCTCTCATCTTGCTGTGGTAACTAGCCAATGGAATGCCAGTGCAGTGCCTAGTGCTCAATCGTGATCCATGTGTCTGATGGTAATGTGTATGCCATCTGTGGTGTTGGTGCTGTAATTGACCTAGTGCTCCCATTCTCTCTCCCCTCCCTATTTTCTTCTGTCACCCTGTCCATTTGTGCATTAGCATCATCTGGCGTAGGAGCAGGGTCACCGTCGACTGAGGGAGTTGCATCCCATGGGACCCAGGAGACAGAGTCCACCGGCGTCAAAGGGACCAGTGGGACGAAGGGCGAGGGGAGCACCACGTGGCGACAGGAGGTGACAACACTGACTCTGATTCCTCCTCCGATGGAAGCTCCCTGGTGCTGGCGGACACCTCTGAAACCACCACAGCTACAGGTACAGCCTCCACCCCCGTACCAGCACCGCCCTCCCAGTAGCCCCCTACTGAGTTGCCCGTGTCCGCTCTCCCAGGAGGGTGAGCATCTCCTTCACCCCAGGCATCTCAGGACCTGCCGCAGTGAGGCCTGCTGCCCTCAGTGAGGAGGCTAGAGACCTCCTGAGATCCATCTCTGTAGGGCTGTCAACCTTTGTGAATGCCATCCTGGGGATGACATCCCAGATGCAGCAATGCAATGCCTACCTGGAGGGCATCCACAGTGGGTTGCCAGCCCTACAGAGATCGTTTCAGGCTCTGGCCCCCTCTCTGATGGCAGCCAGGGTCACTGTTCCTACCGTCCCCCTCTAACTCCCACTTCCCAGTTCCAGTCTACTCAACCCCAACCTATCCCATGCACACATACAGACAAGCATGCACACAAAACATCACACAGGAGTGACACAGACAAACACAGACAGCTTACTTCAGGCCACAAGCACTCACACAAACAACAGACAGTTGCACACACAACAACATCCACTGCCTCCACTGTCTCCCCTTCCTCCTTCTCCTACTCACAGTCACATCTGCACTCACACCTGCATGCACTGCATCAACAGCCACCACCACATCATTCAGCACACACACCTCACTTGCAGACACCTCCACAACATCCATCCAAGCGTCCTCTTTGTCCTCTCGCACCCTGTCTGTCCTCCCATGTGACACAAACGCTCCCACTCAAACACTCAACAGCCATCCACCTCACACATGCACACTTTCCATGCACCTGCTCCCAAGTCCAGCAGGCATACACCTCCTACAACCACTCTCAAAGGGGGCCCTGTATGTGACGGAAGCCAGTCCTAATAAGAGCACACCTCTGCCTCAGAAAGGGAGGACTATGGTGGCAAAATCCAAGGAACAGAGGAAGGGGACAGTGGAGGCACCTCTTGGTCCTGGAGGCAAGGACACAAGTCACATTTCAAAGGCCATGGGGTGCGTCACAAGAAGGGACACATGGATCCCCCTCCACCACCAAAGACAGCCAAGGATCCCCCTCCACCACCAAAGAAAGTCATGGTTCCCCCTTCACCACCAAAGAAAGGCACAGGGCCCCCTCCAACAGCAGAGGGCAAGGAGCCACCTCCTCCAGCAGAGGCAGCCAAGGAGCCTCCACCACCATTAGAGGGCAAGGAGGCCACGCTCCAGGGACTGTTGGGCAAGGAGCCCCCTCCAGTACCAGTGGGCATGTTACCCACTTCAGTGACTGTGGCCTTTCACTCCTCTCCAGAGACAATTGGGCAAGAAGCCCCCTCCAGAACAAGTGGGCATGTTACCCACTTCAGAGACTGTGGCCTTCCACTCCCCTTCAGAGACAATTAGGCAAGGAGCCCCCTGCAGAACCAGTGGGCATGTTACCCACTTAAGCTGAGGTGCCCCCAACCCCACTTCCCCCTGAGGTGCCTGCCCATTTCCAACATGATCCCCTTGAACAGTGGAGTCTGGATTATGTCAGGAGTCAAGTTGGGCATTGGGCTGTGCCCTGTGGCCATGTGGCCCTTTTATACTTTGGAATGGCCATTGGCCCAATCTGGACAGTGACACCTGCATTTACATTAAATTTTACATTATGGTGGCTGTTGGCAGCAAATTACAGTGTTCGTACATTCTAATTGTTGTCCTTGCATTAATTTAACGTGGGTCCTGTGACATTCATTTTACTCTGCAGCTGGTTCTCAGTATAGTATGTGTGTGAATGGTGTTGTGCGTGTGTGTGTCACTTTCCTTTTCCTCACTCCCTCCCTTGTGTGCTAGGCGGCTGTACTCACCGTTGTCGTCTTTATTGGCATTAGTGTTCCAGGACAGCCATGGAATGGTAGAGCTTTGGGAAGACTTGGAGTTCCGATTCCATGGCAGCGGCGGAATCCTGTTTCCCTGAGGTGAGTATTTCATCTTCTGTGAAATGTTTTCGTCATGTTTTTGATGGTGTTGGTAACGCCCCGTAAATCCTGGCGGTTTGCTATGTCATAATATGGTGGGCGGTACCTGACTTCCGACTGGCTGTTGATGGCTATCGCCGTGTTAGGTGGTGTTTACACCCTGGCAGTTGGTGTGGTACATTGGCTGTCTATGGGAGGTGGCACCGCCATGGTCATAATTTGGCGGTAATTACAGCCAGCCTGTTGGCGGTATTACCACCACTTTAACAGTCACCGCCAATGTCAGAATGACCACCTATATGACTTGATACATCCTGACTTTACCAGCAAATACTGGACAGTCGAACACACACACATTCTCAGAGCATTACAAAAAGACATGCTTGAAGCAAAACACCTACATACAAGGGACAACAAAAATCACCTGGCCATCAAAGTAATTGCGGTGCCTTTGGTTTCACCTATGTAACATTTAATGAGGGTGAGATCATCATGACTGCATACAAATCACACTTGTACTCTATAGCAGAACAATGCTTTGCTCCCACTGAGAATATTCTCCCTGCTGTTCAAATGGCTGTCATTAAAGAGAGACCTCTGGCCCAGGGGAAATGCATAATTGTTGTATCCCCCATCCCAGCCCTTGAGGCTTTTACCAAAGCTAGCGTTCTTAACGCTAAAACATTACATTCACATTGCATCCAATGGGCAACGTCTCAGACAGCCACTGATGTTGACTATGTTTTTGACTCTTGATTACAAACTCAAGAATTTTTGCAATACAGACTTGAATATCCAGTTCCAGCAAACATGTTGCCTATTGAACAATGTCAAACAATTTTGTATACTGATGGTTCAGCCAAACCAGCAATAGGCACTAAACATCAATATTCCGCCGCTTGTGCAGCCGTGAGTGCATGCATGAAAGATGGCAAGTTCCATCCACAACATACTTACACGAATTCCTTAGGGGACTGCACCACACAACTAGCAGAGCTCAAGACTCTGGTGATGACACTGGAACACACGGAGCCTGAACAGCTGATGCTGATTGTCTGTGGATCAAACTATTTTGTGTAGTCCTTCAATGAATACCTGCATTACTGGAACCAGAATGAGTTCAGAGATTGAAAAGGAAACACAATTAAACACAGACTTCTGTGGGAGAAAGTAGCAGATTTGAAGGAAACACTACCCAATGTCCATATTGTACATACACTAGGACATCAGAGTGTTGGAATACATGTTGTAGGCAACACCTTGGCTGATGAAGCAGCCAAATCAGCAGTAGCTATGGCTTCTTTTGCTGCAGTAACTCATTCTAGAATAAAACTGGATGATGAAACACTGGCAGCTGTGAAAACTTCAGCTGATGGCACGTCCTTACCACAAACATATCCTGCTAAATATTCCTACTGCATATCATGCCTCAATACAGCCCTAACAGTAATACCAGAGGTGGGTAATCGTGCGATTCCCAATAAAGACCAATGACCATAATTGATCAAAGCAACGCATGAGTTGCTTCTGTCCATGCTGGTGTGGCGGCTACAATATCATTGTTACAAGCACGTTACTGAAGGCCAGGTCTATACAAACAGACCAAGCAGCATGTCCTTTGTTGTGACATCTGCCAGCAAATAAAAGAATCCACTGTCTAATGCACACCGCAGACACCCCTCCTAATATCCAACAAACCATTACAATGTGTGTACTTGGACCATTGTGGTTCCCTGACACCTGATAGTGCATACAAAGACATTTTGGTTACTGTTGAGTCATGCTCCAGATTTCTATGGGTTTGGCCACAACTCTCAACTGACGCTCAAACTGTTATTAAAGATTTGCAAGTCTTTATCAGGACATATACTGTTGCGGCTTTCCACCAGGTCCCGGGCCCTGCTTTTGCCTCAAGGGCTTTCAGGGACGCCATGGCCTTGTTAGGGGTCCAACTGCATTACTCGTCTCTATTTCATTCAGATGGAAATAGTGTCATGGAGTGACGAAACCGAGATTTAAAGCAATCCTTAACAGCCGGAGTATTAGGCACGGGTTGTAGTTGGCTTACACACCTGTATGGAGTCCAGAGAACACTTAACAATCTGCCCAGAAGGTCCCTGCGGTGGGCGTACTTCATACGAATGCCTGCTCGAAACACATATGTATGTTCCAGACCTTGATGGTCCTGACGTTGAGGTGGCAGATACACTTTTTGACATAAATGACCATGTCACTGTCTTGTAGGACTTACAACAGTCCTGTGACGACAACACATCTACCAGTGCCGCCTCCTTGGGAATAAGGCAGGTGGATTTAAAAAGTTGAGGATCTAGTGCATGAAAAGATTGCTGTGAAAAAGGAGTTTGGTCCTTCTTATTGTGCACCAGTTCCAGTCCTGGGAATACACAGTACTAGAACTGTCATTGTACCACCGCTTCTTGGTTCTAAATAAAATCACTTCATCTGCATCAACAATGTCAAGCTATACCATATGGCTGATCCTGCACAGCAGATCTAGGGTACTCCTGGGTAGTACCCAAATCCCTCTCACTACAGACCAGGATGTTCCTCTACAGGTTTTAAGCAGCAACACTAACACCTCTCTGAGCTTGGGGAGGGTGGAAAATGAACTCTCATTGGTTCCACTACCTTCTACTACTACAAATAACACCAATAATACCAATAATATTGATAAATTTTATTCAAATTCTAGACAGCCGATGGCATAGTCTACTATGAACCACTGAGTGAGACTTCTGCTAGCTCTCCCCTTCCAATATTGGCTCTATTTTTTGCATAAACTGCTTCTGGATATTTTGCCGACATCAATGACACTTTCACTGACTCATCCGCCTCTACTGCAACAGAACTGTCAAGAGCATGTAAGCTGATAATTTGGCTCAAAATGAACTATTTCATTCTTCTATGGAATTATCTATGGCTTTTTCTGACTATACTTGCATTTGTCCTTTAAATTGGGTTTGCCATTGTTTTCTTCTTACTGATAGATGGTCATTACATTTCTGAATGCTTCACATTTGAACTGGTGGATGAGGTCCTAAAACCACATTTTTCTTCTCACAAAGTCTGCAGAGACTTGTTCCTAGTGAACATTTCTGCTATACCAGTTCCTGATGGGATTGTTTGGGATAAAGTATTATTAGATATATATGCTCCGAACGAGGTCATTCAAATTCCATATGTATTCAAACTTTTTATGAAAGATGTAATTACACCCGGAGCTACAGGTACAGCACTGTCATTTTACCACCGGTGCCAGGTTCTAAACAAAATCGCTTCCTCTGCATTTACAATGTCAAGCTACATCATTTGGCCGATCCTGCACAGCAGACCTAGGGGACTCCTAGGTAGTACCCGAATCCCTCTCACTACAGACCAGGATGTTCCTCTACAGGTTTTAAGCAGAAATGCTGACACGTCCCTGTAACCTTTGTTTCTTTTCCAATGAATTTCAAAGGTTTGTTTAAATTGTATTTCCTAACTATAACGTCCCTGTAACCTTTGGTGTTTTCAGTGATTTTCTATAGTTTTTTTTAATGTATAGTAATTTTAATTAGTATACGTTAATCCAACCACCTTCGCACACGGTCTTAGCCCATGGATGGCGGCGGTTGGCCACAGGGCTTGAGGCTAACTCCCTATAAGTACCCAACTTTGCACAGTGCACTGCCTTCTCCCGTGCACAGTAGGGGTTGCCTGCAAGGGGTGGCCTTCAGCCAGTGCCTTCAGCCAACACCCCTAACCACCCAATCCAATGTTGTGCACAGCCCTTTGCACATGCATGGCAGAAGTTAGCCGCGGCCTCTGTGGGTGTTAAAATAGGTGTGAGATGGTTATCTGGGGTAAGAGTGGCTGTCAGAGTGTCTGTCTCATTTGAGAGTGTGTACATCAGTGTTTTAGTGGGTTCATCAGTATGTGCGCGGGTCTGTGAGTAGCTGCATTTGTGTCTCAGTGGGTGTTTGATGGTCTGAGTCGGTCTGTGAGTGAGTGCATAAATGAGTGGGTCTGAGTAGGTGCATGAGGGACTAACTGAGGCTGTGAGTGGCTACTTGAGTGTCTGAGTGGGTCTGTGAGTGGGTGCATGAGTGTTTGAGTGGGTCTGTGAGTGGGTGCCTAGGTTTCTGAGTGGGTGTGTCAGTGGGAGAATAGATTGAAAGAGAGAGAGAGAGAGTTATCTTTTTTGTAGCCTTTCATGGGCTTTTCAATATTTTTATAAAATTAAATTAAATAATAATCAAAAGTCCTTTACTAGCTATCTGGCACCGGGGGGGAAGCCCTAAGGGCTCCCCCACAGTCCCTATATATATATATATATATCTATATATATATATTTTTTTTAATAAAAACCTCTTTATAGGCTATGTGGGACTGTGCGGCAGCCCTCCAGGGCTCCCCCCGTGGTCCTCTTTTTTATTTTATTTTTTTAATTCAAAGCCCTTACGGGCTGCCTGTCACTGTGGGAGAAGTCTTAAGGTTTCCCCTGCAGTGACAATGCTTCAGCAAGCACAGAGCTGCTTTGACATCAGCTCCGTGCTTGCTAAAGCACTTCATCTCTGTCCCCTGCAAGTGTTTGCTGTAGCTTGGCTTGGCTGCAGCCAATCCACAGCAAACAGCTATGTCCAGGGAGCGGGCACCCTTGGGACATAGCAGGAGCTGGCCCTAGGGGTTGGCGGTCCCCAGGGCCATCAGAGGCTCCTTGAGTGGGGCCCCCTCCAACGTTTACATAGTCCAGGGAGGTGGTGGTCCCTGGGGCACGGGATCCCAGAGGGACCCCCTTTCTTTTTTTACACTTTTCCTGGGGTTGGTGGTCCATGGGGTGTAGGGTGGCCTGGGCCCCCACGTGTAGATAAAAATGGATGACCTGGGGAGGTGGTGGTCCCCGTTGTACAGGGGCCATGGAACTCCTATACATATTAAATTGAAAGCCCTGGGGAGGTGGCAGTCCCCAGGCCAGCGTGGGGACCACAGAGCCCCACACATATAAAAAAAGAAAAGCTTTGGGGAGGTGGTTGTCCCTAGAGATGGGGGGCACCGGGAGGCCCCCCACACAAAATTTTTAATGCCCCCAGTACCTGGCTCACCCAGGGGCCTATGAAAAAACTAGCGTAGGAGCCCTTGCTTTTTTTTTTTTTTAAATTGCTACAAATTTGCAAACCTCGCAAACTCGCAGCAAACAAATAATTTTTACAATGTTTTTTGCTCCGAGGAGGGTCCCTCTGGGACCTCCCCACCAGTGGTAAGGGGTCAGGCCTACCCTGGCCCCTTTTATTTTATTTTTACTTTTTTTCTCTGATTCAGCTCAAGCTGAGTCCCAAGACGGCTGCCAACACTTCCTGGTTTGAATTGTTGGCAGCCAATCAGAGCTGTGCATTTTCCTGCACGATCTCATCTTTATTTGTGAATACTTCACGGCCAACAATATACAAATTTGAATTTCCCTAAATTTCTAAAAAACATACTGAACAGATTTACTCCAAATAACCAAAAGCGTGATCTGCATACCTACAGGTTGCCTTCTGCAAAATCTGGTGTCACTACATCCAGTGGTTCGGCCTGTAGTTGTGTCTAAAAAATCCTGTGGAAATTATAATGGCAAACACAACCATTTTTCAGCCCCCTTTTTCTCTGCCCCCGGTTGACGGATCGCCCCAAAGGTTTCCAAGCGCAACAAGCATCACAGTGACACTGTTTTGGAAAATTTTTGTTAAGATTCATCAAATAGTGCCAACGATATAGGCAAGTCAAAAATAGCTTTTCCTATGGAAACTAGGTCCTAAATATATATATATATATATATATATATATATATATATATATATATATATATTGGAGTTATGGTTAGAACCTAGGTACCACAGAAAGAGTGTTTTTGGTTTGCTAATAACGTTGGTGCTGTTTGACAAATCCTTACAAAATATATTTTTTTAAATATAAAAAAAAAAGTTAATCCACCTCAGCTCCTTTCTTTAAAGTTTTGGGGTGATCATCAAGAGAAACACATGGGGGTCCCAAAACACAGTTTTGCCCATGCAATTGTTGTAGGGATTTTTGAGTAGTGCTACAGCCCAAACGCTAAACTGATATACACCAGTTTTGGGAGGAAGCTACATTTTTACCCAGAAAGTGTGCTGTTGGTGATTTGGTATAAATCCATCGAGTAGTTTTCAAAATGTATGTATATCTGGATGGTTGGGTTGATGAGACTCTTACAAGAGGCTCGGGGGCCCATAACTTCAAATATTAGAACGATCTGAATGGCCAAAGGGGCTTTTTCCCCATCAGCCATCTGGCTTGTGTAGAGGTGAGAGGCTCCCTTGAGTCCCCAGGGGCTTGCGCTGTGATTGTTTGGCTATAACATGAGAAGAAATGCTGTGGCTGCGTTCCAAAGGTGCCCCCATTGGGGCTATTTTTTTTGGGGGGGGATTTCAACGATCCTGATGGACTTTTGCAGGGACCAGCAGGACTGCCCTTCTCCGGCAACAGCCCTGTAGGAGTCCCACAAGAGTGCAGGTGTCATGCTGATTCCCCAGAACGTCCTGCAGGATTGGAATCCATTAAAAAACAGCAGAGGCTTAAGTGTCTAAGGTGGGTTGGCCATCTGAGAGAAGTTGGACATGGTGGGGATGTTAGCTGCTCTCAAGGGCTTGGGTGCAGGGCCCAGCCGTGCATGGCGGATGGGGTGGCATAGTTATGTATGGTAATAAAATATTACTTGACAGTAAAAGAAATCTAGAAATGCACTGAAACCCCCAAGGTTAAAGTGATATTAGCTATTTATGGTAATAATATCTTATGTTGCAATTTAAAAAAACTCACAATTGAAAAATGTAAAGGGTAAAGTTGCATTATAGTTAGGTGAAAATGTCAATTTAAATGTAGCATTTGAAACTTAAAAAACCCTGAAATTCACGAGTTATACTTATTTCAAGCAAGTGTAACTTGTGCCCTCACCATACACAGCTTGTGACCTCATATATTGCATCACTCATGTCATATTCTGTCACATTATTGATAATATCAATATGACATCTGAAATAACATCTTTGATGATAACCCTCTGCATGGCAGTGGCGTGAATTAAACAGGTCATAGTCATGATACTTGTTTTTAAATGTTCTTGTGAGTATGCTGCGAAAAACATTCAAAACTAAATTATTGTCAACAAAAACGTAGATATATGCTCAATTCCTTTAGACGTTCCCTCTATACTAGATAGATTTTACTGCAGCCTTTCTTACTTTTCATACGGTGTTTATTCTGGGATGTGTCTGGTTTGAAAGTCCCTTCAACAATTTCAAAGAGGCTTCAGAGCACTTCAGTGTACATGAGGAATAGATAGGTTGAAAGCAATTGAAACTGAAAGATGTCCCAAGGATGCAAAATCTTTATTTTTTTGTATATGTTTATTGAGAAGTACATGTCAACATATAAACAATGTGTTAAAAAGAGAAACAATAAATCAAATTGTGGTCACATAATAAAAATATTATGAAATATTAACTTCTCAGATTTCTAAACACAAAACACATAATAAAGATATCAATAAATGCAATATATGAGATTATTCATAAGGCATCCATCTGTGAATGAACTCGTAGAAGAAGACCTATAAAAGAAAATCTGGAAATAAAGTATTATGCAATATGTATTAAACCATATATTATAGGTAGTTAGAAGATAGTCGAGATAGTAATATCATACAAATCCACATATATAGCATTTCAAATAAAATGTCTTAATAAGGATAGGAGACCAAAAAAGGGTCTTCTTTGTTGTATTTTCTAATTAGGAGAAAACATTTAAGTATAAATATTAATAGAATATGCATTAGCTAGAAAGGGTTTCCAAATTTGGATGAAAATCCCAACATTATTTTGCAATCTGTAAATCATCTTTTCGTATGAAGCCATTTTATATATTTCAATAATGTCATCATGTGTAGGACTTTGTGGTGTTCTCCAATGTCGTAATATACAAATTTTTGCTACAGTGAGTGCGATAGCCATCAATCGTCTTGTATGGTTTGTTAGATTTGGGAGATCAGTAACATCATGTAATATAACACATTTTTCTGTTAAAGGAATGGGAACATGTATAGCTCTGTGTAGAGAGGAAGTTTTAGAAGACCAGTATTCCGTCAAAACTGGACATCGAAATAAAATGTGTAGTACATCACAATCGTAATGAGGACACCTCCAACAGGTAGAATGGTGAAGTAAACCTGCTGTTGTGAGTTTATTGTGACCAGTACCAGTAGTGAAGAATTTTGAAAAGAGTAAATTTAATTCTTGCCTCCCTGATTCCTTTATCCATGTTCATAACAACATCAGTCCGGTCCTTATTGAAAAACGCTTCATTAAGTAACCCTTGCCATTTGACATGGATTTGTGCTAGTAATGGCGATGAGTGTAGTTTATGCACTATGAGATTATCAAATCCAGAGACCGCTCCTTTAGATTTCCCCCCAGTTTTAAAGTTTTGTAAGACTGGGGAATCCTCAGGTATCCACTGAAGCAACAGATGTTTTACATTTTGCAACAGCTTCTTCTATATTATCCATGTTCTTCCACCTCCAAATCAAATTCATAACCACAGTCAAAAACCTTTGGGTTAGGCTAAACAAAAACCTGACCTATCAATGGACTTTAGTTGATCAGGTCTATCTACTAACAACTGATTCTTCATCAGTAGTCAACTCAGAGTACTTCCTATGAACCTTTCCACAATTGATTACCAGCTCCTTAATCTGCTGCATACCCAGCTATGAACATTCCTATAACTCTATGCTCTCTGATTCATAGTACATGTTCCTTAAGTGTGTGGACAATGTGACCATGATTGATTGTGGGCCTCATAAATCAATACCCCTTTTTGCAATTGTTTAACTATCTCTATTGTATACCTTTTGCGTTTCATAAATGTTTGTTGTGTCTCTGCCATACCCACTCTCTTGATGTAAAAAGTTATTTTATTTCTAGGTGACAGAGAACTCACAGCAACTTCCTTGTACCAATTTTGCAAGCCAGGTATAGCAACCACAGGGCTACATAGTCATTTACATTGCATCAAAATAACGTAGCAACAGAGCAATCTGTAAAAAATTGCTACCTACTCAGATATTTCAAGTAGACTTCAACAGTGTTCTATTTGTTTATTCTACTCAGTCCACTAAATGAGGATCTTTTTCTACTCCTCTGGCACCTAGAGGCTAACTGGTTTGTGGTATTAAATTCATAAATATGGTAAATTATTGAATAAAGCTGTCACATAAGACACTCAGGAATATGCACTGGCTACTAAAAAGCGTAGAACAGTATGTTTTCTAGATGTTATTCTCTTGTCAATTTTGCAGGTTTATGTTAACAGGGTATTGCATTGGTCTGAATCCTGTCTCTGTATCTTACCTTGGTTCATTGCTATTGCTGTCATGGGAGACTGGTTCATCCCATACCTCGTTTAAAGACTTGTCCTGACGTTTTGGTAACATCAGACTCCCATCTCAACAACCATTTTATATAGTTATTCGTCCACCTAAAAAAAAAAACAAGGCTCAATTCTCTAACAACAAGTGGAACAGTTGTGAATCAGCTTCCTTAGAGCTAATCAAACATTCCGGGTATGTTTCTTACCTTTTATTGACTTCAGGGGTGGCTGACACAAAATAAAAGTGGTGGGGGAGATGGAGGAGGTGCGGGGGCAGCGCGGGTTGCGCATGCAGGGTGAAGGGAGCACGTGGGAAATTTAATAATAACAATATATATATATTTTTTTTTAAGTTACCTGGTGCAGCCTTCTGCCTCGCGCTCCGCTGCTTCCTGATCTCAAAGGTTCCTTGTGCAATCCCCGCTCTGTTCTCATGCTATTCTCTATGCTATGACCAAGCATGAGAGCAGTGCAGGGTTTGGCCTGAGTGGGCTGGTTTGCCACTCCCTCAGGCACAGGGAGTCTGCACTGTTTCTCGAACCATGCTGTCACAGCTGGGTTGGAGAAACCTAACTGTGCATGTCTTTTTTGGCAGCCTAGAACGGCCAGCCAAACAGACATACACGGTTAAGTGCACTCACTCCTCCCTGCCTCCTCCCCGTTTCCATGGCCCAGCCCCGCCCCTCCCTGCACACGCTGGCTTAGCCAGCAGCAGAAAAATAAAACAATAGTTAAATATTGTTTTATTTTTCTGCTGCTGGCTCTGAGTCAGTGGGGCGACACCCCTCTGCCGTTGCGGAGGACCCACACTGATTCACTGATATATGACCATTAAAATACTGCAGGAAATCAAATCAAATCAATTATTGTCATAGATTCCCCAGTGTCAAAATGTACCAATACAGAATTCCTCCATGGTGAAAAGCTACAAGTGCAAATCAAATACAGGTATGTTAAGCACATGTTCCCTACATGGACAAAAGATGTTACCTCGTGGAGAAACACCACTCCCATGCACCTCAGTCAATATGGGGGTATTTCTGCCAAGCCTGTTATGATGTAATCTTGTTCTAGATTGAAAGGCGTGCAGGATTCCAGGGTTGCCAGTTGATCTGGAACCTCAGGAGAAGCCTGATGCCAGTTTGTGTTGCTCTCAAATAAACTTCAAAGTACGAACTATGACTTGTCCGACATTTATTCTCAACATGTTGGTGACGTTTCAAGTGAGGGGGCGAGCGTACACAACCTGGTGCAGTATTGGTTATTTGAAGATTAGAGGCATCGAGCGGCAGCTGGCGGCTGGTGAGCTTGGCTGTGAACAACTCACCTATGGACTCCTTGATGTTGCTTTGAGTCCTGGAGCGCCGTCATCATGTTGGGGCATTGGATTGAGTCTCCTTCCTTCATTGGTATTTATCTTGCTGGCAGAGCTCTGGGAGGAGGGGAGCCCCGCACGCAGGTACTTTTGCCTCGATTACTTTTTGCGCGCATGCAGGCGTGTTTGTGTATTCATCGTAGAAAACTAGCGCACCTACCTTCTTTCACGCTGTTGATCTGGAGCAGCCATTTTAGCTCATTGAACGCTTCCTCATACTCTTGCATACTGAAAGACTAGACCGCTCACCTTAGTAAACTTGCGCACCTACCTTTTTCCACGTTGCGGGAATGGAGCGGCCATTTTAGTTCATTGAACTCTTCCTTGTGTACAAAAAGACTAGACCGGTCACCTTGGTTGGTGGATCAGGGCAACAATTACTTTTCTTGTTAGAAATTCTCTTGATATTTATTGAGTAATTTATGCTTTTGTTCACTCTTTCTTCCCTGAAAGTCACCTGCTTTTTTTTTTTTAAGGTAGCGGTCCCTCATCACATACATTTTTTTTTAACTTGTATTTATTGACTGTAATAACTGTTATGGCTTCACTTAGAAATATCATTAAACCACCTTATTTCTTGCAACAAGCAGGTCAACCTGATATCTGTTGGGAAGAATGGATTGAAATTTTGGAGAACTATATTATAGCTCTTGATGGACAAGATTTTTCTCCAGCTAGAAAGAAAGCTATTTTACTGAGTGCCCTAGGCAATGAGGGCCAAAGAGTTTTTAAGTATTTGACTGTACCATTGGGCCCTAATGGTCAACCCATGGATGATGTCTACAAACAGGCTATAAAAAGATTGGAAAATAGATTTGCAAAAGAAGTGAATTGAATTATGGCCAGGTACAAATTTTAAACTCAACCTCAGGCTGAACATGAGTCCATTGATGAGTTTGTGGCCAGACTAAGGCAACTTTTGATTAAATGCAGTTTTGGAAATATGATGGAGGAGTTAATCCGAGATCAACTGAGTGTTCAATGCAAGGAAAAGAAAATACAAGAGAGATTATGGATAGCGAAGGATCCCACACTCATGGAGGCTATTGGGATGGCTAAAGTAATTGAAGAATCGCAGCGGTGAATGAAGGAACTGAACAAGAGGGACTTGACTACTGATGTATCCTTGGTCAACTCAGATCATCAAAACTGTGTTGAGAGTAAAGTGTGTGCAGTTAGAAGAAAAGAGAAGAAAGAATATGGCTTCTCAGTGTCGAGAAACAGAGGAGAACAAGCTCTTCCAGCAGCTGGAAATAAAGGTGACTGTGCTTGAGGTGGCAGCATTTATCATGATTCAGACTCAAAGAAATGCTTTGCGAGCAAAAAGATTTGCAGGAGGTGTGGACGGAAGGGCCATTATGTGAGAGTCTGTTGGGAGTCTTACAAAATAAACAAAATTGTGAATTCTAGTGTGGCGGTGATTGACAGTATGACTGACGGTTTGTCTGCAGACAGAGTTCTTATAGTGAATGATGATCTCAAAGTTAAGACTACTCTGTTCACAGACATTCCTGAGAATAAAAGGAGGATGTCTAGACCTACTGCTACCTTCACTGTGTGCGGTAACAATGTTGAACTCATGATTGACTCTGGGTCCATGTACACCATTATTCCTGAAAAGTTTTTTCAAAATGCATTGGCAGGACTTTGAACTCTCTCCCAAAGACATAAATCCAGGTGGGTACCAGGGTGAATCTATAGATATTTTAGGATGCATTGAAGGCGACATGCAATATGGCTCAAGATATACGAGAGGTAAGGTATATGTATCAATGGAAGGACCACCAATTCTGGGATGGATGCATCAGTTTGATTTGAATATTATGTTCAATCCAAAAAGGGAGCACCCTGTCTTACATTTCAGCTCGAATAGCCCCAAAGCATCATGATAAATACAGTCATTAGAATGAATTAAAATAATATTTAAAAAAGTCTTGCACCATAAATGGGTGCAGCAAGTGCTGTAACGTTGTAGAAGGTTTTTCACCATAGGTTGGTGCGGCGAATGCCGTATCTCCAGACACATGTTTCTGGCTTTCGGCCGTCATCAGCGGAGAGCAAAGTGTGGCAGACGGGTTGCTTGAAATGCCGTCTAGACGTATTCTCAGGTTTTTGTACCACTCAGTAGGCGCACAGGTGCTTCACCAGAGCTCGTCAGCTCAAAAGCTCACGGGAGCCGTTAAATACACAATCCAAAAAGGCAGCACCCTGTCTTACATTTCAGCTCGAATTGCCCCAAAGCATCATGATAAATGCAGTCATTAGAATGAATTCAAATAATATTTAAAAAAGTCTTTCACCATAAATGGGTGCAGCAAGTGCTGTAACGTTGTAGAAGGACTTGCTGCACCTACTAAGGTGAAAGATTTTGATTACTTTTGTTAATGTGAAACAAATCTGACTGCATTTACCAAGATGCATTGGGGGCAACTTTTTGCTGGAGTGTGAGGCAGTGTGCTCCCTTTTTTTTGCACTGTGTCGAATGACGGCTCCCTTGAGCTAACGGGCTGACGAGCCTTGGTGAGGCACCTGCGCACCAGAGTGGTACATAAACCTGAGTAGACGTTTGGTGGAATTTCAAGCAACCCCACAAAATATGCTGCTCTCTGCTGATGACGGGCGAAACCCAGAAACACGTGTCCTGAGATACACAGCACTTGCTGCACCTACTAAGGTGAAAGACTTTGATTACTTTTGTTAATGTGAAACGAATCTGACTGCATTTACCAAGATGCATTGGGGCCAACTTTTTGCTGGAGTGTGAGGCAGTGTGCTCCCTTTTTTTTGCACTGTGTCAAATGACGGCTCCCTTGAGCTAACGGGCTGACGAGCCTTGGTGAGGCACCTGCGCACCAGAGTGGTACATAAACCTGAGAAGACGTTTGGTGGCATTTCAAGCAACCCCACAAAATATGCTGCTCTCTGCTGATGACGGGCGAAACCCAGAAACACGTGTCCAGAGATACACAGCACTTGCTGCACCTACTAAGGTGAAAGACTTTGATTACTTTTGTTAATGTGAAACTAATCTGACTGCATTTACCAAGATGCATTGGGGCCAACTTTTTGCTGGAGTGTGAGGCAGTGTGCTCCCTTTTTTTAACACTGTGTCGAATGACGGCTCCCTTGAGCTAACGGGCTGACGAGCCTTGGTGAGGCACCTGCGCACCAGAGTGGTACATAAACCTGAGTTAGAAGTTTGGTGGCATTTCAAGCAACCCCACAAAATATGCTGCTCTCTGCTGATGACGGGCGAAACCCAGAAACACGTGTCCAGAGATACACAGCACTTGCTGCACCTACTAAGGTGAAAGACTTTGATTACTTTTGTTAATGTGAAACGAATCTGACTGCATTTACCAAGATGCATTGGGGCCAACTTTTTGCTGGAGTGTGAGGCAGTGTGCTCCCTTTTTTTTGCAGTGTGTCGAATGACAGCTCCCTTGAGCTAACGGGCTGACGAGACTTGGTGAGGCACCTGCGCACCAGAGTAGTAAATAAACCTGAGTAGACGTTTGGTGGCATTTCAAGCAACCCCACAAAATATGCTGCTCTCTGCTGATGACGGGCGAAACCCAGAAACACGTGTCCAGAGATACACAGCACTTGCTGCACCTACTAAGGTGAAAGACTTTGATTACTTTTGTTAATGTGAAACGAATCTGACTGCATTTACCAAGATGCATTGGGGCCAACTTTGTGCTGGAGTGTGAGGCAGTGTGCTCCCTTTTTTTTGCACTGTGTTGAATATTATGTTACACCCCAGAGCTCTAAATCAGGTGTTGATTGTAGACGAGCTTACTTTAGATAATGTGTTAGCTGGTGCAAAAAATGTTTTTAACAAGAAATTGGGATGCCTCAGGGGTTATGTCCACAAAGTAAGAGTGAAATCAGATGCTACTCCTGTACGACAAAAGTTGAGGAGGGTGCCGTTATCTGTTCGTGATGGATTGAAGAGTCTGTTGAAAGAAATGCTGGGAGAAGGAGTCATTGAGCCTGTAGAAGCATTAGAGTGGATTTCGCCTGTTGTTATTACTCAAAAATCTGATGGTCGCTTGAGATTTTTTATGGATTTACATTCAGTGAACCAGAATGTTGTAGTTGATGTGTTTCCTCTTCGTAACATCAATGAATTGTTGACATTGGTGAAGGGCAGGAAATACTTTCACAAACTTGATTTGAGGAGTGCCTATCACCAGATTAGGTTGCATGAGAGCTCCAAATTTCTCACTGCTTTTGTTACCACAGAAGGAACCTTTCAATTTAAAAACACTTGCTATTTGGGTTAGCGACTGCTGCTAGTGTTTTTCAATGGGCAATGACTAAGGTCTTGGAGGGAATAGATGATGTAATTTATTTCAAAGACAACATCTTAGTCATGTGGAAAACTAAAAATGAACTTACCATCACTTTGAGATTGGTGTTGAGAAAAATAGAAGAGTTTGGTCTCACACTAAATCAAGAGAAATGTATTTTTCTGACTGAACAAGTAGAGTATTTGGGCTACACTGTTGCTATGGGGTCAGTTAAACCTAAACATTATTTTATTAGATGCCATAAGCAAAGCACCTGTTCCGAAAGATAGGGGCCAACTGAGATAATTTTTGGGGGCTGGTAGAATACTATGTTAAGTTTGTAGAAAAATTTGCTGAGAAGACTGAGAGTTTAAAAAAAAGTTGCACAAAGACAATGGATTTGTGTGGGAAGAAGAACAACAATTCTGTTTTGACAATATTAAAAGGGAGATATGTCAAGCAGGTATTTTATCAGTGTTTGGCACAAGTTTGAAATAGTTAAATATTGTTTTATTTTTCTGCCACTGGCTCTGAGTCGGTGGGGCGACACTCCTCCGCTGTTGCTGAGGACCCGCCACTGATTCACTGATATATGACTATTAAAATACTGCAGAAAATCAAATCGAATCAATTATAGTCCTAGATTTCCCAGTGTCAAAATTTACCCATACAGAATTCCTCCATGGTAAAAAGCTACAAGTGCAAATAAAATACAGATATGTTAAGCACATGTTCCCCATATGGACAAAAGATGTTACCTCGTGGAGAAACACCACTCCTATGCACCTCAGTCAATATGGGGGTATTTCTGCCAAGCCATCCTGGAACAAACAATTATTCCTTCTATCTTTTGACAGGAGCATATCGGCATACATTTATAGCATTGGAAACTAACCGCAAGAAGTGGATGAATTCCAGTAAAACTGTAGAAGAAATATTTTGCTTAGTATCTGACCCTAAAACACCACTGTATTGTCTGTGACCTGAAATGTATTAATGTAAAGACCGTTTCTTCCACTGGGCATTTCCCCGGTAGGATGGAGCCCGTATTTAAAGTCAAAGGGAGGGAAAGGGTAGTATGAAAACGATCGGAGTGGGAGAGAGAAGAAACAATAGACTAGGAGAGAGAAAATACATTGATGTAAAGAGAGACAGATAGAGCGAGAAAACGAAGGCAGATGGGATAGTTTGAGCATTTTTTCCAGGGCTCCTTTTGGTTCCCCGGTTTGCCCCTGTCCACCTTTGCTGAGTTTCTTAGGTAGGTGTAAGTGCTGTATGAGGAGAATAAAATTAAAGTTGATAAAATAAGAATGTCGTCATATTTGTTTTGGAAAGATTCTCAGTTTTATAATTCAGACACAGAGAAAAGGCTATTAATTTCTCCTCTTCAAACTTTTCAATAGACAAATTAATTTCTGCATTTTCTCTCCTTTTTAGTACAAAGAGCACTTCTATAACATCTGACTAACGTAATAATGAAAAAAATATTGCGCTCGATAGCTATACGCTTTTTTATTTGGTCAATTTAGAACTGCATGGGCAACAGGCAAACAACTTCCTATAATTCCTGCTGAAACAGCATTCACGTTTTTCCTGTGCAATATCGTGTAAGTTGGCTCCTCCAGCCTTTCAATTTTCGCTGCTCTCTTAAATTGGGCGACAGAACAGAAGTATTGTGGTGAAAACAAACACAAAGAAATATGGAACGAAAGCACCCGCGTGGGCTGTTGTTCTGTGGAAGTGAACTTCAGCGCCAGGATACAGACCTCCTAGTTGAACACATCCTGTGCTCTCTCCCCTCCCACCCCCGCAGGAGGGGGCATATAAAACATGGCGAGCTTTGGCGGATCAGAGAAGCCGTTTATGGTTTATATCAGGCCTTAGAGAGAGGGACCACACAAGGAGGGAGACGAGAGAACCTCTGCAGCCATCTGCCTCTGCGTCACAGGGCCTGCCTGTAAAACGACAGCCACTTCTTTAGCAGAGCCCAGGCACGTCAGACGAATCAATCAATCAAATATTTCTTATGAAACTTAATCACGGAGGGTCGTGTTAGGGAGTGGGGAACAGATTAAATTACCACGGTATTAGATACGGGAAATGATTTCTGTCAAAACCATCTTTACTGCAATTATAATATGTTAATTATGTATTTCATTAAGTAAGTGGATTAGAGCCTGCACAGATGAAATCACGCTGAAGGCTTTGAATCATTCGATGAGCAGTGTGGGAGGACTGGTGTGAATGGGGCTCAGTCAATTTTGAAAAGTTTCACATGCCAAACATGTTTTTTTTCAACCCGAAGCAGGAAATAAATGACTCCAAGATTATTTGTAAGAAGTATCAAAAGGCAGCGTTCATTTTAACGAGTGCAATTAAATGCTGCTTGATAGGCTCAGGAACTGCTCAAATTCTGCCATGAAATGTGTATGAGAAAATACCATTACAGCATTTTGCATATTTTGTCCGGAGAAGAAACATTGCCTGTGAAAGGAAGCCGTAATGGGTTCCAAATCTTTCCGTCCTTCATGTTCATAGCAAGAGTTGCGTTTATAGAGTTTATTACAAGAAACTGAAACTCGTACCTTTCACAGGGAATTGTGAAACACATACATGTTTATAGGAGCAAAGTGAACCAGATAAGTTCCGCTTCTATCATTTGATTTTTTTGTACCCAGATCTGTAAAATGTGATTAAATGTGAACACAGTGAAGCTAACTGAAGTTTGCCTGGACTTTTGTTTCTAGTATCAAGGCCTGTAATGTTTTAGTTCCTGTAATATATGTTTTCAGACTACTGAGTCTTTGTTACACAAAGAGAGGAACAGTTCCATCGAGGGGAAATAAGATTTCCACACATCAGTAATCTATTGAAGAGGGTGATTGAGGGCTTATTAATGGTCTTTGTGAAATTCACGAGATGGTCATATAATCCACTCCTCTAATGAAGCAATCTGCGATGGGAGCTGGATTTAGTGCTTTATCTGTTCCAGTGTTTGTAAGTGGTAAGCACCGTAATTTTTTAGGCACAGGACTAATTTTTATCATAGGTGGTTGACTCAGAAAAGCGATAGAAAGGCTGACAAAGGGGAAAGAAGGATAAGATAAAGATAGGAAAAACTGACAAAGAACGAAAGCAGGGATTAAAAAGAACTAACACTAGTGAGCTAAAGAGGCAGGAACTGTGTAGTGTCAGAGACAAAAGGTATACTGTGGAATCATGACAAGGCAGTTTTAGTTTTTGGCAACACTGATATCGGCAGCAGCACAGCAGGCTCCTAAGATAAACATTGTTCACTTGCAGTTACATTAATACAAATTAAGGGCCTGAGTTAGATCTTGGCGAATGGATTACTCCATCACAACGGTGACAGAAATCCCGTCCGCTGAAAAAATCCCATATGAAATAATGGGATTTATATTTCGATTTCGATGGAAGAGATAGCCGTCACCATTGTGACGGAGTAACCCATCCTCCAGTATATAAATCAGGCTCCAAGTCTTGGTCAAGGACGTCATTTATGGGTTGCCAAGGGCCGCAGCTGCAACCACTGGCTTGCCCATTGTGACCCCTGGCACTGCCTTTGTGACCCCAGACCTCAGAGGTGGCAAAATGAGTGCTGGAACACAGGGGCAGCTTGTCCTCATGGACGTCAGGTAGACCCTCCCAACTTACACATACAAAATAAATAGAAGCAAACTATTTAAAAATACCAGTCCTCTTTTCAATTGAACCTAAGTACTGAAAGCAGAGGCAGATGAGCCATAGCAGAAATTGTAGGTGAAAAGGTGAGTATTCTTGCTCTAGTCCC
Source organism: Pleurodeles waltl (assembly GCF_031143425.1). Classification (NCBI taxonomy): domain Eukaryota; kingdom Metazoa; phylum Chordata; class Amphibia; order Caudata; family Salamandridae; genus Pleurodeles; species Pleurodeles waltl. Next base: position 397,687,366 of record NC_090451.1, read on the forward strand.
AACCATTCAAAGATGGGCTTTACATGTAGTACCATGGCCTAATTTCTATATTGAGGAGACCAAGGCCTACTTCCCCATCAGTCTGCAAAGAGTCTATCTGGCTACTTGTTGTCATTTATTATTCCATATGAATGTGTCCAGTTTCTGTCTGATGACTTTAAATATATATCTGGAAACCCACATAAGGAAGGTCTACAGTAACCTTGGAAGAAAATTAATGATAACACACAATATTTTCTCAAACCAGGTAATTTCCATTTTACCCATTTCCAAAGGTCTTTGATCAACGTGCCTACAATCTAGGGAGAGACAGAAAGCATAAACGTATCTGGTGTTACGGGTCAGGTTAATCTCTAGATACTTTATCGGTCAATGTGTCCATTTTAAACCACTGTCCATGAATGTGTTAGAAAGTTTACAATTCTGCCATATTACCTTGGATTTCAAGAATTTATTTTTGAGTCACAGAACTACAGAAAAGTCCTCAAACAAGGATACCAGCGTCATAGTGCTGAAGCAGGTGTCTTAATTGGAAATTATTAATGAGTGTTTATGTATTGTGAATAATGAATCTAAGTGGAAAATGGATAACGTAGAGGAAAATAATGTGCACATTTGAAAATGTGACCTGGAAGAATGGCCACCAGTGTTCACAAAATTTACTAAATAATTATTAATACTTATGAAATATTGAAAATGTATTAGATTAATGTAGTTATATGTTATATTGAGGGTTATGAAGTATGTTGTAGTTTATTAATTGTAGGCCGTAACTTAGCGAATGTCTTGGCCTAGTTGCTAGGCCTCATGCAGAAACTGTATTTCTTAGCGTTTAATAAAAATGCTGACAGAGTGAACTAACTGTGAAATGTTCATTGTCTTGTTAAAAGTGCTTAGCAGAAGCTTTCCATGAGAACTGACTAACAGGAGACAGTGTCCTTAAAATGTAACAAGCTATGTGTAATGTGTGCGAGAGGTTCTTTCCCAGGAAGCGAACAATGAAGACACTGGCTGGAGATGAAGATGCAACAAATTTGATACCTGACGAGCCGGATGATGAGGACATCGTAAAGCAGTCCAATCAATGTTATGTGAGGAAAGAAATATTAGAATTCATAGATTTGGTGTAGAAAAATGATTGGGTAGAGTAATAACGTACGAGTAATTGACCAATATGGAATTAGGGGATAGTTTGGGTGACTTTGATATAACAACGCAACAGAGGAGAAAGATTCAGATTAGACATTTGCAGATCAAGAGAGAAGAGAATTTAGAAGAGATTCGAGATTCTGTCATTGGGCTCATACTCTATGACTGAGATCATGATGCTTTGCTGATCGATTAATGACCTGAGGACGAAGACTGATTCTGCTTGCTGACCCATACCGCAGATATGTAGATATGACAATGTCACCGAATCGCATTTTTATGCCTTTTCGTTCTAGGTACCAACTATGTTATTTTAATAGTTTTAGCTAGATATTTTTCTTAATTTTTTTTCTAAATTGTTTTGCATGAAGCCCCACATGCCGATGCTAATCTGGGTTAGTTGAGGCTATTCTCATGACGACTGACAAATTACAAGGACAAATGTTTGACAATCTATCTTGCTGAATTTGATGTATGTGATTACTTCGTTGCAGCTGACTTTGCTATTAATCTGCACCATGGTTTTAGAATGTGTTGTGATTCAAACTTTGATTAGATTGTGTTTCTTCCGTCGCTTTGGTCAATCAGTATTGCTTTTATATGTGTTTCATTTGATATTGAGATTAATCTACACAACTTTAGCATTGTTAATAGAAGGGAAATAAAAGTACTAAAACTTACTAAAGGTGTGGTTATTCATGGATGAAAAGTCATGGTGTCCCATAATTACTGACTCCATTGATTATTGATTTGACTAATGATTATTGATTATTGTGTATGGATTATTGTTTCTGTTCTGGCCCTATGGTAAGAACATTTTAAACGAGTCAAAAGGTTCATCAACTTATACGCGTCCCCTTGTAAGTTTACTTATTAAGGACCGACGCGCTAACAGTAGTCAGGTATCAGGATGAGTTATTTAACACAATATATTGCCATTGAACAATATAACTTTGTGGTGCTATGAAATTAGAGTTGGATTTAATTGTTTACACTAGGATCTCCAGAGATAATGGAAATAATAGCAGCGAGGCTGGGCAGCCTTGGGTGATCCACTGACTAAGTTGAATGGCAGAAATCAATGTGTCATTTATATTAATCTTGGCCTGCTGTGCTATCAAGTTAGCTTGTATATAATTTTTCATTTGTGGGCTCAAATTGGTTTTATTCAAGAGTAGGCCTGAGCGAAATTCAAATTACTTTGACATAATTCATGTAAGATTGTATTACGCTTGTTACGTGAAATTATACCACTACGCCATTTCATTAAATCATGCATCATTCATGGTAAACATTTATGACAAATGTACCATTTGTAGTAAAAATGTACCATGTGCGGGTCGGGGCAGTTTTACCACTGCCTTTGTGAACTATTGGGAGCCTTTGGGAACATAAAATTCCTGCACCTCAACTGAGCCCCTTCGGGGGTATTTTTGAGGTAGATTTAGAGGGCATAAGAGCTGCACGTTCACAAAATTAGAACATTCAATTCAGTTCAATCAGCGTCAATAATCAGAGTTTTGATTCTATTTCAAGATTTTAATAATTCATTAGTTCATCAATTTCTTTTTTAGCAAACCATTAAATCTCAATGCAATTACAGAATAAATGATGCAGCGTGCCCCATACAAATCTAACCCCTATTTTAATCTAACTTCAGAAGGGATAGAAAACATCAGTAGAACCTATAACAAGCTCTCATCTCATATGTGAAAGCATACAGTTTTCTAATGGAACTTCTCATAGAGAGGAGTCTAAGAGTTTCTGTAGAATCTCTCAGAAATTTGTTTAAGCAGTATAAAAGTTGGTCACAGCATGAATCCAAGACACATCAGTAAAGTGAATAAGTCAGAAAGTGTCAGAGTCAAAGTCTATCTCTCAAAGGAAAGAGTCTAGTCTGTTGGAAAAAGGATTCTTAAAAAGCCCACTCTTTCCATTTTAATCTGGGAACATATTTTTATTCAAAGTTGATGATATGACAAGTTTCAAGTCTTGCATAGATAACATCTGGTTCCAGCCAATCAACATGCAATCTCTTCATGTGAACAGGATAGCTTCCGTCTATCTTGCAAGTTTTAACAAAGAACATTCTGAACACATGATACATTTAACTATTTTCTGAATCTGTAGGAAACATCACAATTTCTTCCTACCATCTGTAGTTTATAAGAAAAGAAACAAGTCAAGGTAAGTACAATACACTTTGAGATTATCTCACTTCCGTTCTCATATGAACATATTCCCATATGAACAGTGCCTATTCATAAGGAAAGTTTTAAGATTAGTCTAGCATTGCAGTAATTCTTTTCATAGGTTAAGTGGTCAGAAAGCTATGTTGTAACACTCTATTAATTTTATTGGGACCATAAATCATTTGTGTCATGAAATGTTATTCTTATGGCCATGGCACAGATCAAAACTAACAAAGAGGAAAGGAAAGAGGGAATGAAATAAAAATATGTCTTTGTCAGCAGTTCAACTAAATACATGTTGCTGTGTAAGCTTCAAATGTAAAGCCACGTTTAAATGAAAGGTTTAGTTAAGTCCTACAAAAGTACAAAATCCTTTCATCCAGGTGAATAATATAATGTTTTTATTCTTATAAAGACACTACAACAACGCCCCCATTGGATGGTTTGGAGCCATCACGAAATTACATTCACAGTTGCATTCAGAGTTTACTCTCATCGTCCACTGAATCTCTCCTTTTCCTCTTAAATTGTTCTCTTCCTTTTAGTCTGTTATATTCTTTGTTGATACGCTCACTCAATTCTACATCTCTGTTCATCCTTTTATTAATTTCTCTATTTTTCTTCTTTATTAACAACATCGTTATAGCCTTATAAACTAGTAGTGTAGATAGAAAAGACAACTACTATTAGTATAGGAACTAAAATGGCTTTGAGGATTCCCCCTTCTTCTGTTTTATCCAGTTGTCTATCACAGAAACTCCTTTAGTAAACGTTTCTACTATGCTATTGGTTTCTAAGGGTTCTAAACAAAGCTTTAAGTCAGAAATGTTCTTTGCATATTCTATAATCTTCATTCTCTCATCAGAAATGGGCATAAAACAATTGTCAATTTTCAGCCTCTTGCAGGCTCTGCCCTTTTCTGTGAGTAAAATATTTAAAGCATATCTGTTTGAAGTACCTTTGATCTAATCGCTACTAGTTCTGTGTTTCAACTGATAAAGCTCTAACTTGTCTATAACTGTTGAGAGCTTTCTCACCTTTTCATCATTTAACACCACTCTTACTGCTGGTATAATAGCTCCAAATATGTCTCCTACTAGTTGTGTTCCTTCATTTTCACTGCATGAATATCTATGTGCAGGTGTCATTGTTAACACATCTAGACTCTGCACATGATACATTTTCAGTAAAAGTTAGCCTAAGTAACAAAGTTCATCTCAGTCAGCTAGTAATCTGAAATAAGCATTGTCTCCACAAATAAAATACACTCAAAATTTGCATGTTACCCCTGAAAGTTCAAAGACATGTTCACAGTTACTATTCCCTACAGGAGTCTTTTTCCTTTGAATTCTTCTTTTAATAACACGCACTTTCCCTATGTGTCTCTTATCCAATTGTAATCTCAGAACAGACATTTTCTTCTAAACTCATCTTCTTCTCTCCTCCATACATTCTTCAGGACATCCTCCTTTTTATATGCACTTTGTGCAAACTGTGCATTTCTCTCTTCTTACATTAAAATAAAAGCCTTTTCTAATGGTTATTTTCATGAGCTTTAACAGCGTTTACAGGAAGTAAAGGTCTAAAATAATACCAAGCTTTTTCTATTTCTTTTGCTTGTGGGTATAAGTTCAGCTCTTCATTAATGGAACTTTGCAAAATGCTGCATGATATAGCATAGGAAAGGGGAATGTGATGGTATGACACTTGCCATCAGCGGACAAAGGCAGGTGAACACGCATTCATTTGCATTAATAGCTCATGTATACTCTTGTACTAGCCTAGAATAAACAATTGTGAAATAATCATTCTCCATCTAATCTACAAAATAAGCCTTTAACTCATATTTCTGATCTATTAGTATAGTTCCTGTAAAGAATTCTTCAATATTATCTTAACTTTGAATTTTACTTTTTTTCTCAACTTATTAAGCTTGAAATGCCTCCAGGTGCATCACGTAGTTCGTTATTCCAGTCGAGCAGATCTGAAATTAGGATGCTCAGCACTTGGCTCACGTAGTATGGTCACTCAATCGCTGAATATCTTCGACAATGTACTCTAGCTCTTTTTGATCTTCTGAGTGTTTGTTGGCCTTCTTTTAAGTCACTTATACCACTTGATTCTGTCTCTTCATCAATTGTCAGCAGTAGGGATTCAACTGACACCTTTGATTTCAACTTCTTCCGATTGTAGGTTTTTGGCCATTAAGCACTGTAGGTGTCTTGTTTTGTTCTTGATTCAGAATTTGTTCCTTCTCCGTATCTTCTTCTTGTTCTGAAGGTATTTAAACTGTCACTTCAGCTTCAGTTCTTGCTTCTCCGCTTTCAATGCCAAAAGCTCCAAAGCCACTATGCAAGCACAATTGACAGCTGTGTTTGTGATCAGGATTACTTGGTAAGGGCCTTTCCACTTTGGCTCCATACAGGACTTTTGCACATGTTTCTTGACGAGCACCGAGACACCAGGATTGAGGTCATGGTGCTGCTCTTGATGTTGATTTACAGTGACAGCTTCAACCTGTCGAGAGACAGAATGCACCACATCATCTAATCAATTGAAATAATCAAGTACCATGTCATCTGTTATGTTCACAAGTGCATTTGCAGTTACAGAAGGAAATCATGTTGCCCACCCCATATGAATTTCATGGGGGGATGAACCTGTCCTACTGCCAGGTGTACTTCATAGACTCATTAACACCAAATGTAAAGCATCAGGTTATTTCAATGAAGTGGTAGCACAAATGTTTGCTACTCGGAATTTAATGGTTATGTTGATCTTCTCAACAATTCCAGAAGCTTCAGGTCGATACCTGCAGTATAGCCTCTGTTCTACTTGTAATGCTACACATAACATGTTAATGATCTCAATGTTAAAGTGAGTTCCTCGATTTGACACTAGAGAAACTAGTACAACCTATCTTGGGACCAACACCTTCACAGCAGTTTTGCTACAGTGAGCCTTTCGTTCCACCTTGGGTAGGCTTCTGCCCATTTAGGGGAGATGCACACATTAACTAAGATATATCTCAGCCCATTACAAATAGGCATTTCAGTAAAATCCACCTGTATTCTTTTCAAGGAACCACCTGATCTGTCAGAGTCACCAGATCCTCGGGGTCTGTGCACGTTCCCAACACGTCCACCACTGAACAGCTCCAAGACTCTGATAGATAAATCACAGAGACTGAGAGAGTTCAAGAGGGGAAGAGGGGATTAGGAAGGGAACAGCTGGGAAGGAGACCTGTAGTAAGAAAAAGGTTAGAACACACAATTTGAAAATTATATCTCCTGAAATCAATACTAGACTATGATTCTAAGCCTAGTCACTCTGAAAACATGAACAATCTAAGAGTTAAGCTTAAAATGACTAAGTTTCAAGATGGCCGGATACCTGTAAGGGAATCAAGATGAATTAAATGAAAACTTTCTTATTCAAGTACTTTCCTTTACATGAGAATCAGAAAAACATTCTGACTAAATTTTAAACCAGTCATATAAATCCTGTTTTGAGAATGTATACTAGGACCATACAATATTGCATCTAGAAACTCTGGCCTTCTGTGCACTCTTAAAATTTTTCAACACCAATTGCGCATATTGCAGATATATATATGTATATATATATATATATATATAGTGAACACCATAAAAGGATTGTGCACCATGAATAACACAATATGGATTCAGGAAACAAATTACATAACTTGTCAACTCGAATATTACATAATACATATCTTAGAATAGTGGCCTACAATAAACAACATGAAATAAACTCGAGGAGAGAATCGTGCGTCTTGCCGATTCGAGTGTTACCATGTAAAATACCAAGAAATGGTACCACACAATGAATATCAAAGTCAAATCAACATTAATCGAATCGCGCGTCTTGCCGATTCGTAAAACATGATGTAAATGTCAAGAAATAACAGCTCACAATAAATAACAAGATAAAAGTACAATGAAACGAATTGCGCTTCTTTTGCCGATTCGTAAGCCATCATGTAAATGTCAAGAAATGGTAGCGCGCAATGAACAACAAAGTTAAATCCTCATGAAACGAGTTGCGCGTCTTGCCAATTCTTAAGCCATCATGTAAATGTCAAGAAATAGTAGCGCGCAATGGACAACAATGTTTAAACACCATAAAACGAATCGCGCGTCTTGCCGATTCTTAAGCCACCATGCCAATGTCAAGAAATGGTAGCACGCAATGAATACCAAAGTCAAACCTTTATGAAACAAATTGCGTGTCTTGCCTATGTGTAAACTACCATATAAATGTCAAGAAATGGTAGCTCGCAAGTAATCTGTTACTCATTTAAGAATTAAACCAAGAATATGAAAATTCTCTACAACGGTGTCGGGACAGTCCAACCACCGTCTTACCGCCTGGAACAATGATCACCAATGAAGGATGAAGGGCAGAAGGCTGGAAGATCCAAATAGGCCGCCGGGACAGGAGCTCAGGAAGAAACTGCTGCTCTGAACCGGGACCTCTGAATAGTGAGCACTGGGAGTTGGGCTGGCTCTCTTTTATGGAGTCTTGGCCCAGCCCAGAACCACGCCCAGGCATGTTGCAGGGAAAGTCTCTGGAAGGCCCTGGAAAGGGGCCACACCCTAACACACTCTGAAAACCTGCAGCAATACATTGCAAAGGAACAGTATTTGTAAGCATATTAAAAATACGTTTTCAGGATTGAACTCTGCAATGCAATAGGTTAAACCACAACATATCAGCACAATGCATAAATTACTTTGTTTTGAGAGTGCTGGGTTTTTGCATTTTTGTCGCCAATAGAGCGCGTACTGCTCTGGTGTTGATAGTTCTCAATAAGTGACTCAATATAACTGGTATCCGTTCCCTACATTCATTTGTAGACATTTTAGACAACAGTGGCACAATTCTTATGCATGAACTCTAAATATCCAATAAAACCAATTCTATGTGAATGACCTGACCATAGCATCTCTGCTTAAATGTGTAGGTCCATAAAAATGACACGTCAATGGGGACAACAAACTGTCTGGTTACACTGGACTTTCATCTACTGAAACTATAATTTTCATTCTTTCCAAATCCTGCTTTAATCCAACTCTGCTGTTCTGCTTCAAACTCCTTTTTCTTTATAACTCTCAAATCTTCCCAAGTGCCAACTATTGACATCAGCATGAAAAGGAAGTATCCTCCTGAGAGTCATCTGTGGATGTTCCATTAAGTGTACAAGCCACAATTGCACATCAGTGTGCCACTTTGTCTGCATATCTGTTGCTCCTGTGTGCAGCACATTTAACCACTGCAATTTCAGTCAGAAGCTGAAAGGCTTCCAGTAATTTATTAACTTGCTCACCAGTTCTAGTGGATGTTCCTGGCAATATCATGAAACTTCTTTGTGACCATAACTGTCCAAAATTATAGACCACACCAAAGACGTATTGACTATCTATAAATATAGTCACTCTCATTTGGGCTGTTCTGCTGCAATCTCTAGTAAGAACAATCAATTCTGCAAATTGCACTGAGCAAACTCCTTGAAGCCATGAAGCTTCTACTATTTCTTAAATGGTACAAATAGTGTAAGATGCTCTCAGGGAACCATAATTTGTCCTTAAACATGAGCCATCCACAAAAAGGATATAATCAGGACTTAGTAACAGCTCATCTCTTGTATAGGTCCTTGGCTTGGTACATAAAACAGTGACATCAAGATAGTCATGCTCAAAATGATCTGATGCTTCATTTTCAGGCAAAATCATGAGGGTACTTGAATTTAAAATCTGGCAGTGTTTCACAGTGAGATTCTCTGCAGCAAGAATCTTCTTTTCATATTTAGCCAGCCTTGTGCTAGTAATATGCTGTGTTGTTGTTCTGGTAATCAATACTTCAACAGAATGAGTGTCCATAAAAGTTAAAGGATTTTCCATCACCCTGCTTTCACATTTTTAAGAGTACTACTCACTGCTGCTACTAATTTAAGACAACCAGGTAATGTGGCAGTGACAGGATCATGAGTAATTGGGAAATAAGCCACAGGCCTTCGGGCTTCACCATGCATCTATATAGGCAGTGAGAGAGGGCAGTCCTCCCTGTCAATGCAAAAAAATGTAAAGGTCTTTGAATAATCAGGCATTCCCAGTGCCGGGGCATGATAGAGACTTTCTCTCAGCTCTAGGAAAGCTTTCATAAATTCATTGTTCCACGAACTTCTGTGTATCAGCCTCAGTAAAGGATTTGGCACCAAGGAAAACTGTTATCCACTGTCTATAGTAGCCAACCATTCCCAAAATAAATCTTACTTCTCTTTGCATCTTTGAAGAACCCACTCGTACAATGGCTTCCGCTCTTTCTCATGATACTTTTCTCATTCTTTTTTCAAAGATATGCCCCAGATAATGGACTTCTTTTTGACAGTACTGTAGCTTGTTCAGGTACACTTTGGACCTCATTACAACTTTGGCGGTCTTTTCAGAAGACAGCCGCGTTGGCAGCTGCCAAAAGACTTCCATGTTGATGGTAATCCGACAACCATATTACGACCCACACTGTAAAGAAAGCCAAAAAACAGCCACAAATCTGACACCGCCAAGAGACAGGAGGGAGGGAAAGAGGCGGTTCCACCACCAGCACCGCCAGGCCAACAAAATTCTACCCACCAGATTACGAGCCACAAATCACCGCAGCGGTTCTTTCATAGTAGAAAACCATTGGCGGTGCGAACCGCCATGCTAAGAACCCACTACTGTTAGAACACAACACCACAGTTGACAGTTTGATTAACCCGCATGTAACACAAATACACACACCAGGCACACATACTCACTGCACTATATAACACACCTTCACACAACCCTAAATCCTTTGCTACAAATTTGATGTGTTCACATACACAGAGTGCAAGAAAATACACTTATGTAGCACCATTACACCATAGGCACATAAACACGTCTCAGCTCACACCACACAACTGCACTACCAACACAAAACACACATAACAAGGACACACACACAAACACAACAAGCATCCATCACTCACCACCCACACCCCATTAATCACCCTACACTGCACTCTAACACACACAACACCCCCTCCAAACCAACCACTACCACCTCCCCACAAAAGCACCCACAGTTCACAGACGATGAGTTGAGGGTCATGGTGGATGAAATCATCAGGGTAGAGCCACAACTGTTTAGAGCACAGGCCCAGCAAACGTCGATTGCCAGGAAAATGAACTTGTGGCAGAGAATAGTCAACAGGTTCAACTCAGTAGGCACTCATCCATGCACAAGGGAGGACATCAGGAAGAGGTAGAACAAAGGTGGGTTCCATGGCATCATGACACCAGATCGCTGTGCACAAGACTGGTGGTGGGCCCCCGCCTCCTCCCTCACACTTCACATCATAGAAGGAGAAGGTCTTGGACGTTCTGCATCCAGAAGGCCTGACTGGAATACCTAGGGGACTGGACTCTGGTAAGTACCTATAAATCCCATGTCACACAATTGTTGTGTCCTGCATGTTTCCTTACCACCCAAATACTCCCCAATTCACTGTACGTCTCACTACACCTCCTACCCATATTCCTAATGCCCCTCTCCTGCATGCCACACCTCCAATCAGCCCAAATGCTCACACAGCCCTTGACAATGGCATAGATGGCGTAGGCTAATACTATCACCAGGACTCCCACAATGCACTAGCCCATCTACTTGAATACCTGGAATGTGCACATCACATCCCTTGCATGTAAGACTATTGTATTAGCTATACCAACTAGATGGTACGACTGAGGACCACTACATGGCAATGAGAGCAATGCAATGGCACAACCCAATCCATACAAGGATAAACATAGTTACAGCACTGTGACTAACCCATTGGCCACAAATCAGGATCCACAACCCAGAAATTGACCCACCATGGTATGGAATGTACGATGGCAGACTCCATGCACATGCACAACATGCCCAGACAGGACAATTAACCTTGCATACACACATACCCACCTCCCTATGGGACACCATGGTGCAATGTACAGCCATTTCCTTTCACAATTAGTAAACTTGAATAGTCACTAGCTAACAGTGCAGAACAGTCATGTGAACTATTTAACAGTACCAGAACCCATCCATAGAGCCAGAGTTACTAAACCTGAATGCCACCAACCAAAATGGAGTATGGTACACATGTCACAGACCCCTAACTACTACCAATGGTATGCTGTGCAGCATCTGTCATTGTCGTTCCTGGGAAACATGTCAAGTCACTGTATGCATATGATAAAGAGAGAACCAAACACACGTTCAACATTCAACTCCCTCTCTCACTCCATCCACAGGTACTCCTGCCAGTGCCACCATGGAGAGGATACCAGATACTGCCAGCCCTCCCCAGGATGAAGGCCCCAGTGAGGACAACACACCTGGATGTCAGAACACTGACAACCTACCTGGCCCATCTGGGACACCTGGTCACTCTACGACTCCCTACCTCACCCTGCCCACATCCATCCCCCCAACCCTGTGGCTTCAACATCACAGCCAACCCTTCATCCCCAAGCCTGTGTCCCAAGGACAGTTCAAACTATTGTGTACCCCACAGTACAGGGACCTGAGTCGGCCCCTCACACCCCAGACAATGAAGGTCCTGCAAACACTGGGAGAGGGCACACTGTGCCAGGGGCACAGACACATTAGGCAGGGGGTGTAGAAGGGACGCTGTGGGCCAGAGGATGGGCCCTCAAGGGACCTTACTGACCAGGAAACCATCTCCCATATCCTGGGAGCAACCAACAATTCCAGGACAGGTTGGGGGAAAACCAAAGGCTGCAAGAGGAATGCCACCAAGAGGTCATGCAGCAGTGGCAGGCACACAGTGCCACCATGGCCTCCATTGCAGAGATGCTGAGGGATATTAACATCAGCCTACATGCTTCCACCATCCACCAGCAGGTCCCTTCCGCTAGCAACATAACATCAGAGACATCTACATCAGGGACAGTTACTAGAATGGAGGCCCTGTCAGGGGAACCACAGCCCTCAGACACCCCTCCCTCTGTAGCAGAAGAACCCCCCCCCCCCCCCCCACAAATGTGGTCATCCATCCAGACATCTGGCTGGTGCAGATGCCAATACCAAACCCATTGCCAAGAAGTGAACCTCACCTGATTTGTCTCCCTTGTGTGCCACTGAGACAACCTGTTGACTGTTTAATGACATAACTGCATCTTCCCATTGGCACATGGGCACTGGACTTGTGCAACCAACTGCTGTATCACCTACTCTGATAATTCCATCTACCATGACCTAACTCATCACCTGTTGGACAAAGCATGTGCCATAATTTTGTAGCCACAAATTCATAATATGCACAATAACCACTACTGGAGCACAACAACTGCATATGTGTCTTCATTAAAACATCAACAAATGTAATTATTGCAAATTGTTATCTGGTCATACCCCCGTTCATCCAACAGGCAGTGTATAGGACAGCAGAGGGAGGCACTGTCACCAGGAGACACTGTACAACAGATATGTTCCAGGAAAGATGTCAGAGAGTCAAAAATCCAGGGCATCACAAGAGAACAGTGAGTATTCTGACCTGCAAAAAGACAATGACAGATAGTACCATCAAGATGGAAGGCATGGAGCCACACAAAGCACATATGCAGCTCATAGATGTCGTGCCCAGTGTTGAATACCGCCTAAGCAAGGTCCACCAGAGATTACCTATATTTTCCCAGTCACAGGATATTAATCAAACATCACTTTAGCTGCCATCTGTCATGTACAACCCTCAATCCTAAAATCATTTCTCAATCGCTAATGACTATGAATACCTCAAACCATAGTTAGCAGAGGCACATAATTCAATAGCACAGTCAGTGGATGGAATGAAATGAGAACAGGAGATTGCAGTACACATAACTCGATAGTAGTCTGTACAGTGGAGATGTGACTGTAGGAAACTGCAGTAAGTTCACTTGTAAGAATTGAGACTCATTTACTGTGCACCTTCCATTCAATCAGTCTGCTACCCCAACACACACCTAGGGATTGAACCAGATTACACCCCCACTATGAGTCATCTCAGGAGAACTACTGTCAGCAGGTCATGTGGATAGACAAGACTTGAAAACCCATATTCAACATACATGTATGTCACTGGAAGTATTGATTGATGCGCTCAGTCCTAGAGTCAGCTGCACCTTCCTCCTCTGCCTCCTCATCATTTGCCATGTCAGCATTACCAGCCACTGGTCGAGCTGTCTCACCCTCATCAGCTAGCGATGATATGTGACATCTCAGGGCTAGATTGTGAAGCAGGTTACTGTTATCTGGCATACCTTTTGGGGCTAGTAGAGGAGGGCACCTCCAGAAAGGTCCAGGCACCTGAATCTGGCCTTCAGGAGGCCAAATGGTATTTCGATTACACATCTCATCATCCCGTGGTCCTCATTGAAATGAAGTTCCCCAACCGTGGCTGGGTACCTCACTGGCGTCAACAGCCAGGGAAGGGTAGGAAAGCCAGAGTTACCTGTGTTACAAAATGTAGGACCAGTGAAAATGCAGGTACAGCAACAGGGAAGAATGTGAAGACAGGTGCCATAACAGTGAAACACCTTCATATGCATACATACCAAGGAGCCAGGCCCTCTCTGTGTGTAGTTGTGCCATCATGTGTGGGACATTGCTGTTCCTCAAAATTTGGGAGCCATGGACAGATCCAGAAACTTAGCTGTGACCTGTGAGATGTACTGGTCTGCTAGACACACCACCTGAACATTTATGGAGTGGTAGTTCTTCCTGTTCCTATAAACCTGATCATTGGCACTGGGAGGGACTAGGGCTATATGGGTGCCATCAATGGCCCCCATCACATGAGGGATGTGTCCCATATAATACAAGTCTATCTTCACTTATGCCAAATCTGCATGATGGAGGAACCTGATGTAGCTGTCTAGGTGTTTCAACAATGTTGTGACATCCCTGCTGCTAAGCCCACTGTATTCTGAAAAGAGCCTGTGGCAAGAAAGCGTAGCACTGACAGGACTTGTGCTGTGGGAAGGATGAAATAGGATTGTGAATGGCTGGTAAGAGATCAGGCTCCAACTGTGTACTTAGATCCATGATGATCTGATGATTGAGACAATAGGTCTGGATGATATGCCTGTCCTCCATGGTTGCCAGGTTAACTAGTGGATGGTACACTGGTGGTTGTCTCAATCTCCTTATGGCAGGATATCTAGGTAGAGAGGAGAGAATGTAGATTGAGAAATGCACTTTACACATGTAAGCAAAACATGTCATAATAGCATACACAGTTGGATATGCATAGCACTGCTGGCATCTATTATTATGGGCATGCTCAAGCAGCTTGGACACCATTCTTGCTGCACACTGCAGAACCAGTAAGTCATAAGGGACACATATCACATGTGTAATGTACCATATGTGGCACACTGCGCTGTCCTGCACTGATCAACAGAATAGCAATGAGATATACCTATATAGTGCCATAGCCTATGTGCCTCCGATTATCTAAACATGCCCATCATCAGATATACAGCCACATCATGTCACTGTGTCATGCATGTCACATGTCATTGCACTACCATGATCGCATAACATAGGCTTACTCCGCCATTTGGTAGAATATGTGTATGGCACACTTATTTAGGCACATCATAGCATGCTTTGTGCACAAAATGGCATCCTCCTGTCGTGCTGCACTGGACAGTTGGAAGTGACCTAAGTCCTCCGGAATATGTCATCATGGCAGTAGGTAGTCACAACCGCCGTGCAACTTGTCATTGGTTAACATTGCTGCCTATGGCAGACTGGGGTCGATGGCGATGATCCCCGGTGGTGATGGTCCTGAACTTGGCAGCCGTGACCACCATTTTCTGCAGCCTTGCACACTTGACTCCTGACACTGTTGCTAGGAAGACCTCCACTACCTGAGCTGCTGTATACTGTCACTGGGAGCTGTCATGCCATGTCCTGCAAGTGATAGGGCCCCAGCCTTCACCCCAGAAGAGCTGGAGAAGCTTGCGGAAGGGGTTCTACCCCTGTATTGCCAGCTGTATGGGGCACCAGAGGAGCAGGGGAGCCTAATACCATAGTCATGTGTGATAGGGGTCCGTGTGATGGTGAATGGGCTAGGTGTACCGGTGAGGGAGTACATGCATGCAGAAGGCATGAAGTGAAGGCTTGTGAGCTGAGAGGATGGGTATGTTTGGGCACTTAGTGAGTCAGATGTATACAGGCCACTGCTGTTGGTATGATGCCAGTGTGCATGACTTTCTCCTTTTGTCTTTGTCATCCATGCAGGTAAACACCCATCAGTAGGAAGGGATCTGGTATGCCATTGCCAAGCAAATGCAGACCTTGGGGGTCCACAGCTAGTGGAACACCCATTGTCGCAAGCAGTGGGAGGACCTGAGACGCTGGTCCCAGAAGACGAGGAGGCCCAGCTGGGGATGTTCTCCCAACAAGGGAGGGGAGCCCGTCGAGCCTGACCCCCCTAATGGGCTGCATTTTGGCAGTGGCCTACCCTGAGGTGTATGGGCATTTGAGGGCAGCACAGCAGCCACAAGGGGGTGAGTACTGACTGTATCCTGGGACTTGGCTCAGGTTGTATGGGACTAGTTGCCTCACTGTAGCTTATGTGACAATGTAGTCAATGGAACAGGTATGTAGACTATTGGGAATGGGTAGACACCACCCGGGCTGCGTATAAGTTGTAGATGTGTTTTCATGGTTTTCTGTCAGTGGATGTACATCTCCCATATCAAGACATCTCCATGTCTGGATTGTGGAAATGGTTGAATGACATTGGCAAATGTGTGACTCCATACTGCCTATACAATGCATGTGAGCTTCTGGATCACCCTAACCACTGAGTATGAGCTGTTCCAACCATCTGCATTTGTGGCTGTTAGGTGTCAGTCTACTCCTATCTGTGTAGCATACCTGTTTATGCAAATGTGTGACTCTAGTATTATCACAGGGACAATGTACATCAATTACTAGTAATGGTATTGACTGAATGTGAGGCAGCCATTACATTTCCACCACAGATATCGCCTGCATAGGACTGGTCTAATTGTTTGATAGTTGTATACCCATATATTGGTAATCTGCTGATTATAGGGTATGTGAAGGTAGCAAAAGTGGGATACTGATACATTTACATTTGATTAGGTCTGATTGCAAATGTCATGCTTTTCTAAGTGCTAGAATTGTGGAATTGAAACCTTTAACCCAATGGGGTGGTACTAGAGGCGGTAAGTGCCTAGGCAGACCTTTTCATTGATAATGTGTTATATACATGCCATGTACACCAATGCCCTAGCAATTACAGTGCAACATAGCTTAGTTACTACCTACATCATGCCTCAATGGTTACGTGAGGGCATATCTGATGGAGTGGGACAATGTTTGCTACCCTTGGCCTAGCTGAAGTGACAGACTAGGACATGATTGGGTTTTGCATGGATTATGGGATATTGATTTGAATCAAAAGTTGTATTTACTCTCCTGAGTCTGGCCTTTGTAGTGGTGGGTGGTGTTGTCAGTGCAAAGGCTGTGGTGTTGGTCCATGTGTATATAACTCTTACATGTATTTAACATCTGAGATATGTGTTGTATAGACTCAGGTACAGGTATTCACAAATCTGGAATGGTGTGTGTGAGAGTGGTGTTATCATGTTATGAAGTCCTACTGACGAAACTGCATGTGTGCCACTGATAGGTCATCAATGTATGGAATAAGAACTCATATACAGGGCATGATCAATGTCTCCAATTTTTTCTTCAAAACCTGAGTAAAGGTTGAAGGACTCTCAGTATACTTCAAAATACTTTATTCAGTTTCCAAAAACCATAAAAGTACATAGAACAATACAACACAGACATCTATAGATGCAATATAATGACCAGTCATGGTGCAACAGGGTCAAACAAGGATCGGTAGGATAAAAACAGTTTGATAAAAACCATAGAAACGTCTAGTGAATATCTCATAGTATATAAAAATATAATGATTAAAAAGAATGCCACTAATTCTTTGAAGGCGTTGTAATAGCCTTCTAGGGCAGGTAAATATTTAAGCCTGCACCAGTATAGAAGGGGTCTCAGCCAAGCCTTGTGAACCAATGACATTACACCCATGTCCCACGACAAAGGTAGTAAAGGTGTAATTTCGGGGAGACTGACTAAGGCTTTGAGAAAGTTGTTCTCTTCTATGCCTAGTGTTGTTAGCCCTAGGCCTGTAGCTTGTGCTTATTATTTTAGCAGAAGCTTCATTTTATGGTGATGTCTGTCTTATTTTATCTGTTGTACGCTCTGCCTTTGAATTGTTCTTATTTCTTAGCACAACAGCTCCACTCTGTTCTTTGCTCAAGGTTATCGGGAAAAAGTAGAACATCATATTCTCTGTCATGTCATGGAAACATATGTGTTTTTATGTTAGGGCAGTTTTCTTAGAACACCAGATGTTTTATTATAAAACAACTCTCTGCCCCCTATATGTTAGAGAGAAATTCCAGCAAGAAGTTGCTACTGCATGCTGTTCACTTCATTGCAGCTGTCTGTTGTGACTAGACATCTTTTCCACTAAGATGGGAGAAGACTCTCGGGAGACCAATAGCCCTCTTCGCTACTACCATATTCGTGTATGGGGGATGGTTTCTTCCCAGGTGTCCTGAAGAGTGGATTAGGGCTAACACTGCTGTGCGCTAGTATAGAACTTTAGTGGTGTAGGTAGAAATTCTAAAACCTAGCATTGTGAGGACTTTTCTTATGTTTCACTTTTTTCGGCACTGCTCTATTATCATGTTTCATTATCCTTATTATTGCAGTACATGCTTTTTTATCTAGAACACAGTTGATTCAATAGAATTCATTGAACCAATTCCTGCTTCTGTTGGCTTTGCATGCGTAAGACTAATGCAACTGAGAGAAAAGGACAAGATCTGTTCCACCATGATTTCCCTGAGAAATCAGAATGTCATATGCACGGCTGTCAAAAATCACTTCTACTCTTGGGTACTGTTGAGGTACTGCTAGCTGGCCGGGAGAGTTAGGCTGACAGTTGTCACAAGGTGTGGAATTAGAGTCAGTTCCCCACAATCCTCATAACTCAGCTCCACATAATGCACTGCCCTCTGCTTTAGACCTATATACCTTTAAGGTTGGTAAAATGGGCCTAGGTTTGGGAGACTTGTAAAGCCTTAAAATTGCCGAGGCTTGATAGGTTAAATTCAGAATACTTTTTTTTACCCTGGGGAGACCTACCCATGTTCCTAGGTAGTGTAATTCCCAGATAGTTAAATTCAGTAACCTTGTCTAAGGGGTTTCCTTTAAGCTCAATAGTGCCTTTTAATGTTTTATGAAGGCTGATGGTCAATGATCTTGTTTTTGAGTGATTTATCACCAGCCCACAATCAATGTAACATGCCACAAATCTATCAAACAGGATTTGTAAACCAGCTGGGGTTTTAGACACCAATAAGATGTCATCTTGAAATGGAGTAAAGAAATGTTCCGATCTGCCATCCTAGGGGCATCATTTTCACCATCCTTCAAGTGGACAACCACATCGTTGAGGTAGAAGGAAAATAATTTTGGGGTGAGTACGTACCCCTGGCGGAAACCTTTGTGTAGTCCTGCACATTATGCAAGCTCACCCCTTGTGCCTCATCAGAGTTGAGCATAGTTGTCATGATGAAGGCGCAGAAGGATGTCCAGGAGATGAGAAGGGACCTCATTTTTCTTAAGGGCCTCCTATAGTTTATAGAGGGGAACCAGGTCAAAAGCTGATTTTAGGTACACAATTACTAAATACAGGTGTAACTTTTCGAGGAAAACTATCTTCCAGTAGACAGTCAGGAACATAAAGACCTGATTGATAGTGCTTATCTGACTCCTAAACCGCACTTGCAAGTATGACAGGAATTGTGTTCCTCTATCCCTTGAGCCCTTTTTGTATACTGGGACCATCTTGGGTGCTTTCAAGCTGCATCAGATGTCTGCCCCCCCTCCATTATTGCATTGGATAGCTTGTTTATGTATAAGGCCCATATCTCTATATCTGAAAAAAAGAGATCCCCAGAAACGCTGTCAGGCCCAGCGGCTTTGCCAGGCATGATGGCCTTGATTGCCCTCACCGTCTCTTTTATCTCAATCACTAGAGGGACTCAACATTATGCTAATACTCTCTCTCAAAACACAAATAAGAATATGTACTGGCTATCCTCATGTAACAGAATTAAAAAGACAGCTTGGCAGAAATCTATAGCAGTGAACCACTGTGCAATACACAGATGCTGGAATTGGAAGTGAATGGTGGCTGGATATGGTACCACAGAACAACATCGTATTACACTTTTGTTAAAATTTTCTCAAATCCTAAATTTTCCATTGGGTTTCGTGTAGTTCCATAATCTTTGAGATGAATGGACAATCATTTCTTTTAAGATTCCTCTCTGCATCATGTACTTGATTATTGGTGTTATCCATGCTATTATTTCTGAAATCATGTGATAAGGTGGTGTTCTCTGGAAAACCACGGGCCGAATTTAAGAAAAGTTGTGCTGCATCCAATGCAGCTCCACTTTTGCTGCGCTCCCCTGCACTCACCTAACGCCATCATGTGTGTGCTGTTTTTAAGATACAGCGCACCATGGCGGTAGTTAGAACAATAGTGTCAACATTTTTTACGCTATTGTGGCGCTTTGTTACATTAGCATCAAAAATTTTGATGCTAGTGTAGCAAAGTGCAAGGAGGTCCATTGAATTAAATGGGTGCGTTATTGCTCTGAGCAGGCATTAAAAATGACAGAAAAAATGTCACAGTGAAATCTTTTAAATTTCACTCCACCATTTTTTTGGGCCTCCTAATGGGGGAACTCCCCCTTGCACACATTATGGCTGGCGCAGGCATAATGTGGCGCAAGGGGTTACAAAGTGGTGCAATGCGTGCATTGCACTACTTTGTAAATATGGCGCTGGGAAAAGGCTGCCTTAGTGTCAAAAAAATGATGCTAAGTTGGCACTAAAGTGGTGCAAGGGGCTCTTAAATCTGCTCCCACATTTGGTTTGACATTTATCTGGACTGGTTCTACACAATTATTATCATTGGATAGAACCCTACTGCATCTTGCTGAGACAATTTAAACTCAACATCCTCATCATGTGTCTGAATTTTTACCCCATTAGGTGCACAATAAATTGTATAATTCAGTTTACACAGCACATCCTCTCCCAGTAGATTTACAGGACTTGAATCACAAACAACAAGCTGATGAGTTTCTTCAAATGAGTCTATTTGCATTGAACTTCTTTTGAAATTTGATTTGTAATTTGCTTATTTGTAACTCATACAGTGTGGATCTTCTTTCCTGGGAGAGGATAGGTATGAGACTCCCACTGTTCTAACAGTGGAATGGGTAGCTCCAGGGTCAATCAAAAATGACACTTGGTGGCCATATACGTCATCTTCTACAAATGGTTCACTCTGGTCTACCTCTAGGACTGTGCCAAGCATGCAATATGCCTCCCTTCTCAGGCACTGTCATTGTGATGTGTCTGTGTCCAAGCTGTCATCATCAAACATGGGAAACTGTTGAACAGCATTTGGTTTTGTGCCTGCAAGGCATTTCTGTTTGCTCGGGACAAATGATTCTGATTCAATGTTAAGTTACCCACATTTTGTTGAACAATAGGGGCTTGCTGGACTGGCATCATTTTGAACTCGATTCTGCATTGTTACTTGTGCGGGCATATTCTGCATTTATATTTGGTTCCCTCCTTGCATCTGGTTATTGTTTACTGTCTGGATTAAGCCAACACTTGCGCTTCCAATGGTCCACCCTGTTACAAAGATGGCAAGGAGTAATTTTCTTCAGTGTAGTAATGTCAACACCTGTACTTGGATCAATCGGAACTCCTTGACCTCTACCCTGTAATACAACCATACCTCCTTGAACACCTTGCACTCCATCTTGAAATCCAACTCCTTGCATATTACAGTGAACATCAAATGTTTGTGTTGCACTACCATTTCCTGCAAACAACTGATTCTGAAAACCTCTCTGTGCCAGCTTAATTTGTGCTATCATAAACCTTTCCATAAGATTCCTATGTTTAATCTACTCATCGCTGCAATACTTAACATACTTTAGGATCACATCTAAAGACTTAGGCCCTCATTACAACCCTGGCGGTTGGCGGAGAAGCGGCGGTCTTACAGCCAACAGGCTGGCGGTAAAAATTTTGGAATTATGACCATGGCGGTTACGGCCATGGTCATCTGCCACTTCTCCGATCCGACCGCCAGGGCGGAGACGACCGTTGGGCTGGAGACCAGGGTCTCCAGCCCGGCGGTCGTCACAATACCACCGGCGGTATCATGACCCGGCTGACCGCCATGGATTTCATGGGGTTAGGAACCGCCATGAAATCCATGGCGGTGAGCACTATCTGATAGGGGTCTCCCCCAACCCCCACCCCCAGCCCGAGTCCTTCCCCTACACCCCCCACCACCCCTGCCACCCCCAAAGGTGGCAGGACCCCCCTCCCCACCCCTACCCCCAACATTACATTACACATTCACACCCGACACGCACGCAGGCACCACCAACACAGATACCCGCACACACACCAACATACATGCCAACAGCCACACACACAGTCATACGCACACACCCACATTCAGACATACACGCACACATCCATACAGACATACATACATACAGACACGCACTCATTTCCAAACACACAACACCCCCGCATGCATACACGCACTCACACAACACACCCCCACCCCCCTCCCATAACGGACGATCAACTTACCTGGTCCGTTGTTCCTCCGGGAGGGGACGGGATCCATGGGGGCAGCTCCGCCGCCAGCACCCCGTCAACAGAACACCGCCACGCCGAATCACAGGACGTGATTCGGTGGGCGGTGTTCTGTTGACAGGGTGGTGGAGGTGGAGCTACCTCCACTTCCCCACCGTCCGCTAGTATGGCTGCTGGCGGCTCTCCGTCCGGAAAAGGACAGAGGGCTGCCAGCGGTCATAATGCGCCGAGCGGAAAACCGCCTACACTGGCGGTCTTCAGCACTGCGGTCCCTCGGCGGTCTTGTAAAAAGACCGCTGAGGTTGTATTGACCACCTTAGTTTGCCAACAAATCACATTCAGATGTATATGCTGACTAATCACAGGTCTCACCCCAAGCACAAACTGTGAAATAAAGAATCCCATATCAGTAGATTCAAGATGTTTCTGACTCATATGCTATTGAAATGCCTTGAACAGCCGCTCATAAAACGCATGCACCGATTCCTTTACTTCCTGCTGAATTTGATTCAACCTCACATAATCCAAAACCTTCAGAGGGACTCTGCCTTTCAGAAAAGTATTCACCTCATTGTATTTAGCCACCCTGAGATGAGGGTGCATTAGTGTGAGGATCTACTCTCAGCTCCGCATCTGAGCACTGGACAGCAATTTTGCATTCAGCCCATAAATCATTTGCAACAACGTCAAAGAACGTATTCAAATCAATCCACAACACCTTAGAAATCTTAACAGATCTCTGCCTAAAGTTCTTTCTCAATTTAGGAAAATTGTTCGTGAATGATGCAAGGTCTCCCCTACTCCAATGTACATGAACATATCCTCAACCTCTTTTAATGGGTAAGCCGTAGCTCCTCATAATCTTGGATACCTGCAGGTGATTTTTGTTTAGTCTTAACTGCTGCTGTTTCTGCTTGACCTTTCTTCTTGTCATGTTTTCTTGCCCATTTAGTTTCTAATTTGTCAAACTAACTCCATCTGCAGATACATTTAACCAATTCAATGATGTGCAATTGCATTCCTGATGAACGTATTGTCGCGTAGGCTCTCATTATCCTAATGAGACTACTGGATTTCTGGGCGGCAAGATCGTTCACAGTGTGGGGGACTAAGTCTAACCCACGGCGAAGGACCATTGTCACCCCAAATCCGGGTTGAGCTCCGGCTAACCATCAGTGCCTCATCTCTCCCAAAGGGAAGAGACAATTGGGCAGCCGAGCGCAAGACATCTTAGTGCTTCCCAGGGAAGTCGTGGTCACTCAGATCCCAACCAGTTCTCTCATACACAGTGTGGTCTCATATATAAATGACAAAGACAGTTTGAGTTTTAAAGATTGGTTTAATAAAAACGACTGTATTTTAGATAACAAGGCGTGAGCCGCAATAAGCAGAACCATACAACACAGTAGGATTGAAATAGTAACGAGGAGAGTGAAACATAAGAATAACGCTATTTTAGTGCAACTAGATTACGTTCTCTCTTCTAAGTTCTATTTTGAGCACAGCATGTTAAGCTCTAAGCCTGACTTTCAGGTTCCCTCGGTAGGACATCGACCCTCATACCTGAGCAAAGGCCTGTGATCGGGATCAGCATCTGCAACTGGGCAGTCAGCGTCTAGTTGTGGGTTCCTGGTCGGAATCTCGCTCTCACGTGTACCAGGACTAGGAAGTGTTTTTATAACTAACACGCCGGTGTTCTAAGAAACATCCCTACGTAAGAATGTGTACTTTCTACGAACCCTAAAGACTAAACTTCTAGCACGTCTATCGGCAATGTACCAGACTGTATCCTTGACTGAAGCACAGAGCGAGCAAGAATGTATTGTTTGAGAACTTCAGTGCTGAAGTAAGCTAAACAGTGTGACAGAAGAAAATAAAACAAGACAGTGAAACTGGTTATTGTAAAATAACAGTGCAAGGCTAAATAAAATGCATCTAGCGCTAAGTGCACAGAGGCCTAATACTTTAAGCAAACGCGCAGAAAGCTACATTAAAAATGGCTATACTACACCCTCCCCTTGTCGGTAGAAAGTGCTTTAAGCTAAAGCTAAAAATGCCCTAAGCTAAAAAATAACTGAAACCCTACAGAATTTCAACAAGTCAAGAGGACACCAAAGCACATTAATCCTCAATTTAGAAATAAGCATGCGGCTAAGAGCCAAATTCATGTGACAGTGTTAATTTAGACCAGATCCAATCTAAGCAGTGGCTATGGAAAGCAGGAAGTTCTCCACTTCGGCAGATGACAAGAGAGGAAAATCCACTCCAAATACTATCAAGGAGCAGGTGTGTTCCAAAGCCCCAGTGTCAACCAAGGCGGCATCCCGTACAGAGTCCGTGAACGAGTTAATATCAACTTCCTCCAGGAAGGGTATCTCGTAATCAGCCTCACGAAGCAAACGCAGCCGCAGCGCGCATGTCTGGGAATGAGACCTCATCGGGAACATCAACAGATCAGCATCAACCACTGGGGGGTGTTGCTGTGAGAGACAGACGTCTAGTGCATGTTCAAAAGAGCACCAACGGCACCGAAACACGGGCTGCACACAATCCAAAACCGGTCTGAATAACAAAGACCAGTTACACTCCAAATGTTCCAGGAGTGTTGCTCCAAAGTGCTGCATCATGTGTTCATGACACAGCTGCGCTGATGGGAGCGCCCACATTCGTCCTTGTTGTGGCGGGACAGCCATACGGAAAAACAACAGCAACCGCAAAATGCCGGCTAATAAAGCCAAAGTTATCGGAAATCCCCCAAAAATGCTTCCGAAAATTGAATGAATAGCCAAAGGTATTAAACCAAATATGGAAGAGAAGGTGTGAACGAAACCAACACCAACGGCTTTGAAAAAATGTGCTAATCCAGCCGTGCTGGACGCATTAAATATACTTCCCACGAGTTCACCAAAGTGGCTCGGAAAGTTTGTATTTAACAGGCACTGTATTTCTGCTGATGACCTTGCCACCTGAAGTGCGTAGGTCTTGCGTGCAAATGTAAGGGCCACATGCTTTTGAAACAATAAAGCCTTTAGTCTACTTAACTTGTCAAAATTCACCTTGGAAGTAGCAATGTGAGGCCATATATCCACTACCTTCCTTAATTTAGTGGGGGGAAACAACACATTCCCGCAGCAAGTAACGACCTTGGTGACCGAAACAACATAAATTATTCCGGAACGCATGCCACAACAGTCTTCACTATTGAGGAGGACGTAGCTGCCGTTTGAAAGCACCTGGAACGTGTGTTTAATCAAGGGGACTGGAACTCCCTTCAGATAGCAAGCCAAATTCGCAACCGAGGCATTACATGCCCCATGCAAGGACAGCTGCTTACAAATCATCGAATGGCTGAATGAAGTCTCACATTCACTGCCGCTAAGAAAGACCTCTTTCATTCCATTGAGGCATTTGTACAAGAAGGGAAGCTCCCACACCTCATGGATGTAACTATCTCCCAACTTTTCATATCTGCCTACCGGAACATGTTTCAAACAAGAAGTGAATTGTAATGTAGAAATAGGCAGATTAATAACCCCGTGTATCAACCACTCTGCTGAGGGAAAATCAGCCACAGTAAAAGGCAATTGTTCTAATTTTTCAATGTTAAGCATGACATAAGTCGCCTCCTTCTTAGCCATTAGTTGTTGTTGTCGCGTTAAATTAAAGGAAAAAAATATCTCCCTGGCACTGATGTGCTGCCACGGAACGCGACCAGCCTTCAATGTCTGGAGCGTCCAACCCAATTGCATAACGGAGTGGGTCTGACTTTGTCCATGATATAAAGAAGACATATCAGATCATATAATGTCTATAGCAGAAGAAACAATGTTGTTAATCGTATATATTCGGTCTGACACGGTGTGAATTCCATTATCCACAACAGCTAATGCCTTTTTCAAATTTTCCTGATCTATTTGCCTTAACCGGGCTGCAGCCTCCTGTTGGGAAAGTTTCCATATTTCATTGTACACTTCGTACAAGAAACGCTTCCTACGTGGTGTCTTTGGGGCTGACAAAAAATCTTGCAAGTCAATGTTATTAGACAGGAGAGTGAGATGTGTCTTGACTGCATCTAGTGAGGATGACTTTAACCACTGCTGGCACAATTTTCCCACACTATATGTAGTAATAATTTCAGCATGTTCCGGTGATATATAGCAAGGGTTTGCCCGACTTGTCCTGAAACCCCCCGAGGAGGTGACAAAACATTGATGACATCCATTGGTGTCTATAGGCCACAATAACCAGCCGCCCGGATGTGTCAATGAAGTGTTAAATGTACCATTCTGGACCCAGTCTGTAAGCTCACTAAAAGTGGCATTTATGTATTTCTGCCAGTTATTAATCTTTGTAGGGACAGGTATACTAGGCATGTTCAATTCTCTAATCGTTGCTAAGCCCAAACAGCTAGTCTGTTGTACTGTTTCATTTAAAAAAATCATTTGGACGGGAATGAGACATGCTCTAAACAATGTTTCTCTATCCTTTGTCTGCCAATGTTTTGTTCCCCAAACACTTTTCAAATCAACATTATTTGACCAATATTCATAACCTTCAATCGACAGTCGGGAAACAAAGGAATCTGAGTATATGAATTTCGTATTAGTCAACAACATTTGCTTATCTTTAGACGGAGTTAACTTAAAATAATATGACTTAGCATTCATTTGACGATGCCCAGAAAAATACGTAAATTTGTCAGAATAAGTTTTGGAACTCCCTTGCGGGGGAGTTGGGCAATGCTCCCATTGCGTATAGTCCAATATCATTTTTGGACTACTTGCTTTATGTATAAAATGGTGCCCATAATAATTATAGCAAAACATGTCACCATAATTGTCTTTAAACTGGTAAACATCTTCATTTTCATAGACAGTATAATATTGTAATTCAGTCATCATGGAATCAACTGTCTTCACATCCCAATCATCAGATACAATGCCTGGTATGACGATATCATTCATAGATAATTTTAGGACATACAGTATTTGAATTATCTCAGTGGTACCGTATATATCAAACATTACTTTATCCCACACAATCCCATCCAGAATTGGCACTGCAGAAATGTTCACAAAGGACAAGTCTCTTCGAACCTTATGTGATGAAAAATGTGGCTTCAACACCTCCCCCACCTGTTCAACCGCTGATCTCTCAGGAAGAAAATGACCATGTATCAACAGAAAAAAGGTAATGACAAACCCTATCCAGAGAAAAAATGCTGACATAGTCAATAAGAGCCACAGATAGTTCCAAGGAAAAACAAAATACGTATCTTTAAGCCAACATATCAGCTTACGTGGACCTGGGTCAGTAGTTGAAGAGGCAAACGAGTCCGATAGACCATTGTTGTTGTTGGCAAAGTACCCAGAGGCAGTTCGTGCAAAAGGTGTCGCCGTATTTAATGGAGGAGTTGGTGTTTCTCGCGGTGGTACACTGTAGATAGCGCCATCCGCAACGTCAGTAGTCATAGTGACTTGATCAAATGTTTCTAAGTTATTTGTTGTCAGTGGAACTAAAGCAAGATCATCATCCACCCTCCCCAAGCTCGGAGAGGCAACAGTGTTGGTATAAATAACTTGGAGCGGAACATCTTCCCCAGTAGTGAGAGGGATTCGGGAACTACTGGACGTTCCCCTTGGTCTGCTGTGCAGAATCGGCCACATTTTGTAACTTGACATTCTCAATAGAAACAAAAAGATTTTCTTTGGCACCTGGCAACGGTGGTAAAATAACAGTTCTCGTTCCATGTATCCCCAACACAGGGACTGGTGCTCTATAAGAAGGGCCAAATTATTTTTTCACTGTGACCTTTTCACGCACAAGATCCCCAACTCTGGGAATCCAACCAGTAGATGTTACTGGCACATCCTTAATTCCTGTGGAGGCAGCACTTTTAGAAGAGTTATCTTCTCGGAACTGTTGTAATTCCTGCAAAACAGTGACACGATCATTTATGTCAAAAGGCGTTTCCGCTGCCTCCACACCAGGACTATCAAGATCCGGAACAAACATTTGTGTTCCGAACAGGCACTCATATGAAGTACGACCCCCCAGGGACCTTCTAGGCAGGTTATTTAGTGCTCTCTGAACTCCATACAGGTGGGTTAGCCAACTACTACCTGTACCTAAGACTCTGGCTGTTAAGGATTGCTTTAAATTGCGGTTTAATCGCTCCACAACAGAATTTCCCTCAGGATGAAATGGAGACGAGAACTGGAGCTGGACCCCCAACGAAGCCACGGTGTCCCTGAATGCCCTTGAGGCAAAAGCAGGGCCCTGGTCCGAATGGAATGCCACAACTGCATATGTACCGACAAAGACACGCAAATCTTTAATAACAGTTCGAGCGTCAGCCGAGCGCTGTGGTCACACCCACACAAATCTGGAGCAAGAATCAACAGCGACTAGTATATATTTGTATGCACTTTCCGGTGTGAGTGGACCGCAATGATCCAAGTACACACATTGTAATGGTCTGTTGAATATTAAGAGGGGTGTCTGCGGCGGGCGCTTAGCTGTTGAAACTTTAATTTGTTGACAGATGTAACAACAAAGGACATACTGCTTAGTCTCTTTATAGAGACCAGGCCACCAGTAACGGGCCTGTAATAGCGAAAGTGTGGCGGCCACGCCAGCATGTGCAGATGCCACTCCCTCATGCGCTGCATTAATCAATTGTGGTCTTACAACTTTATTGGGGATCTCGCGTATGCCTACACTAGGTATTTTAACCTCAGCGTTGAACATACTTCCCATGAAGTATTGATATTTATTAGGAAATCCTTTAGGATAGAGCGTGCCATCAACCATAGCTTTTATGGCAGCCAGAATCTCTGTGTCTGGTTTGGAACTCGAACGAGTCACTGCGGCCACAGTGGCAACTGCCACTGCCGACTTTGCGGCTTCATCAGTCAAAGTATTCCCAGCAACGTGTATTCCAACGCGCTGGTGTCCAAGAGTATGTACAACATGGACTTTGGGTAGCGTCTCCTTCAGGTCTGCTACCTTCCCCCACAGTAGTCTGTGTTTTATGGTGTTGCCTTTTGAATCTCTGAACCCATTCAAGCGCCAGTAATGTAGGTATTCATTAAAAGACTGGACGCAGTAATATGAATCACAAACAATCAGTGTGAACTGCGTCGGATCTGTATGTTCTAGTGCCATCAGTAGAGCCTTCAGCTCAGCCAATTGTGCTGTACAATCCCCTAAGGTCTGTGTATAAGTATGTTGGGGGCAGAATTTCTCCCCTCCATATGGCTGCTCACTACTGCACATGCAGCAGAATATTGGTGTTTTGTCCCCACCGCCGGTTGCGCAGAGCCATCGGTGTACATGACTACTTGATATTGATCAATAGGCAACCTGTCAGTGGGAACTGGATATTCAACTTCATATTGCAGAAATTCCTGAGTTTGTAACTTTGGGTCAAAAAATTTAATCTACATCAGTGGCTGTTAAAGACGTAGCCCATTGTATCCATCGCGGGTGTAGTGCTTTTGCGTTAGGAACGCTTGCTTTTGTAACAGCCTCCAGGTCCAGAATAGGGGAAACGACTATAATGCGTTTACCCTGGGCAAGAGGTCGTTCCTTAATAACAGCCATCTGTACAGCAGTGAGAATTTTCTCTGTTGGTGCGAATCGTTGTTCAGCAACCGAATACAAGTGGGACTTGTATCCAATCGGGACTGTCTCACTTTCATTAAATGTGACATACGTAAACCCAATGGCCCCAGCTATCACCCTGATGACCAAATGCATCTTATTGTCCCGTGTATGTAAATGTTTTGCAGCTAGGAGATCTGCTTGTAACTCCCGAAGAGTATGTGTATGTTCAATTGTCCAGAATTTGCTTGAAAAATCAGGACGGATTAATTCGTATAAAGGTTTTATGCGTGTAGCATAATCAGGAATGTATGTTCTGCCAAAATTTAGAAAGCCCAACAATGATTGGAGTTTCTTAATCTTATTAGGTGGTTGCAATTGTGCACACTTTTCTAAAACTTGTGGTGCTAGGCTCTTACCTTCATTCGACAGCTCATATCCCAGGAATATGACGCTGAGGAGGGCAATTTTAGATTTTTTGAAGTTAAATTTGTAGCCAATTTTGGCAAACCCTACAACAATGCGGGCTACCCGTCTTAAATGATGTAGTAACTCGTTATCCGTGAGATATATATCATCTACATATGACAATGCTTCAGGGTCCAACTCGTGTAAAATTGCAGTCACACGAGCCGCAAACAGTCCCGGGCTATTCTTATACCCCTGAGGCAAACGACAGAATTTTTTCTGGGAGCCTAACGCGCTAAAGCTTGTCAAATCTCTGCTTTCGGGTGCTATATTCTGGCAGAAGAAACCATTCGAGATGTCTAAAGTCGTTTTATATTTTTTCCGCACAATGTTGTTCTCAGTGCGGCGCTATGTGAATTTTGTATAGCATATGTACGTGTATGTCCGTTCAAATGTCTGTAGTCTAAGACTATTCTATATGAATGGTCCGGTTTAGCTACAGGGAATAAGGGATTATTCATCGGTGAGACACAGGGTTCAATTACCCCCTGGTATTCCAGTTGTGTAAGTATTTTCCTCACCGGTGCCCTTGCTTCATGTCTTATTGGATACTGCGGTTGTGGCTGAGGTTCACCTTTAATTGGAATTACATGATATGGGGAATCCCTATCCCACCCTACGTGATTTCTATATAAGGCAGGTGCTTCTGCTAGAGCCCATTTGATGCAATAGGACTCCGCGAGTTCCCCTGGAACAAGTGGTGAGAACGAAGGTTTAATAACCTCCTCCCCAACTGGGCAGGTGCGAACAAAGTCAGGCGGCCAATCCTGTTCAGCCAGCAAAATGTCATATATCTTGACTACGCGATCCCAAAAGATTGCATTTATAGAACGTTCAATGTCTCCTTCCAATTGTAAAGTCACTGTATACACCCTATCGGGTTCAGAGACACGCATATCTGCTGTTTCAACTTGTATGAAGTCATCAGTTGCTGTCACCTCCAGATGCTCTAGAAGATTCCGGCGAACTATTGTGACCTCTGCCGCGCTGTCTAGCAGTGCTAGTGCCCATGTCTTGTTCTTCAAGAGAACTCTCTTTCTGTGTGGCATGTATAACTGAGACTGCCACCACCTTTTTCTTTTTAAACTGTTGTTTTTGTTGTATCGGTTTCTCTTCCTTCTTGACAGAAACCTCTGAAGAGCGTTGTGATTCCTGTCTCGGTTTCACGTACTCTGTTCTCTGCTCTGACCGCCCACCTCTCTCATTTCTCTTTTCCGATGAGTCCTGAAAGGAACGAGATTGGTGTGTATCAGTGTATTGATATCTATCAGGCGTCTTCAAATTATCCCTATTTCTGAGATTATACCTATTCTGCGGGGTCTCCGTATGCGGAGATTCTCCCCTTTCTTTTTTAGGTGTCTGTTGTTTTTTCTCCCAGCGCTTCTTATTACCCTCAGGTTGTTGTTTAACATTGTCTTTACTAATTTTTCCTTGAAACTGTGTTTTTTGCAGTCTAGCCCCTAGGCTATCTCGACCGATACTGGAATATGTTTCCGCTATTATTTTAGGCAGTTCCCGCTCCTGATCTAGTTGCAGGACGTCACGAAGACGCATACGCAAGTGCAACTGCCTCCCCTTTAAGATTACTTAGTATTATTAAGGAAACCGTGGCAAAGTTGCCCATCAGTTCCATTCATAAATCTAAGGCCGGGGCAGCCCCATATTCATCCTGAATTTGTTTAAGCACTTCCGGTAGGTTGGCCAAGGTCGGTGTACCGTGTGCCGTTGTATAGAGCGCGGCAAACACCGTGCCCCATGTATTACAATGTTCCACTGTGGGAACCATGCAAAATGGTAAACACATAGTTAATATTCTATGTTTGTCCTGAGGTCCTGTATGGGGAAATACCACCTCCAGAGTATTAATTTTCTGTGCCAGCCAAAATGGAGTCTCCTCCCGTTTTGCTGGAACTTTACCCATGATAGAGTGTACAGTCGCTGGGTTTATACCTGGAGCTACTGCATGTGGTTGTGCTGTGTTTGTATTTAGTTTTTGCATCACAAATTGTACTAAGCGTCTATATGTAGCCGTTAAGTCTGTATATAAACGACGAACTTCAGCCATCGGCATATTTGCAACCGCAGGATGTGGTGTATATGTGTCCAATAAAGACCAGGTCGGACCATCATTACTCAGTGAACCTAACCTTACTGGCAATATTGTATGTGGTAGGGCGCCATCAAGCCAATTATTATGTTCTTGATAAGATAGAGGTATCTCTAGGTATGCGTACGCCCTGTACTGGCCAAGCGCGTTCGCAACCGTATTTGGGTGAAATGCATTTGTATTCCCATCAACTGCTGGAAATGTGACCCAGGAGTAGAAAAGTTCTGTTCTATAGGCTGCATGGGCGGCCACCACAAACGTGACTGGACCACCCTGGATCGTAAGACCATGTGCAAGCAAATGTGCTGTGAGCGGCTGTCTCATATTAAGAGCTATTTGTATTACCTGGGGATTCGCCATTAGAAAAACAGCGATGGTTCAGAGAAGGCACACCAAAACGGGGTCTTTCCTTTTAAGGTTCAAGCTTGAACAACCATCCCCTATATTTAGGGTTACCTATATCATGGAGGTGGAAGTCCTCAGTGCCACGGACGTCTCGGTTAAAGGAACTGAGGGATCATTATCATATATGAGACCGAGAGAGACTGGTGGACCCGAAAATTAGAGCCAGACCAAACGTTGGCGGCGCCATGTCGCGTAGGCTCTCATTATCCTAATGAGACTACTGGATTTTTGGGCGGCAAGATCGTTCACACTGTGGGGGACTAAGTCTAACCCACGACGAAGGACCCTTGTCACCCCAAATCCGGGTTGAGCTCCGGCTAACTAGCAGTTCCTCATCTCTCCCAAAGGGAAGAGACAATTAAGCAGCCGAGCGCATGACATCTTATTGCTTCCCAGGGAAGTCATGGTCACTCAGATCCCAACCAGTTCTCTCATACACAGTGTGGTCTCATATATAAATGACAAAGGCAGTTTGAGTTTTAAAGATTGGTTTAAAAAAAAGACTGCATTTTAGATAACAAGGCGTGAGCCGCAATAACCAGAACCATACAACACAGTAGGATTGAAATAGTAACGAGGAGAGTGAAACATAAGAATAACGCTACCATAGTGCAACTAGATTACGTTCTCTCTTCTAAGTTCTATTTTGAGCATAGCATGTTAAGCTCTAAGCCTGCCTTTCAGGTTCCCCCGGGGGGACATCGACCCTCATACCTGAGCAAAGGCCTGTGATCGGGATCAGCATCTACAACAGGGCAGTCAGCGTCTAGTTGTGGGTTCCTGGTCGGAATCTCCCTCTCACGTGTACCAGGACTAGGAAGTGTTTTTATAACTAACACTCCGGTGTTCTAAGAAATGTCCCTACGTAAGAATGTGTACTTTCTACGAACCCTAAAGACTAAACTTCTACCACGTCTATCGGCAATGTACCAGACTGTATCCTTGACTGAAGCACAGAGCGAGCAAGAATGTATTGTTTGAGAACTTCAGTGCTGAAGTAAGCTAAACAGTGTGATAGAAGAAAATAAAACAAGACCGTGAAACTGGTTACTGTAAAACAGCAGTGCGAGGCTAAATAAAATGCATCTAGGGCAAAGTGCACAGAGGCCTAATACTTTAAGCAAACGCGCAGAAAGCTACATTAAAAATGGCTATACTACCACATCATCTCAAACGTTTCATCATCTACCTATGTCCTCAAACTTTCTAAAAAGCAACACTTCTTGAAATACCAAAATAAAATTTATTTTTCAATTCAGTTAAATTATCATGTACTGTTGCTGCTCTCCTTGTAATCTCCATGCACAAATAAATCATTTTTTTTCTTGGTAATTACTGTCATGATCAAAGTCCAAACACCCTCTGATTTTTTCTTCTAATTCAATTTTTAATCTTAAACAGTCAATGGTCTTCCTGTATCTGAGCCTGAAATAGTGCTCGGTCCATCTGTGTCCTCTGTCTTTGTACCCTTCCTAGCAGCTTCCTCAAACAATGAAGGAAGAATAACATTTTTTGAACAAGGTCACTTCTCCCTGTGCTATTCGTGTCATGAAGGCAAATTGCCTTCCTTCTCCTAATGCTTAAATCATTTGTGGTAGTGTCCACACAACACTGTGAATTTTGAGAAGTCAGAAAGTTTCCTGTCACTGGTGCACCTACAACAACCCCTTGAGCTACAGTATTCAGGGCACAATTGATCTGAGCATTTGGTGTGTTTGCTGCACATACCTCAACTGGCTGTAGTCAATCTAGTATCTGGTTCTGGTATAATCCCTATAGAAGCTGTAACACCTATAGGCATCACTGCCTGGGCATTTCCTACCTGAGCTGGAACATTTAAGATAATTTGCTTAACAACAGGTTTTGTTGTAACAGGCCGTGCCACAACAGGCTGAGTCACTGGTAATGGCCTTTCAATCTGATATACATTTGGATCAACAGGGGCTGTAGCCATTGTCACATTATTAGTTGTGGTTACATCAGTATTTATTACAGGACCCACATAAGGTGGTGGATGTGCAGCCAATAATTCGTCCAAATTATCATCTCCTAAATCAGCATCAGTGTCTGATTTTGTTTAATCTTTTGTCTCTCACTTTAATGATTTTCCTTCAAGGCTTCTCGTGTTTTTCAAATTGCTCAGTTTTCTCATTTGTATTTGCAGGGTACAGTCTACTCCCTTCTACTATAAATTTTCTCCACCTTTGCTGTTGCTCATCCCATATTGCATCTGTGTAATTTCTTATAGCTCTTTTTGTTCATCTTTGGTATTTCTATGTATATCTAGTGAGAGCCATCTTCCCCCAATCACTTAATACTTCGAACTGTGTAGGTCTAGGTGGTGGCTTCATTTCACAAAATATTTATTGTGATCTGTCAATATTTCTAAATTTAAATTCACCCCTTCTTGGAAAACTCAATGGACCCTCTTGCTCAGTGATCTTGCACCATTGACAAAGCAATACACATAAATGAAACCCTTCCTCAATTATCATGTGATACGCTGGTGTACCCTCAGCAGGTGCGTCTTCACATTTACGTACTGCAATAGTTACATCACCTCTTATTAAACTTCTAATAGCTTTGAAAAATTTCATGGCTCCAAACATCACAAATGCTGAATAACAAAATATAATTCTTCAGTGTTTTAAATTTGCTTCATTAATGTCAAATTCAGTAAGCCTGCCTCCCAATCTCAACGCAACTCTGCAAACCAATCAACGCATGGCTTTCCACACAGCTCAACCAATCTCAGCATGGCATTTTACACCAACTAATCAATCTCAGCATGCCATAGTATGATGTAGCAACTCGCTCCTTGCAGCAGCTCACCCTCCTTTACAACTTCTTCATACACACACAAAGCTTCAACTTTACAAATCTAGGCAACATAGAACAACAATCATCACCTGCTTTTTCTAAAAAAAATCATAGAACAATTCAACAACCCAAATTTTATGGGATTCACACCTTCCAACTTTTTCAATTAAACAACATGCATACAACAATGAACTCTCGAACAGCGGAAATCACCTAATTAGTGTAGTGTCACATTTGTGTACCAGGCTTCACTAACACTGGTCAACATTAGTACAGTCACAACAGATTGTTTTCTGTCCCTGTCTCAATCGTGCTGCCGACAACATCTCATGGCCTGCACCTCAAATCATAAGCCCACAAGAAAATCAGTAAATCAGCCTTCTTTATCTATCCATCCAGGGATCCTGGACTACTTCTTAGTCCGAAAACTCTTTATTTCCTTTGACTAACATGCATAATGATCAGCAATACAATTCCAAAACATCAACAATAATTCTGCAGATCACAATTAAATGTGCAATCACAAATCATTATAACTATCACAAGTGCAATGCATAACTCTACTGATACTAACACCCGATTCTCCAAAATCAGGAATCTGTAACCTCAACCATCAGCTGCTTTAGAAACTGCACTCCATCAGTCTTTCAAATTGGGCTTTGGGCAATGGTTGTTTATCTCATCTTGTGGCTCTTTTTCATTTTTGCAGTGCTTATTGACTACTGCCCAACCAAAACACTGCTACCACCTTTGTTGGGGCAGTTATACCACTGCCTTTGAGGACTTTGTGAGCCTTCAGAAATATGAAGTTCCTGTACCTCAACTGAGTCTCCGAGGTCGGATCTTTGAGGCAGATATAGAGGAAATAAGAACTACAAATATACAAAATTAGAACATTCAATTCAGTTCGACTGGAGTCAGTAATGAGAGTTTGGATTATACTTCAAGATTTTATTAAATCATTAGGTCATCAATTTCTTTATTAGCAAATCATTATACCTCAGTGCAATTACAGAACATAGGGCCAGATGTATAAAGGCTTTTACCTGTCTCAAACTGCCCATCAGGCTGTTTGCAACCAGTAAAATGCCTTTTGGCACGTAGCATCCCCATTTTTTGCAAGCTGGTAACCTATTACCGACTTGCAAAATGTGTTTGTGACTCTGTATTAGGAAGGGGAGAACCAAGGGCATCCCTTCCTAGTTGAGACTTAAAGGGGGATGTAAGAATGTTTTGTGACCGGGAATACAGTCGCAAAACATTCACAGTTACTACCAGCTTCAGTTGGTGGTAACCCATTTGCAAACGAGAAGGGGTCCCCAAGGTACCCCTCCCCTTTTGCAAATGGGGTGCAAACATTTTTTAAGAGAAGGCCACTGCCTACTATAAAAAATGAAACAAAAATGCCCCTAGTAACATACTATGTGTGCCCAGGGCCTGTTAATCAAATGCTACTAGTGGGCCTGCAGCACTGATTGTGCCACCCACATGAGTAGCCCTTTAAATATGTCTCAGACCTGCAACTGCAGTGTATGTGTGAGCTGTCTTAAAGTGCTATTTTGATCTGGAAAATGCACCCACTTATTAGGCCCAAACCTTCCCTTTTACTACATGTAAGTCACCCCTAAGGTAGGTCCAAAAGAGCTTCGTGGGTGTGGTGCAATGTATTTAAAAGGTAGAATGCGTACTGGTGTATTTTACATGTCCTGATAGTGAAATACTGCTAAATTCAGTTTTCACTATTGCAAGGCCCATCTCTTCCATGGGTTAACATGGGAATTGCCTTGAAATATCTTTCAAGTGTAATTTCCCGTTGGAGCAGATAGAGATATGGCGTTTGGGGTCTCTGAACTAACAATTTAAACATGCCTCTTAGTTAAGTTGGTTTTTAAATTGTAAGTTTGAAAATGCCACTTTTAGAAATTTGGCATTTTCTTGCTTAACCATTCTGTACCTCTGTCTGTCTGTGGAAAAGACGTCTGGGTTAGGATATCAGTTGGACTGTCAGTGCAGTGAATTCACTCTAGTCAGTCATATAAAGGGAGCTGAGGTGTACCCTGCATATCCTGATGGGCCTTCCTGGGCTAGAGTGGTGGGAGGAGCTGACACTTGCACCTGAATAGGGCTGTGCCTGTCGTTACACAAAATCAGTCTCCAACTTTCTGAAGTGTGTCTGGGGCCAGGGCAGGAAAGGCAGGGTGTTGTGCACTACAAAGACTACAAAGACTTTCCTTTGAAGTTTGTTTTCTTCTAAGGCAGAAGTGGGTATACCTACTGGACTTCTGATACCACAACTTTAGAACACTTCTGAGCGGAGGACTTTCTCTCAGGAAGAAAAGTTAGATGCTGTAGGAGAGACTGCCACTCTGCCTGTTGCTTTATTCTGCTGGTCTGCTGCTTGTTGCTTCTGTCTTGGGAGTGAAAGGACTGGACTGGCCTTTGCTTTCTACATCCTGCTTTCCAAGGTTTTCCAAGGGCTTGGACCGAACTTGCCTCCTGTTATAAGTTTCAGGGAACATCAAAGACGTCATCTGCCAGCACCTGGGCTCACTTGCTGAGAGTCTTTACTTGCCAAATGGTGCCAAAACCAGTACCTGGGCCCTTGAAAGTGAGTTCTGGTGTAAACAAGAAGAAACCATGTACATCAACTCCAGAGCAACTTCGGAACCAGCGCTGCTTTCCGACTCTGTGCCGCACCAGAGTTGTGGTCCCCACTGAGGGCAATAACCGTAACTGATGATGCAGGCCCGATGCTGCTGCAGTGCCTCCAACGTTCCACCATAGTATGAATACTGAGTGCTATGTACCCGACTCCTGGGGCAGTAAAGAACTTATTCCATACCGGATCCAGTGATGCCTCACCTCCCCGACTCCATGCAACATCTTTGCTTCCTCATCGTTTTCAAAGGTAGAGTGTCTGGGGTCCATGCAACTCCATGACCGACCCGCACTCCGTCGTGAGTGACGTCAGACTGTTGGGAATGACTCTGTCAAAATGTTGAGATAGCTCCAGTTGGAGCTATTGTCTTTCTAGGTTCCTTGCTGAGATTTAGGTGGTCATTACAACATTGGCGGTAAAAGCCGCTTACCGCCGTGCAGAAGACCGCCAACACACCGCCGCAGAATTCCACCACAGCTATTATGACCCACATCTCGGAATCCGACAAAATTCAGACACCCACATAAGTCCGCCACACCAAAGGTCAGTGATAAACTGGAGAAATAAAAACCTCCACTGTCACGCCAACAGAAATACGCCCACACTATCACGACCCACGAATCCACGCAGCGGTCTTTCAACCGCGGTATTCCATTGGCGGTACACACCGCCGCGCTCAAAATACACACACTTCTCCAAAACATCGCCACATTGGACAATTCCAAATACACACACCTGATACACATACACACACCACTCCCACACACCCATTACAATATAGAACACACACCCACATCACCCACAAACCCCTACGACCAATATTACAGAGAGAAGGCCAAA
Source organism: Pleurodeles waltl (assembly GCF_031143425.1). NCBI lineage: Eukaryota > Metazoa > Chordata > Amphibia > Caudata > Salamandridae > Pleurodeles > Pleurodeles waltl. The sequence continues at coordinate 397,726,478 of NC_090451.1, forward strand.
GAGAGACACCACCATCCACAAACTAGCATCCACAGGCACACAACACCACTACATATCACCACACTTATCACCACACACACCACCCCACACATCACCTACACCACCCCATGGCACGGCAAAGACACCCCAGGTTTTCGGAGGAGGAGTTCAGGGTCATGGTGGAGGAAATCGTCCGGGTAGAGCCACAGCTATTTGGAGCACAGGTGCAGCACACCTCAATTGCAAGGAAGATGGAGCTATGGCGAAGAATAGTCGACAGGGTTCAACGCAGTGGGACAACACCCAAGAAATCGTGAGGACATCAGGAAGAGGTGGAACGACCTACGGGGGAAGGTGCGTTCCGTGGTCTCAAGACATCACCAGGCGTTTCAGCGGATTGGCGGCGGACCCCCACCTCCCCACCCACAACTAACAACATGAGAGGAGCAGGTCTTGGCGATTCTGCATCCTGAGGGCCTCGCAGGAGTCGGTGGAGGAATGGACTCCGGCAAGTCAAACCTTTAACTACCATATCCCCCACCCTACCTGCATGCTATCACATACCCCCACTCTCGCCTCCACCCCTATCACTCCAACTCCTCACAAATGTACCAATATCACAAACCACTCATCCCAACACCAAGCCCTGCATGCAACACCAACGCATGGACACCCATCACTAAAGCATGCCCACTGCACGTACCCATACACCCCCCTAAACCATCATCACACAAGCTCCCACACAAGAATGCAAGCACTGGGGTACACGCTCACCCACCCATTGCACACCATGACACACACAGATGCAATAATCATGCCTTTCCACCCCTGTAGGACCACTACCCAACGTCACCAGACAGGAGGGTCCAGACATCTCCACTCCACCCACAGAAGAGGCCCACAGTGATGACAGCAGCTCTGTCCACCGGGATCTAGATGACCAGCCCGGACCATCGTGGGCCTCGGGACAGTCGGTTCCCCTCACACAGGCACAGGCCACCACAGACCTTCCCCCCTCTGGAAACACCAGCACAGCACCCATACCTCCATCCCCAGGACACGTCAATCAGCTGTGTGTCCACCACTACAGGGCACCCAGGATAACCGACTACCCCAACAACAACAGGGACCTGGGGGCAGTGGCAGTGGGCACACGGTCCAGGGGACGGAGGCCCAGGAACACAAGGGAACTGGGAGGGCTGCTGTGCGACAGGTGGCGGACAGGCCAAGGGAACCCACTCTCCATGAGGCCCTCTCCTCCCTCATGGGAGCATACCACCACTCCCAGGAGACGATGGCAACGGTACTGGCCAAGTTTCAGGAGACCCAGCGCATGCAGGAGGAACAGTATTTGGGTTCAGGGAGGAACTCAGAACCATCAGCTCCTCCCTGGGCACCAACGTAGGGGTGCTGAAGGAAATACTCAACACCAGGAGGGACACTGTGGCACTACAAGGGGCCCCTGACACTAGCATGGACGATGAACTACCCACCACCTCCTCCGGCGCTAGTGGACAGGAGGCACCGCCACAGGACCACCACACCAGCACCCCCCCCCGCAGACGGAGAACCACCCCGCAAACGGTCCAGGAACAAGACAGAGCACGATGCCAAGACCCCCGCCAAGAAATGAGACCACCCTGATTGTCATCCCACTGTCCCACTTTGTCACCCTGTCCATATTGAAACTGCCCCAGCTCCACTTCCTATGCCCATATGGGCAATGCACCTGTGAGACTAATAGACTGGACTCTGCCATGGACACTCCGCCGCCATCACCCCTCACCATTTAACTTCCCCCTCCAATATTTTGTATGTAAATAAACACACCTAAAGCACCAAAAGATCTGGAGTCTGTCTGTGATTTTGAAATAGTGTATTTGCAATTACAGTGACAAAATTTTCAGGAAATAGTAATGTCAACTTACCTATGTCACACAGCTCTAGTCCATGAGGAATCTAAGCAGATGACACACGTTGGGACCCACACCTGTGAAACCGTAAGGGAAAGTGACAACTCAGTGACCATACACTGGGTGAAATCGACAGACAGGATAGAGGTAGAAGTGTAAAAGTACATATAGTAGGCAGGAATGTATTCTCACCTGTGTTTCACTGGAAATATTACTGGATGACTGAGTCCCTGTTGTCCATGTCTTCTTCCTCTGCTTCCTCCTCATCACTGTCCACAGGCTCCACAGCTGCCACAACACCGCCATCTGGACCATCCTCCTGCAGAAAAGGCACCTGTCGTCGCAAAGCCAAGTTATGAAGCATACAGCAGGCCACGATGATCTGGCACACCTTCTTTGGTGAGTAGAATAGGGATCCACCTGTCATATGGAGGCACCGGAACCTGGCCTTCAGGAGGCCGAAAGTGCGTTCGATCACCCTCCTAGTCCGCCCATGTGCCTCATTGTAGCGTTCCTCTGCCCTTGTCCTGAGATCCTCACTGGGGTCAGTAGCCATGACAGGTTGGGGGAACCAGAGTCACATAATAGCCACACACGGTGGCTCTGGAGTTGACCCATCACATAAGGGATGCTGCTATTCCGCATGATGTAGGCATCATGCACTGAGCCAGGGAACATGGCATTCACATGGGAGATGTACTGGTCGGCCAAACATACCATCTGCACATTCATGGAAGGATAACTCTTCCGGTTCCTGTACACCTGTTCACTCCTGTGGGGGGGGGCCAAAGCCACATGGGTCCCATCAATGGCACCTATGATGTTGGGGATATGTCCAAGGGCATAGAAGTCACATTTCACTGTAGGCAAGTCCTCCACCTGAGGGAAAACAATGTAGCTCCGCATGTGTTTCAGCAGGACAGACAACACTCTGGACAATACGTTGGAAAACATAGGCTGGGCCATCCCTGATGCCATGGCCACAGTTGTTTGAAAAGACCCACTTGCAAGGCAATGGAGCACTGATAGCACCTGCACTTGAGGGGGGATTCCTGTGGGATGGCGGATTGCTGACATCAGGTCAGGCTCCAACTGTGTACACAGTTCCTGGATTGTGGTACGGTCAAGCCTGTAGGTGATAATCAAATGTCTTTCCTCCATTGTCGACAGGTCAACCAGCGGTCGGTACACCGGAGGATTCCGCCATCTCCTCACATGTCCCAGCGGACGGTGCCTATGAAGGACAACAGCGAGCACAGAGTCAAACAACTCAGAGGTATGTACCCACAGTCTACACAGAACACCATTCATACACAAAATCTGGCCTGTATGTGTGTTGAGAGTAGGCTTAGGTATGTGTGACGCAGTTGGTAATTAGGCCATGTAGGCCCCTGAAATAGCGGCTGCCTGACCGCTAAAGTGGGACAATGGGATGTGAGGTAACTGCGCTGGCGTTGTACACCGTCACGGTAGGCGGTCGAAGACCGCGGCGCAATGCTGCATTGGTTAACATTGGACCCTATGGGTCCCAGGAGCCAATGATGATGTACGCCGGCGGTGATGGTACACACCGCCGCGGACGTGACCGCCGCGGACGTGACCCCCATTTTCTATCTGTTGAATCACTTGATACCTGATCTTCGACAGGAGAGGACCTACACTGCAAGTGCTGCTGTGACCTCGGTCTGGAAGAGACAATGGCTCGTGCGTCTGGGGAAAGGGCCCCTGCCTTCACATTGGAGGAGTTGGAGAAGCTCGTCGATGGGGTCCTCCCCAGTACACGCAACTCTACGGTCCTCCAGACCAACAGGTAAGTACACAGGGAGCATGTTGTATGGGCTATGCCTGTGTGGAGAGGGCTGGTTGTAAGAAGGAAGGGGGCAGAGTTCTGAGTGCATGAAAGATGGTGGGTGCATATGCCACATGGCAAGGGTAGGGATGGGGCCACTCACTTTGACAGCGCAGTTGGTAATGACTTCTCTTCTACCCCTGTACATTTCATGTAGGTCAGCGCCCACCAGAAGAAGGATATTTGGCGTGCCATCGCCAAGGACGTCCGGACCCTGGGGGTCCACCACAGACGGAGCACCCACTGCCGGAAAAGATGGGAGGACATTCGCCGCTGGAGCAAGAAGACGGCAGAGGCTCACCTGGGGCTGGCCTCCCAACGTGGGAGGGGTGCCCTTCGAACCATGACCCCCCTGATGTTCCGGATCCTGGCGGTGGCCTACCCGGAGTTGGATGGGCGCTTGAGGGCATCACAGCAGACACAAGGGGGTGAGTACACTCTCATTCAGCTTACTTTGCGCGCAGTGGAGGGGTCTGGGTGGGGGAGGAGGGCTGTGGGTTTCCCTAGGCCAGGGTGAGTTCCGTAGGCTAGGCCCCTTCGTAAGGCATGGCCCTGTGGCCCCCCACCCCACCTCTGTAGAGTGCCAAGTACAGCTATTCATGCCCCTGTGTCATCTATGTGTGCAGATGTCGTCCATAGCCTTGTAGGCCATTCCCCAGGAATTGCACTGTAGAGCCCAACAGCGCGACGTAGTGCAGGGGGCTGCTGTGTCTGTCTTGTCCGCCAACGGTAGCGGTAAGCCATGCACTCAACATGTCTTTCTTTTGTTTCCCCCACCCTATTTTTGCGGTCTCCCTGTTCTTGTGTGCATTAGCATCATCAGGCGGAGGAGCAGTGGCACCGGAGCACGAGGGAGCTGCATCCCACATGGCCATGGAGCGCCACACTACGGACTCTGAATACACCAGTGGGACAGAGGGCGAGGGGAGCACCACGGCGGGGACAGGAGCTGAAACCAGCGACACGGACTCGTCCTCCGGTAGGAGCTCCCTTGTGGTGGTGGCAACATCTGTGCCCCCCACTATTACAGGTACAGCTGCCACCCCCCCTACCAGCACCGCCCTCCCAGCAGCCCCTCAGCCTTCGCCCCGTGCCCGCTCACCCAGGAGGGTGGGCATCAACTTCGCCCCAGGCATCTCAGCCCCTGCCCCTGTCACCTCTGCTGCCCTCAGTGAGGAGGCCATTGACCTCCTCAGGTCCCTCACTGTTGGGCAGTCTACCATTTTGAATGCCATTCAGGGTGTAGAAAGAGAGTTGCAACAAACCAATGCATTTCTGGAGGGCATTCATTCTGGTCAGGCGGCCCTTCATCGAACCTTTCAAACTCTGGCCTCAGCACTGATGGCAGCCATTGTCCCTGTGTCTAGCCTCCCCCCTCCAACTTCCTCCACCCAGACCCAATCCCCTGTACCTCTGCCTATCCCAAGGACACCATCAGACCAGCCTGCACACACCTCACCACACAAGGGAAGCTCAGGCAAACATAAGCACCACACATCCCACAGGCACTCACGCAAGCATCACACACATACAGACACACCAACATCCACTGCCTCTACTGTGTCCCCCTCCTCCTCGTCTCCCTCCTCCCTCCTCCCTCCCAGTCTCGTCTCCACTCACACCTGCATGCACTACCACTACAGCTACTACGTCTCGCACCAGCACACCCACCACCACACCCCGCTCATGTGCAGTCACCACCCCCACTACCATTCACACGTCCCCTGTGTCCTATCCCAGTGTGTCTGTGACGCCCCCTCCCAAGATACACAAACGCAGGCACACACCCACCCAACATACATCCACCTCACAACAGCCTCCAGCGCATGCACCTGCACCCAAAGCCACAAAACTTACACCTCCTACAACCACCACCTCTTCCTCCACTCCCAAACCCCCTCCAGCTACCCGTCCCAGTGTCTCCAAACAACTTTTCCTGTCCACCCTTAACCTATTTCCCACCACCCCCCGTCCAACTCATAGGTCCCGAACTAGCACCTCAGCCACAAAATCTCCGGGACCAGTGGTGCCTGTTGTCACAGGTATGTGGAGTGCACCGGCCACCAGGCCAGCCAGTGTGTCACGGAGCCACAGCATAGCCAGTCCCCCCCGTGAAGCACCAGAAGTTGGCCAGTGCCCGGCGGGAGTGGGGGAAGACTCCAGCGACCCAAGCCGCTCACAGGGGTCCCGGGGGGAGTGCGGACTCAGCTGTGACTCCTCCCAAGGTGGGGAAGGGGCAGAAGAAACCCGGCAAGTCTGGGAGGAGCAGCAGTGCGGAGAAGACCGCCATCATCCCCGCTGGCCAGGAGGCCACCGCCAGCCCCATCATCGCTGCCCAGGAGGCCACCGCCAGCCCAATCGTCGCTGGCCAGGAGGCCACCGCCAGCCACAGCCCAGCTGCCCAGGAGGTCCCCGCCAGCCACAGCCCAGCTGCCCAGGAGGACCCCGCCAGCCACAGCCCAGCTGCCCAGGAGGGCCCCACCAGCCACAGCCCAGCTGCCCAGGAGGACCCCACCAGCCACAGCCCAGCTGCCCAGGAGGGCCCCACCAGCCACAGCCCAGCTGACCAATGAAGGACCGCCAGCCCCAGCCCAGCTGGGCAATGAAGGACCGCCAAGTCAAGCACCGCTGAACAGGGCAAGGACCGCCAAGTCAAGCACCGCTGAACAGGGCAAGCACCGCTGAACAGGGCAGGCACCGCCAAGTCAAGCACCGCTGAACAGGGCAAGGACCGCCAAGTCAAGCACCGCTGAACAGGGCAAGGACCGCCTAGTCAAGCACCGCTGAACAGGGCAAGCACCACTGAACAGGGCAGGCACCGCCAAGTCAAGCACCGCTGAACAGGGCAAGGACCGCCAAGTCAAGCACCACTGAACAGGGCAAGGACCGCCAAGTCAAGCACCGCTGAACAGGGCAAGCACTGCTGAACAGAGCAAGGACCGCCAAATCAAGCACCGCTGAACAGGGCAAGGACCGCCAAGTCAAGCACCGCTGAACAGGGCAAGCACCGCTGAACAGGGCAAGGACCGCCAAGTCAGGCACCGCTGAACAGGGCAAGGACCGCCAAGTCAAGCACCGCTGAACAGGGCAAGCACCGCTGAACAGGGCAAGCACCGCCAAGTCAAGCACCGCTGAACAGGGCAAGCACCGCTGAACAGGGCAGGCACCGCCAAGTCAAGCACCGCTGAATAGGGCAAGCACCGCTGAACAGGGCAAGGACCGCCAAGTCAAGCACCGCTGAACAGGGCAAGGACCGCCAAGTCAAGCACCACTGAACAGGGCAAGCACCGCTGAACAGGGCAAGGACCGCCAAGTCAAGCACCGCTGAACAGGGCAAAGACCGCCAAGTCAAGCACCGCTGAACAGGGCAAGCACCGCTGAACAGGGCAAGGACAGCCAACTCAAGCACCGCTAGCCCATGAGCGTTAGGGGCACTGACACAACAGGGACCGTCACGGGTGAGTGATGCACTCTGGGCACCAGTCCCCCTCCAGAACCAGTGGAGACATGCATCCACTACCTCTGTCCTTGGCAGGATGAAGCACTCTGGGCACCAAGCCCCCTCCAGAACCAGTGGAGACATGCATCCACTACCTCTGTCCTTGGCAGGATGAAGCACTCTGGGCACCAAGCCCCCTCCAGAACCAGTGGAGACTGTTATCCACTTGAGAGACTATGGCTTTGCACTCCCCAGGATGGTACAGTGGGCAAACCACCCACTGGAGAGACTGTGGCTTTGCACTCCCCAGGATGGTACAGTGGGCAAACCACCCACTGTAGAGGCTTGTGAGACTGTGGCTTTGCACTCCCCAGGATGGTATAGTGGGCAAACCACCCACTGTAGAGACTTGAGAGACTGTGGCTTTGCACTCCCCAGGATGTTACAGTGGGCAACCCACCCACTGGAGAGACTTGAGAGACTGTGGCTTTGCACTCCCCAGGATACATCAATGGGCATGGAGGCCCCTCGTGGATCTGGCGTTGTGCACTCATCCGGCTGAGGTGCCCCTCCTTCCCTTCCCCCTGAGGTGCCTGTTGTATTTCTATCTGTTGCCCCAGCAGTGTTCTCTCTGTTTTGATCTGGTATCGTGTGTGGGCCTCGCCCATGCATTTTGGGCCCAGTGGTCCACGGACTATAAATGGTGCAATACCTGGACTATTAATCGTGGTGTATATTTTGTTAATAGTGTACATATGTATATTTTTGCTTACTGAATTTTGATATATTACAATGGTTACACTCATTTCCTTTTGTCTTTGCATTCTTCTGGGGGGGGTTGGGGGGTGTAACTGTAATGTGTAGATATGCATTGGTGTGTGTGTTGTAGTGGGTGGGGGGGTGGGGGTGTTGCGTGTGTGTGTCCCTGTTTTTTGCCTCTCCCCTCCCCTGTGTCATAGGTGCAGTACTCACCATGGTCTTCGCCGCCGGCCTTGGTGCTCCTGGTACAGGAGCAGGAAGACTATCGCAGGAAGAATATGGAGTTCCGGCTCCATGGTGTCCTCCTTCCTCGTGGAGTGTGTAGAGGTGAGCGTTTTTCATTCAAAATGCCTGTTTCCGCCGTGTTTTTATCTGCAGTGAATCCGCCCCGGAAAAGGTGGTGGATTGGCCTGTCATAATAGTGTGGGCGGTACATTGTCCTCCGCCTGTCTGTTGCCGGTGATCGCCGAGCTGTTTGTTTGTACCGCCGTGACGGTCGGAGTGTTAAAGTGGCTGTCTTTGGTGGCGGTTTCCGCCACAGTCGTAATTCCAAAATTTTTACCGCCGGCCTGTTGGCGGTCTTACCGCCGCTTTAACATCGTCCGCCAGGGTTGTAATGACCACCTTAATCTTTTACATTTGTATCTTTGCATGTGTATGTTGGACTGTTTTCATTTTAGTCTTGTACTCAGAAAAATATTGGCTAGTTTTCTAAACTGTTGTGGAGTACGTTTGTGTTGTTTTCAATAAATGACTGTGTGAGTGTGTATGTGGGGTGTGTGTGTGTGTGTACAAATACTTTACACATTGCCTCTGAGATAAACCTGACCCGAGGGGGTGAGCTGGGGTTATCCTAGCTTTCCCTGACTAGAGTGAGTGTCCATACTTAGACAGGGTGCAAACTACTACCAACTAGAGATCCCATTTCTAACATAATCTAATTTAATAATGGATAGAGAATATCAGTAAAACCCATAAAGAAGTGGTGCCTCAGATGTGAATCCATATAGATTTGTAATAGAACTTCTCCTGGAGAGGAGACTGAGAATTTTGGTAGATTCTCTCAGAAATAAGTTGAAGCAGGCTAAAAGTTGGTCCCTAAATTAATCCAACATACGTCAACAAAGAGAATACGTCAGATTGTATCAGGGTGAGAGTGCTCTCTCTCTCAAAGGAAAGGGTCTAATCTCTTGGAAAAAGGACTCTCAAAAATCCCTCTTCTCTCTTAGTCTGGAAACACATTTTTATACAAGGTCAATAATAGAACAAGATGCAAATCTTGCTTGGTTAACTTCTAGTTCCAACCAATCGATGTGTGATGTCACATGTAAAGAGGATAGCTTCTGTCAATCTTGCAAGTTTTAGCAAGGACATTCTAACATGGAATACATTTAACTATTTACTGAAATAGTATGAAACAAGTAAAAAACAGGTCAAGGTAAGTACAATAAATTTTAAGATGATCTCACTCCTGTCCCCAAAAGATTGTCTAACAGTGCCTGTTCCTAAAGAAACAGTTTTAAGTTTAATCTAACATTGTACTAGTTTTTTTTTATAGGTTTTTAAAAGCATATTAGGATCTGCTAAATTTTATCATTCTCTCTATTAATTTAATTGTTTCTCTTGTTTCATTGTTGCATTGGATATTTGTGTGACAAAACCTTGACACAGGTCAAAACTAACAAAGAGGAAAGGAGAGAAGGAAATAAAAATATGTCTTAGTCAGAAGTTCAACTAAATACTTGTCTCTGTGCAAGCTTCAAATGCAAAGTCACCTTTAAATGAAATGTTTAGTTAAGGCCTATAAAACCCTCTTGTGCAGGTTATTAATAAAATGTTTTTCTTCTTGTAAAGACAATTGGGACCAACAGAATGTGAATCCTGTTGTTCAGATTGCTTTTGTTTAAATGCATTCTCAAGCCAAAAAATTAACGCAAGGAGACATTTCAAGCTGTGAAATAACAGGCTTGCATTTCTTGTAATTTTGTTGAAATTTAACATAATTTTGCGAAAGCAGTCCTTTTTTGGGCCTTAGAATGAGAGGAAGAGTAGATTTCATTATGGAGGGCATGACTACATATAATATCATAAAACAATTGTATACTTGTGCTAGAGTCTTAGCTAACAGTTCCTCAAATGCTTTATGAAATTAGGTTAAGCAATCCTGAACTGGGGACTGGGGTCTTGCCTGTAGACAGACTCAATAAAGCTTTTAAATACTAACCAGGGGTGATTAGAAGATCCAGAGACAAGACCATTTCTTGACTCTGGCGTGGAAAACCAAAATCATTGGGGAAATTATCATCTGCCTCAAGATCAATTTCAAGGGAATGGCAAAGCTTTGAAAAATAGTTGTATGTTGTTCCATCTTGTATTGGATCTGACTAATGTGATTCCTAGTGTGTACTGTTCTGATGTTATATTCTAAGATTTGTTCTCCTTTTGTACCCTTTTTGTAATAATATTGTTGTGTGTATACTATCTTATGGGTGGCACTGCGGGTCAGGCGAGCCTCCTGTTCTTCCTCTGCTTCTGCAATAGCAATCTTTTTTATGTTGATTTGCCATGTCAGTTGTCCATTGTTCTATGTCTCATTTTTTTCTTTTGCTAATCTAGTGAATGCTGTGGGTGAGTGACTAATTCACCTTGCAGTACAGTTGTGGTTGTGTCCCAGACTATACCCAAGGAGGTTTCTCTTGTCACATTTTCAATTAAGCCATTGTTCAAATCATCTTTAATCAAGTTTTTTAGCACATTATCTCCAAAGGACAGTTCATTAATCATTCATTACCTAGGCATGAACATATTGAACCAGATAAAAACATTGTAGTGGTGACCATGGCATTATCTGATAGGGCCTGACACCTATTTCAGTTGCTAGAACCCTAGACAGGAGAAGACTACTGATTATTAAAAAAAGCCCCAAAAATGAGCACTATGGGTATTAGATAAATAGGTATAATCTTGTTTGTCCAGATGTTGGTTTCTCCATGCATCTAGTAGAATGAGGTCTTTTGACCATTTAGTAAACAAAGTGACAAGTAGAAATATGATCTCATCTTGACTATAGTATGTTGAAATTACCCCCAATTAAGAGAGTGACTCTTGAAGCATTGAAACACGTCAAAGGAAGTTCAGAAAGATCCTCTCACTCTTGTCAATCAGTTTGTAGACTGAAATTAATGAGGTCTGGTTATCGCCTAATACTCAATGCTCTACCACAAAGGTCAGAATGTTTAGCTACAGGTTTGAGCACTAGACAATATCTGAATAAATTCAACATTTGTGCTTTGTTGAGAGCTTTACAGTGGATTTGCATCAGAAACCAGCAAGGATTCACACACCTATTGACAACCATTAACAGGCTGGGAAACCAAATTCCTGTTAATCAAAAAGGAGAAGATAAAAAATCATAAATCTCCAAGTGGGGAAACTTTTGGCAGTCTTGGAGCATTATTTCCACCCTTCTTTCAGGAATGTGTGTGGATTACTCACTGGTCCACTGGGGCACCCTTGGATCAATGATACGTGCATGTGGTCTAGCTGCCGCATTCCACATATGATTTTTCCGGTTGTAACTGGTGTCCCACAAAGGTTGCGGGTGCCTTCCTAAGTAGGTGAGTGTAATGCCTCTCCCCATCGTGTGTACAGGTTCTCTACCATGCTAGCTTCAAAAGACCCTTTTGCTGGATTGAATGTTATTGGATGTTGATCTCATACCCTAGACTTGTTCTCCGGGGTTAACCATTAAACCATTGTCTCTTTCGTTTTGATCTAACCATAAGAACTATCACAGGCATTTGTGCCACCCGGGATCAAATGTTAACACAACCTCCTTCCTTTTCTAGCATATACTGCCTGCACCGATTTATTAAATTCATATTTGTAATGCACTGCCTGTCCATATATGATTGTGATATCATGTTTATGGTGAAGGAAGATAATTAACCTGTTGAAATGTAGGCATTTCTGTGTCCACTAACTTTGAGAGAAAGGTTCCCTTACAGGCGTTTTTTAATAGAGTCCTTATCTTGGTGCACCATCATTTTTTGTTTGTGCGTTTAATTTGTTTATAGTTACTGCTTGAGCACTGACATGATGACTCTCTGAGAGCACTTAATGCTTTCAACCATGTTTAATTTGAATCCCTTTTGTTTTTTCCTTGTAGAAATGCCTGATTCGTTCAGTAGTGACTATTTGGATTTCCTATTAATATCCTAAATGAGGTAAGCGTTATTTCTGTTCCCCTCTCTTTTGTGGAATCCCAGTGTGATTGGGCAGTGATTTGTCTGCTTGATTTGCTTAAGGGCGCATCTACTATTTATCCAGAAGCCCACAGTTTTTCCTCCCCATGAGGTTTTGTTGATTTGATTTGTAATGTATTCCAATTGAGTAGTGAGTGAGGTGTTTCATTTTCCGAGTAAGGGACATAGGCCCTCATTATTACATTGGCAGTAACTCACACTTACCGCCACGCTGATGGCCGCCAACATACTGCAGAGGCGGCAGTTATCCGTTCACCATATTATGACACACACACACCAATCCGTCACTGTTCAGCCACAGACACAAATCCGCCACACCAAAGGTCAGTGATAAAGTGGCGGAATTAAAACCCACACTGTTACGCCAACAGAACGACGTCCACCGCATTATGACCCACGAATCCCACGATGGACATTCAATGGTGGTAAACCATTGGTTGTACATACTGATGCGCTCACAATACACACACACAAATAAAACACCACCACATTGGACAATTCAAACAACACACACCTGACATCCATACACACACCACACCCACACCACTATAAAACACACACCCACATTACCCACAACCCTTTATGACTACAAACCATTGGCACGAGACAGACACCACGACCACAGACAAGACTGAAGCCACACACTACCTACACCTTTACACCACTCATATACCCCACATCACACACCGCAACACATTACCCTACACATCCTCACCTACATGCCTCACACGACACCCATGGCACCACAGAGACACCCCTGTTTCACAGAGGAGGAGCTAAGGGTCATGGTGGAGGAAATTGTCAGGGTAGAGCCACAGCTATTTGGAGCACAGGTGCAGCAGATATCAATAGCCAGGAAGATGGAGCTATGGCGGAGAATTGTGGACAGGGTCAACGCCATGGGACAGCACCCCAGAACAAGGGACGACATCAGGAAGAGGTTGAACGACCTACGGAGGAAGATATGTTCCATAGCAGCAAGACACCAGCTCGCTATCCAGAGGACTGGAGGTAGACCCCCACAAATCACAGCATGGGAAGAGTAAGTCTTGGCTATACTGCATCTTGAGGGCCTGGCCAAAGTCGGAGGAGGATTAGACTCGGGTAAGTCAAATCTCTACTTTTGTCACGCCCCTACCCGCATGCCATCACATCCCCTCACCCTCTCCCTCACCCTCACTCCCATCACTCCACTACATCCCACACACCTCACCATCACATCTCATTCATCCCAAAGCCAAGTCCTGCATGCTGTACCAATGCATGGACACCCCTCACAGCCCTGCATGGACACTCATCACTAAAGCATGCACTCCATTGAGAACTAACAATCCCACATTACACTAACATACACAAGTGAAAGCTGTCAGGGCAAATCCAACCATAGAGGGGAAGCCACAGATGTACAATATGTCGGACACATAAACCATAACACATCATTCACATCCCCACTGGTACCCCAGCCAATGTCAGCGGAGAGGAGGTGCCATCACTATCCAGTCCCCCAACAGAAGAGGCCCACACTGATGACAGTAATTCTGGCCTTCAGGATCTGGAGGACCTACCTGGCCCATCAGGGACCACTGGACAGCTGGTTGCCCAAGCCCAGTCACAGACCACCACAGAGCCTCCCCATCTGGAAACACCACCACAGCACCCACCCAGCGTACCCACACCTCCGTCCCCAGGACACGTCAATCAGCAGTGTGTCCACCTCTATAGGGACCCCAGGCCTCACCTCATACCCAAGACAATCAGGGACCTGTGGTCAGTGGCAGTGGGCACACTGTTCAGGGGACAGAGGCACAGGACAACAGGGAAACTGGGAGGAGTGCTGTGCACCAGGGGGAGGACAGGCCCAGGGAACCAACACTCCAGGAGGCACTTGCAGAGATCCTGGGAGCATACAAACATTCCCAGGACATGATGGGCCAGATCCTGGACAATGTGCAGGAGAACAGGTGGCTGCAGGAGGGACAGTACCAGGGGATCAGAGAGGACTTGCAGGCCATCAACACCACCCTGGTCTCCATAGCAGGGGTGTTGGCAGACATTGCCAATATTATGAGGAAGGCAGTCTCACAACAGTGGGCCCCTGCCACTAGCCTGACATCTAAACTGCCTTCCACCTCCGCTGCCGCTAGTGGACAGGAGGCTTAGCCACAGGGCCAACAGGCCACTAGCACCCCTCCCCCTGCGGAAGGAAAACCACCCTGCAAACGTTCCCTGTGATCCAGGCAGAAGCCAGAGACTATTGCCAAGACCCCCACCAGGAAATGAGACTTTCCTGATTGTCACCTTTGTGTCCCACTCTGTCACCCTGCCCACCTTGAACTGCCATTGCTCCCCTTCTTATGTCCCCATGGACAATGCATATGTGCTACAGACTAGAACTATACCCTGGAATTTCCTCCATCATCACCCCATCCCATTGCACTTGCCCCTCTTTTTCTTTGCACTTAAATAAATACCCTTGAAAAAAATAGAAGTATGGAGTATGTCAAATTTGTTAAGTATGTATATGTTTAATCATATACAAACATTGCAATTCAACTGTACAGTAAATGAGCACATATGAAAGACATGTAGTTAGCTGCAGTGATCAAACCAGGAGCTATTGTGAGACACCACCATCTGTAAAATGAATTGCCAAAGGGTACAGTAAGTGGAAAATAACATCAAGCCAGTGCCAAAGAATTTCAAAATAATTTCCAATGACGCCTGTGTGTCATTGGAAATATTGTCTGATCACTGCTGTTCTGTTGTCCTCATCCTCAACCTCTGCCTCCTCATCCTCACTGTCCACATGATCCACTGCTGCCACACAGACATCTCCAGCCTCCTCCTCCTGCAGAAAAGCTACATGGCGTCTCAAGGCAAGGTTGTGCAACATGCAGCATGCCACTATTATCTGGCAGACCTTCTTGGGTGAGTAGCACAGGGATCCACCTGTCAGATGGAGCCACCAAAACCTGGCCTTCAGGAGGCCAAAGGCCCTTCCAATTATCCTTATGGTTTGCCCATGTGCCTCATTATAACGTTCTTCTGCTTTTGTACTGGCATTCCTCATAGGGGTCAGCAGCCATAATAGGTTTGGGTAACCAGAGTCACCTGCAAATATTGAGGGACAACATTTAGCCACACACTATCCTGTATGTCCCACATCATACCCATACACCAACATACTGGGTGGGAACCAGGGCTCACCTATTAGCCACACCCTGTGCCTCTATAGTTGGGCCATCACATTTGGGATGTTGCTATTCCTCAGGACAAAGGCATTATGCACCGACCCAGGATACATAACATTGACATGGGAGATGTACTGGTCTGCCAAGCACACCATCTGCACATTCATTAAGTAAAAACTCTTGCGATTTCTGTACACCTGTTCATTTTGACGGGGTGGAACAAATGCAATATGTGTTCCATCAATCACACCAATTATGCTGGGGATATGTCCCATTGCATAGAAATCAGCCTTCACTGTGGCCAAATATTCCACCTGGGGAAATACAATGTAGCTGCACATGTGTTGAATCAGGGCAGACAACACTCTGGTCAGCACTATTGAGAACATTGGCTGTGACATTTGTTCTGCCAAGCTCACTGTCACTTGGAAAGAACCAGTTGCCAGGAAATGGAGAACTGATAGAACTTGCACAAGAGGGGGTTCCCAGTGGTGTAACAGATAGCAGATATCAGGTCAGGCTCCAATTGGACACACAGCTCTGTGATTGTGCCTCTGTCAAGTCTATAGTTGAGGATAATGTGCCTGTCCTCCATTGTTGCCAAGTCCACCAGAGGTCTGTGCACAGGGCTATGTCTCCATCTCCTATTCATCCGCAGCGGTAGCAATCGAAGGGACAAAAGAATGAGGAGCCGGTCACAAACTGAACAATCGGGCTGCAACAGTGACATGCATGCTGTCAAATTGTAATGGGTCAGTGAGAGTTGCTCTTTATGTCCAAAATTAAACAGTGACGCAGTAATTATCCAGGGCCTGCCCCCTCCTGAAATTGCGTCCGCCTGTCCTGTTTGGAGGGACAGGTGGAAGTGAGGTAATTCCGCTGACATTGTGCATCATTGCGGGAGGCGGTCGGGATCCCTGTGCAACTCCTCATTGGTTATAATTGAGCCCTATGGGTTGCAGTGGCCAATGGTGATGCATGCCGGTGATGACGGTATGCACCGCCACAGACATGACTGCCATTTTCTATCATATTCCTCACTTGTTACCTGACCATCCATAGGAAAGGACCTACACTGCATGTGCTGCTGTGACCTGTGTCTGGAAGCTACCATGGCCCGTGTGAATGGGGAAAGGGCCCCGGCCTTCACTTCGGCGGAGTTGGAGAGACAGGTGGATGGGGTCCTACCCCAGTACGGACTGCTGTATGTGTCAACACCAGGACAGTGCACGCTCTACGGGCAACATAATACAAAATGACAAACCTTATGCAATGTAATAATTCATGCATTGTGTGTTGATATTACATATTAACTTTTTGCATTGCAGGTATTTATCTTGAAATGTCATGAATACTGTTTGTAATGTATTTTTCATTTTCAAGCCTTTCCTGCAGCCTGGCTGGGTGTGGCATGTGGGCGGGGCTTGGGTCTATTTAAGGAACCCAGCCCAGCTCCACGTGCTCACTATTCAGAGGTCCCGGTGCAGAGCAGCAGCGTTTTCCTGGGCTCCTGTTCATGAATCCTATAGCAGTTCATTCTTTGGGAACGAATGTACTCACTGACTCTTGTTGTGATGTAATTGCTATTCTAAGGATTAACTTGAGAGAGTTCAATGTTCAGAGCATATGAGTATAAAAAGGTCACGTTATTGAAAAGTTCTTGATCTCTCATGTTATTAGAGCATAAAGAATTAAAACAAAGTTCATGAAGATTAATGTGAATGACCTTGCTATTGTGTTTTTAACTCTTGCTTCCACAGGTCTCCTTCCCCGCTGTTCCCAACCTAAACCCCATCCCCCGCTTGGCCATTCTTTAACTCTGTGCTATGATAGCTAGTGGAGTTTGGAGCTGCCAAGAGGTGGACATATTGGGAACAGGCGCAAACCCCGAGGATCCAGCCTCGCCGACAGTATTGGCCTCCAGACCAACAAGTGAGTACACTGTGGGCACGATGCATGTGGCATGAATGAATGGAGAGGAGTGTGAAGGCATTGTGTAAGGGGGTGGGTGAAATTCCCCTGGGCGGCGTACAGTTTGTGTTCTGGGCTATGTGTATGTAAATGGTGATGTGAAGGGGTATGGTGGGCCATAAGTGTAAAAGAAAGGACTGTCTGACTAATACTATTTTCCTGTGTGTATTCCCTCTGCGGGTCAGTGCCCATCAAAAGAAAGGTATATGGTGTGCATCGCCAAGGAAGTGCTGACCCTGGGGGTCTATGGCAGGTGGAGCACCCACTGTCTGAAACGGTGGTAGGACCTGAGACGCTGGGCACAGAAGCCGGCAGAGGCCCAGCTGGTGTTGGCCTCCCAATGAGGGAGGGGTGCCCGTCGAACCCTGACCGCCCCTGATGGCCTGCAGACTGGCGGTGGCCTATCCTGAGCTGGATGAGGGCTTGAGGGCATCACAGCAGCCACAAGGGGGTGAGAACAGTGCCCATCATTACAACTTACTCATGGTAGGGTGGTATATAGGTGGGGGATATGTGTCAGTGGGTGCCCCTAGGACAGGCTTGATATTGCAGCATAGGTCCCCTGGTGGCTAAGGTCCAGAAGGGATAATCCCCCTACCTGGGTCGTAGGCATCCACTACTGATCAAGGCTGCGTGGGTCCCAGGTGTGCTGGATTTGGCGGTGTGTGCCCCTCCCCATGCCTTTTTGGCTAGCAAAATCACTGGTAGTGCAATGCATAGTGCGTAGGCCTGTACCCTGTGTGTGAGTGTGCTGTGTTCGCCAACGGTGATGTTGGTGCTGCCATTGACCAAGTGTATCCTTTGTATTTCCCCCCTTTTTGTTTTGTCATCCTGTCCTTATGTGCATTAGCATCATCTGGCGGAAGAGCACATGCACCGGCGACAGAGGGAGCTGCATCCCACATGACCCAGGAGGCAGAGTCCACTGACAGTGAGGGCACCAGTGGGACAGAGGGCGAGGGGAGCACCGTGGCAAAGACTGGAGGGGACAGTTCAGACACAGATACCTCCTCTGATGGAAGCTCCCTGGTGGTGGCGGACACCTCTGTGACCACCCCAGCCACAAGTACAGCCGCCACCCCTGTGCCAGCACCGCCCTCCCAACAGCCCCTCATCGAGTTGCCCATACTCACTCACCCAGGAGGGTGGGCATCTCCTTCGCCCCAGGCACCTCAGGCCCTACCCCATTGAGCCCTGCTGCCCTGAGTGAGGAAGCTATTGACCTCCTGAGATCCTGTAGGGCAGTCAACCATTGTGAATGCCATCCATGTGCTGGCAGCCCAGATGCAACAGAATAATGAATTCCTGGAGGGCATTCACACTGGCTTGGCGGCCCAACAGAGATCAATCCATGCTCTGGCCTCCTCTCTGATGGCAGCTATTGTCCCTGTTTTCACCCTCCAACTTCCTCTTCCCAATCCCATTCCCCTCAACCCCAACCTATCCCAAGCACACAGGCAGATGAGCATACACACAAGACAACACACAAGAGTGGCACAGGCAAACACAAGCACCACACATCATCCCACAGGCACTCACACAAACACCATCCAGATGCAGACATACCCACATCCACAATTTCCACTGTCTCCCCCTCCTCCTTCTCAACCTCCCTCTCAGTTCCGTCTACACTCACACCTGCATGCACTACATCCTCATCCACTACCAGAATCACCACCACACCTAGCAGAACACACACCTCACTAGCAGACACCTCACAACAGCCATGCACACGTCCCCTGTGTCCTCTCCCACTGTGTCTGTCCCCCTTCCTAAAGTGCACAAACGCAAACTCAGACACCCTACAGCCATCCACCTTACTACAGCATCCAGCCCATGCACGTGCACCCAAAATCAGCAGACAGAAACCTCCTACAACCACTCCCTCTTTCTTCACTCCCAAACCTTCTCCCTCTTCCCGCCCCAATGTCCCTAAAAAGCTTTTCCTATCCACCATTGACCTCTTTCGTACCCCTCCCACCCTGTCCTGCACGTCTGGCCAGGGTGGCAAAAGCCCAGCCAAGCACCTCAGCCAACCAGTCCACGGGCCCAGCAGTCACCACACCCGCTCGTGGTGGGAAAGGATCCAGGGCACATGTCCTGGGGGTCAAGGAGCCTGCACCAGGCAGCCTCAAGGGTAAGGAGCCTGCCCCAGCTGCTGCCAGGAAGAGCAAGAAGCCTGTCCCAGCTGCTGCCAGGAAGAGCAAGAAGCCTGCCCCAGCTGCTGCCAGGAAGTCCAAGAAACCTGCATCAGCAGGCAGGAAGGGCAAGGGGCCTGGAGCAGGAACTCTGACGGAGCCCCCACCACGAACCATGGTTGTGCAGCCACCCGAGGCTGCAGGGGATGGGCTGGAGCGTCCCCCCACCAGCAGCAACAGCAGCAGCACCACCACCACTGGTGGGCAGCCATCCAAGTCTGCAGGGGATGGGCTGGAGCTTCCCCCAGCAGCAGCAGCAGCAGCAGCACCACCACCAGTGGACAGCCACCTGAGGCTGCAGGGGATGGGCTCGAGCTTCCCCCCACCAGCGGCTGCAGCAGCACCACTTCCACCACTGAGCAGCCGTCACCATTGGAGGATGGTATGTTGTCCTGTCTCCATGGGCTGCTGTGCAGCCTGCCCCCTGCAAATCCTGTGGGTATGACACCCAACTGAGAGACTGTGACCTTGCACTCACCAGGATCAAGAGCACAGGGCACAATGCCCCCTCCAGAACCAGTGAGTAAGACACACACCAACCCCAGCCTCCCAAGGATCAAGAGCACAGGGCACGATGCCCCCTCAATAACCAGTGGGTAAGACACCTACCAACCCCAGCCTCCCCACGATCAAGAGCACAGGGCATGATGCCCCTCCAGAACCAGTGGGCAAGTCACCCACTTGAGAGACTGTGGCCGTGCACTCCCCAGGACCAAGCCCAGGGCATGTTGCCCCCTCCAGAACCAGTGGTGTTGTTCCATCTCCCAGCTGAGGTGCCTCCCTACCCCTGTCCCCCTTAGGTGCCTGACTATTTACCAATTGATGGCCCTGCAGTGTTCTCTCTGTGTTGATGCAGGTGACAAGTGGGGCCTTGGACTTTGCCCTGTGGCCCACGCAAACTGAGGGCTGGGCAGTGTCCCTTGAACTGTACAATTGTAAATATCTGAAAAAATTGGCTAAGTTATTTATATACTGTGTTGATCTTATCACAATCACTTTAGTAAATTAATTTTTTCCTTGCATTATTCAGCCGATATAGGGGGAATCACTTGCGTTCTTCTGCATCTGGTTGTGTGTATGGTGTTGGGGGTGGGTGTGTGTGTGTTGTGTGTTCGTGTCACTCTCTTTTTCTTCCCCCCTCCCTTGTGTGCTAGGCGGCTGTACTCACTGTCGTTGTCTTCGCCGTCGTTGGTATTCTTAGTGGAGCAGCACGTAGAAGAGCATGGGGAAGATATGCAGTTTGGGCTCCATGGTGGCGTGGTTGTTCCTGGTGTCTCCAGTTGTGAGTCCTTTCACTTCTGAGCTCAGTTTCCACCAGGCTTTTGATGTCGTTGGTACCGCCCCGGAAAAGGTGATGGTTTCCTGTGTCTTAATACGGTAGGCGGAACATTGACTTCCGCCTGGCTGTAGGTGGCTACCACTGTGGTGGCTGTTGTTTCCGCCCTGGCAGTCAGTGTGGTAAAGTGGCTGTCTATCAGAGATCTATCCACCATGGTCATAATTTGGCGGTAATTACTGCCAGCCAGTTGGTGGTATTACTGCCACTTTTGCTCCAACCGCCAGGGTTCTAATGAGGGCAATAGTGTGAGATTATTGCCCTCCCTCTGTGGATAATTCTTGTGGCTTTGTCCACTCCCTGGTTGGATCTTGGTTCAATTTGGAGATTTATGTTTTTTTATCTTCTCCTTTTTGATTAATAGGAATTTGGTTTGATGACTTCTTGTCCCCATTTATTTGAGACATTGCCCTCCTTTATGGGAGTTAGCTGAAACAGTTGGGTTTTGCAGTTCAGGTTGGTGTGACATTGGTTTACTGATGTTTCAGAAAGAACATTTAGGATCGTTTCTCCCTTTTTAAATGTTTCCTGTTTCTGTTTGTCCTCTCTTTATAGCACAAAAAACTCCTTTTTTCCAGTCCTGATGATGACCCTTAAATAATTACAGCTAATTGGGGCTATTAATGTCGAACCATTACGTGTGATTAATTTATCAAGATATTCTTTTTTGCATGTATTCAAATTGTACTTTACGATGGTAGCCCATCGGCTGTTTTGTACATGTTTATTTATTCTTTCACTTTCGTTGTTCGCAAGCACTATAGTCACCAGCACTATATGTTCACTTGCACTGTTCTTGTTATGAGAAATGTGGATGCTGTCTAATAACTTTATCAAATGAATATAAATATGAATTTGGGTACTCCCTTCTGATAACCTGATATATAGTGGTCTTTTCAATTTGGTTTACAAATTACCCCTCTTGAGACATTGTTGTAGATAGACGTTTATACCCTGGTCTCGACCTGGTCTTTTGGTATCCCCTGTTGTAGTTGTCTTTTGAATGTACCTAGAAGAACGTCATCACAATGTACCTTGGAGTAATCAAGTGTAAAAAGTAACTGTTATAAATGCAGTGTGTAAAATAGCTGCATACATGACAGTTCCGATTAGACTGAGATGGATTAGTAAACATCTTTTTTAATGGGATGAGGAAAAGAAGCGGAACAGTGCAACTGGGATATGGGCAGAAAAGCAAAATAGGGATGTAGAATTGAAGACTAGTATGAAAATAAGATTTAGATAATAGCACATAACACGTACCAATGACATCTATCTGAACAATAGTAATTGGGGAAGCATAGCTAAAGAGATTTGGGTGGATCTCTCCCACTTCCCTGTTTTCTTGTTTTATAGCCTTTATAGCATGGGCAGCCAGTTCAAATGTCTCTCTATGTCAGATGTGTGAATTGTGGGTTTATTTTTGATTCTCCACTGTGATCTTCTAGTTCTGGGCGGGTGTGAGCCAAAGCACTAGGTTTTCATTCATTGTGTTTATCGAAATGGGTTTCCTGCAGTTCTACCACAGGTCTGGGGCTTAAAGGTTCAATATTTTCAGAGCTTCACTCATAGATGTAACACACTGTTAATATGTATTCAGAATGAATATTAACTTATAGGGCAAACCCCATTGAATTGAATTTTATCAACACGTAGATGGGTCACGGCCCCTCTCAACTCTAATCTTCTAGAAATAATTATTTCAGATACTTCTTGGAATTATAATACATTGTTCTTCTTATATTGAATGGCTCCCTGTTTCTGTTTGTCACTGAATATATTCTCTTCCATTTGGAAAATGTATGTGTGTTGAGAGTCAGTTTTTCTTTTGCTGAAATGGAGAACGTACACATTGAGTCCTGTTCAATATATTTTCTGATTCTTGAGGAATCTGCATTATTTGTGTCATGCATACCTGGATCTTTTTTTAGCAATCTTGCTAAGAGCAAACAGGGTAAGAGCAGCAGAAGTCATCTGTGTGGAAAACATATTTCCATATTGCACCTTTCAAGCATTGTACTTTTTGGTCTGGAACACCACAAAGTGCTGGTGATTGCAAAATTCCGACAGCAGGCATGTGGTAACTGTTCAGCCAGAGTGATCTCTGCAAGCAAGATCTCACAATATTTCTCCTACTTGAAATCTATTTGCCCATTTTGAAACAGGAGAGTATAGAACCAGCCACACCCTTTTCTATTGTGCCTATTATTCTAACTATGGGAAAGGAGAAGAAGTATTTCCAGTAGAGAGGATTTCCCCTTCCACTGCACAGTCCCCGGGAGGTTGTGTGCCTGCTAATAGGGTAGGAACCATACATTCTATAAATTCTTGATTTCGCAGGGGATAGATTCTTTGATTATTGTGAACCAAAAAAAAAAGTGGGCTTATTTAAGGACAACTTAGGAGGCCTATGATAATCTCAAATCTTGGTAGTGTGCTGCTCAAAAAGAACCTGCAGCTCCCGACACTGAAGGTATTCACAGGGCGTGGGGTAATTTTCTCGAAAATTAAAGGGCGATTTAATTTTGTACCCTCCAATGTTGAGACGTGTAAAGCTTGGTCACGGTTAATCATCAACAATGCATCAAGCATACCTTATAGTTTTTTTCATCAGCAATGATACATCTAACATTGACACATAAGAAATGGAAAATGTCTCAGACTCAGATAACTCCCTGAGCATTGTCAGTTAAAAGGCCATAGGAAATGTTTGCTTGAATATGAGGATGTATTGGCTGAAGATGTTTGTTCACAAATGCATTGATGGAGTGTGAGAGTGGGGTCTGAGAGAACTGGTGGGGCTGAGAAAATTTGGATAGAGAGAATCATTGACTTGTTTAGGGGCAGGCGTAACGTGAGAAGGCATGTTTGTTTTTGCACATTTGGAGCACGAGAACCGCATACTGCCTTAGAAGCGGAGGAAGAGGATGGGCCAATGAGATATCTACTGAACATTTTACCAAGGATTAATGTCATACTTTTAATGGGAAGCCCTCTTATTCCTTGACCACTGATTATTGACCAATTGGTATGTCAGCAATATACTTTCTGTGCTTCATGCGCTCACTATCTTTGTCAGGGTTCAGTAATTTCCATACTGAGATAGGCAGGAGGAGGAAGACTCTGGTCCGTCGAGCAAACCAGACTCTCTAGCCACCATAGCCCAGTAAATAAATTGGTCATGCTTAATTAACAATGCTCCCGAAGAAGAACAAGTTCATATAATATTGTTCTTCTGCACCCTATTCAACAGTTTTAAATGGTTGATGAGGTGAAATACCAAAACGTCCTGCAAAACCTGGGCTCTGGGCTTACACTGCGCTGACACCATCACGGGGTCCTCAGAGGTCACCCAGAATTGAAACAAGAACAGTGCCAATGACACAATAACCCAATGACACAGTGGGGATGGAAGTCCATCTGAAAATCGTGGAGAAAATCATTCAGCTCAATGCACGATGTCGAATGACATGTAATTTAGAAGTAGCGTGTAACTATTTATTGTACAGATATTAAAATCCATTACAATTAAAAAACAAAAGCAATCAGTAATACAATACACAATTGATAACCCTCATTGCCGGTAGTCATAATGTTAAAAGAAGCATATGGCAAATAAATACATAGTTGATTAATCTATATTATTTCTAATTTAAAGGTGGAGCATTAGATGAACCATCCAATAAAAAAGTATAACATTATACATGGAAATAATTACAAGTTTTTCTTCCCGACCCCCTGGTGGTCCCAGCGCCCACCTAATGACAAAACCCAGGCCCTTAAAGTGCTAACATGCACCTATTGATCGACCAGTAAGAACAGCCAACAGGAGTTAAAACCAAAATAACAAAGTAAAAACTCAGTAAGTACACAGGAGTAGTTCATCTCCAACGGAGCAAGAGCACATTAAACTATGCTCGCAGTGCCCTGAAGAAATTTGGCCAGAGTGACCTTAATAAATTGAATCACTACAACATTCAACATTGTATTCCTGGGATCTAGAGACACTATAAAAGCCTGTCGACAGGAGTGGACCTCCAACTCGTTTCACTTATTCCGTAACAGAGTCCTACACTCCTGAAGCAGGGACGGATACAGGCAAACCACATGCTTAAGGGATTCTTCCCTGATACCACATCTCCTATACATGACACCCTCCCCTGGGACTAAACGCCATATGGGAAGATGCTTCAGAAAAACCCAATCGCATTTCCTTAGGGCCATGAGTTTCTCTTTCAGATGAATAGCGCAGGTGCAGGAAAGGTAACCAACTGGAGTACCAGGCTGAAATGAATTAATGACCGACCAAGCATGTTTACGATTAGCGAGAAGAGCTCAATCAGAGTTATAAGGCCAGAGTTAAATACTCTTCTTAATAACCAGTTTAAATGAAGATTGCAGAAGATTAGCAGCCCAAAGGTTGTCAGCTTTCAATAGCTGTCTGCAATCGGTCAGGAAGGATAATGGGACCTTTTCTCATCAATTGCACTGATTTCAAGCCACAATACTGACTCCAGACTGCGCGCCTTGGACCAGCGCAGTTTGTGACAAAGTTTCAGAAAAGCGCCAGCACCTTCTGCTCGCTGTTCTGAAAGGCCAAATTCTAACCACACCTGTGCAGGAGATGCGGATTGTGGTAAATAAAAAACACTCATATATCTTAGTAATCAACCAGTTTGGCAAACATGAACCAATGTCCAACATAACTTCTCAACCATAGGACAGTGAGGGGATGATCTTGGCCGTAATAACTTTCAATAATGGAAACAAGCACGGTCCCCTCAATGATCTAAATAACTTTGAATATGCAACTTGCAGGGCTGCAGCTTTAACCTCAGTCTTCTTCCTATGAGTAACAAAGCTATCTCCAGTGTCAAAATGCACTCCCAGATATTTATAAGACAAGTCAGAAGTTAATTTATTAGTCTTATAAAACCAGCTGGAACCCAGCTGCCTCTTCCTACCAAAAGAAACCACTTTGGTTTTAAGCAAATTTACCTCCAAATGGTTAGCAGTTGTATACAAGGCCAGCTGGTTGAGCAACCGTTGAAGGCCGACTCTAGTGTAACTGATCTTTGCCAGGTCATCGGCATAAAGCAGATGACTAAACCGAAGGCCCCAATCTTAGGGGGATGTGAGTTAACAGCATCAAGAATTGGTGACAGATTGGCAAGATACTGATTAAAGAGCAGGGGGGCGAGTACAGAGCCCTGCTTAACTCCACGAAAAGGTGGAATTTTCCTGGAGACAGAACGACTGTCTCCTAATTTAATATGGACCCAGGTGGCAGTGTGTAGTTCAATAATGGCTCCCAGGAACACAGGAACAATTCCCCAATTCGTAATTTCACCATAAAGAGCTCCTGGGAACCAGATCAAAGGCAGCCTTGAAATCAACCAAACAACAATTCACCACCGAGCCCGATAAATAAGCCTTGTCCATCAGAGTGGATAATGCTAATAAGGTTGTGGACGTACCTGATGTAATTTAGAAGTAAGACGTCGAGCATGTTGCACTCTGTTCTTTCACTCTTGAAGGGTTTTGAATGGGGTTTTGTATCCAATTCAAAATGGAACCTAAAACCCATAAAGATCGGGTTATTTTGACCATTAGAGTCCTTTAATCAAAGCCATTCCTTTCTTTTACCCCTGGCAGCATCTCCTGGTGTCATTCCATGCTTTACTCAAAAGTAGCTTTTCATAAAAGTGTTACATTTAATTTACAATCCTACAGGAACAAAGTTAAAACATAACAGCTCAGGTGTGACAATTTAATTGCATGTAACCTTTTATAATTTTAGAATTATTGCAACAAAATAAAATGCTATATTTGTCCTCGGCCACTGGAATGGCAGACATCATATGCAAGTCTACAAAACAAATAAAATGGCCCAACAAACCACACTGTCAGAGTCATAATAAACTCACACCACTGACAGTGACTGTAACAATTACCTAAATCACAACAAAGGGTACAAGTCAAAGAGATAGCACAACCTGAGGTCTTGTGATTGTTTCTAGAATCATGAATATAACTATCTAGATAGGTGGAGAGATAGATAGATAGATATTTCCTGGCTCCTTTTTAGAGATGATGCTATAGGGTATCATTGTCATATTGCATCTGCTTGCAGGTAAAGTTCTTGGCACGGTGCTCATTTATTATGCTCTCCTTCAGAAATGATAATACAAAAATGTAGTGGCCAACTGAAAGGCTTGTTATTTAAAAGATATCACGAGTAAAACGGCCACATCAATGAATTATTTAATTATTATGCAAAGCCAGAGGCACCAGCTTCACCTCCATGGATTTTTGACCCTCGTGTAATCTTGCCCACCCCAATTGCATTATGCCATCTTTTGACTAATAACAACAGCTTATGTTATTTCTTCTGAATCTAACTGTAGTGGGCATCCTCCCCATTGATCCCAAAATGAAGTCTCTGTACCTGCCATCATTCCCTGCAGTTGTATGTTTCAGCTGTTTACATGTACTATTGTTGAGGTCCTTTTCATGCCTCGGTCTCCTGTAATGCCCCCATCAATCATATAACTTGTGGCACCCCGACCTCGTGGTGACAAACTGATCTCCTTCGCATAATCACATGCATAGTGTGTGTGCTCTTTCATGCTGACATCGATGCACTTTAACTTCATTTTTGTCGATGACCTAGATGGTGCTCAATGTATAAATGCGTGCCAAAATATGAAAAATGGTATAAATAGCACTTCATAAGTGTTAAAGACAAGTTACCAATTTTAACGAATATTAACAGTCAGATAGGGTCAATAGATTTGTGTCCTCTCAGTTCCATTTTCTTACATTGATCTTAAGAGATAGTTTCCCAACACTTACCACCAGAATGAATTTCTGCTCCATGTTCCATAAGAGATCCCAATACAATTATATAGTTTTTTAAATAGCAGATTTATCTGTTACTGAGCAATGCTTTAGTCTCAATAAAACTAGTTGGAATACCTGTCTTTTATTTACTCTAGCTTTCATTTCCAAAGCAGAACTCCGAGATAACATATCAATAAAAGTAGGATTTACACAAGAAGCAATTTTAACATTGTCAGAAAACTTAGCAGCCTTTTTGATTCACACGTTAATTCATCAGGGACTCAGAGAAAAAGGTATAAATACACTAAGCAGCAGATGGGTCTCCTTATCAAGAGGTTCGATGATAATTTTAGCTGCAAGGTAGGAGATACTGAATATAGTCTCAAAGTCAAGACAGGTGTGAGACATGGATGTGTGATGCCAGCAGTGCTTTTCAGCCTAGTCATCGACTGGGTGATGCGATGCACAACACATGACCAAGCCAGAGGTATCAGGTGTACCTTATTCTCTGCTTTGGAAGACCTTGACTGTGCAGATGACCTAACCTTAGTCTCACACACATACCAGTATTCACAGGGTCAGACTGGACTATAGGGCAATAGAGCAGTTCCCATCTGAATGCCCTGAAATGTCAGTGCGTGGGCCGTTGTTTTTACTTTTTTGTGGGCCTGTTTTATGGTCTTCTGGGTTAGTTTTTACTGTTATGATTCCTGATATTAAAACAAAATTGCAATTAAATGCCCCGATTGTGTGTGTGAGGACTCTTGCTCCTAACAATTAGGACTCCCCAGTGTTTTGCTTGTCTCTCTTTCTCTTTTGGAACAGTGTATTTCATTTCATTGCATAGTAGTATCCACAGGAGGGCATACACTGGACCATTAATTCTCCGAATCCCTTTCTTCTTTAACCATTAAAACAAAATTATCTACAGGAAGCTGAAATCCATGCAGTCTTCATGCCTTGCAAAACATCAATACAGCATGTCCTTACAAGTTCAAAACTGTCCCAGTTTGCAAACCTAGGCCACTTTTTAGCTACCTAATTCACTAATAGGGGTCACTTTTACTTTGGTGTCCAGGCCTATTTACTTTCCGAGTCCTACCCAGTCAGCAAAATCAGGAAAGGGTGTCTCTCCTCAAGACCTATACACAGTAATTATGCCTGAAGATCAACCTGAAGAAATCAGATGTCATGCTACTCAGCCCCCCCACCCCATCACAAATCAAGGTGGATTGAGAGGACCTAACCATGAATGAACAGTTCACCACCTAGGCATTACTATCATATATGTTGGCGGGGCAGGCAGTGACAACAAGAGCAAGCTAGACAAGGCCAAAAATGCCTTAGGAGTGCAGAACAATGTGGAAAGTCATCTGAGTGCAGTCCCAACACCAAGGTGAGGCTTTACTACAGCGGTGTTCTGTCTACACTCTTGTATGGATCAGTAAGTTGGTGGATGACGAAAGGCTTCATCACCAAACTGTCAGCCTTCCACACCAGTAACCTGAGAAGAAGCATGTGCATTTTCTGGACACAAACCGTCTCCAACAAGGAACTGCCCATCAGATGGAAGCACAAGACCATGGACACCATCATTATGAAAAAAGATGGAAATAGATAGGACACGCTATCCGAAGAGAACCAGAATCCATCACAAGACCAGTTCTCCACTGGAGAGCCCAGAAGGCAAAAAAAAGAGAGGCAGGCCACAGAACACCTGGAGGTAAACTGTGGAAACAGAAATAAAGATCCTGAACCCCAGCTGGGCCACTGTACAGGAAGATGCCCAAGACAGACATAAGTGGAAGTCCTTGATTGCTGGACTACGTGCCAGTCAGAGTAAGAGGCAGTCAGTAAGTACATAAGAGCACACGGAAAGCCCTCGGGTTGCATCTGTTCTTAACCTATCTCTCTTAGCTAAGCAGTGGGTAACACACCACAAAGCACATTTGTGCAGATAGTGTTCTATGGAATGTCACAAAGTTCAGTAATCTCACCATTGTTGTAGAACATACAAATGTGCCCTTCAGCCCAGGTCCCAGTCCCCAGAACAACATGGGATACATTACCAAGTGTATGCTAACAACACCAAAATCGACATTCAATTGGAGAACAATCAGAATGTCATGATAAATAGGAGACAGAGTGCATAATCCCTCTTTTGTCTAAACAAGCATAATGCTGAGTTCCTTGTCTTTGGTAGAGAAGACAGGAACTCCATCACTGTTGAGTGGCTGTGTAGTTGGGGGTTCCAAAACATTTATAACAATGAAGTCAAGAAACATGGAAATTCTGATCAGTCTTAACATGTTAATTCCATCTCAAATTACTGCCATGGTCATAGACATCAATATGCATGTACCAGGACTGCTGTCATGCCTGACTTCTGTAAAAACTGACAGTGCAGACATCAGAATGAGGCCCTGAGCCCAGTGTTGAGGAAACTCCTAACCCTCAGAAAACTATTCAAATCTGAATTGCACTACCTTTGTTTGACCTTTAACTTTTAGTGTTTGTGGCAATTAGTGCATATTACTAGATACAGCCCTGTCTCACAGTCAGGTGGAGTCTTAATATCCACCATTATGTTGATTGTTTCTTCTAGATGACTGCATGCAACACACTTACTTACCAATAAATAGATATGGAACATTATGGAATGCCACCAGATATATAAATGTATGCTTTAACACATATATGGAATGCACAGCTGCTCTGGATATGTTGCAGATGTTAAATGGTAACTGGCAGTAATCTGATAATAAATAGATGGGAATTTCACCCAAAGGATTTAGTAATCCTATTGTAATCCCACTGCTGATGGAACGGTGAAAATTAGAACTGATCTGTTCCACAAAAAGAGACTTACATAATATATCAGCAAGTATGTAGCAATGTGCTTTCACCAAAATATCTAATAGCTGTAGTCTGAAATTCAAAATACAACCATTATCAATTCATGCAAGCAAATACCAACATTCTTTAAGTTAAATCATCTTTTGGAAACATTCACAGTGATGCCACTACAGGACATAACTAAATGCTTGTCAGGTTTCAGATCCCCTAATAGGAGAACAAAGTGTATTTCTTGTTGATGTTAAAAATGCTCAGGCCCCCAGAAGATATCTGTAATTAGAAAACCAGCAAACAGGCTTAATCAACTAGATTACATCAAACCACTGCTACAAAATCTCAAGATGATCACTTTGAAATGACCAATTTCCAGATGATTTTATGTCTACCGAAAGTTTCTCGAAATGGCAGAAATGAACCAGATGAAGTACTTTTTGTATGCACACAGTCTTCCTGATCCAGTGCATGCTTTGTACTGCCCTGCCCAAGTAGAGAAACTCTGATCACTGCTATTCTTGTTGATCTCAAACATGAAGAGGATCCCAGAATTGATTCAGTAAAAATCCTTTTCAATTGTTTTGGTGCCTTTAAGATTATGTGCCATTCAACACTGCTTGCACTCTTAAAGAATATTGGAGTTCTGTTGATCCATTTTTAAGTATGTGGCTTCTTTTTTTTCAACAGAGCCCAGGTAATGATAACAGCCTGTTTATTTACAGGCTTTCGAAAGGGAATGCAGCATCCTTCCTTATTTTTTGCCTTTCACACACCTGCCAAAGCTTCACTTCATTAATTGTTTATCTCAAACTAACAAATTCATGATGGCCAACTGTTGAAATAAGAACTTTCCGTAGCCGGAACGTGTACTAGTAAGCACATTGCAACTGCACACCCTTAGTATACTATTTGAATCTAATCTGTCCATTAAAACACAAGCAAGCCACAGTGGTCAAAAGGGTTCTTTTAATTTATGATGCAAAAACATATTTTACAATGCCTTACTTAGTCGCACTGTGTTTAGGCAAGATGAAGAGATAGAGTTGCTTAAGCTAACAAGGATTCTTGGTGTTCAGTTTGAAAGGTTAAGCTTCCAAGTGTGACCCCTATGGTAAACCCTTTACTCATCCTGGATGATGATGATGTGATGTCTTGTCACTAAGGTTGTGTTGTTGTAGTTAGGTGTGTAGTTGAGTAAGTAGAAATGAAAGATAACTTTGCAAATGCTTGTGTATACATTCCTAGTAGGGGAGATTGGTTCTGCTACACGGTATGTAAGGACTAGGACCATTTGTTGAAGATTATCAAGGCTTCCTGAGTTTCTCAAGACCTTGGATGTTTCTAGACTAAGCCTAGAGGGTATTACAGTGGTTTGCTGACTGAACTGTTGTGTGAGTTCCTGAATGGTGGAACTTTGCTAGTGGTGTCAATCTAGAGCACAAGACTTTATTCTTGGACCATCTTCGAAGTTCTATTTGAATAAAAGATGGTCCATCACCATAGATGGTCCTGTATCAGTTATGAAAGACCTATGGAGATGGTAGTTTGGAGTATCTGGGGGAAACCTACATAGTTGTGTTAGAGGATTCTCTTGATTGATAAATCGATATAGCTTTGTCAAGTACTTTCTGCGTTTCACCAAAGAATCTTTATCAGTTTTATTTAGTTTTCTCAGTCCAACTTTATCCCATGTCTCTTAGCAGCATCTTCAGATATATGTTTCTGCTATAGCATATTGAAGGTTGTAATATCAGAGCTTCCTCCATACACCATTTCCAATATGTTTGAGAATACTGTGGCATGTATGTCTACAGATGCCAGGATAGCTACTATTGTTTTTATGTACTTCTTGCGTTGACAAAAACAGAGATAAAGGCTAATACCTCATATTATACATCCTGTCCTGCAATGTTAAGCTTAATAGAATACTGGCAAGAAAATCTCTAAATTCTTTATGGTCTTGGCCTGCTATATTGATGCCTACGGTTATAAATACTTTTTAACACCAGGGGTACAAAGTCATTTTAATTTAAAATGTCCATTATTCAACATGTTAAAAGGCCCTCCCTCCACAAACTATAATTAAAATTCAAATATCAGTTACTCCTATCTTACAATCACTTCCTGGAGAGTGTCTCTCATTTGGGTTTTCTTTGCCACCCTTTCATCCATATATGCAAACTTAGTTTAATCTGATGGAGATGGTAGTTATGTTTAATTAAGTTTTTCAAGTGTGCATTTTTAGGGAATCTCCATGTAGAATCATCATTCCTCTGCCATTTCGTAGAAAAGTGCCCTGAACATGCCACACCAGCTTCAGTGGTTATAGCACTGTCTGAAAGTAGCCAATAGATAGACCAGAAGTTTTTAAACAGTTAATAAAAAAACTGGCTGTGCACATCCACGACTATCTGATAAAACTATAGAAACTAGTTATATTTGTGCAGATTAAAATATATTTACTTTTAGCTTGGATAAGAAGTAACCTACCTCGTCGGAAACAGATTCCTCGATGTGTGCACAAAAATGAACAATGGAACTGGGTGAAGGTGGTCTGTGGCATGGCATAGAAGACACAATATTTCTGGTGGTAGGGTACGAACTGACATGTTTTTTTCCTTGTTGCTAAATATGGTAAATGGTGCAAATGTGTTGGTTCTTTTAATTCTGTAATCTTCTTAGGGAGTCAGCTGGGGGAGTCTCTAAAATCCACCCTTTGGTTTAAGTTTTTATGCCAGCTGTTTCCTTAGTGAGCTGCCCACAAGAAGAGAATGGTAGAGAACGTATGCGCTCTTTTCTTGCTGACGTGTTCATAGGACGTAGCTGAGGCCATTGTGATCTGGAGCAGCCATGCACTGCTGCTAGTCCAAGATGGCAGGTCTATGTGAGGAAAGATGCTTGGAATGACTGAGTAGCACACTCAGTGCGACACAAGTGCCCATTTTCCGATTTACTCATCATTCACCAAATCCCAAATTCATGCTATTTATTCCCTTTTCAGTGTGCTATTGGTTACAAGTAGTGCTAGCACTCTGATTACTGGCTGTGGAACCATGTTTTCTGCCATTTAGGGGCATATTTAAAAGGAACTGGAGCATTAGCTCTGATGGAACAGTTTCCTTGCGTAACCCTGCACCCCCTAATGATACCATGGTAACGCTGTATTTACATTACAGCACACCATGGCGGACATTAGGGCAACAGTGTCAAAATTGTTGATGCTATTGTGGCGCTTTGCTGGACTAGCACCAAAATTTTTAGCACTAGTCCAGCAAAGCACAGGGAGGCCGATAGGCTAATGCACTAGCATTGCCCTGAGCAGGTTGAATGGTGCAGTGAAATCTTGTAAACTTCACTGCACCATTTTTTCAGGCCTCCCCTTTGGGTAATGCCCCCGGCATACATTATACCTGGTACACATATAATGTGTGCAAGGGGTTACACTGTAGAGCAATGCTTGCAATGTGCCACTTCGCAAATATGGCACAGGGTGGGAGACTGGTTAGCACTGCCTTAACGCAAAAAAAAGTGACACTAAGGGTGCTCTAGGGGCTTGTAAATATGCCCCATAGGCCCTCAGTAACAAGCCCTGTGGCCCAGGGTGGCGCAGCAAGTGTCTTGCTGCGCCACCCTGCGCCACCGGGAAAGGGCAAAAATATGCCATATCTACAAAATATGGTGCATTTCTATCCTGTGCCCACTGCTGGCGCACAAATTGCTGCCTAGCGCCAACACATGCACACTTGTACCATGGTGCAAGGATGTCTGCGTTGTGGGGAAGATTGTTTTTGTGCAGGAATGGACTCCTTCCTGCACAAAAACAATCAGGAGAGGTGTTTTCCTCTTTCTGTGTGTGCTGCACAATGCAGCACACATAGAAAGAGGAAACAAGCATTTGCAATGCAATAGGTCTCGCATTTACTTGAGTTGGAACTATTGACATTGTAAATGCATAACTGGACTTTTTTTTGCCACATTCATTGGTGAACCCTGCTGCATATTTTGGTCCTTTCTGCCACATAATTCCAGTGGCCCTGTATATAACTAAAAGGCTAGTAGGCCTACTGGATAAATTTTTTACACAAGGCCCTTAAAACACAAACTACTCCCAGGTGCAAAACATATATACTTGGCAGTTGGTACAGGCAACATTGCCTGCAGGGCAAAGAATAAATAATTGTACTCCAAGAATGCATGCTTCCTTGATCACTGTCGCTTTACTGCAGTCAAACAAAACGCCCATGATTTTTCACACGCTTGAGGAAAGTCATCTCACAGGATATTAATGATCCTCAGTCAGTCTTGAACTGAAATATTAGTTAGAAAATATTGACCATTGTACAGCATAATCAACTGTAAGCTCTCCTCGAGGTTAGTTTTACAGGTACACGCACACACAGCTCACGTTTCACAGACTCAAACATGTGTAGTTAATCTAGTCAGGTTCTGCTTTGTATTCACAGCTTGTATCACGTTATAAAAAATAAAACTACAAGTCCCAGAATGCAAAACTAAAACATACATTAAATGAGTGAATCACAAATCGAACTGAACAACTCTACGAATACTACTCCAATGGAAGGTTTGCAGCTTGAATCATGTTATAAAAATCAAACTACAAGTCCCAGAATAAGTGTATGTGCTGCAAAGAAAGTGTACTAAGCTGTTCATAGTGCATTTAATGTCAAAATAACTATGGCAATTAACGTTCTTTTTGGAGAGAGAATGTCCTTTTTGTCTAGTGGAAGTTTCAACTGATTCTAAGGTAGGGCAGAAGGTTCATGTACTTTCTGGAGAGAGAACGTACTTTTGTCTGGTGGAAACTTGGACTCATTAGGTAGCGCAGAGGGTTAATGTGCTTGCTGCTAAGAAACTGTGCTAGGCAAATCACAAATTGCACATAATGTAAAAATTTCAAAATAACTCAGGTTCTTCTGGAGAGGGAACATACTTTTGTCTAGTGGAAACTTGGGCCCATATTTATACTTTTGGACACAAAACTGCGCTGACGCAGTTTTGCGTCAAAAAGTTTAACGCCGGCTAACACCATTTCTTCTACAGAAAAACGACATTAATGCAGCGAAAATGACTTTGATCCAGTTTACGATGTCGCAAAACGGATAGACGACTTCTTTTGCCTGAATTGCGCCAAAAAGCGGCGCAAACACAGCAAAATGTGCAAAGGAGAGCCAAAATGGATCCTAGAAGCTTTGAGAGACCCCAGGAAGATGACGACCAACCAGGAACCAGCCAGGAGGACTCACACAATACGCAGGAGAGGGAGAAGAGGAAAACTAAGTGTCAATTCAGTGCAGAGGAGCAGGAAATACTGGTGAAAGAGGTGACGGAACACCAGCACCAACTTTTTGTCACCTCTAAATTGCCAATTAGTAGGAGAGAGGCAATTTGGCAACAAATTGTTGACAAGATAAACAGTGTGGCAGAATTACAGAGAACAGTCATCGAGTGAAAGAAAAGCTGGCATGACTGCAAGCACAGGACCAAGTAAAAGATGGCAAGGAACATGAAGGCAGCACTGCAGACTGGAGGTGGGAGTCCAGCATCGCAGGAGGCCCTGGACCACATGGAGGAGACAGTGGCAGCCGTCATCCCTGAGGAGATCATCACAGGGATTCAAGGACAGGACAGTGCAGACTACCAGGAGACAACACAGATGCAGGGTAAGTGACATGGGGAACTAAAATGCCTAAATGTTAACTGTAAGCAGGTGGGGACATACCTACTACACAATGCATGTAAATCATGATAATCAGGGAGTGGAAAGGGCAAAGGGGCACAGCACGGGGCATGGGCTGTGCATGGCAAACCTGGGGCACAGTACAACACTACACCAACAACCTTTGGGTATGGGTATGCTGCCATGCCAAGGAAGTAGGAAAGGAAAAGCCAGTCCGGGAGGTTAGGGTACAACGTAAAACTGGCCAGCTGTCACATGACAGCTGGTATTGTCGCTACATGAACTAGGGCTCAATTAACAGTCTCAGGCCATATCCTCAAGTGGAATTTAACATTGACAACAGTTGCCACTACCACATCTGCTGTGTGTGCAGGTCAAGTAGCTAATGGCAGCTACATGCCCATGGATCAAACCCCCCCCCTATTAGAGGGTTCAAGATGACGACGTTATCAATTACCTGTAATCAATAAAAATGTGCTAATCCTGTCAAATGTGAATGTCCATAGTCGATACAAACATCAGCCATTGTCATAACCATTATGAGGTACACAGCAGTAATGTCATACCCATGCTACACATGTCAGGGTCCACCCTGTGCCTGGGTCACAATAGCTGCATTGACACCATGCAACATCCCAATTGTCATACTGCTCAGACAACAGCATTGATGGGGAGGACATATGTTTCCGGCTAGTGAAACACACTCGCACAGTCAGAAGAGGAAATTGAACACTGCTAGGACCATCTGTGCAATCCAATGTAGCACACATTCCCCAACATCAACATTACACACTACCAATGCTGACATCTGTATTGTGCCATGCCAATGCTATACATAGTATATGCTAGGTCTCAGCAACATATAGCTGGATGTGAAATATCAGATACTGGGGCAGTTCCAGATTGTTAAGTGTGGTGCAAGTGCCATCAGAACACCCACAGCCAGTGCAAAGCCACAACATGAGAATGGAAGTAGACGGAGGGTTGAGTTGTACAATAAGGTGGCAACATACAATTTGGGCAAAAACCTACACCAAGAGGATGTGACGCAGACAATTCCCCAAACTGCCCACACTACATGTGACATGCAAATGGGGCATAGGCCTGGGAGAATGGTAATATTAAAGACAGGAACAATGAACAGGAACTAAGATCACAATGTGCACCATACAGCAGTAATGTATGTGTACGAGTGTACGTACAAATAAGTAACCTGGCAGTACAATGTAAGAAATGATAGTTGTGTGTTATGTATAATATCCTACATGAGATTATATCATCACTCAACTTAGAGGGGTTCACGTAAACATCAGGTTGCAGGCAGACGTACCACAGTGTCCTCAATACCAAATCTGGTCTCAAAGTTTGACATCTTGAAAACGTACATCCAAACGTAAATACACATTGGGAACCATAGTAACCTTTAGTGGTGGGTGCAATGGATGGCAGATTCCTAGCGAAGTAGCTTTGGTGTACCTGCCAATGTGACAGCTCAATTGGGATTTGGATGCAGGATGGAACACAGATGCAAATACTAAATTGACACTGTTCATCCATGCCAAGGCCCTGATCCCCAAGCAGATGACACATGCTGTAAAGGAGTACCTATGTATTTATTTAACTGTAAAAATAGGATGCTAAAACTAGGGGAAACACCTTAACTAACCTAACCTATCCTAACTACACATTACCCAGAACTGGCCCTACCTACCCTAAGCTAAACTTACTTATCGCATTTAACTAAACACTCTAAACATCAGTCCCCCACCCCCCTTATATGATGGGACACATGGAGGACAACATATACTAACCTAAACACATACTATCTTATACTAAATAAATATATATTTTTGGGGATTTTCTTTTTTTTTAAAAATGTTCATACACAAAAACCCCAACATCATCCCCCACCCACCCACCTACAAAAGAACACATGTACAAATATCATACCCTCCACCCCCCAACCAACTAATACTGACTAAACTAACAGCCTATTCTAACCTAATACTAAGCTGCCTAAACCCACTAAATATAAGAACCAGAAAAGAGGAGGGAGGGAATCATGGCAGAGGATCTCCAAGTCACAAGTATGCCCTCCGCAGGGTCTTCTTAATCCCACGCACTCTCTTGTTGATCTGGGACACCTCCTGCTGCAGTCTGTCCAGTCTGCGCAACATCTATTGCATGTCACGTTGCATTGCACGAAATTCCACATTGTCAATGATTGCAGCAGGGGTCATCTGTGTGCCAGTTGTGGAGGGTTGTGCAGTTGCTGGTGCCATGCTTGGAGGGGGAGGTGCAGGGGCTGCTGTCAGTGGTACAGGAGCGGAGTATGTTGATGGACCTGCAGTGGTGGCTGTCATCCTTACTGCCACTTGGGTCATAGTGATGGTGCTGGTGGTGGCGGCTGTTGTGGACACTGATGGGCCCCCTTGGGCAAATGCCCTCCACACCCCTGAGGCTCTCTCATGGTGATAACACTGTGCCATGTGGCGGAACCCAGACTCTACATCCAGAATGTGGTGAGAACGCATCACCCTCCTCTGAAATTGGCGGATCTGATTGGCATCCATATTGGCTGCTGTTAAAAAAGATAAAGCCAAACAGTAGTTACATCATTGTGTGATACAGCTACTGATGATAATCAAAATACACATGTCCTATCTAACAGCATAGCAATGCTCAAAAAGATGTGTATATACTTAATTGCTCTAAGTATCATTGTTCTGCCATTAGTCACATGACAAATGCTGCAAGTCCTCCACATGTGACAGGCCAACTAATGACTGTCTTCTGGATGACAATCAAGGGCCACAATATCTGTGATTTGTAAATGGAATTGCCAGGGTGGCATGCAGTTGCTAATCAAGAGTGGGTATCCTAGGCTAGAACAAATGAATTACAGAATTACATGTCTGTGTACTACACTTGGATCCTCACACCTAGGTACACATATTTCATAACCCTAAGCCTGTGCCTCAGGGGGGATGGACAAGCAACACATACTTTCAAACATCAAGGACAGCCAGGAAGCTTTGGTCAGCTGTACATGGGTTTAGTCAGTCCACCACAGGTAAGGAGGGTGTCCAACTAGGATAGACACAAACATTGGACAATCCCATCCACATTTATGTTTGCAATTGCAGACAATTGTCTACATCTTTTGATGCCACCAATATCTGTCCTACAACAAGCACATAGATGCAAGCACCCATCTGGGCATGAGCTGTATACACACCTATGACATTGTACTCAAGTGCCACATAAACGAAGCACAACATGTGGAGCTAGATGCTGCTAGGAAGTCAAACATACAGTCTAACATGTTCATTAGTGAACAGGGAGGCTCAAGTCTGTGAGTAATAATTTGGCATCCCTATTCTGTGTGATACAGGGTATGACTTGCTGACTAAATCATGAAAATGGTCCTTTCCAATTTTTTCATTAAGAAGAAATGTAACAATAAATGCCACCCTATTCACATGGCCATTCCTACAGGGCTGCACTACAGTCCCAAAATATGACTCTACGCCACTGATTGTCCAACTCAAATATGGCAAAATAAGTCAAACTCCAGTCAAGTTACATATCAGATCATGTGCTAGCACATCATACCTTGCTATGTGTCCATCACACGAGTCAATCACACAACAGCTGCAAACGCAACACAGAATTGAAATATCAACACTTATTGGATATGTCTGGGTCCGCAAATCAAGCCACTTCTCCAATTGTGTAAGGGGCAGGTCCACCTGTAAAGCATGGAAGGGTGAAATGTGCTCAATGTCCGTGCACTGTACAACACTTTAAAGTAAAATTACTGTGTGTGACATTATATCTGAGAGTCCAGACCCTCAGGCATGAAAATACTCCAAGATACATACCACTGCAAACATGAATAGACCCTGTCACTCCAGTGAGTGATAAACACACATATGCATGCATGCAGTGGCCCTAACTATCATGTGGTGACAAACATGATTCCTCAGTTGGTTGCAGACTCATTTATAGAGTGTACTCCATTTAATCATGTGTTGTTATGAGAGACATGATAAGCCACATCCCTGGTGCACTGCAATACCAGTCACTCAGGTATTGTGGCTTGTGCATCAAGGGACAATCAGTTACTGTGTGATGCTCATGTGGGTCGAGTTCAGCTCATGATTTATTATGCTTTCTATGATCCCTTACATGTGGGCCTGTGTTGTGTGTAGGTTACATATGCTACATTTACAGTGTACCCTGAGCCACATATGCCCCCTATGATACCATAATGGCAGGGATCCTGTGCATTACTTAATGACAATCTGACGCTAAAGATGGATTGGCCATTTATCGAAATTAATACAACAAAGAAATATATGCTGACAGTGTATATTTTGGCCATCCATTACAGAATACATGGGCACAGGTGTAGTCATTACACCTGAAATGTGTCACTCATTGCCCTGTGTACCCATATTGGGTTTTGGCATTCACAGTTAGCCATATTCATCATCTTACATTAGCCAAGTTGGGAGATCAGCGGGTATACAGAAAACTGACACTGTCCCATTATTGAAACATGGTTTAGCAAATGTCCTACTGTCAATCATGATGATGTAGGTTTGAATTTGTTTGTACCTTGGGAATGGCAGCAGTCACAGGAATGC
The DNA here is from genome assembly GCF_031143425.1 of Pleurodeles waltl. NCBI lineage: Eukaryota > Metazoa > Chordata > Amphibia > Caudata > Salamandridae > Pleurodeles > Pleurodeles waltl. Next base: position 397,767,421 of record NC_090451.1, read on the forward strand.
TGGTCTTCTGATCTTAGCATACACCCATGTCTGTGATAGCCTTCATAATGGGAAGTTGGCTATTGTACATATGCTGCACTAGATCAGCAGGGGTGTAAGAAACGTAACGTAGCAAAGTATTTGGGGACTTTATATGTATGATGGAATTAGTCAGGGGTCCCTTGCACAACATCATGCAAGTAATACATTGTGACCATGCATTCCCGAACTTCAGGTATCCCATGATGACAATAACTTATGAGAAGTGCATGACTATAAAGTAACACAGATGGCAAATGCATCAGCTCAGTTACAGCTATTGTGCCCAAGGCCAATTTAAAACACACAGGAACAATGGACAGAGGGCCAGGGATATTTGTAGCATTTGCTCATTTTGTAGCATTTGCTTCATGTTTTACGCTACAGCTATGGAAGGCAACACCAAACATTTAGATATGAACCCGTGTGCATTACTTTGGCACCCATTCCTAATTTAATTGCAGCACAAACCAAGTCAAACTATCAACCTAAGATATTACCTGAGGTTAGGAAGAACTTTGTACATAAGGCCCAGAATACAGTTCAGACATGTATTAAAAATAATTGGGGTCCACATTAATTCCTTGCTTTAGCTTGTGAAAAATACTCACAGACCATGGGTAAAACATATGTTTGTGCCACATTACCATCATCTATTGATGTGAACGCAGCACTAATTTACAAGATCAAGTTGTGTTTTGTAAGTTTGTGCAGCTGTTGCGTCAACAAATGACAGTAATGTGTAGCAATTATTATATAACTCAGGGCCACTGTATGTTTAACTTGCATTCCACATGGCCAAAAACATTGCCTGCAGCATATCAACAAATCTGCTACTGTCACTACAGAGCATTTAAATGTGCACATTACTCTAGATTGTACTCACTAACAGGGCCACCATACACAGCACCCAGGTGGTCCAGCAGGTCTTGCTCTCTGGCAATAAGGTCAGCCCAGCGGCGCTTCAGTTGGTGGTAGTTGCGCGGTGTGTTGAAAATGCGACACAGATGGTACAGCACCTTGGACCACCAGAGCCTCCTCACCTCCATGTGATACCCCTGTCTCACCCTGCCACCTGCTTCAATCATCAGAGCGAGGAAGTGGCACACCAGCCAAATGAATGCCCCCAGCTCCTCCTCACCCATTCTCCCCAGACATGGCCTACCCAACATGACAGAGATAATAGTACTAATAAAGGGTACAGGGGAAAATAAAGGAAAAGGAGGGAGGAAAATGAAAGTAAAGTTACCCACAAACAGCCCAACTATCCCCAAACTAACAATACCCACTACAGACTCCCAACAGTACAAAGACAAAATTAGACACCAAATAAGACAAATGCACACTGACAATGAACAACTGAGACAATTACAAATAAAACAGATGACAAATAGGATGGCACACAGGAGACAAAAGCACAAATTGGATAGACAAAACTCTCAGCACAGCTACACAGTCTAGAAAAATCACAGCCTGCAAAGTGAAAGTGAAAGTACACCCACTGTACCATTTCTGTAAACAGGATATCCTATTACATCACTTCCTGCCTCAAATGCGGTGCGTTTTTATTATGATGCGTCAAAATGTTATGATTTCTACAGTCTGTGCTTCAATTTTGTTGACGCCAATGCTTAAACATTACCCTGTATTCACAGTTCCAAATATTTTGCATTGGTAACCAATTTGATGGGGTACAGTGTAGGAATTACCGCTCGGGCCAATGGATGTATAATGGCTGTGAGCGTCATTTTTCAACGCATATGCGGCAATTTTTGACGCATGTGTGTCTTTTTTTACGCCTTTTCGTCAAAATATATGTTTTTTACTGTGTTTGTGTCATTTCTCACATTTTTAAAGTACATGAAAGCTGTAACTGTACAGAGATAGGCTGTTTGCACCTGCAATGTGTATTCCAGTGTTTGGGCACTTGTGGCAGACCACACTACTGTGGACCATGATACTCAAGTTGTTGTACTGGAAGAGCACACTTCACTGACGCAATAGATACCCAAACTTTTAGAATACAAATTAGTATTACCCAGTTTGAGCAGGTTGTGCGTCAATAGAGGATAGCAAGCCTACGCAACTTAATACATTAACTCATTGCCTGTGTGTCAATGTCTGTGAATAGGCTATTTCAATTTTTGGTGGGCCTCTGTGTGAAAGCCACAAGACGTGCTTTCATCAATGTGCTTGTATGCATGTGTTGTAAATGTGGATAACCATCACAAACTATTCAGTGTAGATATGAGTCAGAATATGTGTTTGTCATATACGTAGCATCTAATGCTGTGTGAACTGCACTGCCTTTTGGGACAATACACCTCCCATGAAAAACTATGCACAGGATAGATAGAGGATGGTTGATAATGGCAATTAGTAAGCCATCACATGTACAGGAATGTTGGATACCATATCCTGGTAACTTGTTTGTGTACTAGCCATGAGTCAGTCATTTGAAAATTCTGTGTAGGTACAGTGTTTGTGGCACAGAGTCGAAAAACAATCCAAAAATGTAATGTCACTCCACAGTTTGAGTCGTATATATGACCTATGTTTCTCGTGTGGCAGTGGAGGACCAGCAGACCAAGCTGCATGCATTCACATATTTTCAGTGGTTAATTGCACAAAGGTGTCCAGTTCAAGTGTGTGGCCATGTGTACTCTGTGTCATTATTGTCCTCTGTGTTGTCACTGTTACATGCATGTCTACTCATGGGTCTGTGGATCCATTCCCTGCATTAACAGAGTATCCTTCAAAGCAGAATTGACCGAAAGCCAAAGGGGAATCGACAACACACATGGGGATATTTGAGCTATGGCACTGCCGAAGTTTTATGAGGCTGACAACAGGGCAACCTTGGTGTGCTCACAAATGTAATGGATCAGTAAATAGAACCCAGAAGCTTTCATTACAACATTTGTACACAGGGTGGTAATGGCAATTCCCACTGCAACAGGGAACATCACTGCCTCTGTGCTGATTAATCTCACAGCTAGTCACCACACAACCACCATCAATGGGTTGCAGCCAATGTGAATCTGTGTGTGGACCATGAGGGCACAAACATGGTTTGTCCATTCATGCACATTAGCAACTGTTATTTTTTGTGCTGGAGGCACCATTCCCAATCCATGCATACAGCCTTAGTACACTGTCACTGTTTGTCACTCATGCATACATGAAACACAGGCAAGGTTATAGTGCCGGGATTAGGCTATTTGAATACATGTCCCAGACCTTGATACCATATATAAACTGATTAAATTATACAAGATATTTGTGGATTCATCGTAGACCTACCAGACACAATACCCCAGGAGGAAAGTGAGGGCATGGAAAGCAACTATGAGAGAAATGTAGACACAGGGAACCTCTATGGTAACACAAAGACAGGTATCAATCAGGCTAACAGGATGCACGTGCTGTCAGGAAATAACATGAACAAGGCTAATGCACAGTGAGCAGACTCAGACTGGGAAAAGCCTGAACAACACTGTGGAAAATTAAAACTGGATTTGTGCTGTTGGCTGCAACGTTACACAATAACCCAAGGGCTGTGTTACACAAGTAGTTTATACAGCTATGCACAACAAGGATATTCAGAAAATGGCATCTTCTAAGCAGTTCCAGGCAGCAGCAATGGCAGTGCAGGTTCAAATGGCTGGTCTGCATGGAAGTGTTCACAGGTGTGTGCAGCTTCAGTCTCTCATAAGTCCTGTAGGTGTGAATCCAGTTCAAAGGACCAACAGTACCTTTCACATGGGAAGCAATGGACAAGTGATTACAGGTCCTACAGACTACCAGGCAGTGCATTTTGGGACCTGCAGTCCATGCAGTCAGATGAACTAGGACTATGGCATGCCATACTGAAGAGGGAAGAGGGGGGTGCCCGTCAGGCATTGCAGTGCCGGCCTGACGAGGAGCTGTCCGATGATGAAGCATGACACCAAATATGGTGTGTGAGGACTTGTGCTCCTGATTATCAGGACTCTTTCCCCTCTTCCTTTCGCTCATTTTGGAACAGTGTATTATATTATATTATCAGGTTAACTGGAGGGTGTACACTGGACCATAAAATCCTCCGATCCCTTCTCTTTATTTGACGGAAGCACACTGGAGTCAGAATGTGACCCTGGGTGTGTGTAGATGAAGGACTATCAGGGTACAAATAGTACTGTTACAGGGCCACCTAGAGAAGGGTGGGGAGAGACTGAATAAATGCCTGTGACAGAACTTATAACCTGGGATGGAATGCACAGGGCATGTCTTGTGAGCAATGCTTGTCATACTTGGGGCGCTCGTGCTATCCATTTGCAGCTTACATGGACTTCTTGTCTCACATGCTCCTTGCAGAGATAGCTGATGTCACACTTACTGCTGTCAAGGGTGTGGCCATACATTCCTGTTACTAATGCAATTGCAAATCCACTGCCTCATGTATGTAGCAGGTGTTTTTACTTGTGATTGATGGTGTCTTAGTTGTGTGCCATATGCTACAATGAACCATGTTGCCAACATGGATGTGTCCCATAGTTGTGCTACTCTGACATTGCCCTTCAAATGTGAAATGAACACGATATATGTAATTTACACTGTGTGTGAAGTTGGGTGTACATTCATACCCAACAAATGTGAAATGGCTTTTTCAGTATCCTAATCTGTATTACTGCACTGCTCCATGAGGCTAAACTCTGATTGTGATTCCTAGGGATCATGTGATGCATAAATAATTACCCAGACCATGATTTAGTGATTAGATTAGGTGTTTAATGAGATATGGTAAGAAAGCGGTGATGGTGACTATAGTAAAAAGAAGTTTTGTACAATGTGTTGTCTCCGACGCAATCCTGCAGCAGTGTTTGGATGGTCCCCCTCATGTTGATGGACAGCATCCTCCTCTTCCTCCTTTACAGGCATTTGTGGGTCTGGTTCATAGAAGGGAATGTTCCTCCTTACACATATATTGTGCAGGATGGCACAGGTAAGAATGATCTTGCAGACCATTTTCGGTGAATATAAGAGGCTGCCTCCGGTGATGTCGAGGCACCTGAATTTTGACTTCAGGATGCCAAAGGTCCTCTGTACTATGGTGTGTGTCCTCCGATGTGCCTCATTATAGGCACGCTCTGCTGCAGTGCTTGGGTTTGCAAATGGGGTCGTGATCCATGGCTGGATCACAAACCCCTGATCAGCTGAAAGAGAAAATGAGTGAAAAATGTTGATGGAGTTGCACCATGATTATCACTTTGCATGGCAGTTGTTTTCTTGTGTTGTCTGTGACTCATCTGTGTTTGTGTTATTGTGTGGAGTCCTAGGCTTCTAGGATGTACCATTAGCATTGGGTTGTTTCATTATCTGAACTGGTGTTTGGCTGAGTGACCGGATGTCAGTGGTATTTTTCTACACTTGCATTACATTGTGTACTCCCATGCGTTATGTCATGTGAAAGAGGTGTCCACGTGTCTTAACTGGGGGTGACATGATACTTCCATACACAGAATCAATTCCACAGTGGTGGTAACACGGTTGCATCTATATGGCCTAAACATCCCATCCAATTTAACATATGCAATAGAATTTGTTAAACATCAGTGAGGCCCTTTGATTTGGCTAGGTGACAATGTAAAACACATCTCCATAAGTTGGCAGCACTGAAGTGTTGACAATTGACAATGCACAAATATCCCATGTGTGACAAGTTCTATACAAGCCTATTTTTATGCCCTCACTGAGTTGGCTCATGTTCAAACGTGTACCTACACTACTGAACCTGGTCCACGTAATGTGGCTAACTTGGTTGTGGGGGTGAAGGTTTAATTGTAAGAAGGTCCATATGCCTGTACATCTGTTGTGTATATGTGTAATTGTCTCAACCCGTATGTGTAGCAATGTGCACTTGCAATATTGTCACATCAATATGTGTTCTTTGCACAGTCCACTTGCTTATTGGTACTGGGCAATGTCAGCACAGGAGTGATGTGAGATGTTGGTACAGTCTCAATGATTCCATGTCCCATTCATTAGAGTCACCATCATCATGCTATGTGTCTCATGGTGTTTGACCTGCAGCGAAACATATTGCACACCCCTTACACAGTATGTATTGGTTGGAAGGGTGTGTGATTGAGTGTTATTGATGTGATTTTGGAAGATTCGTCTTCCAAGTTGTACTGCCAGTTAAAGCCATGTCATTGTCACTGTGTGGTTTTAAATTCTTCCCTTGTGTTTCTGGAGTGGCATCTGTTGTTATTTGCATCTGTAATTTGTCCATAGGTGTGTATCCCATTGGGTCAGGATATCAAACATGACTAGCAGTGTCACAACCTCAGTGTCATCCTGGCCACGTGTCAATGTAGTGGTGTATGTGTTGTGTGTCCAACAGGGTTGCTGTGCTGTGTGTATATAACTGGGTTTCTCTACTTACCAACAAGTAGGCCATTTCCATATCGTCCATCCTGGAAGTGTTGATTGATGGAGCAGTGGCGGAAGATGAATGAATCATGTACACTCCCAGGATACTTTGCCACGATGTTGGTGATCAAACTTGGTGATCCACAATGGCCTGCACACTGATGGAGTGTGTGCGCTTCCTGTTGCGGTATAGATGCTCGGTTCCAGCAGGTGGCACAATCCGTACATTTGTGCAGTCAATGGCACCAAGCATGTGTGGGAAGCCGTTGATTTGGTAGAATCCCTGTTTGGTCTCCTGTTGCTTCTGCTGTGTGCTGGGGAAGTTGATGTGGTGGGTTTTTGGAGAGATGATGGCATCCAGTACCTTGGGTAGGAAGGCAGAGAACGAGGGCTGTGAGATCCCGGCAACTAGGGTACCAGTGGTTTGAAAAGAGCCACTTGCCAACCTGTGGAGGACAGCTAGCAGCTTGGTCTCTGGTAGAATGATGTGTGGTGTCTGCAAGCTGGGTGCCAACTGTGGCTCAATGTGGCGCAGCAGCTGCTGTATGGCTTGCCAGTTTAGTCTGTACCTCTGGATGATGTCATGTTCCCTGAGGCCCAGAAGGGTTGTCCTGGTCCTGAATATCCTCTCCTGCCTTCTGTGTTGCCTTTGGGGTCCCTGCTGGTGTGGTGGAAGCTGCTGGTGTTGCTCCTGTGCTCTGCGTCTTCGTGCATGCTGGATGAATAGCATCTCCATGTCTTCCTTTTGAAGCTCTGATGTTGCTTCTGTGTGTTTTCCCTAAGTACTGGTGTGTTTGCCCCATTTTAATGCCTGCCCTGACCCAGGCATTATTTTGTGACGCAAATCGGGCTATGTGCCATTTTCCGACTCTGACTCCCAGCTGTGTGGAATTTTTGCGTGGTAGGATAAATATGGCGCACGGTGTTTAAGTCATTTTTTGGACGGGAACGCCTACCTTGCATGTCATTAACACAATGCGGTTTACACATCCAGAAAATGACGCACACAGAGGAACTTTGGCGTTCGTGGGCGTCAAAGTATAAATATGGTGTTAAGTTTGCGCCGAATTTGCATCAAAGATTTTCACGCAAATCCAGCGCAGACAGAGTATAAATATGCCCCTTGGAGTCATTATAACTCAGCACACAGAGTTGCTGTAAAGAATGTGTACTAAGAAGATCAGCGTGGATATAATATACCGCTCATCGTGTTCATGCCCCGAGCGCTGTGACCGATATGGCAGCTAAAAGAACATACTTTTGTCTAGTGGAAACTTGGAGTCATCATAAGGTAGCACACAGGGTTAATATGCCTACTGCAAAGAAAGTGTACTAAGCAGATCAGAGTGCATACGATCTAAAAACAACACTGCCAATCGAGGCCGCACTTTGAGTTCCGTGAGCACCATGGCAGCCACGAAGCGCAGGAAAACAGAAAAAAGTAGTTTGTCTACGCTGAAGTATATCAGCAATCGTGCAATTATCCTTGTAAGTGGGTCAGTTTCTAAGGCAGTAACCAAACTGCCCCAGGGTGGGCCAACATAAATCATTTAAGTGATTTTTGAAAGGCAAGCCCACAAATGAAATGAAAGTGATGGGCGTGAGGTGGGTGTGGTTAAAAGCCCACAATACTTACAACAGGTCAATGCGCTTGGATGTTCAACCTAAAAACAGGGAGAAATAAAGAGATTTCTCCCTGTTGCGTCAGTTTTATGCCACCTCTAAGTTGGTGTAGGAATCTGACGCATTCCCAAACTTATGGGAATGCATCAGATTCTTAGTATTCCTTGGGTGTTATATGGGAACACCCACATTATTACCCATGGAACGCCCCTTTCACACATTTTCATGCATGAAAGGGGCCTATATATTCAAGGCCATGAAAAGCCATGCAAAGTGGCTTTGCATGGCCTTGTAAATGTGTGCTGGAAACACTGCGCCACCAGAGCATTAAAAAAATGACACTCCAGTGGCACAGTGTGCCAAAAGGGGCCTCGTAAATTATGCCATGGTGTCTAACATTGCAACAGCATGCTCTGGCAGGCAGCAAATATGTTAATTTAACTATCTCTACTCGTGTGGTCAAGGATGTTTTTGTGCCATTACTACCCCCGTCCCCCAACACGTCCTCCAAATGTAGCCTCCTCAATTCATCACTCTAAAATCTGAGGAGGATACATCTCTTCTGTCCCTGTTCCATGGTTTGTGGTCTAGTGCATAGCTTCATATTGCTCCTGGCATAGGAACTTTGAACACTAGGAAACTAGTTGTTTTGCGGTCCATTTGTTATTAGATCAGCATGCACTTATTACTCTTAAATTAGAATAAGGCTATTGCTAATTTACCCTGAGGCCCAATGATTGGTATTTACAATTAAAGGGAACCTGTACCTCACTGAAATGCAAATCCTTAGCACCACATTGTTGCTGTGTGGAAGGTGGTGGCCAATAGTTGCCTCTTTAACTAAATGCAAATCGCAGTCTGGCAAAGCTAATTCCAAATTATTATATTCACATACTAACACTGCACATAATTACGAATCAGATGAAACGCTGAACGTATGTACGTACACATGTTGTAAAATGAAGAAACCAAATTAAATGATTTTGATTCGGGAATCATGTGAGGGATGAAGAAATGCCAAGGAGATGATTTGCCGCCTCCTGACTGGTTTGCTCAATTGATTGATTCAGAGATTACGGAGGTGGGGGCGGGGCTCTGGCATACCCTTAATTTCTTTGTTTCTTTGTTCCTCCTTTTGTGCAGATGCCATACTGGAAGAGGGAAAAGGGGGGCTCGAAAACCTACTTTCAGTAAAAAGAAGGGATATTAAATTCCTCAGAGCACATACACTGGCATTATACTAATTATTTCGTTATCAATAATAATCACCTGGGATTTAAAAATGGAAAGGCCCTGAGACACCGTAACACCCTAGATGGAGCGCGCGACGGCGTAAATGACTGGAAAAGGTTGGCTGATTTGATGAAAACCCAATCAGAGTCTCTGGGGAGATATTACTTTCCTCATTATGCCACTGATTGGCTGTATTACATCTGAAGAGTGCAGTACATCCTTTACTCTGCCGGCAAACCTCTTTAACAAAAGCCAAGGAAAATAAAAAAAAAATCCATCAGCTCTTTAATCGAAACAACAAGGAAATTAGCAGGACTCGCTCCCCGGGAATCTCCGACCGGGTCCCCCGGGATAGATTGCAAAAACTCTTCCCAAAAAAACGCTCCGAATGGTTTGAGAAAACGCAGCAGACGCGCACTTGGTGGGATTCTGTCAGATTGTCAAGGAGCGGGGCTTTTCATTAAATTAACTGAAAGAAACAAAACATAAGGCAGTGTTCAAGCTCCTCCCTCAGCGTTACTGCATTGTGCTTGAAGTAGCATGGTAGTCTCTGCCAATAGGAACATAATTTACACAGACAGTTTTCTCATGTGATTCCAAATCCGTTATGCGCACATAACCAACTAACGGCCTGGTATCACGCAAAGCAATTCCGAGTCAAGTTGTGAAATTCAGACTGCGTCTGTTATCAATGGCCTGGAGCTTGCTATAACTGTTAATTAAGTGTATTTTTCATTATTCCTCAGCAAAGAGGCAAGATTTAATGATGTGAGCGAACAATGGATGGCAACGTTAACTCGTGACAATAGTTTAATTATTCTCAGACATGCAAAAGTAAATGGAATCACTTCTGTTCTTTTGAAAGCGCCATTTTGAACTGTGCCACATTGACGTTTCCAGTATAAATTTGGTGTCACATTATTTTGTAATTTCCCCTTGCTATCCAAAAATAAAACGCCATGAAATTGTGCTGAGGCTACTTCACTGTTAATGGCTTAGTAAGTTGCTAAGAATGTTTCTCTTAAAATCACTATATGGAGATGTTTTTTAATGTTTAGCTTTTGATACAGGGAAAATACAGTTGCTCATGGTGCACACCATATATGCCTTTTTCCAAGTTTCTTGAAGCTTGGTCGGTGACTGCACTGTGGGTTGAGAGACGTGGGAGTAATTTCTCCCACAATTCCACTGATTGTTCCTCATTTCTTTCTGATTGTACACTGTTAGCATATGGAGACTCCCGCTGAAAGACACCAGGTACACTGAGATCTCATAATTCTGAGGAAGTCACAAAGTCCTGTTACTGGCTCCACTGCAATTAAAGGGTGCATCGTAGTGAGAGCATATGAGGAATGTATGTGGTTTATATATTATTGTTTCTGGATTTGGAAGTGCATTATTTTGGGAGCCTTCTATGGTCTTTCTCCCACTTCTATGAAAGTGAAGAAAACAGAAATACAGCCATACGAACTGGGTCCCAGATTTATCAAGAAGTCATGCAGCGCAGGGCAGCAAATAAAGTTGCTCGGCTTGGTTGCGTGAAAAGGACAGAGTAAAACAGCACCATATCTACTAAGAAGTGTCACTGTTCTGCTCTCTCCCAGCACTTTAGGCAGCCATGCACCAACAAAGCCACCCTTGTACCATATTGCAATGGGCCACTTCCAGAACAAAGATTATGTTTTATGGCTTTTCCCACTCCGTGTGTGTGCTGTATAATGCAGCACATATGCAAAGTGATAAAAATGAAGGGAAATGAAAACATTTCTCCTCCTTGCACCTGCCTTGAGGAGGCATAGGATTTTGGCACAAATCCCCATCTACAAATTTTTGCAGATATGCATTTGAATCAACCCATTTATGGTTCTATGGGAACGCCAATGCACCACTCATGGAATGTCCCCTTGACGCAAAAGTAATGCAAGGCAGTATTTCTTTAGGTTGCTCTCCAACGCAAACCATGATTTGTGTTGGATAGCAAATCTCACCTGAACACTTTGCATCAGGTTTGCATTAGAAAAGTAACCCAAACCTAATGCAAAGCGTTAGTATGTCTGGGCCTGGGTGTTTAGGAGTTTCAAAAAATAGGTCACCACGTGTACAAGCCAAAATATTATGTCACACCAGAAACTCTTTTCAGAATATTTAGAACTATTTATTAAAATTGTGTTCAGGCAATGTCAAATGTATTGCTCATCAAATAAGGTGGTGCAGAATTTGTCACAGCTTGGTCAATTAAGATAAAGAATTGGCTTTCACAAGCAATAGCCAGAGTCAGACTGTCCTATAGGGCAATCGGGCAGTGCCTGATGGGCTTGTCAGAGAGGTCAGCATGTGGGACGTTTTGTCCTGTTTGTAGACCTGTTTTATGGTCTGCTGGGTCAGTTTTTATTGTTGATTTCCCTGATATTAAAACATAAAAACATACATTGCCTACAGCAAGCTTGAATCCATGCCATCTTCGATACCTTGCAAAACACTTATACAGTGTGTCTTTACAAGATCACACTGCCCTATTTTTTAAACATGTGCCACTTTTTTAGCTTTGGTCTCCTAGAAGTTTACTCTTGATTAAGTAAAACAAAAGTGATGTTGCTGGTGTGTAACAAATGATTCCTAAACAACTGTTCAGAAAGTCTGACTTGAAAATAAGTAAGTATTCTTGCTCATCCATCTTGGTTTAAAAGGACTATTTCTGGTAAACACATGTGCTGCTTATAGAGACAATGTCTTTCCTATAGAATATGTACACCTACATTTAATTCTGAGAGGTCATTCCATTCCCCCAGTGATCAACACATTCACAACACATAATTGCCTGACATTTACCTCCCATGAAAACACTGTGCACAACAGGATGGCCTTGCAGGACTTCACAGAGGGACAGACATAAATTAACAGGGCAGGGTGTTTTGCTCTAGGACCCATAATAACTATTACCATACACCACAGAGGAGCCCTCTCTGTACCTGGAGAACACACTCCTAAGTACTTCATGACACCGAAGTCTGTTGAACAGAACCTTGGTTAAGTGGACTGTACCCAGGCTAGACCAAGCTCTGGTTGAGAACCAGTGAAAGCTTTTCTTCCCATCAGAGCAAGATAACTGTCGAACAACCTGCAGAAGTGTGTCATCGGTACCTTGGAAAACACCAAAATACTATGGCACCCAGGACCAGGGCCTGATCCCAGGGCCTTCTGAAGCTGCTTCTGAGGACCAGTTAAAAACTTCTCACTGTTTTGGCAGAGCTCATTCACTCATTATGAGTTATTCATCTGGAGGGACCCAGCAGTCCCTGCAGGAATCCCAAAGTCACCTGGAGGTCCCTCTAAGCCTACTTATAGCAATTTTGTAGGAAGGTGACTGGTCTTTCTAGTAATCTGTGTACCCTGTGTGAAGGAAAGTGATATTTGACTGAATGGGTCAAGCCTTCAGGTGCCCTGGGTGGGCAAAAGCTTTAAACTAACCTACACTGGGCCTTCAAGAGCATCCTGACAATCTTGTTGTACTATGCAGTGCATTTTGCAAGTGACCTGCTAGCCGAACTCAAAGACTGGACATGTCTTTGTACTATGCATTCTAATGGGTCATGGGTGTAAATTTCTACTTGCACTAAGAATTCAGGCTGAGCACTGAGGTGCACCCTAGGAAGTTGTGTTCTACCCTGATGTTCATGAGCTTCAACTGGTTCTCCATTAGATTTGTGACAATGGGGTCCTCGGGGGGGGACCTGCCAAAGAATGAGGTCTCCCCCCCGGGGTCTTTGGGGAGGGTGGAGCGGTCCGAGGCGCTGTGGGCTCTTTTGGGCGTTTTTGGGGCTCCGGGGAGGGGGGTATATAGTGAGGCCATTTTGTTGCCAGCGACCATTTTGTCATAAGGTGACACAGTGGCCGGCTCGTTTTTTGGGCAGGAACATTTTTTGAGATTTTCGGTGTTCTTTTCCAGTTTAAAACGTGCAGGGTATATAAAATATAAAAGCGGCAAAGTGTTCAAATCCGGTAGTGAATTGATTTAAGTGAGGCTTACGAAGTTCGCGAGTTGTACCTGTGACTCGAGGTTCCGACACGGCTCCTCGCGTTGCGTGGGTCTCTCCCAAGGGGTTTATTGCAGGATGGAGGCTGGCTTCGTTGAGGAGGCGCTGGCCCATAGGGCGGCCCAGGAGGTTGCGGCTGCCGTGCTGGCGTGCTCACCACCACACTCCCCGGGCCGGGTGGAGAAGGTGAGAAGTCCTGGGCGGGCCACAGGGTGGGGCCACGAGCGGGCGAAAGTCGCTGGGGCAGGCCGTGCAGCTTTCAAGGCTGCCGGCCTCAGAAGGTGGATCGGGGTTTTGCCACATGCCCAGAAGGGTGGGGCTGGGGTGGCACGGGCCCGCAGCGCGAGGAAGAAGGGGCGGGGGAGGCCACTAAGGTTGAGGGCCGTGGCTCCCCCCGCGAGGCCGCGGTCAGGATTTTAGGGCGGGGTAAGCGGGAGACGAGCAGCGAGGAGGGGAGCTGGGGGGTGGGAGTCCCCATTGTACAAAGGGGTCGGGAGCAGCAGTGAGCTTGCAACAAGGGACTTTTAGTTGCAGTGAGGATGAGGAGGGTGGAGTGGGCTTTGGATATGGGGAAAAAGCAGACCCATGTATACCTCTATCCAAGAAGTGGCCCACTATGCTTGAGTGGAGCACCCCTGATAGTGAAGGGGAGGATTTAGGAGACGGCCAAGGGATTCAGAGGACTCGTTCTCCCTACCCCCACCGCGTTGTAGAGTTCCCCATCCGGTTTATGGGGACCAGGCGGGCAAAGACCAAGGTAAGCACCTGGGGATGGGGTCCTTTTGCGGTCCAGGCACGGAGGGCCCTGGGAGGCAGGGGTGAGTGACAGGGTGCGGGGTCGGGTGCAACCCAGGGATAATGTTTTTACCGGCACGCCGGACCTTTTTTGGCAGAGTGAACGGAGTGGTCTGGTGAAGCCAGGCGAGCCTGGGGTGGCTCGGATACCCTGGCACGAAGATCAGGCGAAGCCTAGTGCAGCCGGCCGGTGTACGTCAACAGGCGGACAGAAGAAGAGGACGTTGACTGCGGACGCTCCTGAGGGGTGGTGTGGTAGTACAGGTCTTGCGCCCGACGACGCCGCCACTCTTTGGGAGCAGCGTCCAGGTCCATCAAGGTGTCATAGCCGGACCCGAGGAGGAGTTTGGGCGCATTTGGGTAGTCGGCCACTCTTTTGTGAAATGGGCCCAGCGTCAAGCTCAACGGACATCTTTGGGCGAGAATTTGGGCCTGGAGTTACGTCAATATCAAGTCCGTTGGTTTGGGAAGGGGGATATGCGTTGGCAGGAGCTTTTACTGCATTTACAAGGGGTCCGTGGGGGAGGCCCCTGCCCTGATGTTTTGTGCCTCCACTTGGGGGAGAATAACAAGGTAGTAAAGACGGGTTTGGACCTGTTGAAGGCAATGAAGAGGGATTTGTCGTCCATTGTGTCGCAGTGGTGTGGATCGCATGTGTTGTTTACAGGTTTTGTTCCGTGTCGGGTGTGGAGAGGAGCGCGAAAACCAGGGGCAGTTGAAAGGGCCAGGTGAAAGGTTAATGAGGAGATGAGGAGCTTTTGTTCGGAGAAGGGCATTACGTTTTTGGAGCATAAGGATTTGCGTTTTGAAGATTCAGAATTTTTTAGGGATGATGGAGTTAATTTGTCTTTTATAGGGAAGGAGCTGTACCTCTTACAGTTGAAGGATGCATTAAGAGCCTTGTTTCCAGAGCCACAACGTGATGGGGGGCAGAAAAAGGCCGTGGGGCTTTTTCTGGTGGCGGCGAGGAGAGCTTGCAGCCAACAAAACACGTGTGGATGGGCAGGATGGCAGGGCAATTTTGGATAGTAGGGGGGTACAGCAGCAGGTCGCAACGGGCAGGAAGGAAGATTGAAAGTGTTCAGGAGGAGAACAAACGAGTAGGATTGTGAAGTAGCTAAACAGGAGTTGAGAGTGGTGGCAGGAGAACCTGACAGGGAGGGGGGAGGTTGGGGTAGGGGAGAGGGGAGGATTGTCTGGTTAGGTGGACTTGATGTCTAGTGAGGCTTTAGTTTTGTAAGGCAAAGGCCGAGGTTAAAATGTTGTAAGTGCACCTGTTCCAATAAAGCGGCCTTTTACACACAGCAACGGTGTCGAGTTTCCGTGCCTCTCCTCCCCAATGGGGTCCTGCGGGGGACCTGCTGAAGAATGAGGTCTCCCTCCCGGGGTCTTTTGGGAGGGTGGTGCGGTCCGAGGCGCTGTGAGCTCTTTTGGGCGTTTCTTGGGCTCCGGGGAGGGGGGTATATAGTGAGGCCATTTTGTCGCCGGCCACCATTTTGTCGTAAGGTGACACGGTGGCTGGCTCGTTTTTTGGGCAGGAACATTTTTTCCCATCCTCCCTCCTCTTACTTTTTTCGTGTTTCCTGTTTTTCCCCCCCTATGGGCTATTCTTTCCTTCTTTTCTCCGGTTTGTGGTTATATCAAATTTTGAGGTCGTTAGATTCTGACCAGGTGCACAATTGGGGTTGCTGTGTTATGGTTTAGCGTCGCTGAGGAACAGGTGCGAGTGGTGGCGAGGAGAGCTTTCAGCCAACGAAACACGTGCGGGTGGGCAGGATGGCATGGCAATTTTGGATAGTAGGGGGGTACAGCAGCAGGTCGCGACGGGCAGGAAGGAAGATTGAAAGTGTTCAGGAGGAGAACAAATGAGTAGGATTGTGAAGTAGCTAAACAGGAGTTGAGAGGGGTGGCAGGAGAACCTGACAGGGAGGGGGAGGTTGGAGTAGGGGAGGGGGGAGGATTGTCTGGTTAGGTGGACTTGATGTCTAGTGAGGCTTTAGTTTTGTAAGGCAAAGGCAGAGGTTAAAATGTTGTAAGTGCACCCGTTCCAATAAAGCGGCCTTTTACACACAGCAACGGTGTCGAGTTTCCGTGCCTCTCCTCCCCAAGAAGAGCTGCAGTGTGATTTGTTATGTCAATGCAGTCCTTAAAATTAAATATTGTGACAATTATCTTTGGAATACTCACCTTGTATATTTTACCTGAACTTTTCTTTGTGTCTTCTTCTTCAGAATAAAGAGAGCATTCTTGATTTTTTGGTTCCATTATTTCATTTAGTTATTTCAACTCCAAATTTGGAATTTACTGCTAACAGAAATCTTCAGAATTATGAAGGAAGTGGTAAATCCATAACTGGAACGTTCTCTTCTGGTGGATAATCGTCCAGTGGTGTTGCCTCCATCATACTGACAGTATGGCTGAGATCATTCTTCCAGATGATTGTAAACCATTATTTTAATTAATGTATGTCTTTATTAAAGAAATGTTGACCTAGCTACTGAGAAAACAGAGTGCTTCACATATAACAAACAACAGCAGCTAAAGTAATACTAGTAGTAGGTATTAGGAAATGGTAGGTTCAGAAATGTCCATTCGGGTTGATTCTGAATATGTTTGTTTATAAGACTTTCCTGATGGTTAGCAGGTTAATGTTGAGTCGTTGTTCCTTTGGTAAATGGCTTCAGAGTAATGGGGCTAGACAGGCGAACTCTTGGTTCATTGTCTTGGATTTTCTTTTCAGAGCAGCAAGGAGTAGGAGTGATTTATCAGAAGAAAACAACTAGAAACCTGCTCCCTTTGTTGAAGAAGTCTAACTCCTAGTATATGCTTGGTTAACAATAATATGTGTCAAGTATCTTCTGGTTTATTCATTCATATACCAAATGTTATGTCAGAGATATTTGCCAAAATTGTTAATTTTAATTTCATCATATAAACAAAACCCAAATTGCAAAAATCAAAAAAAGTTATTTAAAATCCTACAACCACAGAGAACATATTTAGCAAAGTTCTTTGCCAGTATTAAAACTACAGTCCATGTTGTCTTGCAGCTCCTGGAAAGTTGAAGGATGTATTAGTTGAGTTCCCTAATTATCATTGGAATGCGTACAACAGTGAACAAGAAAAAACCCTGTTGAAGGTTTAGGTGGTACAATCCCTCATATGGCCCCATCTTCATTAGGACTGTTCATGATCACGAAATACATTGTAATGGACCATCTTGAATCACATAGATCTGTTGTAGGGAAATCCAAGAGAGCTAAAAACGAACCAAAATGTGTAGCCTGTTTTGAATTTAGTCCTAATTAAAGTTGTTTTAGAGTATATATATATATATATATATATATATAGCTTCACTTTATAAGGTAATTCAGTATTGAACGCATAGATCACAAATCTGCAAAGAAACTCAAATGGGCAAGTTATGCCTATACTTGTGAGTAGTGAGAAAGTAGCAAGATCAACAAGGCGGGAATCATACTTATGAACCTGTCAAAAATATTGCCATTATTTAGACAGACACATGTATATAAAATTATAGAAAATCCTTTATGCATGTAGAACAACCAGACTGTGCCAAATTTCGGTAGGCAGTACACCATGTTGGCATAATTGTCTTTTGTCAAAATTACTTCCAGAGGCAAACATAGTCCATATTACTCCATAACAATGCGTCACTCGCAAAGCTCTTTCAGCACAACCAGTGTGAAAACAAATGATACATCACGCCCCTAGATACACAAATTTGAAAGACAAAACTAAACTGCAATGGTTCAGTAAAACAGAAACCATGACTATGACAAATTTACATCCAGAGGTTATTTGGTAATCAACGTGTTTTTTCCCACAGAAACATTTCCTTTAGGCTCTCAGTATGAGTTAAAGATAAAGATTAAAACAAATCTTGACTGCTTTTTTTGTTATAGTTAGCATTCTGTAATCATCTTGTATCTTCTCAATTAAACCCAACACAAGGCCATAGTCTTTGTTGTGTTTCTCAACACAACGAGCCACCAATGGGGCAGTGTCTTTTCTGTTTCTGACTGTTGACTTGTGTTCAGAAAACCACATCTGTCTTTCTCTGCCATTCTCAACATAAACTTTGACGTATAGACAAAGAAACAATTAAATAAATAACGTTGCTTGTACAACATTTTGTCAATGTGTTCAAATCAATTCTTTTTCCCTGAAACAAAAAGGATTCCATTTCTAAGGCAGCTTGAGAAGCATAACATGTTCCACGTCGGTAATTACCTTTAAGGACTTACCAGTGCTCACAGAAAGCTGAGTACCCTTTTCAATCCTGATATTGCATGTACCAATTTATCTCTCTAGGTTTTATGCCTTCGAAAGGCAAAAATCGGCTTCTTAAGTGTCGAACTTGCATCAACATTGATGATGTTCCGAATAGTCAAAATATCATTCTCGATGCTATTGGATATATTGCTGTGATTCATTACAGGTACAATGTTGCCAGACTTGTTGTTTTTAACATTGTCATCAAACATCAACTATCTATATTAAAATCTTACTCTTTTGAATGTGTGATTGATTAACTAACTATTTAGTTTAGCTTCTCATTTGCAGTTTCATTTTTGGGATGTCGGAGTATTTGAAAAAAATCGTCCATGTTCGAACAGTTCCCGCAGAGACAAAGGAACTGTGCAAAAAGTAATGCTGCTTCTCTTCGAGTCTTGGGGTGAGACCTAGGAAAGTGTAATTACGAATTCCACTTGTAATCCTTTGTTATCCTCAAAAAACCCAGACGTCCAATTAGTCATTTCTTGACTTACTAAATTGGACGTAAATCTCAGTTAGGGACCCCTAAATTAGGCGAAGATAAAAATTCACTCAAAACATTTTCAGTCCACTACCATTAACGTAGAGGTTCGCTATACTGGGAACACATGTGGCTTCCATGCTTGTCCCTTTACGTTGCCTAAATAAGCATCTCTAAATAAGAAGTAGGTTTTTTTCAAGACAATGTAAAACATTTTGTGATCACCTCAACTGGTATGGATTCAGCCTTTCCCCAAAAACCACAATGCTTAACATCAATCCATTATAAGGCACAGAATAAGGTTAGCGTGAAACCTTAGCAGTAGTGCTGTGCAAAATAAGATTGTGTGATATTGTGCCAGATACCCAATAATGGATGCATAGTTGGGGTGATGAGGCACACATAATGCAGTTGTTGTAGCCACTTGTTCTTTCCTGGTGGTGAGTCGAACCTAGGTATTTGCTTCCTGCCCTGCTCCTTGCACGGACTTTCTATTTTTGACCTTTGTTTTGCTCTTCATGTCATGCCATTTTTTATTTCTTTTACAATCCTTTTAAAAGGTACCACTGCATTTCTTTCTAGGATTGTGTACCTCAATATACTGTTCTTCTCAAGTGGAACTTCCTAATTCGGAAAGGTTTTTTTTTCTTTAGTTGCTCTCAGCTACAAGGAGGTGAATCTCTTTATCTGTGAAATGTAATTTGATCTCTATGCCATCCCTGCCTTCTGGTTCATGCCCCTAAGGCAGGTTCTTCTGACTCTTCAGCCTCCCAGACTGTACTATATTTTCACTTAGACACTTCCCTGAGTGTTTTCTGTTTGAGTAGGCTTCCTTCTGCATAAGTTCCAGCCACGTTGTTTTTTGCTCCATGATTCAGTGCTGCTTCAGTGTGGTTCACCTTGTGTTCGGCATTGGTTGCATCAATGCATCTGCAAGTCAGCTGTAGTAATCAACAATCATCACTTAGCAGGTCTGGTGCAACACTAAATTCTGGTGTTGGCATGATGTAGCAAATTTGTAAGCTGCATTGCTCCATAAATCTTATTAAACATTGACACTATGGGCTGATTTAGCTTTATAGTGGGTGGTTGCCAGTCCACCAGGGTGAGGGAGGTCATTTACCTCCTCCAGACAGGCAGATCACTACTCACTGTATTTAGGAATCTCTGCTGGCTCAGCAGTTAACTCTGTGTCTTCAGAGGAACAACTGTCACAGCGGTTCCTTGGAATTTACTGAAAGTTGAGAATGTGGCTGCCATCTTTCAGGCGTCCTACATCAAACTCTTTTGTTTTTCAAAAGTAACTCCCAAAACTAAAGTTTGTTATTGAAAAACAAAGAAAAAACGATTGACTGGTGGTAATCTTTTTTATTTTGCTATCTAGTACCTCCAGGTTTATCCTAGCTGTGATGGACATAAAAAAGGCATTAGACTCTCCTCTATAAATTGGTGGGTGATCTGATGTCTTCACTCCATCAGTTCCTATTCCATCAACCTGTCGAAGTAAGCTTTCTGACAGCTGAGCTATAGGAAAGACAACAGTCCACTAGACTCAAAATAGAGCAGGAGAACCGAGGGTTTGACGGACAGGGAATAAATCTACATTTGTGGCCAAAGTCCAAATCGGCCCCTTAATCTTTTAAGACTATACTTTTAAGAAAATATGTTTTTTTGTACCAAAAAAAAAACACAATCAAAAGAAAATTAATGATGAATTAATTGGTTACCATCTTTACCGTAAATGTGCCATGGAAGTGTTTTACTGCTCTCTGAAACCAAAGCCTATTCTGATTTCAACTCTTATAGCAACATACTTTCTGTGATGCAGGAGCTAAACATGCCTATGTTTTGGAATCAATTTTTTTGTACAGCGTCTCATACTTCTGAATTCATTCTGAATTCTACTTGTTAAAAAATCTTTCAGAATGTGTCTTACTCCACAGTAAAAAAAAATGACATAATTTGCAAGTGATGCTTGTAGGAAAGTACCATCTTTCTGGGCATGTTACCCCCATTGTTACCTGTATGTCAGTATGTTTTTGGCTGTCTCACTGGGGTCCTGCTGGTCAGGACCACGGTGCTCATAGTTTATGGCCCAATGTGTGTGTCTGTATAGTGCTTAACTGTGTCACTGAGGCTCTGCTAATCAGAACCTCAGTGCTTATGCTCTCTCTGCTTTTACATTTGTCACTATAGGCTAGTGACTTCATTTACCAATTTCAATTGGCACACTGGACCCCCCCTTATAAGTCCCTAGTATATGGTACCTCGGTACCCAGGGCATTGGGGTTCCAGGAGATCCTTGTGGGCCGCAGCATTTCTTTTGCCACCCATAAGGAGCTCAGACAAACCCTTTCACAGGACTGCCATTGCAGCCTGCGTGAAATAGTGCACACATTATTTCACAGCCATTTTCACTTCACTTAAGTAACTTTTAAGTCACCTATATGTCTAACCTTCATTTAATAAAGGCTAGGTGCAAAATTACTGAGTGTTAGGGCACCCTTGCACTAGCAAAGGTCCCCCCACATAGTTCAGGGCCAATTCCTGGAACTTTGTGAGTGCGGGATGCCATTACATGGGTACACTACATATAGGTCACTACCTATATGTAGCTTCACAATGGTAACCCCGAATATGGCCATGTAAGGTGTCTAAGATCATAGAATTGTCCCCCCATTCCAAATATGGTATTGGGGAGCCGATTCCATGCATCCTGGGGGCTCCACCATGGACCCCCAGTACTGCCAAACCAGCTCTCTAAGACTTGCACTGCAGCTACAGCTGCTGCCACCTCACAGACAGTGTTCTGCCCTCCTGGGGTCTGAGCAGCTCAGTCCCAGGAAGGCAGAACAAAGCATTTCCTTTGGGAGCAGGGTGTTACACCCTCTCCCTTTGCAAATAGGTTTTACAGGCTGGCGAGGGGTAGCCTCCCCCAGCCTCTGGAAATGCTTTGAAGGGTACAGATGGTGCCCGCGTTGCATAAGCCAGTCTACACCGGTTCAGGGACCGCTTGTCCCTGCTCTGGTGCGAAACTGGACAAAGGAAAGAGGAGTGACCACTTCCCTGTCCATCACCACCCCAGGGGTGGTGCCCAGAGCTCCTCCAGTGTGTCCCAGACTTCAGCCATCTTGCTTTGCAAGGTGTGGGGACACTCTGGAGGCCTCTGAGTGGCCAGTGCCAGTAGGTGACGTCAGAGACCCCTCCTGATAGGTCCATACCTGATTAGGTAGCCAATCCCCCTCTCAGGGCTATATAGGGTCTCTCCTGTGGGTTCTCATCAGATTCTACTTGCAAGTTTCCAGCAGGAATCCTCTGCATCTACTACTTCATCCTCTGACCTCGGACAAACTGCAGCCTGCTCCAGTAACCGCTGGAACAGCACAAAGTATCCAGAAGGGATACTTTTCCTCTGCAACTTCAGCTCCAGCCAGCAACGGCAACAGTTTCCACGGTGTGCACGCTCTCATGACTCCCTGTCTTCACCCTGCACCAGAAGGAAAGAAGAAATCTCCCGTGGGATGACAGAGTCCCTCTCCTGCCCACGCAGGCACCTTCTAAGTCGATGACCGGTTCTCTTGGACTCCTCTCCTGGCGACAAGCGTGCTCCTCGGAACACAGAGGGTGGTACCCATCAACACAGACTGTCCTGAGGTCCTGCTGTCCCAATTTGGAGAAGGTAAGATCTTGGAGGAATCCAACACCAAAACTCGCCTGCATCCAACTTCACGATGTGGGACATCCAGTGCATCATGCAGGAACCTGCTGACATCTTCCTTGGGTGCATTTCTGCAGTCTTCTGAGTTTGCAGGGGCTCCCGTCCTTCCTGGAACTTCTTTCGACTTTTGGACTTGGTCTCCTTCCTTTGCAGGTCTTCAGGCCTAGAAATCCATCATTTGTTGTTTGCAGACTTGGCTGGTTCTTGCATTAACTCTAATCACGACTTGTAGTGTGTCCTAAGGAAACTTGAAGTACTTTACTCCTGCTTTTCTGGGGTCTGGGGTGGGGTCATTTGCTTACCTTTACTGTATTCTTACTCTCCCAGCGATTCTGCACACACTACACTTGTCTAGGGGGGAATTCGTGATTTGCATTCCACTTTCTTAGTATATGGTTTGTGTTGCCCCTAGACCTATTTTCTCTGATTGCATTCTATAGCATTTCCTATTGTTTTCACTATCCTGTGTCTAATTACTTACCTTTTTTTGCTGTCTAGTGTATATATTGTGTACAGTACTTACCTCCAGAAGGAGTATTGCCTCTAAGATATTTTTGGTACTGTGTCACCCAAATAAACTACCTTTATTTTTGGTAACACTGAGTATTGTCTTTATTTGTGTATAAGTACTGTGTAACTACAGTATAAGTGGTATTGCAGGAGCTTTGCATGTCTCATAGTTCGTGCCTAAGCTGCTCTGCTATAGCTACCTCTATCAGCCTAAGCTGCAAAAACACTACTGCTTGACAAGTCTTTTTAGACAGTGACAAGAAACAAATTTACAAGATTACATATGGAATACACAGCCTCATCACAGACATTTGCTTTCAGCTGAAGGCAACGCTTTCAACAAGGGAGAGAACAATGTATTTGAAAGTGTCCAAGGAAAAGTAATTGTCCTTTATTTATCTCTACCTTCTAATATGACCAATAATACCATGTTATACAGATGCAGTAAAACAAACATAAATATAAACGAGGGGTCATCCTTATATGTTGTCTAATGTATTATTATATGTTACATGTGAGGCCAGCCAGGCTAAGCACTAAAAAACATCCAACAGTATGGAAAAGACAAGACATGTTTTTTCAACAATGAAGTTTGCATTCTTAGCAGAAAGAAGGCATTTCACTCTCCAACACTAAACTCCTAACTTATGTTCATATCAGCAAAGTATGACTTGCCCACAGCACAGAGGTTTATTTGGAGTTTTGTGGATGTGAGAACTATGCTAAAAATTGACAGATGTCCGTTCTGCCATATTACGTGGCATTGCCCCATCCACACTTAGTTAGAGAACTAAGACTGGAATTCTTGCATCTACTTCACTTTGGGCCAGATGTAGTAAGCTATTTTGAGGTCGCAAAGTGATAAATTCGCCTTTTGCAATCACAAAATGGACTTGTTGGATGTACTATCCCTATTTTGCGAATCACTATCCTGTTACAGACTCACAAAATAGGGATTACGACTCACAATTAGGAAGGGGTGTTCCAAGGGTGTCCCTTCCTAATTGTGAGTTGCAGGGCCCTGCATGATTGTTTTGTGACTGTGAATGCAGTCACAAAACAATCGCAGTTACCACCAATTTCAAATTGGTGATAACCCATTCGCAAATCAGAAGGGGTCCCCAAGGGACCCCTTCCCCTTTGTGAATGTGGGCACTGACATTTTTTGCAGTGCAGACAGTAGTCCCACAAACCACTGCCTACTCTGAAAAAAATGAAAAAGTACATTTTCATTTTTGTTTTTTAAATGCATCCCGTTTTCCTTTAAGAAAAATGGGCTACATTTATAGTAAATGCTTTATTGACACAGCAACCACACACATGGGGTTCTGCTGACCCAGCAGGCCACCATCCCTGTGATTGTTGCCATTCACAAATGGATTTCAATTTGCAACCTTCATTTTGAATATTGATGAGGCAGGACCTTTGCAACCCATTTGCGAATTGCAAACTGTATGGTTCACACTGTGCTACAGTATGTTTTGCGACTTGCAATTTGCAGTTTACAAAAAATCACAAATTGCAAGTCGCAAAACAAAATGGTTGTACATCTGTCCATTTCTGTCTTCACTCTTATATGTCTTTTGAAAACAGCTAAATGCTTTCATTTTCACCAGTATCAACAATGTCCCACAAAATGTCTACCCAAAGGCTGTACTCATCAACATTACAACCATATATGAGAAATGAAACTCAAGAACCAATTTAAAAAGAAATATGAATCAAGGAATTAATGCTGTTTCAAAGTTATGAACCCACATGAGTTCACACACTAACTCTGTGTTGTATATGAGTATGGTGTGGTGTTCTTAGTGATGGCATCAATGATGTACTCAATGTCGTAATTTGAGATGTCATCAGTGATATCATCAATGATGTCAATTAACATGTCACTAGGGATGTAATATTTGAGGTCATAAGCAGTGCATGGTGGAGTTGAAAGTTATAGTTTGCTCAGTAAACCAAAACTGGTAATTGAGGGTTATTTTTGTTCTTTAAATGGTAGTTTTCATCTCATGTCAGCATGTAGCTATAACATCACTTTAACCTGGGTTTTTGTCAGTGAATTTCTCATTTTGTTTTACACAAGCTAAGAGCTTATTACCATATCTAACTATAGCGTCACTATAAGCTTTGGGTTTTTCAGTGAATTTCTTTTGATCATATATATCTAGCCAGATACTATCCCCACTTGGGTGACCATCCCCTGCTGCTCACGATCTTTGGGGGCCATGTGCATGCAGCAGAAAATTTGCTGCAATCAGAAGAAAGCCCTGTCATCCAAACCCCAGCAGGCAGCCAAACCCCTTCTGCACATGCATTCACCATCACTATGCACCACAGGGGTTGACTGTAGGGCCTGGCCACAGTTTAGGCCTCTCAGCCAAACCTGCTACAGACACCCATCTTCCTGCAGACACCCAACCCACGTTTGTTTTTTTATTATTTTTATTGGGGTACAGCAGTACTCCACAGTACTCCTGTGGGACTATCACAAAAGCTTCACCGAAATGGCTCCATGTTACCATGCAAGCTTCACCAAATGAAACATACACTGTACTGCAGTAGGGTGTGGAAACATGGTTATTCTGTTTGTTCTATGTAAATGGGAAATGGGTAACTATGTGATGATATATTCATGAAACGTGGAATACATCATCACATGGAATGTAGAATATCATAGGGTCAGTTGGACTCTGGAGTTATGTGGAGACAGTATTCTACCTGATGACTGGATAGGGCTTCACAATATGCAATACTTAATGAAAGAATACTTTCTACATATCGGAGTATGCGCTTATTGAACGACGAGTGACGTGCCACTTAAAGCAAAGTTTACAGCCAAATTGCATGCTGGTATCGAACGGAAGCCCTAACTCAGTACAGGACCTGAAAGGGAGATGAGTCAAGCGGGAAAGAAATTAGAGTTATGCAGTGCAGTGCCCAAAACAAGGTGAAGCAAGTGTGAAAGGAACAAAGAGTTACATGTTATTTTAAATGCTTTAAATAGCTCACATTTCTGAGCTTACGACGGCTGAACTTCTCTGGGATGGTTTATGATGAAGTCCACCCCGTGCCAGGACTTGCAACGCTTTCTCATTATTGAGATGCCAGTGACAATGAAACATAATGATGCAATGCCACCTCATGATGCTTGAATGTGGTTCAGCATCATCAAGTAAGCATTCAGCGTTTATCTCCATGGTAACTATTGTTAGTCAAAACTGCCAGCACACTTCTCAACAAGTTGGAGCAGAGTAAGGACCAGCAAGGGACCTGTTCTGGGATATGAACAGAGGTGCATTTCTAGCAGTGATACGCACACCAGGATTGTATTATTTAAAAAAAAACTCAGCGTGCCAATTGTGATATCTTACCATAACTTAATGTTTGCTTACCAAACAATACTTGACATAACAAACTTGTCTCTACATAATTTTTACTTTATCCATTGGAAACACATTTCTGAGCATCATGCAGAATGTTCCAGCAGCACCATTTTTTTAGTTTCTCCAGCTGATCTAATGATAAAATAGCAGAAGTGGAAGAAAGTTTTTAATCACTCTGCCAAGGTATGTGGAACCTCACTCAGGGCAAAAGGGAGAATGTCTTTGCTAATGCACTGTCTAGGTACAGAAGGGCAGGACATATTTGAGAATTTACCAGACTTATTGGATAGTGATGCAGCAGGCCTTAATGAATATGATATGTATAAAAAAACTTGATCTACATTATTTGCCCGAAGTAAGCACAGTACTTGAGCTCTATCAATTTGGGAAAAGAATGCAGCACCAAGGTGAATCAGTAGAACAGCATAGAACTGTGTTACGGAGATTAGCAACAACTTGGGCTTTTGGAAATTCCTATGAAGAGCGTTTAAGGGATCAGTTCATGTTGGGATGCGCACTAGAGAAAGCTAAGGAGAATCTGTGGCAAAAGGACAATCCATCTTTGGATTAAGTGCTCATGATTGCAAAAACGAATGAAGATTCTCTGAACTGTGTAGAGATTCTTCGTAGTGACAATTTGGTAACAATTGATTCAACTAAAGGTGAGAGTGTTGCCGTTAAAACGGTACACAGCAACACAATAGAGAACAAAATCACAAAAGGTAAAGGGAATATTAAACCAGTAAAACTTTTTATAGGAAAGTGCTAAATGCGTGGGAATGTTGGAGATATGGCCAACAATAAGGAATAAGGAAAGCCCAGGTTAGAAGATTATTTACAAAAACTGTGGGAGGAGGGGTCACACAGCAAGTGTTGTAGGACAAAAATTGATATAAAGAAAGAGAGAGGTTGAATGTGAAAATGAAATATGCGTTGCAATGTAGAATCAGTGGGTGAAATTCAAATTTTGCAGAGAGAATGTGGTCCCTTCAGTGGCCCTATTGAATCAATATTAGTGAATGGTGAAGCTGTCAAAATTCTATTTGATTCTGGGGCAAAGATAACGATTACACCAAGAACATTTTATGACCAACACTTGTAAGGAAAAGTCAAGTTAATGAAGCCTGACATAAAACCCAAAGGGTATGGTGGGGAACCAATTAAATTACTAGGTATTTTCGGGAAGCATTGGATTTAAAGAACTCATTATTCCTGGAAAAATGTATATTTCTACAAAAGGAGCCTCCCTAATCATTTGGTTTCATCAGCGTGATCTATATGTTTCTTTAGATCCAAATGAAAATCCACCAGTCAAACTTAAAGACATTCCCAAAGTGAATTGTGTGTCAGAAGTCGGGAGTAAGTAGGTAAACAAATTCCCTGAGGTTTTTAGTAGAGAATTAGGCTGCCTGAAGAATTACATGCATGAGATCAGACTTAAACCTAATACTCAACTAAAAATTGCTAAATTGAGAGGAGTCCCCCATATTGTGAAAGAGAAGATGAAGGAAGAGATTGATTAATTAATCAAAAACTGTATAATTCAGGAGGTTGAGGTGTCGCAATGGGTAGCACTAGTAGTAATGGCACAGAAAGCTAAAGGAGAGGCAAGATTGTGTGTTGAGAGAGGTAAACAAGTCAGTAATTGTATATCATTACCCTCTTTCAAATATCAATGAGATGTTATATTTCCTCAAAGTTGCCAAACATTGTTCAACACTAAATTTATCATCAGCATATCATCAGACAAGGTTACATCCCTCATCCCAAGAACTGGCCAACTTTATTACTCCGTTTGGGACATTCAAGTTTCAGGATGCCTTTTGGCCTGTTATCGGTGTCCTCTGTTTTTCAGGGAGCAATGGAAAAGATTTTGAGAAAGGTATAAAAGAAGTAAAGGTATATCAAGATGACCTTCTAGTGTTTGGGGCTATTTGAATGAGCATGATGAGAGGCTGGAGGATGTTTTGAGCAAACTAAAAACGTAGTCTAACTTTGAAATCTAAAAAGTGTGAAATGAAAATGTCAAAGATCAAATATTTAGGCCATGAGACCTCTGAAAGGGGGATTCGACCTAGAGATGGATTGGTTGATCCTATCAAGAATCTGCCAATTCCCCACAACAAAGAAGAGTTTTTATGAATGGCAGAATTTTATAGTAAGTTCTTACCCAAATGTGCAGAAAGGACTGGGTGCATGAGAAGGTTGTTAAAAAAGTGGAAATAATTTAATTGGTGTGAACATGTACAAGAGACTTTCAAGATATTAAGAATAGCTTGGAAAAGGCATCCAACTTGTGAAACTTTGATGCTAATTATGAAATTGTGTTAATGACTGATGCCAGCTTTAAGGGACTGGGTGCTATTTTGATGCAGAAATCAAAAGGAAAAAGTAGGACAATACTTTTCTTAACAAGAATTCTGAAAGCTACAGAATGTAGCTATTCAGTGGTGGAAAAAGGGGCAATAGGAGTATATTGGGCTGTGAGAAAATGGAGGAAATGTTTATGGGGACTTAAATTTGAAATAATAACTGATCACAAGCCTTTCAAGGAGGTATTTAAACAAGAGGGAAATGATATGGTGTAACATAGAATTTGGAAGTGGGTGGTAGCTCTGCAAGAGTTTGAGTATGAAGTCTCTTACTTACCAGGAGTGTTGAATGTGCAAACAGATTGTCTTTCAAGATTGTATGGAGAACATGATTCCAAAGGTGTAGAAGTTAGGAAGAATGATGATGGAGAATATTTTTCAGGTAAAGATTTTGATGAAGAGGTAAAGGTATGTTTGATAATGGAAGCTGTGATTCGGGAATCGGAATGGAATGATGAATTGATGAAATATGATAAATTACAGAGAGTAATGAAAAAGACAAAAAGTGGTTGGGGTACAAGACGAGACTTTGATGTTGTTTTGTTAGCTTATTGGCAGGTTAGGAATGAGTTGGGTGTGATGGATGGAGTATTGGTGAGTGGCAGCAAGTTGATTCCACCTTACAGTTTAAGAAAGAAATTAGAAGAACATGCCCATGCCAGCCATTTGGGTATTTCCAAAATCAAAGAGAGAATTGGAGCTACCTACTGCTGGCCAGCAATGGATATAGTGATAGAGAGAGAAGTGAGGGATTGTCAAGTGAGTGCCCAATCTGACAAAACCTTAAAGTGCAGAACGCAACCAATGACGATAAGGGAAGAAGCTTCAGGGCCGTGGGTTGACATAGCTTTAGATATACTTGGTCCAGTCAGGTTAAAATCAGCTGATCGCTATGACATAGTGTGCATTGACATGTACCCGAGGTGGCCAAAAGTTAGTGGTGAACTCTATAGAATCTAAAGATGTAATTTGCTTTCTTCAGGAACTTTTTGAAAGGGAAAGCTTTACTTCTTCTATTCTCACAGATAATGGTGTCCAATTTACCTCTGGATTGGTGGAATCGTTCTTGAGAAATAGGGGCATCAAACACAAAAATGCAGCATTGTACCACCATGAATCCAATGGAGTATATGAAAGTTTTATTAAGGTGCTTAAAGAATGTTTACAACTGGCTTATGTACAAGGAGTGAAATGGGAATGTGAAATAAGGATGAAAATTGGCAAGTATCACATGACACCACATTCCACCATTGGGATAACACCCTTTCAGTTATTCAGATGTAGGTTACACAGTAATAAGGTTGCACCTAGATGGGTGCAGGAGAAAAGAAAAAAAGAAAAGGAATTGATGCTTATGTAGATGATGTAGAGGGATGGATATGAAGGGAAAGAAAAATAAAGATTAAAAGAAAGGTACACTGTTACACATGTAAAGGTGTTAAAGAAACAACTGTGAGTGTCGGTAACTGGATAAAAATAAGGTCTCCAAGGCATGACAAGAGGTCATCTAAGTTTATTGGACCTTTTAAAGTAATAAAAGTATTCAAAAATGTGATGAAAACAAGTGATCACAGAATTTGGAACCTTAACAGGGTGGAAAAATGTTATTTCAGTGGACCGAGCATTGGTACTTTGCCAGAATTGAGGCTAGGAAGCAAGGTCAACTCCAGATCAAAGCAAAATGTAGGAAAGTCAATGCATTTACAAGACTTTGGGCCGGATTATGACCCTGGCAGTCACCAGACGGCCAGGGTCACAGTGACAGTCCGACCTCCACATTATGACTGTGGCGGAGCCACCACGGTCCCACTGCCAACACTGCCAGGATGCCACCAGCCTGCAGCCTGGTGCTCCTGGCAGTTGTAATCTGCCAGGGCAGCGCTGCAAGCAGCACTGCCCTGGGATTACAAGTCCCCATCTGCCAGCCTGTCCATGGTGGTTTATACTGCCATGGAAAGACTGGCGGAATAGGGAACTCTGAGGGCCCCTGCACTGCCCATCCACCTGGCACGGGTAGTGCAGGGGCCCCCATTCACAGCCCCGTCGCGCATTCCACTGTCTGAATTATGGGCAGTCGAATGCTCAATGGGTGCTGCTGCACCCACTGCACCGCCACATTGCCGCCGTCTCCATCATATATATATATATATTCTTTCAAACAATTCATGACCACCCCAAGCTCATCTTTGAACACAAATGTCTCAAAAATGTCAGAATGGGTTAATACCAAATAATGAAAGGCAAGTTTTATGAGTAAAATACTGACTTTTTACCAAATTCCACTCAGTTGTTTTTTTCTGTGGCATTAACAGGATCATTTTATGAGAATTAAGATAGGAAATCAAAGTTTTTAGCCCCTCCCCAACTTTTCTTGGCCCCAGTCTGATGGATCACTCAAAAGGTTTTCAGAAAGGATCAGCGGTGGATGAGGTTTTTTGGGGAAGTTTTGTGTAGATTCATCAAACAGCAGCAAGTTATTAGTTATTAGCGAAACAAGAAACACAATTACTATGGAAACTCTGAACTAGCTATAACTACACAGTGGCAACCTCCACTGTGATTTTGTTTTTGTTGCACATGTGTGTGTGTGAACGAAAGAAGACATCACCCGTTGCCCAGGTCTCTTGCAATAATTTAATATCATAACTGTTAATAGTTGTACACCAATCGTCAACTGACAGTTTAGTAGCTAAACCTGTGACGTTCCCACATAGCAATTTCAGTTCAAGTTAGGTTGCTGAGGAAGTATGACGCCTTGGTCTGGGCTATGCACTACCAGGGCAGGTAGTTTAAAGACATGGTGATTAGACTTCTCACTCAGCAGGCAGGACTTATCAACTGGTGGGTAGGTAGCTGTCTCTTGTCTGCTCTGCTCTGCCTGCACACCAACTCCAAGTTGCCAGAATAAATCAGGGGGAGAGGTAATACTTAGGTTGAGGGGGCCACAATCTCTCGCTGGACCCAAGGCACAGGTGCCAATCCGCCCGCATCTTTGTCAGTCATTATCCTCTGGGCCAGGGAGAAACATAATTTTTTTCCTGGTGAAGAACTGATCAGCGTGGTATAATGGCTGGAAAGAGGTTTCCCTGACACAGCGACCTTTACTGGCCGGGTTGAAATGTCTATAAAAAAAGCCCAAAGTTAAAATCCTTATGGTGTCTGACCTAAAAGAACCTGCTCTGGCATGGGCCATGATTTCTCCTACTACCATGGGGCATCAAAAGTTAACAATCATGCAATCACTTTGGACTTCCCTAGGTAGGAGACCCATTGCTCCTACCCTATGCACCAGATGAATCTCCTTGTAGAGGTTGGTCACACACTTAACATTGGAGTGAAGCCAGTGTGTCACCTTGTTTTTCAGTTTGAGTGCTGATTCAGTTGCTTCAGAAGCCAAGCTCAGTGTGTTTGCCAGCACAACCACATACGGGCAAGAAGCTGGTGGAAGATGCATCACAGGGAGTGGGGTAGAACGGGCCTGGAAGCAGTCAGGAAGTATTGTTGTGACCCATCTTCTTGGGGCAGAAATGCATGACAACCCCCCTCCCAGCTAATAGCACTGGAGGGGGTCCAGGAGGCCCCAGCTCATGCACATTGGCACAAGATTTCCTGGTGGGGGACTGGGCACCGTTTGAAGAGAAGCTGTATCTTCACTGAGTGCCTGTCTTGTAGAGCCTGTCACACACCCTTTACTGCGAATGCTCAAAGATTCCTCAATCACAGTGAGGGGGTCATGAATAGGATACAGCTTTGCATCAAGAAGGGCAGCACACATTTCCCAGAGGGTGTCCTAGAAGGCATCATCATCAGGTGCTATGCTGGTGGCCATTGTGGACTGATCCAAGGTCATTGAGCTCTTTGCCGCCACAACTTTATGTTTTTGGGCTCACTTTCTACATTTGGCCACAGGGCTGGCTCCTATGGCTATCAGACTAGAATCAACAAAGTTGGCCTCCATCACTCCTTCACTGAAACACCCCTTTTGGAATCCAAGTGCAGCATAATCACTGTTCTGAGTAACACTGTGAGATTGAGGGGTCAGGAGTTCAGTAGAGTCCGTTTCATCAGTAGTAGGGGAGAGCCACAACTGAGGCAATTCTATCTCCTTTGAGATGACCCCCCCAAAGCCCCAGCCAGAAAGCTTGTAGTGTGTCCTTGGGCCTTTGGTGCAGCGGGACTTACTTTCCATTTCCCATTGTGGCAGTAATGTAAATAAGCAGGTAAAAGCCAAGTCTTGTGTTGTAAGTCCCCGCCTTGGCCTGAGTAGCATGAAAACAAAATCGAAATAGCCACGACAGGGTATAGTTCTGCTCAACTCAAGCTAACAACAACAGGGATGGGCTGAGATAAAGCACACAGACACACAAATTACCTAGATGAAGACAAAGGCTAAAAGAAGAAGAGGCCAAGTTGGGGGCCATCACAGCCTCTTTCGGCCAATCACGGGCAAAGATGGACCTGCTCTTCACCCAGGAGCACGCCTGAGTGCGTCCCCTATGCGTCCCATGCCCACAGGGACCTAGGGTGCTGAAGAGCCATTTCTAGGTGAGATGGTCCCTCCTCCTGCCTTGAGGAGGTGACTGGGATCTGTGGCCTTTCCTGCTTAGCCCCAAGGCTCCAATTCTGCATGCCCCATACCTGTGGGGTCCCAGGGCACTGAAGAATGCTTCACTGGCAAGATGACCCCTCCTCCTCCCTTGCAGTGGTGACTGAGAGCTGTGGTCTTCCTTGCAACGGTTTCCCTGAATTATGCTGAAGGCTTCAATTCAGCATAATGCAAGTCTACCTGTGAGGGTTAATATAATCTAATTTAGCTCTACCTGAATTTGAGGGTGTTTCTAAAGCATAATGCCTGGAGGTCCAAATTTCCTGTAAAACTGTATTGCTATACTGTTTCATATAATGAACCCAAAGAGCGTCAATTATATAAAAGTCAATGTTTCTTTCTGTCCAAAAATGTTACTTTCCATGTCTGTAACTGTATTGCTTTTTTCCTTAATATAATTTGCAGCATATGTAGAGTCCCACCTAATTTCCATATATAGGGGGTCAAGGACCGCCGGGGCCGGGGTTGGCGGGAGCACCGCCAACAGGCTGGCGGTGCCCGCAGGGCATTCTGACCGCGGCGGTTTGGCCGCGGTCAGAATAGGAAAACCGGCGGTGTCCCGCCGGTTTTCCGATGCCCTGAGGAATCCCCCAT